>NC_132782.1:36862500-38106250 GCF_048418805.1 Vulpes vulpes | reverse complement strand
CCCCCAACATTTGCTGGCCACTTTACGTAGTCACTCATGAGGAGTGCAGTGAGGAAGACAAAAATGATTAAGACACGTCCTTTACTCAGAGGGAGCTCATAATCCAGTGGATGAAAGAGAAGGTTGTGCAGAAATCTATCGATACATGCTGTGATTACTAGAATAGGAGAACAAGCCAAAAAGATTTCAAATATCTAGTTATTTGAAATATATACATAGAAATAACACGCAGAAAATGTTCACGTGCATAATATATAAAATAGGAGGAACCGGGCAAGTCGACATTCTTAGAAAACTATAAGCAAAACTAAGTTCCAAGAGAATTCTATTTACAGGTGCAAGTATTTTAGGGCCAGTGAGTATCCAGGATCAAGCAGTCACATATATCAGTGCCTGTTACACACGGGCCATTTGCTTTTTACACAAATATATTCTGTAATGTTTCAGATAAGCAGCAACCGAAACATTGATTACGATCAAACAAAAAGCGACCTTTCAAAGCTCCTGGTCCGGGGCCCTGCTACAGAAACCAAGGTTCCAGGTGTTCGGTTTCTTAGCAAATCTGTTTGTCCTGTGGGATCCAGCCACTCTCATTCTTCCCCAATGACTTAGACTTGAATCCTCCACCCCTCCTTGACCTTTCCATCTCCCTGTCCCCAATCAACTCCCACACCTGTGGCTTCTGCGCAGATGCACCCATAACTGCATCCCTCCCACGTCCACGCTCTTCGTCAGCCCCTCCCGGTGTGGAGATTGGGCTGCCCCAATAGTTCCCGAAATCACTGTCTCTTTCCGAGCCATTTGTCACGGCGCCGGAGCTGCTCTTCTTCAGCATGGCTCTGATCATGCTGTTCCCTTGCTGCCAACACTCCACAACCAAAAACATGTTTCGCTTCACTTCCCCACTCTCTCATTCTCAATTCCATCTGTGTCTGGGTGTTCCTTTCCGCCACACCACTATTCAGTCCACCCATGCTAGACTAGCCCCTGCTCCCACACACCCCCTGCACTCCCCCGCTCATCAACAGATTGGGATGATGCCATCCCCCCAAAGGTCCTACCTGTCAGGTCTTTAGCCACTCGCCAAGATCCTGCTCCACCTCTCCCTCTTCCATTGGGGCTTCTTAGATCTCCAGCTGTTCATTCATCTTTGGACCCACTTCTTCACACTCTGGTGCCCACTGCACATTATTTATACTTATTTCACAGCATTTAATCTTTGAATTGTGGTAACTGATGTGTCAGCTGAACCATTAGATCAGTGGTTCTCAAATCATGGTCCCCAAACCAGCAGCATCAGCATCATCTGGGAACTTGTTAGAAATGCAAATTTTCCGCCCAGCCCTGACCTACTGAATCAGAAACTCTAGGGTGAGGCCCAGCACTCCATTCTGATGAGCCCTCCGGGGGATTCCGGTGCGCAGTGGAGTGTGAGAACCACTGAACTAGACCGTGAATCCCGAGAGGGTTGTCACTAGGACTAGGTTAATGTATCCCAGCTCCAGAGGCAGGGCCTGAATCAGACAGGAAGTACTAGTGGAATTTCCAGAAATAAATTGCCAGAGTCTCACTAAGCCAGTTGCAGAGACAAAACCAGAACTCAGGTTACCATGAATATCAGGCCAGAGTTCCTTCCAGCATTGACCACAGCCTCTAATTGTGAATATAAGCCATTTAAGATCATGCATAAATAGCCGTGTGTAGTAGAAAATGCACTTAAATTACCTAAGAATGACAGATTGTACAATTAATAAGTCAGGGCATTTTCGGTCTGTAACTGCAAAAGGATGAACGAGTGGAGCTGGTCAAGCAGGCTTACTCAGAGATGCCCTGCTTATGTGAAAGGAGATCCTGCGAGAACTGAAGGATAATCAGCCACTGCACTTGTGTTCCTCAAACTGAAGGATAATCAGCCACTGCACTTGTGTTCCTCAAACGTCTCGCAGGACTATGAACAAGTAAATTATGCTCACGAATGGATTCAGAGGCAGACTCAGAAGGCTGCCTTTTAAAAAACATCCATACTGCAGCCTACTCTCTTTCTTTTAAATGCAGATTTTTCTAAGTAAGCAGCTTTTGACCAAAACATCTGCAAATACCTTAAAAATGTGAAAAAAAAGCTGGCATTTACTGATGTGAACAGGTTTTTACATGTCTCGCTTATTTATTTTGGGCCTCCTCTTTAAAATTGATGAAAGTTGGGCAAAATTTTTGAGAATTCATTCTTTTTTTTCTCTCAATCTTTGGAAGCTTTAAGGGCTCACTACTCCTTACGTGCCATTCTTCCTTATGTTTTGTGAAGGCTGTCATGTGAGCCATCACATGGGAAAACCCATTTTTTCCATTCTTTCATGACTCATTTGTAAAACGACAGACAAATGGAAGTATCACTGACCCCTTAAAATGTGAAACCTAAAGAAACTTTAAAGGGAAGGGAAAAGTGCTCAGGCTACTGAGTCCAGGTTACGCTCCCCCACACATGTGTAAGTCTGTCCTTTTGTTGGACAATCAGCCACGGCAGGAAAGCGGGCTTGATCAGATCAAAGTGGACCAGTTAAATGCTGTGGGAGGCTTTGCAAAACTGAATGAGGAGGGTGTGCTCAGTAAATTACAATCACTTAAACACCCACCACTAATGTAATCCTAAACTCATTTTTGCAGCATTGAGCGGTGCATCTACATTTTGAAGAAAAGCAAGCCTCTGCTTTGGGAAACAAAGTCCTCCAAGCCTAGCCTCTGACGAGAAGAGGGTCCAGGGTGGCTGGAGAGCCCACAAGCTAATTCAGGACCTAAAGACCCTCGGTTGAGGTGGGGGGGGGCACCATCCTCCCTGCCCTGGGGCTCTGATACCTCCCTCGTACATCAGCTCTGAGGGGCAGCGTGAAGAGACTCCCAAGGCTAAAGAAGCCTAGGCCTTATCTGAAGCTATGGCTCTCCATCCCTGCCCCAGACCCAGCTTGGTTTGTGTGCTATGACAAAGAAGAGAAATTATATTCGTTTCTTGTCATTCCTGCTCATTGAATATATGGTCATTTTAGTTATAGACAATGTCAAGGCCTCTCCAGATCCTTGGCCCTAGGAAACGAACACGTGAGGAAACTTGTACTACTACATAGAAGTCATCAGATTAAGGGTCTATGACTTAATCAATAATCAAATTAAATTGAGAACAAAATCCTGGGTAGAATCAGAAGACATTAATATACACACCATTTCAATGAGAAAGAATGAGAACTGGATGTCTGATCTGGCTGTGTTAAAATAATTACAGTCAATTAAGTGAGGTGCTTATTCTTTATGCTTACCTTGTGCTTAATTATCATGCAATACAATAATGACTTCTCAACATGTTCTAAATTAATACTGTTATTCTTGATTTGATTGCAATGGTAAATGCTTCATGCCTGTCTAGCCAGATGTCAAGGTCCAGCTGTGGGCCTATCACTTAGTCCTACTGGGAACTGATTCACAGGCCCGAGTGCAATTGGCTACTCATGGGATAAGCCATGCTGGGATGGGCCTCACACTCTCTGTAGGAGGACTGGGTCCTCAGCGGGCCTCAGAGCTCTAGGGCCACATGCGTAGCCCACTGCACATGAAGCCACTAACCAATACCTGGCTCAGACACATCTCTGGCCCAACTGGCCAGGTCATCTGGTCTCCACATACAATGGCCCACAACTTTGATGTTAAAAAAGGAGAACTTGCCTACAACCAAAACCACTCTCTAAAGAATTCCTGTGTGTGTAGACTGGCACAGAAACAAGAACACCTAAAAGCACTGAATTTCAGAACAGAATTAACAAAATACAAAAGAAAATCTAGACCACTAAAAGAAGGAAAGAGGATGAAATATTATTAGAATGCTTTGCCTTTATTTTAAACCAGGTCGATAGGCAGGTGAAGACACATTAGACTTTTAGATGCTTTAAAAAGAGGTGAGATAGAAGTTTACATACAGTCTATTTAACTTTATTCTTTAGTAGAGAAAAGTACTGCATACGGCACATTTGTCTTAGAAAACAGAAAGCGAGAAAGACTGGCGTGGGGGCTTCTATAACAAATCAACCACTCTTTCAGCTGTATGTACGCTGATCTGCGTTTTCAATTTAAGAAAAATCTAAAGAAAAAAAGATAGGAAGACCAAAAAGTGTTCTTAAACCCCTATATGTTATTCCACTTCCTAAGGAGTTTTTAAATGACATGACTACAGGCGCACCTGGGTGGCTCAGGTGGTTAAGCATCTGACTCTTGGTTTTGGCTCAGGTCATGATCTCAGGACCTGAGATCGAGCCCTGGGTCGGGCTCTGTGCTCAGCTGGGAGTCTGCTAGAGATTCTCTCTCTCCCTTCTCCCTCTGCCCCTTCCCCTGCTCATGCTCTCTAAATATGAATGAGTAAATGAATGAAATCTTTAAAAGATGACTACAAATCTCCCTAGAGTTGATCTCAACATTAATTTAACATATAGTGCAAACTCAGTATACAATAGAGGAAAAGATGCCTTTTGACCTTACTTCTCCAAAAAACAACTGAATACTTATATTTGAACTTTATTCTTGCAAAAAAATAAAAATCTAAGTGATAACTCATTCTTTACTGCTCCAAATAAATGCATAAATAGAATACTTAAAGGGAAAAAAGAGGGAAAGATTTTTTTTTAAGTTTTCTAACATTTTTAAATAACAGAATTTTGTTTGTTTGAATAAAATTCCTAAAAGGCCAAATGTAAGTAAGTAACACAGTACTGGATTATATAATCCAAAGTACAAGATAAATATCCATGAGTCCACATTGATATAAATAAGTCATTGAATAAATAAATAAATAAGGATGAAAAGATAAATTTCCCCATGCAGAAACAATCTAAATAATTTATGTAGCTACCAGCCTCTCTAGGAGGTGGAGCATAACTCCTCACCTCAATAGCGTGGCTGCACACAGTGACGTTCTTCCAAAGGGTTCAGTACTGAAAAAGGGAAAAATAAGTAACTTGGCTTTGGAGAACCCTAACAAATACTACCTCAGCCACGCAATCAAAATTCCCATCAGCAATCCTATGTCATGTTGATGGTGTGGACCCTCGATACAATGTGATGAGAATGGTATTTTACCACCGGGTTTTTTTTTTTCCCTTCAAAACCCATAATCCCAGTCTAATCAGGAGGAAAACATCATAAAAGTCATGACCGAGGTACATTCTACAAAATGCCAGTACCCCCTTAAATAGTCGAGGTCACCGAAAATATGGAAAAGTCTGAGACACAATCACGGCAAGAGAAGCGCAAGCAGACAGGACCACTAACCATAACGGGGTATCCTGGATGGGTATCGGAAGAGCAAAGGAACACTCGGGAAAAGCTGAGGGAACCTGAATAAAGTATGGATTTTAGTTAATAATAGTACATTCATGTTGGTTCCTTAATTCTAACAAACATACCATCCCCACGTAAGGTGTTCACGACGGAGGAAACCATAGCTTAGCCACGCACACTCTTTGCAACTTTTCTGTAAACGTAAAAAGCATCTTTTTAAAAAGGCAAATATACAAAAAATAAAAAATAAACTAAAAAGGCAAGTATACAAAATTATGCTTTTTTTAATGAGATGTTGTTGGTGAACATGGGGTGTAGAGAGAGAAGCTCCAGACGTCTGCTCTTTGCATCCCGACCCCAATCGTAGCCTGCCCCTGAAACATGGAGCAGTTTGAAAACCACGATCTTGAAAAACTGAAACGGGTTCCCAGCACAGAACGCCAGCCCATTCCAGGTGGTGGGGCAGGCCTCAGCTCACGCCTCGGCCCACAGCTCCAGGCGGCACAGGACTCGGCTCAGTCCTCTCCAGCACTGCAGACCCCGGGGGATGGCTGTCGCTGTCAACCCTCTTAGCCTTCTCGGCAACCGATCTGCAAAAATCAGCTCATGTCATCTGCTGAGGTCGGACAGACAAACCTCTCCAACATGCACTTCTGGCCTCCTGGTGTCCTACAGAGTGACGCACCGCCCCCAGTCCCCACCTCCCTGCCAAAACTGGCTCTAGTAGCACTCAAACAAGGGGAGGGGGGTTTCCCAAAATTGATCAAGTTTACTTTATATCACCTTCATGTTTAATTGATCCATTGTCACAGATTATTCACCCATAGGGACACACAGTGCAAATCCCTACAAGCTCTCTGAAAATTTAAGGTGACATTCACATAGAAAGCTACAGATGGGGATGCCTGGGTGGCTCAGTGGTTGAGTATCTGCCTTCGGCCCAGGGTGTGATCCTGGGGTCCCAGGCTCGAGTTCCACATCGGGCTCCCTGCATGGAGCCTGCTTCTCCCTCTGCCTGTGTCTCTGCCTCTCTGTCTCTCTCATGAATAAATAAATAAAATATTTTTTAAAAAGTTGTGGTCATCTAAATGCTCCATAGTCTAAAAAAGAAAGCAAGCAAGCTACAGATGTTGTTTCCCACTGGTCAACAGTGACCCTTGTTCCAAATGGCAGTAACATTCCACAGTGAATCACTGCCATGAGCATGGTAACCTCTGTGGGGTCAGGAAAGAACAATGAGGAGAGCAGTTGAACCATTTGGGAACCCAGGGGTCACACTAACATCATATTCTCCTATAGCAACTTGGAGAGGCCTCCATTTGACAAGTAATTAGTGAGCACCTACCACGTGCCAGGCAAGACCCCATCATCACAGAGCCTATGTTCTCATGTAGAAAACTCGGGATTCAAGAAAACAAGGCCAGAAGAAGAAATCAGATAGGAATAGGTGCAGGCATGAAAATAACCCATGATAACAGGCTGGGGGGGGGGGGGGGTGGCGCCTGGGTGGCTCAGTTGGTTGAGTATCTGCCTTTGGCTCAGGTCATGGTCCCAGGGTCCTGGGATCGAGTTCCATATTGGGGCTTCTCCCTCTCCCTCAGCCTCTCCTTTTGCTTGTGGCCTCTCCCCCTCCCCCCCCCATGAATGCATAAAATCTTTAAAAAATAAAATAAAATAATGGGCTAGGAAGGATGAGTCTGTAGGCAAAGCAAGGCAGACGTAGTGGGGAAACAGATCTCACGGTCAGAGGAAGCTTTTCTAGGAGGGTAACATTCAAACATTTTCTCATGGACTTAAATGTTAAAAAGACACAAGCCACGCAGGGACTTAGGACAAGGGTGTTCCGGGCAGAGGGAACCCCACCGTGCAAAGGCCCTACAGTGGAACCCAACTTGGTGGGTTCCAGAAACGGAACCCTCCTGACAACCCCAAGAGAGGGGCAGTGGCAGTTCCGAAAGGTGAAAACTGAGGTTAACGTAGACACACCCAGCACCCCCGACTCCCCTGCTAGCCTTCAAGCGCTCCCCAGAGCTTTCTGCCTAGCTAGGCCTCTAGGCCCCACGCCTAGCTCCGGGAATCAGGCCCTGGTATGAGGAACAGGCTCCTGGGGCAAAGACTCAGGCAAACTGAATGCTGTTTCACTGAATGAGAATCCCAGTGTAGCAGGTGTGGGACGGAACCTGGGAATCTGAATTTAAATAAGTTCTCAGGTGATTTTGTTTAGGCAGACCTGGGAATTAGTGTGATTGAGGGTAGGGAGAGGGCACGGGGGGTGGCGAGTTGGGGTGTGGAGAGCATAGTCAGAAGAATCCTATCTCTGCAAAAGGATAGAATCAAGGATTAAATTGAACGCAGTTGCGATCGCAAATGTCTGGAACCAATCATAACCCCACCAGCTAACAGGAAAAGACAGATAAGAATATTGCATCAACCGGTGTGATTCTTTCCCTCCCGTCCCATTTGCAACTCAGAACCACCAAGACAGAAAAGAGCTGAGCAAATCTCTTTGGTCACAGTGACAAAGGAGGAGGGAGTGAAGAAGCTCTGACGTCGCATGGGGGCACAGCCGGGGACGTGCTGCTGGTAGGGGAGAAGCCCTCACTGCAGCGTGTGCCTATTTCCATGGTGTAAATACTTCCACTGCGGCCAGTTTCAAGCTCCCAGAATGCATTTTAAGAAAAGATGGGCACTAGTTATGGTATTTTAAGATTTTATTTATTTATTCACGAGAGATAGAGAGAGAGGCAGAGACCTAGGCAGAGGGAGAAGCAGGCTCCTCACCAGGAGCCCAATACGGGACTTGATCCCAGGACCCCGGGATCACGCCCTGAGCCAAAGGCAGACGCTCAACCGCTGAGCCACCCAGGTGCCCCTAGTTATGGTGTTTTTGCCATACAGGAACAACAGACATAAATAACTTCCAGAACATAAATAACAGTAAATATAGTGAAATATAACCGGCGAGTGATGACTTGTGGCATCCATCACCTTCATTTTCAATATCATTTATTTGATGTAGTTTCAAAATCTAAACCGTATTTTGATTTTTTAATAGCAGTATCTTTAACAACTGGCTCACAAAATTCTAAGACATTGAAAAATCAGCTCTCAGTATGAGCCAGTTCTACTGGCAAAAGCTTTAAAACGAACAGTCCACTGGGGCACCCGGGCGGCACGGTCAGTTGTGGGCCTGACTCTCAGTTGAGGCTCAGGGTCGTGATCTCAGGGTCATGAGACGGAGCCCTGCTTCAGGCTCTGCGCTCAGCCCAGAGTCGGCTTGGAGCACCCGCTTCCTCTCCCGCTGGCCCCTCCCTGTTCCTTAAATACTTATATCTTTTTAAAAAACGAAAAGAACCATCCACTGCCTTTCCTTTCCCTTCCTCTTTTTGGGTCTTGGTCATCTCTTTCCTGCAATAAGGATATGGCACTGCCTGGAGATCTGCTCCGAGGAGCCCTGGGGTCCCAGAGCTGAGGGGCAGCTGGTGCCAGGCGGTGGTCAGGGAGGGCAGACTGGAGGAAGCGGCTGGCTCGCTGTCCCCGTGTAGGAATTGTCAAAAAGAACAGCTCTCCTTTTGGGTATTTTATATACTGGGATTTCACAGAAGAGCTCTTTCAGAAAAGCCGTTCTCAGGGGTGGGGTGGGGAGGAGTAACCATATATTTTTTTTAAAGCATGAAAATTTCTGGTCCAGGTTATTGATGAACAGTCTATACCTCCATCCATCATTTGTGCAGAGCTGTATCACCCACGGCCCTATAAAGATAACGGTGCCAGCCATGCCCTTCTCCCATAAAATGTGAAGCTAAAGAATGCGATGGGAAGGGTGTTCTTCTGACACAGCCTGAGCTAGTTCACTCTCACCTTGAGAGTTCTTAATTCTAAATACATTTTAAAGGGACCCCCTACACGTACGCTCATTGGTAAAGAGCAATGAGTCGTGCTTCTCCTATTAAATGCATCAGGGTTCCTCTACCACATGCCATGCTACACTTACGGATTAAGAAAAATCAAATTTTCTAGCTAATCTCACAACATACAGCCTAAAAGTATAATGATCAAAGGCACACAGTTCATTCTCTCTAGTTGCACCCGGCTGTGCAGCCAGAAGTCTTCCCACTGCTTCGCAACCCGGGGTGGGGGGGGCATGAAATCTCCCCCTCATTCAAGATTTTGCCTCCCGGGCAAAAGTGATTTCTCCCTCGGCCGTATTCCCATAGGCCACATCGCCGGGCCGCTCTAGCAGCAATTCCAGTTTGCTCGGTTACTCATGGATGTCACTCCTCTGCAACTCGGGATGGAGACAGGAGCGCCGGGCGTGACAGCAGGGCACCCAACGTTTCCTGCACCATTTCTGTGTTCCAAGCTCTACGCCAAACACTTTCTGGGCATCGCCTCCTGCGGTCCTCACAACGGTCCTGTGAGACAGGTGCTACTTTTATCCCTGTTTTACAGATGGAGAAACTAAGGCATAGAGAATCTTGAAGTTACTCGGTGCTAGAGTCCTCTGGATCTGAATCCAAGCTCTAAGGCCGAGGCCCGTGGTCATTTCTCCCGGTGAGGACTGTGTGGAGCCCAACCGGGCCTTACAGGCCTCACAGACCAGCTTTGCTTTGTCGCTGCCCCATCACCCAGCTTGGTTGTTGGGATTGAGGCCAGGTAAGGGTTGGGGTTAGAGTCTTGGCTCCACGTTTCTAGTTTTGAAGTATTTACCATCTACATATCCCAGTAGGTGGGTTTTTCCTTCGGGTGACAGGATTCAGGCTGGAGTTCCCCCCGCTCCTGTTCTGTTTTGTGGTGGCGGTGGTGGTTCTTTTTGACATCACAATCATGTTAGTATCACAAATAGACTTCATCTCCAAATCCTGTACCCTTACCTGAGCTCATACGTTTTTACTCCAAAGTGGGAACAATGGTGAGAGTTTTTTTTAAAAAACCATGTCAAATCTCATCTACAATTTGTTAGTTATTTGTCCTACTCTTAGCCCTTTTTTGTCAAATGTTCCACTTTGAGCTCTGCACATTCATACCACCTCACCCCCATACATCTGGAACCGTTCTCTTGCCCCCAACCATGGAACCCCCCCTCCCAATCTATTGCTACCTCTCCAATCTCATTTCAAAGGACTCTTTCATCAAACCTTGGGTAGAGAACATTGCAGAGAAAAGGCCAAAAACATGAGTACAGACGATAAATCCCACAAGACTGTTCACTCCACATCTACAAATGTATTTATAAGAGTAGTTCAATGGCACAGTAGAACAAATAACTAAAACATCAGCCCTAAAAACCTTCTTTTCTGGAAACAGCTATTTTGTTTTTGTTTTTTTAATTTTTGTTTATTATTATTTATTCATGATAGTCAGAGAGAGAGAGAGAGGCAGAGACACAGGCAGAGGGAGAAGCAGGCTCCATGCACCGGGAGCCCGACGTGGGACTCGATCCCGAGTCTCCAGGATCGCGCCCTGGGCCAAAGGCAGGCGCCAAACCGCTGAGCCACCCAGGAATCCCTGGAAACGGCTATTTTGAATAAAATGAACCACATCATCTTCCTTCATCCTTTCAGGCAGCTCACAGCTACTGTTCACCATAATGAACAATGGAGACGCAAAAATGGCAAAAACACAGCCTACGGCCGCAACTACCTTTCCCTCCCACCGGGAAGATGATAAAGGAAACATCTGCAAACCCAGCGATTTCCAATATCATGCTCTACATAAGACCCAGGCGTATGAAAGTGGTATAAACAAAAATAGAATCAATTGGTATGAGGATCCCAAGCAAGGCCTCAAGACTCCCCTGGTATCTCGCTGTCCCCATCCTTTGTTGATCAGCAATGGTTCTAAGCAACATTAAAGTCACTTCATGATAAACCGAAGGAAGGAGAATTTGCAACTCCCTTTGGCATCCTGGGGCCGTAAGAGGTAACACACTGAAACGCAGCCTTGAGTAAAGAACTGGAAGCTTCGAGCACTGTCTTCTCCCTCTGTGTGCCCTCTTCCACTTCCTCCTCTCTCTGCATTTGTTTCTCCCTCCCTGCCCAACACTTTTCCTTTCCCAGGTGGATTCCTTACAGTCCCGCATCCAAGTGTACCATCTGTAAAAGCCAACTTTGAGAAAAATCAGTGTTGACCAGTGAACTTTGATTTTCCTGATCTTCATATAAAGTCTGTCAGTTTATGCCCTAGATGTGTGTCTTTTTCTCTCTCTCAACAAAAGGCCCGAGCAAACCAAGTTATTTTTATTTCCATGTTGCTCTTGGCTGATTTTCTTTTGTGCGTCAGAGGCTTTCGAAAAGGTTCCCAACTCGAGGTCCAAAAGGCTCAAAAAACAATTGAGCACAGAATAAACTACTCCCTTCGTGCAGAGGGGAGCACGGGGCCACAAGCATCACCAACAACTGGGAAAGGAATCTGGGGCCCTAAGCAGCAAGTCTTCCCATGGCCCCCAGTTGGCCACAGCTTCTGCTCTGGGCACCCCTGACGTCACCCAGGACTTACTTTAGCAGATTAGCTCCAGGATGGTCAAAATGATTATTAAAATAGTGAAGCATTTCCCCCTAGGTTGGCAAATACTGCCCCCTCCCCCCCAAAAAAACTCAACACACCCTGGCCTCTCCAGATCTTCCCAGGATCCCTATCCCAACCTCCTCAATCAGGAGGTAAGGCTTAGCCCAGTAGGTTTCCAGGACTCTGCCCAAGGCTCCCAGCTCTGGATATAACCAAACTCCACCTTTATTTCCTCTTCTGGAAAATAAGGGAGTTAAGAAAAGAAAGAAAGGAAAGAAAGAAAGAAAGAAAAAGGGAGTTGAACTGATTTTCTGATTGTAGTTATGTCAAATAATTTCTCCTGAAGGACAAAGACAAGCTAGGAATATCACAACCTGAAAAAAAGTTTTATTTGTTAGAGGAGGATGGAATCTCAGATTATATTGTAGTGGTGAGACAGCCATGCCCAGATTCTGGGTACAGGCTGCCGGAGATGGGGCCCCGGCTGTACCATATGCTACCTGTATGGCCTCTCTGTGCTTCAATCACCTCACCTACAAAACGGAGATGATACTATTACCTACTTCACAGGGATATTTTGAGGGTTAAATGCGTCCATGCTTGCCAAATGCATAGAATAGTGCCCGGCACATAGTAAGCGCTATATAAATGTGGGCTAAATCAACCAACCATTTTATTCTGTCCCTGCAATGTCTGTTTAATAAATTCAAGAATTAAGAAAATTTCACAACAGAAAGAGAAAAACACTGTGACACTATGAAACACTTACATAACACACGCTATTGTTGAATGGCCCAGCACTAAACATCTGGGATCCAGATTTTACACTGCACTGTGGATTTAGGGAGCCCAACACACTGGAATGCGTTCCCACTGCAGCAAAAGACAGGATTTGTACAATTCCTTTTCTAATCAGAAAAGTCACAGGCTTATGGGAAATTTAGGTTACAAGTTTCTCATTTTCACTCTGCAACAACAATTTATCCACACCCCAGCTGGAGAATACATTTTATTGTGTGGTGCTAACACTTAGGGGATTGTAACCATAAAACCAGGCCTGGCACAGCGACAGCTGTCTCCCGAACACAATGACTCAGACCAACTGGGAGTTTAAAGAGCCACATCTCATGTGCTGAGTCCTCCAGCACCAATGTTTAGTGAACACCTGGACGGCAGAAGAAATTGCCACACCCAGCAGCCAGCTTGGCCAAAACCGCTTCCGGTTACTAAAAGGGTGCCACGACCTGAGCTCAAGCATCCCCCAGATACAAGCCACCGCAGGGCTCAGGGAGACAGAGGTATTTAAGTTCTCTGCAAGATATTAGGGACGGAAACTATCAATAACAGTAACTGCCTCCTGGATTCCTCCCTCTTGATAGGTAAACTTCAAAATACCCTTATATACAGAGTTCAGCAGCTCACCAGCCTCTCCTCTAACAGGAACTCGGCAGATTCTCCTGAGGGAGCTAAGATGTACTAAACACCAACTGGCTGTGGCTTCTCACCTTTCCTCCTTAAAAGCGCATTTCCGTAAAGCTGTGGGAAGGAACTATTCTACGCACTGTAGTTTTCATGAGAAACTAAAACCTGCAGCACAGTCACCGGCATCATGATGTTTTGAAAACCCTACAAGGCAGATGACCTGTCTTCTGCGGATGGACAGTGGTGATGAGAACCTAAGAATGAAAAAGCGCTTCGGGCGACTGAGCTGTACCTTACAGGCGGTCAGGATGGCAAATTTTCTGTTACGTTAAAGAGCTTGGCCTCTGTAAGACTTGAAGGTGAATGAATTCCATAATATATTTTAATTAAGAAACGCACGCTGGGGAGTCAGACAACCTCCAGGAAGCAGAGTCTCCCGCCACCGAGTTTGAAGTGAATCAAGAAACCTCCACGGGCCTCCACAGCCCTTGTCACTGTGGTTAACCGGGGACACCCGCGGTAGAGGCGCATCCTCCTCCAGGCCTGGACCACTCCACTCGCGCATCTTCTAGATCGTGAGCGCCCCGGCCCCTGGAGAGCCAGACCCGGAGCTCGCACGTCTGGCGGAAAGGTCCCCGAACAACATCCAAAGGCCACACACAGATTGTGTGTGCGGCTCACAAAGCGTCTACTACGGAAAGAGGCCTCCCTCCAAGCAGGCAGTGTGGACGGCTGCGAGCCTCCAGCCGCGGAGTCCTCCCCCCCAGGCTGTCCCCTCCGCGGCGGGAATGGCCCCTCCTGCATCGCGCCCTCGGGGTACCTGGGGGGGGGACCAGGGCACCGGCTCCCTCGGGCGACCCCGACCGCGCAGGGCGGCGGCAAGGGCCCCGGATCCCGCGGCACCGCGCGGCGGGGACACGCACACCCGCCCCCTACCCCGTACCGGGCCCACACCCCGTGCCCCGCCCTCCCCGGGAGGTGGCCCCGGGCGCCCCGGCCCGCACCCGAACCGCAGGGCTGGGGCCTCGGGCGCCGGGCCCGGAGGCAGCAGCCTCGCCCCCGCCACCCTCCTCCGGGGACCCCGAGACCCGCAGCAGCCTCGCCGCCACCCCCCGAGTCCCCCCAGCGCCCCGCCCCCTAGGAGCCCCCCAGCACCCCCCCCGGAGTCCCCCCAGGGCCCCGCCCCCCCAGGAGGCCCCAGCACCCCCCCCCCCGAGCCCGCCCCGCCCCCGGAGTCCCCCCAGCGCCCCGCCCCCTGGAGCCCCCCAGCACCCCCCCAGCCCGCCCCCCCAGGAGTCCCCCAGCGCCCCGCCCCCCAGGAGCCCCCCAGCGCCCCGCCCCCCAGGAGCCCTCCAGGACCCACCCCAGCCCGCCCCCCCGGAGTCCCCCCAGACCCCCTTCCCCCAGCCCCCCTCCCCCAGCCGCCCGGAGGAAGCGCGCTCCAAGTGCGGCGGCGGCGCCAGGACGGGCCCGAGGGCGCGCACCGGGGCCGCGGGGAGGCTGGTCCCTCGGGGCCGCGGCGGCCGAGGCCAAGGGGGGCGGGGAGCGGCCGGCTGCCCGGGGCGGGACGGAGGGACGGACGGACGGAGGGACGGAGGGAGGGAGGACGGAGGGTCGCAGGGACGCAGGGACGCAGGGACGCAGGGCGGGCGGCGGGAAGCAGGTCCTACCTGGGGCAGGCGGGCGGGGCACCTGCGCGCTGCGGCGGCTCCGGGCCGGGCCCCTGGCACCGTCGGCCGAGGGGGGCGGGAAGGGGCAGGAGGGCGGGAGGAGGCAGGAGGGGGCAGGAGGGCGGGAGGGGCAGGAGGGGGCAGGAGGGCAGGAGGGCGGGAAGGCGGGAGGGGCAGGAGGGGCCCGCGCCGCGCTCCCGCCGGAACTCGCGGCCGCCTTGGCCGGGCAGGGGTGGGGCGAGGCGAGGCGGTGCCGGCCGGGGCGCAGGGCGCAGGGCGCAGGGCGGGGGGGGTGGGGGCCCGCGGGGCAGCGGCCCGGCCTCGCTCCTCGCTCCTCCCTCCTCCGGTCCCTCGGGGGGGCCCGGGTGTCCGACCCGCCGCGCACGCCGGCTCCCCGCGGGCCCTACGCTTACTGCTCGCGCCGACCCCAAGCCCCGCGGGCCCCGGGCCGCCCACTTTGCAGGTAGGGACCCGCGGGCCGGCAGGTGTCTAACTGGGGCGCCCCCGCGTCACCCGCCACCTGCGAGCCTCCGTCCCACTTGCTCGCCTGGTGCTTCGCGCACCCGGGGGAGCCCCCGAGGCGGGGCGAGGGGCGAGCAGCCTGCAGCCCACCTGGAGACGGCTGCGCGGCGAGGCCTTGGGCGCTCGAGACCTTCGCAGAAAAGGAGGAGTCGGGAGCAGAGCCCGGGAGATTGGCATCGGGCGTGCAGCGCTTCAAACGCAGCGAGCTCCGTGCCCTTGGGCCGCCCAGAACAGTCTAAGGGAGAGGGAACCTGTTGCCTCGGGCCGGCGGGAGGCCTCGGGTCCCGGCTCGGCTGCAGGCAGCTGCGGGCCCAGGCCCAGGCCCAGGCCCTCCGCGTGCGCCCACGTGCCCGCCACGACGCCCCTTGCAAGCACCCAGGGGACACTGCCCAGCGGAGGCGGGCTGAGTTGCATAATGTCTTACTGCAAACGTGGAACTACATGAAACGAAAAATAGAATATTCCAGCCCAGGGCAGGGGGAGGGGGAGGGGTGGGGGAGTGAAATTACAGTCTGGAACTCTTTTTTTTTTTTTTCCCTGTAACCTATAGTTGCTCATCCCTCCCAAGACCACATTTTTTTCTCTTGAGCGCATCTTTTCCTAATGATAGGAGAGTCACACAGCCGTCCCTGCTTCCTTGTTGACAGAAATGATTGATGTCTTTAAAAAAAAGAAAAAGAAAAAGAAAAAGAATCCTCGGATACTGACAGGTTTTTACAATTAAGCACATGGCCCTCCGCGCGCAGTATTGCCTAAGAAGAGTTTGGCAAGGGTAAGACCAGCATGTTGCTAAAAGGCTGAAGAGCCTTTCCTCCTCTTCTTTCTCAAGTTTTATTAGTCACAGATGATTTGGTAAGTGTTGCGCACACAATGAACTGCGCTCTTACAAGCTTGTCTTTAGAAACTGTGATGCCAAAAAAAAAAAAACAAAAAACAAAACAAAAAAAAAAGAAACTGTGATGCTCTTGATAGAGAAGCAGCAGCCTCCAGGACGGCATCCCAAATGCCTAAGTGTCATCCTTAAAACATTTGGCACTAGCCTGAGACAACAGGTCTTTCTAGCAACTATAATTAAAAATAAAATTATTTAAGTCCCCTCGCAGTAATTGAATTTCTGCTTCCTCTTGCTAGAGGGATCATAGTAACAGCCCGCTATGGAGTGCCGAAGACAAATTTTAGATGCAGTATGATTCTGGATGTAATTATTTCTATTTTCCTGAGGGGATTTGTTGGTTGTTGCTGGTGTTTTCCCGAATCTTGCCTGTCTTCAGGCATGTCAAGAAAAAACTGACGATGAAATCCTATCATATATCCATCTGGATACGCATATGACATTTTTATCAGGCAAATTAGATATTCTAAATCCTCTCTCATTTTCATCTTTTCTTCTCAGGGTAAAAGTAACATATGCCCATGTTTATGATTTCTACCTTTATATTTTACAAAAATACAAAGTTTGGGAGGAAACAGAAAGCATTATTTTTTTTATTAAAATTACTTATAACCCCCCAACCTACTCATCGTTAACAGTACGGTATGTTCCTTTTTTGTTTGCCTTATACATAAACAAATGTTTATTACAAAATTGACAGCATGCTCTACAATCTAGAATCCTATCTCACTGATATTTATATTTTTTACCGTCACTAATTTTTTAAATATGATTTTTAATGGTTGAGAAATATGCCAACTGTTTTTTAATCTGTTTGTCTACTGATGGCTTTGAGGATGTTTCCAGACCTTTGGGCAGTTTACAAACATGCCAGTGTTTGTGCACTGCTGTCCACATCTTCTAGGTCATTTTAGGATGCCCAGCATCTATCATCTTTTATGATAGTTCCATTTTCTTTTTTTCTTTTCTTTAGAGAGGGAGGGAGGTGGGGCAGAGAGAATCTGAAGCAGACTCCACGCACAGCTCATGACCCTGAGATCATGACCTGACCTAAAACGAAAAGTCAGATGCTTAACGGGCTTGCCCCGAAAGTTCCATTTTCTTATAGAGAGCCCTTCCGCAAGTGTGCATATCTCAGCAAGAACGCGATTTGGGGCAGCAGTCTCCAAGGCAAAGTGCAGATCCTTCCTCTGTATTCCCACCCCAGCTCCTTTGACCTCAAAGGCCAGGTGGAAGGAATTTCAAGGAACCAGGGAGCAGATGATATTTGGGGTGGGACCCACTGGGCAGAGGCAGAAGCAGCCCCAGCAGCAGCTCTGCCCTGACCAGAGTGACCCAGTGAGAGACAGTTTCCTACTTCCTGATTTTTTTTTTTTTTTTGGTTTTGTTTTTAACTTTCTGCACTTCCTCGGTATTTGGTGTTCCCAGCCTTGCCTCCAGTCTGCGAGCCCCTGGGGCTCTCCCTCAGATATCAAGAGTCTGCATCCCTGGTTTGCCTCCAGTAATCCTCACTGCCGTACCCTGTGTGATTTCTGTCTCTCCGTCCACCTGTCAGTCCCCTGATTAGCAACCATTCACTTCATTTATTCACTTATAAATGTTAAATTCCTAATGCTAATTAACCCGAGCACATAGCTACTCCGAAAACACAAAGAACGGAGGAAGATACTTTATCCTTGATCACCTGCTGACATAAATCAGTTCAACCATCATAACAGTGACGGAAAGATGAGAACAGTGTGGTTATCAAGACTTAACAATTTCTGAAAATGCATGACCATGGCTAGGACCAAAAATCTCAGAGAGAATGAGGAACACAGTGCATATTGCCAAGGCATGTAAAAGCTCTGTGTCTCTCTATCTTCATTTTAACTTTCTGTGGACCATTCATATCTTATAATTTCTCCCAACAATGTTCAGCTTGTGGACTGCCTAGCACGTGACTCTTTAAAAAGGGGACCATATTTGACACCTCCAGCCCCAACTGAAACACCGGAGATGAATCTTCTCGGTTGCCCATAGTGAGTTCCTTCGAAGGGTTTCCTTATCCGACAGTCATTAAGTAAATGTAATAACTTGTTTACAATATCTCTATACTTTCAGTGTTGACTTGCTGTTTAAAACTGTGCTCATGGGGGCGCCTGGGTGGCTCAGCAGTTGAGCATCTGCCTTCGGCCCAGGGCGTGATCCTAGAGACCCAGGATTGAGTCCCACATCGGGCTCCATGCATGGAGCCTGCTTCTCCCTCTGGCTGTGTCTCTGCCTCTCTCTCTGTGCCTCTCATGAATGAATTTTTAAAAAAACTTAAATAAAAAAATAAATAAAACTGTGCTCATTTTCACGGATCTGTACAAACACATAAAGTAGCATGAATACTAAATGAGAAAACAAATAACTTAAAGCATGAATATGTGTTTAGAATATGACGAATGTCGGTCAACGGATGGCTACAATTGTGTTAAAGTAACTAGAAAAGCAACTGTACTGAGTTTCCAAAAAGATCCATAAATTGCACAGTAAAAGATGATCCCAAGAAAGTAGTGGCTCTAGAAATCCATAATAAAGAAAAACAGACTTTTTCTTTCAAGTGATTTTATCCAAACATACTCTTATATTTTTTACTTTTAGACTTAACATCAAATATGAGTATTTATCCAATCATGCATCCTGAAAACCCACTGTTTTACAGGTACTGTTACAGGAGCTGAGGATCCTGCACCAACAGAACAGAAGCCCCTGCAGTTCTGTAGCAAGACAGACCTGACATCTATAGGAGACCAGGGGTGCAATAAAGAACTATAAACCACCGTAAATGAAAAAGCTTCCTTGCTGGGGTAGGGGGAGATTGACTGGGAAGACTTCTCTGATAAGATAACCTTCAGCAGAACAAAAGGAGCAAGCCTTGCAGATGCCCGAGGAAGGATCGTCTAGGCAAAGGGACTAGGAGGGACAAAGGCCATGAGGTGGGAAAGTGTTTGGTGTTTTCAAGGAAGGGTAAGGAGGCAAAGGTGAATCGAGTGGTGTGAGCAACGAGAAAACACCGGAGACTGGAATCAGAGGGGCCACAGGGAGCAAGTTCCTGAAAGGAAGAAGTTTGAATTTAATGTTAATTGATGGACCAGAGAATGACATTCATCTGACTTTTGTTTCAGAAGGACCACGCTGACTATATGGAGAACAGACTGCATGGCGGGGAGGGCAGAAGCTTGAAGCTTGAAGAAGCGGCCTTCCAAGCAAGGGTAGCTGCGAGTGAGAGTCGTGCAGGTGTTGGAAGTGCTCAGGTTCTGTATCTTGGTACAGATAGGAGAGAAACCAGGATTCAGGAAAACCAAATATTCAGGATGAGCCTTATTTGGCAGGGGTATCAGTTGTTATTCCCTGAAGATAAAGAGATCCTGGGGAGATGAATTAGTGAAGGCTTTGGTGGGGGGGGGGGGGGCAATTAGTTGCATTAATATTGCTTTTTTTTTTTTTTTTTTTTTTTTTTTTTTAGCTAGGCGAACGTTCTCTTTGCGAAATCTAAGTTTGAGCTCTTGCAATGTTGCTCTGTAAAACTCCATCCTACTGCCTTGAGACCAGCTCCTATACCATGCAAATTCCTATTTCAAAATTACAGATTTCTTTCCCATCAAGTTTTTGAGCTTTCTACTAAATAAACATTCAACCCATTCGGCATTTTAGTTCCTACCTGCAGTGCTGGTTGAAATCAGAGATGACACCTTCAGGCTCAACATCATCTAGCTTCAGACTCCCTTCTACTCCCTTATAGTTAGCGTTCTTTGCATTTTTCAAGAAAAATATTTCAGCAAACATGTGTTTGGTTTTATACTTTCCTAGATCGGTTTAGATTTAGAAAGTTATGTTTGTTATACTCGCAAATGTTTTTGCTTAGACTAGAAATGGAAGGACTTGTTATAAAAGGTTTCTTTAATGATAGTAAGAAAGGCGAAACTTCCCAGGGTGAAAGCCACTTGGAACCCTGCCCATGTGCCTTCTAATCTTTTAGGACCTCCAGAGAATTATGGAAGTGTTTTCTTGGCAAACATTTGCTAATAGCTAAGGGGTTTGGAAAACATTTTCATCTCCTTGCATCATTTTTCATTTTCTAGTAGAAATGTAATCCTATGGACCTAAATCCTATGGACTCAAATACTAAATTGTTGCTGGTATAGGTTCTCACACTTGTACAATCGGTTGAATCAAATGCGCACTTTTGAACTCGTGCCCTCGGCTAGTTTGTAAGGCCAGTCAGGATACCCCCACACTCACACCCCAGATAGAGCCAAAGTAGCTCTCAAAACACACTTAGCTCGCAGCTTCAGTAGAGCTCAGAGTGTTCCCAGAAGTCAGAACTTCCCTGTAAGGACAAAGTGGAATGAATGAATGAATGAATGAATGAACGAACCAACCAACCAACCAACCAACCAACCAACAAACCAGTGGTTTCTTTATTAGGACAATTTCTTTGGCTGACATGCTAACTTTGAATTTCAGAGTCTTTGCTCAAAAATGGAACTGCCTGGGGCAGCCCGGGTGGCTTAGCAGTTTAGCGCCTGCCTTCAGCCCAGAGCGTGATCCTGGAGTCCCAGGATCGAGTCCCACATCAGGCTCACTGCATGGAGCCTGCTTCTCCCTCTGCCTGTGTCTCTGCCTCTCTCTCTCTCTCTCTCTCATGAATAAATAAATTAAAAATCTTTTTTAAAAATCTGTAAAAAATGAAACTGTCCTACCCTTTTAACAACCAAAAAAATCAGGAAACCAATTTCAGAATTATAGATTCTTAACCTAAAAACACAATGAGGGGTGCCTGGGTTGCTCAGTCGGTTAAACATCTGCTTCAGGCTCAGATCATGATCCCAGGTTCCTGAGATCGAGCCCCACATTGGGCTCCCTGCTCAGCAGGGAATCTTCCTCTCCCTCTCCTTCTGCCTTTCCCCTGCTTGTGCACGTTCTCTCCCTCTCTCTCTCTCTGTTAAATAAATCTTAAAAAAAACAAAAAAACAAAAAAAACAGTGAAAAAGACCCCTGCATAACATCAAAAATACTTTCCAATTCTTTACTTATCTCCTGTTCACTGCTGGGAATCTGCATAGGCCCAAAAGCTCCAAAACCCTGAGGACCAGAAAAAAACTAGGATATTCAGAATTTTATAAATTTTGGAAAATTCTTATGGCATATATTATATTGTACCTCCAGCAAGGCCTGGAAGGTACAATAAGCTGTGCCATACTGGCACAGCTTATATTTCTGCAGAAAAAGGTGTTACAAAGACTGTTAATAGCCTTAAATCAATGCAGGTCAGGTTTGGCTGTCAAGTGAGTTATGAGCAAAAACTTGGTTTTCAGAGTCTTTTGAGGTTTAGAATCACAGATAAGGCATCAGGGGAATCTGAATTAAAGCAGAATTTAATAGACTCTATAGCCGAAGAATACTTTAAAAGCCTTTTCCTACTCTCACCAATTCATTCAGTATCTTAAGGAGCAATATTTTTTGTCAACTCATCAGAGGTTAGTTTTTATAGTTTTATAGTTTTAAAATTTGTATTTAGCAAGGAGATCCCAAACCCATTTGGTAGTCATTTGGGGGAAGATTTCTAAAATGAATTATTAATGTCTACCTCCAAGTGTTTAAAGTGTGCAAATATGAGCATTTTTATAGGTGACACGTTTTTCTCAAGTCAATCAGGAAGAAGCATTCGCAAAGGTCTGTTATTAAGCTCACAACACAGTCCAATTTTTCCTTCAAAAGCAGAAACTCCCACTTATCATTAAAGCAATACTTTTATTTTGAAGGTACAGCGTATTTTTAAATTCTGTAGGATAAGGATAGCTAGGCACTTGTTGTCATAGCAAACACAGAATGTGGAACGCTAGTGTTTTTAAAAATAAGAGCATGTCATTTCTTTAAATTGGACAATCCTGAAAGATGCTCAGCCATGATAAAATTGGACACCTTGTCCATGATACAAAATGCTTTCAACATCACTCATCATCTCTACCAAGAACAGTGAATAGTTTACAATAGTTTAAAGATCTGGCTTTTATAATATTATCTCTATCAGTGACATCTTGTAGCAATTTGTACACTTCTGGCTTCACTTCCTTTGCTGCAAGAGCTTCTTGCCTCTGAATGAGGCAGTGAATAAACTTATTTTTGAAGCTATTTCTGTATCTTTATCCCAGAATCCATATTTTATTCCAGACAAAGCACTTCTTCCGTCAGTGGTGACATTGACACCACTTTCCAATAAAACATTGTTTTTGTTATGGAATTCATATACAGTGGGAATATATTTTTCTCTGTCAGTACAGCTTCCCATCATTCAAGTAGCTCTCAGCTCTATCAGAGCAACACACCCTTTTTATTGTGGCAACATCCCCTTTACTATCTTGAAAAGGAATTAATTCATAGTTTCAAAAATTACATATGATGTATTGGCAGTAAAGGAAAAATAAGAGAAAGTAAACTATAGTCAAATAGACTATCTCTCTATTTGGAAAATTCTCAGACAAACCACACTAGACAGCAAAAATAAAAGGATCAGGTGTTGTTATTACCTTTAGTGAATATGTTTTTAAGACAGATTTCTGTCAAATTATTGCCTACATAATTGCTCCTCAAATTTTGATGTGCATACAAGTCACCTGTGGTTCCTGTGAAAATATGGATCCTGATTTCACAGGTGTAGGACAGAGCATTTCTAGTAAGTTCACAAATGATTACAGAGCTACCAGTCCCCTGAAAGCTGGTCATCTTGAATAGCAAGACTCAACACAATTTCTTTATATTGACATTGGAATGTGACAGTTACAACTGTTTTGTTTTTTTTTTAGATTTTATTTATTTATTTATTCATGAGAGAGGGAAGGAGAGGTAGAGACACAGGCAGAGGGAGAAGCAGGCTCCATGCAGGGAACCCGATGTGGGACTCGATTCCAGGACCACGCCCTGGGCTGAAGGCAGGCACTAAACCGCTGAGCCACCCAGGGATCCCCACAACTGTTGACTGATAAAGGTATTGCCGTGAGTGACAGAATTTTCCAAACAGCCTCAAATCAATTCAGGTTATATTTTGCTGCTAAGATGAATTACAGACAATCCATTCGTGATTATTGAATGGACAAGAGTTGTTGGTAAATGGTTCCTAGCAAAGTTCCAAACAAGTACGGTTTTTCCACAATGTGTACACTACTTACATTCTCCAGAAGTGCAGTTTATATGAAAACAATATTTTGAATTTATACATAAAACAGAGTTTAGGCTCTAGGCTTTTAGCAGGTTTTTCACTTGCACAAATGTCCAACAAGACCACTGAAAGTTGTGTGGGACAAGAGATAACTCTTCATTATACAAAACCATTCCACACTAGCAGTCTTCTAGCTTCCCTGATCTCTACCCATTACATGCCAGTAAGTGACGCCCAATCACTGTTGATCAAAAATGCACCCCCCTTTCCAAAATATTCCAGTGAGACAGGCAATATGACCTCTGCTGATTGATTGCCACTGCTTAAGTGAAACCCAAAAGTTACTTTTAGCTTTTAATTAAAGTGGGATCCAACAGAAACCTAGACATCACAGAAACATTTATTCTTTCCTCCAAATATATAGCAAGCCTCCCCACACTGTGTAATTCATTCTAATACTTGTTTCTCAAATTCTTCCACAATTTGATTTATGTATCTTCTGCAATTATTTGCTAATATTTGGTTGATGTATTGTTTTCTTCACATTATCTTAATTATTTTTCTTTCAGAAAAACTTGAGGGAGGATGCCTGCATCTACTAAAATATTTCACTGAAAAAATTTTTTCCTTGGGGCCCTTGGGTGGCTCAGTCGGTTAAGCATCTAACTCTTGGTTTCAGCTCAGGTCATGATCTCAGAGTAGTTAGATCCAGCCCCTCATCAGCCTCTGCCCTGGACATGGAGCCTGCTTGGGATTCTCTCTCTCCCTCTCCCTCAGCCACTAACCCTGCTCCAGTCACAATTTCTAGAGAGAGAGCACATGCGCTCTCTCAAAAAACTTAAATAAATAAATAAATAAATAACAATTTTCTGATTGAAAAATAAATAAGAATTTAATCTTTTCCTCCTACTCTTCTACTCTTCTCAAAAGTGTAAAGCGAATTACTTCCTTTGGGTTATACAATTAAAAAGTTTGCTCTCGGAAATTCTGATTTTTAGGTAATAAGTTATAGAATATATTCTTATATTAATCCTCTTCTCTCAATTAATCACTATAGGATAATTTCTATAGGCTTCAGTCTTATGCAAATGGGTTGATTATAATATATACAAACCAAGGAATCTTTTCTCATAACTTTGTTTATAAAGCCAGAACTTTAAGAAATCTGTTAGGCTAGCACTTAACAGAGATTGACATTTGCAATAAATGTTAGAATGCAATTTAGATTCAATAATTAAAAATGAGGAATATATTGACTTCTTTTTTTCTTTGAGCTTTGTTTTTATATAATTAAGCTAGATGTACACCAATTATAGCATATGGATAGTAAGCAATGTAAATTTTTAATTTTACACAAATTACATATGTACCACCAAAATTTTGCATATAAATATTGAAGACAACAATAAATAAGTTAAAATCTGTTCAAGGAAATAAAGTGAGGCAACGAGTTATATACAAGGAACACCCATAAGGCTATCAGCTGATTTTTCAGCAGAAAGTCTGCAGGCTAGAAAAGATTGGCACAATACATTCAAAGTACTGGAAGGAGAAAAGCTTCCAAACAAGAATACTCTGCCTGGCAAGGTTATTATTCAGAATTGAAAGAGAGAGAAAGAGTTCCCCAGGCAAACAAAAGTTAGAGGAATTTATCACAACTAAGCCAGGCTTACTGGCTTAAGGAAAAAAAAAAAAAAGCCATAAGTAGAAGGTAATTACGAAAGAAAAAATTTCATTGGTAGAAGCAAACATATAGTAAAGGTAGTAGTTCAATCACTTGTGAAGCTCCTATGAAGGTTAAAAGACAAAAGTGGTAAAATCAACTGCATCTATAAAATAAGTTAAGGAGGCCATGCTACTTTCCCTCTCCCACAATACTTCTCACTCTTCCTTTCCAACCAGGGCCTGGCGGAATGGCTCCCAAAATAAGGGTGGCAGGAAGAAGAAGGGCCATTCTACCATCAAGGAGGTAGTGACCAGAGAACATACCACTCACATTCACAAGTGCATCCATAGAGTGGGTTTCAAGAAGCGTGCCCCTTGAACACTCAAAGAGATGTGGAAATTTGCTCTGAAGGAGGTGGGAACCCCAGATGCTTGCATTGACACTAGGCTCACCAAAGCCGTCTAGGCCAAAGGAATAAGGAATATTCCATACAGTATTTGTGTGGTTGTCCAGAAGACGTAACAGGGATGAAGATTAATCAAACAAGCTCTATACGTTGGTTACCTGTGTACCTGTCATCATTTTCAAAAATCTACAGGCAATTAATGTGGATGAGAAACACTGATTGTCAGATAATGATATAAAACTGAAAAAAAAATTAGTTAAGGAATACACAAAATAAAAGATTAAAACGACATCAAATTCATAAATTGTGGTGGGGGAAGTAAAAATGTAGTGCTTTTAGAATGTGTTTGAACTTAAGCGACTTAAAATAGACTACTATCTACAGGGTATTATATGTGAACCTCATGGTAACCACAAACTAAAAACCTAGAATAGATAAATAAAAAATAAGAAGAAAGAAATCAGAGAATATTATTAAAGAAAGTCATCAAATTATAAGAGAAGAAGAAATAGGGGAAACTACAAAAATAACCAGAAACAATTAACAAAATGGTAATAGGTACATACTTCTCAATAATTACTTTAAATGTAAATGGACTAAATGCTCCTATCAGATGCTCTGTATCAGAGATATAGAGTGGCTAAATGCTAAAAAAAAAAAAACAAGACCCATCTAAACACTGCCTACAAGAGGCTCACTTCAGAGTTTCTAAAGACATACGGGCTAAAAGTGGAAGAATGGGAAAAGATTTCATGCAATGGAAAAAACTAACAAAAAGCTGGGGTAGCACTAGTTTTATCAGGCAAAATAGACTGTAAAACTAACTAGCAAGAACAAAGAAGGGGGCAGCCCTGGTGGCGCAGCAGTTTAGCACTGCCTGCAGCCCGGGTGTGATCCTGGAGACCGGGGATTGAGTCCCGCGTAGGGCTCCCTGCATGGAGCCTGCTTCTCTCTCTGCCTTTGTCTCTGCCTCTCTTTCGCTCTCTCTGAATAAATAAATAAATAAATCTTTAAAAAAAAAAAAAAAAAAAAAGAAGGGCAATGCATAATAAAAAAGGGATCGCTCCAACAGGAGGTTTTAACAATTATAAATATCTATGCACCCAACATTAGGAGCACCTAAATACATAAAGCAAATTTTAACCTACAAAGAGAAACTGACAGTAATACAAGGGTATTAGGGGTCTTGAACACCACACTTACCACACTTAATATCAATGGGTAGATCATCCAGATGGAAAATGAATAAAGATACAGTGGCTTTGAACAATACATTAAACCAGATGAACTTATCAGTTATATACAGAACATTCCATCCAAAACCAGCAGAATATACATTCAAGTGCACATGGTTGTTCTTTAGCATAGATCATGTTAAGCTACAAGAGTCCCAATAAATTTAAGATTGAAATCATCTTTTCTGACAACAGCATGAAGCTAGAAATCAATTTAAAGAAGAAAAACTGGAGAAAAACAGACACAGAGGCTAAACAACATGCCACTAAACAACCAGTGGGTCAATGAAGAAATCAAAGAGAACATTTTAAGAATACTTTGAGACAAAGGAAAATGAAAACAGAACATTCCAAAATCTTTGGTACACAACAAGAGCAGTTCTAGGAGCGAAGTTTAAGGTGATACTGGTCTCCCTCAAGAAACAAAAATCTCAAATAAATGATCTAGCCTTACACCTAAACTAATTAGAAAAAGAACAAAGCCCAAAGTTAATAAGGTGCTGACTTTTTGTGTCTGGCTTACTTCACTTGGGTAATGTTCTAAAGTTTCATGTGGCATATTACAGAATTTCCTTCCTTTTTAAGACTGAATAGTATTCCTATATATATTCATATTTATGTCTTATAGATATCATATATAATATATGTCATATCACGTTTTGCATTTTGGTAGGTTTCGTGTTTCTTGTAATTTGTTCATTTCATCTAGACTATCCAATTTTTTTGATGTACAGTGTTTATAGTACTCTCTCATCATTCTGTGTCTGCAGAATCAATAGTATTGTCCCCACTTTCATCTCTGATTTTAATAATTTGTGTTTTTTCTCTTTTTTCTCACTCCATCTAGGTAAAGGGTTGTCAACTCTGTTGATCTTTTCAAAGAACCAATTTCGGTCTCATTGATTTTTCTCTATTGCCTTTTTTTCATCTCTATTTCACTTATCTCTGCTCTACAATTTAGTATTTCCTTCCCTCTGCTAGCTTTGGGTTTAATTTGTTCTTTTTCTAGTTCCCTAAGTTATAAGTCGGGTTGTCAATTTGAGATCAGAAAGTGTATTTTTTTTTCTGAACATTTAGAACAGCCAAAAATGGAAAGCCTGGATATACTCACACACACACTCTAAACATTTGAAAAGCAAATATCAAAAAACACTTAGAGAAACTCTGACATGATTGCATAGCAAGAGACTCTTCAGGGAATGTTCTTAGAGTTTCTTGGCCCTCCAAAGCAGAGATAGAAAAGATGGAAAGAGGGACCCAAAATTCAGAAGAGTCAGAATTTTATCAGAAAGTCTCAAGCCTGAATAAGGAGACTCAAAAAACTAAGTTCAAATTTAAAAGACTATTTCCTAAAGCAGTAGTTGGAGGAGGAAGAGATGAGATCATTGCTGGGTCAAACAGGGCAAAAAGAAAGAAAAGAATTTAATTTCTATTTAAGCCCTGTCTTTATGAAAGGGAATAACTCCCAAGCTAAAAAATTAGAGAACAGCCACAAGGGTTAAAGCTAAGGTAAGTGAAGAATCAGATAAGAAGATAATTCTTAGCTCTCCTAAGTTCCAGTTTCTAAACCTAGATGTTTGACATTCCAGGAGACTAAAAACATTGTAGTTGCATTTGCAGAGTCTGTGCTGGGTAATGAAGAATCAGGAAGAAGATGGAAATCACCAGGAGACTGGAAAACAAAAAACTGATGTCCAAGTGTTCAGCAAGAGGAAAAAAATGTGGCTCTAGATAATACGAACTAATTTTTCAGCATAATTTCTTGAACACCTAACCTATGCTGAACTCTGAGCGTGGTCTGGGGTTACCAGAAGAAAATAGAATCCCTAGCCTGCAGGTAGCTTACGTTCTGGGGGGTGGCTCCAGATTAGACATGAACAGTTACAGTGCTGTAGTAGAGATCAGTGTTACAGGGGAGACCGGAAATGGGTGCTGTGCAAGTGCGGGGAGGGACAGCCTAACCCTACCTCGAGAGGTAGACAGGACTCAGGTGTGGATAGTGAGACTGACCTTCACCAGCTGATGGGTGAAAATGCTAGGGAAGAAGAATGAGGAAGAAGCAAGGAGAACATGGGATCAAAGTTTCTTCTGATGAATGTAGAAGAAAGATAATCTTCAGAGTGGGGAAAGTTCTGGCAACAGTCACCTGCAGCTGGCTTCTGATTCATATGTCAGACTAAACATAAATATGTTGGAGGGCACATGATGATGGTTTTAGTTGGGGGGGTGTCAAATTAATTTAATGCAGGTAGGGCTTTAAGCTAATGAAAGTTGAGTTATCTGTTACCCAGATGTTTTTCGGAGCCATTGAAGAGAGCACTGTGTCAAATGGGGCAAAGCCTTGGCCACAGAAGGATATGACCTCAAGGCAGTTGACTGGCCACTACTGACTGGTAGTTTCCACAGGACATCAACAAGAACACCTGGGCCCTGCCTTGGCCCCCATGTGGCTCTCTTGTGCACGTGACAGGCTGAGGTTGTATTCTCTTGAGCTAGAGTTTTCGTGATGGTGGCATCCCCAGGTCTACACCTCAGCCTTCCTTGACTTCCTCTGACTTGTCCAATACTTGTCCATACTCACTCTGCAGGTATGCATGCAGAGTTTTCTATTTTAGAGTTAGTCTTCCAGTTTTTGACCTTAAGGGCCAACATTCTCTTACTCTTTTTTTTTCTGGTTTTTTGGTACTCATATCCCCTCAAAGTGCCAGGTGACTATTGTCTGCTTCTTTGAGCTGGAGGAAGGGAAGGCAACAAAATGAACGGTGGAGGGGACTGAGTAAGATGTGTGCGTGGGAGAAGACGGGGGTGGGGGGTGTAGAGCTAGGAAGCCAACTGAAAGGAAATTCGTCAAACTGTACGGGGCTTAGTAGTAAGATTTTGAGTGGCTTTTGTTTTCTTTTTTATGCATCTATTTTATTTTTTTAAGATTTTATTTATTTATTCATAGAGACACAGGCAGAGGGAGAAGCAGGCTCCATGCAGGGAGCGGGACGTGGGACTTGATCCTCGGTCTCCAGGACGATGCCCCGAGCTGCAGGCGGCGCTAAACCACTGCACCACCAGAGCTGCCCTTTATGCATCTATTTTTAAAACCTGTTTGCAAAGAGCCACTTATTTTATAAATAGAAAACTACTCATGAATATTATTATTTTTTCTCAAATGGGGAAGAATCACAATGAGCCAGCAAGAGTTCCCCAGGAATTAGTTATCATAAATAAGCCTGATATAATATTTGAATAGAGCTATTGGGTGGATAAATCAGGGGAATGCATATACATGGCATTTCTGATTATTTTATTATACGGAACCAAAACTGATTGAATAATCATATCCAAAAAGTGTTTATTATAATGTGCGACGATCAACCTGGAGCAATGTCTTTAGGCGATTTCCGCCAGACTCTGCGCACTTTCATCTAATGACTTACACGAAAATCACTACTTTGTGTTTGTTAAATTTGCAGATGGAAACTGAGGGAAAATATCAGCATTGAGATTCACAATGACTTCAGTGGAACAGGAGAGCAAGTCAAATTACCAAAATACCAAGAGGGGGTATGTGTCCAGTTGGACAAATCAGCTCTCCGCGTGCAGGATGGGAGACGCCTGGAGAAAGGGGTACAGGGCAGAGAGGCTGAGCTGCCCGCAGGCCCAGGGAGATCTGCAAACACTTCTCCGGCCCACAGTCACTGTGATGTTAGGCAGCGTTGGTGAAAACGCCACACCTGGAACAAGGTGAGGAACAGTTCTCCGTTCTCTGAGTAGGTGGCAACCTTCACTACTTGTTTATTTGTGTCCAACAGGCCCAACTGCATTGAGTGGGAGAGGAGGGAAAGGAGAGATGTCCCTCATCTCAGGGAATTTGGGAGACATTTTCTTCCAGTGCTGGTTCTTGATGTTCACACATTTGTTTGGACCCAATACTCAGATCAGCTGAAGAACAGATAGTTTTATGCAATTTCCCTAACTTGTAACTTCCTCCCCATTGAGACTATTTGTGCAAAAATATTGCACAAGGACTTTTAAACATTGTTAAAGTTAAGCTTGTTTCTGAAGTCCAGGCCACAGCTGAATTTGAGATTGATGGATCGAAGATGTTTTCGACCCTCATTTGCTAAAACCATGAACCTGGATTTGGTCCTGGGCAGAGATGTTCTATGCAATGACATCTCCTATAAAGGAAGCTTACGGACTAGCTTAATTTAATTGCTTGACTGTTTGCCAAAAGTGTTTAGGTTGACATCTAGATAAGCTCTCTGATTTAGTTATCTTATTATCAAATCTGCAGTGTATTTAGCTATGAATAGTTACAACCAAGTAGATAGTAAACTTTTTACAGGCAGGAAACATGTACCTTTTAGGATTTTCATTTCCAGTCCTTTCATCTTTTTTAAAATTTCCTCTTTCTAAATGAGTGGGAAGTATCAGAAAGGGAGACAGAACACGAAAGACTCCTAACTCTGGGAAACGAACTAGGGGTGGTGGAAGGGGAGGTGGGCGGGGAGTGGGGGAGACTGGGTGACGGGTACTAAGGGGGGCACTTGATGGGATGAGCACTGGGTGTTATTCTATATGTTGGCAAATTGAGCACCAATAAAAAATAAATTTATTTTTAAAAATTTCCTCTTTCTTATTTTCTTTCTTCTCTTTCCTTCCTTTCTTTATTTCCTTTTCTTCTTCATTTCTTCCCACCTTCCTTCCTTCTATCTTTTTATAGAGTCAAATAGTACTGAACACAAAGCAATTGATGACTGAGAGTGATGGCCCCAATCTTTATGTAACGGAGGACCCCCCAGGCCAGCCTAAACTGTTGCAAATCCAGACAGGCCTAAGGAAGTTCCAGGGCCAGCTGTATTTGTGTGAGGTTGAGGAGTTCCCTGGGGAAGAAAACTCACAAGGAAAGAGAGTCAAGGGCAGAAGCCTTGTCCAGAGATCATGGGCTTGACCATACTAAGACCATCTGCTAAGGAAGTGCAGCAGCAGGAGCGTCACATCAGCTGCTGGATGAAGGCCCAGGGCCCAGGGCCGCCTAGAGGCAGCTGGAGGAAATGAATGTGGGAGCTCGGGTGGCAGGAAAAGCTGACTTCCAGAAGACAGGAGACGTTTGTTCTCCTGCTGAATTCTCCAGAAGAGAGTAAAGTCCGAGGAAAATGGTATACCCTGAGGAATCAGTGTCTCCAAATATTCAAGAAAAAATCTGAAGGGAGAACTGATGTTACATCAAAGTGCACATTCCCTTATCATTCATCATGAGAAAATGTTGATGAAAGGCAACTCGCTTTTGCTCTAGAAGTAGTCCTCTGTTTACAAACACCACCCTTAGATTGAGGAGAACCTATGGCTCGCTCATTCCAAAGTTACTCTGCTATGGGCGTTCAAAAGGAAGGCTCTTGCTCGCTTAAAAGCGCCCCCGAAAACGTTGTTGCCTCTCTCCTCTAAGGAAATAGAGCACCAAGTTTGCCTAACTGAAATTATTATAATTTTCAAAACATAATTAAATCTGTGTTGTAAATACTTCTTTCATTCAACAAAAGTGCATGTGCTCTTTGAAATGTCTTTCTTATAATTACTGTCTTTAACCCAGAATTAACAAGAAAAAAGTAACTAGATTTGGGGAAGTTTTTTATTGCTAGTATTACAAACGCATAAAATGAATTCTCCACAGTGTGTGTGGGCTTAGCTGGTTGTAAGCAAACATTTCTAGACTTCAACAATCCTAGACTTTCATAAGCTTTTTAGTTGCACCTTGCAATAATATGGGCTTCCTTCATCACTACATTTTCTCATTTGTGGACCTCAGCGAGCATATCCCCAGGCTTCAGTTCAGGCCAGCTCCAAGCCTGCTGGGAGCATTAAAAACTTATGGTCTATCATTGGCCCCAAAATGCATATAGTTGGGTTCTATAATTTTTTCCATGGTTTTTTTTTTCTTTTTTCTCTATCAAGAGAGGAGAAAAAATATAAGTCGCATGTGGCCTAAAATGGACATCTTCTGGAGATCACAACTTGCATTAACTACATAGCCTTGCTTTCCATCCACAGAACGTGTGCCCATTTCAATATTTACAGAATGTATTATTAGGGAACATAGAATAATAAAACATGAAATGAGGCAAAAGCATAGGAATTTGGCTTTTATTTTGCTTTTCGTAGAGAGATTTTTGTCTCAATCTTGGAACGAACTTGAAAAAATAGAGGTTGTTAAGCTAGGCTGGAAACAATTTTTAAGCAAAAGCGTGAGCTACGTTCACCTTCTTGGAATTATGCAAATGTAACCTGCTTAGAGAATACAAAGGGATGGAAGAGATTAGAAGATGACATTAGAAGAACTCATAAAATGGCATTAAAAAAAAAAAAACTTTGGTCAGGTTAGCATGAAGAAAAACAAAGAGTAAACATGTTGTGATTTGTGTGCGCACGTCTGCTTGTGTAAATGACAAGTCTATTTTCATAGCTCCTACGTTTCTTACCCCTGCACACGCCGGTAGACTTCCCAAAAATGGTCCAGATGGAAGGGGATCTCACTAAAGACACAGAAGCTTCCTCAGTGCCTACCACCTCTCCTTCCTGCCACTCACTAAACATGATTTCCAAAATGCATGCTTTCAAAAACTCTTCTCTCCCTCCCTTTTGTAGGAAATAGGCAGTTTTCCTAACACATAAATGCCTCTTACCCCATGTTGACAGGGACATGGGTCGGGAGGTTGACCTATCCCTTTTGAAAAGTTGCCCATCTTCAACACAGAGCATAACAAATGAATCGCAAAGGTCGTAGTGGATGCTACTTGGCTGATTTGTGCTGGGGAGAAAGCTGAAAAGAACCTTCTAGAAGATAGTCAAGCTTCAACCAAAGACTTAGTTTCCTCAGCCTGAGGCCTGGACTATAAAAACTGGAAGGAACCTTCTTCTCTTTAGGACTAGACCAAAGAGTCTATATCATGGATCCTTGACAACTACCTTTGTGTGAGCTACTTGTCTCCTTCTACACTAAGCTTGGTAATGGGATTAGGATGCTTCTGCTCTGGCTTCCTTCTTCCACTTTCCCTCCTGCTAAAAATCTAGGACCGTTATTAGCATCATTGCCTGATGATTGGTATTATAGTTACTGGTAAATACCAAAACTGAAAAAAAAAATGTTTAGAAACGATGTACTAGCCACTGTTTTGCTCCACGAATGATGATTTTAAACTCCGTATTAGATGGTTATAACATTTGACCTGTAGAATTTGAACATTTATGCTGAGTTTATGTGACATTTGCCCAAGTTGAGGGGCGCCTGGGTAGCTCAGTCCGTTGAGCATCCAACTCTTGATCTCGGCTCCAGTCATGATCTCGAGGTTGTGGGATTGAGGCCCGACTCAGGCTCTGGTGCAGAGTCTGCTCCATACCCTCTCTTCCTCGCTCTCAATCCCGCCCCCCGCTTGCATGCACATGCTCTCTCTTTCTCTTTCAAGTAAATAAATAAAATCTTTTAAAAAAAAATTTATCCAATTTGAAACAACTGAGTAATGATGTTGAAGATTCATATTTAATAGCTGAATTTTATTCCCTTTAAAACTTAAAGGTGAATTGAAAATCTGTCCTCTTCCTAAGCAATGAAATTCTTAAAGCAGGACCTGTTTCTCCCTATGGTATTAGCATTCAAACCCAACAACTGAACTTCCCTGAGTAATGACACATCTGTCACTAGAGGGGGTTAAAGCATTTCTGTCCTCTGTTGCCATGGGGAAAGTAAGGTTCTAGAAAGTTGTCCTTTCTCCCCCTTGGTATGTGTGGGAGTATTAAACCCCAAATAGAACCGTGCTAAACTTTTTTTTTTCATATTTTGTTTTTCTATAAACAAACTTTATCTGTGGCCTTGTAGCCCACAGTCAGTTCCAGGAAACCCACAGCAACAATGTCATTCCCCTTGTGTTGCACATAATATAAAAACAGAGTTTAAGTAAATATTTGAATTAGGACAATTTGAAAAATTTGACTTTGGAGTAGCCTTTCCCTGGCATGTATTGATCCCTTCTTTCCAGAGTGGCTGTCTCAGTGGATTTGTATGCCATACCTGAACCATTTAAATGAAGCTGGCTCAATGAAACATATCAAATACTAGCAGGGTATCATCTCAAAAACAGCATTTGCAGGATGGAACTCGAATTAGGAGGCTCAGCTTCGGCTGCATATCAAAGAATTCTGGTCTATAAATAGCAGTAGAGCAACACCTAGTGCTAAACGTAGATATAGCAGAAAGACCATCGGTCACAAGGGGCTTATTAAATTTTAGGTGAAGGTTTCGGTTAGACAGCTCTTTGTATTGATATTTTAACTGTGGAATTTGTCTGTGAAATGACAGGCATGGACTGGCTCATCTCTCAGGACCTGTTTCACTCTGTGATTCTCCAGGTGGGTCATTACTACCATGCACTTTTCATTCTCATTGCCCCACATGCTTTTCAGTGAATTTGTCCATTGGACAAAGGAGGCTTGCCTCGTAGTCTAGCTTTTATCTTTAATGTCAATTAGCTTTGTATGGATCACGAGAAAGAAACAGAAAGGTTTATGTACTGGGACAGGGAGATGGGGAATTATCAAAAAAATGCTCTTTTCTCCTCTTTAAAAAAAAAAAAAAAATACACACACGCACACCAGGGTAGGCTACCTGCATTATTGAAAAGATAAAGGGAAGTGTAGGTCTTTGTATACAAAAATGATACCATCATCTGGTAAAAGTGGGTGATGTTTATCCTATGCTACCCAGGTCCTTAATATCAGAAGGATGCACTTAGTTGATCAGTTGTCCTGTCCTATCTCAGAAAAGATCACAGTATCATCTGTATGGAAACACAATAGGAGCATAAGTTTGTGTCATCAAATTCTCGTGAATAAAAATTTTAATATCTTTGCTGTTTCATTTTTCTACAGAGTAGGGGAAGCTATTTGTTATCTATGAAAAGAGATCAGACGAAGCAGTAGATACAACCTTCGAATATACAGAGATAACGTAAAAACTATTCAATTAGATCACCGGGGAACGTGAGCTGCTTTAAGAGTTGGCATCACCCTGGATGAAAAAGCACATTAGAGCTTTCTCCCAGAGGCGGAAGTTCTTGCTAGACTCACGCGGTTAGTCTGTGACCTTGTGTCTTCCTCTATTTAACACAGAGTCATGTGGCAGTATGTCACATGCGGGTACAGCGAGGCCAAAATAATCCCAGCAAGGGCACGCCTCTCCCGTAGAGCCACATACACCGCACATGCATTTACCGGGCAGTCTCACAGCTGAGTGAGCCAACCTGGAAGATTTCCTTTGTTTTTCTGTGTGGATTTTCATGGAGAGGGGCATGGAGAGATTCAAGGTACCAAGATATTAAATGTTTCTAAGTGAAGGCCTGAGGATAAATAAACTAGTTACCGTGATAAGCAGTTTAATTCATCCATCCACCCACCCACCCATCCATCCATCCATCCATCCATCCATCCATCCACTTCCTAAGCATCTTCTAGGGGCCAGGCATTGTTCCGGACTCTGGAATGTAGCAGAGAACCAAACAAAGTCCTTGCCTTCATGGAGCTTTTGTTCTAGTTGGGAAAACATGCAGTAAACTGAACAGAGAGATGGGGAATGAGGTTGATGAGAAAGGTCTGTGCTGAGGGGCTTTTTGATCAGAGACCTGGATGAACTGAGGGAGTGAATCAACTGTTGTACCAGTCTTTGCTCACCTTGTTTTCCTGTGTTATAAATATACAGAAAACTGAGGTTCCTCATATTTTAACCGTTGCTTGAAAAACAAAGGAAGGACTTTGTCTCCTGGCCAATCAGAAGTTGATGTAGAGAGACGCCAGGGTGCCTAGTTGGCTAAGCCAAGAGGCAGCCTCTGTTGGGCTCCTGCATCAGGCGAGGAGCATCGACTTAAGATTCTCTCCCCCTCTCCCTCTGCCCCTACCCCCTCCCAAGTGCGCGCTCTCTCTCTCTTTCTCTTAAGAAAAAAAAAAAAAAAAAGCTGATTTATGAGGTTAACCCTACCTGGCCGCTCTAAGCCTACGGAGGACTAGCTGTCTTTGAGTTCTGCGCATGCCCAGAGCCTCACTGACGCCTCACCTCTACATCTACTGACACCAGGCACTCCATGACTTCAGATGTCATCAATTCCCTCCCACTTTTTCATCCTTTTATGAGGAGCTAGAAAAGAAGAATGACTTGGCTTTATGCTCCCTCAGTCCTTGTCCTTCCAGGCCTCTGCTGTGTTGGATGACAAGTTTTAATTATTTTATGACACAGTCACAAGAGCTGGGCTGAGATCACCAACTTGTTGCTCAAAGGCTGTTAATTACCCAGCTGGTGGAGGCTGGCTCCCAGCTGGTGGATGGGGGCCTCATGGCTGCTTGTGTGCCACAGGGGCAAAAAGAGGCCCCCATAGGGGAACTCTCCATGAAATCTCTCCAAGAGGAATCCAGTTGACCAACAGACAACGTGCTGCGCTTGTTTTGTTTCCATTGCTTACACCAGACAGAGGTGGATCTAGTTGGTGGTTCCCGGTCCTCAAGGAGATAACATTCTTACTGATAAAGGCTTCTTAGAGACAGGCATTTTGGCCACGCAGGCACTTTAGCTCCTTGGGGATTTATTTCAAGTCACGGAATCTTAGATATGGGAGGAATCTTAGAAATTATCTAGTCCAACCTCCACATGTTGCTGAGAAGGACACCAAGATTATGAGAGGTTTTGATTTACTCAAGGTCACACAGCTGTGGTCTCTTCCTACTGCATTACACTGCTCCTCCTCTTATTCCTGTGTTTCAGCCCATGCCCCTTCACCCAGCCACTGGGAACAGCGCATGCAACCATCCGCATAGTCCATCTCCACACTCAAGGCAAGAGCACACACAGGAAACACTGAAAAATGGAAACTAGACACAGCAACGCTCCAGATGCTTCCAGATTTTTACCTCAATACATAGGAATGAAACTTTGGTTGTCCTTCTCTCCTTTGTCCTGATTTTATAAAAAGAAAGGACGAGGAAACGCTCTCTCTTTGTCTCTGTCTCTCTCTCTGTAACTGGGAGTAGAATCAACAGTTCTGAAAATGTCTCCTTTGCACACATGCAGCATCATCTCCATTCCTGTTATGTCCTTGGGTTGAGGACAGCCCTATTGGGTACACATTGTGGGTCAGTTTTCATATGTGCATATGCGTTTTAACAGGTGTGATACCTCGTGTCCTGCTCTAGTAGTGAAAACCCAAACTCGCCAACTTGGGAGTCAAGCATTCGTAGGTTCGCACCAGGGTTCAACGCTGATTCGCTGTGCCATCTCCGTCATTGAACATCTTAGAACCTCAGCTTTGTCATCTGTAAAACGGAAAAAAGGAGGGCAGCTGTCGAGGGCTTTGGGGAGGCCAGCCTCACCATTCCTGCCTCTCTTTCGCCTTTCACATGGATGCGATTGGATCAAAAAGTGCGTTTAGTTTCTCACTGAAGAGTTTGGTTCTCTCCTTTTTCAAAAGGGCTGAGAGAAGGACTAAATGAATATACATCTCCTGCGTAAGAGGATTTAAAGGTTTGTCCTGCAGAGCAACTTTAAGACACGCGTAACCTGAGCACATTTCAGGATACTTAGAGCTCCTACTTTCTCATTCCACTTTTTTGCCCTTTCCTCCTATTTATTTCCCCCTTTGTCCGCCCTACAAATATCTTTTGTAAAGTGGACATGAATGGCCCATGGCTTCCATCGCTCCTCTGTCCCGGAATCAACTCTGTCCAGACCCAGGCTTTGGATCTGCGAGTGACGCAAGAAGCTGTTTTTGGCTTCAGGAATGTTTTCCTCTGTGTTCTGACTCCTCTCTTGTTGTCCTTCTTCCCTCTCCATCTTCTCTCCACCTCTCTTCCCCAGACACCCCCACTGTTTCTCTCTTCCTGTTTTCTTAGTTTCTTCCCCCCACCCCGCTCGGTGGTGGCCAGAGCACCGATCAGTCACAGCCGCTGTCACAATCTCAGTTCTATCTGCGGCTCCTCTATCTCCGTGATTAAACAAGATAGGAGCAGCCTTCCCAAAAGGCAGACAATCTCCACAGTAGCCTGTGGGAGGCTGCCTGGTGAGGTCAAGTCTGCCAATAAGAGCATTTCCTTGCAGCTGGAGGGCTTGGGAGAGCAAACTGACAGCTAGCTGCACAAGTTCGCCGGTGACAGACTGAAGTTGTTTTGCTTTGCAAAAACATGGGAAAATTCTGATAAATTCCAGATGATTCCAAAACACATTTGAGGGTCAGATATACAAAAGGCAGATAAAATCTAAACTAGGTAAGCACAAGCTGGTGCACAAATCTCTCTTTGGGCTCCAACATCTTGCAGATTGGAAGGCTTTAAATTTGACAATTCCCAGTTAGGGATGATAAAAATTGAACTTTGCTCTCCTTAAACCCCAAGCCATTATGAGAAGAGAGGGTTCACTCAAAGTTGAAGTCGAACGGCTAGGAAAAAGCAGAAGGAAATGTGCATTAGGAGGGAGCCTTAGAAAGGATTGTAATGCAGTGAAGAAACTGGAATCGCTGGAAAGATAAAAGAGTATATAAAAGGTGCCCATCGCTGTGTCTACATGAGAGGTGTAGCTTCACAGGGCAACCTAACATACCTGTTCCATCGTCCCTATTCCAGGAAGACAGGTGCCATCTTGGTGCTAAAAGGGGGCTCAGAGCAGCTCTTCCTTACATTCCTTACACCGTGACCTGCAGGCATCAATATTCTCAAGGATTATTGAGCCAGTATGTCTGTGTAAACGTTAGGCCTTTCATTTTATGCAGTTACGAAAGCTGATTTTTTTTTCCTTTTGTTGCCTCACATTTTAACTTAAAAATTGCAGACCTATAGAAATGTCGAAAAAAAGCATAAGGAACACTGACTTAACTAGTTTCACCAACGGGACATTATCTCATATAACTATCGTGTCACTCGTACTCCAGGATACTCAGCGCTGATACACACTGTTATCTAATATAAAACCCATATTTATTTTTATTTTATTATTTTTTAAAGACTTTATTTATTGAGAGAGAGAGCGGGGGTGGGGAGAGGAGCAGAGGGAGAGAGGGAATCTCCTGCAGACTCTGAGCTGAGCCCCATACAGGGCTTGATCCCACCACAGCCCTGAGGTCATGACCTGAGCCGAAAGCAAGAGTCAGGAGATCAAGTGACCCAGCCACTCGGGGCGCCCCCTGAAACCCATATTCAAGTTTCCCCAAGTGTCTCAGGAATATTTTGTTATCTTTTGTGACGTGGACAGTTTTGAAGGGCCCAGGCTGGTGCTTTTTAAAATGTCCCTGTGATCTGAATTTGTCTGACTGTTTCTTTGTGATGAGACTCAAGCTAAGCATTTTTGCCAGAAACAGTACGTGAGTGAAGGCGTGTCCTTCCACGGTGTGATATCAGGAGTCCGGGATGTCAGTTTGTCCTGGAAGGGGTGATATGAAGCTCGATGGCTTGGTGAAGGTGGCGAGTGCCATATTTTCCATCTGAGAACTGTCATTTTTTCCACTGTGTTTGAATCGGTTACTGCGGCGGGGTTAGCAGAGTGTAAGTTTTCTAATTTTTCACTCCTTTTGTATATAGTAGATGGAATCCTTAGCACCAAACCCAGGTCTTTCTGATGTCAAAGTTCATGCTCTTTGTGCTGCAGGAGCTAACTCTCTGCTATGTAAACAAATGAAGCCCGTCCCCAGAAGCCACTGGAACAATAAAGCAGTTGAATTTCATCTCTTGTTTAGAGCTCCGTTCTCTTTTATCTTGGCGAAAACAGACCCTGTCTGTAACTTTGAAACGGACTTTTAAGAAAACCCAAGGCCCTTTAGCACATGCAGAGCTACTTCCAGGGCTCACATGTAAAGGAACGTATCTGAAGAGGTAGAGAGTGACCACATCTGCTTCTCTCCCTAGGTCAGCATCACTGGCATTATCCCACCTCTTCTGGAGGGTCCAGGCCACATTTCCCTTTTTGTTTTGTTTTGTTTTTGTTGCTTTTGTTTTTGTTTGTAGCAAGGCTGGATTGAAGACTTTGGTGCAACTTCCGCCATTCTTTCCTGAGCAAAGATTGCTGGATCCCCTTGGGTAAGAGGGAAGGGAGGGTCTGCAAAGCAGCCAGCAAAGATCTTGACTCCACCACCTTCAGGGAGGATTACAGACCCACCTTCCAGTGGTGCCCAGTGGGAGGCAGGGAGCCCTGGAGTGGCCAGAGGTCCTGGAGGGGTCTTGGGGTGGGTCCTAGGAACCCAGCTGACGTGGCTGAGCTTGGAGGAAGCCCTGGTCAGAAGCAGAAATTAGACTTTCTCGTCTTTCCCAGTAGCTGCCCTCCCTGGAAGTCTCTATGCTCTAAGGCCATGAGCACAGATAGGTTCTTGCAGAAAGGTGCATCTGGGAAAACTCCCAGCAAGAAATCCCTAGTTCATAGAAAAATACACACACACACACACACACACACACACACAAAGAAATCCCTAGCTCTACCTCTGCCCCTTCTCTTCGTTGCATTCGGGGGCAACAACTCTTCCAATCATGACTACATCCGGGTTTCTAAGTCACACTGGCAATGTCAGGGTTAGCCTGTCAGTGTTACAAACGCTTAAAAAAGGCCCCTCGCCCCAGATTAAAACAACAACAAAAAAAATTCTCTTTGTTTGCCATCTTTGTACTGTTTAACATGAGTATTTCAACAGTCTTTATTTTCCAAACATGCAAACAGGAGAGAATGATCTGACCCACAGTATATTGACATGTTATGTAGCTATAACCTTGAGATAAAAAGTAAAGGAAAAAGTCAAAACAGCCCAAACCAAATACCAACAACAAACAAGTCTTTCTTCAGCCCAGACCCCCTTCCCTCTGTAGCAAGGGGAACACACTAGCTGGGCACACGGTGGCATGGGGGGCACACGGAGCTCTACACGGGGGCAGACCCTCGGGGCCGCAAGGGCCCAGCACCAATGACCTAATGAATTAGCTGGTGAATTAATGAATTCAACAACTGTATATTAAGTATCTACTCTGGGCCAGACACAATTCTAGGTATTGGGAGCATCCCGTATGGCTAGGGGACGCCTAAGACTTGGAAGGCCTCTGCCCTCGTGGAGCTTACCCGGTGGCTTCAGGAAGAAAGAGAAAGAGAATATGCTCCCGCAGTGTTGAGAGGATCTGGGAAAGAACAGCTATAGCAGAAAGCCTGGGCTGGTTTCCTGGGTCCTGTATGTCCAGGAAAGCAACTGCTTCAGAATCTGGGGCGCGCAGTGGCATGGCCGTTAAGGGCAGAAAGGCAGAAGGGGAAAAAGCAGAGCATCCGAGAGAAGCTTCCCTCCTCCTCATACATGGAAGGGGCCTTTGGGAGCTGCCTAAGAGGCATCAAGACACAATATGATGATGCACAGAAGCAACAGTAATGACAGCGCCTCTGTCCCAGCTGAAAGAACCCCCAAGACCGACCCCCACGTAACAGTTGGTAGATAACTAAGCTTCTTCCCTATGCAGAGCTCGGTGCTGAGCCTCTCACATGTAGTGGCTCATTTACTTTTCTCAATCACCACCTGTGCGATAAACACGGATTTTATTCCCATAGGAAGAAACAGTCCTGGAACATCAGGTAACTTGCTCTTGCCCAAGGACACATACCTGGCAGGTAATGGATCCCAGCTCTGTCTCAGGCCCAAACGTGTGTTCTAAACCTACATTTCCATTCATAAAATGATTTTTCATCATTCTCCTTTAGGAGAAAAGGTATTAATATTGAATAGGAAAAGTATTCAGATATCTTCAGAAAGTGGTCTGAGTTTTCTTTTTTAAGGATTTTATTTATTAAAAAAAAAAAAAAAGGATTTTATTTATTTATTCCTGAGAGACACACAGAGAAGGGCAGAGACACAGGCAGGGAGAAGCAGGTTCCCTGCGGGGAGGGAGATGCGGGACTCGATCCTGGGACCCTGGGGGTCATGACCTGAGCCAAAGGCAGATGTTCAACCACTGAGCCACTCAGGCGTCCCAAGTGGTCTGAGTTTTCAAGATATTATCTTAGAAGAGACAAACGTGTCCTACTAGTCAAAAGCAAATATGCACCACTTTCACAAGTACGTGAGAAATTAAGAAATAAACTTTTACAGTTGCTTGAATAAGCCCAACATCTAGAATTTGAATTATGATCCAAGAATGATTGGAGATTGGTATTTTGGTCAACTAATAAATTGCTCGTCAGCGTTTATGTTACAACTACATCCCCTTCCATCCTTGTCCTCTACTTGATGATTAAATTATAGTAAAATAACTAAGGTGAAGCCGGTTTCTTAAAACGAGGCGTGACTCCATATAATGCAGCTTATGCCTCTTTGGGAGTGAAGCCACATCAGAAATCTTTAACAAAACTTCAAGCACAATTGTAGTAGAATTGAACTGTGAAAGATGGGGAGAAGTCTCGTTTTTTTTGCTTTAAATCATTTAAATTAAATGTGATGCAAAGTGATCAGAGTGCTTATTTTTACTTTGGTTTGTGGGAAATTGTGCTGGGAATGTGGATCTATTGTGCACAAAGGATGTTGGCTTTATGCTGGAACCACCAGGCAGGTTGAGTTGAGAAACAATTAGCTCAGTCAGCAAGCCTTTGAATCTGATTAAGCCAGGAAGTGGGCACTCCCCACGCCAGAGCAGAATGAAGGGAATGGAGGCCGTAATCCAAAACGAGGAATGATTTCCCTCTCCTCTCTCTCTCTCTCTCTCTCATTCTCAGTAAACTAGTATTAGAATTTATTGTGTCAAATTCATGTCAAGGATTATTTCATTACATTTCATTATCTTGGGTGAAACAAATAAAAGCTTGTTTCCAAGTAGATCAACAGTGCACACATGTCATGGCTACTGTCTCTAAGAAACTTCTGTTTACTGAGGCCTGACATACTCTCATGTTTTGGTAACAAAACATCTTTGAGATCCAGGACCAGGACCCAGGTCACGGACGAAAATGCAGAGCCTATACCAGGCCGCAGGCCGAATTCTCATTTCTCTGGGGGCTCTCAGTGTATCCTCTGGAGTTACTGCTTTCTTCCCTGTCTTTTCGTACAAGCTTTGGTTCACAGGATGGAGTGTCTGGATTGCTTGCCCCATCTGGAATGGAGCTTTGGTAGGAAAGTATTTTATTACCTATATTGAGAGGGTAAAGAAAGAAGGGAGAGAAGGTAGAAAAAGAGTAACATGGCCTGTTTAAGTTTTCCAACGATACAAAGAAGTGAAAATCCTACAGAAGATTAGCACTTACCGGAGAACATTGATTTCTACCAGTTGCCTCCTAAGTGTAGGGTCTTTCTTACTATGGTGTTATGGTTCTACTACCGTGGGTGCTCTACTGAAATGCTGTTCAAGAAATCTTTTTGTTGTTGTTGTTCAAGAAATTCTTAAAACGTTACTTTAATCTTCTCACCTTCATGGTCTCAGAAAGTGGGATCTATCTTTTGAAATTTGGATTTAGGGGGAAAAATGTAAACCTTCAACAATAACGTAAAAATGGAGAAGAACGTAAAATAATTTTCAGACGAACGCTCTCACTACAAACACTGAGGTGTGTCGTCATGATCCACAGATTTGCAAGCCCCAAATATTCATTCTCCCACATTTTTCCTTGCACACAACTGTCTAAACCGAACGTAATTCAAGAAGTTGGAGGACGTTCCTCGCTAACTTTGCGGTTCATTAGGAAAGGGTGCGTGTGCCCAGTACAAGCCGGTACCAGGTAGGTGCTCCAGGCCTGCTTGTTGGATGATGGCACAAACGAGGGTGGGGCTGGCACCCCAGCTCTCTGGGGCAAGGATGTGGACACAGCTAGCCTTGCACATAGATGTCCTCCAGCAGGATGATTTAAGGGGAGTTACAGACACTTGCAACAAATCCCTCTCCCATTGTTTCCCGTGATGCCTGATGTTCACCATTGGACACTAGAGAATTTGGACTTTAAAGTCTTTCCATTAAAATGTAGCTACTCTTGAGAGAGGCAACATTTTCAGTCTTAAAAAAAATCTAGCTTTAACTTGGATATCACTTAAAAGTAAGACCCCAGAACATATCATTTTAACCTATTTATTAAATACGCATTGATAGCCTACTGCGTGCTTGAGTTACAAAGGAAAAAAAAAAAACAAAAGAACAAGGTCTCAATTTTTTAAATATTCCATCTCGTGGGGTTCGAGGATGGTGGGTAGATGGGGGAAAGCAGAATGATGAGAGTGTGGAACTGAACAGGGGAAGCATGGTATAGGGTTTCTCTTTTTTCTTTTCTTTTCCAAAACACTCTTCCACGTCTCCCTCCCCAGTCTTGCCAATCTGCTCTTTTCCCCATCTCCTGCCTAAACCCGTACGTCCTTTCAAAGAATTATCTGTTAAACATCTACTGGAATGCAAAGATGACAGTTACATTTATCCAAGCAGCTGCCACACTCCTGGTTGATGACCCAGAGCAAGAAAAACATTTTACATCGGGACCTAGAGAGTACGTCAATACATCTATATAATTCTCTCTAGGTAAATAGATTTTGATATATTCGTATAACTGAATCCATATAACAAAAGTTCCACAAAATATTTAGCCTTCTGTGTGAAACGGATTCTGATACTTTCTATTAATTTTTAAAAATTCTGTCTTCAGAACAGATCCAAAGTTTGACAACACCACAATGACAGTCCAACCCTGTATCCCCTTCTTACAATGGGTTTGCCTATCCCTACAGTCTCTCATAGGACATTCAACAGATACTGAGATTTAATTAGGATAAAAAAAATTATTGAACATAGGCTTGTTCTACACCAATATCTATTTTATCAGTCAGACCCAGAGAAATGACAAGATCCGTGTCCGGCAGGGCGACTTTTTGATTTTGAGATTGACAGCCTGGGGAATTGGAATCCAAAAGGAGGGATGGGTGAGATGGGGCCCACGTTCAAGTCCCGACTCTGACGTTCTTGGTATGTCGTGAGGCGCAGGACCTGCAGTCGGCTAGTTCTCCAGTGCTTTTCCCTCTAACATGAGGAATTTGGCAGGTAAAGAGAGTGTGTGCGAAACTAACCCTAAGATGCTCAGCGAGAATGATCCAGTTTGAACACGGGTTGTGTGGTAAAGAGCTTTGCCAATTTTCAAAGCCCAGTGCATACGCGAGTTGGTACCATGCCTTTGGTCCGTGCTGCGAGGGAGGAAAGCTGCTCCCCTCCGGGTGCAGAGAGAGTACCCCCCTCACATGGGGATCCGTTTCCTTCTTTCGGGGGGACGGAGGAGTCTCCGTGTTCTTCTTGTACAAGTTGTTTCTTAAATAACTTTAATTCAAAATAATCAATATGCCAGGGTTGCCTATGTGGAGGCCACCTGCCCTGAATCCCATCGGTCAGGGCCCAACCTCTGATCAAACCCTTCCTTCCTATTCTTTTGCCATCCGCTGGCCTTCCCGTTCCACTCCCAGGTAAGCAGCTGAGTTGTCCATTCTGTTACCCTCGGGACCTCATCTCCTACCACTCTTCCCTTAGCTCTTCCCATTCCCTTAACCACTATGCTGACTCCTTGTTGTTTGCAAATATTCCAAGGTGTGCTATTTGCCTCAGGGCCTTTGCACTGTCTGTTCTCTGCCTGAAGCCTCTTCCCACACATGGCTCGTTCCCTAACTTCCCTAATTCTTCCCTGGTTCCCTAATTCTTTGAAGAAAAGTCACTTTCTCATTGATGCCTTCCTTCATTACCCTCACTACCCGATTTAAAATTGTAAATCTCCCCCACAACCAGCATCCCCAACCTCTCATTCCCTGTTCTATTCTGTTCCCCATGACCCTTATCACCATGTAATATACTATATAATATATTTATTGTTTGTTTGTTTATACCCCTCCCCCAAAAGTGTATAATGTACAAGGGTGGGATTTTTTTTTCTTTTTCTTTACTGCTGTACCTCTAGCACTTGGGACAAAGAGTCACATACCAGGTTCAATAAATATTCAATAAATGTGGTTGAATAAGTGAATGAGTCCCGTGCTCTGGCGGCCCAAAATTTTTCATACCATTGAACTCCGATTAGGCGGCAAGGACCAAAAGTCAAGCTGGTATTTATACTAAAGCAGGAAAAAAAAATCCTCATGAGAAGGAAAGCAATAAGAATGCTCACTCTTTCTATGATGTCTAAGTTTGGAACAATGATTTTTTTTTTCTTTTCATCGTGAGTTTCCTTGCAAACCACAGCTCTTTTTGATGGGGGTCAACTTTAAAAGGTCTCTGACTCAGTCCACAACCTTCCTTACCAGTCACTTTTTTGGTTTTGTTTTATTTTTAAAGATTTTTTTTTTTTTTGAGACAGAGAGGGAGGGCATGGGGGGCAGGGCAGAGGGAGCAGGAGCGGGAGAGACCCTCCAGCGAACGCCCCGGTGAGCACCCGGGGCCTACGCCAAGCTCCATCTCACAGCCCTGACATCGTAACAAAATCAACGTCAGACGCTTAACCAACTGAGCCACCCAGACGCCGCTACCACCCCACCAGCTTCTCAACGTGCCTGCAGAGTGAATCCTGCTCTGGTGGCAAAACCATTTATATGTTTCAATCACACTGATGTTTCCTTTTGCAAAAGATTCCCTCTCTCTTTTGAGATTTATAGAAGATGGATTTCCACAAGGGATACGTACTGTGTTCAGTGCCTTCATTCCAGACTTTCTAAATTCTTCACGAACATTGGTCCTCAGACTCTCCTAGCTCTGTTCTGACAGCCACGTGATAAGCAGATTTCCTATCATTTCGGGCCCCGGCTATTTAAAGGCATCAGCTGCTAGAAAGTATGCAGCGAGGAGGTCACAGTGCCTTGCGGCCTGGGCTCGACTTGAATCCTGGAGCACGCGGCTTGGCAACTCCAGTGGCTTCGGTAATAGCAAGCAGCAGTGCTGTGCCCTGGACCCCGCCTGGAGCCGGGGCCTGCGGAGAGAGGCCCTCGGGTCCTCCTCTGCCAGATAAGGGGCTTGATTACACCATCACTCAAGCCTCTTACAGCTTCAACTGTCCCATGATTCCCAAACACCTGATGGCCGGTTTTCCACTTGGATACCCTAAATTTCTTTCATTTTGATTATTGCTATTATTATTATTATTTTAAAAGATTTTGATTCATTCACTAGAGAGAGAGCGTGCACATACACGTGCATGGGGCTGGGTTGTGCAGAGGGGGAGGGAGAAGCGGACTGGGAGCTGAGCAGGGAGCCCGAGGGCGGGCTTGATCCCAGGATCCCGAGATCATGACCCAAGCCGAAGGCAGACGTTCAACCCCCTGAGCCCCCCAGGTACCCCTGGATCTCCTCTATCTCTCCAAGCTCAGCTTGTCCCTCCCAAATCATCTCGCCAGCAAGAGCAATGATTTCTTTTCCTAACTTTCCTGGCTCTGAACCCAATTTCAAACCCTAGAGTGACTTTTGACTCGATCCTTCCCTCCAAACTAGCGCTTCTCAAACCATAAGGTGCGTATGAATCACCTGCAGGTCTTGTTAAACCGTGAACGCAGATTCAGTAAATGCGGGATGAGGCACGAGACTCCGCCTGCCTCAGTCGCCAAGGGATGCACCGCGGCTGTGATGTGGGCGCCAGTGCCCTACACCAGCCTGCCCTCGGCCCCGCTCCTACCCCACCGGCCATCCCATTGCCCTGACCCTTCTCTGTCCTGCAAAGCACATCCCTGTGCACGCTTCCCTCTCAGCGTCGCTGTGCACCACCTCCCCCTCACTCCTTATCACTTCCCACCCGCACCGGGTTTTACACCAGGATAACGTCAATAGCCAAACTGTGAGAACCCATTCATTAATGAGTTATGAAATCAATCTATTGGGAAGCTAGCAGCACTTATAAAACCAGAATAGAATAGAATAGAATAGAATAGAATAGAATAGAATAGAATAGAATAGAATAGAATAGAATAGAATCAGAGTGTATCACACATAATAACGGTATTATGATTTTGGTTAGATATAAAAATATTTATATCTTGACCATCATGCAAAATATATTTCTTGCTATGGATAGAGGTTTTAAAATAAAGCCTGGGGATGCTTGGCTGGCTCCATCGGTGGAGCTAACGACTCTTGATCTCCGGGCTGTGGGTTCAAGCTCCACGTTGGGTGTAGAGATTACTTTTAAAAAGGTGAAATCTTTAAAAAAAAAAAAAAAAAGTAAATAAAATAATGTGTTTAAAGCTTGAAGACCAAGTTCCCATGGAGACGTCAGGCCTCCCTGCCTCCCAGTCCATCGTGCACATGACCACAGGCTCAGCTTCCTAAACCTCTGCTGTGACAGTCAGGCTCCTTCTTCAAGAGCCTTCAGTGTGACTTCGTGGTTCAAAGGCCAGATATGTTAGCCTGAATTTCCAAGCCCTTCTCAACCTGGCCCCAAGGTGGCTCTCAAGCCTGATCTACTCATTTGTACATAGAACCAGCCTGTCCCCCCTCTGGGCACCTGTCTCGCTGTTCCCCGAGCCTGGCTTCCCTGTGGCACAGGGTGCTCGGGCTGCCCAGAAAGTCCTTCCCTCTGCCCTCTCCCCCTGGAATCACATCCACCCTTCAACACACGATGCTTCATCTTCTTTTTTTTTTTTTAAGTTATGATGGAAGATGTTTTTTTAATAGTTGTGTTTATGTGCATTTTTATTTTTTATTTATTTTTAAAGATTTTATTTATGCATTCATGAGAGACACACAGAGAGAGAGGCAGGGACACAGGAAGAGGGAGAAGCAGGCTCCATGCAGGGAGCCCAATGCAGGACTGGATCCCGGGACCCCAGGACCACGTCCTGGGCCGAAGGCAGGGGTCAAACCCCTGAGCCCCCCAGGGATCCCCATCCCACGATGCTTTCATCAGCGATCCTCCCCCTGGGAGCGGGATCTTGTCCCTGGGCTCCTCTCACACGGAAAGCATCTTGCCTCCTTTGGTGGACATTCATCGAAGCGCATGATTGTCGCCTCTGGACTGTAACTTCCAGGGAAAGTTGGAACCAGTATGTCTACGACTATTACTTCGTGAGCCTGCTCATCAGATTGAGCCTCTCTGTGCCTCGTTTAAAAAGTAGGAGACGATCTCCATGGTTAGCAGGGTTAGGTGAGTGAGCGTACTGAAGCGTGGAGCGTCGTGCCTGGCACCAAGCGAGCGCTCAGCAAGTGTTCGTCGGTGTACGGGCCGCACGGTGCCCACAGCAGCTGTGTTCGTAGGAGACCCCCGCTAGATGTTTGCAAGTGAATAAATTAGCCCGTTTTAAAATGATTCCTCTCTGTCTGTTGTGCCTCCTCCCCGCTTCCTCCAGTTCATCGGCTCCTGGGTACTGTGTCCTTCGTGGGGGTGCTTTGAAGATTGGGTGGGGGGACCCCGATGGTCGTGCCATCAGCTACTCTGGCCAAACCCAAGTGATGGCCCAGGAGCTGCCCGCGGAGCAGAAAGCTGGCCAAGGCCAAAGGCGCTGGGGGAGGATGAGGCCTGGCTCCCGGCTCTTGCCTCCCACATTGCCTTTCCCACTTGACTTCTCTTCCCTACCCCCCAAAACTCTTCCTTTTGCATTCTTTTCCCTCCCCCTCTCTAAATACAAGGTTTCTAAAAAGGAAAAGAGTGGGTGCTTGGGTGGCCCAGTCAGGTGAGCATCCCAGTGCTGGTTGTGGCTCAGGCCGTGATGACCTGGGGTGGGGGGGGGGGGGATGCAGCCCAGCAGCCCAGCAGCCCAGTCCCTGCCCAGCCCACAGTCGGCCGGGCCTCTCCCTGCCCCTCTGCTCCACACCCCCACGCACTTGTGCACGCTCCATCTCTCAAATAAATAAATAAAACTTAAAAAAAAAAAGCAAGAAAAGGGAGGCTGTGACTCAGGGGACCCCTGACCCTCAGTCTCGGGGGCACCACGAGAGATGGGTGTGCTCGCTCCTGAGCCGCCGCCATCCACAGGGTGGATTTCACAAGTTACTGAATGGCATTCATACACCAGCCCACTCCATGAAAGATCTTTTCAAAGTTTTGTGTAAACAAAGCAAAATTCAAGCTGGCAGCTGCAACAGAAATAACAGGCCACTGCCATCCTGCAGCATTTTTCAACTTTTGAAAGGAAAGCAACAGTTGACGCCAAAGTAGTTAAGGCAACCTGGAATCTAAGCATCTAGTGATGCCAGCCATCCCCCGGGAGTTGCACCAGCCGGGTTGTTCTTGCTGGGGCCAGGGTTTCTCTCCCACCCGGGAGTGACGTGTCCATGGAGAGCACCTTGCCTCTGAAAGCAAAGACGAGCCCCGGGCTCAGCATCAGGGTTCGGCTGCTCCTCATAATTCCCCTGTTTGGTTGTGCTAGTTATGCTGGCTCGACCTCTGCAGGCTCCCTTGGAAACTTTCCTCTTGCAGAATCAAGCCAACCTCTTCTGACTACAGATGGTTCTGTTTTTATCCACGGGAGTGTTATGCTATGGCCCCACCACGTCTGGAATTTCAGACTTAGCTGCACGAGAGGTTTTGTGCAAACGTGTGTGCGCACACACACAGACACACACACCCCCCAACAACTAAATTCTCTAAGTCGGACGTTCAAAATAAAACATGCCAGGAAAATCAAGAGCTGGAACTCAAAAACAAAAACAAAAACCAAACTCAAACAGCAATAACAACAAAAACAGGCCCGATGGGAGGTGGGTGGAGGGAGGCGGAGGGGTAACAGGGGGACAGGTCCTGAGGAGGGCAGCCGATGGGATGAGCGCAGGGTGTTATACTAAATGTTGGCAAATTGAATTTAAATTTTTTTTTATTTATTTATGATAGTCACAGAGAGAGAGAGAGAGAGGCAGAGACACAGGCAGAGGGAGAAGCAGGCTCCATGCACCGGGAGCCTAACGTGGGATTCGATCCCGGGTCTCCAGGATCGCGCCCTGGGCCAAAGGCAGGCGCCAAACCGCTGCGCCACCCAGGGATCCAGGCAAATTGAATTTAAATAAAATATTGTTTAAAAAAAAAAAAAACAGGCTGGACACAGAAGCTCCAGAAGCAGCATACCCCAGAACCGTATTAGTAAAAAACTCTGATATTTTTTTCTCCCTTAAATTTGCATGCATTTGTATGTATACTATACATATAATTATATTGATTTCTCTGTCGAAAACCTAATTTGTAACTACTTTTGCTCCTGCCCTCATTCTGTATCTTATTTCAGCCTCTTCCTGGTTTTCTCTGTCAACCTCAAAACATTCCTTGACCAGGAACAAGTGATTTATGGGTCGGGAATAAGCGGTTTCCAGGCTCAGTGACCACAAAGGTCTCCTTCATCGGACCCAGAGCTGATTCAAAGATGAGCCTAGGATTTTTGTTGTTGTTGTTATATATTGCTCAGTTCTGGTGACACCATTCCTTCCTTTGTTTAACTGTCTTCATTCTGCAAGTTGGGTCTTTTTCCCTGGAAGGAGACTAAAAAAAAACAAAAACAAAAAAAAGCCTCTTGAACAGCTGAACACCACTGCACCCAGAACGATTAATGTCCCTCTAATTATAATCTTTGTTCCTAGCAAACAAGAATCACATAGTTGCATCCCACCAGCAGGCTGAGGCTGCGGAATCTCAAAAGAAAAGCGGAAAATCAAAGATCATGCCGTCGCTGGGCAGGTTTTCAGGGTTCTGTGACATGTTTCCTTTCCGGCTCCTCCCCTTTGCAATTTTAGCAATGTGCGAGAAAGATGAACAATCGACAATTAATCAAAATAAAACATATGGCGAGGGTTATAAAGCCAAGCTTTTACCGCAGTGACACCTTACAGTAGTGAAGGTTATAATTGTGATGGCAAAGGCAACGCCGAAAATCAAAAAATGAGCGCGTATGAATCATGTCTTCATGACACTGATGGCTTCTTTTCCTCATTGTCATCCCAGATGAGGAGGAGATGCGAGCCATAAATCCATTTAGCCATTTGCTGTTCTTTCTAGTTCATAATAAAGTTGTCAAACCATGAGACGGATTGAACTCTTTCCAGGGGCACACTCTATCACGGATGTTATTTTTCCATTTTCCTCCCACAGGCCATCAGGACGGGCACGCTTCTGCCGTTGGCTCACAGAGAGCGCACCGGGACGTACCTGGTAAAGACACAGACACCGAGTGCGATGGGTGAGTAGGTTTGAAGGTCAAATCTCTGCCGGGTCGGGATGGAACATAGAGAACGTGATTTCCGATTATCACTGAATTCTCTCTGATTGATGCCCCACAATGATGGGTTTCAGTAATAAACTAGGAAACTTGTAAATATTTAAGTATTATGGTTTGGGGAGGACACAACCGACATGAATCCTCCTGAATTTCATTTTGAAGAAGTGGATCTACAGGCTCCTCTGTGTCTAATCAACTTTTAAGGCTCAGCCCCTCAGTTTGGGGTCTCTTTCCAATGTCTTGGTTACTTCTCCCCCCAGATGAGGGAAAATGAGGGGAAATGAGAGAAATATCTATGCTATCTTGCCTTTCAATAGTATGGAGCCAAGCGATCCCACGGTATGGAAGGACGACCTTGATCCGATCATGCACCTTCCCACGGCTCAAACTTCAGTGTACCCGGGAATCACCCGGGAATCCGGCTAATATGCAAATTCTGATTCAGTCGATCTGGGTGAGGTGTGAGATTCCACATCTCTAACGAACGCCCCCGGATGGAGCGCTGCTGGGCCCTGGAGCATGCCCCGACTCCCAAGTGCCAGCATGAGGCAAGGATTCTGTGTACTCGTGTTTGTTTTTCTCACCCCACACCGGCTGTCCACATGATAGAAGATACATAAACACATGATGTTCAATGGCATTCATTTCACTTTTGGCCCGGTTGGTTGATACATTATTCTTCCATAGTGCAGATTCAGGAGGAGAACCAAAGAGCCCAAAAGAGAAAGCTGTGACGTAACCCATCTCTCCCTCGCGTCCCAGCGAAAGAGATGAATGAATGCCCGACATTTCTTTCTTTCTTCATATTGCTGAGGAGCTTTTGAAGAGCTTAGTCCCCAAGGTAACGATTTGTTTTTGCTTTATTTCCAGTGGGAAGCTAGTTTCACCTTTGTGATTCTGAGCGTGGTGGGATGTCCACTCCACCTTGCAGTAGCATTGGAATCTGCCCTCCTTGGCCCATATGGCTTCTACTCGCTTTCAGGGATTGCAGGGACCGACTACCTCGGTTATGCGGTTGCCTTTCCGTTTCCATATGCAAAATTCCCATCAGTTTGTGTGGACCCACCACACTACGAAGAGTACCACCTGGCGCTTCAAGTCTTTGACCTGTGCCTGAGCTTTGCCATGCTCTGTGTGTCCCTGACAGTGCTCATCAAGCTTTCTGCAGGACGTATCTGGAATAGACACTCACAGGGAAGTTTCCAGAAAGGGGGAACCAGGTCTTGTTCCATCCCGAATGCTACAATGGAAAGTCTGCATGTTGGCACTTCATCTGCCTCCCTTACTCACCGTTGTCTCTTGCGTAACCAAAATTTCCCCGCTCTTTCCACGTCTGCCCCTGTAGAGAGGCTGGTACACCAACATCAAATTTAGCTCTCTAACTTTTTCCAAAATGGCTCATTCAATAATTCAATCAATAATATGACAGTAATAGAAATAGGAGCTGAATGTTTACTACGTGCCAGTGTTCTTCCCATTTTTACAGACAGTAGACAGAGGCTAAGGAGCTCGTGTAACTTACCCAAGGTCACACAGCTAAGGAGCAGTAGGGCCAGATTGAGAACCCAGACCTAGTTCTCTTTAACAGGCCAGAGTTATCCTGGGCCCCCTTGTCACCCACCTTGTACCCTCTGCTCCTCTGCTAGATCATCAAGGTGCTTGGTTCCAGCCTCTAGGAGGGTTAGAGAGAATCACTGGGAGAACAGCACAAGTGATTGCTGATTCCAAATTCCTATGTCTGAAACTGGGTCACTCCATTGTGAGTCGAACAGCCTCCTCCTGGAAAGAGGTATTTCCCACAACAAACTCTTATACTGGCTTTATGAGTCAAGTTAGTATTATATTAAGGTCAGGTGAATTTGGGTTATGTTAGCCAATTTTTTTTTTTCCTAGTTTGATCCTATCAACACAAATCAGCAAAGCTAGAAGACAAGAACTTGGCACTCTCGATACCTTTTGTGGTCAGTCTTGTCCTCTTCAACTTCTACATAAGTCTGCAAAGGAAATCCTGTACATTCTTAGGAACAGAGTTGATTTCACAAGGGGGCCCACTGAGAATTGAGGCTAGCAGACTAAAATGACCTCCCCTGCTGTACTGCCAGTGCATCTAGAAGTTTAGAATTTGAGATTTCTCCCTTGTAGAGACCATCCCAACTTCCTAGAGCCCTTTGTTAAAAAGAACACAAACTCTGGAGAACCACACATTAAAGCATTGGCTACTCATAACCCCTTGGCATGGAGAGCTAATCAGACATCTGGCTGCCAACTTGGCCATGACACCCAAGGCTTAACATGGGAGGGAGGACAGAGAGAAAAGGATGAAAAAATATCTGCAGAGCTTGGTAAGAGCCTCATGGAAACCCAATAGCGAGGCCACCTAAAGTGCCTGAAAAGAGAGAAAATTAATTGAAAACAGAGCACAGTGTTCCAACTTCAGAATTTTGCCTTTGCCCATCTTGCTCAGAGTAGTTTCTTTGTTTGTGATTTCTAAACTCCATATAGGACCCAACACAACTACAACATGTTTTTCAAGTGGATCAAAGACCTCAGAATCACCCACAGTTCTTGTTAAACCAGATTTCTGGCTTCCATCCTGCCCAATTCTTAGGGCAGAAATTCTGGGTCTGGAGGCAGGGAATATGCATTTTTAACACATGCCCCACGAGGTTCTGGGGCAAATTCTCTTCCTAGCACGGGATTTTCTTAGTGTAACTTCTGGCCCAAATCTCAGTTTTCCCATTTGCATAAAATGCAGCACTGGCTTGGGTGAGAGTTCTCGATAAATGTAATAAGCACGAAATTTTTGGTAAAAGTGTGTTTGAATGACTTGACACCACTTAATCCATGATGGCAGCAGATCACGTTTCATTAGCAAGGGTGAGTGGCTGACATAATGGGATATGAGTCATAATGGGATATGAGTTTCTGTATTAATAAATGCACCCCTGCCCCCTGAGCCCACAAGGAGCACGTGTAGCTTGAGCAAAACTTTGTTACCATGAGCGCACCTCAGTGGCTCAGTCAGTTAGGTGTCTGGCTCCTGATTTTGGCTCAGTTCACCATCTCATGGTTGTAGGGGAGAGCACTATGTCAGACAGAGACAGACGTGGAGTCGGCCTGAGATTCTCTCTCTCTCTCTCGGTGACAAAACATGAGAGACTCCTAACTCTGGGAAACCAACAAGGGGTAATGGAAGGAGAGGTGGGCTGGGGGTTGGGGTGACTGGGTGATGGGCACTGAGGGGGGCACTTGACGGGATGAGCAAGGGGTGTTATGCTATATGTTGACAAATCGAACTCCAATTAAAAAATATACAAAAAGAAAAAAAAGATTCTCTCTCTCCCTGCCTCTGTCCCTCCCCGACTTGTGCACGCACACACACACAAGCACACACACGCTCTCTTGCTCTTCCAAAATAAATAAGTAAAATATTAGAAAAAAAAAAAAAAACCTGTGTTGCCATGTAACCATGTAGAAATCTCAGCTATATTAGGCCCAATTTCCAGCAGTGAAATAATGTATCCTTTGTCAAAATTCTCGGAAACACACAACTTTCTTAGAAGAAATGGCATATCACTAGTAAGGATATAGAATTCTACATGGTGATTCTGCATTTAATGAGTTTCCATATAGTTATAGTATTAGGTTCCTTGCATGCTAAGAGAGATAAGTAATATTTTTATTTTTTGGTTTATTTTTTAATATTTTATTTGAATTCAGTTTAATTAACATATGCCGTATTATTATTAGTTTTCAGAGGTAGAAGTCAGTGATTCATAGTTGCATATAACACCTAGTGCTCATTACTTCGAGTGCCCTCCTTAGTGCCCATCACCTATCAGGAAACTCAAGAGCTATGAAAATTTGTAAAAATAAGAAAAAAGTGATAGTTTGAAGGAAGAATTGGGGAAGGGAGATTGTAATTATATTATAGAACAGAATCTTTTTTCTTCAGATCTATAACAGTCAATATTATGATGGAAATCTTCCCTTCTAAGAGTTTTTCTGTAGGTTCAGAAGCAGGTTTTCAGAAACGAATCAAACACTCCCTTAGGAAGCAGCACATTCATTATTTCTCTGCTCTCTGTGCCTTTTCAGTTTAAGAGAATTAAAGTCATCTTGCATCCCAGTCAGCTCAAGCTATTATCACAAAAATACCATAGATTTGGTGGCTCAACCAACACATTTATTTTGCTCAGTGCTGGAGCCTAGAGGTCCAAGATCAAGGTACTAGCGTGGTCGGTCTTTGGTGAAGCCTCTTGTCCTGGCTTGTGGACAGTCACCTCACTGTGCTCACATGGCCCTTCCTGGGCCTGCTCCTGGACAGAGAAGATCTCTGTCCTCTTCTCATAAGGGCACTAATCCCATCATGGGGGTCTCATCCTCATGACCTCACTTACACTTAATAATCTCCCAAAAGACTCACCTCTAAAGACTGTCCCATGGGGATTAGGGCTTCACTCTATGGATTTGGGAGGGAGGCCCTAACAGCTGATAGCATCTCACTGAAGGTGACACGGTGTTGGTGTGTGAGCATGCAGTCAGTTGGTCCTCAACCAAAACCACAGTGAGAAATGCTTGAAAGAGACATAAAGGTCTTGGTGATTTTGATAAAAGCAAATATGAGTGCTACAGGCTGAATGTTGGTATCTCTGCAAAACTCTCTACTCCTTCCTGTGATGGCATGAGGAGGTGGGCCCTTTGGGAGATAATTAGGCTTAGTGAGGTCAGGAGGGTAGACCTCCCTTGATGGGATTAGTTTCCACGATGCCCTTAGAAGAAGATGAGGAGGCCAGAGTTTTCTCTCTCCGCCATGTCAGGATACAGCAAGAAGGTGGCCATCTGCCAGATAGGAAGAGGGCTCTCACCAGACGCTGAATCTGCTGACACCTTGATCTTGGCCTTCCAGCCTCTAGAACTGTGAGAAATGTTTGTTGTTTAAGCCACTCGACCTGTAACAGCAGCCCAAGCCAAGACCTCAAGTCCTTCCAAATTTCCAGGGCCTCATGGGAAGAGGCAGAGCTGGTAAAGGAATAGGAGCCCCCCATGTGTGGCTACACACAACAGACTGAATTGACCCCATCGGCTTAGGACTCAGTGCAGGGGCCAAAGGAGCACCATGTAGGATTAAGCTGAGAAACTAAAATGCAAAACAACCATAGCCGAAATTGTCTACATTCTTGGTCCAGTAAGTAATAAAGTGATGGGAAAGGAAGGAATTGGGACACCAGACGCGCTGCAGCTGTCCCCTGCAGCTACTCCGCCCCTCCTGCATGGAATGGAACGGCTCCGTCTGTTTTCCTTTCATTATTCATTGTTATGTTTGGGCTTTTGTTTTTTTTTTTAATGAAAGGGGAAAGAAAATATTTTCCCCCCTATCATGTGATATAGTGGTTTTCTTTTTCTTTTTTTTTTTTTTCAGTGAATTGAGAAATATTTGCTTCCCACACAAGATGTAGGTAAATCCTTTAAACAGTTCAAAAACATATGAGGACAGAATATTTATCAGTGGAGGAGCCTCTTCCTCCAAACAAAAGACAAATCTGCAGAAATACGTTGGCTTCACGTCTTCTAGCGGATATACCCCGCATCACTAGCAATAGAAATGTGTTTTGCAACAACTTCATTAGGATTCTCATCCTAAAGGTCTGAAACCTCATGTTGGGCTTTACCAAGATCTCTCTGGGGCTTCTGGGAACTAAATCCCCTCGGGGAGAGCCAAGCAAACCTCAAGCAGGACCACACAACAGTCAGAATTCACTGTTTCTTCCTCACAAGTTCCTTCATGTGGCCTCCCCAAATTGGTCAACAGAAAAATGAGAATCTAGGAAAATAATTGCAGTTCAGGGCATTAGCATTCCCTTTATCTCACTGTGTTCTGTGGAATGACAGTGGTGCTGCCAGAAGGCTGGATAGGAGCAGAGGGAAAGTAGGTGCCATTTAATGGGCAGCTACCCCTTGTCAGGTGCCCACCTCCTTCATTCCTCACAACACGGCAAAGCTCACTGTCCCTGTTCCACAGGTGACCACGTCGAGCAGGCCATGCGGCGTCAGGGTCCGCTCCCTGGAGGCCAGGCCTCTCACTGCTGGCCCACTCCTCTTAGACGGTGTTTCTTCGGTTTTACAGACTCCAAGTGGCTTTGCATAGGCTTGCACTTTGTGGAGGGTCTTTCTTCTGTTTCTCACAGACAAAAGTTAACTCATCCCTTAGAAATGGAAGCTATATTTTCCCAGGCTATTTTCATTTCATTCAATCAGTAAGACCACGCCAAGGGTGATAGCAGCTTACGAAGAGAAGAAATGAGGCCAAAGTGTCTATTGTGCTGTATTAAAATAAGCTTGATATTTTGTCAAAGCAGAGAAATAGGTGGGGAGCTATTTGATCAATTTTTACTTTATAAAAAAAAATTTTATTTGAGCTATTTGATCAATTTTTACTTTATAAAAAATTTGAGCTTTATTTTATTTAGCTTTAATTTGAGCTTTAATTTTATTTGAGCTTTTTGATCAATTTTTACTTTATAAAAAAAGTTTTTACTTGATCATCATTGTAAGCATATTTTCCTTTTGACGTTTGGTCAGTTTAATCCTTTAATATAAAATATCCTTAAAAATTAAAAATAAAATAAAAAATAAATAAAATAAAATAAAATATCCTACTGGGTTCCCCCCCGCCTTACTCCATACTGTTTATCCAAAATGTTATTATTATGAATATATTTTTCAACAAATTTTAAATGCTGTATTTAAAACAAATAAAATATATATTTAAAACGCAGAATAAAATTTGGCTTCACAAAAGGGCAGAAACTTAAATAGAAATCAGAAGCCTGGGGATCCCTGGGTGGCGCAGCAGTTTGGCGCCTGCCTTTGGCCCAGGGCGCGATCCTGGAGACCCGGGATCGAATCCCACGTCGGGCTCCCGGTGCATGGAGCCTGCTTCTCCCTCTGCCTGTGTCTCTGCCTCTCTCTCTGTGTGTGTGTGACTATCATAAATAAAAAAAAGAAGAAGAGGAAGAAGCCTCCTCTCTCTATAATCAGGTAAATTTGATTTCAACAAAGAAAACGGAATTAATTACTGGTGAATATTTCAGAATGGCCATAATGGTGCTAATGCATGAACACAAAACCATTTAGGAAGGTAACAGCGTTGGTTGGATGCTTTGTGTTTTATTAACCAGGAGACTATGCTGTGGTCGTTACTGGGTGTTACTGGGTTCATTCCCCCAGGAAAGAATGAGAGACACAGATGAAGTAATTAAGGTAAAATACAAAGAAGGCTGTGAGGGGTGACCAATGACACAGTGTCACTTCCCCATCAGTGGTCGTATACTCGAGCTTCCTCATCTCCAAGGCCTTGGGGCTTGGCCAGGCACATCCAAAGACCTTTCCATCTCTGTCTCCGTCTGTGATTTTCTTTCATTCTTTCTCTCTTTCTTTTTTAGATTTTATTTATTTGAGAGAGAGCATGAGCAGCACCAGGGGGCAGAGGGAAAGGGAGGAACAGGCTCCTCGCCGAGCAGGGAGCCGGACACAGGCTCGATCCCAGAACCCTGAGATCATGACCTGAGCCGAAGGCAGATGCTTAACCAACTGAGCCACCCAGGAGCCCCTCAGTCTGCTATTTTCAAAGAAAACTTTATTCCATTGGAGAAAATTAATAATCAGAAGGGAGGACTGTTAGTAGCAAGGAGTGGCACTTGTTCTAAGCCATGCGGATGTGTCGCTGGGGTACACACATGTACGGCCTTTACTCTGCTAGCTCAGGGAGTGATACGTGCCAACAACCTTACTCAAGCAAGGTGGTGTGAGAGTTGTGACAGATACACAGGTCGCTTTAAATAGCTTTAGGAAAACAACTTTCTTTGCTCAATATTCAATCTGTCGGGGCACCTGAGTGGCTCAGTTGGTTAAGTGTCCAACTCTTGATCTTGGCTCAGGTCATGATCTTAGGGTCGTGAGATCAAGCCCCAAGAAGGGCTCTGCGTTGGGCATGGGATTTGCTTAAGATCCTCTCTCTCCTTCTCCCTTTGCTGCTCCCCATTTGCACTCTCTCTTAAAAAAAAAAAAAAATTCAATCGCATATCAGACCAACCAATTCAATCTCATATCAACCAGTTAGTTCTTGTTGGTTGTCTTTTTAAAAAATTATTCAAGTATAAGTAACACACAGTGTTACATTAATTTTAGGTGTATGATACAATGATTCAACTATTCTATACATTTCTCAGTGCTCATCAAGAAAAGTATATTTTTTGTGCTCTCGGTCCCTCTTATCTATTTCATCCATTCCCCCACCCATCTTCCTTCTGTATATTTGTTCTGTGTTTAAGAATTTTTTTCATTTGTCTCTTTGTTTTTTCTGTTTCTTAAATTCCGCACATGAATTAAATTGTATATTTGTCTTCCTCTGATTGACCTATTCCCTTAGCATGATACCCTCTAGATCCATAGGCGTTGCTGCAGAACTTACCATTATATTTCTAAATAAGTAAGGAACTTCAAATTCCAGTTTATTTGCAAAAATATTGCTCTAAATATTTTTTCCTCTTATTTCACATAACTACCCTAGTGTCATGGGTGAAAAAGGAAGCTACTACTTAAAGCAATAGAATTCCTAGGTACTGGATGGTAATTAGTACCTATTGGGCAAGAGGAATATCTTGTGTTCACTATTATGTGACTTTCCCCTTGTCACCTCTTGAGGAATATGGCTCCAAAGCCCCAAATACAACATTCATTATTTATTCTTGCCTCTCAGCATTTATTGAGCATATATTATGTGCCAGATATCGTGCTGAAGGTTAAAGGTAGAGACAGAAGGATGAACAAGGCACAGTCTAGTCCTCCATTGACTCATAGGGACTGAGGGGAAACGTCACCTGGGCCGGGAGGACCTAGAGCTCAGATGAAGAATAATGAGATAGGAACGAGGTAGTGCTAGTGGGCATGGAGAAGAGGTGATATGTTTGAGAGATGTTTAGAAAGTAGAATCAGCAGGACTTAGTAGTAGGTAGCGTGCGAGACAAGGAAGGAGTCCAGGGAGATGTAAAGTGGTTTCTTGACCAGGAGAGACAAGATGGGGTGATTGGATTTAATGTGTGAGTCGTACTCTTGTCGTTTAGAGTTAATTCAGTTTCACATCTCATCATTAATAATAAGCCATTTTAAGAACCTAATAGCAGGTGTCAAGAGGATATCTGCCTGGGATTGTAGCCAATGAGGTACTGAAGCTTGCCACCGGACACCCCATATCAGATACAAGTGATACCGTGCTCTGCGTTCATAATAAATCTAGTGCTGAAGAGCATGAACTATAAGACAGTTTAACATATTAAACCACTAGGCCATATTTAACAACTTTTCTCTTCTTCTACTGACGGTCCCATGGCAAAGATCGCCAGTGAATGACCTACACGTAGCCAAGCCCAATGGAGTCCTTTCAATCTGCATTTTCCTTGACTTCTCCACAGCCTTTGAAACTATTAACCACTTTCTTCACAAAATCCTCTCCCCTTTGACTTCCACACACTATTTGCTTTACTTTTCTTCCTTTTCCATGGCTTTTTCTTCCTCGGTCTATTTGCAGGCTCCTTTGCTCTGCTCATTCCTTACAGGCTGGTGGCTTCAATTATCACCTTTGGGCTGATACCGCACACATCCATATTTATCTCCCAGTCCCCTCTCCTGCCCTATCAAGCTCTACCTCGGGCTATTTTCTGGACACTCTCCTGGGTGTCCCACAAACACATCAAATGGAGCTGATGATCTCCTTGTCCCCAACACCTGCTCTTCTTCCTATATCTCCAGCTCGGTTGCCAGCACTCATGCACTCAGGACAAGCCTGAAACCTGGAGTTGTCCTTGACTTCTCATACCTGACTTGATCACCATGTTCTGGCAACTACACCTCTTAAATATTTATTCACGGTGTCCCCCTTTCTCTGTGCTGACTGGGATGGCCCTGGTTCAGCCCTCCCTCTTTTCACACTCAGACATCTTTGCTTCCAATCTTGTCTTTCTGAAGAAGTATCCTCCACACAGGCTCTAGAATGAGCTCTCTCAAGTTCAGATCTGCTCTTATTACTCCCCTGTGGAATAACAGTAAGAGTATAAGTAATAAATATTATCTTATTACATCCTTCTGTGGCTCCCCTTAACAATCAAGATACAGCCGAGCTCCTTCATGTGATGTTCATGTGTGTGCAGCTCCTCTCCAAGAACATGGACTGACTAAGGTGAGCAGAAAAGGTGGGACTGAGAGCGTGGGAGTCAAAAGAGTAGCGGAGTGGCAGGTTGCAATACTAGATGTCACTTCTATGGCTCCCTAGCCATTGCTAAAATCTTATCTAAATGTCTATGTCAGGACCATTTCAAATTTAAAAATAATTCACACATCATGGGGGAGTTTACTGTGGTCCTGGAATCCAAGAAGAGTCTCCGGGAAAGGCTATAGAGAAAAAAGAAGATTGGAATTTCCATTCCAAGGACCAGTGCCTTATTGAAGAAGCATTGGGTTCAGCATTATTTATGACACATGGAGAACCTGATACGCCACGGTACTTTTAAAGTCAGACAGTTTGATGTGTAATTGTTTCCTCCAACACCTACCATCTGAGCGGCCCTGAGCAAATCAATATTGAACCTCTTTGAGCCTAAGAGATAACACGTACCTCACATGTTGCCAAATGAAATGACATAAATACTAGTAAGAGACCTACATGAGCTTGGCACTTGATAGTTGCTCAAGAAATGCTTGCTTTCTTCCCTTTACTTCTAATCAAATTTAAATTCTTGGCTCTCATTTAAAGATTTTTAGAAAGCACCCTTTAACCTTCTGTTAATTTTCAAAAAACCCAAACCAACACAAACCAGACAAAACAAATAGCAAATGACCAAAAAAAGATATTCAACCGAGAGATCCCTCACTTCCTTAGACAGTCCCTGCCCACAAAAGTAATGGTTCCTCTGAATTGTTTTATGCTTATGCCAGATGTTTTATTACACATATATTTCTTTTTTATATCTCTCTGCTATCCCCCTCCACCAATATCACCAATATTGTTCTCTCTGGTGATTCCTCTTAAATCCTTAAGTGGTACCATGGTCCTGTTACTTGAGTCATCCTTCACTGGGTTCCTGTGACATAAAAAAGGCTAAATTAAATGTCAGAAGTGACACTCTATTTTCTTTGATAAATTGTAGAAATAAACACTACTTTATTTTTTTTCTTCCTAGGGTCAAAAGAATGGACAATAAATTTGAAGCTGTGTTCCTCTTAAATTTGTTATATTTGTGGCCATTATTTTGAAATACTTGCAAAATAATTTTTATCTCCAAACTTTTTTCTCCATGTTCTTATGAAATAAAAATTGAGATAATTGTACATTGTAGCCCTTTTAGATTGTTAACCCTGTTTTTCCTGATTTACATATTATGATTTTAAAAATAGAAATTTTGGGATCCCTGGATGGCTCAGTGATTTAACGCTTGCCTTCGGCCCAGGGCCTGATCCTGGAGTCACGGGATCAAGTCCTGCGTCGGGCTCCCTGCATGGAGCCTGCTTCTCCCTCTGCCTGTGTCTCTGCTTTCTCTCTCTCTCTACGTCTATCATAAATAAATAAATAAAATCTTTTAAAAAATTAAAAAATAGAAATTTTACCATCATTGTCACAGAAATGTTCAAATCTGAAATATAAAATTTTCAGTGAATGAATGTTTTCTTTAAATTCCCCTTGTCCCTGTGTGGTGTTTTATTAAACTATAATTCTAAATTACCTAAAACCATTTTTCTCAGCATTTCTTCATTGCCATTACCAAGGCAACTGTAGTCCTTCAAACACAATTAAAACATGGAATAGTAGCCATAATGAGAAGAGCCTTCTGCAGGGAAAGAATGACCTTCTCTCCTGGGCTCTCTGTAGCTTGTCTATGGCACTCATGACAGCTTAATTGTTAGAAGGGACATTAGTTATCCTCTAGGCCAGCTTCTCATCACATGTCCCAAGATCTAAATGCCCCTAATAGTTGAACCATTCCCAAGAGGCAACCTCATTTATTCCACTATTGACTGTCTCTAAAGGGAAGAGGTCTTGAGGTGCCCAGCTGGCTCAGTTGGTAGAGCACGTGACTCTTGATCTTGGGGTTGTGAGTTTAAGCCCCATGTTGGGTGTAGAGATTACTCAAAAATAAAATATTTTTTTAAAAAATTGTAAGAGGTCTTTCTTAATCTGGCCAGAGATTTGCTTCTTGTACTCTCTATGTCTTATATTCTTTGTTTTAAAAGATTTATTTGAGCAAGAGAGCACAAGAAGGGGGAGTAGCAGAGAAAGAGGAAGAAGCAGACTCCCCAAGGAGCACAGAGCCCCACACGGGGCTGGATCCCAGGACCTGAGATCATGACCTAAGCCGAAATCAAGAGTCAGCTGCCCAACTTCCTGAGCCACCCAGCCCCCCCTCTATGCCACATTCTTATATGTCTCTATGCCTTTAAGCCTGCAACTCTTAATAGTACAGTGCCGTGGTTTTCAAGAGTGATTCCAATGCCAGCAGCATCAACATCATCCAGGAACTTGTATGAACTGGAAACTTAGGGGTTGGGTCCCAACAGTCTGCATCTAGAAGCCCTCCTCCCACTGATCCTGATGCATGCTGAAGTGTAAGAAGCACCCATGGGGTGTAGCAGAAAGTGGGTGGGACCTCAGAATGAGAAACATCTGGATTCAGATCCTGGCCCTCTTGCGGTTTTAGGCAATAGCCTCAATCCCTCTGTGGTCCAATGGTACTGATGAGGATAGCTTACTCCCAGGCTTCCTGCGAGAATTCAATGGCACTGGGGATCCCTGGGGGGCTTAGCAGTTTAGCGCCGCCTTCAGCCCAGGGCCTGATCCTGGAGACCAGGGATCGAGTCCCATGTTGGGCTCCCTGCATGGAGCCTGCTTCTCCCTCTGCCTGTGTCTCTGCCTCTGTGTGTGTGTGTGTGTGTGTGTGTGTGTCTCATGAATAAATAAATAAAATCTTAAAAAAAAAAAAAGACTTCAATGGCACTATAGAGGTAAACCACAGAGCAGAAAATCTAACACAACTTAAGCATAAAAATAGTGTCTAGTATTATTGATTCGATTCAGCACATTTATTAGATGCCTTCGAATATCAGTCTCTATAGACTCCATTCATTTGAGAATACGCAAGTACAGAATGAACATTTTAGATATTTCATGAAAAATATGGTATTTTTTCAGAAACTAAATGACATGTTCCAGAACACATAGCTCAGTCGTTGGTGTCTGGAAGTCCTGTAGGTGCCACCCAGGCCTCTGTTCCTCAATCGACGCATGCTCCTCTGTCACCTAATGAAGCTGTGAGACGTCTAGTTCTGGGCCTGGTGATTACACAAGTAGGGATTTAAGTTTTAGCAGCACATTGTCTTAATCAATCTCAATCTTATTGGAACATATCCACCCAGTACCTAGTGCCCTGGCTATTTCTTAATTTACTCCCATTTTCCTTTCTGATTTGTATCCCTCTCCGTTCTGAGAGGGTTTAAGATGATCCTTGGACATTCTATCAAGACGTGGAGTTCCGGCCGATACGGCACCCACTGTGGAACCAGTGAGGTGCAATGATTGCTTCCCAGAACTTCTGTGCTCAACCAAATGTGCACGGTCCTGAAGATCCCAAACTGATGCGTAAAGGAAGTGGTCTAATACCGAGTGCTTTGGGCTAACCCAAATCCCATGGATAACGTGCACAAAACTATATTCAGTTATCAAGAAATATGTGGGGTTCTTTCTTGCCCTTGCTTTCACAGAGAAACGAGCAGACATTTTGCTATGCCCTTGCCGGGGAGAACTAAATTGTTAATGCTCACCATCACATGCCAAAAAAAAAAATTAAAAAAAGGGTCTGCTTTACAGGCCTTGCGGAAGGAATAAGGCACCTATACTTTCAGACAGCCTGTTTCCAGTTGTGTGTGGCTGGTGATATTACTGGACTAGTGACAGAGGCCAAGGCAGGAAAATAGACTGGGTTACTTATAACTCTTTGAATGTGGACACATCAGCTTGTGGGAAGGAAACTATTTAAAATGGGGCTTAGGGAAAGGGGGGAAAAATCCCCTTTCTCCATATGAGATTCTTCCGCAGTGCTGTCATGCAATCTTGAAAACCTCCATAGAACAGTGGATCACTCTTATTGGATATATGCAAATTGTCTGAGACCCAGTGGTTTCCTGCCAGGCAAAAACTTATAATAACAGAGCAAGAATGCAATCCGAGCCCTTGCTCTCTGAAATCCCTGAAAGAACAGAGTCGTTCTTGACAGGGCAATTTCAGCCCTTGACATTCCAGGAAATAGCTTAATAATGTCATTTGGGCTGGGGTTGTAACCAATCCGAAGACATGGAGACACAAATGCCGTATGTAAGATTTAAAATATCAGCTCAGGAGCCATGATTCATTTTCACGGAGAGTTTAACAACAAAAACACCACCACGACACAAACCAAGCAATGCATCCTAATTAAATTTTAACGTTGTCCCCACTAATTAAACCCAACATGGGAAAAAGGAAGGGTTTCTGCCGAGAAATTACAGACACATCCTGAAGACTGTTTCTTTTGCATTTACTTTCCTAGGTACTAGGTCCATGTCAGATCCAGGATGTGACGCCCAAACAAAACTGCTTTTTGATCGTTAATACGTGTGCAGAAGTGAACCCCACCCTGGGGCCTCAAAGGTCTTTATGAGACCCTCTGGCCTTTCCATTTCAATGTGTTTCATTTTCTCTGGGTGCAGCACAGCTGAAAAAGGTTGCAAGACTCAGGTTAAAAGTCAGGAAGCGGATCAGGGCCCCACACTATGACATCACTTTCTTACAATGCACTGATGCAATGACATTTCCTACAGGAAAATGATTCGAGCTGACAGGCGGCCTCCGTTCCTTGCAGTGGGAAGTGTCAGGGCTCACTCGCTCCAGCTCCTGCCTCCCTTCCTCCTGCCCCTGGGCTGGAGCTTCTCAAAGGTCAGAGGGAGAGAGAGAGAGAGAGAGAGAGAGGAGAGACCCAAGCCACTTTGATTTTACGACAGTCCTGATAGGTTTAAAATGAAGGTATGCTAAAATTTAGTTACAAAAATTGTGGAATATCTTAACTGTTCAAGCAATTAGCGCTTTCAAACAAAACATAATTTTGCCATTTACAGAACAGTTGCTAGATCTACTATTAAAAGCGATACATAGGGGATCCCTGGGTGGCGCAGCGGTTTGGCGCCTGCCTTTGGCCCAGGACGCGATCCTGGAGACCCGGGATCGAATCCCACGTCGGGCTCCCGGTGCATGGAGCCTGCTTCTCCCTCTGCCTGTGTCTTTGCCTCTCTCTCTCTCTGTGACTATCATAAATAAATAAAAATTAAAAAAATAAAAAATAAAAATAAAAGCAACACATAGGCAGAGCCCCGAGGGATGATTGTACGTGCTGGTCAAAGGGAAGAGCAGGGATTAAAGTCTGGCTCAGTCTCCGATTGCCACACCATGCTTGCTGGTGCAATACTAGGTCTGCCTTTTTCTGATTCACACACATGTTACCACCAGTGACAGATGGTCTTGTAAGAAGCACAGGTTTAAGTTGAATGATGAATCCGTCTTCTGCTTTCCATCCTGGGTGTCTCTGTAGCTGTAGGTGTAACATCTTGCAGAAGAGTCTCCAGAAGTGCAAATCTGAGGACCTGCCTGATTTCAAATTCTGGGCAAAGGAGTCTCCTGGCAGCATCACCCCAGCACACAGAGGGCCTTTTGAGGGGACTTATAAACAAGGGCTCCCGGTGAGCCCCCACGGGCTATGTGAGGTACATGGCTTGGTGAGTAGAGGCTCTGAGCTAGGTGTCAGGCTGGCCAAGTAATTTTACACTCAAATTATAACCCCGTAATGGCACTACTGGCCTCCAGTATGACAGTCATTGCTCTGGGCTCCCCGTGCAGCTAGAACTGCTCCAGGTCTTAAGATCGATTTAGAGACCTGAATCAAGGCAAGGAGAATTTAAGGGCTCGTACCAGTCCTGGGACAGCAAACTGTCCTAGCTTTTCCATCTGTGGCCTTTTTACTTGGCTCCTGGGTTCCTGCCAAAGGTGAGTTCAAGTGCCTGGGTGCCTGGGGAGTGCCGCCTGCAACTGAGCCCTGATCCCTTGATTCCCTTACAGTGCCTCTTCTAGAGACCTCCGGGCGGCCCCATAAACAACAGAATGAGGAGTCCAGGCTTAGAACCTTCTGTCATTTTTCTTCTGCTTGTCGCCCTGCTTGGATCCTCTCGGGGGCTAGTGGAATCTGCTAACAGCTTCCCGATGCTTCCTTTGTCCATCTCAAAACAAAATTCATACTAAGTCACTTTTACGGTGGAGGAGAGTCAGCAGGGGAAGTTTCTACTACAAAAGAATCAGTTATGACTTCAGAAATGTGAAGTCCTGGTATCCATGGCGGATTTGGATGCTGGAAGCAATGTTTCTAGGTGTTGCACTCGGTTTACCAGACAGATTTAAGCTTTCTGTGGCGGTTGAGTGGATCCGTGGCAGGGAGGCTTTGAGGCATGGTTTACACAGCGCCCCAAAATGGGGAGGGCTTCTATAAATCATTACACGGTAACTGGACACAGTGACGAATATGCCTTCTCTGGAAAAATTAGCAAACATCTGAAGGGCTAATCCATATCTTTAGGATGATTCAAAACACAAGCATAGTTGTCACACCTCTTCCTCATCACCCTCTGGGTGTTCTCTCAGAGGTATGCGGTCTTCTTAAGTGAGTAACTATTTCCCAGTTCTGTTCAAAGTATCAGTGGTTACAATCTGGGGAGCATGACATGCCTAGAAAAGAGTATAGAATGTAAAGTGTCCAAAATTACTGGGGTTTTAGTACTCTGCCCAATTTGCATTCTTATACTATCTAATCACTCCCTTTTAAGGACTCATTGTTTCCCAGAGTTAAACTCATGAGGAAAAAATGGAATTTGTTTCACATTTTGTACATTTGTAGAGTCACAAGATCTGGGACTTGCATTTTTCACCATTTGAGTAAACCTTCTGCTTGCCCACACATGCCGCAAGTGTCATTTCACCTGAATACACGGCTCAGACTTGCTGAAGACTCTACCCTTTCACCTTGCTCCGGGCGAGGAGAAAGATCAAAGCTTCCTGTACTTTTTAGGGATGACCCCTTCTTTGTTCTGAACACTTCTCACATCTCCTATTTGTGGAAGCTTCTGCAAAGACGGAATTCCATAAATCTGCTTGGTATACATGCAAGACTGTTGTGGCCCATTAAGGCCTCCTAGAAGAGGGAACTTACCTATGTGGATAGATTCTCCCCTTTATAATGGCTCTCTAAAATCGTAGTATTTAAAACACATGTTTTAGAAGAAAGAATTGTCAGAATTAGATTTTTTAAAAAAAGGTATTTGTAATCAATAGGCTATAATGATAAGACTGATATAGAACAAGGAGGGGAAACTCATCTGTTGTCAGTTCTGCCAGGAACTAACCAAATGACCAAATGGCTTTCTGTATTTATTTGTTGATTTTATTAGTTCCTTTGGGTTGAAGTAGAATGTAAAATAAACCATGGTATATTGTTTCACTTTGTTCACTCACTTATTATTGATTAAGAATACACGGAGTGACCGGCAGAGGACAAGGAGCAATGACTCGGGAAATGAAATCTCCTAGTTCACGAAACAGAGATGATTCAGAAACAAACCCACAAAGACTATGCGGGTGCAATACTCTCCAGACCTAGGACTGAAAGGCCAATCATTTCACCTTTCTTGGTCTTAGTTTTCTCATCTACGAAACAGAGGAGCCAGACTTCATCGCACGGTCCCTTTAGCTCTAAAAGTCTGGGACTAAAATAAATATGTGCTGAGGCTAAAAGCAAATTGAAAAAGTGCAAACCCTCACAAGCCTTGTTTGGCGAATATCCCGAGGGAGATAAGCTCAGATCCGAATTATAACCACCGATAGGGAGATGGGTGCTACAACAGACGCAGTGAACATCAGGAGGAAAACTATGGAGCTTGGCCATAAGTAGGAGAAAATATCCAAATGGAGAGGACAGACTGGCCCAGAGGGAGCCAGCGCAGAGAGCTGTAAAGCAGGATGGGGCTAAGTGCACTGCAGGTCTCAGATCAATCAATCAACAAGGATTTTATTCTACTCGGGTTACTTTATTTGTTAAGGGATTCTTAAGGGGGCGCCTGAGATAACATGGCCAAGGATTATAAGCCATGCTAAGTATAGAAGACTGCAAAAATATCCTAGCATCCAGCTCTCCAAGACCAGCGGAGGAAGGGCATCTGTAAGTAAAGAGGGCTTAGAAAATATTTTAAGAATGCTCTGAGGTTCAGCTTCAAACAGAGGGTCCTGGCTAAGGACAGTGAAGAAACAGCAGCTACAGGCAGCGGGGGGACGGTACCCCAAATGGACTGAACTCTCCTTCAGCAAAGACTTGGGACAACCACCATTTGGGAAGGGTGTCCCCAAACTGCCGCAAGCAACGAGGCAGACTGCCAACCAGGGAGGAATCTCCACATGTCCTCAAGACATAAATGGCACTTTGCTGTCATAGAAAGCTTTCCCACAGGACTCATTTCTCTCAGAGATAGAAAAAGCCTCCGCGCCCCACCACGCTGTGTTCTCTTCCTCAGTGGGAACGAGGGGAGGCCCCCTCCTTGCCCTGTTTGCTCTGCTTACTGGGAATCTGGAGACAGAACTGAGACTCCATTTCAGGACTTCCACTTCCATTTCTTTTCTTTTCTTTTTTTTTTTTTTTTTTAAGATTTTATTTATTTATTCATGAGAGACACAGAGAGAGAGGCAGAGACACAGGCAGAGGGGGAAGCAGGCTCCATGCAGGGAGCCTGATGTGGGACTCGATCCCGGGTCTCCAGGATCAGGCGCTGGGCCGAAGGCAGATGTCAAACCACTGAGCCACCCGGGCATCCCTCCACTTCCATTTCTAACCTACTGTTTTAAAATGTGTGACCTTAAAATAAATAAATAAATAAATAAATAAATAAAATGTGTGAACCTCTGGCCTGATCTTTGGCGCTTAGCAATTCTGTGAGAGCTGTATCTTTAATTCCGTGCCACCTCCGTCATCCATTTATTTCACAGATTATTTAGAAAGTATTTATTACGTGCCAGGCACGTCCAGTCATTTCGGAGGGCAGGTGGAATGTGGCTGTGGCCTGGCCGTCAGGAGACTCTGTCTCTGGCTTGTGCTGTGTTTAGGTCTTAGGGCTTCGTGTTTATATTTGGGATACAGTTCAAGCATTTGCCAGATGAGCCAGGGTTCTGGGACATAGAGCCAGTTTTCCTAATAACTCACTCCATTTCATCTCAGTTAGGAGTGGATTTTTCCCCTGAGGGTCTTTGATCCTACAGCTGCAGACATTCTGGCACCAGGGAGCCTTAGAGGTCAAGGCTCCAGGACACACAGAGGTCAATGAAATCAGGGGACATCTTAGAAACCGCTGACAGCCAACGGGGGTGAGCACTGCGGCTTCCGAGATGGATGGATGGATGATGTCATCTGTGGTATAAATAAGTGTGTGCTGACTAAGCTCTGACCGGGCCCCAACAGGTGTGTTCCGGAACAGTGCGCCTTGGAAAAGACCCTCGAGGAAAACACAGTCAATATGCTTTGTCCTGCTCTTAATCCAAGAAGTCTTCTTTTTTTATGTCAGACTCCCCAAAATTGAGCACAGTGGAGTGCATAGGCAAGGGTACGAACTTGAGTTTCAGCTTCCCCCCTCTGCAGAAGAAAGGAGCTGGACTTCCCAGTTTTCTAGCCCCTTCTCGCTCTCATCACCTGGCCCCATATGGCCCGGTTCTCCGTCCAGCCCTTTGGCTCCTCCTCTCCGCCCAGAGAGTCACCATTATCATCCTCTTCGGAACTAATAAAAAGCAACATGCAAACAAGTACGCTGGTGACACGGGTATAATGGCAACACTGCAAGACAAGCTTGAGACCTACCGGAGGATTATTGAGCCACGGCAAAGACTTACTGGATGTGGTCGCTTTTCAGGATAGATCATTTCCTTCGTAGCATATCCCAACCCAAGGCAAGCTGTTCACACCGAGTCTTACTGGGCACGTATCACTGTGTCCACGTTCACATATTAGCACAGCAGTGTGTCTAGAATAAATGTGAAAAGAATCGGGATAACTTGTGAACTTAGGAAGAGGTTTATAAACATTTTTATCTCATATCCATGATTTATATATAAAGCAAACATCTGAGAGTATAACAGACACAAATAAAGGGAAGACACAATTTCTGCCCCGGAGAACTTACGATCCAGCAGAAGGGCCTGAAAACGTAACCAGCATGGTGTGCAGAACATTTTAGTAGGTTCAGTGATATTTGAAATACGTCCATATGAAAGCTACACATTCATTTATAGTGAAATATCAATATTGAGTACTATCCCCTATGCTAAATGCTGACCAAAGATGATAACGAAGATCATTTATACCCTTTATGCACTTTATACCCTTATCATCTAATTAAAAGGATACTCATTCATTTATTTATTCATTCATTCTGCAAACAATTACTGAGTGCTTACTATGGCAAAAGCACAGTGATAGGCATTTTGGAGGACAGAGGCATGATTTCCTAATGATTCCTGTCTTCAAGGATCTTAAAATGTAGTGGCAATTTAGAGGAAACAGCTAACAAAGCAGCATGGAAAGGAAGCATCAGTGAAGGGCTAGAGAACACTTCCAGGACAGAGTAATTACGCCCAGAGGTTAGGAAAGCCTCCTGGTGGAGATGGCCCTTGAGCAGGCAAGATGAAAAGCATTTTAATGGTGGAGACAAAGGGGAAGGTCATCTCAGAAAGAGAATTCAGTGAGAACAGAGGCATGAAAATTAATGTATGCGCTGGGAATAGCAAGTAGCCTGCTATGGCTGGAGCATGCTATCCAGAGAGAATAGGGCGAGGGGAGGCCAGGAATTTAGGATGGAGCCGGCACATGGAAGTCCTCCGATGCCGCAATCTTAAACCTGCTGATCCTATGCAGCTAACAGCAGGGAGTCAGGAGAGGCTTGTAAGGGTACGAACAGGGGCCTGGACAATGCTCGATATCAAACATGAAACTTCTGAAATGAGCTACTGCTGAAGAGGAATTAAGCAGGGTAGAAAAAAAGAGTCTTCTAATTCGGAGATTCAGGGGCTACAGGGCAACAAGAAGTCTTGTGTGGGATGTATGGATGCTCTTCACCTAGCCAAGTCCAACACATTCTTTACATATCAAAGTGAGCATTTCTCCCTCAGGACAGCCGCCCTGCACCCTGGTTGAACCACGTCTCCCTGCTGTGGAGCCACAGAGATCCTCGTACCTTTTCCTTCACAGTCCTTCACAGGGTTTGTAATTGCACACTTGCCTTCATTTGATTTGTGTGTGAGTCCCTCAGTGGGCTGTAAGCTCCATGAAGGCAGGGGTTATGTGTTTGTCTTCGATTTTTCTGTAGGCTGCTCAATAAAGGCGACCCCGAGGGACTGAAATGTTTGATGAATGAATGAATACAAGGAAGGATGGAAGGAAGGAGGACAGAAAGAAAAGAAAGAAAGAAAGAAAGAAAGAAAGAAAGAAAGAAAGAAAGAAAGAAAGGAGGAAACAAAGAAACACGGGAATAGGGGCACCTGGGTGGCTCAGGGGTTGAGCATCTGCCTTCGGCTCAAGGCGTGATCCCAGGGTCCTGGAATCAAGTCCCATGTCGGGCTCCCTGCATGGAGCCTGCTTCTCCCTCTGCCTGTGTCTCTGCCTCTCTCTCTCTCTCTCTCTGTGTCTCTCATGAATAAATAAATAAAATCTTTTTTAAAAAAAGAAATGGGGGAATAGACACATTGCTGGAGAAGAATAATGAGAAATAATACCTGGGAACTTAGAAGTAGGTGCGGTGGTTTTAAAATACGGCTGCAACATTCTTTTGACTTTGCTCTCCTTGAGAAGTGGGATCGATAGCCTTTGCCCTTGAACCTGAGCAGCCTTGCAGAAAGCAGTGAAGATGATGGTGCGTGATTTCTGAGGTTAGATTTGAAACTACTTGGTTCTCTTACTACGCTCGCTCTGGGAGAAGCCAGCTACCGTGCAAAAAAGCGTGGCCACCTCGAGACCACCAGGCCCAAGGAGCCATCTTCCTGGACCTTCTAGTTGACAGACTGAGCTCAGCTCTGCCAAAAAAAAGATGAGCCAGGTCATCCTGAACCCTTGAGACCATCTCATCTGCCAGCTGAGTGCCTTTGAGTGGTCTTAGTAATTGCCTCAAGAAGCAAAGGAATTGTCCAGCTGAGCCCAGCCTGAATATCTAACTCATAGAATCTTCTGGACAATAAAGTGGCTTTTGGTTTATGCCAGTCAATTTGGAATGATTTGTTAATAGCAGCGGTGGCTGGCACATCAACCAAAGTCTCAGTGGAATCCTCCCGAATCTCTCCCCCCACCCCCCATGGAAGAGACCAAGACCCAGAGACATCAGCTTGTTTAACCCTGTTTCTAAATCGGCAGCAGTAAGGCGCAGCCTACGCGGGAACTAATCCTCTGACCCCCAGGCCATTGCCTTTTTCTTCCTAATATATGATAATGCATCAGGAAAAATTTCTGTTCAATCATATGCAGGTCCAGAGAACAACTCTGTCACGCCGTGATTTTGCCCCCACGGTTGCTTTCTTCCCACTGATGATTCACGGATTAGCCAAACTCCTTGACGTATCAACAAAAAGCAAACTGTGGCCTCCCGCGCGCGGAGCTCACCCACGCTGCGGCCGATTTGGACATTTGAGTGCGGCCACCTCCCGGTTAGAGGAAGAGGCCTGTTCGAGAATCCCAAACACGGTAACATCTCTTCTCAAGTCCGTGGCACTCGGATTCTTAGCTGCCTCCGTTTTCAAGGCCGTCAGGTCCAAATTCACCAAAAGATCTTTTCTGCTGAAAGAAAAGTGCCGCCTCTATGAATATCCACCTTTTCCTCCGCAGACACTTGCTTGCTGGTGATTGATTAGGGACAAGCTGCTTCCTGTTCCTTTTGAAAGTTAGATTCTTTTTCTTTTTTTCCTTTTTTTTTCTTTTTTTTAATTCTTCAAGTAGAGGAAGAATTCCTCATGTCTTGGCCCCAGGGCCACTTCGTTAAGGCTACTGTCCAGGACAGAGTTTGGGTGTTTGGCGCTCGCAGACTGATGCCTCCCAATAGCACAGAGGGAGAGGGTCTGTATCTGATGTCAGCTGGGCACGAATCCGAAAAGCAAATAAGGAAGAGCGGCTCATGCAGGGGAAGAGATTCTTCTAGATTTTGGGACTCTGCCGCTAAACCTGAGAAGGATGGAGACATTTTCCCCTGAAAAACATCACAGATGCTAATTAGCCTTTTGTAGCGATGATGTCATTATGTTTTTAAGAGACACCGAGGAAAACAGAGGACCAACCCGGCCCGTGTGCCCTCCACAAACCGTAGCTCAAGGCGAACCGTGTACACCGATGGCTCAAAAGCGAATCATGCTCCTCTTCTTACCTTTTTGGTGTCCCTGCAGCGAACCCCGTGAAAACTCGAAGGGAAGACAGCGCCGCGTGCAGTGTTGCTCAGAATGTCTCCTAGTCGCAGCTTCACAGATTCTAGCCCGTGCCAGCCCCTGGAAACCCCCGGGGACAGACGCACAGGGCGCCTGAGGAGGTGATGCTGGGGTTCAAGGCTCTCGGTGGCCAAGGTCGGGGCACATGAGTCACCTCTATTTAACCCAAAACGGAATCAGGCCGCTTGCACATCAGGGGGCCGCGGGGGCAGCTGCAAGGGGGGCGATGGGGCCTCCCAGCTCCAGGCCCTGGCTCCCCCCGGCTGCCCTCGGTGCTGCTTGGCACCTGTCACAGGTGGGCCCGCATCCCGGAGGCCGATTCCGGGGCTCTTGGGACCCAGGCCGGGCCCGATGCCCCCTGGCCCCCCAGGCCCGTGCCCACCTGTGTGGCCTCCCCCTCGGCCACACCTGGGGGAGCCTGAGGACGCGTTTTGGAACTCGCCCCAGGCCGGAGCTGGGGTCCAGCACGCTTGGCCGTCCAGCCCAACCTCTGCTTCACAGACAGTGGCAACGCTGGCGGGCCACGCGGCCCAGCTCAGCCTTCCAGAAAGTCTGCCTTTCCCCGAAGCTGGGTGCCCATACATCACCCCCTTTCCAATGCCAGACTCAACTGTGCTTGCCCGTTCCCCTTTCCTGCCGCGACCCTCCTGCCATCCCACCTCGCTTCTCTACTGAAATGGCTTTCCTGCCACCACTCATCACCTCTCCAGGGCCAAATCCCATGGCATCTTTTTGTCTCCTGGGCTCGTCCACCTGGCAGCATTAGACACTCTGAGCCAACCCCCCTTTTCTTGGCTCCCTCCATCCTGCAGCTTGGCCTCCTTCTTTTTCTCTGATAGATTCTTCTTGGTTTTCTCTCCCAGCCTCTGCTCATGTGCAGCAACCTCCCTAAACATACATATTGGCCAAGGTTCAGGCCTCGGTCTTCTTCCCTTCTGACTTTAGAGTCTCTCACTGGGGGCACCTTCGTTCAGTTGCATGGCCCAACCTTCTGCTGTTTGATGTTGACTTTAGGATCTCTAAATTTCATCCTCTGCCTCTTCTTGGGTGTTGGACAATAAGTTTTTGGTGCCCCTTTACACTTTGATGTCTGTCTTAGTGTGTCTGGGCTACTGTGACAGAAGACCGGGGCATGGGGGCTCGAAGTAATAGTTGTAGAGGACACGAAGTCCAAGATCAAGGCACCAGCGGATTCAGCGTCTGGCGAAGACCCCCTTGCTGGTAGCAGAAGGGGTAAAGACCTCACTCCCTGAGGTCTCCTCAATAAGGATGCTAATCTCATTCATGAGAGCTTCACTCTCATGACCTAACCACCTCCCAAAGACTCCCACCTCCACATACCATCACCCTGGGCATTAGAATTCCAGCGTATGAATTTGGGAGAGGACACAAACATTCAGCCTATAGCAATGTCCTTCCATCATCAGAAACTCAGTATTTTCAGAAGCAAATGTATTGATTTACTCCATGTTGTCCTCTGTGCCCTAGGAAATGTCACCACCATTCTCCCAGGCATCCAGAGTAAAAGAAAATGGAATAACTTTCACTATTCATTTTTGCTTCAAATCCAGTTGGACCTCCAAAGACCCCAGTCTGCACTTTTCTATGGCAGCTGCCACTGTTCTGGTTCAGAACTTCATCCACTCTTCCCTGTCACAATAATATCTCAATTTCTTATTTATTTCATCTAAGCCATCTTACCAAAAAATACATGTTCACTACTCTCAAAATTGTTCATTACATCCCATGCTCTAAATCCAAAATACTTCATTTTCAAGACTTTCTATTACTAAACTCAACCCTTCTTTCTAACCTTATCTCCCATATACTCGTTTCAGACCTTCTCTGGTTGAGCCACACCACACCTGTGGAGGTGTTGAGCCTCCACACCTCTGCTCATCTTACTTCCTCCGTTTCAACAGTGTTCCTTCATTACCTGTCAATACTCCACTCATCTTTAAGATCCACTGGTGGTAGACAGCAGCATGGTCCATCAACTATTTTTGGTTCTCCCCCTGCTAAATACATGGTGGATTGCAATCTTCTTACCCCTCTGCATCCGGCAGAGTCACGTGACTCACTTTGGCCCGTGAAATATAGTACAGGGACACATGACACTTCTGGACAGAAGCTCTATCATTTAATGTGAGATGGGGTATTTTTTTCTTTCTTCTTTTTTCTTTTTTCTTTTTTTCACTCAAGTGGTTGGCAACGTCCAGATGACGGTTACTCTGACAGTCTAGCATAAAGATGTCATGGACCAAAGCTTCCCCTCGCACCATGATGGACAAGTAACATGAGCAAGAAATAAATGCAGGCTGTCTTCACATAATAAAAGGTCTGACTCCATTTTTTGATGCCGAACTGCTGACATCTTTTAAACCTCACCCCTCCCTCTTCCCTTTGGTCCCACATCTGCACAAGCTGATAAAAAACCTGGGTGCGCCTCTCTTTGGTGGAAGTTCAGACCATGCAAGCCCCTTCTTGCATGAAGGAGCACTCCCTCTGGCCCACCTTCTAACTATTATTAAAATCTCGGGCTAGTCTCCTTTTCTGGTTCGCTCAAGCCATTTTCAGATCAGTTTGGGAAAACTTCCCTACTCCCCCCAGAAAGCCTCACTATGTGACAAGTCTTCTCATATCATCTTGCTATGTGTGTGGCATTATTAGACTTGACATCTGAACCAAATTTGGGGTAGGAGGCCCCATCCTGCTTTTGAGAAATGACCATAATAGTTTGTAATTTGAAGTTTGCAGAGGTCATAACCGGAGTGCTAAAAAAGGTGCTATTTCTTGATCTGTGTCCATTATATGGGATTGTTCACTTTGTGAAAATTAATTGGTCTGTATGATCTGTGCACTTTTTTCTACGTATGCTACACTACAGTAAAAGATTCTTTTTAGACATTTATTGGGAGTATCCTTAAATAATCTCAACCTTGTTTTATCACTATCTGAGTACATTTATTGAAATGAGGTAATATATATTTAAGTGTATGATGAAAAGGTAGTTGATGATAGAAGAAGAAAGCAGACATCTAACAAGAAAGCTAATTATTAAGAAAGGCAGAATGATATGAATTTTAAGTAGAAACATAAACAATATTCCTTTGTCATTGCAGAAGGAGAACATCAGGGAGAAGGTGTCATTTTTGGTAATGTCCCAGTCAGGGTGGGTGACATTATGCTGCATACCCCCATCTTGATTTCTGTTACCGTGACGGTCAGCGAATCTTGCCTGTCTGTGAACTTCATATAAATATAATCTTACAGTATATTTTTGTGTGTGTCTAGCTTCTCCTGCTTGGCATTACATTTATGAGATTCATTTATCCTGTTGCATGTATTGGTAATACATTCCTTTCTGCTGCTCTGCAGTATACGTTGTACGATCACACCCACAGTTCCTTTCTCCACTTTCATGTTGATGGTCAGTTTTTGGCTGTTATAGATAATGCTGCTAAGAAAAGTCCTTTGTACACATACAAAAGCCTTTCTGTTGCATTTATATGCAGGGATGAAATCTGGCAGGTAATATACACGTGTCCTGTTTTAGGAGATCCTGCCAAACCGCTGTCTGCAGTGATTATACCAATTTGCACTTCTACTTGCTGTATATGTTATTTTGTATCTTTGTCAGCTCTTCATATTGTCAGGCTCTTAATTTTAGCCATTCTAGTAAAAGTGTCGTGAAATCACCTATGTGTGTCCCTGATGGATAGTAATATTTACTGGCCTTTTGAGTATCTTCTTTGGTACAACCCTGTTCCAGTCTTTTCTGCATTTTTTATTAGATTGTCTGCTTTATTTCTTATAGATTTTTAGAAGTTTTTAAAAACTTCTCACTCTGTGTCATTTTTTAGTTCAATGCATTGCAGATATGTTCTTCTGTCTTGTGGCTTGCCTTTTTATTCTCTTCATGGTGCCTTTGAATGACAGAAACTCTTACTTTTATCAATGTTTAATACACCAATGTTTCCTTTATTGTTAATATTTTCTATGCCTTGTTTCAGAAATAATTTTCTACTTCAAAGATATTTCCCTGTTATTTTCTAGGAACTTTATTGTTTTTCTTTTTACATTTAGTTCTATAATCCATCCAGAATTGCTTTTTTAGTATGGTGTGAGGTCAGGGGTCAAGATTTATTTTTCACTTAGATAGAGTAGATGGTGTAATTTAATCCATTAAACACATTAATTATTTCTCAAATCTCAATTTCCCTAAGGTTATTATATCATTCTTGAGGTTCCCAAGCCACTGACCATAAAGTGGCAGCCTCTGTTGAAAACTCCTCATGGTTTCCTGGAATCATTTTATTGGTCAGGAGTGGGGAGAAACAATTATGCCTCCTTATCATTATTCCTAGAGATTGGCCGGCTGGTACTTCCACCCTAGCCAGCAGCTGCAAGGCTTTGAGGAGATAACAATAATTTTTGTCCGCCAAAATAAAGACCGTCTGTCCTTCTGGTCCTTTCAGGCCACCAGCAAACATATGCTCTTTATCATAAATTAAGTTACATTCTCTTCCTCAGTATTTTGTGAAAGTATTTTGTTTCTTGAGTTTATGAGTTCTAGTAGTCTACACGGAGGCAGTATTCAGTAAATAGTGGCCCACAGCCTCTTAGTATGGGAAGATGTTCTCTTACCTCCCAAATGAGGACCCACAAGGAAGCAGCTAGATTTAGCTGTGGAAGGGCCAAGTCCTGTCTCTGGATAAAACTGTCCGAGTTTGGATTCCAATTCTATTTCCCATGAGCAATGTGACCGTATGCAATTCCCTTAGCCATCCAAAGCTCAGTCTCATTCATCTGCTCCCTCAGGATAATGCAACCCCAGTATTATCACGGGCTCTCTATTAGTATTATCATAGGGTTGCTGTGCAGAATATTTCATGTAAAGTGGTGATCCCCTTGCCTCTTATATAATCTTCACCTAATAAATGTCAATTACTCTTATTTTCTGCTATTAATGCAGAAGCCCAACTAATCTTCATCCTAGGGGCTCTCCACAAAGGGAAAAACTATTATAAAGAGGTGAAATGCTATTTTTTGTTAGTGTACACATAGCCAAATGCCCCACGTTAAGTTCTCAGGTTTCTTCCTCACAACCCAATGACACACTTTGAAAAAAAGAAAAACATCTTTAATGTCAAGCTTTCTCCAGAGATCGACAGAGTGAAGTAAATAGGCAATAAACATGCCAGCAGTAAAATGGAAAAGAAATGTGTTCTTTGGTTACATTCTCCCTGGATTATCATAGTGACATTGCTTTAGGGTATCACTTCCAAAGTGACTTTTTCATTTGACTCTAAATCTCCAAGGAAAGGAAAGTCCTCTCTAATTGAATAGGCCTTTAACAGTATGGTGGGGAGGGGAGAGAATAATTATAGTCATCAAAAATAAGTCAGTATTAAGCTTATAAAATCTCTCAGACTAGGACACCTGGGTGGCTCAGTGGTTGAGCGTCTGCCTTTGGCTCAGATAGTGATCCCGGGGTCCTGGGATCAAGTCCCACATCCGGCTCCCCACAGGGAGCCTGCTTCTCCCTCTGCCTGTGTCTCTGCCTCTCTCTCAATGTCTCTCATGAATAAATAAAAAGATGTGCCTTTATGCAGGCAGAAGATAAATGTAGCTATCAAAAATGTAGCCATCAAAAGACAACTTTTACTTTTTCTTCCAAACCTAAAGTGTTATTGTGAACTTAATTAACTAAGGTAGCTAAAAAATCTTTCTTCAGAGAATGAAGGAGACTGGCCACTTCAGATAAGAACACTTATCTTTTCTCTGGAATTAACTTTTGAATGACCTTGTGCTTTGCCTTATTTGATCCTTTTCTTTCCCCCAAATATATCTAGGGTTCCCAACACCTACTTGATGAATAGTTGCAAAGATGAGGCCAAGACTATCTGAGCTGTGAAGACTTTATTAAGCATATAAACTTCTTTTCCTTCTAAAACATTTCTGTGTATATAGTGAAACAGAGGAATGAAAAGAGTTAACTCTCCATTCGGCTTTTCCAGAGCCCCACCGAAGAGAAGATTCCCTTAAAACCCGGTTAAGGTGATTCTTGGCTAGTGAATTTGTAAAAGGGTGGGATTCTTTAGCCCTATTGGGCTTGTGGGCCAAGAATTTAAATATTGACAGGGACTCAATATAAAGCTTCATCAATGATGTTTAAGTTAGAGGCATATAACCCTGCTCCACGAGCAGGTGAGCAACAAACCGAAAACCAGGCATATCTGAGCAGAGATAGGATTTAACTTTGATAAAAATCCAGTTTATTATGAGTTTCAGTATCCAAGATCTATAAAGAACTTATGAAACTCAACAGCAAAGAAACAAACAATCCAATCATGAAATGGGCAAAAGACATGAAGAGAAATCTCACAGAGGAAGACATGGACATGGCCAACACGCACATGAGGAAATGCTCCGCATCACTTGCCATCAGGGAAATACAAATCAAAACCACAATGAGATCCCACCTCACACCAGTGAGAATGGGGAAAATTAACAAGGCAGGAAACCACAAATGTTGGAGAGGATGTGGAGAAAAGGGAACCCTCTTACACTGTTGGTGGGAATGTGAACTGGTGCAGCCACTCTGGAAAACTGTGTGGAGGTTCCTCAAAGAGTTAAAAATAGACCTGCCCTACGACCCAGCAATTGCACTGTTGGGGATTTACCCCAAAGATACAGATGCAGTGAAAGACCAAGACACCTGCACCCCGATGTTCCTAGCAGCAATGTCCACAATAGCCAGACTGTGGAAGGAGCCTCAGTGTCTGTCGAAAGATGAATGGATAAAGAAGCTGTGGTCTATGTATACAATGGAATGTTACTCAGCCATTAGAAATGACAAATACCCACCATTTGCTTGGACGTGGATGGACCTAGAGGGTATTATACTGAGTGAAATAAGTCAATTGGAAAAGGACAAACATTATATGGTGTCATTCATTTGGAGAACAAAAATTAGTGAAGGGGAATAAAGGGAAATGAGTGAAAATATCAGTGAGGGTGACAAAACATGAGAGACTCCTAACTCTGGGAAATGAACAAGGGGTAGTAGAAGAGGAGTTGGTTGGGGGTTAGGGTGACTGGGTGATGGGCACTGAGGGGAGCACTTGACGGGATGAGCACTGGGTGTTATGCAATATGTTGGCAAATTGAACTCTAATAAAAAAAAAATTTTTTAATATTAAGAGTTTCACTCTCCAGTTACAGTCCATCTCCCTAAAGGGAAGCCAATCACAGCACAAGAGGCCTACTCGGAGCAAGATAGCATCCCAAGATGGATTTCTTTGGTTGTGTGCAAAGAAGCATCTATGAATCACCTGGATGGATCTGGAGAAGAAGAAATCTAAGGCTCCAGGTCATTCCAGGTCACCTACTGAATTTAGAAGGGACAAGTCAATAGCATTGGGTCCTGGGATTGGCCTCTGGAAACTGAGATCAGGTGAGGGCCAGTCACCTCACCAACACCCTCCACAACACCAGTCGTCTGACCCCATCCCCCCACTTCTCTCAATGAAGTTATCTCAAATACAGCAGAAAGCATATTGTCTTAAAAAAAATTGTTTAGCAAAGGAGAGCTCCACTGTTAGCTTTTAAATGGAGTTTTGATTATTGGGCTACTGTGGTGAAAAGGTCTTACTGTAGCTTTATATGCACCGCTATACCACAAAATGATTCTCTTCATGCACTACGTTACTTAAAACTTCTCTAATCAGTATTATTTTGCTAAAGTACCTTTTGATCTCTTACCAAAGAAAAACCAGGAACTGAATACTACTGCCACCCTACAAATCAGTAGATAATGGGAAGCTCTGGGATTATTTTTCCTTCAAAACTATAAAGGAAACATGGATAACATTTTCCTCTTACGAATCGTGGAGCATTAGTACTGGAGCACTAACTAGTAACATACTATTAAATTGCAGGCAAACCACTTAACCACTTTGCTCTTTCTCCATCTGGAAATTCAGAAGATAAGTAGCCTCCACCCTCCACCAACAGTGCTGTTTCAAAGCAAACTGGTAAAAGATTGGTAAGCACTTTACAAATACTAAGTGCCCCATAATTACTGCTTGTTGTGACAAACTCTGTTTTAAACCCATCCAGGATTTAAAAAAAAAAAAAAATCTTCCCTGACTTTTAGTCTAAGCTTAATGGTATTATCTGGACAAAAATATAGCAAAAAGGAAAATTAATCCTTAGTAGATCTTTGGCTACTGTGAAGAATGGTGCTCTCAAGAGAGATTTGAAGAAGCAAACTTTGATATATGGAAAGGGGGATATGAAAGCACAAATAATGCTACTCCAGCCACTGATTCCTTCTTTCCCTCTAACCACTTCAACACATATTTCCCCAAAACTTCTCTTTTGTTAAAATATATAACTTGAAATGGATACTACAGGTACGGTGAGTATTTTGCCAATTAAATGTAAGGCATTACAACAAGAGCAGAAGTGGAATATTCCTCATCCTGAAATCACAAATTTAAACCTTGAAGGAGTTCAGTTCTCCACAAAGTAAAATATCTGTGCATGAAGATTGTTAAACCTTCATCTTCTCTGGGCCAAGAAGATGGTCTTGCAAAACCTGTTACTTCCCCAAATTTTTCATCAATTAACAAGTATTTATTGGCCACCTACTACTATGTGTAAAGCATTGCACTAAATTGCTATGTATGATACAGTCTTCTAAAAAATAAAATAAAAAAACAAAAGATAGTTGCTCTGGCTCTTAAGAGCTCGGAATCTAATTGGACAGATAAGACATACACATGGGGCGAGATAAGTGGCACCACCAGGCTGTCATTGATATGGGCCAAATGGCTAGTTCAAATAGTGAGAGACCAACGGGGCAAACTGTCCCCAGCTGGGGTGGTCAGGGAAGCCTTCCGAGGACAATCAGGATAAGCACTGGATCTTAGGGTATTGGGGTGGGGGTGGGGGTGTTGGGAAGGGATCGAGGAGAAGAATGAATCTAAGGATGATTGTGTGAAGTAAATGAAATGGTTAAAATATAAGCCATGGGACGCCTGGGGGGGGGGTAAGCAGTTGAGCATCTGCCTTCAGCTCAGGTCGTGATCCCGGGGTCCTGGGATCAAGTCCCCCATCGAGCTCCCCTCAGGGAGCCTGCTTCCCCCTCTGTCTGTGTCTCTGCCTCTCTCTGTGTGTCTCTCATGAATAAATAAATAAAATCTTTAAAATATATATATAAGCCGACTGTACCAATTCTCTCCTCTCTCTCTCTCTCTCTCTCTCTCTCAAGCACACAAAAACTAAGGGAAGGAAGTGCTCAGAGGTCAGCATGTCTTACATTTTGACCCTTAAATATTAAACAAATTTCCATTGAACTTATTTTCCCTTCCTTCTTGTCCTCCCCCTCTTTCTCTTCCTTCCCTCCTTAGCCCTAGTCTGCTTAGGAATTGGAGCACTGGTCACTCTCAACTGTCCTGGGGCACCACACAAGACTAGAAATTCTTGCAGCCGCTCCTGGGGAATTCCAAGGCTCTGGGTCTCAGAACCACAGAATCCTACCAACAAAGGAGCCACTTAGTTCCTGACACTGAACCCTTGCAACAACACGCATGACTTTCTGGCCCATTCCTAATATGGCTTTGATGCCGTTAGAAGAAAAGACCTCTGGGGACCCTTCAACCTACTTTGTACAGAAACTAAATCTAAGACTCTCCGCTTGTGATCAATTTTTTTTTTTTTGCCATTTATTGTTTGTATTAAGTTATTACACATCAGTGCTGTATTTTGGGGAAATGTGGATAGCATCATTTTGAAGATCTAATTTCAAATTCAAGAGCAGGCCACAGCTCACAGGACACCAGTTGCATCCACTGTGGTGTCTTCCTTGATTCTGGCCAGTGGACATCAAGGAAGGACAGGAGAGAAGAGGGGAGAGGAGGGAAGGGAATGCTTTTAATAAAGGATTTCTTCTAGGAAATTCCCCAAAATGTGAGTTGAGGTGCCATAGAGGTCGTGTTCCTTAGATTCATATTCTGTAATACTTAGAAATAATAGCCAAGTCAGCTGGCTGGACACTTAAATTTGGGGCACACTAGTATGGCGCTTCCAGGTTTGACTCTCTCCCAAGCTCTACTTAGACCTGAATGTGTCATATTCCCTCCAACATCCCCACCCCGTCATGTCCGCGCAGAAGGAGGTCCCACCCCCACCCCCAACACGTTACATACAGGGGGGATTCCAATCCAGAAAAGGAAGAAACTGCGACTCATTCCTAGAATAACAGAAAACTAGCATTCACCAAACAATAGGCAAGCTACTTCTTATAAATCATGCTGTTGTAATAATTGTGTTCTTTAATGGACGAGTTCTTCACAAAACATATCCTTTGCTCCTTAAGTAAAACATTTCAGTCCTCAGAGGGGATTTGTGGGTAATCGTGCTTTTCAGGACAGTTTACAAACTGGCATAACCCTGGGTACAAGACCTGAACGAAACTCAGGGAAGTGTAGAAGCCTTTAACACTGAATTTTAGTCATTTGAATTATAACATGTGAAAAAGTACATTCTGTTAAAATCCAGAATTAGGCCTGGTTATTTCCATCACCTTTGGTACAAACTAAGAACTTTATTATAAATTGTTGTTTCTTTTAAACTACGAATTGATTGGAATTAGCAGTTTTTATTCTTTTAGAAAAACTTAACACATGAACCTAAAATGGGAAAATTAAGAGATTGTGGCATTCAATCAAGCAGGATCAAGCAGTGCTTTTAATCTTAAAGACCTGGTCAAAAATAATTAATTTTGTAGAATTTTTATTGTTATGTCCCTAACATGTTCGTTTCTATATGAGTCTTTTCTTTCGTTCGTTTATTTGAACCAGAAGTATACTCAGAATCTTACAATGAGATTCCCCAAACTGCCTTTTCTTTTTCTTTCTTTCTTACTTTTTTTTTTTTTTTTTTGAGGCAAGTTTTCTCAAATGCCTAAAACCAAAGGGAGTTATTGATGTCTTCCAGGACTTTAATTGCAAGAACAGCTTTATCTCCCAGGCAGACAGACACTACACAAATGTTTGGTTTACTCCATATCACACAGTTAACAAGGTTCTTGTAGGTTCAAGGAAAACAGATTGTAAGGCTTTGCCAGGAGGACTTAACATTCTAGGGGAAGGAGAAAAAAAAGAAAAACTCTGACAGATAACTCTGAAGAGAGTGAAATTTTAAAATAATTTCAACTTAGACATAATCCTCCAGGAATAAGTTGAGTGTGGAATGAGAGTTTTTAGAGAAGAGGAGAATAAATGTAAAAAAGCAAGGAAAGAAATTTGGTTTTTTAACTCCTGTGCCATAAGTACAACCATCCGAAGAAGACGGTCTACGCGCTGCAATTGCCCTCATTTCTGACCTAAGAATCCAATCTTCTTAATTCCAAACCCTTCAAACTGTAGAAAAACCTTGATGAGAAGGGCCCTTTCATCTCACTTGCCTGTTGCCGTTGAATGCTAAGTGCATCTTTCAACTGAGCTTTCCCAGGTGCGCTGGGCAGGCCGGTTGCCCACTGGGTCCCCGCACCCCTGGGAAACAAGGGAATGAAGTGTCTCCCGTGCTTATTCTCGGCTCACGTGCCACCTGCTTCTCCTGACTTACCAATGGGCCTTGTTTGTGAGGAAGTTACCAGACTGACCCTGATGGCTCTCCAGGCAAATGAGAATAAAAAGAAGAGGTCCTGAATCTGAAAGCTGGTTACCGGCTGCTGGGAAAGGTCGATGTGGGGCGCCCACCTCTCAGACACCATCCAAAGGTATCAGAGGCTTCACTTCTCCTTTTCTCAAGTCAACCTGCCAAACACAGACGCCGCACAATTACTGCAATATATTGCCAGACTTAAAGGAAGGCGTGGGGAAGAAATCACCCGCACTTCTGGGAGAAAAGGGAGTCTGGAGAGACCAGTTCTTTGCTCAGATCCCATGAGTCAAATGCCTTAAAATGGCTTAAAAGCAGACATTGTGGTTATGGTCCCTGCCACATGGGGTTTGCTGAGCTCTTTCTGGATATCCTAAAACACTTAAGCCTGAAGGGTTTAGGATGTCTTTGTAGGCCATAATTTGGAGAGAACAGCTTTATCTTTGTGAGAGATGCAGGACACAACACAAATGTTTGTCAGATCCCTTCTCTTTTTGCTGACAAAGAGCTCACCAAACAGTTCTCAAGCAGATGGTACGGGAAGGCAGATGATTTCATGAAGAATCGTGGTGGTTCAGAATGCTGAGGCCGAAGGCTTCGGTCACGTGACCCTCTAGGTTTAGAGCGAATTGAAGACAAGTTGGAGCACAGGTCATTAAAGTCAGTAAGGGACCGGGGATGCACCGCGACACGGGATTTGTAGGGAAATGCCTAGAGAATTCAAATGTGGGGATTTGCTACCATCGCAGAGGGGGGCACCTTCCAGGCAAATGGGAGCAGACGTGATGGGAGGTCAGCAGACACCTAGGAAGGGATTGCCCAATCCAAGGACTCCTCTTCAGATCAGAGATTTTCTCTTCTACTAAGGGGCTCCTTGGACCAAAGAAACTAGAAGCGGGTGGTTAGAATAGAATTTTCAAGCTGACAGCATGGGGATAAACCACACAGAGATCTGTCCTCTCTGCTTAGAATCTTCCAGGGGCTTTTTCCACTGGTCTTCCGGGGAAACTCATGTCCTGGTTCCCCCATGTGCGTGCCTCTGCAGCCTCCTCCCACCGGGCAGCCTCTTCAACCCCCCATGTCTCCTCTCCCCCACCCCCTGGCACTCCCTCGGCTGGCTGCGGGCCGGATGCTCACCTAACTTGCCAGCCTTGGGGTCTCTACCCTGCTACTTTGGCCTGAATGCTCCTTCTTCGCCTCCCTGAGGGACCCACCATCATTTGTAATTATTCATTTAGCTGTTTATTTGTTTTCCGTCTACCTGTGGTACCCAATGAGCATCATAAAGTCCAAGGCCCGGTCTCTCCCATTCTCTGTTTTATCTTCAGGGTGAATCACAATACCTGGCACCCGCTAGGTGCTCTACAAAAATTTGTTAAACAGAAGAATGCAAATGAGGGCGCTGAGGTTCAAAGAGATAATGTCCTGAAGCTCTCCCAGACCATTGCCGGCGGAGCTGGGCCTGGTCCTCAGGTTTCCTGAGAATGGTAGGGTCAAGGGAAGAAATCAGTCTCTGGTGTCCGCCACCACATGAAGCCAGCCATTTATTTCACGTTATCTTACATGAGGAAGAGGATACTTTATTTGTTTACTTTTTTGTTAATATTTTAAAGGAAACCTCAGTCTTGATTTTGTAACTCCCCGGAGGACCTTCAGTAGCACAAAGGGTGTTACAAAATCCTAGATCTCAAGCAGCTAAAATCATTTAAGCTAATAAACATGTCACACGATACTTTGTGGGGCCTCGGGAAGGGCAGTATCGTGAAATCAAGCGACGATCTGCTTTTCAAACCCCCCAAAGGACAACAATCATCACAGGCTGAGTGATTTGTTGGTGGTGCCCATTTTTGTCCTCACCTCATCTTTCCTTTGTGTTCATCTTCAAAGGCAATAATACTAATGACAACTACCCTCACCTGGGTGCCTACTATGAGCCAGACGCTTCACATTTCCTCTAATCATGACGACAACCTAGTAGGTAGGATGGTTATCAGCATTTCAGATGAAAAACAATGAACATTTAGGGAAGTTAAGTACATTGCTCAAGATCATATAGCAAGTGAGGCCTGTCAGATGCTCTAAGCCTGTACCTACCGCTGGAGGCTGTGCTCTTGGGGGGAGGGGTCACCGGGGGAGACGGAGGCTTCAGCCCTCCCCCATCTGCCTTTAAAGGTCAGACTAAGACACTTAGACTCTCCTGGAATCCATGAAGAGCCACAAAACATTAAAATTCTGCAGTAACGTGGCCAAGTCTGTTTCAAAACAGCGCTCGGGTAGTTTGGGGCGGGGAAGGCAGTTCCCAATTCGTTGCAATAAGCAGACGTAACATCTCAGGACAACTCAGGTGGTGGGAGCAGGAATGGAGAACCGCTGCGGAGGCAAGGGCCACGCAGGAGGCAGCCAGTTAGGGACCACGGGGTGAGAAGCGCCGTTGCTGAGAGTGACCTTGGGCTACCCCACCTGCAGCCTCCCTTGAAGTGGCTGGGCTTCCCCGAGGCGCTGGAGCAGCCTGGGTGTCGCTCTGGAAGTAGACAGACCTGAAGGCTGCTGAGACCCAGCGCTGGCCACTTAGGGCCGCAGACTTAGAGACCTCAGCCCTCAGCCCTCCTGGGCCTCCAGCCTCCAGGCCTCCAGGCCTCCTTCTTCCCCCCCCCCCCCCCCCCCCCCCCCCCGCACAGCGGGCGGCAAATGCCTGCAGCCGGAGCAAAAACAAAGCTGCAGAGCTTCCAGAGCTCTCCTCACGCCGACCCCAGGAGAGCAAAGCTGCCCTGCACAGGGCACCTCTTGTCCCTGCTCGGCGCTGGCCCGGGGGCAAGGCTCGCCCTGAGCCGGGCGCGGGCACCTGCCCTTGCTGCTCCAAGCCCAGGCGAGGCCAGTCTCAACACGACTTTACTGAAGGCCTGGGGACTGCAGAAGATAAAACAAGGTCAGAGAACAACGTGAGTCCGCCAAACTCGGGGGACACAGCCCACTCCCGTGGGTCACGCAGCCCATGTCACCCTCACGGGCTCCGGGGCAGAGGCAGGAACGCCCTGCACCCCCTCCTTGGCCTCCCCTCCTGTCCCTTGCTGGACCCCGGCTCCCACACCCGCCACTCCTGGGCCCCAGCTTTCCCTGCCAACCATCCGGACTCTGGAGTCACGGTAGCCCTCTGGGTCCCCTGGGGGATTCTAAAAAGAAAAAAAAAAAAGTGGTTGCATCCTTTTGACTAATATTTTATATTTTGAAGTAATAAGCAACCTTTAAGAAAGGTTGAAATTAGAAGCAAGTTTTGAAATTGCTCCTAGGTCTTAAAAACCTTCTGAGAACATTGACTATTAGTGTTTTTGTATATTCTTTCTCCCAGTGTTTATATATCATATATGTTACCTCGTCTTAATCCTACTGAATATGCATATACCATCTTTTTGTCACACTGAGTATGTCATTGTTATGTTTTCATAGTGACTTGTGTACCGTGTACCCTTTTTTATTTTATTTTATTTTATTTTATTTTATTTTATTTTATTTTATTTTATTTTATTTTATTTTATTTTAATGATTCCTTGGGACACCTGGGTGGCTCAGTGGTTGAGCGTCTGCCTTTGGCTCAAGGCATGATCTTAGAGTCCTGGGATCAAGTCCCACATCGGGCTCCCTGCATGGGGCCTGCTTCTCCCTCTGCCTGTGTCTCTGCCTTTCTCTCTGTGTCTCTCATGAATAAATAAATAAAATCTTTTAAAAAAAGAATTAAAAAAATGATTCCTAAGTTCCTTAATCATATTACCATTTGGATCTTGGGGGCTTGAGATTGCTTCCATTATAAAATTGTTTCTAACTCATTTTTTTTCTGCTTATGTAAATAAAGATTCTAACTGTGGAAAATTTGGACTCTAAGGAAAATAACAGAAACCCCCCATATGTGACATTGTGCTATACAGACGTACAGATTTGATTTTAACTTTTTCTCATTTATGTTAGCTTTACGTGGTCACGAAGCTTACACCATTACAGGGATTTAAGCTTATATGGTTATTCCTTCCAGAGGAAATGTGCTCTAGGGTTACTGTAAGTCATTTGATCCTGGCGAAGCTCTTGTCTCAGCACAAAGTCCCAGGCCATCCTTCCCCACATTGAGGCCAGCCCAAATCTCAGCTTCTAGATAATGCCAGCAGCCACCCCGTAGCAGCCCTGTCCTCCCAGGGGCCTCCCCCTCCAAGCCACAGATCTTATTCTCCGATTTTCTCTTCTTTCTCCCTGGGGAAGACACAGGCTTGTGTAGACGTGCACACGTCTTAGGAGACCAGAGAATCTCCAGTAGCGTGTCTTCTCCACGGCTCGCCGTCCTACATCAAGAGCTTACCTGGAAGCTCCCAGTCTGCAGCACCCAAAATGCTCCAAGCAGGAATTGGCAGATTTCTTAATTTCTACAGTAATTTTTACATGGCTGAGTATGTTATAATTGCTTTACTCAGCAAGCCTGGGAAATATGTGAGTAGTCATCAGTTTTACAGATGTGGGAATGAAGGTTCAGAAAGGTTAAATGACTTGCCTTAAATAGACAGAAAATGATATCTTAGAGAATCAAATGAGAACTCTCATTTCTGTCAAAATTACTCTCCTCTTGAGGTAAAGATAAAGGAAACTGTAATAAGGGAAGTATATGTGTTGGTCTAGTAAGGGGGTGGGTGGTGAGACAGCAGAGCGGAGGTAAAGGAGAATGGGTGAGCAGAGAGAGGTATCAAAAGGCAGAGGTTGTAGGAAGAAAATAATTTTGTAGCCCTGTCCTCTTAAAAGTGCTCATTGTGTGTGTGGGGGGGGGGGGCACGTTGTCTCCTGATTTGATCTACGTGCAGGCTGTTTGCTGGCAGGCTTGCCTCTGTTCTTGTAAGAACAGGAGGAAGCCATCCCCCTCACTCTCCATGTAGCCCCTCACCCCGCCCCTTCCCTCCAGGGGTCACTTTTTAGTTGTACGTTTGGAGACAGAGGGCTTGAGCCTCACACCAGATTCGGGAAGGTGCACACTGCGACTTGCACCTTCACTAGATTTTTAATGATGCGTCCAAGCCATGCCATGGTCTTCTGCTAACCCTGCTGCTGGGTACTCTCCCAAACTCCTGGACAGCTACCCCCCACCCATCTACCCCACATCATGCTGCCACTGCCAAGCTGGCTTCAGAGGAGGGGACGGGCGGCAAGGCTACATGTGTCTTCACTGTCTCAGCCCTCGGTCCTCATGGCACCGCTGAACACGACCGATCTAGTTAGGATTTGAGGTTGATTCAAATCCTGAATGTCTGTGGGTGAAGGGGGAGGAGAAGGCTTCTGTGTACCTACTGCGTACCTTTTGAATTTTGTATTTGGTGTGTTTATTACTTATTCAAAAGTAAAAACTAAAATAAAGCCATGAATACTGTATATGACTGTTTCCAGAGTCCAAATAAGGGAAGCATCTTGCAGAGCTGTAGTCACTGGCATACCTCAGTTCCGGATCTGACCTTTTCATCTTAGGATCACCCTCTACTCCCAGGAAGAGTCCCATTCCAACTCCTACAACGAGAATCTCCATTCATTCACAGAAACCCCAACCTCCTGGCCGCAGACACCATACCTATGCTTCACCTATGATCTGTTTCAATGACCACAACAACCCAGAGGACACAATAATCAACAGAAGTCTAGTTCTCGAAATCGGAATGATTCCATCTAGAATAAGCATTATAAAATTGTTATCTAGAACAACAGTAAGCCAGGATGGCCTCTGCCAACCCATTTCTCAATATTTTCAGGATTCCCTCTGCCGGGGTCAAGTGGAGACATGACTTTTCATTCTCTTTGTGATCTTCTGATCTTGACTCTGTGTGCCCTATGGGTAAATACACACCCACACACTTTTGAAAGATAAATAATAATTCTTAGAGATCATATTGTCTAAAGCATAGACAAAGCTTTCAAAATGTTCTGATAATCTGCAATGACTTACCTTGAAATAAACTCTGAAAAATAGACCTTTACGTTATTACCCGGTGTCGTTATTCTTTTCCTCTCTTCCATCTCCAACTTCCGGGGTATGGCCTAAAGGCTTACGGATGACAATCACACTGCCATCACAAGCCCTGCTCAAACAGAGGAACTATTTACCTCTGATCTTTATTCCTAACTATATTTAAAAAACAAAAAACAAAAAAACCAACACTGACAGACACTTTGAATTCACAGGTTCCGATAAGATCATGTCACCTGCAAATAGAGATACCTTTACTTCTTTCTTTCTACTCTGGATGCATTTTTTCTCTTTTATTGCTTAATTTCCTTGGCTATACCCACAAGTACAGTGTTAAATAGAAGTGGTAAGAGCAGACATCCTTATCTTATTTCTGATCATAGGAGGAGAGCTTTCAGCCTTTCACAATTGTGCATGTTAGCCACAGGTATTTTGTAGATGTCCTTTATCTGCTTGAGGAAGTTCCTGGTCATTTCTAGTTTGTTGAATGTTTTTTAACATGAAGTGTGTTGGGTTTTCCTCAAATGCTTTTTCTCTGTCTATTGTGATGATCACATGGTTTTTATCCTTTATTTTATTTATGTGACGTATTATATTAATTGATATTCACATGTTGAGCTAACCTTGCATTCCTGGGATAAAACTGACTTGGTCAGGGTGTATAATCCTTTTCATATGTTGCTGGATTTGGTTTCTTGGTATTTTGTTGAAGATTTTAAGAACTATATTCATGAAGGATATTGGCTTTTTGTCTTTCCTTATGATGACCTTGCCTAATTTTGGTTTTAGGGCAATACTGGTCTCATGTAATGAGTTGGGAAGAACTCCTTCCTCTTCCATTTTTTGAAAGAGTCTATGAAGGATTTATGTAATTCTTCTCTAAATATTTGGTAAAAATCACCAATGAAGCCATCTGGGCCTGAGATTTTCTTTGCAGAATATTTTTGAGTATATGACTTTAATGGTGAATTCTTTTCTTGCTTCCTAATAAATATAGAATGATTCATGCTCTCCAGAATCCCATTCTACATCAACTCCTTTTGGCCTGAGATTGAGGAGAAGAATCACTGTAGAGGAGATTGAATATGATTTGTTCACTGACCTCAAAAGTGATTTCCAACATTCTCTCTGGTGTTTTTGCCAAGTGAGGATTTTCAATCTTTTCTAACAAAGAATCAGAGACATAGATATCCGTGAAAATTGAACAGTCATAGCTTCATGAAGAAAACTTTTTGTGGGACTCCTGGGTGACTCAGCGGTTGAGTGCCTGCCTTTGACCCAAGGGCATGATCCTTGAGTCCTGGGATCAAGTCCCGCATCAGGCTCCCTGCATGGAGCCTGCTTCTCCCTCTGCCTGTGTCTCTGCCTTTCTCTCTGTGTCTCTCATGAATAAATAAATAAAATCTTTGAAAGAAAGAAAACTTTTTGTTATAAATTGCAAGAAAATTTAGAAATAATATTTATAAATACTATTCCTATTTATTTTAAACCTTCATTAATATATATTAAATTACTTATCTGCACTAAGAGAATAAAAACATACATGGGAGGGATACAAACAGAATAATAGTTGTTTCAGGAGAGTGGGAAAGAATTGGAGGTAGAATGTTAGTTGCATGGATAAAGATTTGTTTGTTTGTTTTTTAAAGAGAGGAAGACAGAAGTTTGAAGCAAATGTGGCCTTCATGTTAATGTGTAAAATTTGGGTAGAACATTCTTGAGTGTCTAATTTTGATGGGCAGATCAAAACAGGGAATATTTAAATAAAAGCAACGTAGAAGTTTGATGCGGTGCCTTTTAAATTTAATGTTATGATAATAAGTGAAGGAAGTGAACAAATTACAAAGAGGAAATGAAATTGCCCCACCCTAACTACCCTTCTAGACTGCGAGACTTACTCCCCTAGCTTCAGGAATTGCTTTGGTTAAAGAAAGCTGCCTCCCCCATGAGCATGCTCCCCTTACTCAGTCACCCTTCATCCAATCATTGGTTGGTGCAGGTATGAAAGCCTGTTCCCCTTGCCCAAACTTGGAACAGTTTTGAAGAGACATCCCAGCTTCAAAATTCCCTAAGGTTCATCTGAGACTTTTGTGAGACTGCCCCTCAGCCCAACTTCTCCCATGTCTGAGTCCTGCTTTCTCCCCCTCTCCCACAGGTATTGACCCCAAGAACTTTCCTGATCACAAATCTCATCCTGGGGGACACCTGGGTGGCTCAGCGGTTGAGCATCTGCCTTCGGCTCAGATCGTGATCCCGGGGTCCTGGGACCGAGTCCTGTATTTGGCTCCCCACAGGGAGCCTGCTTCTCCCTCTGCCTGTGTCTCTGCCTCTCTCTCTCTGTATCTCTCATGAATAAATAAATAAAATATTTCAAAAACAAAACAACAAAACAAATCTCCATCTCAGGATGTGAATTCTGGGAAACTCCATATATGACATATATGTATGCATTAAATATAAGATCTCACTAACAACAACAAAAAAGCTCAAATTTAAACCAGTTTTATTGGAGGCAGCAGTGTCATATAAGGAATGATATATTTTCCGGCCTCCCTTGTAGCTAGGTATTTATGTGACATTATATTACATCATACGTTATATTACATTCACACTGACATCTTAAGACAAAGCTATTGAAATGTCAATCAGAGTATTGCTGGACTTCCAGATAGGCTCTTTTATTTATTATTTATGTATTTATTTTAGAGAGAGAAATAGAGAGTGGGAGAGGGAGGCAGGGGGAGAAGAAGAGAGAGAATCTTCAGCAGGTTACCTCCTGCCCCCCAGTGCAGGGCTTGATCCTGCCACCCTGAAATCACGATCTGAGCCAAAGTCAAGGGTCGGGCTTGTAACCGACTGAGCCTTTAGGAAAGTAAACTCAGTAAGTATTCCTCTTTTGGCAGCTCCCCTCCTCTTTCCCGCTGACTGGAATGGGGATATAATAACTAGAGCTGCAGCGATCACGCTGGGACCCGAAGGATGGCAGCCGCAGTGAAACAAATAGAGGAGCTGGGCGCCTATTTCATGAAGCACCGTATCATCTGTATCGCTACCTAACAAAATCCCAAGCCCTTTAGGAGTCTTATAAATAAGACTTTGCCAACCTTAGGTATTTTAGCCACTTAGTTTAGTTTAGTTTAGTTTTTTTAACTTTCAGTATCTTTTTTTAAAAAATATTTTATTTACTTAAGATAGAGAGCAAGAGAGAGCAAGCACAAGCTGGGGAGGGGTATGTGCAGAGCAAGAGGGAGAAGCAAACTCCGTGCTGAGCAGAGAGCCCTATGCAGGCTCATCCGAGGACCCCAGGGTCATGACCTGAGCTGCAAGCAGGTACTTAACCCACTGAGCCACTCAGGCACCCTGCTTTATTTTTTTGATGTGTCTATTACAGTGACTTCATTTATTTATTTGCGTGTTCATTTCTTTGTTTTTGCCACTGTTAGTTTTTATTTTCTATTATAAACTGCCAAACCTAATTATAATCCAAACAAATGGATTATTTTATGGTGTGCAGGTAAAATGGAAAGTGAAAACATAATTCTGGAAAATGATTTGGTTTGTAAATGTTCTTATAGAGTAATTCTATTTGCAGAAACACATCGTAAGGAATTTGCATGAGCGCGTGCGCACATGTGTGTGTGCGTGAAGCTTTAACAGCAGAGACATTTATAAGAAAAATAGAAACTACTTAAATAGCAACATAATGGCATAGGTAATGAAATATTATATATTCATTGAATTCAGAAATTAAAGGAACAAGGAACATTTTTATCTTAAAAAGCATTTTGTGGTAACAATTTAAAAATATAGAAGTTTATGAGGGAAAAGCAATAATCTCCCTCTCCTACTATGACATCCTCACTCCTAACTGTTGACAGTCTAGTGTATATAGACTTTCTATAATTCTTTCTTTGTCTGTACAAACAAATACGGATATGAATTCACATTTACAAGGCTTTTTAAAATTGAATTATACTACATATATAAAAGAAAAATTATCAATAACATGGAGAAATCCTCATAGTACAATAAAAAGTTTTATAAATAATATATAAATGTGATATATAGCAAGATCTCAATTACTTTTCAAAAAGTGCCTGGGAAAAAAAAACCAGAGTGAAATACATAATAAATGTGTAAATGGATGACTGGTAATTTCTAACTGCCAGTATTAATAAATAGTTTACTATGAATAAATATATATTCTCCTAGAACTAATGCAGGGTTTTTTTTTTCCATGATCCCTGTAAGACTAAAAGTAAAAAAAAAATCTTACTTTATTTCAGGAGAAATATGGGAGACTGAGGGCACATATTTGAACCACCTGCCTCCCAGTCCTATCCACAATGACCTAGAAAATTTAAAAATATGCAAAACCCTAAATCAGTCCTGGAAGCTAGGGAAGGAAACCACACAAATGCCAGAAACTTCAAAGAATTTCTTCTAAATCCTGTGCAGTTGGGACCAGATTTAAAAAAGACATCCAAGGCCAATTTGCCAAACACCAAAGGAACAGCTTAACCTGCAGGCCGACTTGCAGGACCACATCAGCGATTCTTCTGGCTCTGGAACATTGTGCGAGTTTGAGGGTAGCAAAGGTGGCAAACAACAGCAAAGGCTTCAAGCAGAAAGCTTGGTGGCCACAGTTATATTATTGGATGTTTTCCCCAAACTTCGGAGACCTTCACTGCCTCTGCAGAGCTGGGCACGAAGACAAGGCCTATGTGGCCCCCCCAGGCAGCAGGCTGTCCCCAGCAGCGGTATTCCTTGACCATGCAGTGGGAAGTGGGCTAGGAACCTTGGCCTGGGTAGTTCTATCACACATTCGCAGTGAGCTCGGGGGTGCCTCTGGAAGCCCTAGATAGGAAGCCCGCCACAAAATCTGTCAAATAGCACAGCCCTTCCACCAAATGCAAAGAAGAAAATTTATAAGTAGAAATTTAGTCTTCAACCTCATGTAGTACATAAGAATTAATTTGAGATGGATCATAGATGTAAATGTGAAAAGTAAACCAGTAAAACTTCTGGAGGAGAACATAATGTCTTCATGATCTCTGGACTAGAATTTCTTAAAAATAACATCAACGGGCCATCCAGAAAATAAAAGATTGGAAGAACTGAACCTCGTTGAAACGAAGAATTTACATTTGTCAAAAGACAATATTAAGAGAATAATAAGCCAAGCTGCAGGTGGGGAGAAGATAATTTGCAATACGTACACCTGACAAAGGACTCATATTCACACTATGTAAAGAATTCTCACCAATCAATAAGAATAAGACAGGAAAACAAACTAAAAATGGGTAAAATACTTTAACAATCACTTTAGAAAATGACCAATAAGTATGAACATTATTAGTCACAGGAAAGCAAACAGCTAAAAATACCAAGTTTTGGCAAAGAGGTATAGCAACCAAAACACTCATAAATCGTGGGTGTAAGTGTAAACTGATTTTAAAAAATCACTTTAGGAAGATGTTTGACAGTGCCCACTAAAACTAAACTTATGCATACCCTAGGGCTCAGAATCCCACTTTTAGGTTTACATCCTACAGAAATAAATGCTTGTATCTACCAAAATACATATGCAAGGATGATCATAACTTTGTTTATGAAGCCAAATATCTATGGAATTTGTGGAACAAATATATGTATTTTGGAATATCCATATCCATGTGAAAGAAAAACAAACTATTTCTATAGGCAGAAACATGGATGAGTCTCAGCATAATATTGAGCAAAACAAGCCAGGCTCAAAAAACTAAGATGACAGTTGTGTCCTCCAAGGAGCAGAAGCCAAGACTGAGTTGGAAGCACACAGGATTTGCTGGAAACAGGAATGGGCGGGGGGAGCCTCCAAGCCTGACATTTAGAAGAGAAAGGATACAAGCTAGGTAGAAAGAGCCTCAGCCTTCAGTACAGCTCCAGGAACATCTTGGTGAGCTCAGCGAGGAGCTTCAACTAACGGTGACCCCTAGAGGGGTCTGTGGGTTGCCAGAAAGGGAAAGCCCTGGTCCCACCATGTTCAGTCATTGACTGGTGCTACCCAGGGAGTACGTGACCTTAACTCAAAAGCTGAAGCATCACCCGGATAAAAGGCCCAGCTTAGGGAATATGGTCAATCGTATTGGAATGGTGTTGTAGGGTGACAGATGGCAGCCACACTGCCGTGAGCATAGCGTAACCTATAGGCTCATCGAATCGCTATGTTGTCCACCTAAAACCAACGTAACATCAGGTGTCAAACCATACTTCGGTATAAATAAATATATATCAACAACCAAAGCTGAGACACACATACACACCCTGAGATTGTCAACCAACTGTACTCCCGGTGTGGGTGACCTGAGTGACACGCCCGCGTGGCTGCCACAGGTACACACCAAATAATTGCATGTGTTGGAAGTCCAGAGCTGTCTAATCGAATCTAATCCACAGTGACAGAAGCCAGAAAAGCAAGGATTATGACTGGGAGGGGGGCAGGAGGGAGCCTGCTAGATTGTAGGAAATAAGCTATTTCTAGAGTTGGATGGTAAATATAGAGATATATATATATTTGCATCTATATAATTTATGCAATCTATGATATGGAGGTTATATACTTCTGTTGAGAAGGGGAGGGAATGATAGAGGCGAGGTTTCCTTTCCAAGATTGCACGTGGCCCTGACTCCACGAGGGTGTTTATCTAAGGCACTAGCCACACACCTCCTTTTTAGACTTAAGAGGTCCCTGAAAGTAGTTTTAAGAAAAAGAGTAAAAAGATTTTTTTTTCAGTCCCCTTACCTGGTTTCTGATGGCAATAGCTAAGAAGAAGTCTCACTGTTTAAAATAAACAGAAAAGTCCCATATCGGGCAGGACTAGGTTTGGCTATCACAGACAACCCAAAGTAATACTGACTCAAATAAGACTGAATTGATCTCGCTATCACCTAGAAGAAGTCCAGAGGTAGGCAGTCCCGTCCTAATTTGCTGCTGCTCATGGGCCATCCTTGGCTCATGGTTTTCACCAACCTGTCCAAGAGGGCTGCTTTAGCTGCAATCACCACATCTGCATTCTAGCTACAAGCAAAAATGGCAAAGGGACACTCTCCCTTCCATGTAGAGACACTACCCAGAAGTTGCACACAGCACCGCACGTGCCTCCCACTGGACGGGGCTGGTCTGAGCACCCCAGCCACAGGGCAGCCGCGACACACATTTCGGGTGCCAGGTGCCCAGCTAGATGGCAGAGTTCTAGGACTAAAGACACAGGCAAACAGACGCTGAGAGACACCACGCTCGTTCGAGCATAACCCCCAGAAGGATATGTAATGTAAGGGAGAGGAAACAGAGCATGCCCAAGACAGGAGAGGACCATATCCGAGACACGTACATGCTTTAAGAGCAAAACTTTTTAGATGCATCTGTATTATGCTCTTAATGTTTAAAAGAATGCTGTATGCTCAAGGGGTACCTGGGTGGCGCAGTAGGGTTCAAGGTCTGATTCTCAGTTTCCCATCGGTTCCTGATCTGGGGGGTCTTGAGGTCAAGCCCCGTGTCAGGCTCCGCAGGCAGCACGGGGTCAGCTAGACATTCTGGTTCCCTCTCCTTCTGCGCCTCCTGCTCGTCATTCTCTCTCTCTCTCTCTCTCTCTCTCTCTCTCAAATAAATAAATCTTTTTTTTTTAATGCTGCACATTTGAAAATGAATGATCCAAGATAAATTGAACAGATGGAGTTCAGGAAGGAGTCCGTTGAGAAATAAAGATGAAAAGGGAACTGGATGACCAAGGGCAAAAGCATCTTGAAATTAATTCTGCCTTTGTGAGGTTTCATACTTCATCAGAAGCGGTGGGGAGCAGAACCGACAGCGTAGACAACTGCATCATTAATACAGGCGACGAGCTTGACGAACTTTTGCGGGGCAAACCGGGGAGGGAAAGTAGACGGGAGAGATGTACATTCGGAGAGAGCACAGACGTGGAGCACCAACCCTGAAGGGCCACTGTGGTCGTTTTGAAGAAAAGATCTAAACCAGTGGAAGAGGAGCAATACTTAAAGGCACAAAGAAAAATGTTTATAAGCTAAATAAGGTGGGATTTAATCTGCGGATCAACATAGCTTCCTAGATCCCGGGGAAAATAAAATAATAAATGAAAAGAAATCTGGACACATGCTGGTGAAAATCTGAATTTCAAGGTAAAAATATGGTTTTTTACCAAATATGGATTTTTACCTTAAAAATAAGGTAAAATAAAGATTCCTATGAGAATCCGGGCAGAAGGAAAATATCGTTCACCCAGAAAGAAAGGAAAATAATTTTTTCTTAGATTTCTCCCTTGCTTTATTTGAAGCCTAAACATAATGGAGCGACATCTACGGAATGAAAAAGGCGAGAGCCGGAAGAGCTAATCCCGTGGGTGACTTAGCGGGATGGGGATGTGGATGGGGGGACCCTTGTGTTAAAGAGAGTGATGCTCGCTTTCTTGATTGATCCGTTTATCTCACATTTCTAGTAAAAACTTAGAAGTTGGGGATAGACCGGGAGCCGCTAGAAAATCCAAGCGATTTGTGCCAGCTATCATGCAGTTGATGAGCCCTACTGCGCAAGAACCAGCGGCTGGAAAATAAAGGTCGACACCCTGTCGGAACACTGTGAAAACCCTGTAACTTAAATAAGTGTCATCAAACCGAACCTAGAGCAGTGGCAGTACCACCACCCCAAGTGGACTTCATGTGTGTACAGGAACACACACTCGGTTTCTGAGCCTGTCTCTCTCCCCTGCCCTTTGACCCTGAGCAAGGATAGAACATCTTTTAGGCCGGAGGTCTATCACGGGGACAGGAGCTTTCATGTAGGAATCACAGACCTCTGAAGAGCTAGTTTGTGAAGTGATATGTAGCTTTACGGTGTGGCCATTTGGGAGAGGGGAGCGGGGGAATGGAATCCAACTCCCATTGAGTTCTCCAAAGAGTCTGTGGAGACTCTTTCTTACTAAGTCACCCCCGCAAAAGACCCAGAACCAGTACTGATGGCTTTGTAAACACACAGTGATAAAATGATACGAGAAAATAAGGAAAATATAAGGAAGAGATCCCAGAAATACAATCAACATGTCCTAAGGATCCAAGAAAGAGAAAAGAGAAGAGATACAATAGAAGCAATATTCAAAGGAATAACCGGGGGAAATTGCTGAGTTTATAGAATTAAAGATTGCCAGACATATCCTGTTGAATATTTCAAGATTTAAGGAGAAAGGAAAAAAAAAAAAACCTCTACTAGCATCTAAGGCAAGAAAGAACAGCTTATTTTCTCAAGCAGTGGTTCTCAACCCCAGCTGAGAACTAAAATCAGCTATGTATTAAAATCATTGGGCGAGCCTTTAAAAAATACTACTGTCTGGACTCCATCCTCGAACATTCTAACTTAATTACTCTGGGATGGAACCTGGGCACTGAGGTTTAAAAAATCTCCCTCAGTGATTTGAATGTGCAGAAGTCGGGGTTGAGAACCGCCGCCCCAGGGGAAGAAAAGTCATCCACTTCTCCTCCAGGGAACCAAAGAGCAGCAGTAAATGGAGACTGGCTTCCAAGCTGGGGAGGAAAAGCGTGATATACTCAAGTCAAGAGATCATTTGTAGGGAAGATTAATATCCTCCTGTGGGCTGAGGCTCTGAAAGTATTGCACTCACAGTTTAGAGATCCGATGGATCAAGATAAAGACCTCAAGCATGAGGGTAACTGATAAAAAGAGATGGTAGGGAGCAATGGAAACCAAGTACACCGAGAGTAGTGTCTGGAAAACTGTCATTAATATCGTTATAAGACAAAACAAATTTCAAAAATCAATCTCCAAAGAAAAGTTAACAATGTAAAATAACAATCAAAACGTAGAACTGGGGCGCCCAGGGGGCTCAGTTGGTTAATCGTCTGACTCTTGATTTTGGCTCAGACCACGACCGCAGGGTGGTGAGGTCCAGTTCTCGAGTTGGGGTCCTCGATCGGTGCAGAGCCTGCTTGAGATTCTCTCCCCTTCTCCCTCTGGCCCTCCTCCACCCAGGCCATTCACCCTTTTTCTCTCCCTTAAAAAAAAAAAAAAAAAAAATTTAATTTAGATCTAAATTCCAAAGTACATCAATTAAAATTGTGAGCTGGGGAGTAAAAGCCTGAAAGAGTTCTCGTTTTACACAGATGATAATTAATAGATAGTCACGTTCTTAAGCTTGATAAGCGGACAGAAACCTATTTCAAACTGCTTTTAATAACAAAAAGGTTCTCACTAATAGAAAAATGTGATTATAGGTTTAAACTACTAGAGAAATAAGAGCGAAGAGAACATACAGTTGGTGAAAAGATAGCAGGATATAAAAACTATTATAATGTATGATCCCATTTTTATGTACGTTTATATAACGCATATTAAAAAATACAAAAAAGAAACATCCGAACGCTGGTTGTCTTCAACAGGTTGGGATTAAGGAGTTTGCGGTTTGTTTTTTTATTAATGTGTCTCAACTTTTTCTAAATGTTTCATGATCAGAATGCTGTTTTTTGTAATTCAGAGAAACCCATGGACACCAAAATTTTAAATTAATATTCATCTCCCTTTTATCTTCTGTGCAATTCCATAGCGCTTATTTACTACCCAGGATAAAAGTTCCTTTTTAATGTGCTAATTTTAGCGATTACAGGATTTTCAAAATCCATTCCCACATATTTTTGAAGACTAAACACCTATGACTATTATAAAGGTGTTTCTATTAACATTTCTTACTAAGTCACTTTCTGGAAGTAACATGTTTGTGTAAAATCTTGCCAAAAACAAGAATATTAAAATGTGTTCTGCATTAAGAAGGAATCCACATCACAAGTATATTAGAAGTTAACAAGATTTAGGAGTAAAACACCTGAAACCAGAAGAACTTGGGAAAATGTGCTTACAACTATAAATTCTGTAATTAATTTGCTTTACAAGTTCTTTTGGAGATGCGAGGCCACCGAGTAACATCTCGGATTTGCTTTTTATTCAGTCAAAACATATAAAAGCATACATTACTTGTGGCAGGACTGTGGTCTCCATGTATTTTCCATCCAACTATCCAATTTTGATATGAAGAACCCTGTACAGAGTCATACCGTCCTTTTCATTTTACTTCAATTATTCCTTACTTCTTCCCCACACAGAACCCGGGATTTTATCTAACCCATGTTTCCCCAGGCTTCCATAGCCTCAGGGTACTAATGGAGTCACATTAATGAGAATCCAAATTCTGTGGGCCCCCAAACTATCTTCCATGGGTACCTTCTGCAGGACCTCGATCGCCTGTCTCGTGAGAACTTCTAGATGCCCCTGGGTGTATGCTACACATGCTCCCAGGGTCTGCCTTTGCTGCTTGCACTTCCTGCTGTGCCATCGCTCCCTGGGCAACCCCGGCACCCTGCCCTGTCCTGAGTCCCACCGCCTTTTGGCACAGTGGAGGTAACCAAGTCCTTCCTGGCCAAAGGCTTCAAGCTTCCGAGTGTTGTGTTAGGAAGTAGGCAAGAACATTTCATTCCTCTCTTGCCATTTTTGCAGCCAGCCAGGTTGGCTCCTGCCTCAGCTTCATGTCTTCTGATAACCCTGCTCTCTCTTCTCTACGCGGCTCAGATATGATTCCAGTGGGGCTTGGGCCTGGAGTGAAATCTAATGACAACCACCTCCCTGAACTCCTTCTTCCCTCCCCTCCAAAGTCCGAAGTTCCTTAGACCCAGCCTGGGACTCCTGTTGCACTCCCACTCCAAAAAGGCTACATGCTCCATATAAAGAAATGTTTAGTTATTTCGTGTTGGACAAGTTTATTTTAATGGATTTGTTGTGAATAAAGATAAATCTAGTCTTTTTAAAATAGCACATTATCAAGCCACTGAGTTACCCATTATCAGTCTCACTCTCGGGAGTTATTTGTGGTTTCTGGACTCTATTCTGTGTTGGTTCTCATTCTAAAGAAGATTGCTACTTGGGCTAGTACTGCATAAAATCATCCTGGGGTTAAAATGCATTTTACTCACCTAGTGAGGTGGCTAGTTAGGTATTTCTTCTTATAAATATAAATAGATGCATTGCCAAAATATAGGAACAAACAAACAAAAAACTCCTGGGAATGGTGAGGAAAGCGCTTGGCCCCTAAAGACCTAAAACAAACAAACAAAGCATTGTGAGGTATGTGAATCCAAAAAAAAAAAAAAATTTGACTCTATTATCTCTTAACCACATCCTTTTTAAGTTGTCTTCTAATCAATCAAAATCCTGTGATCTTTCCATATTAAGATACTGAGATAGAGATTCAAGGGAACTTCCTATTCCCACCCCCTAGCTTCACAAGGTCTTGAAAATCTGTGGCTTGCTTATTCCTTAATTTTCTTGGCAGCCAATGTTTTTATTTCCTGAAAGATCCCTCCTTCTGAAGCAAAATTTTTCTAAGTGAAACCAACTTCTCCTTCCAATTCTATCATTTTTATTTTTTTTAAAGATTTTTATTCATTTATTCATGAGACACAGAGAGAAAGAGATTGAGGCAGAGACACAGGCAGAGGGAGAAGCAGGCTCCATGCAGGGAGCCCGACATGGGACTCGATCCCCGGACTCCAGGAACATGCCCTGGGCTGAAGGCGGCGCTAAACCGCTGAGCCACCCGGCCTGCCCTATGATTTTTATTTTATAGAATTTTCCCCCACTGAGCATCTTTATGGGAGAGCTTTCAAATTTCTTAATAATAACTTTTTCTCCTTGATTCTCAGTGGAAATTTCTCCTGAATTACTCTAATATACGTGGAGTTTTGTTGAAAGTGCTCTTCATAGGTGATATTTTAAAAAGTCAAACTTGTAGAAACAGCAGAATGGTGGCTGCTAGTGGCCGAACATTGAGGGGAAACGCGGAGATGCCGATCAAAGGCATACGAACTTTTGATTATTAGATGAATGAGTTGCGAGACTCGAATGTGCAGTATGGTGACTATACTTAACAATATTGTATACTTGAAATTTTGCCAAGTGGCTAGATCTTAAATGTTCCCATAACAAAAAAAGGGGGGAAAAAGGAAGATAACTATACGAGGTGATGGATGTGTTAACTAAGCTTGTTGTGGTAATCATTTCATAATGCATTGATCTAGCAAATCATCACGTTGAGCATCTTGAATTTATACAACTTCATATGTCAATTATATATCAGTAAAGCTGGAGAAAAAATAGGATATTACTATAGTTTCTAGCACAAAAGCTCTAAAAAAATTTAGGACCTTTTTAGCTTTTGAGGTGAAACACCAAAGAAAATATAATTCTAGAATCGTATTTATTCATTCTGATACTTATTAACATCCTCAACGCCAGTCTAGAGCCCATGATTATGGGAAGGTATGAGATTCTGTGCAGGGTCTCAAGAGCACACCATCTAGTGGAGGCTCATGCTGTGCTCCCCAAGAGTGGCCTCTCTCTTTCCTCCAGCAGGCCAAGCGCAGTCCTTCCTGGAGGACTCATGATCCATCCCCAGTTCTGCGTATAATTTTCCTCTCACTATGCTTCTGGACTCTACCTGAGTATCACCTCCCTCAGAGAAGCCTTCCCTCATTCCCACTCACATACGCGCAACACCAGCTAACCAGCATTTCACCCTATTTATTTCGTTTAAAGATTCGTATCACATTTTTCTTGGAAAATAAATTGCCCACATATTTATTGTTGATTTTCTTCCACTAGAATGCAAATTCCATGAGAGCAGGATTTTTTTCCTGCCTGGTTTATGGGCACATGTATCTCTAACATCGAAGAGTGTCTAGTAGGCACACTCCAGGAGCATTGAAAAAGACAATGAATGAATGGAAGTTAGATGAATGAATGCAATTAGCTCATTGCAACCCAATACGATTATTGCCATGGTGGAGGAGTGATCTGGAGACCTCCTTGTGTCCAATAATTGATGGGGCGGGAAACAAGGAGTACTTTCTAGAAGGCATGAAAACATGGACTTGAGAGAGGGGCCTGCTCTGGAACATCCTGTAGCTTAGTATGTCTGGAGATAAAAGGAAGAGGGGAGTAGGGGCAGTGTTGGAAAAGGAGAAAATGGCCAGAAAGCTGGGACCCGCCCTGAAAGGGTTAGGGAGCCCCAGGAGGGCATTCAGCCTTTATCCAGGGAGCGGTGGGGGCGCTGATAGTCCCTGAACAAGGATAATAGGTGAGGGAGAGAGAAGGAACAGGGACAGATCTGTTCTAGAGAATGCTCCCCTCAGAAGCACTATGGAGAACGGGATGGGATGGAAGAGCCCAATAAGCCAGCCTGGTGATTCAGTAATTCGGGCAAGAAACCATGAGAAATTGAAGTAAAGCCAGGATTACGGGAACAAAGCAGAAGGGAGGGTGTAAAATCTGGAAGCCAAAGCAGTTGCAGAGGGAAGAGTCACGTTCAGTGCCTCAGGTAGCTACCGTTTCTGAGCAGGAGCTCTTCATTTTTTTTTTTTTTATGATAGTCACAGAGAGAGATAGAGAGGCAGAGACACAGGCGGAGGAAGAAGCAGGCTCCATGCACCGGGAGCCTGATGTGGGATTCGATCCCAGGTCTCCAGGATCCCGCCCTGGGCCAAAGGCAGGCGCCAAACCGCTGCGCCACCCAGGGATCCCGAGCTCTTCATTTTCTATAAAGCAGTCCCAAGGCTGCTATTTTCTCTTCGGAGACTATACTGAAGCTGGGAGAGCACCTTCCAGGTCGGCCTGGTGGTTCAAAGGACAGCCTCGGGGTTAGCCACTCCTACTGGAGGCAGACGACGTGGGCCAGACGGCTTCGTTTAGGCCCACAGGTCAGCTTTAGCCTGGGCCACTCATAGTCTGATACCTACGGAGGATAGGGTTCCTAAGGCTTTATCTCCTTGTACATCAAAATTCCTTCTAGATAAGGTGACTCTTCACTTGTACACTTATCTAACGAGTATTCCGTGAAAGCCTACTAAGTGCTGGGTTCTAGGAACAGAGCCTCCCTTCCTCAAGCAATCCAGAATTTTTCTAAAGATTTATTTAGAGATTGATTGACTGATTTAAAGTTTTATTTATTTATTTAAGAGAGAGGATGCCTGTGTGAGAGCAGGGGGATGGGAGGCCACAGGGGGATGGAGAGAGACAATCCCAAGCCGACTCCCTGTTGAGCGCAGAGCCGGACCGACTGACCAACCACCAACCGTGGGCCTCCATCCGAGAATCCCGAGATCATGACCTGAGCCGAAATCTAGAGTTGGCTGCTTAACCCACTCAGCCACCCACACCCCAGCCATCCGGAAGTTAGTGCAGGAGGCAGCCCGGGTGGCTCAGTGGTTTAGCGCCGCCTTCAGCCCAGTGTGTGATCCTGGGGTTCCGAGATCGAGTCCCACGTCAGGCTCCCTGCATGGAGCCTGCTTCTCCCTCTGCCTGTGTCTCTGCCTCTCTCTCTCTGTGTCTCTCATGAATAAATAAATAAAATCTTTAAAAAAAAGTAAGTTAGGGCAGGAGACAAAAGGACCATTCAAATGCCCTGTGATAAGTACAGTAAATAGACATCCTGACACAGAAATGCACAAAGCAGAAACCGCACCCCCTCCCGAGCCAAAAATGAGCTCAGGACTGGGGGCTCCTAGCTCAGCAAAAGATAAGAATCCTCAAAAAAAAGGAAAACAACTTGTAACTAAAGGAAGATAAAAGCTCAGTAAAAACTAATGCCAGCTCAGGTATAAATAAATGCAAGGGCCTCCCAAACCATGGCAGGTCCTGTTAACGGGGGATACCGCTTGTGCGGGGGTCTGGCCTATGTGCTCCTCTTTCCTTTCTCCCAGCCACGTCTGCGGGGGTCCCACACTCCCCAGTTTGCAGGGGACAAAGCTGGGGCTCCCGGGGTCAAACACTGGGCCCTGGGTCCCAGTGGGGGTGGAGCTGGGATTCCCGCAGAGCAGGGGGAGGAGGTGTTCCTAGCAGGGGGTGGCCCTGGCCCCCGCAGTCAGAGCCCCCTGTGCACCCCGCCTCTGTCCTCCTCAGCCGTGTCCCCCACGGCTGTCACCCCGGGGCCATTGGGTGAGGAATTCAGCCCAGTTGGCTTCTGCTCAGTCACACAGCCTTGTCTCTGTGGGGACAAAGAATGAGGAAATACACTGGTGGAAAATTCACTCTCCCCTCATTTTCTTTGTGTCAACTCTACCAGAGGAGCCAGCCCGCCTCCATGCCTGCGGCCCACAGGGACTCGGTCACAGGCCTCAAGCCTCCACTTCCTCAGTCATCCGCCCGACGGGGGGGCTGACAAAGCTGGGGTCAGGTGGGCAGTCGTGCCCAGGGAACACCTACCTGTAACCGCTGTATTATGTGGACAAATAAACCCCTTTCTTTTTCTCCCCAAAAACAGTAATCGGGAATGTGCGGTGCCTACGTTGTTTATGAAAACCTGGAGGTTGACCAGAAGCCCTACTGAGATTTCTCAGCAGCCCTGGCTGATGGTGGGGCTGGGGCCTCTGTCACCCCATTACCGCAGACGGGCCTCCTGCTCAGCAGCAAGAGCCAGGCCTTCCCCACCTGAAAGGAGGCCCCAGTGGCCGAAATGATTGAGGAGAAACTGGCTTATCCCTAGCAGGAGTGAGGCTGTCATGTGACTCTAAGGAACGGTGAGATGACAGCAGTATTTACAGGACCCCAAGTAGCCATGAGTCACGGGCTCCCACCGTGAACGTCGGTGTGCATGTGGGTACATGTGCGCGTATCCGTGCCCTTCGGAACATGGAGCCCTGGAACGAAGCTCTCTCGTGTCCCTCTGAGCCTTGCGTTTGTTTTTATGTTCACGTGGGGGTAATTACACCACCCCGCCTGGGTTGTTGGTGCTCAACATGATTATCTACATTTTGTAAGCCGCAAGTGCCAAAAAATATTAGTTATTATAATTTTGCTACCAAGGAAGAACTAGAAGAGAAGTTGAGTTGGGGACAAGGGTGGGGAGGGGGGGGACAGGGCAGGAGGTCGAGGCAAGAAGACTGATCTCTAAAGACTGTGGGACGCATGTGGGGAGCAGAGCTGCCCCCCCCCCCCCGTGGAGATGCCTCAGGAGGGAGGAGGGAGTCTGGGGGGGGGGGGCAGGCAGAGATTGAAGGACGCCAACAGGGCCAAAGACGCAATCTAGAGGGAGGTTTTCTCAAGAGCCCCAGATGCTTTTCAAATGTTCCACTGCCATTCCCAGCCTCGTGCACAGATAGTTCCTGCTTGGCCGCTGCAGAAACCCGAGGTCAGGAGCCTCAGAAGCTGGAGCACAAGCCAGGAAGTATGAATCAGGGCCGCTCAGACTTGCCAGCTTCGGCCTCCGTGAGGCGTGTGTGTGCACCTGTCTCACACGCACAGGCCTCAAGCCCAGGTGTGAGCTACGCAGAACCAACAAAGCGAAGGTTCCCCAGTTCACCTCTAACTGCTGAGCTCTTTTTAGTATTGCTGGGGTGATACCCAGATTTCCCTCCTAAAGGACCAGTGTGATTCCAGCAGGAGGAGAGGGTCGTTAAGCCCGGTGATGAAAACAAGTTGTTTTGGGGCGCCTGGGCGGCTCGGTCGCTTAAGTGTCTGCCTTCGGCTCAGGTCATGATCTCGGGGTCCTGGGATCGAGTCCCACGTTGGGTTCTACGTTCAGCACGGAGTCTGCTTGTCTCCCTCTCCCTCTGCTCCCGCCCCCACCCCCCGCCAACACTTATGCTTTCTTTCTGTCTCTCTCTCTCTCTCAAATAAATAAGTAAAATCTTAAAAAAATAAAAATAAAGGAACAAATTGTTTTGAAGGGATCGTTAAATTAGGTATGGTAGGAATTAAATATTCAAGGTAACAGATTTAACTAATCGTTAGGAGTGGCTTTTTAAGGCTAATGCAATAAATGCTTCCCTTGAGACTTCTGGTTGAAGTAGAGGGTTTCACCTCAGGAAGCATTTAAGTGTAAAGTATTCTAATTGTAGAGGTTGGGGGGGGGGGTGGGCATTGAAAATATGCAGTGATCGGCGGGCTCTCAAGCAACTGGGTGCAACTGGGGCCCTAACTGGCAAGGCAACGCTTGATATCCAGCAGCCCCCATTCAAGAAGGGGTCTCATCCCCCAAAATGGGGGGAACCACCAGTGAGGAATCCCGCCAGAGACCATCCTCGCCATCCAAAAGCAAAGGACGCAAAGCATAATAAAGTGTCTAATCTCAGTTCTTCCCACCCGCCTCACCCGGCGAGCAAACACTTCTTGTTGACGTGAAAACAGTTCACCCCCCCCCACACACACACCCCAAGAAGTAGGAACAAGGAAGAGCGGCAGCAGGAATGATGGATGCACCTGCTTGAGGATCACCCTCTCTGCTCCCCATCATCACCGCGGGGCCGTGCTGGCAGCAGGGCCTCGGGTGGGTTTGGGTGCAACAGAGCACCCTGGGCTTGGATGTCCCCCGCTGTGGAGTTGGTTGGCATCACCAGGAGGCGATGGGGCGACTCCAACACTGGCCGGAAGGGAAGGACTGGGAGGGGCTGAGGCTCAGGCCCCCAATAGGCCATCACAGGAACCCTGACCTGACTTCCCCGGCCCAGCCGGGCCCGGCGGTAGAGACCGGTGTGCGGGCTGTGGGGCCCGTCTGCTCTGGCTCCCCAGCAGGCCTCGTGCGCAGGGACGTCGAGGCCCGGTGTGGCCTGCCCTCCCTGCGGGCCCAGCAACCTGGCCGGGGGGCGGGGGGGAGCTTGTCCTAGAGGCCAAGACCCACGCAGGCGGCCTCCTGGAGGAACTTTCCAGGCTGGACTGCTTTCTGAGCAGATGTCCACCCTCCCAGCCCCTCCCCGTCCCCAGCCTGTGGTCAGATTTCTGGAGATTTGGGCCTATGTTTGTGGGATTGTCTCTATTCCTTCCCGACGCGGTGGCCGCAAAGATGAGCCAAATTTACAAGCACGTTTTCCTCCTGGACGGAACCAGCCACAAATATCTCCTAAGGGGAGAAAAAGGCTTCCAGATGCAGGACTCCAATGTGAGGGGTTGTTTTTGGGTTTTTTTCCCCTCTTTCTCTTTAGGCACGTTTAAAGTCTAATAGTTACACTGGACATATTTATCCGGAAGAAAGGCCACAGTTCCCATGCTAACAAGGACCTCACAAAAATCTCCGAGTCGCAAATATAATTTGCACACTTGATCTTTCTCCTGAAGCTGTCGCCCCGGAAGACTTGCGTTTTCAACCCCACCTGGACGCTGCAGAAGATACGAGAAGGCTCCTCTTCCTCGCCTCTTCCTCAGCCGCCGTAGCACAGACTGCAGGATAATAAAAGTGAGGGGGAAACAGATTTCTAAACTCTTGAACTCTCCGCAAACTACTTTTAAATTGTCTCTCGTTAAAGGGCTACTGGGAAGAGCATTATAAATGTCAAGAAGACTTTTCAGCAGACTCTTACAACCCACGGCATAGTTTTATATTTTTAAAACTAAAGCATCCTAGTTGGTATAATTTTCTATTTTCTAATAGTATTTTCTAGGGCTAAAGAAGCCTTTCGTTTACATGACCTATAAGCTAAAAGTGTCCTGTCACCGTGATGAGAGTAACTGTGGGAGACACTCAGCTCCCAGGCGGAAAATCATTATCACCAACAATTAAAAAAAAAAAAAAAAGTTTTGGAAACATAAGCTACTTCTATTTGATTAGGAAAACATTTCTCTTCAAAGTGTTGGCAAAGAAAAAGACTTCAGTCTTGAGAAATCTTTTTGGGCTGTAATCTTACATTGACTTATAAGCAATGGTGGAGACATTTAAAGCAGGTAAATGGCTTTAGCCCATTTTTATCTAAACAGGGCAAAACTAAGGTGCATATGAATCAGATCTGGCTTTAGTGGCTCTGGGGCTAGAGTGATAGTCTGCGTCTCTAACAAGCGCCCCGGGATGGATGCTGTGGGTCCAGGAGCACACGGAGAATGCAGAAGAGGGTACAGGACTTCCCCCCGGCCTCCATTCAAGGGTGGGACGGTGGCACCCGGAGCCACACGGCCCCAAGACGGCGGGGAAGGCCCTGGACCCCCCAGAGCTCCTCTTGGCATGTTCTCACAGCGGGGTGGAAAGGAGTTTAATCTGTGCTAACCCCAAAATAGGTGAGTCCCTCCTAAATTCAAAGTCCCAAGCTAGGTACTGGATAACATAATACCGTGTAATTTAAAGATAATCATCTCTTTAGGGGCACCTGGATGGCTTAGTTGGTCGTAGGCATCTGCCTTGGGCTCAGGTCATGATCCCAGGATCCTGGGATCGAGCCCCCTGTCAGGCTCCCTGCTCAGTGGGGAGCCTGCTTCTCCTCCCTCCCCCTCTGTGCCTCCCTCTGCTTGTGCTCTCTCTCTCCCTCTCAAATAAATAAATGCTTTTTAAAGAAAGTAATAATCTCTTTAAATGTAACATCTATGCTCTGATTATCACCTCTGTCACTGTTTTCTCCTACACAAACACTGTTTATTTTGAAAAATTTCAAACTTGAAAAGTTGAAAAACGAATATAACAACTTTAAGTTTAGATTTACCAATCTGCTACATAAATAGACATATCCGTGTGTGTGTGTATATATATGTATATATATATAGGTAATAAATACACACTTAGCTTATTTTAATGTTTGTGGCCACGTTGTTTAAAAATAAGTTGCAGTCTTGGGGTACCCAGCTGGCTCAGTCAGAGGAGCGGGAGACTCTTGATCTTGGGGTCATGAGCTCAAGCCCCACGCTAGGGGTAGAGATTACTTAATAATAAAATTTTTAAAAAGGAAGGAAAAAGAGAAAAAGAAAATAAGTTGCAGGTGTCTACTGTTCTTTATCATGTTGCTATCATTTGTCTCCACTGACTGGCCCGGCTACAAATCGGCTTGTTAACAGAGAGCTCTGTGTGTGTGCGGGAAACCAAAGCAACTTGGAGTTTCCCAGAGTTTCTAGGATCGGGCTTACAGAGGACAGAGCAGGGGGTGGAAATCTCTTTCACCTTAAAAAAATCTTCAACAGTTCACCCTTCCGTTCTATCTAGTTCCCCAGCTCTCCACCATCTTTTAAAAACTATGGAATAATCCCCGGAGACAGGGACTCTGAGATGAGATGCAAAGAAGAATGCCTTGTTTTGCTAAGCCATATGAGAACAGAAGGTGAGTTTGTTTCTTCCTCAGCGAGTTCACATTTAGCTGGTGAATCTTTGCACCTCTGCTAGGAAAGGCAAAGGGCGATCTTATTCCAACGTGATCACGATAATTGCCTACGCAAATATTTTGTGACATTACAAAAGAAGTGTTCCAATGTTGATTCAATCTATATGTACCTGACTTCACCTTCTCATTCCAAAATAGCCAGAAATGAGCTCCCTGCAGGTCTCCACGTTACTTGAGAATTTCCAGTGAACCACCCCATGCGTTTTCCTGACCAGGTCTAACCAGGACTTCCACGCCAACCTCCCCATGCGACCATCACACTACTGCCTCCATGGCTTATGACCAGAGGAAGAGGCCCCACACACTGTGATCCTTTTACTACCACCCCTGCTCTGTACCATGCACATCTCTCTCCATCGCCGCTGAGCCACTCCCCCCCCCCCGCCCCCATCCTGGTTCTTAGAAGAGTCTACATTCAGATAATGGTTAAAAAACAAATCTCAAATCACACAGGGTAGGGTCCTACCAAGACACCCAATTTACATTCCAAAACAGAACATTAAAATGCTCCTGCTTGGGCACCTAGCTGGCTCAGTTGTTAGAGTGTGCAACTCTTGATCTCAGGGACATGAGTTCGAGCCCCACATTCGGTATAAAGATTACTAAAAAATAAATAAGCTTTACAAAAATAAAATACTAAAATGTTCCCACTTAAGCAGCTGTGCTGGATTACTTTCCTACACTCGGTCCTTCCCCAAGTGCAAAAATCAGCTGGATTTTTTTTTTTAAGTCACAAAATCCAGTTTCCACCCCATAATGCAGAAATCATTGCCACCTCCAAAACAACAGCCTCGCTACTTCTAGAAAGCTCTTTGTTGCATGTATAAAAAGTTATCCCAGATCGCTCTTATTTTCTGCAATGGTTGTCTCCTGGGTTCCACTGGTCAGAATCGGTACATGGCCCTGAGTCTAAACCTCCGAGTGGCTTTTAAAGAAACTGCCAGAAAAGAAACTCATTTCAAATAAAAGAAAAGCAGCATCTTTTTCCTCCTTGTTTGTTTTTGTTTGAGAAAATCACACTGAGAACAAATAGCGAATTAACACAAATGACAAAAATTTGGCAAAGTTTCTTTCAGCATAGAAACGTATCAGGAAGGGCGCCTGGGTGGCTCAGTCAGTGAAGCATCTGCCTTCAGCTCTGGTTCTGATCCTGGGGGCCCTGGAATCAAGCCCCATGTAAGGAAGGTGCTCTCTGCTCAGTGGGGAGCCCGCTTCTTCCTCTGCCCCTCCCCTGCCCATGTTCTCTTTCTCCCTCAAATAAATAAAATTTTTTCAAAAAGAAACGTTTTCGGAGTAGAATAAAAGATAAAAACCCATCTTGATGATGTAGAGTGGGAAACTTCTAAGACTTAAAAAATTGTTAGCCTGTAATTTGAACTCCCATTTAGGCAAAAATAGATGCGAAAAGTTTGAAAAGGATCATATCCTTTTGTATTGGATTTTTACACACGCTAGAGAAACACAACACTAAAATTCCAGCCACTGCCTTATTAATAAGAATGCACACTGCGAGGTTACACTGCTATCTCGGTGATGTTTTCTTTCCAACTGACTTGATCAACACAATAGCGTAGTGGTTTATAAATTTGGGATAAAGTAGGACAACCTATCTGTGACTGCCTTAACCACAGCTGCTCGACTAAATGTTTTGTAGAATTCACTGAGTTCCACTAAATGGGAAGCAGTGTTTTTACTTTATCATGGTCAAACCCGTCATCTAGTGCTACGGCAGCTGTCATGGTTGGTTGGCCAGAACTCTAGGCCATATCTGTGAAAGAGGACACTCGACTGATCATTTTCAGCTAATTGGCAGAAAGCAACTGTTCACAGCTGTAGAATGAGGATACTTCTGAAGCAATATCTTTAACCCCTGAGCCGCAATCCATTAATGGTCACGAAATCAATTTAGTGGGTTGCATTCAGCATTTTTTAGAAACTGAAATAGACTAAAGAAAAACATTATCAACACCGTAAAATAAGCACGGTTTTGTGAAACAAGTTTTATTTATATCCACACTCATATATAAGTCATTACATGTGGATATAGATGTAATTTATACATATACATATATAAACCTCTCCTCTCTATATATAATGCACATGTTCCGTGGTTACTTTGAACAATGTCTTTCTCACTGTATGTCACAGTCAAAATAATTTAAAAGCCACCGTTCTAATGGTAGTAGGAGAAACCACAACTATCAAATCTGTTACCAATAGAAAGCATCTTAAATAAATACCATCCATTCTCTTAGTTCCGCCTGGGATTGTGTTCCAAACATGTTCCTTTCTTCAACAGGCCAGGAAAACTCACGAGGAACCTATCTGCAAAACTAGCATGTCAATGTTTCCAATGTCTTGACCCTTTTACTCCTAGAACACACAAGAGAAATGATGTTCACGTGAGTCTGAAACCACACAGACCTTTGGCCATATCTGGGTCTTGGGTTATGTGATATTCCTTCAGAAATTTCTATAACTTCATTTCCTCCTCTCATTCAAAAAAGCACAAGATAATTGAAATTAATGACCATGGCTGGGATACCAAAATCCACTCTAACACTTTAAAAAAGAGAGAGAAAGAGAGTAAATCATTTGCAAACTCCAATTTCTTATGACCTTTACTAATAAGAAGTATTTGAGACACTTTGCAACCATGTCATTGACTGGACGTAGTAGAGCATTGCCATAGAGACCCGAGGGTATGTATATTCATGTATCTCTCTCTCCCTCTACTTTTCCACAGCTGCTCACAGTTTTCCAACAACTGGCCAATTGAGTATCTTTTGCAGAGGACATCCAAGTACTAAACACAAAGCAGCATACTCGGGAGGTAGTATCTAATTGCTGCCAGAACAGGGGATGGTCATGATTAAGAAAAGCTCCAGAAGTTCATCAGCATGAACGACTTTACCTCAAGTCCCTTCCTTTCTGGCTTAAAATCAATGAAACATATTCATCTTCTTTCCTGTTCTTCACTCTCTTTCGATTTAAGGCTTTGCGTCAAGAGCAGGTTTGGGGTTGGAAGGTTTGGGGGTGATGGAAACGCCAAGAGCAGATCATAATAGGTGAAAAATCCCCGTGCTTTAGAATTCATACTTCATCTGTCTTTGATGGGAAATGGAAATCCGGGGAATTAAAAGGATTGGCCAAGAGTCATGAGGCTTCCCAGTGGCAAAGACAGGGGAAGCATCCTGGCACTGACATTCCCCCACACAGTAGCCTTTCTCCAGGGCTGGATTAAACTCCAGCCTGCTTGACTTATTAACAGTTCTTCCAACGGATGATAGTTGTGCCTCTCAGAGTGAGGAGCATCGGGCCTTTACATTTGGGGAAGAGATAACAAAGGGAGAATTTTGAGACATTAAAGAAACGCTCCTTAATTTATTCATTTAATCATCCCCAGTTTAGTCACAGGAGCACGGATATAAAGATGGACAAGACCAAGCGTGCTCTCACAGAGTGTGTACTGCAGCACAGAAAAAGATCATGTATGCAATTAATTATGAAACAATACTGGGAAGTTATAACGGTGGAACGAGCCAGTGCCATAAATGAAGTGGTGGCTAAGTTTGCCTGGACTTGAGCTGAGATAAGGGTATGGAGGCAAGTGTGGGTTTTGGGGGCTCGTGCCAAACCAGGTCAGCTGTGGAGATGAGCAATCATGTTGGTAGTGTGGCTGAGAGGTCAGGTGGTCTAGCAACTGATTCTCAAACCTTAATGTGGGAACCTTACTAGAATGCAGGTGGTGATTTGGTAGGCGGAGGGGCGAAGCCTGAGAGTCTGCATTTCTAACTAGATCCAGCTGATTCCCTCGCTGCTTCTCCACAGACCACACTGTGAGGAGCAGAGGTTTAGGGAAATGAGAGAAGCGCGGCCCTAATCTCCCATCGTTGGTGATGTTTGGGTAAATTCCTCAAACTCCGCTTCCTTATCTGTAAAAATGGCCATAATGTGATATACCTTGTGGCTTGTAAAGACTGAATGAGAATGTAAGCACAGTGCTCAAGATGAAGCAAAACTCAATTAAAATTAGTTCCTTTCCTATCGATTTTGAATTACACAACATAATTTGGCTCCAAAGAACAAGACGCACGTAGAAAGCCCTCTCATATGAATCCATTCAAAGTCTCATAACCCTGTTTCAAAGTAAATATTCCTGATATGTATTTGTTTTTCCAGCAAATTAAGGCATTAAGATTTTCCCTGAGGCAATAACAAAACAATGGCCAAGTCAGATAAGAATGCAGGAAGTATTAGGTCTCGTCCATAACCTAACCACTAACCCACTCAACCTTGTCCTTAATGAAGTAACGTAATAAATGGATGAAACATGGGAAATTTTGGAACTTCCCTATATAGCCAAGGGAAACGACCCTGCAATCGTGTGGTTTCATAAATCTAAACTTTCTTTAATGTGTTTGGAAATTAGATAATCTGAAATAAACAATAACCACATTTGCAAAGGGTTTCGTGTGTCTTTTTCTCATACATCAAGACACTGAACTTTAGAAAAACTGTGAGTCAGGAAGGTCAGATATGTTCACCTGTGTTTTACAAATGAGGAAACCGAGGCCCATAGCAGTGAAGTGACAGCCTCATGGTACGGCAAGTTTTGTTTTTTGGGGTTTTTTTTAAGATTTATTTATTTGAGGGAGAGGGCATGCGCACGTGCACATGTTGGGGGGAGGGGCAGAGGGAGAGAATCCCAAGAAGACTGCCCACGGAGTGTGGAGACAACACGGAACTCAATCCCAAGACCTGAGATCATGACCCATGAGATCATGAACTGAGCTGAAACCAAGAGTCAACCCCCTCAGCCAACTGTGCCACCCAGGCACCCTTGTACTGTAAGTTCTTACGGAGCAGCTCTGGCCCCGTATGGCTCACCCCCAATCTATTTTGTTCTGCTGGGGGTAGGAGGTGAGCATAGGAGGGGAGTAGGAGTGAGAAGGTAGAGGTCTGTGTTGAGGGGGGGCAGTGGGGCAGCAAAGAAATCCTGAGAATGGAGTATGGCTTTTGCCTCTGGTCAACTGTGGCACCAAAGATTTAGTGCCTGTGTTCGCAGCTCCATTTGTTGGGTTAGAGTTAAATAAATCACATTGAAGAGGGAATGAAATCTCATATGAGATTTTTAAATGTTTTGGCAAATTCACAAGGAGCATTTTTGGGACTCACCCAATTTTTTTCTTGATTTCAATATGCCTTTTTTTTTTTTTTTTGGCTTCAGTTTTTCCTGTTTTCTCTATTTTTTGATAAAATTCCAATTTGAGGAAGTTGGCAAATTACGAAAACATGAAATTCAGATTTCCTTCTTCGTGTATGTATTTTAATATTTATTAATACCTGGGAAGTATAAAGTTATTTTAACGAAAAACATTTAAGTAATGGGATTAGCGCTTTATAGGTAGAATCACTATTTTGAACATGATGGCAAATCATTTTGATTTTTATTTTCTTCAGATGAAATTTAAGCGTCCCAGTAAAATTGAAAAATGAAAAAAAAAAAGGATAAACAATACCCTAGAAAACTTTATAGCACAGACCACTAGGAAATAAAGTAGTTGATTTGACATCCTACTATTCAGTGATCTTTAGTTATTAACTTTCAGACTCAGTGATAGAGGTTTATAAAAATAACACAAAGGAACAACAAGATTCATTGGACAAATAAGCTTGATAAAGGTTCACCGGGCACAGCTGAAACCATGATAGAGAAGCTCCTGCCCTTAGGAAGCAGACATTTCAGTCTGCTTTCTCAGATATTTCTGATCATGAAATAGTCTGTCCATATCTTTGGAGTTGAATACTTTATTATATTAAAATTTTTTTAATTGGCAATTGATTATAACATGCTAAGTGTCTATGCTTCACTATGTATTACAGCCCTTGAAGGAAGGACCCATATCTCGACCATCCTTTTATATTTCTGTAATGACAGCACAGTGCTTTGCTTATAACAGGCCCTCAATAAACACTTGTGAATTCAAGTTTTTGGTTGGAATTATTCAGCGAATTTGATGAACTGACTGCATTAAACACCAGAATTATTAGATAAACAGATATTTTTCACCCTAAATTCTCTGTTGCTTTTCAGGATCAAATACGACACTGGAGTGAATAGCCAATCGAACTCTTTGAAAGCATATAAATAGTCCTCTCTTAGCTTTACAGAGGAAAGAAAAAAGCTATTTGAACATTTTCCCCCCATAATAACAGCTCTATCCCTGGTCAATGGTTCATGGTTGTTACAAAGCAATAACACCTGGTCAAAAAACATAGGTGCCTACAGGTCAGCACATGTCAAAGCTCAAATCCCAAATAGGTTATATGAGTCATCAGGTTGGATTTACATAAGCAGTGACATTTAGGAATTCCCTACAATCACAAATATTACTCGCTGGTAGAGTGAGTTCTTTAAATGAGCTTGCCTATCTCAAGGGCATCAAATATCCAGATAATAGAAGGGCTTATACCCTCCGTGATAAAAACAACTGTCTCTGTGGAGACTTGGGATGCACTTCTATTCCGAATATGAAGCCTGAAGCCTAATATTTGCTTCAATTACTTGTCTATTTCTTCCAAGACCTATAAGGATCTGACAAATGATATGATTTCTTGAAGCAAGCATTATCAGGATCATATTGTATAACAGTACTGACCCTACAAGCTTTATTCTCTTTTAATTTCGGCACATTTCTATCTATTTTGTCACCATTGCTCAAATAATTTAATAATTAAACTGGATTGCGGGGATCCCAATAAAATGTAAGGGACAAAACAGACTTCCCTACCGTGCCACTTGTGTCGAGGATCAAGGATCCACCAGCTGTAACAATTTTCATTGCTTATTTAAGGAAAGAGCCATAGGTGGTGGCAATTGAATCTAAGACCCATCCGACGTATCTAAAGCATCTGATAAAACCAGTGGTGTGCTGGTAAATGTTTAACCACCATCTCCCCGAAAAGAAAAGAAAATAACCCTGATTTATAGTGTTTGTTGATTTCATGGTACAAATACTCCCACCGTGGCCACTTTGAAGCCAACAATGTGAAGTCTCTGAACTCAGTCTTGGGAAGGGATGCCACAGTGGGCTCTCGCGACTCTGAGTAAAAAAAAAAAAAAGCACAAAATGGATCGCCTTTTCACAAAACCGCTCAAAAACTTTTCAAGGTCTGGTCTGATATAATGATTGGCATCCAGAAGAAAGGCATTCCAAGACATGTCTCAATATATAAAGCCCTTATGGATAATAGGGATGACATTTCACCAACTCAGGAGTCTGCAAAGATAGAAAGTTCAAGACCTCAGCTTTGGTCACAGAGGTAAGTGTTATTATTTTTCTTTATCGAGAGATGATCACCTAAAGTTGTATGATTTTGATGGGTCAACCTTCACTAGTCTTAAGAAGTAAAAAGTATATTTATGATTCACTGTTGTCAAGGAATAAGCATTTTACAGAAGCATTTTTGTTACTAAGTAGAGTTTATCCCTCTAATCAAAAATGTTTAAATATCATTCTAATTACATCAACAATTTGAGAAAATAGAGCAATTCCCTGACTTAGAAAATACATGATGCTATCACACCCCTGGTTCTTCTTTTAGGACTTTAGACCGATCTGTAAAATGCTGCGGTGCACCGAGGAGTTACTTAAATAAATTGAGCTGTGGGGATCCTCCGCTTACTGTTGTGTGCCTGAGTATTTAGGTTGGCTTTTTCTATTTCTCCCCTAACTTCACCCTTCGTGCCTGCTGTGAGCTGTCACTTGCTGTCTAAGTGACGGCCTCCGGCTATGTCACTGTCTCCTCCCCATTTCTAATTTGCTGCTTCCAACCTGCTGAGGGCTAGGAAACAAAGCAGCTAGCCCACCTTCTTCGCCTCCTGTATAAAATAGACTCAGAGAGAGGGCCTGGGGGGAGTTAAAGGGCAGCGATTCCAATCCATCAATTCTGACGGCTCATTTCCCTACTGGAGCCTAATCTGTACATTTCCTAAGACAAAAGGGGAAAGGTACCACCGTGGCTCCCATCCCCTTACCATTGAAGTTGGGGCCGAGAGCTACGTTGTCCACAAACTGGCTAAGATATTACTGTTTCCTCTCCTCTTACAACACCTTGAAGTATTAAGAGGGTCTTTTTTCCTATCTCAAGACTTCCCCAAGAATAGACCCATCCCACTATTCAGAGTGGGATTCCCGACATGAAATCTGACACCTATGCCCCCTCCTATTCAGTTCTCCTTTGCTTCTAAATTGTCATCTGTAGTCACACTGAGAAAGACAACTGAGTCCAAAAACTTGGGATCCTTCTTCCCTAGCCTTCCCCCTCCTCCCACTGTGGGTAGACCTCATAAACGGGAATGCGCAGATCCTAAGTGTACAACTCCATGAGCTTGGATCAATGTATACGTCTGAATATCCATCATCACAATCACAAAATAAAACATTCCATCACCCCAGAGGGTTGTCTCATGTCCCTTCCAATCAATTCCAATCCCTCCCAGGCAATCCCTGTTCTAAATGCCTGATTCCAAGTTTTGTCCCTGATTTTTTTTGGCTCAACATACAGTTTTGGGGATTTAGCCATCTCGGCCTATGTGTTAGTGGTTCCTTCCTTTTTACTGCTGAGTAGCACTCCAGTGTATACAGACACCACAACTTGCACACCAGTACTCCTGGTGATAGACACCTACATGGTTCCTAGCTTGGAACTAGTACAATGAAAGCTACTGTAACTATTCTTGGCTAAGTCTGTGTGAACATATTTTTTCATTTCTTTGGGGCAAGTACCTAGGAATGGCACTGCTGGGTCATAGGATACACCTAATTTTTTCTTCAATATTTTTTAATGAAAAATTTCAAATATACAGAAAAAGTGGCAAAAGCTGTACAGTGGACAACTCTTTTATAGTACCTAATACCTAAACACTACAAGTAGCATTTTTGCTAATTTGCTTTATCCTGTATCACATATCTATTCCTCTATTCACCCATCAGTTCATTGTATTTTCTGAAGCATTTCAAAGTCAGTTGCAGACAGCAGTCTACTCCGAAAACGCTTCAGCATGTATCTCACTGACTAGAGTTCAGTATTCACTTTATTTTTTCGATATAGTTTACATACAGTGACATGCACCAACCTTTAGGGTGCTTTTAATGAATCCAGGCAAATATAACCCAGACTTTTACCAAGATAAAGAACATTCCCATCATGCCAGAAAGTTCTCTCAAGAAAGTTCCCTCTTCTCACTTAATCCCCACTTTCATTAACCATACGCAACCACTGTTATGAATTCTTTTTATCATAAATTAGTTTTGCCTATTGTAGAATTTTATATAAATGGAATCATATCACATGTACTTTTGGGGGTAAGGCTTCTTTGACTCAGCACAATGGTTTTACGTTGCATGTATAGGGGTTGTTACTCTTTTGGGGGAGGGCGGCCAAGGGGTGTTCCTTTGAATGGATATACCACACACTTTTTTGGCCATTCTTCTGTTCATGGACACCTGGGCTATTTTCAGTTTGATGCTATTACAAATAAAGCTTTTGTAATATTCTTTTTTTAAAAATTGTATTTAAGTAATCTCTACACCCAACATGAGGCTTGAACCTATGATGCTGAGACCAAGAGTCACATGCTCATCCAACTAAACCAGCCAGGTATTCCTTTTTACAAATATTCTTATACAGATCTTTCCATTTTCATTTCTCTTAAAGATCTAGGAATGGAATTACTAGGTCGTAGAGTAGGTATACAGTTTGTCGTACAACTGTGGGACTGCGTGTAAAGCAGTTGTCCCATTTTCCATACCCAGTTTATTTCCAGTTTATTTTTATTGTTGGATTGTATAAGTTCTTTCTATATTCTATCAGACATATATTTCAAAATATTTTCTCCCAGTCCGTGACTTGCCTTTTTATTTTTTTAACTGTCTTTTGATGAGCTGTTTTCATTCTGATGGAGTCTAGTTTATTATTTTTGTGTGTGTGTGGCTAACACTTTCTTTGTTGTATTTAAGAAAACTTTGCCAATTCAACGGTTGCAAAAATTTCCCTGTTATCTTCTGGAAGCATTATAGCTTTAGCATTTGCATTTAGCAAGGTAATTGTAAAAGCCTTTTCTAAAGTCCAGAAAACACTCCTGATATATGTATTGGTAATATACAGAAGTGAGAACCAACAGCTAAGTTCAGTATCTTAATTCTATATCTTCTTTATTCTTTCAAACTATTTGTTTATATTTCTTTCTTTTCTATGTCTGTTATACATTTTATTTTTTATTTTATTTAAATTAAATTTGCCAACATATAGTATAAGACCCAGTGCTCATCTGATCATGTGCCCTCCTCAGTGGCCCTCACCCAGTCACACCACCCTCATGTCCCCCAACCACCTCCCCTGCTGCAATCCTTCTTTTTTTTCTGAGTCAGGAGTCTCTCATGGTTTGCCTTCCTCTCTAATTTTTCCTCACTCAGTTTCCCTCCTTTCCCTTATAATTCCCTTGACTATTTCTTATATTCCACATGAGTGAGACCATAAGACAATTGTCTTTCTCTGATTGACTTATTTCACTCAACATAATACCCTCCAGTTCCATCCACATCAGTATAAGTGGTAGCTATCCATCCTTTCTGAGGGCTGAGTAATATCCCAATGTATAAATAGACATTTTCTTTATTCACTCATCTGTCGAAGGACATCATGGCTCCTTCCATAGATTCGTTATTGTAGACATTGCTGCTGTGAACCTCGGGGTGCAGGTGTCCCTGCATTTCACTACATCTGTATCTTCGGGGCAAATCCCCAGCAGTGCAGTTGCTGGGTTGTAGAGTAGCTCTGTTTTTAACTTCTGGAGGAACCTCCACACTGTTTTCCAGAGCGGCTGCACCAGCTTGCACTCCCGCCAACAGTGCACGAGGGTTCCCCTCTCTCCACGTCCTCGCCAACATTTGTTCCCTATCTTGTTAATTTTCACCATTCTCACCAGTGTAAAGTGGTATCTCACGTAAAGTGGTTTTGATTTGTATTTCTCTGATGGCCAGTGCTGTGGAGCATTTCTTCATGTGCTTGTTGGCCACGTGTAGGTCTTCTTTGGAGAAAGGTCTGTTCGTGTCTTCCATTTCTTGACTGGATTAAACAAAAACAACACCAATTTTGGGTGTTGAGTTTGACAAGTTCTTTGTAGATCTTGGGTACAAGATCTTTACCTGATAGGTCATTTGCAAATATCTTCTCCCGTTCTGCAGGTTGTCTTTTAGTTTTGTCGACTGTTCCCTTTGCCGTGCAAAAGCTTTTTATCTTGATGAAGTCCCAATAGTTTGTATTTCCAAATGCTCCTCAAACCGTTGTTGTTGTAAAGAATAGGAAGCAATTAGTGTCTCCTCATTCCTTGACACCAGGAGAAAACTCATTTTATAGTCTTGTCGATCTGTTGAATGAATGTTTCCTGGTTTGTGAGCTGACTGGGGGCAGGAGTCCACAGTGCGACAGTGCCCAGAGCAGCATGCCCTACGCCGCAGCACAGGATTGCTTCGGGCACAGTGTTGTGTACACAACAAGTGTTGTGTAGCTAGTTTGCCTACTTTGAGTAGCAGAATCTTTCATTTTTTTCCTTTAAGATTTTACTTATTTATTTGAGAGAAAGAGAGCATGAACAGGGGAAGAGCAGAGGGAAAAGCAGACTCATCACTGAGCAGGGAGCCCCACACAGGGCTGGATCTCAGGACCCCAAAATCATGACCCGAGCCGGAGTCAGACACATAACCGACTGAGCCACCCAGGTGCCCCGGGGAGCAGGATCTTGATTAAAATTGTCAAAGATTCCTGGATCAATAACTATATAATCTTAAAATTTGGAACCTTATGAAGTTCTATTGACTGAGGATGAGGACAGTACACTGTAGAAAAAACAGTGTGTGTGTGTGTGTGTGTGTGTGTGTGTGTGTGTGTGTGTGTGTTCATAATAAAATACATGGGATATTTCTTCAGTGAGGTCTCCAGGGTTCTGTGAAAGACTTTCAAGAATTTCAGGGATATGTCTGTCTGTCTCTCTCTCTCTCTCTCTCCTTCTCTCCCTCTCTCCCCCTGCCCCCTCCTCCTCTCTCAGGCAGATTTGTTTCCTTTCCCATGATGCCAGTCCTGCACTGTCTGTTGATCCTTTTCTCAGGATCCTGGAGTAGTGGTGTGGGAACAATCGCTTCCTTGTGTTCAGACACTCAACACCAACTGCAGAGAGGGTTCTGGCTGTCTCTGTGCAGGTGCTCAAAGCTCAGGTTGTTCATTTTCTTTTGTCTTTTTGACTCTTCACCAACCTCTTTTCCAGAACTCTCGCTTCTCGCTAACCTCGTATTAATCGTACAGAGCAGAAGGAGGCCCCTGTGTCTCCTGCGTACTCCACACAATTCCTGGTGCCAGTTGTGTTCTGGGTCCCCAGCAGAGCAGCCAGGTTCTTGAGCTATTTCTGTACCCTTGTCTCTAAACCATGGCAGCGAGACGGTTACGAAACTCACTTTGGCCGTTGAGAGAAGACAGTTTATAGATACTCGAGATTGTACAGGTTTGAGAGAGTTCTTGGACATCAATATTCCGAGCGTTAACTTTAACACCCCTTTGATTCCAGTGGCTTTGCCCCTCATTGTGTTCTAGTTAATTCCCTGAGTACACAGCCTTCGTAGACTGGTGCGATTTGCTTAAAGTAAGGAAAACGTTTAATTAAAAATATATTTCCATCTTTTAAGAAATGGCATTCCCATGGTCCCAAATAACCAAACAAACTAAAATTTTGACTTTTTAACAGTTGTTTCAGCTTCTTACCAGCACAGCCTTTGTTGAAATGCTTACTACTTTAATTTATGCAAGTTAGTAATTCTCACTCCACAACTGGTTTGGTCTAAAAATATGGACATTTAATTATACCAAAGTCAGTAAATATGGCAGTTTTTTGCATGAGAATTCTTGGGAAAACATTTTAAGCATCTAAAATATCATTAATTTAAAAACCAATTAGACTAAATAAGATTTGGCAAGTTCCACCCTAAAGACAAATCGCTCATATTTTTCTTAATTTGTTCGTGCACGTTACCATGGAGACAGTGAAGTCAAAACACACAAGCTAGTGCATTGTTCAGTCTGCACTTCCTAGTATAGATTTGATTAAGTAATTCTGGCCGACTCATTTTGAGAATTTGAGAACATAGCATTGTTTCTTTTGTAAAAACATGGTCAGCGTGCAGACATGATCAATAAGGCAAGAAGAATTAGATCTTATTTGTAATCTTTGCTCCTTCTGATGTGATCAGATAAGAAAGAGGTAAATCGCTTCCTTCAATGAGTTATTTTTGGGGTAACTGTAATGCCTCTGATTCATTCCTCAGAGCAGCGGGGCTTGACCTTGTTAAAAAAAAAAAAGGCTGGGGTGGGGGGCGAACCTGCTTATTTGGTGAATGAGGCAGGTGTCCTTTCAGACTAACGCACCAAAAAAGGCGATTTGGAGTCTCATTTCCTTTGTAGATGCCTTGAATATTATTCTCCACCTTCCTGCCTCACATTATACTTAGAACAATGGGAAAATGCACCTCCTTTGCAATGAGGTGTGTTCGTGGTCTTGCTATTTTGCTTTTAGGGGACCCATCCACGGTGTGCCTTCTGCTCTCAGGAGAACATCATCACTTCTGTGCCCCCGGGGCTCACCTAGAAAGTCAAGGTGTTACAATGTCTACCTTCTGGGGGTTTTGCCCTGAGGACTGGCAGAGGAGCCATTCCTAAGGCTTTAGTTTAACCCATCCCATGAAGGATATTACCAGTGGCTGAGCAGAGGGAGGCTCAGCACACATGAGAGCACTTCCTGGAGACATGGAAACAAAACTGCTGGAGGTGTGTTTTGTTTTTTAAGTGAACTGTCTGGAGCCTGGAGAGGAATCAACCCACTCTACCCTCTACCCATCACCAGGAAAACAAAAGGGATCCTCTTTAGGGAATCTCTAGTTCCTTTGCATCCAAACACTCCTGGGGAATTCTGAAGCTGAGCGGGGGGGGGGGGGGGGGGGGGGGGGGGGGGGGTGGTGGCCACATGGCCTCCCAGCCTGGGGTTCACTAGGTGGTGGTCGAGCCACTCAGGCAACTGCATCATTTCAGTCCTTTTATATAAACGCTCCCGCCGTCAACAATGGGATCATTTCATGGCAAGTACAGAGAAGCCTCGCTCTTTAGGTTTTCCTACTTGAAGCTCGATGGAAAATATTTCAATAATGGTCCTTTAATGTATTTCTTTCCAATAATTAAACCGTGAATGTTTAATTGTATCACCGCGCTCCGTCCCAGAGGAAAACGATGGGCAGGATTTCTGTGCGGTTGGGGGAGCGCGGAGAGCCCTGCAGCTGGCCCGGGCGCTCTGTCCCCGCAGCGCTCGCGGGGCACCCAGCAGGTGCCAAGGTGCCCAGCTCAGCCCCGCTGACACCCACGTCGGGGCTGAGCTCATGTGAGAGGGACCGTCGCTTTGACTCTGCCCAGCAAGCGGCCTGCTGGAGGGCTCGGAGCCCAAGTGGGCCTCCTCTGCTGGCTTGGAAGTGGAGGCCAGGGGTGCCCTTCCTCCACCTGGGGAGCCTGCACAGATGGGCAGTGTGTTGGACAAGAACCCCTGCACCCCTGCACCCCTGCTTCAACGCCCTCCTGCTCTACTTTGAAAGCAGCACTGTATTTTTTAAGTGTTGGCCCCGGCAGCCCTGGCGGCCAGTGGCCACGGCGAACAATCCTCCATTCACATCCAGCAGCCCCACCCCGGGCCCAGGGGGGCTGCGAGGGGGCGCACAGGGGGAGGCCCCCCGCCCCCCACCGAGTGCAGGGCCCGGGCTCCCGCAGGCGCCCTGGGGATTCCAGAAGGCGGGGAGCCCGGCCCAGCTCTTATACAGCCTCTATTATGCCAGCTTCACAAGGAGGATTTACGAACTGGGGGGGAGGAGGAAAAAAAAAAGAAGTTTACCTTAGTTGGCTCCTTTTACTGGTGCCACCAGGGTCTGAGCCTCCCCAAATGTCCTCCAAGCAGGAGGCCCGTCTCCCTCCCTCCCTCACTGGAGGCCTCCCCAACCAGGCCCAACTGTAGCACTAACATTTCTAAGTAAACACCAGAATAAAATGTCCCTTTTAGAGGAGCCAATGCGGAGAGGAGGTGAGGGAGGGCTTGGAGGTGGCAGCCAGGCAAGGAGGGACGCGAGCAAGACGGGGCAGAAAGGAGAAGCACACTCTGCCGGTGGGCTCCAGTCATTTCAGAGAAGGGGGTCAGCTGAGCTCCCTGGGAGCTCCCCACGACCTGCCCGTGATGCGACCACCGTCGGGCACCAGCAGCCCTTTCCCAACACGCACAAGCACGAGCACACGGGCACACACGCCCCACTCTCCCACGTGGCTCGGCCTGAATCCTGCATTCGTTTCCCAGAGCCACTTTCACAGAGTGCCAAGAAATTGGGTGGCTCACGGTTCTGGAGGCTAGAAGTCCAAAATTAAGGCATTGGCCAGGCTCTCCCTGACAGTTCTAGGGGAGAATCTTCCAGCTTCTGGGGTTTGCCAACAATCCTTGGCGTTCCTCTGCTTGTCGATGCATCACCCCGGCCACATAACCATCTTCCCCCTTGAGTCCTCCCCTCATCCTCCCTCCGCATGTCTCTCTCTGTGTCCAAATTTCTCCTTTTCATGAGGACACCAGTCTTTTTGGATTAGGGGCCCACCCTAAGGACTTTATTTCAATTCAATTCGCTGGAATCATCCTATTTTCAAATAAGGCCCATTCTGGGGTACTAGGGATTAGGACTTCAACATACCTTTTCTAGATGGGGCAATTCAACCCCTAACAGGCCCACATCTGGGAAGCACCTCCCACTACGTTGTGCTTACCTCCTCAAAGTTTGCCCACAGTATATAACAGGGTAGAGAAGAAGAATTTCTCAAGGAAGATGAACCTCTAGATCAGGGTAGTGGAACCAACAGGCTAAGACCGGTTTTTCGGGGGTGTAGACATACAGGTATCAGGAAGGAATAAATCTCTCATCTCTCCCGAGGCTCTCTGTGCACCAGGCCTGTACTGGGCACTTTTGTGATCATCTTCTATCTGAACAGCTGGATCACTTGCTTCCTTTTCACTTTGCCTTTTCCTCAACCCCCACCCCTGCTTGAAGATTGTTGCCCCATAGGTGACCATGGGTGTTCCTTAGGAAATAACCTCACCCAGGACAAATTCTTAATTTTGTAGATGAAGAAGACACTGAAGGTCAGGGAGGCCAAGTGATCTCTCCTGAGATGCACAACTAGTTAGTGCCAGAGCTGGGGCTGAGCTCCAAACTGATTGATCCCACACCACAGTCTTTGTTTCAATACTGCCTTCCGATTGGACTTGACATTATTTGCCGGTGGGAAAGAAATCCAACCTTATTTCACTCCTACCCTGCTACAGGGATGGAATCCCAGGCAGAGTAGATGGGAGGGCTGGCGCATCCTCCCTGGGGTCTTGCCACCTCGTTGTCTGTCCCCAGGACAAGAGCAAAGTGCATCTGACTAGAGTATAATGTATATGTCTTGCACCAAAATAACTGCCCTTACCAGGGCCTGCGTGGAAGATGGACATTCAGAGAGAAATGGATTCAGATCCCACCTTCAAGGCGTTCATAGTCTTGTTGAAGATTCATAGTCTTGTTGAAAAAAATCAATCACGCTCTATCAGGATAAATGTCACAATGAAGACTTTAAACAAGTCTAGAGGGAGCTGGGCAATGGCTAATGGCCGAGTGGGTCCCCTGGACAAGTTGGCCAGGCACCATCAGTGGGGCAGGTGGGTCCAGGAAGAGAACCTGGGCATGTGGGGACCAGCAGAGGTCTGTGGTGGCCTATTGTGGAGGGTCTTGGGGGCAAACAAGTGGTGAGTGCCAAAAAAGGAGAAAGGAAATGTGGGTTGGAGCCAGTTTCTTAAGATTCTTCGTGCGACACTCAGTCATTCAGACTTTGACTATGGGTAATAAAGGTCCAGATTTGGTTTTAAAGCAGGGGAACGACAGGAATCAGATTTCTCTCTTCAGAAACAGGGAGAAAAATAGGGCTGGGACCGAGGGACCATTGGCAGCCCCAAACCTCCCCTCCCCTCCTCGACTCCCAGCACCGCCCTGGCCCTTCAGGCCTAAGCAGCCAACATCAGGTGGCCTCCCAGCCCCCATCCGGGTTCCAGATCACACGCTGGGGCCTCCAAGAGAAACAGAGTCCGCAGTGGGCCCCGAATACCCACTGGGAAAATCCAGCTCCAGGGCCACAGAGAAAGCCCCTGACAAGCTATTAGGAAAGTGTCAGCAGGAGGGAGGCCCGGACATCTCAGGAACCCCTTCCCCCGCTCTGTCCTCCTCAGTCTGTGTCGCTAATTTCTGGGCCCTCCCCAGAGCAGAGTCCAAAGAGCTCCTCGGCATGTGCATGGGGGGCACCTGGCAGGGCCTTTTGGGGGCCTAGGTATGTTCTGAGTTCGACACCCAAGTGAACCCTGAGCAGTGGAGGAAGCCGCTTCCCCCAAAGGTTAAAAGCAATAGGACGGTCTTTGTGCCTCTGTGGCCCAAGGAGGTTGCGAGGCGGGGGTGGGGAGTGTTTGATCCATATAATTTGCATGTTAATGTCCGGTCTAAAAATATTCACTGCCAGAGGGAAAAAACACGCTTTAAAATATGCTTCAAGGGAACAACCTTGCAATTCTTGTGACCCAAGCGCCCAGCAGTAAGAAAAGGGCCTCATCAACCCTCCCAGACTCATTTCACTTATCACAAGCCTTCGGGTGGGTGGTTATGTTTAGAGTTTTGGTAAAACATCGTATTTTTACACGTATTGAACTCAGAGCAGATTAAGGAAGTTCAAAAAGGGATTCTTTGACAATTTTCCGGTCTTCTCCTCCCTCGACAAACGCGTGGAGGGAGCCCCCCAGACTCTGCTGGGCCCAGGGCCTCCTCCCCCCGCAGCACCCACTGTTTTATCAGAGGCTGCAACTGGGTTGGGATGTGCTTCTGGGTGATCCTTTCCATGATAAAAGGAATCCATTCTGCCGTGATCAAATTCACAGGGAATTTTGTGATTTATGTGAATCGGGATAGCACATTTTCTCCTCAAAGGAGAAACAAAATCCATCTTTAAGGAAAATAGCTCGGGCAGCTAGGAGTTGGGTCTCTCTCCTCTGAAACTTGCCTGAGGGATGAGCCCCTTGGGCGTTCCTGCGGGTGGCATGAAAGACACTGCTGTTACCTGCTGAATCACCCTCCCCACATCCTGGCCCGCCCGCCTGCTCCCCGGGGGGTATCTGCCCTTTCAGTAATGGCCACACTTGCTCAGAGAAAGATGAGGTCACCAGCTGCGTGCATCTCAAGGATGGCCAGAGAATGGCCCCTTCAGATGAACTGGGTCCACCCTCAGGAGGTAGGAAGACTACCCTTTCCTGTGTACTTAACCTAGCAATTTGGGCAAATAGTGAGTAGAACTTGGAGGTTCTTCATAGCTTTCTTCACAATTTCCATTCCCTTAATGCCCTGTGAAGAGAGAACCTCTCCCATCTCTCTCTAAAATTTTAGGGGTGAGGAGGGTCACACATGAAGCTTTAGCAATAACAAACAGACAGTGAGAGTGAAAACTAGGGCAACACAGATCCGGAAATCTGGATTCTGGGTTTAGTTTTCATCTTCCTAGGCGATCTGAGGACCCTCAGTTGACCTCTGTGAAATGTCCTTCTCCTTGGAGATACTGCATTAATTCACAGGAATATGCACTGTTGATATGTGTCATGAAAAGAGAAGGGTGACCTAAAATACCTTTTTTCAAGTAAGCTGCATGCCCAACGTGGGGCTCCGACTCATGACCCCAAGATCAAGAGTCGCACGCTCCCTGACTGAGCCAACCAGGTGCCCGCCAAAATATTTTTTGATAGCAAATACAGAAATGAACTGACAAAAAGGCAGAGGCTGGGGGGAGAAGGGAACCAGGTCACGGACCAGTGTACAGAAAAAGGATATGGGCAAGAAAAGGAATTGTCAGCACAGAGACAAATGTGGGAAGCCCAACATAGTTTTGCCCCAGCTTTCTCCAGAACCTTAAGAATAAGCAATCTTCTGCTGCTGGGTCAAATCACGAGAAGAAAACAAAGCATTTTTGGATAGAAAAGAATGTTTTAAAGACAAGATGGCAGATGAGCATCTTTTTTGAAGCCTTGTTGATGTATGTTCACTCAAATCAGTTGACTCATCCATCCCAGCAGATTGATTTGGTGAGAACACGTGCTACCCCGAAGCCCACGCCAACCCATAGGGTGCCTTTACCTAAAAACATTTACGTATGTTGGATTTTTATCCCAAGAAACACTGGGAATTGATGAGCTTCTTTCCTATTTCAGAGCAATGTGCATTGCTGTCCTCAGCTGGGGCTCTCAGTAGTGTGCCCATGTCAGATGTGGCTGTGACGAAGTATTCAAATCAATAAACATTGATTGGACACCTTTTAGGTTTGGGGTATCACTTGAAGACACAAAGAAAATAAGACATGGACCCTGCCCTCAGAAAGCGGCAGATGTGTAAACAAATTACAACACAGCATCCTAACTGCCATGACACACTGCGGCCAGGGCAGGAAGGAGGAGGAAGTGATTAACTCCTTCTGGGAAGGCTTTGCAGGGATGACAAAGATGGGGGCAGGGAGACTGTATTACACAGACTCCTGAATTATCTATAGAAGTGCTGTTTTTTAAAACGTAAGGAGGAGAGGGTTCCATGATCAAAGAATTTAAACAGGCCCTTTACTACAAGATTTACTTTTACTATTACAGGTGTGATTTTAGGTAAGTGTCTTAATCTCTCTACACTTCTATTGGTTTAGCTATAGATCAGAGATAGTAAAACATGCCTCATATCATTACTGAGATCCTTGCAAAATATGTCTATATAAACAGATACAGACACACACGTACACACACACCTCTAATAAGTGGCACAGCCTATGGTCACCTACCGGGAGACACCGAGTGACAAAATAATTAGGGTTTGTGTGTGATGAAAAATAAGCATGAGAAAAAAAAATGACAAAGACTTTTCTAGCAGTGAAGGGGTATGTTGAATTCTCTCATTTCCCCAGAAGAGAAAAAATCAGTAGAGAGAACAGAATATCTTTATGGTACATATCAAGTGGCAAAGACATGCTAATAAATGTGTGTTCAATGAATTTCAAGTAGTCTTCTTCTAGGTCAAATTCAAAGGTGAAATTAAAAAGTGCCTCCTTGTGTATGATAGGATGGGCCAGTGACAAATGATACTGCGGGGTTTGAGATGCTGCATATCATGAGAGCTTCTGGAATGGGAGAGTTTGCTTTTATTTTGTAAGACCCTCAATGGAAAAATGAGAACCGTTGACCATACTTTGTAGGAATACTCTTGAGTAAACCAGGGATAACACTCCACCAAATCTTTAGCAACGAAATATTGCTAGTTCTAATTGGATAGCATGGGCCTGCTCTAAAAGAAGAACGTTTATTTTCTTAAACTTTGCTCTTTTTTTTTTTAAAGTCTATGTATGTATGTGTGAATTTGTATATGTAATCTCTCTACCCAACGTGGGGCTTGGTCTCCTAACCCCAAGATCAAGACCCGCACACTCCTCTCACTGAGCCAGTCAGGTGCCCCTATAAAAGATTTTAATATTAATAGCTTCTATTTACTAAAGGCCCAATAGTTCAAAGCATTGGCTTTGGGGTCAAATATGCCCAGGAGTTGAAATTCCAGTGTTCACTCTTGCAGGTGCAGGATTTGGGGCAATTTACTCTCTCTCTCTCTCTCTCTGCCCTCATACATAAAATAGAAGAACTAATACCACCAACTTCACAAAAGATCATATGAGGGTTTAATGAGCTCACACATGTAAAGCACATAGCATAATACCTAGCAGCCACAAAGTCTCCAAAATTAGCTATTCTTATAATCACTTGTATTATTCATTCTTGTGAGAACAGAAAGGAAAAAGGGGTTGATTCTGGAAAGAGAAAGAATCAGAAATGAATTCACAGAAGAAAAATATGTATAATGCCCACTAGGATAGCTATAACTTTTTTTAAGGTTTATTTCTTTTTTAGAGAGAAAGAAAACATGCACATGAGTGTGGGGGGTGGGGGAGGGAAGGGCAGAGGGAAAGAACCTCAAACAGACGCCCTGCTGAGCGTGAAACCTGATGCAAGGCTCCATCTCATGGCCCTGAGATCATGATCTCATGAAAAATCAGAAGTCAGATGCTCGACTGCCTGAGCCGCCCAGGCATCCCTACAGTTGTTTTAAAAAGGAAATAACAAAGTATGGGCAAAAATGTGGAGAAATCAGTTTGACAGTTCCTCAAAAAGTCAAACACAGAGGTATGATACAACCCTGCAATTCCATTCATAAGCATATACCCAAGAGAAATGGAAACACATCCACGATAAAACTAGTAGTTATTACGAGCAGTTTTGTTCTTGATAGCCAACACGCAGGAACAACCCAAACGTCCATTAATTGATGAAAGTATAAACAAAATGTGATATATCCACACGGTAGAAAATGATTCAGTCATAAAGGGGAACAAAGAACTGATATGTTACAACATGGATGAACCTTGAAAGAATTTCACCAGGTGAGATAAGCCAGTCACAAAAGGCCACCTATGAGGATTCCATTGATACAAAACATCCAGAAGAAGGAAATCCATGGAGACATAAAGCAGTGGTTGTAGGTGCCGTGGGGAGCAGGGAGTGGACAGTGACTGCTCATGGGTAGAGGGCTTCTTTGCTGAGTGACAGGAATGTTCTAAAATTAGGTAGTGGTGACAGTTGTGCAAAACTGTAGATGTACTAGAACCACTAGATTTTGCCATTAAAATGATAAACATCTGTGAATCATTTCTCAAAAGATTTAAGGTGGGCTTTCAAAGACAAATCGGGATAGGCCAAGCAAAGGTAGGAGAACAGGGGCACCCAGGCTGAAGGAAAACCTAGGGTCGAAGTTCAAATGAAGTAACAACCAAGGTTTATTCGAAACGTGTACGTATGTGTGAAGAACCTGGTTTCTTTCCTCGTCGCTGAGCACAGAGCCCGACGTGGGGCTCCATCCCACAAGGCCTATGGCTGTGCTATGGTGGTCAGTGGACTGTGAATTGTTACTCTCTCTGACCATATAAGGAAAGAAACGGTGAGTGAGTAACCTATAGAAATATTGGCAACCGGACACTGTACGGCCAGGGGCCGCTGGTCCTGGGCCTGGGTGGGGACCAGGTGTGGTGAAGGTCAGTGGCGAGTGGCGTGTCACCCAAGCTGCACACCAGCCCTGCGCCGTAGGACCACCTGGCCTACCCCGATGGACGGGGAGTGAACCAGGTGGTTCCTCATTCTGTACAGTTTGAGAAGCGCTATCCTATGGGATGCATTCTAAGGAGTACAGGCCGGAGAAGCATGTTGGGAACGATGTGTGAAGGGTCTCGTTGCTAAAATAGTTCGGGATCACCCCTTTGTCCAGAGCTCTTTAAACGAGGCATCCCCCGTCGTGTACCGTTGTTGTGACATCGTGGCACTTTAAAGCACGGATTGCCGGTGAGGCCTGGAGAAAGCAGAGCAATGGGGCAATTGTAGGGGACAGAAAAGCCTTTAGATACAAAACCAAACCAGCCCCCCTGGGAAGCGAGTCAGGGCATATCTACACCTCTCGGAGTCAGCGACAGGTCTAGGTGGAACAATCCAAAGGGTCACAAGAGGTGTGGAGCAGGCTGACGGACATGCAAAGGCTCGTTTCTATGTACTGAAGAAGAGAATCCAGAAGAAGCCATCCCGGGAAGAGAAACAGTCGGGAGCCAGGTTAGTGGTGCAGGAGACAGACGAGGCAGGCCGCGGCGCGGTAGGAAACCTCGCAGCTCACACTCCCGCAGAGGGGAAGCGCCAGGCCAGCCAGCTTCACGTGTGGGAAAACACTCAACCTCTCAGAAGAGGAGCCCTATATTGATTCCAGACATTGTTATTCCTGCGTGCAGGGGGGACGAAGAAAGGAAAGGAAACCGAGGTATTGACAGAAAAACCAGCTTCTACTTTCTCAAATGTCTTGGATGTCACTATGAAGCAACCGCGACACTTCCCCTGTTGTCTCCTGTTGACTCACTCTTCCCCCAAGCCAAGGCCATTTATTTAACGTCTGGTTGCGTTTAAGCTGATGAGAATGTGTTTCAGAGTCTGGGGCAGCGCTAATGTAAATGCTTGTTTGTCCGGGTGGCGCAGAATGAAGGAAGTTCATGCTCTGCACAAGTAAAGCAATGTGTCATGTCATCTTGCCAAGGGGTTGCATCATTTCTAAACTTTCCGGAAGACTGGATGGATGAGAGGTCATCTATGTTTATTTTGTGAAGTTTGGCCTACCAGGAAATGTGTGGGTACAGGAGATATTCTGGGCCCATGAGACTCTCACTTTAGAAGCTGAATCCAGCAGCATGTGCTATAAGTTGCAGCCTCTAACTAAATCTTCGAGAAGAGTGGCAAGTTGTGAAGTATGCAAGGTTTTTTGGCTGCGCTCGCAGAGCCACGTATAAAATGCTGTTGCCAAACAGAGACTAGAACCAGATGACAAAGACTGAAAACACACACCATGTATTGACTTTCTCTATAAAATACTCATTACAGCCTAATCCACTAACATTCATTTCTAGAATTGCATAATCACTTACCAATCCATATTAATTGAATTTGTAAATTGACCTTGAAAGAAGATTTTTAAACAGAATTTTTCATGCTGACTTCTTTTTTTTTTTTTAAGACTATAATGGAATTAATTCAACAAGGAAGAAGAAAGTTGCTTTAAGGAAGTGATTTTTAGCACACAGGTTTTGTTTTTGTTTTTTAAGATGTATTTATTTGAGAGAGGAGTGGGGGGGGTTGGGAGGGGTGGAAGGAGGGAGGGAGAGAATCTCAAGCGGACTCCCTGCACTGAGCCCAGTGCTGGGCTCAATCTCTTGATCCTGAGATCGTGACCTGAGCCAAAACCAAGAGTCAGACACTCAACCAGCTGTGCCCCCCAGGCGCCCCTTTCATACTGTTTAAAAGATGTAATCATTGGGGCGCCTGGGTGGCCCAGGCTGTCAAGCGTCTGACTTTGGCTCAGGTCATGACCTCAGGGTCCTGGAATGGAGCCCACGTCAGGCCCCCTGTCCAACAGAGAGTCTACTTCTCCCTCTGTCCCTCCTGCTGCTCAAAACTCTCTCTCAAATAAATAAATCATAGGGGTGGGGAGGGGGAGATGTGATCCTTAGTGGCTCCCCAGCAGCTCCGGGCCAGCCTGCTCGTGGACATTTTATTTGTGGTCTTCACATTCTCTGTGATCCAGAAGATAACAATATTCCTTCCCTAGGAGAAACTGCTTTTCTCTGCTTTTTTCCATGTGGCTCTGGGGGCGGACGGTGCCAGAGGAAGCGTCACATGTACGTACATACCCCACCGCGGCTCGTCCCAACACACACGTGCACCTGCTCCTGCCCGCATCACACCCGAAGCACAGGGCAAACCCAGGAGTAGGAGACGGAGATGCCCAGAGATGGAGGCAGAGACCAGCTGTATCCCTAGGGTGCGCGGAGCGAGCCAGTCTATCACCTCTACTGAGTACGCCGTCCGAGGAGAGTTGCTGTGACTTGCAACCAAAAGCATCCTAACACCAAATCTCAAGATGTTCATCTCCTTCCTAGACATTACTCCTCCTTGCGCCGTCCTGGAACGGGGCAGACCGCAGTAGTGCAATGAGGAGCACCTGCTGGGGGCTGGGGCGGCGTCTGTGTGACTGCCGCCACCTGGAGCATGCCCCTTACAGAAGCTACCTGCGAGGGGCGCCCCCGGAATTGTGCAATGTGACAATGGAAGGGATCCTAACCGCCCCCCTTGCATACCCATCACCACCACTGATCTCTCCACGTACCTGCTGCTGCCGGGGTTTAGGGAAGCCCACCTCTCCTCGAGCTTCCTTCCCACCCCCACCACGGCCACTTCTCATGAAATGCCTCTAAGAGGATGTTCCGTTCCTCTAGTATTTTCCCTTCTCTGGGTCCCCATCTCCATGATGCAAGTACCACCTTCTCTGTAGAGAATCTTCTAGCTCAGTCTCCAGGTGGAACAAGGCCACAGCATCTTCTTGCAGCCAATGGGGGCCAGTTGTTTCTACCCAAATCCTGGCTCCATGATTCTTGCCCCAGAAGCCTTCATATCCCCATTTTCCTAGAGGCTACCCATTTCCTCTTCAAAAAATCACCCTCGAGTCCCACGGCCTTCAATTTCTTCCAGTTTCATGATGATTTCTCCTTTGACCTGCCCTCCCCTTCTTCATCAGGTGTGAAAATCCATCTTTCCTCTCTGCTTTTTAATGTAACAGTAACTCAGAAAATGTACTCCCTCTTTAAATTAAATAACAAAAAACTGAGGCTTGGAAGCAGTAGACATCACAGCTAGAAAGTTTCGTTACGTGCAGGAATCCGCAGCCAGCCAAGCCCCAGGTTCCTACTGATTGCAGAGAAATCCTTCCGATTCTCTGTACACACCTCCAAGGGCCCTGCTGATTTATCGATAAAATATCAGGACGTCCTCTCTTGAAGACAGAAGAGGGAAGGGCCCCCCTCCCTGGAAAACACTCTTGATACAAAATGCATGACAAACTTCCCTGTCAAGCCTCCGACCATAAAGTACGCAACAGAGGGAGATCATCGGAAGGGAAATCAAAGATTGACTATTTAAAAAAAAAAAAAAGAGGCAGTGGTCAGCGTCAACAACACAAGCGCGACGGGAGTCGCCTGGCAAGGTAGGCTCGTCCCTTACAGACACATGAGTGCACGAGGCCGTAAGCTGATCTGTGGGAGAGCGGCCCAGCCATGTGTTCAACATTCTTCCGGCGGCCAGGCTGGAAAGCGTCCCCAAAGCTTCTCACTGCTTCTGTCCCCCACCTGTCCTGCATCAGTCATGTGTCAAGTCCCATCACTTCTATTTCCACCCGAGTCGCGCGGTCGCTCAGCACATGCTCGTTGAACCCCTGCTGTGGGCCCGGAGCCACGGTGGGCGCCAGGTGGCCGTGAGCGAGAGGAGGGATCCACGGTCCCTGCTCCCCTGGGGTTTACCCGCAGATGGGGTGGAGGCAACCACAGCCACGTGGACATAGACGCAGGGTCATCCCAACCCGTGATGGGGCCGCACACCCAGTAACAGGGGATCACCTGGTGTCTGTGATCTTCCTTCCTTCTCAGTTGGCTGATGGTGCTCACTTCTCACTGGCCTTCCCGTTCCCTGTCATGTGACCACTCGCCCCCCAAATCTCACCATGTGCCCAAGTGGCCGCCGTGTGAAACCCTGGTGCTCACCCTGCCACAGGAGACACTCGCGCAGTGATCCCCAGGCCCCCTCTGGGCCCAGCTCCCCCCACCCCTCACCCCTTGCACGTTTTGTTGTAAGCAAACAGGCCAAGGCGGGGGGCCTGGAGCCTCCCCAGGCTCTCCCGGCCCCCTTCCCTCTCCCGCAAACTGTGGCTCACCTCCAAGGTCATGCACCTGTAGGAGCCCCCCCTCACCCCCACCGATGCTCTTCTTCCCTGCTCCTCCCGAGGTGAAGAACCACCTTTCCTTCTTTGGGCCCCTGAGAGAATCTATTTGCTCTGATCGCTTGGGCCTTATCCTACACCGTCTTGTCTTAGAATTTCTGCTGCCCGGTCTAGTCACTCCTGACAACAGGGGTGGTGGCTTCATAATTCCTGGGTCCCTACTGCCTATCATTGTGCTCGACGAGCGGTAGCTTCTTATATTTATTATGAAAACGATTGAAAACTAATTGAGTGACAGTACCTTTTGTCGCTGTGAGTTATTGCGTCACCGCTGTATCTGAGAGTCCCTCTAGACTGAAGTTAAGCGATGCATTTTGCTAAAAGCAAGCCTTGGCGTGCAAGACCACCTTCAAGGGTTCGTGGCTCCAGCTGGGAAGAGACCAAGAACTAGTGGTATTGAGCACGTGCTGCAGACACGGGGCTGGCATCGCTCACAGCATCTCTCCTCGAAGCAAGGAGACCACCCGCGTGGCCCACGGCAGGATTCTCGGCATCATTTTTTTTTCAGTATTCGGAACAATTGTGTCTAGAAGACTATAAACGCACTTGCTGATTTATTGTTTTTTTTTATATTGTCCATCTTACCCTACCTCCTTCCCCGGCTAGAATAGATTTATCTCTTTCTGTCTTCCTTTTCCCCCTTTTTTTTCTTTCCACCACCAGATTCCCAGGACCTAGAAGAGTGCTGGTGAGCCAGAGCGGGCACTCAAATATGTGGAATGATTAGGTGATTTTACCTTAGGGTTTTCTTTTCGTGTCCCTGCAAAGACTCTACCCTAGCAGGTCTTGTGTTTGATTCCTGAGAACAAAATGGCCATTTTTAACATTTGCATGTGAAGATCGCATTCTTCTCTGCTGTAAATAAAACTCAAACATTTCTCCCAAGTGACCCGGCTTCACAGGTGTACATCCTGAGAACCAGAAACATCTGGGTGAAGGGGGCGGCGGGGGGTGGGGGGGACCTGCAATGTTCCAACCCCACAAAATACTTTTCAAAAGACAAAACGCGAGAAAGCTTTAGGGACAGCCAAAGCCTTTTGCAAAAAGGGCTCCCTTGGGGAATGAGAGAAAAATTCGCAACAGAGGTTTCCCTGGGGCTGGAAGTGTAACTGGTCTCAAGAGTCTTCTGACCCAACAGCACTGCTTGGGGGAGTGTGGGTTCCAAGCTCAGCATCGGCCAGACCCAGGATTTCTCCTGCCCAGTTCTGGGGACAAACCAGATGGAAATGGAAGCTGTTGGAGATCCGAGGTGCAAGGGAAAGTACATGTGGCTTACAAGGGAAGGACTCATTTCTATTTATTTCTTAACACCAGGCTGTTCTTTAGTTGGCATTCCCTGCATTCTTGCATAATCGTGTTTCATTTACTTATGTGTGGGTGTTACTAGCAACTGTACACTCTTTCCTTCAATAAATAAGGCAAGTGGGACCTTGCCATTAGAAAATATATTGATTTGCCTTTGTTTTTTTAACTTGCGGGATAAAGTAATTAGCCTGTTGGTTTCAAGATACCGACCTAAATAAACGTTAAAAATTCTGAGCAGTAAATATTTCTGAAATTTCAGCTCAGGATATCTGCTGCACTTTGGTGGGGGGGGGGGGCAGGGTATTTTCTCCTCTTCCATTTGAGTTTGTCCTTCTTTTCTACCAGAGTTATGAAAATCAGAAAAGAATTATTTCTCCCATCCTGGTTCTTTTTTGAAGAGCTCATCTTGAAAGGGTAACGCCAAGGTCAGCAGGGGCTTCTCCAAGTGGCAGGTGTTTTTCTCCTATCGAAGAAGATAAAGGGTAAGGGTAGGAGAGCATCTGGTCTTCCCGCTGGGACACAAGATGCAAGGAGGAAAGTCTCTTTGGTCCTTTATTAATATTCTATTAATATGTATCACACGAATGGCAAATGATGGACACATAAAAATTAGCTGAATTTGAACTTTAAGTGAGGGAAATATTAGGGAGATAAGAGATGGATTTAAAGAGGATAAAGTAAAGTATTCCTTTGCTTAATAGCTATTGAGCTCCTAATATGCACCAGGCACTGCCCAGATTCCAGAGTTAAAACCACAAAGAAGAGAAGTTCTCTTCCCTAAAGTCCAAGGGTGGATGGACAGTTAAAGCAAACCCAGTGCTATGACGGATGCGAACGCATGAGAGAAGATGGGAGGAACATCTAAGTGTTACAAGGAGGTCACAGAAGGCCTCATGGAAAAAGTGACGAATAGGAGTTAACCTGCCAAGAGGAAAAGAACAGGGGAAAACATGTGCAAAAGTCCAGAGGAAGACACAGCAAACAACCTGATAGAACTACAAATAGTTCCCTGTAGTTGAAGGATAAGTTGGGGGTGGCCGTGGCAAGTCACTGTGGGAGAGAACAGACCATGGAAAAGACAGGAGGAAGTCAACGGAGAATTTTAAGTAGGAGCGACGGGAGGGACGTGATTAAAGATTCAGGAAGATCACTATGGGTGGAAAATGTGGTTGGACGGAAGACAAGGGAAGAGTCTTCCAGCAGAGAAGGGAGTGGTGGACAGGGTCAAATGTTCAGAGGTCAGGTCAGATAAGAAATGAGCACTTGTTCGTGAGATTCGGCGATATGGGGATAGTTTATGACCTGGGTGAGAGCAGTTTCTGAGGAGAGGTGTGGGCAGAAACAGATTGCAGTCGATTGAGAGGAAAGGGAGGTGAGGAAATTGCAGAAAATGATAACAGTTATTTCAAGAACTTGGGCTGTGACAGGGAGGAGGGACATGAGGAACGCGTGGGGCAGGGAGGGAAGGGAAGAGCTGGAGGGAGTGGGTTTTGCTTTTGGGTTTTTTTTCTTAAGATGGAACAGACTTGAGGAGAGTTCACGGGAAGGATCCAGTGGAAATGTCAAGATGGGAATATGGGAGAGAGGAGAATTCTTGGAGGGAAGAGCCTGGCTTGAGGTAGAGAGGTCACACAGGGGGAGGCAGGCACAGGTAAAGGGACAGGGGAGCTGACGGGAGGGGGACAGGAAGTTGTAGGCATTCTCACCTGGCTTCTGTGTTGTTGCAAAGTGGCAGGAGCAGGTCATCTGAGGACAGGGGGGAGTCGAAAGTACCAAGGGGCAAAGTAGAAGGTCTGAGGTGGATGGAGGACAAGGCCCACGCGAGGTGGAATGGGGGCCGAAGGAACGTGCTGACCGGGACGCAGGAGCTCCAGGGCAAGCCATGTCCAGTTTGCTTCTGGAAAGCTGGCTGACTTTCTCCAGCGGGGCTCCCTAGCCCGGAGCCCCAGGGGGCAGACGGCTCGACGGGAAGGGTTCTGGCCTGGACGCTCCGAGGGAAAAGTCAGCCTGAGAATGCGGCCGCGTTTCTGGAAAGGGAGGCGGTCCGTGGAGAAGTGGAAGGTGGGTGTGATCACCTTCCAGAAAGAACATGGAAATGCTCCGGAGGAGAGGAGCAGCGGACTTTGCGTTAGGGAAGAGGAAACCCAGAACCAGGGGGGTGAAATGGGAGAAAACACTTGTCCCAAGAGAGTCACACTTTGGTCCAAGACCCGAGATGCCAACAAGGTGGAAGGTAGAAGCAATGGTGGGTTGGGCTGCCACCCAGGTGTCTCCTCAAAATACAGCCCAGCGGTCACTTTGGAGCAAGGCAGCCTCGGGCCTCGGGGAAGGGGCGCAGCCCAGCTGGCTGGGCGAGCTGGTTCCTGGGCCCGGGGGACCCCAGGGCTCGGGCCGGGAGTGAGCCAGCTGTGGCTCCGAGGTGCTCTGATCTCCTTCCTGTCACCTCGTGTGATGAGCAGCCTGCGTCCCAGTCGCGGGGGAGGCTCGGAGGCCTCAGGGACTGGCTCCGGGGTGCTATAGGGCCCTCAGCTGCTCCGGCGCTTGAATCCACGTGGGGAGATGCCAGTGCGACCATCGTGGTTTTTGAAAATAGTAAACTGATCTCTTTTTATCCTGATGGACTCCCAAAGTGTAGGTCCTCCAGATGCACACTAGGTAGGGTGTCAACGAGGGGTCAATCCTGCCCACCTTAGGATGTCACAGGGGCGCTGTGGATTGTCACATCAACTCTGAAGGGCTGCCAGCATGCAGGGGGTGGAGGATGCCAGGACAGTCCTACCCAATCAACAGTGTCTTACCCCCCGCGTCAGTGCTGCTCCCAAGGCTGGCCGAATAATGCAGCAGCCAGCCTCCAAGATGGGCCCGGTCGCTCCTTATCTCCTGGTGTTTACACCCTTCTCTTGTCCCTCCCATGCAGGTGTTGGGTTGGTCTGTGTGACCCGTAGCGCATGGCAGAGGCAATAGCATGTCACTCCTGAGACTAGACTATGCTCAGTTGCCCACTCTGGTGGGAGCCATGTCATGGGCAGCCCTCCCAAGAGGCCCACCGGTGAGGAGCTGAAGCCTCCTTCCAGCAGCCACATGGCTGAGCTTGGAAGAGAATCTTCCAGTCCCAGTCAAGGCTTCAGAGGCAACGGTCCTGGATGCAGTTTGACTGCAACCCACTCAACTAAGCTACTTTGGGGTACTTTGGCCCTCAGAAACTGTGTGAGGTTATAAACCTTTGTTGTTTTAATTGCTAAATTTGGGGGGTAATTTAGCTCATGGCCGGACTTGACTCAACAGCCACACCCAGTAGACTCAGTTCATAGGGCTCCAACATGAGCCGTAAGAATGGTAACTGAGGATGTGACATAAAGGGAGTTTGTGACTACTTAAAGAGAAAGGGGAAGTGGGAGCTCTTTGTGGAGGGGTTGAGAAGATAAGAGAAGGAGAAGAAAAGAAAGCATCCAGATATTGGGTTCTAGCTTCTTCCTCCAGAGCCACTAGAAGTGGTTGTGCAATTTGCTTGCTGCACACGGATACTTTGCCGGGGAACCAGGTAAAGATGTCAGGCCTGGTTCTACTCGCCAAGTCTAGCAGCCTGGCCCAAAGGTGTATTCACCAGACGCACGTCATTTCCTCGTTTTCATAAAGAATCTACGTGGACTAGTCGCCTCTCTGTCTACTTATGGATCATAAAAATGAGAAATGGAGATAATCAGGTGTGTTTAGAGGTTTTCCAGAGCAGGAGGCCTTCCCTAACTTCTCTGGATACACCCTGCGACAACTTTCAAGTTCCTTAGGGGAACTCCGGCTTTGACATAGCCCAGTCCAGGCTGGTTGGAAATAGCTGAGGAGCAGATCCAGGTTGGAAAGACGTGAGGAGAGAAGGCCAGAGAAGTGCCCAAAAGGTCTCCCTTGGCTTCCATGTGAAGTTCCCACATGCCTGTCGCTGGGATGACTGAGAAGAGAGCCAGTGGCCTGCCAGGAGGTTGCCGAGGCCTGGGGTCAGAATGGACTTTCCCAACCATGTTGGCTCGAGATGCAACCAGAGGACCTGCCGCGCCAGCAATAGTCTAGATCTTGGCTCAATCAAGAGAATGCACACCAGTTTCATAACCAGAGATTTCAGCAGCAGATGTCAGCAGGGCATGCCTAGAACCAGGAGGGAGAAGGGGCATCATCCTGTATGTCCTCAAGGCCCAGTTTTAACCCAACAGCTCTAGGAGAGCTAAGGACCAGCACCCCAATCTCCCAGCGTCACCTCCAGAATCATTAAGAGAAGACCCAGGGTTGGGGGAGGGTGTCTGGAAATAATGAATATCTACTTGAAATGCATGAATTACCAAAAAGCCTATTTTAAAATGAAAGATATTAAAATGTCTTTAACCGACAAGTTTATGCCCCCTCCTAGCTGCTCATGGAGTAGACTACAGAGCTATAAGAAATAGTTTGCAGAGAAATTTGCTACACCTTTTTTTTTTGCACATTCCAACTTGCAGTGGGTTATATATATATATATATATATATATATATATATATATATATATGTTCTTTTTTTTTTTTTTCAGAGAGAGAGCACAAAAGTGGGGGAATGGGAGGAGGGGCAGAGGGAGAGGAAGAGAGAATCTCAAACAGGCTTTATACTGAGCATGGAGCCTGACAGGAGGTTTGATCCCACCACCCTGAGATCACAGCCTGAGCCCAAACCAAGAGTCGGGCACTTAACCGACTGAGCCACCCAGCCCCCCTCCCCCAGTGGGCTATGTTTTTGCACTCACTGAAACATCAATGTAGTAATTACAGCAATTGCCTGATTCTTTCCCTCTGAAAATTTTTTAAAAACACTTAATGCAAACGCGGTGTTCCCTTGCCCCCGTGCAATCAGTTGCCCCAAGCCTATCGTCTAATGTAAGTGAATACGAGCAATATCGTGCATTCTGAACTTTAAATAACATGACCATTGACCACAGTAGAAAAATTATTTCCGGGATGCCTGAGAGGCTCAGTCGGTTAAGTGTCTGCGTTCAGCTGGTGTCATGATCCCAGGGTCCTGGGGATCCCAGAGCAGGGAGCCTGCTGCTTGTTCTCTCTCTCTCTCTCTCTCTCTCTCTCTCTCTCTGTGTCAAAATATTTTTTAAAAAAAAAGGAAAAGAAAGAGGGATCCCTGGGTGGCTCAGCAATTGGGCGTCTGCCTTTGGCTCAGGGCGTGATCCCAGGGTCCCAGGATCGAGTCCCACATCGGGCTCCTGCAGGGAGGCTGCTTCTCCCTCTGCCTGTGTCTCTGCCTCTCTCTGTGTGTCTCTCATGAATAAATAAATAAATAAATAAATAAATAAATAAATAATTAAAAAATAATAAAAAGAAAAATCATCTCCTAATAAAATGGGGAAAGGTCTCAAAAACTAATAAATTTACCTAAAGTGGCAGAAGCCAGAGGTCTACGTGACTACAAAACCGTCTTCCATTCCATTGTGCAATACGAAAGGGACAAGGAAGAGGTAAATTGGAGAGGATGCTACTTCCACTTCTTGGCACTTATCCTCATTGTGATTTTGCCTCCTTGTTCTCCAGCTATGTGTTTCTTCCACATTCTCTTAAAACCAAGAAATAATCTTTCTCAAACTGAAGTCAACAGACGTCAAGAGGTCCAGTCCAGGCTGTTCTTGCTCTAACTCTTCGGGAAAGGGGGCCGGGACTGTGGCGTGCCGATGGACAACCAAAGAAAAATAAATCCGTGGGTGTGTAGGGACCTAGGGAGACCCCCCAAAGCTTCAACGGGCCATCTTCCCGCTGGACTTGGAGTCGCCCAGTGAGGCGCGAACCCTGTTTTGCTGCCTGCTTCCTTGGTGGAGGTCCCTTGGAGGAGTTCCTGACCTCCTTACGTCTCAGCTTTGTCACCCAGACAAGGGAAAGGGCCACGTCAAGACTGCCTGCACCCCGCACTGCCGGAGGCCTCAAGGCACACAGGGCCTGGGGTTGCTGGGGATGGCCCAGGTCGCCGCGGAGGGCCCCCACAGAGTATGACGTGCTGTGCAGCCCATGCTAGAAGGCTCGGTTCCTCTCTCCCTCCGCCCCCATCCAGCAAAACAGAGGGAGCTGAAGGACCAGCACCCGCACCTGCACGGCACCCACCTGGGCACCAGTGACTGTCCCCAGCCCGAGGGACCTGTGCCCTGGGTAGCAAGGGCCTACAGCAGCCACGGACGCCCAGGACGGGCCAGGGGATGGGAGGAAACCAGGCCAGACCCCTTCTGCAGGGGGCGCACCCGCAGCTCCCTAACGTGAAGGAACTCAGGGGTGCCAACGAAGCCCTGGTGCCTGGGTCCCTCACCGCTGAGGTGTGACCCTCCAGAGTTCATTGGAGACACAGCATCTGCAGCTCCCCCTTAGACCTGCTGAACCCGAACCTGCACCCTGCACAATCCCAGGGCGGCCCGTTGTATGCTGCACTTGGGGAAGCTCTGTTCTGGAGCTCACTGAACAGGCATGTAAGGTAAAGTAGGTGCAGGTATCACCTGGGCTTTTGAGTGTCCACAGGATTCCTGATGCTAGAACCCCTCTAGGTATTGTTACCTGTAGAAATTTAATACAGGTTGAGGTTCGGCCTTGGGCTCAGGGTGTGATCCTGGGGTCCTGTATCGGGCTTCTCCCTCTGCCTAATGTCTCTGTGTTTCTCATGAAGAAAGAAATAAAATATTTTAAAAAAAGAGAGAGAGAGAGAATGTAGAGGAAGGGAGGAAGGGAGGAAGGAGGGAAGGAGGAAGGAAGGAAGGAAGGAAGGAAGGAAGGAAGGAAGGAAGGAAGGAAGGAAAAGGAAGGAAGAGAAAGAAGAAAGAAAAAGAAAGAAAGAAAGAAAGAAAGAAAAATTTCATGCAGGTGACCTCTACCAGGCCATTACAGAAAATTTTGATTTGTAGATGAGCAAAAAAGATAAGTATCACCCTCAGGTTTACATCCTAAATGCCTGTCTGTGTCTGGGGGCTGCTGCTGCATGCTCCGAGAGCACGTCCTGAGTACCCGAGCAAGAATTTAGTTTTGTATATTGAGCATTCAACCCCAAATCACCTATTAGACACATATTACGAGCAGAGCTCTATTCTCAGGAAAAACCAAACTGGGAGTTAGCAATCTTTTTTTTTTTTCTGCTAAGAGTACACCAGCCCATAAAAGTCAAAGTCTACGTGTAGTTGAAATAAGGGAAACTTTAAATAAAGAAATTTAAAGAACTTTACTCTTCTGGGTTTTGTTTGTTTGCTTTTTAAAAGATTTTATTTATTTATCCATGAGAGACACACAGAGAGAGGCAGAGACCCAGGCTGAGGGAGAAGCAGGCTCCCTGCGGGGAGCCCGATGCGGGACTTGATCTGGGGACTCCAGGGTCACACCCTGGGCCGAAGGCAGATGCTCAACCGCTGCGCTACCCAGGCGTCTCTACTCTTCTGTTTTTAAAGCTGAGAAACAAAATTAACCAACAAAAATGTATAGAGAAATATTAGAAGCCATAAAATATCCACTGGAAATCTACTTTGCCGTCAGTTGACATGAACAACCTGGGATCGGGAAAGGAAGAAAAATGCACAAAACCAGGAAGAAGCGGGCAGGCTCAAGGAAGCAGCCGAAGGACGAGGTGGTGAGAGGTGAACAGAGGAGAGACAGAGATACGGAGACCCCGAGGCAGACACAGATGCAGTGGGGGGAGGTATTGACAGGCCAGCGCCGCTTCTGCCACCCCTGCCGTCGTCTAGCGCATGGGACGGTCAGTCCCTGCCACTCTGTGAGCTTCTGCACTCCTCCCTGACCAGCGTGGCGCGTCGCCTGTTCGCATCAAATATTGCTGAGCCTAGGATTGAGGGGCACCCAGCCCTTTCGTGCTTAGAGGTGCTCAAGGGTCACCTCCAATTGTGAGAAAAGGATTAATTAATTATCAACAGGGATAATCTGTAGTGTCCTAACATTTGTTGTGCTCTGTGACCTGCCGTAAGGACTCTGTCCTCTCCTTGACCTTCAGTCGTCAAAGCAATGACATAATTAAGCTGGATCTGTGCACTACGACACCAGGCTAATCATTGTCTGCTCTTTTCTAAAACATACCCAGGAATAGAGGCGACACCTCAGCAGGTGACTGTAAATTGACAGTGAAGGTCTTCTCCAGGAACCTGAAACGTATTCTAACAGGACCGCATCACGCTGTCTGAAGTCAGAAACAAGGGTTTTCTTATCCATGAGCATAAAAAATCTTGCTTTTTTTTTTTTATTTTTTCACTTTTAAGGTAGAGATTCTTCTTCTCAAGGCTCACCTTGCTCCTAGGGCGAAGTGACACGCGGAACCTCGGCACATAGACTCACGCAGGCCCAGTTTATATTCCATGCACTGTGCCAGGAACGTGCAAGGAAGCAAGGAGATGCGTGAACACACAAGCATAGAGCAATCTGAGGTCTTCCATACACGTTATTCTAGAAACGCTGAATATCTTGTTGATGGCAAACCAGGAACTTGAAATGTTAGTTGTCATGGTCTCTACTGCACAGAAAACGCACAGTGAAAGGCTCTCACGTTTCAAGTAAAATACACACAGGGGGGAAAATACACACAGGGCGGTGGAGGGAGCAGGATTCATCTTGCAGAAGCTCCGTCAGGCAAAATTCTTTAGCTGGTTGTGAATGGAAATAAAAATAGGGATGTAGGGCGGCCCGGGTGGCTCAGCGGTTCAGGGCCGCCTTCAGCCCAGGGCGTGATCCTGGAGACCCGGGATCGAGTCCCATGTTGGGCTCCCGGCATGGAGCCTGCTTCTCTCTCTCTGCCTCTCTCTCCTCTCTGTGTTTCTCATGAATAAATAAATAAAATCTTTAAAAAAAAATAAGGTTGTCTAGAGAGAGCAGAAAACATAACTTTGAGCGAGATGATCTGCTTTTTAGAAGATGAACCTGTGATTCCCCAGCCATGACTTGGAAGCCGAAGTGTGGTTTCCTTGTCCTCATTACATGTTAGCCATCCCCGAGACTAAAGTAATGGAAACATTATATTCCTACGTACGGAGTGACTATAAATTATCCATTCATTACAGAACATTTTATCCCTTATCTATGTAGGCACAATTATAGCCTTGCTCTCCAGCGTGTTAGAAAACAGGATGTTGGTTAATAAAAATTCCAGTTAAAAGTTAAGTATTCATTTTCTCGGAGCGAAGCCTCACTCTTGCTTTGTCCCTCATTCTTTCCTCCTAAACTAGGCAAGGGACGTGTCCCAGTGACCTGACTTTCCTTTTCAAAAATTAGCAAGAGCAATAAGGAGCTGTCTGGGTGGGATCCCTGGGTGGAGCAGCGGTTTGGCGCCTGCCTTTGGCCCAGGGCGCGATCCTGGAGACCCGGGATCGAATCCCACATCGGGCTTCCGGTGCATGGAGCCTGCTTCTCCCTCTGCCTATGTCTCTGCCTCTCTCTCTCTGTGTGTGACTATCATAAATAAATTAATTAATTTAAAAAAAAAAGGAGCTGTCTGGGTGAAGTTCCCACTCTTTCGGTGGTCTTCCAACGTTGCCATTCACTAAAAAGTTTTAGATGAAGAACTCTCAGATGCTCTGAATCTAGATAGATTGGGACAATACTGGATAATGGCCTTTGGCTGAATCACCCGTTGGGCGATGGTGCACACAGGTGCGTGTTCCGTCCACGTGTGCGCAGATGTCCAGGATTCCCACGGGCGTGCAAGGTCTACGGAGCCCGTCCTGCTCACTTCCCTAGCCCCGAACACAGACGGAGTCTAGCATCCAGCAAGCCAGCGATGCCTTTATTTATTCACTGACCTCTCTTGACCGAGCACCCACCCCGTGGCTGGCACTGTGTCTAGACGCTGGGGATACGGGATTACCCAAGAAAGAGGAAAAGAAAGTCTCTGCTCTCGTGGAGTTTTATTCTCACAAACCAAGAGGTCGAGCACCCAGTACACTGAGAAAGAAAGCTGCATGAGGGAGGTGAAGTGATGGGCGTGAGATGGGTACTGGGTGGAAGTCTCTGGAAGCTGTGATACCTAGATCCCCCTTGGGGGGAGGCCCCCACTCCCCAGCTGCCTTGAGTACTGGCTGCTGACCATCCCGCTGACTCCCCTCCAGGTAGGATGAGGCTGCCTGGCCTGGTTATGCCCCCTGGGGCAGGGCTCATGGGGTGTGCGGATTTCCTGCCTCAACTGGAACAGTTCTCTGGAGCCCCCATGGGATCCGCTAGGGCCTGCCTCCGGGGTGCTGTGGCTCCCAGCACGGCCTCCCCCCCCCCATCACGGAGACTGCTCCCCAGTGTGCTCCCCCCAAGCCTCCTCATGTAAATCTCCCAGCCAGCAAGGGGGGAGAGCTGTCAGATAGGTACTGGCCTGTGGTTCTGGAGCTCGGGGAAGAAGCAGAGCGGTGGAGAGAAACTTGGCAGCTGTCAGTGGTGGTTAAAGCCATAGGACTAGATAAAAATCATCAGGGGAGCAAGTCTAAATAGAGAATAAAAGAGGCCCAACACTTGGAGATTTGGGGCCCCTCTAACACTTGGAGATTGGGAGCGCCTCCAACATTTGGATGTTTTGGGGCCTCTCTAACACTTGGAGATTTGGGGCCCCTCTAACACTTAGAGATTTGGGGCCCCTCCAACACTTGGAGATTTGGGGCCCCTCCAACACTTGGAGCTTTGGGGCCCCTCTAACACTTGGAGATTTGGGGCCCCTCCAACACTTGGAGATTTGGGGCCCCTCCAACACTTGGAGATTTGGGGCCCCTCTAACACTTAGAGATTTGGGGCCCTCCAACACTTGGAGATTTGGGGCCTCTCCAACACTTGGAGATTTGGGGCCTCTCCAACACTTGGAGATTTGGGGCCCCTCTAACACTTGGAGATTTGGGGCCTCTCCAACACTTGGAGATTAGCAAGGATGGAAGGAAACAGCAAAGGAAGCTACAGATAAGTGCCATTACGGGAACAGAACCGTGGGATAGTGTCCTAGGAACCAGGAGGGGATGATCCGCTGGGTCAAACGCTAGAGACAGATGGGGTTGATGAAAACTGAGGTGGTGATTAGATTTGGCGACACGGTCACTGACGAGAGTGGTTTTGGTAGAATGGTGGGGCAGGAGCATGATTTATGGAAAGAGTATAACGTGTCCTGGTCAGGATGTGTTAGATGCCTGCTGCGTTAACTGGTTTTGTTTGTGCTTCTTCCGTCTTTGAGAGGGCAGGTTATCTGTTTCCCAGCAGCTAGAACGATCCCTGGCACCTAGTAGGTGCTCAATGAACATTGTTTTTTGGAACGACTGAATCACACGGTGCCGTTTTTGTATGTACACAAGCCTCAGTGACCTTAACAGCATAGAATTTCTAGTATGAAAAGAGAGGATAATCTTTCCACTAATTCAACTACCTCTTTGGATAATCCGTCCAGCCATAGCCTGGGGAGATTTGCCACATAACTGAGCTGGGATCAGAAATCAAATATCTGAAGCGGAGTTCTTCATTTTAACCACCGCAACATTCTAGGATATGAAAACATTTGCTTTCATGGAACTCTACGGACCTATAATCACCTCCAGTTCAAATCAGAGAAAAATCCGAGATTTTTTTTTTTCATGATGTTAAGATAAATTATTCACCTAATCCCTCGGTGTCATTTCTCAATCCTTCTAACTAGAGGACATTATATGAAACGTTCTGAGTAAAATTTTTACTTTTTAATTCTGTATTTTTATTTGATGAAATACTAAGGGGTACAGATTGTGCTTACTTCAAAAGTAACTCTGAAAAAAAAAACAGCATGGGATTTAGGTTCTGTTCCTCTCACTCTAAGCAAAAAGTTACTCTGCTTCTTTTCAGATAAATCTTTAATAGAGCAATGAAACATAAACTTTATCATTTGAACAAACTTTAAAGCTCTTTTATCGACATGGAAATTTCCTTGCAAAATGATTTCAGATGAAACAATTTGAACTGAAATAAATTTCTGTTGTGCTGGGCAGCGGTACTCAAAAGAGTCTACTTTATTTTCAAAGAATCTAAGTATTTAACGTCAAAAACCAGACAGAAAAAGGTGCAGTATTGCGAATTTCCTAATTTATTTTATAGAGACAGATTTTGAATGTCATACTCAGAAAAATACTCCTTTTGGGTAATATCACTGACCCAGGCTTTGGCAGAAACTTTAAAAGGAAACTGTCAAGTGCAGAAAAATAGAGACCAGATTAATAAAATTTTATTCTGCTAAGTTTTACTAATCAATACTGCTAATGCAGGTGCCAAAATCAAAAGTATAATTTACTTGTCTCATTGGCTAATATGTTTTTTTTTTTTTTTTTCCTGGAAGTGTCAGATAGTCTAAGAGAAAACAGAAACTATCATCTGTATTCAGTTTGGTCATGCAGACAATGAGCAAGCATGAAGTAAGCCTATTTACTTCAGGTCTACACAGGCCAAGACAAAAAGAAAGGAAGCCATTGTGTAGATCATTCAAACTTCAAAACCCACCAAGGAATGAAAACGGGGGGGGGGGGGGGGGGGGGGGGGGGGAGTTGGGTTTGGTTTTTTTTGTTTTGTTTTGTTTTGTTTTTTTGAAAACAGGGTTTTAAAAATGATTCAATATACTTCAATCAAGTTTATTTTAAATAATGTAAAAGATCCACTTGCAACCACCCAATGTACCTCCTTTGGGCAAGGATACAAAACTCACTGGTTGAAAGGTATTTGGGGAACAGGGTATGCATCTGGCCTCAAAGAAGCATCTCATATATCACTATGAAGTATCATGGGAAATGGTACTTTTTTTTTTTTAAGATTTTACTTATTTATTCACAAGAGACACACACACAGAAAGAGAGAGAGGCAGAGACCCAGGCAGAGGGAGAAGCAGGCTCCATGCAGGGAGCCTGATGTGGGACTCGATCCCGGGACTCCAGGGTCACGCCCTGGGCTAAAAGCAGGCTCCAAACCACTGAGCCACCCAGGGATCCCTGGGAAACAGTACTTTTATAAGGGAAAGATGCAGCAGACACTCCGCATTCATACATATACAGGCTAAATACATAACTTTAAAAAATGTATAATACTTTTGTGCAATTTGCTTTTCTCAGGGAGTAATACTTGAAAGAATTTCCCAATCACCTCGTATCTCTATCTCTGCTGTGCTATCTCTGCCCTTTTCAGTGACTAGAAAACCTTCTGTGGTTGTAGATATAAATGTGACTATTTCAACCGATTCCTCCATTGAGGTGCGTTTTCTTCCCCCGCCCCCAATCTGTCATCTGGATGGAAAAGGCTGTGAAATAAGCCTCCTTGTACGTATTTCACATATGCTGGTCCTTTATGCCAATGAAGCATGTGAGAATGGGTCATGGTGTGTCTGTATTTTACACTAATGCACGTTCCCAAATTGCTTTCAATGGCCTGTAACAGTTTGCAGTATTTCCACAGGAAATATGAGATTATCATTCTTCCTTAATCTTACGCCCACCAACACTAGATACCATTGTTCTCTAATTTTTTCCACTTTGGTGGAGTAGAAAGTGATTTCCTCATCGATGCTTTAATTTGCATTCTCTCATCGTGCTTCAGTTTATGCATGTACTTAATTATCTATCAATTAGCTCTCTATTTATCTATCTGTTGACCTACCCACCTGTCTATCTCTTGACCATTTGTCTTTGCTCTTCATATTCTTTGCCTTATTTTCTTTTGGATTGTTTGCCATTTTCTTGTTAACATCTAAGATTACCTTGGGGTGTTTTATGGAGGGGAGTCTTTTTGGTTTTTTAGAGTATATTTATTTATTTGAGAAAGAGAAAGTGGGGGAAGGGGCAGAGGGAAAGAGAGAGAAGCGGACTCCCCACCTAGCGCGGAGCCCTCGTGGGGCTTGATCCTACAACCCTGAGATCGTGACCTGAGCAGAAACCAAGAGTCGGAAGCTCAACCAACTGAGCCGCCCAGATGACCCTAAGATTACCTTGTTTCATCAAAAGTATTCATGCTTTATCACCTGCTGAAAATTTTATTCAAATATATTATTTTCTCAGTTCATATCATTTATGGCATCTTCAGCCGTAAAAGTTTTTAATTTTTTGTATGAGTATATACTGATATAAATATAGAAATATACTCTAGGACTTCCTATCTTAGTTAACAAAAATGCCTCCCACGCCCACAGAGGGGAAAAAATGATTTTACAGTTTTCTTTATGTAAGTTCTTTGCTTTCCTTGTCAAATATATTTCTGAATTTTTCATTTCTTAATAATAGTTGTATTGAGGTATAACATACGTACCATAAATAACCCAAAGTAAATGTATATAATTCAATGAATGTAATGAATGAATTCAAAATTCATTGAATTTTGAACTAAAAATTCAATGTTTTTAGTGAATTTATATAATCGTACACCCATCACTACTATCCATTTCTAGACCATTTTCATCCCCCTCCAAATGTTGCCTCTGGCCATTCAGTCAATCCCTTCTTTCATCTCAGCCCCTGGCAACCACTGATCTTTCTGTCTACAGATTTGCCTTTTCTGAAACTTTCATATAAATGGAATCATACGATATGTGGGTTTTTTTTTTTTAATGCTTCTAGCTTCATTGTCTTACCTTGATGTTATTGAGGCGAAACTAGTTTCCCAAGGCTGCCATAACAAATTACTACCAACCAGGTAGCTTCAAACAACAGAAATTTATTATCTCATAGTTCTGGAGGCCAGTGTCCAAAATCAAGGTATCAGCAGTGCTGCACTCCCTCTGGAGGCTCGAGGGGAGAATCTTTGCCTCTTCCCGCTCCTGGTGGCTGCCAGAGTTCCTGGGCGTTCTTGGCCTGTGGCCACATCACTCCAATCTCTGTCTCAGTCTTTGTATCACCTTCTTCTGCATGGGTCTGTGTCTTTCCCTCTTCTGTCTCTCAAATCTCCTTCTGCCTTTCTCTTATAAGGACATTTGTCACTTGCCATCGGATTCAAGGCCCCCTGTATAAAGGATGTTCTCTTCGAGGGAGGATCCATCACTGAATTCTATCTGCAAAGACATTTTTTTCTAAATAAAGTAGCGCTCACAGGTTCCAGAAACAAAGATTAGGACAATCCTTTGTGGGAGGCCACCATTCAACTCACTACACAGGCTAATCCATGGTAAAGTGTGTAACATACCTCATTCCTTTTAATTGCCAAATAATAGTCCATTGTGCAGATGATACACTGCAGTTTTTATTCACTCTTTGGCTAGTTGACATTTGGATTGTTTCTGCTTTGGGGCTTTTATTACGAGCAATGCTGCTATGAACATTCATGTGCAAGTTTTTGCATGGACATGCATTTCATTTTCTTGAAATTTCTTTCTTTCTTTCTTTCTTTCTTTCTTTCTTTCTTTCTTTCTTTCTTTCTTTCTTTATATATCTAGAAGTGGAATCGCCGAGTCTTAGAGTTACTCTATGTTTAATCTTTTTAGTTATTGCCAAACTGTTTTCTATAGAGACTATACCATTTTACATTCCCATTATCAATGTAGGAGAGTTCCAGTTTCTCCATAGCCTCTCCAACATTTGATATCGGCTGTCTTTTTTATTATGCTCATTTTAGTGGATTTGAAGTGGTATCTCGTGGTTGTGATTTTAATCTGTGTATTTCTTAGCTCCGTCCAGTTAGAGAATCTACAAGCAGTGAAAGCAATCACCACACCTACTACTCAGATCTCGGCTTCTAAATAAATTTTCTTTTAAAGCAAATCAAGCTGGGTGACTGGGTCAAGTGTCTGACTCTTGATTTCAGTTCAGGTCATGATCTCAGAGTCATGAGATCCAGCCTCACATCAGGCTCCTCACTGGGTGTGGAGCCTGGTTGAGATTCTCTCTCTCCCTCTCCCTCTGCCCTTCCCCCTCTTTCTCTCTCTGTTTCTCTCCCTCCCAAAACAAAGAAAAGAAAAGAAAAAGATGTAGATATGTACTGGGGCACCTGGGTGGCTCACCCAGTTAGTCTGACTTTGGCTCAGGTCATTATCTCAGAGTTCCAGGATCAAGCCCCAAGTTGGCCTCCACTCCCATCAGGAAGTCTGCTTGTCCCTCTGCCCCTCCCCCAGTTTGTGTACATGCACATATGTGCGCGCTCTCTCTCTCGCAAATAATCTTAAAAAAATAGATATGTACTTCTCAATTCCAATGTACTTAAGATTTTTATATCACTTGTATTTATTTCTAAAGTTATTAAATTATGATCAGAATTAATTAATTAAATTAATTAAATTATGATCAGAAAACCATAATTAGGTGTTCTTTAAGGAAATATACATAGTAATTTTTAGAAATTTCCATAGAATATAAAAAAGTGGCTATTCTATATATTTTTTAAAGATTTTATTCATTTATTCATGAGAGAAACAGAGAGAGAGACACAGGCAGAAGGAGAAGCAGGCTTCCTGCAGGGAACCCGATGTGGGACTTGATCCCAGGACCCCAGGATCACACCCTGAGCTGAAGCTAGATGCTCAATCACTGAGCCACCCAGGCATCCTGGATATTCTATATTTGAAGAACTTCACGTTCTCTCTAAATCTATATACAGGTGATTCTCCTTTTTCCCAGTAGAGTAGCTATGTTCTATAAAGTTGCTGTGAACCATTGCTTCTAGGGGAAACACAGGGTTAGGCGCCCGTGAGCCTCTGGTTACAACATTTTCACCAACCAATCAATATGTAACCTTCTGAGCTAAGATGTCCTTCAACAGATGACTGGATAAGGAAGATGTGGTCTATATACAACGGAATATCACTCAGCCTTCAGAACGTACAAATACCCACCATTTACATTGATGTGGATGGAACTGGAGGGTATTATGCTGAGTGAAATGAGTCATTTGGAGGAAGGCAATCATCATATGGCTTCACTCATCTGTGGAATATAAGAAATAGCGAAAGAAACCGTAAGGGAAGGGTGAGAGGGAGACAAACCATGAGAGACTCCTGACTCTGGGAAACAAACGAAGGGTTGCAGAAGGGGAAGGGGGTGGGGGATAGGGTAGCTGGTAACGGGCATTAAGGAGGGCACCTGATGAGAGGAGCACTCAGGGTGTTTTACTGTATGTTGGCAAGTTGAATTTAAATTAAAAATATATATAAATTTCCTTTATTTGTATTTCTTTTTAAAGACAGATTTTTAAATAGGTATTGGTGATTCATTAGGGTTGAATGCACAGCCAACAGCACAGTAAGTCATGCTTGAATGAAGTGTATCTACGATGCATATTATCTCCATAAGGCCCATTCCAGCTTTCTTTTGCATAGGACATTAGACAGCACTGCAGCACTAGGCTTGAGAGCCATTTTAAACAGTGAAATCACCAGCAAAATGCATAAAAATGTGAAAAACATGATGCTAAATATCCTAGGAAAAAGAAGATACTTGCTTAGAATCTGAGAACTGAAACAAGGAGGCAGAGTGTGGCCTTGTTTGACTTGAACTGGAAATGTGCCCAGCGGGCAACTTGAATTTTTTGCTGCCTTGCCACATGTCCATGAGTGACTGCGAAAGTGCCACGAATATTGATTTGATGGCTGCAAATGCATTTTAACAAGTGGGCAAATTCACAACGACGGAGTCTGCAAATAACAAGGATGATCACATCCATATAAAACAAGCGTAATGATTGTGATACTTAATTCCTCCATGTCTTTATCTGTCTGTCGGTCTACTTATATCTATCTGTCTATCAGAACTGGCCAATTCTGTGGGCACCTAGATGGCTCAGTGGTTGAGCATCTGCCTTCAGTCCAGGGTGTGATCCCGGGATCCTGGGATCGAGTCCCGCATTGGGCTCCCTGCATGGAGCCTGCTTCTCCCTCTGCCTGTGTCACTGCCTCTCTCTCTCTCTCTCTCTCTCTCTCTCTCTCTCTGTGTGTGTCTCATGAATACATAAATAAAATCTTAAAAAAAAAAAAAGAAAAAGAACTGGCCAACTCTGATATTCTAGTTGTTTACTTACAGACTCAAGTACTTCTTGCTTATATGAAATATTACATCGCATTTCTAATATTTTTTCAATGTGTTTCGCTATGTTTTGCTTCATGCATAAAAACTTAGCACTGTTTAATTTTCTTCATAAATTATGCCTTTTCTCATTATATAGGGTCCCTCTTTTTTCTGTTTAGAGATTTGAAACTTAAGCCCCCTGCTCCGCGGTATATTAATATTAGGACACCTGCCCTGAGAGTTTGCTCTCCTTTCACACTGTGTGAATGGTCACTTGCCTTTCCCAGCCCTCATAGAAAATCAATGTTTCCCTAGTATTGCATGGGAAAAAAAAAAAAACTACCAACTTTTCCCCAACTGAGAGGTTTTATTACCCCACGGATACTCCCCACCCACCATACACAACTGGAGGAAAACATCCACTGCAATTTCCTCCCCGCTCCCCTCCCAAGAGATAAAGCCTTCGGAATATTTGTGCTTCCTTCCTCCTCATGCCCCTCCTCACAATTCTTTAGTTTTGCTGAGGTCGTTCAGTTCTTGAAATCCAAGATTATTATTAGAAGTTTCCTTTTTAGTACACTTCTCTATTTCTAGGATCCTTATTTAGTACTTACGTTCCACGTTCCCACTCTGTCCTTGTTCACTTGTTTTAAATTAGCTGTCACAAATTCATTGCTCACTATAGCAGTGTTTCTGTCGCTCTGCTGCTCAAGGCTGTGTTTTATTCATTTGGGTTTTTATTATTCTTTATTATTATGATGATTATTAAAATATTTTTCTAGTATTTTCTCCAGATGAATAATGAAATGTGTGACTTCTCTGAATTCATACATATCCGCAAACATCTATCTTGCACCCTAACAGGGGAGATAACATTTTTAAGTTGAAAATGTATTGATTGTCTCCTTGCTTCCAGTGTTGCAAAGGAGAATTTCAGTGATGATCCAATCTTTTTCTTCTATAAATAACTTACGAAGCTTCCACACAGAAAGAATTAGATTTTCCACTTTATCTTTGGAGTCCAAAAATTATACCAGAATATGCCTGCCCATATATGTGTCTATATACACTTATAAATAAATAGGATATATATATATACATAGATATATATGTCCATATCTATCTACATAAATAAATCAATTGTCATACCATTCCTGCCTGAAACTTGGGGTCTTTTCTTCAATCCAGAGAAATCTTTTCTGTATGCTTCCTTTTGTTTTGCTTAAATACATCCTCTCCTTCACTGGCATCATATTCTCTTTCTGGGACCCCAAACATTCTCATGGCACCTCTCTCTTTCCTCTCTTTACTCATGATTTACTTTTTTTTTTTTTTTTTTTTTTTTTTTTTTTTTTTTTTTTTTTGCTCTGAGCTTTGTAGTATTTCTTGCATCCGGCTTCTAGGTGATTGGTTGGATTTCAACCATTAACCATTTTCTTCACCAGCGATTTTACATTTAAAACTCTTGTTTTTGTTTGTAAATCCGGAAAGTCTATTCTGTGTATCCCATGTATCCTACCAGGGACTTGTACTACCTCTTCTGTTCAAGTGTAAGTTATGCCCTCCGCCCTCCAGCCAGTCGAATTCATAGAGAGCCCATCTGAACCTTGAGCTCGCTCTTTCTCACTCTGGCTGCTTGGTCTCGGGTGATCCGCCTGTCGAGGCTCAGCTCCAGCTGCTGGCACACGTCACACAGTGACAGTTGAGTGAATGGAGGCCTGCCTGGAAGTCCCTGCCCATGAGGACCTGCCTGGTGACATCGGGCGGGCTGTCAGTGTCCTGCTAAGGCAGCAGAGGAAGGCTGTCTGCACCCCTCCTTACGGTTTCCCAGGAGAGATGACTCAGTTTACCTGTCTGGCTCCACCTGAGGCCAGAACGATTCCCCTGGACTGAGGGAATTTCTCATGCCTAACTTTACCCTTTTATTCTTTTGCTGATGTCTATTTTCTTTATTTTTTCTACAAATTTAGTTGTAGGTTTTTTGGGGGGGAAACAGTTAATCTGAAATGTTACTGCCCTTCCTTGACTTTTAAGCTCTCTTACTCCTCACAAAAAGACTGTAGTGGGGGATCCCTGGGTGGTGCAGCGGTTTGGCGCCTGCCTTTGGCCCAGGGCACGATCCTGGAGACTCGGGATCGAATCCCACATCGGGTTCCTGGTGCATGGAGCCTGCCTCTCCCTCTGCCTATGTCTCTGCCTCTCTCTCTCTCTGTGACTATCATAAATTAAAAAAAAAAAAAAAAAAAAAAAGACTGTAGTGGAATTCCTCTGTTACCAATTGGCATTTAGTGAAATTAAGGAGGGGCAGAAAGGGTTTCTGGGAGAGGAAGAGTTTCTGTTTGATATGAGGAGGTATCGCTTAATAAGAGAGACATGTTGAAGTTACATGAAGCCTCAGTAATATACTGGTTTCACATGTACCAATGAAAGAAGTTTAAGGAAGGATTGGACATAGAATTTGAGAGCGAAGCCCAGAATTCACCTATAATTCACCTAAATGATTATTGCCATGTTTATAAGGTTTATTTTTAACATATGAATTAGCATTTTAGATTACTTTTGAAAAAAGCCAAGCACAGCTAGACTGTTCTGCCAAATGATGGTTCTACCTACAGCTTTGTTAAGGACATCAAATTTTGTAGCTTCCAAGGACTGGAACCTTAAAGAAAACATGGTATTTTTCTTTTTTTCTTTCTTTCTCTCTCTTTTACTTTTGCTTTTTTTTTAAATTAAGGTGAGATTCATGCAACATAAAATTAACCATTTTTTTAAGATTTTAGTATTTTTAAGTAATCTCTACACCCAACATGGGGCTTGAACTCAAAATCCCAAGATCAAGCATCGCATGTTCTATGGACTGACCCAGCCAGATGCCCCTAAAAATAACTATTTTTTTTTATTTTAGAGATTTTATGTATTTCTTTAAGAGAGAGAAAGAGCACGAGCAGGAGGAGGGGCAGAGAGAGAAGCAGACTCCCTGCTGCCTAGGGAGCCCCTTGTTTGTGGGGCTCCATTCCAGGACCCTGGGATCACAACCCACATCAAAGACAGATGCTTAACCGACTGAGACACCCAGGTGCTCCTAAAATTAACTATTTTAAAGTGAACAATTCACTGGCCTTAAGCATATTCACAATGTTGGGTAACCACCACCTCCATCTACTTCCAAACCATTTTCATCACCCCAAAATGCAACTCTGTATCCATTAAGCAGCTACTCCATCATCTCCCCTTCCCTCAGCCCTTGGCAACTACCCATTGGATGTCTGTCTCTACAGATTTACCTATCCTGAATATTTCATAAAAATGGAATCATACAATATGTAACTTTTGTGTCTGGCTTCTCTCACTTTGCACGTTTTCGAGATACCTCTACACTGTAGCATGGATCAGGACTTCATTCCTTTGTATGGCTGAATAATATCCCATTGTATGCATACGCCCCAATTTGCTTATCCACTCATCCATTGCTGGACATTTGGATGGTTTCCACCTTTGGACTATTGAAAATAATGATGCTAGGAAAATTTTGTGTACAAGTATTTGAGTATCTATTTTCAATATTTCTTGTTATCTAGAAGTGAAATTACTGGATCATATGATAGTTCTATGTCTGGCTTTTTGAGGAATTCTATTTGGTTTTAATTTTGCTTTAACTAGCATGTAGCACTTAACTTGAACCTCTCTTTGTTTCTGTTAGGTCAAAGAATTATCGGTTAGTAGTACAGTATTATTAGGAAGATATTGATACATATTCCTTACCACACTTCGGCACCACACTTTCCTCATTTTCTCTAAAACTGCCTCCTAAAGAATCAAAGTTCCTAAGAAACCCTGCTGTTCCCAAGTATACACTAAAAGACAACTCTTCAGGGCTGCTTGGCTGGCTCAGACAGTAGAGCATCCTACTCTCGATTTCAGGGTCATGAGTTCTAGCCCCACGTTGGGAGGTAGAGATTGCTACAATATAGTAAGAAAATAAAAATAAAAGCCAGATCTTCCAATATTGAACTAAGAAACTTGCTAATAATCAATAAGGGATTGTCAAACACTCAAGCTACAAATTCTAACGTTGTGTTAATTATCAAGTAAGTCCAAGCTGGGGGGAGGAGGAGAGAAAAGCAGATAGAATAAGTAAATATATAAAATGTAATAAAACAAGATGAAATTTTATAAAATTAAATGTTACAATGTAGTCCTTGAAGTTCACCAGTTGACCTTAAATCCACACTCCTCAAAATTAAAACATAAGCAGGTGCGGGTGAACTTTTCAGAACATCATTTCTGAGGAGAACAGCTCCTTTTTGAAATGGTTTTAACCCTTTCTAAATGTTTCTGAGAACCACACGCTCATACACACACCAACACAGACACATGCTGTGGCTGTTTGTTTTTGTGTCTTTTTAAGAGGCAGCCAGCAGTCATAAGGCAATTTGGTTTATTTTAGAGGCGCCACTATTTAAAACTGTATTTCAATTTCCATTTTCCCTCACGTGTCTCTCTCTCTCTTTTTTTCTTTATTCTTCTTCTTTTCCTTCTTCTTTTTTAGTTGTTTTGAATAACAAAGAAGAAGACAAATTGAGAGTTGTAAAGAGTGCTTCCGGGGAAACTCGGGGGATAGATCTACCTAATTATGAATTTCCTGAATGTGCAACTTGACCACCAGCAACTGGGTGTGATTAGCACAGTGAGCCTCACCTCCAGCTGTTCTACAAAAACAAATCAGTGAAGGATTTCCAAGGCACATTTTCTTTTGGACCTGTTTTCAGTTTTAACAACACAAACAGTGCAGTGTTGCTCTTTTATATATATGTGTGTGACAGATTGTCTGAAAAGAAGCAAGAGCTTCCTACAACAAAAGAACTAGCCTATGGCGCATAGACTCCTGCTGGCGGTGAAAGTGTTTGAATCTGTGTAAGGAAATAAAAACTGCAAATCTGTCTCCTTCGATGTGGAACCGAATCTGGAAATCTGTGCTCTGGAGGCAACTGTAAAATTGTATTTCATTCTGGCATATGGGCCAATGATCGTGTTGTGTGAGTCCGCATATATGTAATCCATGTGGTAAGCTTCGTGGACTGAGAAAAAGTCAGTGTTATTCACTGAGGCTTGGCAAACGAGAACCATTTATTTAGAAAAATTTACATGGGCTGAAACAATGTGAAAAATGTACTGTCCGGTTTGTCAGCTTGTGAACATAGCAAAAACCATAGCACTCCGATTAGCTCGAAGACTGAGAGAGGGAATCCCTTTTTGCTGGTTTCTAGTTTGCACTTACAGAAGAGTGATTCCTCTTGTACAAATATGGAAACTGGTAATTAATGTATACTGCCTTTCAGCAAATCAAGAAGTCCAAATGGGTAGGACCAGAAATCCAAAAAAAAAAAAAAAAAAACCTCTAGCAATATGATACACTTAGGGGAACGTCAAAAATCTTTATAGAGTTTATTGTCATTGTGTTCAGATTGATTCTTAATTGCCTTTGGCCATGGATTCTTGAGTTTCAAAGTAATTGTAAAATATTTTTACTAAGTGCATAGTAGCATAAGTTCTAAAGGATGCACAGCTCCATAGGAAGGGAAAACCAATGAGGATAACCAAACTTAGAGAACTTCATCAATCTTTGTGAATAGTGAGATGTCATATAGACAGCAATTTTTTTTTCTTAAGTCCAAAGGCATTTTAAAAAGTAGAACCTTCAGATCATAAAGGGCCTTAGAAGAGATCTAGAACGGATAGGAGAAGAGCGCATAGGCAGTTGGTCTGGGAAACTGGGAGTAAGGGTGGATGGAACTCAAAAGAGTGAAAGGTTATCAGGAACTAGGAGTTGGAGAGAGTGAGGAATTATTATTTAATAAGTATCGAGTTTCTGATTGGATTGATTTTAAAATTCTGAAAGTGGATAGAGTAGTGATGGTCACAACAATGTAAATGTAGCTCATGCCACTGAAATATATTCTTAAAATGGCTAAAATGGTAAAGTTTATGTTATGTATATTTTACCACATAATACCACAGTATTTTATGTTATTTATATTTTTCATTTAAAAATATTTTTTAGGGGATCCTGGGTGGTGCAGTGGTTTAGCGCCTGCCTTTGGCCCAGGGCGCGATCCTGGAGGCCCGGGATCGAATCCCACGTCAGGCTCCCGGTGCGTGGAGCCTGCTTCTCCCTCTGCCTGTGTCTCTGCCTCTCTCTCTCTCTCACTGTGTGCCTATCATAAATAAATAAAAATTTAAAAAAAAATTTTTTTTAAAGGGGCACCTGGGTGGTGCAGTTGGCTGAACATCCAACTCTTGGTTTCAGCTCAAGTGGTGATCTCATAGTTATGGGATGGAGCCCTCCCGAGGGCTCCATGCTCAGCACTGAGTCTGGGAATCTCTCTCCCTCTGCCCCTCTTGCTTGTGCTCTCTCTCTCTCTCTCTCTCTCTCTCTCTCAAGTGAATAAAAAAAAATTTAAAGCATTAAATAAAATAAAAATATAAAAAAGAGCAAGACCCAACTATATGCCACCTTAGTAAGCCCATTTTAAATATAGAGACAGAGGTAATTTTAAATGAGTATAATAAAACAATATACTATGCAGATGCTAATGAAAAAATAGTTGAAAAAATAGTTGAGGGATCCCTGGGTGGCGCAGCGGTTTGGCGCCTGCCTTTGGCCCAGGGCGCGATCCTGGAGACCCGGGATCGAATCCCACATCAGGCTCCCGGTGCATGGAGCCTGCTTCTCCCTCCGCCTGTGTCTCTGCCTCTCTCTCTCTCTCTGTGACTATCATAAATAAATAAAAAATTTAAAAAAAAATTAAAAAAAAAAAGAAAAAATAGTTGAAATTGTTCTATTTATATAAGATAAGTTAGAATTCAGAACAAGAGATAAAAAAGAATTCTTTATAATTATAGTGACATTAATTTATCAGAAAGATATAATAATCTTAAATATCCATGCACTTAAAAACAGAGATTCAAAATATATAAAGCACCTGGGTGGCACAGTCAGTTAAGTCTTCGACTCTTGATCTCAGTTCAGGTCTTGATCTCAGGGTCATGAGTTCAAGCCTTGTGTTGGGCTCCATGCTGGGCCTAGAGCCTCCTTCAAAAAAAAAATACATAAAGCAAAAATTGATAAAATGGAAGAGAAAAACAGACAAATCTACAATTATAGCTGGAGAGTTTACTCCTTTTTCAGTAATTGATAGGACAAGTAGCTAGCACTAGCAACACTTATAACTTGAACATAACATTCTGCTTAAACACTTCATCAAACTGTAATAGAACACATATCCTTTTTAAGGGCCAATGGAATGTGTACAAAGATCGGCTATATTCTAGATCTGAAAAGAAGCCTCAATAAATTTAAAAGCATTTAAAATATTGAATACATATTCTCAATTACAACAAAATTAGAAATAACTATGAAAAAGATTTTGGGAAACTTCCCAAACATTTGAGAACTGAACAGCACATTTCTAAATAACTCAAAGAAGGAATCACAAAGGAATTAGCATGTATTTTGAACTCAATAAGAATTAAATACAATATATAAAAATTTAGGGGAGGCAGCTAAAGCAGTGTGCAGAGGGAAATTTATAGCTTTAAATGCCTAAATAAATAATCTAAGTTTCTACTTGGATAAACTAAAAATAGAAGTAGTTAAATTTGAAATAAGCAGAGTGATAGTAATGATAAAGCTAAGAACAGTAATCACTGAAGTAGAACAGTAAAAATTAATGACACCAGAAAACAATTAAGTGCTCATTTCAGCAGCACATATACTAAAATTGGATCCCCCAAAAAAAGTATTTCTCCTAAAATATTCAGCAAAATTGATAAATCTCTAGCTTCACTGATCATGAAAGAAAGAGAAGATGTAAGTTATCAATATCTGTAATGAAAACAGGAATACCATCATAGATCCCTCAGACTACAGAATAAAAAGGGAATTTATGAACAACTTCATGCCAACAAATTTGGCAGCTTAGGCAAAATGGAAAAATTCTTGGAAAAATACAGACTACGGGGGCACTTGGGTGGCACAGTCTGTTAAGCATCTGAGTCTTGCTTTCAGCTCAGGTTGTGATCTCAGGGTCCTGGGATTGAGACCTGCATCAGGTTCCATGCTCAGCATAGAGTCCACTTGAATCTCTCTTTCTCTTTCCCTCTGCCTCTCCCCACAAACCCGTGCTCTTGCACTGTCTCTCTCTAAAATAAATAAAATCTAAAAAAAAAAAGGAAAAAGGAAAAAGAAAAATACAAGCTACCAAAACTCATTGGACAAAATAGATTATCTGTATCTATTAAAGAAATTGAGTTTCTAGTTAAAAACGTTTTTACAAATTCCAATTTCAAATGGTTTCACTGGTGAATTCTACAAAAAAATTTAAAAGATAAAATATCAATTCAATACAATTGTTTTTCTGAAACCAGTGTCGTGCTGAGTTTAAAGCCAAAAGCATTACAAGAAAAGACTATATATGTCAATAGGCAGAAAAACCTTTACCAAAACGTTAATATATCAAATCCAGCAATATATCAAAATGATAGTATTCATATCTAAGTAAAGTTTATCTCTGGAATGTAAGGTTGTTTTATTCTTTTTTAATTGAGAGGTAATTTGTATACCATAAAATTCACTCATTTTAAGGTGTACAATGCAATGGTATTTATTTAGCATATTTACAAAATTGTGTAATCAATCTACTTCCAGAACATTTCTATCACCCTAAATAGGAAACCCTGTGTCCATTAGTGGTCGCTCCCCACTTGTCTCTTCCCTGTCCCTGCAAACCACTAATCGGCTCTCTGTCTCCACGTGTTTGCCTATTGGGGACATGTTATCTCAGAGGGATTGTACAACATGTGGCCTGTTCTGACTGGCTTCTTTCATCACATAATGTTTTTGAGGCTTATCCAAAACGGTCAGTTTGTAGCATGTCTCAGTTCTTTTTTACAGCTGAATATGATTCCATTGTATGGATATGTCACATTTTGCTTATTTATCCATCAGTTGCTGGACATTTGGGTTGTTTCCACTTTGGAGACTATTATGAGTATTACTGCCATGAACATGCACATACAGTTTTCATGTGGATTTATGGTTTCATTTTTTTAAGTATCCATCTAGAGTAGAATTGTTAGGTCATATGGTAACACTATGTTCAACTTTTTGAGGGACTACCAAACTGTTTTCCAAAGTGGCTACACCATTGTACATTTTCCTCAACAATGCATGAGTGTTTCACTTTCCCTACATCCTTACTGACACTTGTTATTGTCTGTCTTTTTGATTAGGGGTAGTAAAAGGGTTGGCTTAATATTTGAAAGTCAACCATTTCAGTAGACTTGAAAAAAAATCCATATGACCATCTCAGTAGATACAGGAAAATTATTTGACAAAATTCAATGCTCATTTTTTATAACTAAATAAATAAGAACTCACTGCAAACTACAAACATAAACTTCCAGAACTTGATAAAAGAGCATCTCTATAGCTGACATCCTCATAGAGGACACCACATTGAATGGTGAAAACTGAATGTTTTCCCCTTCTTTCAGGTAAGAAGCAAGGATGTCTCCTCCTTTCACTTCTATTCATTATTGACCTGGGAGTCCTAATCATCAGAGGAAAAGTAAGAAAAAGAAATGAAAGGCAAAGAGATTGCAAAGAGAGAAGTAAAACTATATATACTCACAGAGAACATGATTATGTACATAGAAAAGGTTAAGAAATCTCCAAAAACACTAGTCAATCTAATAAGTGAGTTTAACAATAGTACTGGAAACAATGTCTGTTTACAAAAAATAATTGTTATACTAGCAACAAACAATTAGAAACTGAAATTTTAAATACCGTTTGCAACAGCATCAAAAACATATTTCAGGGAAACTTTAACAACAAAAAAAAAATGTACTAGACTTGTGCACTGAAAACTACAAAAACCTACTTCGAAAATTTAAAGGCCTCCAGAATTAGAGGGATATACTATGTCCAATATTATTTATCAGTGTTAAGATGTCAATTTTTCTCAAACTTACCTCTAGATTCAATGCAATGCTGTTCAAAACCCCAGAAGACTTTTTGTTAAGAAATTGAAAAGCTGATTATAAATTCTACATGGAGGGGCACCTGGGTGGCTCAGCGGTTGAGCTGAGGGCGTGATCTGCCTTCAGCTCGGGCGTGATCCTGGACTCCAGGGATCAAGTCCTCCATTGGGCTCCAAGCAGGGAGCCTGCTTCTGCCTTTGTCTCTGCCTCTCTCTCTCTCTCATGAATAAATAAATAAAATCTTAAAAAACATAAATTCTATATGGAAATGCAAAAAAACCTAAAATAGGAAAAACAATTTTGGAAAAGAAGAACAAAGTTGGAAGAGATTTACTGTTTCAAAATTTACTATAAAGCTACATTAATCAAGATTACGGTGCCAGCATAAGAATAGACAAAGAGATAAATAGAACAGAATAAAGCATCCAAAGATAGACTCACACATAAAAGACCATTTGAATTTTGACAAAGATGTACCAAGATAACTCAGTAATGAAATAATTGTATTTTTAACAAATGATGATGGAACAATTGTATTTCCGGTTGCAAAGGCATGTATGTTGACTTTTATACCATATTTAAAAAAAAAAACAAACCTACCTTCATACAGATCTAGACCTAAGTGTAAAAATAAGCACATGAAAAAATGCTCAACAGCCAAAACCATTAAGGGAGTACAAATTGAAACTGTGATCATCTACCCCTGCAGGTCTGTGAGAAGAGCTCCAATTTAAAGACTCCAATACTAAATGTTGGCAAGGGTGTGGAGCAACAGGAAATCTCATATGTTGCTGGTAGGAATGTAAAATAGCACACCCATTCTGGCAAAGAGCTTGACGATTTCTTAAAAAGTGAAATATGCGCTGACCATGTAACCTAACGATCTCATTCCTAAGTATTTACCCAAGAGAAATGAAAACAGATGTCCACAAAAACATTTGTACATGAATGGTCATAGCAGCTTCAAGATAACAAAAATTTAGGGGCGCCTGGGTGGCTCAGTGGTTGAGCATCTGCCTTCGTCTCAAGTCGTGATCCCAGGGTCCTGGGATCGAGTCCCGGCATCAGCGGGGTGCCTGCTTCTCCCTCTGCCTGTGTCTCTGCCTCTCTCTCTCTCTCTCTCTCTCTCTCTCTCTGTTTCTCATGAATAAAATAAAATAAAAAACCCACAAATTTGGAGACAAGCCAAATGTCCACCAACAAATGAATGGATGAACAAATTTGGTATATCCATTCAGTAGACCACCACCGAGTGGTAACTACACATGAACAACTGACACGTGCTATGACAGTGATGAATCTCAAACAAAAACATGCCTAGGGAAAAAAAACCACACACTTAAAATATAGGATTGCCTTTATATGAAATTCTAAATCTAGTGACCAAAATCAGATCAGGCTAGGGCCAGGTGCAGGAGTAGGAGACTGCCATAGAGGAAAGAGAATTTTGTGGGGTGATGGGAATGTCGTGTATCTTGATGACAGTAGTTACATGGGTGTTTTCATTTGTTAAAATCCATGAAAATGAGGGACGGTGGGTGAGCAGTTGAGCATCTGCTTTCAGCTCAAGGCGTGATCCTGGGGTCCTGAGATTGAGTCCCGCATCAAGCCCCCCTGCAAGGAGCCTGCTTCTCCCTCTGCCTGGGTCTCTGCCTCTCTGTCCATGCCTCTCTCTCATGAATAAATAAATAAAATCCTTTTTTAAAAATCCATGGAAATGAACATTTTTACCGTATGCATTTTTATCATACGTAGGCAATATCTCAAACGTCGAGTTTTAGAATTGTAGAAAAATTGTAGAATTGTTAGAAAAATTGTACAGAAGGCAATGGTTTTGGAGGAAGCTTGAGTTGTTTCCCTCACGGTGCACTTGGCTGTCTTGTTCTCTCTCCTCCCACGTCTCCTCTCCCACCCCCAGTCTCTGCTCTTAAGCCACAGCCTTCTTTCATTTGCCGGCTCTCCAAATATTTGGAGAGGTCTCTATCAGTGGGTTCCTTCGCCAACCTCCCCCACCAAAGTCTTCTCTCCTGCGGGTTAAACATTTCCAGTTCTTTAGCCGTTCACATCTGATGTCGCTTCTACTCTTGATAAAAGCAGAACTGGGAAAGCTGGGTGGCTTGTGCAGGGCCGCAAGATCTGGAAGGGTGGTGAATATTCCCAACCTAGGGAGAGCATTAAAAGGGCGAGCAGAACCAAACAAACAAAACTGTGAGTGTTTACAGTGGAAAGGTGTACAGGGACCCAGATCGTGGCAGGCACGCAAGGCACGGGCAACATTTCGTTTCCCCTGAAGCAGGTTTTTGAAGGAAAGAGAGATGAATCTGTCCCAGGATCGTGTCCCTGCATTGGGCTCTGAGAATTTCTCTCAGTTTCCTTGGTTGCACACATCAGGGTACTAATATCTAAGCAGCCCGTCATCCTCACCACGATTTCTCTTTTCCAATTTCCTGTGCCCTATGAAGAACAGTATCTTTAAAGCAGTATTTGCGTTTTGTTTTACCTCCTGTGTTCTCATCTCTTGAGCAGCTATCCTGGCTCAATTATGTGTAGGTTATTTAACGGCTCTGTTTTCCCACTTGTAAAATAAAGATAACAATTGCAATACTTTCAAAGTGTTGCTATGATGACTACATGTATTATTATACGTGAAATGCTTTGAATAATTCCTCTTAAAGCACTCTTTAAGTATTTTCTGTTGTTCTTTGCCCAAGGATAAAGGAGGAAAATCTTTTTTTTTTTTTTTTAAGAAAAATAGAGAGCAGGGAAGGGGCAGAGGGAGAGGGAGAGAGAGAATTTGAAGCAGCCTCCATGCCCAGTGAGGAGCCCCACGTGGGGCTAAGTCTCCTGACCCTGAGATCATGACCCAAGTTGAAACGAAGAGTCCAGCATTCAATCAGCTGAACCACCCAGGCACTTCAGGGAGGAAAATCTTATAAGCTTCTACACAGGATGAACAGGTTATCCGTAAAGAGGGTAGGAGTGGGGCCGGAGGAGGAAGAGGCTGGCCGTGAAATTCTTCTTTGCAACATTAGAAGGTACAAGGTCGCTGAATGCATTTCAAAATTAAAGATCCTGTGACCAGTTGCTATATATTTCACCTGTCAGAATGAAAGATATTATTACATACATGCAAAATGCATTTCCTCACCCCATAGTAAGCACGCTATAAGGGTTTTCTGTTGCTATTAGGACCATGATCTGAGACTTCCAGTCCACCTTCCTGCATTAGAACTATCTTTCCGCTCCCGTTCTGTACACACCACCCACTGCCACTCCTTCACCTGACCCGCCCTCCTCTCTGTTCTTTCTTCACTTAGATTTCAATTGTTCCAGCCCTAGGAAGCCAGGAAGTCACATTCCATCTAAATTAATGGACTATCTCTCCCAATTTGGCCAGGTTTGTGCTAGCTATCAACAGCCTTCGATTAGGGAAGTAGGACAAAAAGAGAATAAATTGGCCTACCAAAAATCTTAGGAAGTGTAAGAATCCTGGAAAAATACCAGAAAAGGTTTAGCCTGTTTCATGAGGAAATCTCCATTGCTTTGAATTTTTAAACTCCTAACTATATCTAAAAGGATTTCATACAACTGGAAAGTTCATTGTTTTGTGATTTGTACTATTTTTTCTAGTTACCCTGTGATTTGATTGGCCTTATTTCTTTAAAAAATAAATGATTTCATTATTGCTAAATTTGGGATTGTTTACGAAAACAGCAATTTGAAAATTTAGACTTTTTTTTTTGAAGAGGAGGAAAAAGTAAAAAAAAAAATCTAAAGCATGTTTGCCAAGAGTTTTATGTCTGAATTTTTTTACAGCAATTTAAGGGAAAAGGTAATTGTTATGTTTCTGATTCATTTATGCTTGGGTCATCAAATTGTTGGTTTTTTTAAAAGCTATTTGATGTTCCACTAGCTTTTCAATCCTTTACAACTTTTAATGTCTTTTTTTTTACGCCTCATTAAAGACTTTTTGCTCTCTTTGTGGGTTTTATCAGTCAATTATTGTGCCTTGTATTTAACCCATACTTATCAAACTGAGCGATTGCTTGAACTGGCTTCTTCTCACTCAGTGTCCTTGCACTGGTGCTTTTCTCCTCCTGGAACATTCCTTTCTGGATACCTTCACGGCTGACTTCTTTATTCCCTTTGTTTGAAAGTCACCTTTTCAATGAGGCCTACCTTGACCACCCTAGTTCAAATTACAAAAGTGAAATGTAGTGTGTGACAAAATGTACAAGTAATTGTGTCCATCAGCACAAAAATGACATATCCAAGTAAAACTTAAAAAAAAAAAATGTTAGAGAGACTTTGCAGTTCTTCTAGTCCAAACTTCTGACTCTACAGATGAAGCCTCTAGAGGTTAAGTGACCTCCCTCAGATCAGACAACCAATTAAATTCAGAAATAATTGTATCTAATAGGCGTCTTACACTCAACATGCCCCAAACTGAACTCCTGTTGTTCCCCCAATCCTGTTCCTCCCACAGCCCGCCCCGTCTTGGCTCATGACATCATCCTGCCAATTGCTCACACCAAAAACCTTGGAGTCATCCTTATCTTCTTTTCTTTTACACCCCCATGTCTAATCTGTCAACAAATCTTGTTTGCTCCACCTCTGAGATAGATATGAGATCCTACTACCTTTATATCTACCACACTCGTGCAAGTGGCCATCATGTCACTCCTAGAATACAGCAGTCTCCTAACCGGTCTCCCTGCTCCTGCTCTTCCTCCCAATCATCTACTCTCAATCAGTAGCCAGAGTGATCCCTTTAAACCTAAGTTGGTTCTTGCCATTCGTTTTTTTTTTTTTTTTTGTAGGCTCCATACCCAACATGAGGCTTGACCTCATGACCCTGAGACTAAGAGTCACATGCTCCAGTGACTGAGTCAACCAGTTCTTGCCATTCTTGTGCTCCATCCCAAAATGTGTTTTAACTCCCCCATTTCACTCAGGTAGTACTTACAGAACCCTCCACCGTTTGACCTCCATTTGCCCCAAACTTGACTTCTACTACTCCATCCCTTGCTTGCTACACTCTGAATGTAGTGATCTTCCTGCTATTTCTTGAGAAAGCCAGGCACATCCCCACCTGATGGTCTTTTACTGTCTCTCTCCTTGCTGGGAACACTTCCTCTAGATATCCCCACAGTTAGTTCCATCATCTTTGTTCAAAAGGCATCTTCTCGATGATTCTATATTAATCTTATCGAAAATCATAAACTGCCCATTTTTTAAAAAAGATTTTATTTATTTATTCATGAGACACACAGAGAGAGGTAGATACACAGGCAGAGAGAGAAGCAGGCTCCACGAAGGAAGCCTGTTGTGAGACTCGATCCCAGGACCCCGGGATCATGCCCTGAGCCGGAGGCAGATGCTCAGCTGCTGAGCCACCCAGGTGCCCTGCAAACTGCCCATTTATATCTCAGTGGCACCTGATATAGTATGTCATTACTTATTCATTATGTTTATCATTTATTGTCTACTTCCTTCCTATTATAATGTAAGGTCAACAAGAACAGGAATGTTCTTCTGTTTTAGCATTGTATCCTCAGTGCCTAGAACTGGCACAAAGTAGATATTCAATAAATATTTGTAGCAAGAAAGAAAAGAAGAAAGAGGAGGAGGACAGATCTCTCCTAGAGACCTAGAGCCATCGGAGTACCTTATGTTGTGAATACCAAGTGGACACAACTCACTTCACTGCAAAAAATCTTAACAAGTTGAAAATAAGGCAAACCTTGGATTACCAGGAATCAGGTAATATTGTTCTTCAAATCCCCTTTTCTGTGCCCTTGCCATCGGGCAAAATAACAACTTTTATGTTCTATTTCACTCAGAATTTTTCTGATGGAGCTAGTAAGTTACCTAAAGTCATATGAATGTTCTTACTTCAGTTTTGGTTTCCAGTGTGCTACCCTTCCTTACATTACTTACATTTTAAGAGAAAAGAGCAGAAATAGGGCAATATTTACCCTGAAGCAGTGAGTTTTTATTGGTAAAATATTAGGCAGTATGGTATGTGGATGGTGAGAGAAGTGTCAGTTGTCCAATATAAGCATCTGTTTACTCTGGGTGAAATTAGCCCACTAGTATGGCTTTGCCAAATTACTTCAAAATCTGTGTAAACTATTAATTACAGAACAAATGCAAAATGGAAACAAATGAGGAGCTCAGATATGGCAAGGCCAATGGTGGGGATTAGTGGGATATACTCAGAGGTTCATGAAATTTAATAAAATGTGGTTCATCTATTTAGTTTAGTTTATTTACTTTTTTTTTAGAGAGAGAGAGAGTGTGTGAGATGGGGGAAGGGTAGAGGGAAGGAGAGAGAGAATCTTTTTTTTTTTTTTAAAAAAAGCTTTTACTTATTTATTTATTCATGAGAGACACACAGAGAGAGGCAGAGACACAGTCAGAGGGAGAAGCAGGCTCCATGCAGGGAGCCCGATGTGGGACTCGATCCTGGGACCCTAGGATCAGGCCCTGAGCCAAAGGCAGATGCTCAGCCACTGAGACACCCAGGCGTCCCAAGAGAGAGAATCTTAAGCAGACTCCATGCCCAGTGAGATCATGACCTGAACCGAAAACAAGAGTTGGATGTTTAACTGACTGAGCCACCCAGGCATAGTTTATTTACTTATATATTTATTAAGTAATCTCTATACCCAACATGGGGCTCGAATTTGCAACCCCAAAGTCAAGAGTCACACATTCTTCCAACTTAGCCAGGCAGGCACCTCATAAAATGTGGCCTAGAATAAACTTATAATAGGATGAACAGTAAAATTATATAACAGAAATGCAGATGTGACTACTGGAGGAGGGAGGAGTTGGGCTAAGTATTGGATGCATGAAGAATGAAAGTCAAGATTTCTCTGATAAACAACCAAGAATTAAATCAATTTTTCAGATATTTTAGGCAAAACAACCTCTCTTGCATTTTTAACCAACCTATGCATTGCAAAGCATTGAGAGAAACAAGGTCAAGTTAGAGACACAATGTATTAGAAAATAGATTTGGCTTTGAGTGTGACATTAGGAAAGAAACAGAATTGATTGATTGAAGTATAAGAATGAAACAGCTTTGGAAGGGGTTAAGAAATTAGATTGTTTAATTCTAAGAATAGACATAATGTATGCCCCATTTGTATAATATATTGATCACACCTTCTATATTTTTGCAATACACAAAAAATTTCCAGAAGCTTGCACAAAATAATTATTATGGTTACTTCTGAGGGAAAGATATGGAAGTGTGCGTGGGGCATAAATACAGAAAATTGTACATTTTGTGTACTTCTATATTGTTTGAATGTATTCTTTGAAGATGTATTATTCTATAGAAAAAGTTTAACAATTTTAAAGGACAACATTTAATAAAAGTCTAAGGAAAGATAAAGGAAGTCTTGATACTACTTCAAGTCATACTTAAAAATCAGGAATAGTGGGACATCTGGTTGGCTCAGTCAGAAGAGCATGTGACTTTTCATCTGGGGTCACGAGTTAAAGCCCCACGTTGGATTTAGAGATGACTTCAATAAATAAATAAATAAGGGGTTCCTGGTGACTCAGTAGTTGAGTGTCTGCCTTTGTCTCGGGCAGTGATCCCATATCAGGCTCACCACAGGGAGCCTGCTCCTCCCTCTGCCTGTGTCTCTGCCTCTTTCTGTGTGTCTCTCCTGGATAAATAAATAAAATCTTTGAAAGAGAGAAAAAGAAAAAGAAAAAAGAAAGAAAGAAAGAAAGAAAGAAAGAAGAAAAGAAAGAAAGAGAAAGAAGAAAGAAAGAAAGGAAGAAAGAAAGGAAGAAAGAAAGAAAGAAAGAAAGAAAGAAAGAAAGAAAGAAAGAAAGAAAAAGAAAGAAAGAAAGAAAGAACCTCAGCAGGTCAGGGAAGATCTCATAGAGGAGGGATGTGAAGGCTAGATAGATTACTAATTGAACAAAACTTGAGGAAAGGGAGGGCATTGGGGGCATGAAACACCTTGGTGTTCTCCGTGTACCATGTGCAGTTTGTTACTGCTGGAGCTTGGGATGGGAGGAAGCAGGTGAGACTGAAAAGGTAGACAAGCTGGAATGTGATGAGTCTTGGGAACCAGGCAAGGAAAATGGGTCCATGAAGGCAGGATGGTGTCTGTCTTGTTCACCACTCACCTCCTGAGCACTGTGCCTGATGCATGGTAAGTACCACCTTAATACATGTGTAGAATTATTAAGTGAGACCAAGATGGGGAGAAAACAAGAACATGTAGCATCAGGTACCAAGGTCAAGGTCAGGGAGCTTCGAGAAGGGGATTGTGGATGGATGCGGTAAGGCAGAGGTTTCACATTCCGTTAACACAGGCATCTTTGTGAGTATAAAAGGCATTTATTTGTTAAATGTAAATATAAAATATCCCACAACTTTTATAACCCGTTTTTTTTTTTGTTGTTGTTGTTGTTGTTGTTCCTTAATTTTGACTATACCCAGATCCTCAGCAGATGAAAACATGCTCACAATAAATAGCCAGTTTTTACCATCGGATGGGAGAGACTGAAGAGACCTGAGTGGGGGGCCAGAGCCACACCATTAATGGGTGAGGAGATCATTGCATTCAAAAGGTCCCCCATTCTGACTCCCTCTTGCCATCTGGCACATGATCTCAGCCCTGCTGTAAACATAGTGAACACCCGGGCTCTTGTGTCACCCCCACTTCTACTGCTACTGTCATTGAAGGCTGCTGCTTTTTAGAGGGGGATCCTCTCCTCCTGCTCCCCATTGGCTGAGGCTCTGGTGCCCACACCTCTCTCAGCCTCTGGGAGGCCTTGATTAGGAGAGAGAAACCAGTTCCAGCGAGTGCTGAGAGGAGCGTCTGATTGCAGTAAATCAACGATGAGGAATGATTGTGATCACAGAGACGGTGGTTCTGAAGCACATGTTTGGTCTTAGAGCAAAATATATTCTCTTTAGAAAGAAAAAAAATCAGGAAAAAAAGTTCCACTTGGCTCTTTACATGGAAAATGTTCCTGTATTTTAACAATAAAAAATATACTTCATGCCCTTTTTAACACTCTATCATGCTTACCTCACACTCTTCCTTTGCTTATCTATTCCTGGAACGCCCTCCCTATCCTCCCTGCTTCCCCAATGTCCTTTGCTACCAAATGTTCATTCCTCCACTTCTGGGAATATTTCACCAAATATGTTTTGAGAAGGCTCCTCCCCTATTTTTGTCACTGGTCTTGGTGGAATTGCCTCTATTCATAGCTCGAGAGGTAGGCCCGACTTAAAGCAATCACTATAGCCCTTTGCCCAAATCACCATGATTAGTTTAAGGATTGATACATAACCCAGTCAGAGCCAATGAGGTGCTGATTTCATTTGTTACAGATTCTGGGAAAGAGTCACTTCCTTGCTTTCTCTCTGGGCCGACTGGAAAAGAGGCACATCCTCCTATCTTCTGGAGGATGTGATAGGAAGATTTGAGGTCTAGAACTACAGCACACATTTTGTTGCCAAGAGGGAAACCAGCTAAACAGCAAAATCAACATTATCTCTCATTCCCTTTACCACAGACTTCAGTACTTTAGTACTAAATCATATCGCTAGATAACGGGCATGGTTGTTTATTAATATTATAATAGGATAATACCCCATATTGCATTAGAGCTTATGGCTAGATTTAAAGATTTTACTATATTTAAGTCCTGGAAGTGCCACTGTCTAGGTGTATGATGTAAGGAAAATTCCTTAAGTTTTCCACACCTGTTTTCCTTACCTTTGAAAGGGGAATAAGAACAGTATATATTAGTTGTAGAGATTTTCACTTACGGGAAAGCAGTGGACAAAGCTAATGCTGAAAATTCATGTTTTCACGTCTCTTGACTACAACTAAGAGAGGAATTGCTGGGTCAGTAATTCTATGTTTAATCCTTTGAGAAAGTATAAGCATAGAATTGAAAGTTCAGTAGCAAGTTAAAGAGGAAAGGAGACACAGATGAAGGGAGAATTGGTGAACTAGAAGATAGATTTAAGGATATTGAGAGACAACAAAAGGAGACAAAGAAAGAAATATACGAGAAAACAAAATCCTACATTTACCTAATAAAAGTTTCAGAGAAAATAGAGATAATGGAGGAGAGATGATATTTGAAGTGATAATGACTGAGAATTTTTCAGAACTGATGAGGGACTCAGATCCTCAAGTTGGATAAGTGCACTGAGTCCTTTATAGGATAAATAAAAATAAATTTCTGCCTGAATTGTTTTTAAAGATTTCATTTTAAAGAAATACCTATACCTACCATGGGGCTCAAACTCACAATCCAGAGATCAAGAGTTGCATGCTCTACCAACTAAGCCAGCCAGGTGCCCCCACCTGGGATTTTAATGAACTTAACTCACAGGAAAAAAATTTTAGCTTGGCTTTCATGATAGAGATAATACCATTTCCAATTTGATAATTCAACAAATATTTATTAAGCATCTATTATTTGTAAGGCAGGGCTAGCCATATTGGAATTAACTAAGACCCATATGATATCAATTATACTCTCAGTGTAGTTGCTCTTAAAGTGCATATGATGATTCATTTTATTTTCTAACTTAGCTATGCCATAGTGACCAGACGTTTGGTCAAACACCAGTCTAGATGTCATTGTGAAGGTACTTTTCAGGTAAGTTAACATTTAAATCAGTAGACTTTGAGTAAAATAGATTAGTTTTTATAATGCGGGTAGGCCTCATCCAATCAGTTGAAGGCTTTAATGGAAAAATGGCTGACATATCCAAAGGAAGAGTCTACCTCCAAATTGCTTTCAGACTCAAGCTGAAACATTAACTTTTCCCTTGGTCTCCTGCCTGCTGCGCTCATATCACATGAGCCGATTTCTTTTTTTTTTTTTTAATTATTTATTCATGAGAGACACAGGCAGAAGGAGAAGTAGGCTCCCTTTGGGGAGCCTGATGTGGGTCTCGATCCCAGAACCCCGGGATCACGACCTGAGCCAAAGACAGAGGCTCAACCACTGAGCATCCCAGGTGCCCCCATGAACCAATTTCTTAAAATAAATATTTTTTAAATTTCAATCTTTTTATCTATCTTCAGTCTCTCTCTCTCTCTCTCTCTCTCTCTCTTTCTCTCTGTATCTATTCGATTGGCTCAATTTTCTCTGGAAAACCCCAATTAATCAAATACAGTACATGATCAAGCTCGACATTTATTTCTCAATGTGTGATGATGTCACTTAGATTACAAATTCTTTAAGGAGAGAGGTGTTTAAATTCATTCAATCTTCTTTGGAATAATTATCATAAAGCTGGATAGAAAATGTTGTTAGTTAATTCATGAAAAGCAAGTGAAAGAATATTAATGTATCCTAAGAAGCATAAACAATGTATTTGTTGATGTGTCACTATAAACTGTGGAATTAAAGAAATGATTACAGTTTGTTTTATTTGTATGAGTATCATTTAAAATTTATTTATTTATTTATTTATTTATTTATTTATTTATTTATTATGGAATGTTTCATGGATTTGTGTGCCATCCTTGTGCAGGGGCCATGCTAATCTCTGTATCATTCCAATTTTAGTATCTGTACTGCTGAGGTGAGTGCTTGGTTCAGGAATTTTAAACTGTTCCATTCTAAACCTAGTATTTTTTTCCTTCAATGTAGCTTGAATTGGTTTCCTGTTCCTTGAAGCCGAAGAGCTCTAAATAATATACCTACCTCCCATAAAGATAGAACAGCATATAATAAGACAGGTTCATTAAAATAAGGATTACATAAATATGAGTTATGTAATAAAAAGGGAGGAAGAATGGTCTTACCAGAAATTCTAGGCTAAGGATAATTGCCATAATTGAGAACAAAATTTATCTTGATTTTCTTAGCAACCAAGGATAAAGGGAACCTCAATAAATTACCTTATTGTCATTGTCAAATAAAAGAAGCCTATTTCTTCATCAAGATAATGAACTATTATTCAGCCATCAGAAAGAAGGAAATCTTGCTGTTTGTGACCACACGGATGGGGCTTGAGGGCGTTATGCTAAGTGAAATAAGTCAGACAGAGAAACAAATACTGTGTGATATCACCTATATGTGGAATCTAAAAAAGCCAAATTCGTGGAAACAGAGTGTGATTTATAGACCAGGAGACACTAAGATCCAAGGAACCTCTGTTTGGTGATCAGTAAAACAGAGTTTGTCCAGGGAGAGGAAGGGCATCTGCAGTGCCGGCCTCATGGGGTAACTGGGGTGGACTTGCTACAATTCTACCAATAGCACAGTGGCAAGTGCAATATTAGCTGCTCTGGCTGGGCGAACACGTTACTGAAGCAAGCTGAAGAACTCGCTCAGAAATTCACAGGAACCTTCTAGAAAGAATTGGGAAGAAGACAAGGGGAGTGAGAAACCCTACAATAATGGTGGCTGCCAGAGTCAGAGAAGGGGTGTTTGTTAACGTGACCAAAACGTAACCTCCTCCCTAGTGAGGTCTGAGACACAGAGGTTGCGTGTACTATACCAAAGGGTATGCTTCCAAGAACTAAAAGAAATGTTGTGGGATCCCTGGGTGGCGCAGCGGTTTAGCGCCTGCCTTTGGCCCAGGGCGCGATCCTGGAGACCCGGGATCGAATCCCACGTCGGGCTCCCGGTGCATGGAGCCTGCTTCTCCCTCTGCCTATGTCTCTCCTCTCTCTCTCTCTCTGTGTGACTATCATAAATAAATAAAAATTAAAAAAAAATAAATAAAAGAAATGTTGTGATAACCACATAAAAGAGTAGAAATGATTTCAAATATAATACCCTACCCTTCACAAACAGAACGGGCACAGTAGTCTCTGTAGTAAGTTTACTCTGCTTTCAACTCCTTGCTTCTTGGTCAAATTTCAGAATCTTTCCTTGATCAAAATGGTTTGTATCCTAAGTGCACGTAGCTAAGCTAAAGACTTTTTTTTTTTTTTTTTTGCTTCCTTTCTCTGTGAAAGATGCATTATATCGATCTATATCTGTATCTATATCTCTATCTCCAAGCGTTTCTATTCCGGGCAAATTTCGAATTTGTTTGAGGAAGACCGTATTTAGCATGTTTGTTATGAAGAGACTCAGGTATCACATAGAGCTCCTGATCTCTTAGGTAGAGAAAGTGACCACAGGTGTCAATCGGGTGTGAGAGTGGGACAAGGGTGGCGACAATGGCAATGAAGAAAATCAGACCCCCACCTGATCCTCTATGGTGCCGTGGTTCGGGTAGGTCAGGGGGATGGACACATTCACAGCTTCTTAAAAAACGTTGCCTCAAATTTGCCTCCACCTGGAGAAAAATTGCTAGTGGGAGTCCTTGGCCTTGTCCTGTTTTGTGTTTTTATTAGTGACTTGGACGGCAACATGGAAAGCATGCTTGTCATACTTACCAATGTTGCAAAGCCGGTAGAGGTTGTTTGGTGAAAGACTCAGTGTCATGAAATTGAATGGTCGTCTAATTAACATTCATTAAAATCAAGTAAGAGGAAATCAGTTGCGTTCCTAATGCACCCAGCTTGACCACTTTTCATGGAAGAAGAAACATGATTTAATAGGATGGGGAGGCAGCTAAGGAAATCAGCCCAATAGTAACTTGGAATGACACAGCATTCTGTCCAAGCTGAGGCTCTGGTCGTGTTCTGATGACCCCCGGACTATGAATAGACTACGGGTACCCACCTTTCAGTGATGTCGAACAAGTAGACCTGCAGAGATAGCAGAAGAAAGGGAGGAGAGAGATCTGGAAGCCATGTGATGAGATAAGAATTCAGCATGTCTGAGATCTTTATCCAGGAAAAGAGAGTCTTTAGGGAGCATGTGACAGGGGTGGCCAGCTCATTGGAAGGGAAGTCAGGTGGAAGGCCACTGTTATTATTTTGTCTGCCTCCAGAGGGCAGAAACAGGGCCACTGGGGGAAAGTTTGCAAGGAGGCAGGTGTCAGAAGACTGGGGATAGATCTGGAGTTGCTGATAAAGGGCTGTCTGGGCAAGAAACGTTTCCTTCTTCCTGGTGTGTTCAGGCTGGGCAGGTGCTTAGCTGTCATGGACGTGGGAACAAGGATTCTGCTTTGGGGAGGACAAGCGGGCTGAAAACCTTTAGCTCCTTCCAACTCTGCGATCTTACTGTGGGCCCCGGCAGGCGGTCGTACGGCTTCCACCTGAAGAGCTTCCGATAACTGTGGGATGGATGTTCTCGTTTGAAATGACTTCAAGAATAGACAGACGTTGAACTACAATTTGCCTGTGTCTCGGCTTGAACAACCGTGAGGAAGGTGAAGCTGCCCCCTTGACCGGTTACATTGTTCTGGAGAAGTGGGTTTGGCCGAAGTTGCAGTGTGGCTCTTCGACTGGCTTATTGACTGAGCTGGCTGTCCTTTACACCAGTTAGGACTCTAGTAAGTTCTGAACGCTCTTCAAAACAGGATCAATCGGCTTTTTGTCAGTGTTCGTATTGAAGCTGGTATCAGATCTGGCTCAGGACGTCAGACAAAAAGTAAATGCAAAGAGTTAATGCCCTCGATCTACGGCCAAGACTGGGTTTCAAGATTAGAAGCAAGACTGGGCCTGCCTGCAAGCATCTAGTGACCCTCGCCATGGGCAAAGCGAGGAAGGAAGGATATTGAGACTGAGAACCTGGCTGGAACTTCTAGACACTATGCCTTGCTGGCTATAGTCATCGCTGAGAAAGAAGTTCAAATTTAAACATTTTAGATTTAGAGAAGTATTCAGAGGTTTAATGCTTTGAGATTTTTTTCAGTGTTAAGTTCAAAACTCATGCTTTCTTCTTCTCTTCTTTTTTAAGATTTTATTTATTTATCCATGAGAGACACACAGAGAGAGGCAGAGACACAGGCAGAGGGAGAAGCAGGCGCCCTGCAGGGAGCCTGATGTGGGATGACTTGATCCCAGGACCTGGGATAAGACCCGAGTGGAAGGCAGACGCTCAACCACTGAGCCACCCAGGTGCCCCCATAACCAATGCTTTCTTATATATGTTAAAGTTGCATTTCTTTTGTTATAAGGTATTTGAAATCAGGAAGTATCACTTTGGATCTTTTTTTTTTTTTTTTTAATAGACTCATCTTACATGGACAATAGAGAGGCTTACACGTCTGTATATTTTTGTGACACGCCTTAACTTCCCGGCATCTCCATTTGAATTTTAATTTTTGTATTTGAGCAAATCCTGACCTGCTTTTGGAGCAAAGTTATGACTATGGTTCTCCATAATTTAGGACCTAGCGTGGCAGGTGACTTGGGTTGTCAACTCTGTATAGTGAGACTCGTCGCCTCGTATTGAGGCTCTTTTTCCCACTCGCAGACCATCACTCTAGCTTAAGTCTATCATCTCCCACCTCGGCTGGAGTCAGGTCATGGTTTTCTGACAAGAGCCTTGTTCTATATCCTGCTTCCAGAATAGTCAGCTTTGAAACCTACTTCAATCACTCCATGCCTCTATAACCTCATTGTATTAAATTTAAATCCTTCAATGTGTAGTTAAGAGCTCTCTCAAAGGTCCCATCTTTTCCTTGTAGTTTCCAATTCCTGTTCTTTTAATTCCCTCCAGGGAAGACATCTTCATTAATTCATTCATTCATTCATTCATTCATTCATTCATTCAAAGATGAACCATTTTTTATTTACTGGGTATCAGATGTTTGAGGCTTTTAATTCTTAGGACCTGAACAGAAGGCACTATCACCATTTAACAAATAAAATGTTTTTGAATGTTTAAGAGAGGACTCAGAGAACTTTAATAACTTGCCCAACATCACTGGCTTTTGTCTAATTATAATTTCCATGCTCTTTGCAACTACACCATACTTCCTCTTATTTTGCAACAGTTATTGTGGTTTCTGTGCTGTGCCAACACTGGTATAAGGTGCTAGGATAGGAAGATGAATGAAACACTGAGGTCATCTGAGCATGAGCATCATGAGCATACGTTTAAAATTTTAAGGCCTTTTTGTGTATGTTGATTCTTAATTAAAACAAAATCAGTCTAGTAGAAGAAGTAGGCAGAAATAACAAGATCTGGAGAGAAACAGGAGTGTGCAAAGAGAAGTAAGATTCAAGAGTTTGCTGTTTTAGGACGAAGAAAAGAAAAAGAAGAAGAAAAAGAAGAGGAGGAGGTGGTGGAAGAGGAAGAGGAAGAGGAAGAGGAGGAGGAAGAAGGAGAAGAAGAAGAGAAGGAGGAGGAGGAGGAGGAGGAGGAGGAGAAGAAGAAGAAGAAGAAGAAGAAGAAGAAGAAGAAGAAGAAGAAGAAGAAGAAGAAGAAGAAGAAGAGGAAAAGAAGGACACTTGAATGGCTCAGCAGTTTGGTGCCTGCCTTTGGCTCAGGTCATGATCCCGGGGTCCTGGGATCGAGTCCCACATCGGGCTCCCCGCAGGGAGCCTGCTTCTCCCCCCACCTGTGTCTCTGCCTCTCCCTCTCTCTCTCATGTGTCTCTCATGAATAAATAAAATCTTAAAAAAAGAAGAAGACAACGACTGAGAAATAGGTCCTTTCTTTCTGGAATTCCCAGTTTGATTCTGGAGCTGTGTGGGATATTAGTGAAATCAGCGAAATGGGGCCCTCTGTCCTAATTGGCTTCTCTCACCACATGTCTCCCAAGGGGCTCTTGAAGCCTTCTTCCTAAAACATGATTCTGATCCTGGATGATGGTCCTGCACGGGGAGGGGAAAAAAAAGAAAAAGCGGTGGCTCCCTAGCTCCCTCCTGAGCTTCTCCAGCTTCCCTGGGGGCCATGCCCTCCAGCCCCCTGAACTCTCCTGACCCCGAAGCACACCTCTGTCCTCGCCTGCATGCTTTCCCTGTCTGGAGCACTCATCTTCCTCTTCCCTGTCCTAAGATCTCGTACTGGGCTTTGAGCTCCAGCTAACATCACTCCCGGCCTCCCCACAGTCTCATAGCTCTTTCCCCCAGAAACTCCTAATTCTTTTCAGTGCTTCTCGCATTGCTCTGAAGCTATTGACCGGGTCTCCTTCATTTTTGCATCCCCAGCATCAACCAACCTAAGCTTTGTGCTTTGAATGAGGTATCCCTGATACATATTTGTTGAATAAATCATTTATAAACTATGGGGAAGAACCCGAATGAGTAGACACTTTGACAAAGTTGAGAGGGCAAGAAGGTTAGATTCAAGCGTGGAGGGACGGGCTTGGCAAGGAGGTGAAAGCAGGCAAGAGGAATGGAGAAGCCTCGGGTTAGTTGCTTGCCCTGGAACCTCGGTCCTCTGCCAGGTTCAAGAAAACGCATTCATGAGAAATCTGGATGCGTCCTCTTCCTCTCTTGTCTTTCTCCTCTCCCCACACCCCGCAGGCCCCCTTCAACAGGCAATTGCGATGCTACTTCCATCTCTCTGCATGTCTGAGCTAAGACCTGAGTGCTATGAACGTTTTTTCATCTCAGTTTTCTTGTTTCTCGGGCCTCAGTGTGGTCCTATGTGCATTATCTGATAAATGATTGTTATTTTTTAGGTCACTGAAAGGAAGGCATTGCTTGGGGTCAGTGCTGAGCAGGGCTTGGTGACCAACAGTTGATGCCCAATGTGTTCCTTTGGAATACCTGGGAAGCTGAGGAGAGGAGGGGCCTCTGTGGGAGGACCTCTGCCTTCTCGCCTCCTGGATAATGGGGGGGGGGGAGGGAGGAAGGGAGGGAGATGGGAGGCAGCCTGTTGATCATTTTGGAGCCTCTACAACAGGAATACGTTACCCACTTAATTAATAGACACTCAAGAGTCACCCAGGAGTCACGTTCCGCAGGAGCACAGGCCGGGTCGGTGCGGGCACCGCAAGGGGAAGCCAGACCTTGTGGCCTCGGTGCAGCCGGGCTGGCCCCGCCGTGCTGGGGCGCGGACAGGTGCGCGGTATTGGAACAGACAAGGGAGTGACAGGATAGCTCACAAGGTTGTGGGGATGTAAGGAAAAGGAAAGTTACGATGTAACTTGCAAATGCAAAAAAAAAAAAAAAAAGCGTCTTAGAGTCTGAGCTCTGGTTATTACTCAGCACACGCTGCATGCATCCTGGCGTTTGGCCACCTCTGCGTGGCAGGTCGTGCCGTCCTGGTTTTTTTTTTTTTTTTTTTTTTTTTGAGCTGTTTGTTCCCCTCTTAAGCCTCAGACTTCTTTAGCTTGGGTGGAAAAAAGAAAAGAAAGAAAAAAGAAAAGAGAAGAGAAGGGAAGGAAAGGAAAGAAAAAAGAGAAGAAAAGAGAAGAGAAGGAAAGGAAAGGAAGGAAAAGAAAAGAAAAAAGAAAAGAGAAGAGAAGGAAAGAAAAAACGAGAAGAAAAGAGAAGGAAAGGAAAGGAAGGCAAAGAAAGGAAAAAAGAAAAGAGAAGGAAAGGAAAGAAAAGGGAAGGAAGGAAAAGAAAAAAGAAAAGAAGGAAAGGAAAGGAAAGAAAAGAAAAAAGAAAAGAGAAAAGAGAAGAAAGGGAAAGGAAAGAAAAGGAAAAGGAAGGAAAGAAAAGAAAAAAGAAAAGAAGAGAAGGAAAGGAAAGAGAAAGAAGAAAGAAAAGAAAAGAGGAGAAAAGAGAAGAGAAGGAAAGAAAGGAAAAAAGAGAAAAGAGAAGAGAAGGAAAGGAAAGATAAAGAAAAAAGAAAAGAGAAGAAAAGAGAAGAGAAGGAAAGAAAAAAGAGAAGAAAAGGAAAGGAAAGAAAAAAAGGAAAAGGAAGGAAAGAAAAGAGAAAAAAGAAAAGAAAAGAGAAGAGAAGGAAAGGAAAGGAAAGGAAAAGAAAGAAAAAAAAGAAAAGAGAAGGAAAGGGAAGAAAAGAAAAAAGAAAAGGGGAGGAAAGAAAAGAAGAGAAGGAAAGGAAAGGAAAGAAAAGGGAAGAAAAGAGAAAAAAGAAAAGAGAAGAAAAGAAAAGGAAAGGGAAGGAAAGAAAAGAGCAAAGAGAAAAGAAGAGAAGTAGAGGAAAGGAAGGGAAAGAAAAGAACGTAAAAGAGGGGAAGGGAAAGGAAAAAAAATAAAAGCAAAGGAAAGCGGGACCGGGCGGCCCTCGGCTGAGCACCTGCCGTCGGCCCCGGGCGCGGTCGCGGGTCCCGGGTCCCGGGTCCCGGGATCGAGGCCCCGTCGGGCCCCCGCGGGGAGCCCGCCCCTCCCTCCGCCCGCGTCTCCCCGTCTCCCCGTCTCTGTCTCACGAATGAATAAATGAGCGAAATCCTAAGGGAGAGGCGAGGAGCAGGGAAGGCAGCGTCGGGGCAGAGCGGCCAGCGGGGCCGGCGGCCGGGAGGCGGCGGCGCTACTCGGCGGTTTACGGCAGGGGCGGGGCCGGCGGCCCCATGTGGTCCCGACATCACTGACATGGCGGAGTCGCCCTGCAAGCCCGCCCGGTAGTTATTGGAGCGGCGGCGGCGGCGGCGGCGGGAGGAGGCGGGAGCGCGGCGGCGGCGGCGGCGGCGGGAGCAGCGGCGCGGCGGGTCCTCGGCTGCCGGCCGGGAAGGCGTGGGCGGCCCGCGGGTGGCGCGCCCCGAGCCCCGCGTTCGGCCCGCGGGCAGGTAGGGCCGGGGGGGTCCGGGGGGCCCGGGGGGGCCGGGGGGGGTCCAGGGGGGCGCGGGGGGGCCGGGGGGCGCGGGACCCCCGCGCGCGGGAAGCCCGGTCCGGCCCGACTGCGGCGCGGCCCCGAGCGCTCCGGCTTCCCGGGGAAACTTGGCGCCACACTTGGCCCGGGCCGGGGGGGGGGGGGGGGGTCGGCCGCCGCCTCGGGGTCCCCGCGGGGTCCGGGCCGGGCCTGCGCTCCGAGCGGACGGCGGAAGGAGCGGGCACATTTTTCTTGCTGAAAAAAAAAAAAAAAGGAAAAACCCGGGCAGCGCCCCCCCCCCCCATCCCTCCCGCAGACTCGGTCCGAGGAGTCCGCCCCCCCCGGGTCCCCGCGGCAGGATCGCGGCGGGTGGGGGGGGCGCGGGGCCGGGGAAGCTCCGACGTGTCACTTTCCGAGGCCGGAGGGCGGGGGCCGGGCCGGGCCGGGCCGGGGCTGGGCGGGGGGGGGGGGGGTCGGCCCGGGCTGCCCGCGGGGAGGACACTCCCCCGCCCCGCCGCCGGCCACCTCCGCGCGCCACGTCCTCCCCGCCGGGCCTGCCCCCGCGCCCCGCGCCCCGCGCCCCGCGCCCCGCTCCCCCCGGGCTGGGGGCGGCGAGCCCAGCGCTGCAGGCCGGGCGGGGAGCGGCGGGGCCCCGGAGAGCGGGCGGCGCAGCCCGGGCCAGTCGGCCTCCCCGAGGGGCGCCCGGCCGCGGGGGGGGGGAGGGCGGGGGCCGGCCCGCGGCGGTGCAAGGGCCCGGGGGTCAGGGGAGCGGGGGCGGGGGCGGGGGCGGGCGGCGCCGCTCGGGGGCGGCTCGCAGCGCGGGGGGCTCGGAGCCGCGGCCCCGCTCCCTCCCTGCGCGGAGCCCGGCGCCGCCGTCCGCGCGCCGCCTCCAGAGTCGCAACTTTTTATTCTCCCTTCAGCCCCGCGTTTCCTTGAAACGTTATGGAATTTGGTCGGGACGCGCCGACGCTCAGCGCGCCCCCCGCCCCATGCGCACCCCATCCCAGGCCAGCCCCACTCCCACTCCCGCCCCCAACCCCGCCCCACCCCCACTCCCATCCCCACTCACCCCATCCCCACTCCCATCCCCACTCACCCCATCCCCACCCCCACCCCCACTCCCATCCCCATCCCCATCCCCTCCCCACCCCCACCCCCACTCCCATCCCCATCCTCATCCCATCCCCACTCCCACCCCCACCCATCCCCACTCCCACCCCCACTCCCATCCGCATCCTCATCCCATCCCCACTCCCACCCCCACCCATCCCCACCCCCATCCCCACCCATCCCCACCCCCATCCCCATCCTCATCCCACCCCCACTCCCACCCCCACCCCCACCCCCACTCCCCCCAGCCCCCCCATCTCCCCATCCCGGTGGGCTTCTAGTCTCCCTTCCCTCCCGACACCCAGGCTCGAGCACGTTCTGGAACGGGACACCTCTTTGTTGGGTGGGCACCTTTGATTGCTTGCCCGCTTAGTTTTTAATGTGCAGCTAATTTGATTTGCATTTCCTCCAGTTTCCAGGTCCTGCTAGGGAAAACTAAAGGAGAGGAGTAAGCCACTTTTTTTTTTTTTTTTGGACGAGTGGCGAGAGGTGGGGCATTAGGAAAGGGGAGGCACCGCGGTTGTGGGCAAAGAGTCAGAGGGAGCAGACGGACCCGGAAGAAAAGGAATCTGCTCTGGAATAACACTTTTTTTTTTTTTTTTTTTTGAGGCTACAGGCCTTGGGCAAAAATGCACTGCTCTGTTCTGATTTCTCCTCTCCAGAGTTGCTCTTCCACTCTTCAAGTTAAAGCTGTGACTCTGGGGGCCTGGATGGGCGGGGGCCAGGGGGGAGCCCCATATCCCAAGGTGGCCAGGGGTCCTGGTTGTGTGCCTTGTGGGGGGGCCTTCAGTTTCCTGGTTCCCAGGGAGCAGCCCTTAAACAGAGTAAGAAGTCTCTGGGCATGTTTGTGGCCCTGCAAGGAGACCTCATCCGTGAGGGTGTTCATTCTTACATTGTTTAGGCACGAGAGGGTCACCCACAAACTGGTTAAGAACGAGGCCTCGCTGGTAAAAAAAAAAAAAATCATTAAAAAGTTGTGCTTAAACTCATAATGTATGCGTTGAAAGCGTTTTGGTTTAAATACTAAGAAAAACTTGCTGTAAAGATAGTGTTCACTTAAAAGAGATGTTAAAAGTGCAAGATACCATCATGGAATAAGGGTTGTAGTTTCTAATTACAGTATATACAGTTTCAGAAGGATATTCCCGTAACCTTTTAAGACAGACTTTATAAATAGCCCACATCGGACTGTGGACTGTTGGAGAGCCAGGCTTCTGGGGTTTTTGGAAGAAAGCTTGAGATTGGTTGCAAGGCTACAGGAGCCTAGGTAGTAATTTATTCAGAAGGAGATTGTGCCCCTTTTGCCTCACACTTCATTTAACGTGGTAGGACCTGGTAGTGCCCTTCGAAGTTCCCCAGGAGAACTTCTTAAACTTTGCAGTTTAGGAAAATGAGGCCCCGGGGGGAAAGTGGCTTTTTCGGGGTTGCCATCATTGGCCAAAGTGTGATAGAGGGTTGTATGGGTAACTACTCTTCCTTGGATATCTAACGTGTCCTAAGCCCTGTGTGTGCTTTTTAAGATATATTAACAGTCTTTAAATTTATGTGATCCTACGGACATTTTACAGACAAGGGTATTGAGGGTCACAGGAATTAAACTAGTTTGTCTAAGATCACAGTGCTCCCGACAGCAGGGTTTTCTTTGGTGAGGGAAGTGGCCCTGGACCTGTGCTGTCCACATCCAGTGTGGCAGCCGCAAGGCTCCTTAGCTGTTGTGCCTTTGAGATGTGGCCGGTGCAACTGAGGAATTCCATTTTACATTTTATTTACTTTTAAGAAATATATGTATTTACTTTTAATCATTTTAAACTGCTACTTGTGGCTCGTGGTTACCATATGGAAATCACAACGTAGAACTTTCTGACTCCCCAGTATGTTCACGTTTAACTGGATCATGCTGCTATTTAGATCTAGTTCACTGGTTTTTTATTCTTTTTTTTTTTTTTTTTTTACCACCAGAAGATGCTTAGATTCCACCTTCTAATGGAAGTTAAATCCTGAGTTAGCTATAGCTCAGTTTTGCTTTTATACCTTGAGTGGATAAAATGAACACTTTTTTTTTTAGTGCTTACGTAACATAGTTTAAACTGATGGATGGAAATTTAAATGACATTTTCTTGTTTGGAATTGCTGAAAAGGCAGAGCATGTGGATTATTTTAGCATAATAAAGGAGTGTAAACAGGCAATATGAGATATCATTGATGGGAGGCTAAAAAAAAAATGGTCTGCTAATAACCATGTTTACCTGTTAACCATGTTTCATAGGACTCCATAAGTAGCAGGTAAATAATACAGAGGAACCATCGTTCACGTTTCCTAATGAAGTTGCAGAATTAATCCAAAGAATTAAAACCATTGCTTTACTATCAGAGAATAAATTCAAATATAAAACAATAGATTTCATCTATGACTTGGGAAGAATGTATTTAAGAAGAAAGCAAACAGCCAGAAATACTCTTGGTGGCAAATGGTCAAGTAGTTTTCTGATTAGTGAGTTTAATTTATCTCTGTTTCATTTTAGAATTCATTTGATAAGAAGGAATTTCAACGACTTTCTTGATTTTGAGTGAAATAGTGGAAATTCGAGCTTCTGTTAAAGTGAGCATTTATCTGGATTCTATCCATAAATGTCCAGTAACTGAATACGTCGTGTTTTTTTTTGGGGGGGGGAGGGCATACTATTTTCAGGAAAAGACAAATGATAAAGTAATCTTTTTATTAGAATTTTTAAAGAAGTAGCTTCTAGGTTCATTATAAATCTATCTGAATCTGTTTGCCTTTCATAGTTATTGTACTTCCTAGGATTAATTGCAGTTCATGATCCTGATGCTAGAGCATTACAGGATCCTGAAAGACCTACACTTGTAAATCAGTTTTAAATTGATCTGTATTACTTTAGTGTAATGTGAATTGCATGGCCTCCAGCTCTCTCAGACTTGTAAATTCAATTACAGGTAAGTCATTAGTTAATGACACTGTTGAGATAGCTGCAACACCCTTTTCATACCCATTCCTGACCCTTGGGAGCATAGTTATTTTCAAGGAACCAGGATAAAGACCACGTTATAAATAGGACTACAGTGTTCTCGTGAGTGTGACCAGTATGGGAAACACCATTTAACTCATGATACATGGTTCCAGTTTTCGAACGTCAAGGCGCTTAATACAGATGAGAGACTTACTAAAATCTTAAAAGATGTTGAAAGATGGGCAAATAATGGGCAGGCATTAGAAATCTTAAATGTCTAGTGAGAGCTGCCAAGGACTTACTTTACTTTTTAGCTGTGTATTTTTCATAGACTTCTGAACCTCTCTCAGTTTGGGCTTCCTGATTTTATTATAAAGAGAAGACATCTCATCCATACTTTTTTTTTTTTTTTTTTTTAATGGTCATCCAAGGGATTAATGAGTTAGTACTGAAAAGTGTGTGGTAAAGCCTTATGCAAACTCCACGGTCCGTTATATTCCAAACTTTTAAATAGACGTTCCTGATTTATTACTTTGCACCTTTTGAGGGACCTCCAAATTGCAAGTGGACAGTTTGAAAAATAATTTTTCTATTTTTGATGACTAAATAAAGCTTAAAGCTTTGGATTGCTGTGTTCATTTTCTCCCTGTCCTGATAGAATAGTTGATTTGTGACCTCTCACAGATTGTACTGTGCGTTAAGTCATCCCGCTCCATGTTTTGGAGAAGTGTTTCCTTAGATGTAGCTAATAGCTGGCTGGCTTTGCTGACGTGGACACGACAGTGTGCTTGATATGGGGTTTTTCTTGAGATCGGGGGAAAGTGTGCAATCTTTCAGAGGAACTTTGAATACTGAATGATAGAGGCTTTAGTCATTGTATATTATCTTAGCCTATTATTTGAGCTTTCAGTAATTACAGCTGAGAATGGGGGGGAGGAGAATATTTTCAGGGTAGGGGGAGCTTTGCAACTTACCTGTGTTTCCATTTTAGAAATCATAATTGCCATTTCTTAACATCAGTGAGGTTAATCCATTAAATGAGAGTTTTTTGTGGTGAGATATTTTCAAGCAAACCTAAATTCTCATCCTTGTGGCAATTGGGAATGCACTTAAGTGCTTGAGGAGAAGCTTTATTCTTTAGTTTACTCGGAACGCCTTTGAATATAAGAAAATGTTCATAAGTGCGTACACACACACTTTTTTGCCTTAAAATATAAAGTATGGTGGGGTCCGTGGGTGGCGCAGTAGGTTAAGCATCCGACTCTCTTGGTTTCAGCTCAGGTCATGATCTCAGGGTTATGGGATCAAGCCCTGCTTAGGCTTTGTGCTCAGCAAGGAGTCTGCTCAAGTTTTTCTTTGTCTCTCCCTCTGCTCTTCCCCGCACTCTCGCACTTTTTCTCTCTCTCTCCCTCTGTCTCTCAAATAAATCATTAGAAAAGTGTAAAGCCTATATGGTGTTCTGTGTTTCAGCAAGGCAGAAAATACTTGAATCATTGTGGTTAGTTCGAGGCAGGGCTCTGTAGAAGTCAAGCCCAGGTTCACTGGGAGGAGGACTTGATGGGTGCTTTGCAAGGTACATCTCTGGAGAGGCTGGCTGGTCCCTAGCTTCTCCGGAGGGGAGTTGTCTATGGTGCAGGTTTAGGGTCTAGGATCAGTCCTTGTGGACCAAAAGTATGTGGGGTTGGGAGAGGCGATAGGGGAACGGAAAGTTTTTAAGCCACCAAATGTAAATAGAAAAGGTAGATACAGTGTTGAGCCATCTACCGGTGGGGGTACTTCTCATTTTGGAAGTGGATCCATCTTTGAGTCTTTGTCTTTTTTGCCCGTAGTTGAGATGTGCAAGGTTAGCATTCTGAAGCTCCTGGATTGTAATTTTCAGTGCCCTTGACCGATGAGATGCCCTTGGCAGTACTCATTGTTGTTTCAGGCACTGGCTCCCAGTGTTTTGTTTCTTTGATATCTTGACAACTGCTTGTCAGTTTTAAATAGCTGGAGGGAGAAGATTTTAGTGAGATGGTATTGAGCCAAGGTTAGCAGTATTTGAGATTCTAGTAAGTATCTGTTTTAAATGGTTGTATTTGAGTTTAAAATTAATTTTATTTCATTCACTTGTTTATGGCCTCAGACGGCATTTATTAAGTTCTAGGCTAGATTCTTTGTTAATGGAATATTCTACAATGACTTTTTTTTTTGGGGGGGCAAATGCAAAGCATTTTTTTAAAAAAATTAATGCATAGGGGTATTTTGCTCATATTTTTGGAATGTTGTGTAGAGAATAGTGTCTGTCACCAGACACTTAGGGCAGGGTGGTGGCAACTTCGATTCTTTGATCCTTTCTGAAATTTGAGAATTGTTAAAATTGGAGGACTTACAGGCTATGTTTAAAAAAACCTAAATTTATATTTGAATTTAAAGCTTCTGATACATCCCTGTTTTGACTCTGGAAGACAAAGATTTTTGTAAAGGCAACCAATCAGAGAAGTTTACTTAAACTAAGTAGAATACCAACTCATAGTCTTCAATTATGAAAAGCTTTCTGTTGAAGTAATTGTTAGAAAATTGTCTTTATACACAAGCAAATGTAGTACGTTTGAGAAGTAATTGAAAACCCTAAAATCCCAGGAAATAGCATGATTTAATTTACTCTTAAGGGACTCAGCTTCTCCACAACTGGTGAAAGAGGGGTCTCTATTAAAAATAACTGCATTGTTCTTGATGTAACTAATTAGGAATTTGCAATTATCCAGGCAAGTCTAGGATACAGTTTGGTTTCCTACTCTATATGAAAAGGTTTTACTGTAACAGGGGCTTAAATAGATTATAAGAGGGAATATTTCCCAAATTAGGAGAACAAGCTACTTTTAAGCACTTTGGAAAAATCAGTTTACTTAAAAACAGTGTAAAACTGCAGTAGGGGTTGGAGCTAGTTCTGCTGGGCCTTTCATCGAATCATAGGAGCCTTTGGACACTGGGGGCTTACTCAGTGCTATCCAGGCTAGGAACAGTTTACTAGTAAAAGTTAGAACTATATTTTTGTATGCAGAGTAAATCACAACAACAAGCAAATATCTGTCACCCCCTCCTCCCACCAGTAGACTCCAGTTAGGCCTGTTGATTTGTTTTGGAGTTTTTCTGTTGACATTCGCTTCCCTACTTGTTAAAGTTCTTTTATCACCTGTAAGGACTTGATGACAGATCGGTGAGAGCAGGTGTTAAAGGTTTAAGAACATCATTATTGCTTTTAGTTGCCCATCTCCCCTGCCTTGTGGAAAGGCCTGGGAGTAGTATTTAAATAAGCCTTTTAGGCACCCTCCTCCTCTGCTTTTCCTAAAGCAAGACCTTCCTGGGCTGTTTAACTCCAGGCACTGAACGAACTGACTGGTAAGAAGAGTAAGGGTCTTTAAAAAGATCTCTGTATATTTACGTCCAATTACTCAGACAATGAAGTTTTCTAGTATGTGACTCTCTAGGGGTCACATTGACCAGTTTTTATAGTACAAGTTGTATGTGTGGGATGCTTAATATATTTTTAGGATATTATGCTTCCTTTTATATTTTGAAGTTTTTTTTTTTTTTCAAACTATTTTTTGTTGTGTAAGTTGTTTAGGCAGAAAATACTGTCTTTAGATATTGTTGTTTCTGGTTTTTCTGGGGGCTTTTCTTGTCTCAAGAGAAATAATTCCAATTTAGAGTAATAGAAGTAAACATTATTCTGAATTAGTGAATCAGAAAAGACTTAAAAGTACATTGGATTGGAACCCTCTTGTATCCCTGTTGAGAATGCAGAAGGTAGAGCTTCATGGAAAACAGTTTTGTGGTTTCTTGAGAAATTAAATATATAATTATGTAGCAACTCCATTCTTAGGTATGTACCCCCTGAAATAATTGAAAGCAGGGACTCCAACAGATTCTTGTACGCCAGTGTTTATAGCAGCAGCATTGACAATATCAGAATGGTGGAAACAGCCCAAGTGTCCATTCACAGACGAATGGTGTACACTTACAGTGGAATATTATTGAGCCGTAAAAAGGCCTGGAATTCCTCTACATGCTACAACATGGATGAACCTTGAAAACGGTATGCTAAGTGAAATAAACTGCTTACAAAAGGACAAATACTGTGTGTTTCCACTTCTGTAAGGTACCTGGAAGAGGTAAATTCACAGTCACAGAGTAGAATAGAGATGAACGGTGGGCTAAGGGGAGGGGGGCATAGAAGTTACTGTTTAATGGGTATAGAGATTCCATTTGGGGTAATAAAGTTTTGGAAATGAATCTTGGTGGTGGTTGCACAACATTGTGAATGTACTTAATGCCACTGAACTGTGTGCTTAAAAATGGTCAAAATGATACATGTTTTGTTATGTATATTTTACCACAATAAAAAACAAAGAAAAATATGGAAGGAAATTTATTCCACACCATCTCAGTTTGTCTCTTTGCTCCCCCTTGGTCTGCCTCCTTGCTGGTTTGTAGGTAGTTGTGTCCCCCCCCCCCCCCCATCTCTTTCTTTTGCATTCTAAAGAGAGATTCCCCTAGGCTGTTTTTAGAGATGAGAGTGTCTTCATTTTATTAACGGACTTGAATTTAAGAGACTGTTTAAAAGTAATAGATCTCTGGAGGGGGAATAAAAAAAGACATTTTAATATTTAGACGAACTAGGTAGTTTATTAATATCTTCAGACCACGTAGGCACATAAAGGCAACGTAATCGATCCTGAATTTCACTGAGTCATCTAAAAACCAGGGATGTACAATTAGACTTGTCATATTTTCTATTCCATTTGATCATCTTCAGTACTTTAGGAAAAAGTTTGATTTCCACTCAGAAAAACGTTCTAAGTCCTCTCAGTTTGTACTCCTGTTGGCAGTGTTTAGGTGCTAACATTCTTCAGTTCCTTAGACTAAACCCTGTTGGAAGGGATAGAGTGAAAGGATGTAGTATTCTGTTTTATTCATCTGAACTTGTCCCAGGCAGCTAATAATTTTGTGGTAGTTCTTGCACCCTGAATGTTGGTGGGTTTCTTTTTTGTTTTTGTTTTTTTCTTCTGGAATATTGGTGTTGAATTTGGGTAGGTCGGTTATAAAAAGATGGCAGGATTTTCATTTAGGCGATTAAGTATGAAACTTAAACATCGGGTAGAAAGCGCATGTTAGGAATACTGGAACTATACAAATTCAAGTGGAAAGATTTGAGTACATATACAAATAAGTTATGGGGAAAATTATATTAATTATATGTGTATGTAATTAAAGTAATTAAAAAAGGCTTTGTCATCCATCATAGCTCATTAATTCCTGGACTCCTGGTAAACAGTATGAAGTTGCAAGGGTATATGATGGTAGTGAGTGTGTGCTCTGCTGTGTGGGTAATGCTGTATTTTTTTGCTGTGTATGGAAATAGCATTCATGCCAGGGCAGGCCATTTTCGTGGCCCACTAATTACTCCAGAGGTACTCTCCTTACCAACTGATATCAAAAGGCAATGAGAACCCGTGATCTGTTTATATCTAGCAGGGGTATAAAGAATTATAACATGTTTTCAGAATGCTCTTCATTGATTTTGGCCTCCATGAAAGAAAAAAATGGCCCTTTCCATTCTGCATATCCTCATTACGTTCCAGAGCTTTATTTTAGGTCGTCTGTAATTTTCTTTAAATTTGTCTAGCACTTTATCTGTACTTTTGAGAACACTTGTCCTTTTCAGTGTTGTCCGATTGTCTCCTTGTCCGCCCCCCACCCCCTTACTTGAATGTAGGGATGATTACTAATTGAGGGTCTTGCATGGTGAGTGCATAGTAAATGTTCCTTGGATGGTTGAATGGATGGATTCCCGGGTTGAACGTGCCATTTACACCTCATGCCTCTCCTCAGGTGCCCCGTCAGTATATCTTCTACTGAAGTTGGCCTCTTTGAAGCATGGGCCATGATGTGGACATTTTTGTTTCCAACAGTGTTCCTGGGGTTTTTTCCCTCATAGTAAGGATCTAATAAATATTTAAACAAAGAAAACAGAGGCATGAGTCACCTTCAATGCAGGTCTGGCTTTGCATTTATTACTATTTTAAAGAAATGAAAGGGGCGCCTGGCTGGCTCAGTCAATAGAGCATGCAACTCTTAATCACGGGGTTGTGAGTTCAAGCCCCATGTTGGGTGTAGTTTACCTAAAAAAAAAAAAAAAAAAAAAAAAAAAGTCTTCTAAAGAATAAATGGACTTTTCCATGTCTATGTTAGGTTGATCACTGATTTTGAAAATTTTAACAAATAGCTTCCATTTCTGTTCCCTAAAACTGTGGTCCTTGATTATGTTTATTTTGCATATCCATTGGACTCAGTTTGGGAATTGATAAACTAAGAAAGTTATTTTATGAAAAAGGTAACTTTTTAGAGATTTGTAGTAATTTAAAATAATCCTTTTATAGGGAAATTCTAGAACGGTGACAGGAAGGGATAGAACTAAACCAAAATGTGCCTTGCTGAGGTGTTGGGGGCCCAGCTGAGATAGTTGATTCTGTTAGATTGTGGCCAAACCGTTTGGTCTAAAACTAAGCCATGGAGAAAGGGTCAAAGAGCCTATCATGGAAACCTGAGGAGAGTGACCTCAGCTATTTGAAGGTGAGTTTTACCTTATTCAGAAGATGGAGTTAAAGTATGCTGGAGAAGAGAAGAATCTCTTAAAGCATGTATAACCATGAGTGGGTTGGAGGGTGCAAGGGGCTCTTACTCCTTATGTTCGGGGTAGCATCTGGGAGTCCTTAGTTTATTAAGTGTTTCAGGTGAATGATGTAATCAGACAATTTTGGGAGATTGACCTTATTGACCAGTGGCTGGAAAGAAGTGAGGTGGAGGGTGAGCTTTGGAGACCAGAGGGACTCCAGTTAGAATTAGGGCAGAACTGAAGGGTTCAGACTTAAAATGACTTTATCCTCACATTCTTTGAGGTAAAACGATAACCAGCTCTTGGCAGTTTTATATAGAAATGAGTTTAGGACACTTGTCATTTGTGCACTAAACTTACAAAACACTCTGTGACCACAAGTCAGATGTAAAACATAATAATAGTGACCAGTAATTCCCAGGCACATACTATGCACCAGGCATTTCCATATGTATATATATCCCATATTCATAAGCCTAACTCTGGAAGGTAGATATTATTTTCTGTTTTTGTGTGTTTCCAGTATCTTCAGCAGAAGCTGGTGCATACCAGGTGCCCTATAAATGTTAAGTGAATTGAAGATGAGGAAGGCATGCTCGAGAAGGTTCAAAATGTCACCTAGACTGATTCTTGAACTTTTTTCAGCTGCCTCACACGACTCAGTAGTTCACATGACCTATGCCTCATCTGTATCTCCAGGCTTGGAGTACTGTCTGTCTGTGTCCCCAGGTAGCTAGCTGGATTCTAAGGCCTTCCACGTGCTCAACCTGTTTATTGCCCAGAAACCTAAAATTCATTTTTGAAACCATAATAATATTCTGGACCTTTCCCAAGAGATATTCCTAGCTTGTTTTCTGTAATAGCAACTTAATCTTGGGATGAGAGAAACCAGAGAATAAAAGTATACTTTGTAGAAAGTGATATAGAAGAAACCCATTATAGTGAATGGAAAAAAAAAAATCTAGAGCAGTTGGTTGGGAAATGGTAGTGAAGTTTTTACCTTATTCAGGCATTTGAAAAACTCTGGGAGGTTTTTCACTGAGTGGCAGTTCAGTTTTGTTCATCTTCCATCCCTCCCCTCGAAGCCTTTCATTTAAGTTAATTTACACAGAGCAAGATCCTGTACTTCTAATTTGCACCTGGAAAAGCAGAGCCTGCTCCTCCTAATACTAACCCTTTCTCTCCTTTTAAGGCTAATAGTCTGTGGTGTTTGGGTCGTCCCAGAAGCAGCCGCAGAGATGGGACCAGCACAGAACGGACTAGAGGGAGCCTGGTCTCTGAGCTCAAAGCTCAGCTCCTGTGGTTTAATGAAAGGTGACCTCAGGATTCAGAGGAGCCCTGTGCTTTCCCAGACGGCCCAGGCTAAACCTGGGGAGCTGGCAACCCTAAATGCTTCCTTTGTTAGAAATCATTTAGTTCTCTACTCCATCTTTAGAAAGTGAGTTCACTGAGGTGAGTTGAGGACAAGGCTCTGAAGTGGGGCCTGACTTGCCTTCCTCCTGCGTGCGGGGCGGTGTGGACCAAGAGGCTAATGAAGATGCCGCCCTCAGGGTCTCTTCCCTCCGCGGGTGCTGCTGCTTCCCAGAAGGGCCCAGAACGGGCTAGCTGGCTAGCTCGGTGCTGCTCTGGGGATTGTGTTTCCACAGAATGGGGAGGGCCCCGTTAGAACCTGCTTTCCTTCTTTCTCCTCTGCCCAGGAGGGGGGGCTGTCGGTGGGGAGAGTGTGGGCCTCCTGTCTGGGCAGCTGGGGCCTGGGACGTCTCAGCGTGCTCCCCGCATTCTAGGCCGGCTGGGGGCAGGTCTGCAGGTTACCCTGGCTGCAAGTCAGGAGAATACTTAACTTTTAAAAATCTATTATAATCCCTTAAAATGTAAAGAGAACAGTTTCAAGCAACTATTTAAAGAAAAGAATGTGTTGATTTTGAGATTTGGACGTTTTATTTGCTTATTTTTGTTTTAAATTGCTGGGACCATCTTCTCTCACCCTCATACGCTTTCGCCATCATCACCCCAAAGGTGGACATTTACTTAATTTGGGGTAAGGGATACCACAAGTAGCCCAGGTATGTAGTCTCATGTTCAGAGAAATACAATCAGTAGTTTTGAGCCTCTTAGAAAGGAAGTAAGTCTAATTGTTAAAATGTTTTTTTTTTTTTTTTAAGAGATTTGGGAGGAGAGAGAAGAAATGGGTAGCAACTTATAAAGGGTTTTATATTTATATTTTATATTTTATTTAAGCCTTTAACAGCACATGTCTTCATTTACCAAAACATTTCTTCATTAATGAAGAAACAGTTATTTCCAGTTCTATTTGCTTTTGACATATTTTAATCCCACTATGTGATTACTGAGCCGTAGCTTTAACTGGATCTTAATGATACCTGTAAGAATCCGAAGAATTTTAAAACCCAGCTTTTTAGACTTTGCCATTTGCTTGTTATATTAAATTTAAACATGGAAACAGTGTCACTTCCTATTTATGTTTCACTTTCTGATTCTCCTGAATTAGTTCAGGGTTCTCAGAAGTTTGTTCAGACCTATCAGGGCATAGTAGTTGGCTAAATCTTGAAAGAATGACGGAGTCAAATAAATTTCAGTACTAGATTACCTAAGCTTCATTTTATTTGGAGTCACTTGGGGTCCCAAGTGTTTGCCATTAAGTTGCTAGTTTTGCAGGTTTTCCTTCTTTGCTCTTTGTGAACAGCGGGGATTATAGCCCGAGGAGGGGAGGCCAGGATTTGGGAAGGAGGTAGCACCAACAAAGGTGAGCGAGTTTGTTCCTATTATATTTCATGTGGGATGGCAAGTTTTCCAAATTCTAGTTTCCACTGAGTCATCCATGAGTTCAGGAGAGGGACAGTTCCTGTCTGCTGTCAGGTGTTCTCCTTGGCAGATGAATGAAGAACCTTTTTCTTTTTTTAAAAGTGTTTTTTTTTTAATACAGATAGCTACGTTTGTATATCTTCAGTTAATAAGGTTTCAAGAAATAACTTTCATAAAAAAATAACTTTTATAACATTTTTCATGAAAAAGTATACAATAATTTTCTAGAAAGTTTGGTGGTAAGGTAAGGTAGATGAAAAGGAAATACCTTTTAAAGAAAATCATTCTTGGGACTTCTTCAGCTGCTGTCTGTAAAAGCAGATTATCCCTATGACTTTTATATTAGGAGGGCATGAGAAACTGATTCAACTTGGAATTAATATTTTTGGTAATAAGGTAGATCCTTAATCATCATTTATAGTGGAATGATTGAACCTGTGGGCTCTGGAGAATAAGACCAGAGTTTGAGACTGCACCGGGTAGATCTTGGACTTTGGTTAAATTACTCAATCTCAGTGGCCTTTTTTTTTTTTTAAGATTTTATTTATTTACTCATGAGATGCACAGAGAGAGGCAGAGACTTAGAGAAGCAGGTTCCATGCGGGAAGCCCGATGTGGGACTCGATCCCAGGACTCAGGGGTCACGCCCTGAGCCCAAGGCAGGTGCTCTACCACTGAGCCACCCAGGTGCCTCCTCAGTGGCTTCTTAAACGGGAATTATTAGGACTCTCCGGCTTGGTGCACAGCTTTAAACAAGGGCTTAGCAAGTGATAGCTGCTATTTTAATATTTTGTTCACTGACTACAGACAAATTTAACTGTTGGACATACTTCTTAATAGGATGATCGTTATTTAAAAAACCTTCCCAGTTATTTTAAGTGTATATGAACGTCAGCCTTCGGTTTTCTCTTGGCCTTGCCACTGGCTCTTTGGATATTCTTGTGTACGTGACAGCCTTGTAGCTCTTCTCTGAAGCCATGCTCGGAGCTCTTTGCCTTGGTAGTAGTAGTATGGGCAGAAAATGAAATAATATGTGTAAGTAGCCCTTTGGGGGGAGAAAGAAGCATGTCTGAATGCCAAGCAGTACTAATTATTCCAAGTGTTACTTCTGCCAGTATTTTTCTTCCTTCCTGCCCGCTCAGAGAGGTGGTCCCTTTTAAAGTAGATATATGACAGCTCTGCTTCCTCTCCTAAAGTGTAGGATCAAAGGAGAGTTGTCATAAAGGAGAATCCCTCCCTCCCATTCCTTCTCGCTTTTCTTGTGGATGTTGTTCTAACCGTTTTTAAGAGAGGAGATCAGACCTTGACATCAGTGGGTGAAACCATGGGGCTCCCAAGACCTGCCTTTCATCTCTGGGTCACCACCTCAGACAGTGTCCCCCATTTCTGTGATGGCGTAAATCCGCCACTGCTGGGGAACAGTGCGCCGCAGGTTGAGACCTTGAAGTATTTCTGGAAATTTTAGCTGCTTTTGCCACTCATCGTTGGGATGCCCATTTCTTTAGAATGACATGGGGTGTTTGGCAGAGGTGTCCGTGAATAGAATAGTTTTCTCTGCTTTGGCAGTTCCTAAACCTCACCAACTTCCTAAAAATTGGAAGCAGGGGTCTGAAAAAGTAAGAGAAGAAAAACAAAACTGAGTTTTGCCTGGTTGTTTACTGGCAGGGTTTTTCTAGACATAAACACAGTTGAATGGAAAGGATAATAGGGATTGGAGCCTGTCTTGCTCCATGAGAGTGAATGAGCCACTGTTAGACCTTAACGTTGGAGGGAAAAAATAACCTTCACCTTTATTAGAAAAACAAAAACAAAACCCAGGCAGTGAGTGTAGGCTAACTGATGAAAATTAAAGGTCAGTTTCTTCGTTGCCCCACCTCAGTGCATGCCTCAGGCCATGTTAATAATGGCAATCCTATTATTTTCTTACTGAAGGCAGGAAATGCTGTCTACACCCATTAGATTTGTTTGAGTGCCCCCTGGCTGGAAATGTAGAAAATTAAATTTTCTAACTTGCAGGGAGGGGAAAAAAAATCCTACAGTGCAGCATAGAAGGTGACTGTTGGTCTGGGACAAGAACAATGTCATTAAAAAAGAATCACCTTGATATTCTTCATCTCTATTATACGGACATTTGGCCTTTATCCACGTTGAAATCATGAATGGATTTTTTTTTTTTTTTAAGATTTTATTTATCCAAGAGAGGAGAGAAAGAGCGTGCTTGCGCAAGAGTGGGGGTGAGGGGCAGAGGAAGAGGCAGGCTCCCTGCTGAGCTTGGAGCCCAACACGGGGCTCCATCCCAGGCCCTGGAGATCAGGACCTGAGCCCAAAGCAGACACTTAACCCACTGAGCCACCCAGGCGCCCCTTGTGAGTGGATTCCTGCACGTTAGGTGTATAGAGAGCCTTTCTGAATATTGTCAGAACCGGCTCAGTTCTAGACGTCATGCCACAGGTTTGCAAACTTGCCCAGCTTCTCACATCTCCCAGTGGCTGGCTGTTGGAAACTTGCTTGAAGGAAGGCTTTGTCACAGCTTTCTTTCAGAAGATAAGTTCGCTTTTGAAAAGCAACATTCATGTTAAAGAAAATCTGTTTATTCATTAGGGCAGTCAATTACTTTGTCGTCTTAATAACACTTAATAACAAGAAGAGAAATTTGGTATCAGTTCACGTTACAGAGAAAATACGTCAGCCTGTCCCTGCATATTGTAATCATATATTTTTGTGTCTTTGTTTTAGACGATCTTTTAAAATGTGATATATTTTTTTTTTAAGCAAGCTGATACCCCTCCTGTATCTTTTCTTTTTTTGAACAAGGCAAAAGCTCTTTATTGCTATTTGATATTTGCTTTATTGGGATGTTCTGTTACAGATTCTCAGTTGGTACATAATTCATTCTCCTAAGACCTTCAAAAGCTATTGGATTTTCCCAGAAATACGTGATGAAAAGGAGAATCTTAAGTTGAAGGGACTTGCTTAGAATCACAGGAGTAGCCAGCACTTGAAGAAGCAGATGTTTCAGTCTTTGTGTCTAGAGGAGGTTAAAGAAACCATTCTATTTAATGGATCTGTCATTCATGTAGAACAGAACGTCTTGGGTTCTGTGGCTGAAGCACCATAATTTAAGGTTGTCATATTTGTTGCATTGACCATATACTTAGAACTTTTTCTTTGCTTTCTAAAATGATCTCTTAGAAAGGAGTCTGTAATATCTTTATGGGAAGAGAACGGTGAACCAGGGGAGCCTTTCTGAAGGTTGTCCTTTCCCTTTGTCTTAATTCCTAAAACTTTTTGGCAGTTTGCCTTCAGTGGTGACCATTTGGCTCCTAATAGGTTGCTTCTGGTTGTCATCAATACCAACATTTTTCATGATGTTTATTTTCCTCATTCATTCGTCACCGTAATTATGTATAAGAATAAGCAACGCATGGGATTTTTTCGTGGTAATTGTAGCATATGTAGCTTATATGTGTGTTTTGTAAAATTACATCTTAGCAGTAGCACATGACATTGAACATATTTTGGGGACATTTTTAAAATCCATATTTATATTTCATTTATAAAAAGGATCTGGCTTTCTGTTAGCTTTTTCCATAATAAGGGTCTCAAGAACCATAGACTCCCTCTCCTTCAGGTTTGTGTTGTTTTTTGTTTTTTTGTTTTTTTTCTTTGACAACCCTGAGATTAGTTCTCCTTAGGACTCCTGACACTAATTGTACCCTTTGGCATGGGGAATTTGAAACTTCCATATAAAAATAGAATTAAAGGGCTTTGAGAAATTTCACCTGATATTCAGTGAGTGTTTGGAAGTAAAATGTTTTCATCTGAAAAATTGTTTTCATGGGTGCCTGGGTGGCTCAGTGGTTGAGCACCGGCCCTTGGCTCAGGGCGTGATCCTGGGGTCTTGGGATCAAGTCTCACATTGGGCTCTCATGAATGAATGAATAAATAAAATCTTTAAAAATAAAATCCCACTATCTTTCACTTTTTTTTTTTTAAGATTTTTAGTAATCCCTGTAACCCGATGTAGGGCCCGAACGCACAACTTCAAGATCAAGAGTCACACGCTCTACTGACTGAACCAGCCGGGCACCCCAACCATCTTTCACTTTTACATTTTCAGAGATTCACTATAAAACTGAGTCACAAGAATCCTAACCTAAGGGAGAACATTTGGGAATTAAATGCCAAGTGGCTCATTATGGGGGTCCTCCCTTCAAGATGGTAGCACACTACACAACATTTAATAAGCAACAAAACTGACTGAGCCACCCAGGCGCCTGGTTTAAAACATTTCAGAATGAAGATTCTTCTGAACCAAATTGTTCAAAAGAACAGCGCTAGGAATAAGTGCTCCACGGCTTCTGTTTGTCTAAAAGTTTAAATTCACTGAACTATAGATAAACATCCTTATACGCAATCATCCGTTTAGTATCCTGGAAAAAAATATCATTACGCTAAAGGTTAAGCAAGTTTATATAGGCTATCAGGTGTAATGTTTCCAATGATTACTTTTCCATGGCAAAACACGAATTGCGTTACTGATTAAGAAAAATAAACAATAACGCCTAACTTTGTATCCTTGCCCTGATTTCTTGCCAAGCTTAAACGCACCAGGTGTATTTCAAAGAAATAGGTTAGACAATCTATAACAAATTCCAGCCAGTCGGTTAATAATCTATACATAATGCATAACCCAATATAGACTGTGACCATAGGGGGGTGGTAGTGGTATGTTCACAGCTGTAGGTGAGAGTCGGGGCGTAGAAGAGGAGGGTAAGGCACATTCATGAGTCGGGCCCCTGCCCAGGCGTTCTTCGGTGTCCCCAGGTTATAAGGTTGATGACCCACTGTGGTGAGAGAAAACCCTAGTGGCCCACATCGTACTTCTCATTTCCCCTTTAGAAGTAGAAGGTTGTCGGAACGGATGGCCTTGCATGAACCGGTACCTGAAGCTTAGGGAGGCTTCGGTTCAGTCAGCTGTAGCCTTGGAGTCCAGCTCTCCAGGTGTGTGGAAAGTTAGGGGCAGGGAGCCTTCTGATTCCCCTCTGGGTTCTCCACTAACACAGATTCCTTGAGGGCAGGGACCATGCCTTTCCTTTTTTTTTTTTTTTCTTTCAAGATTTTATTAGAGAGCCAGCATGCAGGAGTGGGGGGAGGGAGGAGAGGGACAAGCAGACCCCATGTTGCTGGGAAGCCTGACCCCGGTTTGATCCCAGGACTCAGAGATCATGACCAAAGTGGAAATCAGTAGTTGGCAGCTCAACTGACTGAGCCACCCAGGCGTGCCACCCCCCACCGCCCCTTTCTTTTTATATGGTGTCTGGCAAACAAGTAGTGTGCGTAAGTGTTTACTGAATCAACGACTTGGTGGCATTTATGACAGCAAGACATTGACACCAATATCCCATGTGTTTGAACCAGGAAGAAACTTGTTTGATATTCAGACTTGTTTGATTTTAAAGCTGTGTTCCAGTTCTAATTCTTGGAAGTATATGAGATTTGTACTTTAAGGGAACTGAGGTCGGGGTGGGGGGGTATGGGCACCTGGGTGGCTCAGGCTGCTTAAGCATCTGACTTTGGCTCAGGCCCTGATCTCAGGGTCCCTCCCCCATCCCCATATTCTCTCTCTCAAATAAAAATCTTTACAAAAAAAAAAATTCCCAAGTTGCTTAAAAAAATAAAATAACTGAGGTGGGAGACCTGGCTGGCGCAGTCAACAGAGCATGTGACTCTTGATGGCGGGGTTTCAGGTCTGTGCCCCACATTGGGTGTGGAGATTATTTAAAAACAAAATCATTTAAAAATAGATGAAATTACTGAATTGCCTGAAAATATGTGACGATCGAGCGATTTTTGGGTGTTTAATGATAGTCAGGAATTACTTGTCTGGCAAATAAAAAACCCACTCAAATGAGCTTAAGCAAAAAAGTTGAATCTTTTGGACAACAAACGAAGACCGTGTTCCTGGGCCTCTTGAGGTCAAGGAACCAGCCCCGAGAAGTTGCCAGGAGCTTTGCTATGGTTGCTTTTCTTTCTCTCCGCTCTCTCCTTCCTTTGTGATCTTCTGCTTCCTCTGTGGAGTCCATCCTCCATGAATGGTCGATGCTTCTGAACTCATAAAGGTTTATCAGTTTTTATTTTTTTCCTTCCAAAACGGCAGAGCCTGCACATTACCTCTTAATAATGAACCGAAGGCATTGCTGGTAGATATATTGTTACAGCCATTCTGAAGCAAATTCTTTTCCCAGTGTGTCATTTACAGTCTGTCTGTGGGAGGAAACTTATGTAAAGAAAGAATGCCCACTATTCAAGCAAACAATGATATCTATATTTTCCCGTTTCTTGTTTCTTTAAAATGAACTGCAGTGAGACATGGCCAGGTTGATTTCTTCCCTTAAGTCCTCTCAGAAACCGTGCCCAGTCCATTAATTGCTTTGTTCAATGGGCAGGAAGTGGTTATGTTTGTACAAGTTACACAATCTTGACTAAGTTGGAGCAAAGAACCAAGGAGATCTCTGATCTTTTTTTTTTTTCCCCCCAGAATTAACTTTTCTGTTCCACAAACGCTTGCATGATGCATGAACCTGGTTACTGGGGGACACTTATCAAAAAGCCTCCTTTATTTAAGTGTCAGAATGGCTGCCTGTTTCAGGATTCTGAGAAAAGTGGTTGCATGAGATGCTCATGCTGGTGTGGAGGTTAAGTTTGTGCAGTTAAGTTTTACTTCCTTCTTAACAGTTTCTTATGCATGCAATAAAGAAGTCAAGCTGGTGCACTGTTGGCATTACCTTGAAGAGTCGGGTCCCCCTGGGTCCCCCACCCGTTCTTGCAGGCCGGTTGTAAATTTAGGCTTTTTCTCTTCTGTGGTTGGCACGTTCCCCCTCCCCACCCCTATGTTCATGCCTCTTAACCTGTCTCTAGTACCCCGATCTTCTACTTTTCTGCTGAAATCCTGAAAGTGAGATTTTTCTCCCTGTCACTGCTTGATGAGTCATTAAGCATTATGATGGACCCTTTGCCATGTGAGCAGAGCTGATTTATATGTATAATATTTCTAAGTGCTTTTCTCATTTGCGCGTTCACTCATTCATTCATGCATCCTTCTCTCATCTTGATTTCTGTTAATTATTTCCTGAAGTCCATAGATCACGGAGAAAAAATACACTCTTAACTAAGCGAAGCGAATAACTAATAGAGATAAAAATGAGAGGAGAATGAACAAAGAGGTGAATTTAGGTGGAGTCAGAAGGTAGTTCCCCTCTCTGAAATGTTAGTTACTGGTGACTCCTTTGGAAGAAGTAAGATTGCTGTATTAGCTACTGTGGCAAAATCACATGTGTTCTCTTTAAATCATTAGGGTTTCCCTTTGGAGTGAGCCCCAGCCACTACTTGTTTGCTTGTATCTTCTCCCTTTCTTCCTTGTTCAATATTTAGGACAAACCTAAAGGACAAACCCTGGATTTTTGTGTATTTTTGTCCTTTTTCTTCAAATGTTCCATAGTCTTATAAAATTACATAGCATTCTTGGTCTTTTCGTGCTTGCAGCCTGTTCTTTGCACTTTACCAGATCACCTGCCTCACCCCAGAAGGTCTTCAAAAAGTCCTGCTTTTCCTTATAAGTCTTCCTCCTGTTCAGAATCTTGCAGTTGTCGATGCCCTCTCCTCCTACACCATTCCTCCCAGAAGTTTCCTTTGATGGTGATACTTGCCTTGGAATTTCCCCTGGAGCCTGTTAAACCCTTCGGGAAAGGTAATCCTGTCAGCATTCACTTCTCTTTCTCTGGTTCCAAATGACTTAGGACAAAGAATCCTCCCTTTCTGCATTCTCTGCTGAGGATTCTCGGGCTTTAGTTTCTGCTCCTGTTTTCTTACAAGGATCTGAATTCTCTTGCCACCTCTTGCCACTGTGCCTGATGAGATTGCCCATCTCCTTCCTCCCTGTTCTCAGCACAGGACGTGAGGGTTCCTTTGGAAGTTGGGTCAGGACACTCAGATACCAATAATTTGGTAATGATTACTTGATGCTTTGAAGGCAAACACACAAAATAGCTTCTTTAAGAGGTGAGCTGGGTCGAATGGGGGGGTGGGGGTGGTGGGGGTGGCGGAGACCGACGGGACTGTCATTAGTACTAATGAGTTTTCCGGAGCTCTTCCCTCTGAGTCTGAATTCATCCTCAAGGAGGAGTGTGTTCATCAGAAGAGTGAGACCCATAATTGCCTATTTTCTATTTATTTGTGATCTATCTGCAGTTTAATTTTGTGATCAGTGTTTAGCTCTTGTTTCCTTGTATGTAAACCTCTTTGTAACTTCTCTGTAAGAAACCGTCTGCTACCAGACACATTTTCAGATTGTTCAACTTTAAAATGTTTTTCTTAAGGGATAAGCTAGTTCGCCAATGGAAAGTGTGACTTTAGAGATAACTTCCATGTCTTTGAAATCTGGAAAAAAAATACTTGGAGGAAGTCCATCGCCACTGCTGGTCGACATCATTGGGCTCAGTATGCTCTGGGGGAGGGTGACCAAAGTGAAGCCCCTGAGCTTTCATATTACTCTTATGAGCATACTACATGAAACTGGCTTTGAACTTCTCATATTTACGTTTTTGGCAGAGGCGTTGGGAAGTTCTATTTCCATTCACCATTATTGTGTGTACCTGGCATATAGTAGGCTCTCCATTTGGTCTGTTGGATGTATGAAGAACGAGGTGCTGCTGTTTGGTCTTTTTTGGTGGAAAAAGAAGTCTGTACCGACTTGATTGATCACCATTGATCTTGGGTTCACCCCTGTTTGCTCTGTGTATCATGTGACCCCACGATTATTGCAACCTTACCGCATCCCAGTCACTGCAGGGGACAGACTCAAAATGTCTAGCAGATCTGCACACACTGTTTCTGGAGAACTGAACTGTTGACATACATAGGTCTCCTTCTGGTTTAGAGATGGCTCTTCTTAGTGAAACTTGCAGAAGATCCTACTTCCTGCCTGTGAGCTAGGGTGATAACATCGCACCCTGAAAGTGCCACCTGGTTCAAAAGCCACAGGATCGCTCTCCAGTTTGGAATATTGGTCAGCGGGCAGGTTTATGTGGAAGCACTTTGTTTTTACTACGTGTGTAAAACTCCAGGGAACACCGGCTAGGATAGGAGGTGCTCCCTTTGGCTGCGCATTAGCAACGTGGCAGTTACTGATCTGTCATTTACTTTGAAAAGGCATTGCAAAGTTTTGGCCTCATGCCTGGAGTAGCTCCAGATGGTCAGAAAAGATTTTTGTACTGAAGTCAAAGAGTATATTGCAGTGATAGAATTGGGCTTGTCGCGTTTATATTAGAGCACTGACTTCTTACTTTATCCCTCGCTGAAGTTCTTACTTAATTTTCCCCCCCCTGAGGAGGCGGGTGGAATATGGAATCTGATGTTTGGAATACCTTTGTTCTTGGGGATAGTGACTCAGAGGTGGGGTATGTGGTCTTTCTCCTTGTTTTGTCGGCCTCGGTACCCCTGATATTTAGTATTTACAGAGGATGCATGAAGAGTTGGAATGTAGAGCTATGCCAAGACCATTCTGGTTGATTTGGGAAATTCTGGCCAGAAGCTTCATTTGGTGTGTGTGCTGATGTGATAAACTGGCTGTTAGCCCACAACTGTTGTTTAGCGGCTTTCCTTGGTCGTTTGGCCCATCTCTGATGGGAGCTGGTGTTACTTCATCTCTTCTCATGTTTCCCCATGATTCTGTGGTTGATAGAGTAACAGTGAAGTGTAGGTGTTCCAGTATGGGTGTGAGGTGGGGCTGGGGAGAGGTCAGGGTGTTCACCAGCGCTTCCCAGGCTTGGGTCCCCTGGGCGCAAGAGCTTACCTTCCACGCCTGACCTTACCTACCTCTCTTCCTGTCCTGGAAGGGGAACGATGGGAGTCCTATTTTCTAGATGAGGAAACTGAGATTCCCAAGAGAGGATAATCTGCCCCCACCCCCCAACCCCATTAATAACTAGATAGTTCTCTTTTGCTGCCTGCTTATATACAATTTTAGAGAAATTTTATTAGAAGTTTCCTGCCCCTTCAGGTTAGAGGTGACCACAGGCTTCAGGAAATACAGCTCATTTTCCTCTGGAAACCTGGAGATGGTTGAAGCTGGATCCCTTTAGTAAAGCTTGGTCACAAGGCTCAGATTAAGATCTAAGCCCCCAGGCAGGCTGCTGCTCCCACACAGTTTTCGGTTACCCTTGTGGTTATTGGGTAACGGGGTGAGTCCGAAGAACACTAGCGAAGCGTCTGTCCTCGAAGAAAATGCTACCCATGGGGAAGTGGCCTTCAGTTTGCATACCACACGAAGAAATTTCGGTCTCTTTTGAGATGTTGGTATGTAAATTGAGGACAATGAAAAAAAATTGATCATTTTGGTTCTCACGTTCTCAGGATGGTCCAGGTGTTTGACGGAGGCAGCTTTTTTGAAGCACTTGGTGGAGAAGCAGCCGCCGGCAAGCACACAGTGGTCCTTCACCTGGGCCTTGTGCCGGCTTGGCCTTCTCCTAGCCGGTAGCTCCTCCTGAGTCCCGGCTTTGCGTGGGGTAGTTTCTAAATGGGAGATTTTTCTCTGCGGACCTGAGACCCTGTTAGCAGTTTTTTCCCCTCTGGTTCAGTCTTCCACGAGCTTCCAGAAGCATCCTCTAAGTCATTACTCTGCTTCTTAATTTTGTCTTCTTAAATCTGCTGTCGAGATGTTGTTTAGGTGGTATTATTTTTTTCTGTAGATTATGACACTGTAATTAGTTCATGAGTTCTTTTGGGTTTGGATCCTGAACTGCAGGGATACCCTGTTCCAGTTGGTGTGCTTTTTGAAGTCCTGCTACCTTTTTGATGAGGAGGATCAAAGTGGAGTGGAGGTGGGTTGGTCTGGCTTAATGTAAATCGGATCTCTGAGGCTTCTCCACAGCCACAGAGGCCCAGATCAGGGCTTTCCTTTTAGTTGCTGTTACTGAATTGTAATTATGAATGGCACATCAGTGCTGTTATTTTATAAAAGATCAGAAAATGTACATTTTTTTTTTTTTTTTTTAAAGACAGCTACCATGAGTCCTAGAGCTACAGTTACATCAGGAATTTTTTTATCTGAAACCGTTTCGGGTGGGTTTTTGGTGCAGTCTCCCTGTATCAGGGGACTGGAATGTCCTCACCCTTAGGAAAAATGACTTGAGGCCTATTAAGTGTCTGTAGAAGATTATAGTTTTTTTTTTTTTTTTTTAATGATTTTATTTATTCATGAGAGGGAGAGAATACGTGTGAACTTGTGAGCAAACACAAGCAGGGGGAGGGCAGAGGGAGGGAGAGAAGCAGGACCGCCCCCCCAGGGGGCCTGGTGTGGGGCTCCATCCCAGGACCCCGGGATCGGGATGGGGCCTGAGCCAAAGGCAGCTGCTCAGCTGACAGCCACCCAGGCGCCGAAGACTGTGGCTTCTTGGTGACTGTGGTCGAGGAGGCCGTCCTGCAGAACAGGCTCCCTCAGAGCCCTTGGGAAACCAGGAATCTTCCCTACGACTTCCCCTCATGACTTATTCAACACGTTTTAAAGGGTTTCCCCTTCCTGTTTGTTTCGAAGAGCCTTCCTCTGAGGATGGATGGTAAAACACTGGTTTTTAGGCCCCCCGGGGGGTGTGGCATCGTGGGGTGTCAGGTTGGGTGCTGTGGTGTCCCGGGGGGGGGTGTCCTGCTCCCGCCCTGCCCGCGAGCACTGTGACCCCCGTTCCCTCACGGGCCCACCGAGTGGAACCCCCGTTCCAGCCCCACAGCACTTTCCAGGCGCTCCTTCGCTGTCCGCACCTACCTGCTGGTTCTCCCCCCCCTCCCCCCTCGGGCTGGGGGCTCCTCTGGAGCGATTGGAGGCTCACCTGTCGTGTCCCTGTCCGCAGCATCCCAGCCGCCGCCCGCGACTGCCTCCGCGGGTGACCGGCGCGCTGCCCTCCAGCATCCCACTTGGGTGAGGGCTCTGCTTCCAAGCTGCTGGGCGGGGGTTTGCGCCAGAGGTTTCCGAGGAGTACTGAAGTTGTTTTTGTTTTTGTTTTTTTTAAGATTTTATTTATTCATGAGAGACAGAGAGAGAGAGAGAGGTAGAGACCCAGGCAGAGGGAGAAGCAGGCTCCATCCAGGGAGCCCGATGTGGGACTCGATCCCGGGTCTCCAGGGTCACGCCCTGGGTCGAAGGCGGCACCAAACCACTGAGCCCCCAGGCAGCCCCGAGTCCTTCAGTTTACAGCCAGAATAAAAATGTTACTGTGTCACATATGCGTTGTTCCTCGCATTACGTGGGTCAACTTGTGTTTTTGCTGAGAAAGGTCGTTGTCAGCGTCCTTGACCTACCTGGCCACTGCTCACTGCCCGCCCTGCAAGGAAGGTCGCCCCAGTCAAGCCTCAGGAGGTGGCCTTGTTGGGCTGGTTTTGTGTATCTGAATGGGATCCCAGCAGGATTTCTTTGGTATTTATTTATTCGTGGGACCTTGCTAAGCAGAACGTTTTGTAAAATGTTTGCTGGCTCTTACACAGCCTGAAGCCCCAGTGAGCAGATGCAGGGTGGACACAAAGAGGTTGGCTCCTCAAAGAACTAGTGAGTCTGAGAAGTTCTTGTCCAGGACCCTTAACCTCAGTGGCCGGCCTCAGGTAGTGGGCGCCCGGACCCCCTTCGCCTTCAGCACCCAGCCCTCCTCGACGCCTCCCCTGCCAGCACCCCGCAGTGTCCTTCATCGGTCGGGCCCTTTTGTCCTCTGTCCTAAGTAGGGGAATAGCCTGGAACCACTTTTTTTAGTGGGGCTACTGAAGCAGTTTACAGGCTGAGGCCGTCTATTCAGACAGCACTTTATTGACCAAGCCAAGCCGTTTTCTATGTTATTTATCGTGTCATTTTCACAGGACCCTGCGAAGTAAACAAAGTGAGGATTGTCCCAGTTTACAGACAGGAAGACCTAACGCGAGGGGCATGCTATTGCTAAGGACCAGGGTGCCTAGCAAATAGAGCGAACAATCGGGCGATAAGTCCAATTGCAGTTTCCTGGTTCCAGATCCCCCTCGCACGTTCCAGGGCATGCTATGATTTCAAAAGTGAAGCTCCTCTAACTGAAAATCCATAGGTGCATATGTCTTCTGCATTTTTAATGATAAGAGCGTTGAAATATTTTTACCGTGCTGACATTTTCCTTGACTGTTAGTAGAGTATCTTGACATTTTTATAAATGACGGATAGAGCTAGAAATCACTTAGGTCACCATAATTGTGTAATTTTAGATGTTCAAATACTAAACTGGGATCCATCAACAGAATGCAGCCTTAAAAAAATAAAAAAGGCCCATCTTGAGTAAAGAATTATATTAAATAGGGCCGTTGGCTAGTTCTGGAGTAGGTTAGCTCATCTACCTTGTGGTTTTCTTTCAGTGGAATTGGTGAAGAGACAAAATCCAAAACCAAGTCACATGAAAGAATTAACACTCCTTTGGACATACAGTTGTTTGGGAAAATCATAAATTCTGCTGCCCACAGTGGCTACAAGGAGGGGAATAGGAAAATGGTAGCACTTGGCTGTTGACCTTGGACCAGGTGACCATCTGTTATGACGTTTAACCTTTACATTTTACTTTAAGCAAAAGAACCTCATACTTGGGTGAGTTGTTGTTGTTGGTTTTAGATTACAGTTATGAAAAGTAGCAAACCTATATAAAAGTAGAGCATAGTGGTGGGTCCCTGTGTTCTTGTCTTTGTCTCAACAACCAGTACCTCATGGTCAGTCTGGTTTCACTTTACCCTCACCCTCGTGCCTTCCCCACTTCCTGCAGTAAGATTGGAAAGCAAATCCCAGATCTCTTATCATTTAATCTCTACATATTTCAGTATTCTTTTCAGATAAGGTCTTTCCAAAGTTTATTTTCTTATTTAGAAGAGTTTTACAGATGAAACATTGGAATTTTTGCTGTATAAATTTGTGGTTGAGATTATGCAATTTCTAACTAATCAGCACTTTTCAGATTTTTGGCTGACAAACTTTCTGAAACAGGGGGAAAAGTTATTCACAGTAACAAACAAATGTGTGCCTTGGTAGTGCTAAAAATTTATTTTTCAGACAATTTTTGTTCTTATTGAACAAAAATTGCTTCATAAACTTTTGAACTGTTGTGTAGCACCATTCATGTTCTTCAGCTTTGGGTGCTTTCAAGCTTTATATTTCCCAGCTATTTCAAACAGGCTAAATACTGTACCTTAAGCTTCTGCAATCATTTAGGCTCTACTGGTAGGGAATTTTCAGTAAGTTGGATATAACTTTAATAGCAGGTTTCCATTCAAGGACTGTATTTGCTAATTGCAGGTGCTTATTCAGGAGAATTCCCAGGTTTTATAGAATAAGTAAATGGCTTTACAGGCCTTATTTATATGTGTATGTATGTGTTTAAAAAATGTTTATATGCAATGAATTTAACCTGCGTTGGGAAAACTAACCTTGATTATATATGATCAATTGATTCATTAAAATCTTAATTTTATTGTATGTAATAAAGAATCAAAAATTAATCTTTATTTTTTGTAGGTGAGGAGCTTACTTCGTGAGCGGTAGTCAAACTTAGGAGGCCCTTTTCTCTAGTGTCCCAGGATAGCCTGGAGAGACTGTAACAGGTAGTCACACATACTAAAAAGACCAAAATACTCATTAACTATTAACAGCTATGAGCATTTTTAAGGCTCTGAAGCATACTGTCAGGCTTAATAATAACAGCAAATATTAGCTTAGTACTTGCTGTTCTGAGCACTTAACTACCTCATTCAATTGCTCCCATAGTCCTATGAGGATAGGTGTTGTAACTATCCTTGTTTTATAGATAGGGAACTAAGGCACAGGGATGCTCATAGGTACTCGTCCCAGCCCCAGTCAGTAAGTTGTCAGAATTCAGCAGCTAGGCTCTAGGGTTTAGGCTCTTAACAGTTCTGCTAGAGTGCTTCACTTGGTTTATAAGGTGAAATGCTAATAGTTCATAGACCTTGCATTTTCGTCAATGAGAACATGTCATTTTAAAGCACTGCTGTCTGATGGAATTTTCTGAAATGATTGAGGTACCCTATCTGCATTATCCAGTAGGATAAACACTAATTGCATTGAGCATTTGAAATATGACTAATGTGAATAAATAAATAAATGTGACATTTTAAGATTTTATTTATTCATGAGAGACTCAGAGAGAGAGAGGCAGAGACACAGGCAGAGGGAGAAGGAGGCTCCCTATGGGGAGCCTGATGTGGGACTCGATCCCAGGACCTCAGGATCTCAACCTGAGACAAAGGTAGACGCTCAACCACTGAGACACTCCGATGCCCCTGAAGGGTGACATTTTAAGTTCTATTTAATTTTAATAGCTATGTGTAGCTGTAGTGGCTTCACTATTGGACACTGAAGTTTTAGAGTCCAAGAGACCTGAGAGAGTTCATAGTTTGTGTTTGCCTGGGGAACCGACAACTTCTTGACATTTTATGATTCAGCATCTTGACCTCACTAGGATAGTCAGTGATTGTATCATTAAATAGTAATGATTTTAATGAGTGAACATATTTTTACAAATCAGATAATTGAATGTTTAGAACCGTAATACCTAACGACCAAATCCCATTTGATCACTAACATGAGACGTGGTCAGCCTACCACATCTGGAGGCCTCCCCTCGTTAATTCCTCTAGCAGAGCAGAAATTGCTTTGACGTTCCTTTATGCTTTTCAGCCTTGGAGAGGAGTTCTTGTAAAGAGTCCAGCTCCTTGGTCAAGCTTACCATCAAGGAATGATAAGATAGTAAAATGGACTTTGTGGGCCAAAGGCAGCTCTTAGGAAGCAAGTGTGGAGCTTTTCATCTCTCTCCTATAGCCTCCGCCCCAGTCAAATCATGTTGACAGAGCTCCCATCGATGAAAATACAACAAGAAAACTCACTGGTAACGAAGCCAGGTTTCATTTCAAATGAGACCACATAAACTATGGCACTGATGCCTCCTGTAATGTGCTTTCATCTAAGTCTTTATGGGGCACTTAAACCTAATTATTTTAATCTTTCCTTTATGTTGATGAAAAGGGCCAGAGTGGTTGTTTCCATCAGCAACGGTGAGGATCTGAAATGCAGGCGAGCAGAGGCTCCAGATGGTGGCGGGTTTTGGACCTTCGCCACTCAGCAGACATAATTAACCATGTCTGCAGCTCTAAAACAGACCTTTTCTTTGTTTATGGGATTGAACTGTTATCATTAGCGTTTAAGTGAAGGACTTGAAGTACTATAGCCAGGTGCTCTATCAGCTACTGTCTTAAGTACTGGGTCTGGAGCTCTGCTTTGAAAGGTTTGTATGGAAAAGTTTCCGCAAACATTTGGGAATTAGGATGGCTGTGGGGTGTTTTCAGCAGGTCTTGTTTGCCCAGTTCCTATTTGTGATTCTCAAAGGTAGCAAAGTTAGACTGTGGAGAGTCGGGAGGGATTGGATGTGAAAGTGGATTGGGACTTGAAGGCAAAAAGGATGGAATGGTAGCTCGATGTGCCCTCTTCCTGGCTCTGGTCCTGGCTTCTGTTTGAAGTTGAGCGGATCATTCAGTTACTGTGGGTATTGACTTCTCCACTTGGTAAAACTTCTTCGGGGATGGGAGACCACATATCATGAGAAAGTGATTTGACTTCTTGAAAAGAGAACTAGGGTTTATTTGTAGAATAAAAGCTGCAAGGGGTGAGTTCCCATGTTTACCTGCCCCATTGCCAGTAAGCTCCCCATTTAACACTTTTAATGATGACTTAAGGAGCAGGTGAGCATCATTTAGAGACATTTGGGATGAGTTTTGCTCGTGCGGGTTACCGTACGATATATTTTGGAGCTAGCTACCTTCTTCACCGAAGCTTTAGGACTAAGTTGGCCTTGTGAAGGGGAGTGACTGCACAGCTTAGGTGAATTTCCTGGCTGACTTGCTTTACGTCCTTTTCACTGAGAAGCTCTCCATGCTTTAGCCAGGAAGTAAAATCACCTTTCTTTTGTGTTTCCACTGGGCCTGCTTTCCTTCCCACATAAACTTTAAGAACTGTTCTCTTGGGACGCATGGGTGGCTCAGTGGTTGAGTGTCTGCCTCGGGATAGGGCGTTGATCCTGGAGTCCCGAGATCGAGTCCCACATCGGATTCCCTGCATGGAGCCTGCTTCTCCCTCTGCCTGTGTCTCTGCCTCTCTCTCTCTGTGTGTCTCTCACGGATAAATAAAATCTTTAAAAAGAACAAAACAACAAAATTGTTCTCTTCCTGGAAACTAGGCCTTCCCTCATGAATTTTGGACAATGCTGTGCTGCATCTCAAGTCAGGGTGGTATCACAGGATGATGAATCCAGAGAAGGACGTCGTCGGGTTATGACCATGCAAAAGATGTATTGAAGTAGCTGCCTACCCATGAACAGACACAGGTTGGCCCCGTTGTAACAGAGTGTGTGCCTCTGTCTTGAGAGAGGTCTTTATACGGTTGGTTGCGCATTGGTGCTGAAGTATAGCTGTGACTATCGTAACAGCCACCAAGGTGGCCGTCTTGTTCTGCTAGTGGTAGCAACAATTCTAAAATTCCCCTCGGCCAGCATGCAGATCTAGTTCTCTGTTGACAAATCCTGTGTATTCTGTAACTTAGAAACCATACACGAGCGCCTGAGTGGTTCCATTGGTTAAGCATCTGCCTTTAGCTCAGGTCATGATCCCAGCGTCCTGGGATCGAGCCCTGCATGGGCTTCCTGCTTAGTGGGGAGTCTGCTTTTTCCTCTTTCCCCTACTCCCTGCTTGCGATCTCTCTCTCTCAAATCAATTTTTTAAAAAAGATTTTATTTATTTATTCATGAGAGATACAGAGAGAGAAACAGAGGCAGAGACACAGGCAGAGGGAGAAGCAGGCTCCCTGCAGGGAGCCCGACGTGGGACTTGATCCCGGGTCTCTAGGATCATGCCATGGGCCAAAGGCAGGTGCCAAACCACTGAGCCACCCAGGTGCCCCCCAAATAAATAAAATATTAAAAAAAAAAACAACACCACCAAAACATATGGGTATGTGTTGCTACACGTATACTGCAGCCTGTACCAAGGACACTTGAACCTTGTGCTCTTCTTAAAAAGGAAAAGTAAGCATAAAGTTAAAACATTACTAATTTAAAGACTGCAGATTAGTTCTGTTTAAGAGCAGCCCTTTACCATGTGCTTTTGCACGTTAGTGACTTGTTTTCGTGAGATTTGGTGTATACGACTGTAGAATCTTGCTTTCTTGCTGTTGGGGATGATTTCATGGTGGAAGATGTCTCAGATATGTTAGTTTGCTACTTGATAGCATGGGTTATGCTTTAAGGCCTGGAAAAAAAGGTAATTTAAGTCTGTTTTGAGACACATGCAAAGGAAGCTATTGCGTAACTGTGGGGCACATGAAGCTTGGCAGGCCCAAGGCCATTAGTGGCCACAGTCACATGATTGATTACCAGTTGGGAACTATAGTTAGCTTATTGCAGACCTACATCTGGCATAATTGATGTTGTCATCAGTGTCAAACTACTCACCCTGTTCTGCCAACTTCCTTCCAATAACAAAAGTTTCTTGCCTTGCATGTGTGAAAGTATGAGTGACTATGTGTATGGAATTAGAGAGTTTTTAGCCATGATCCAATCACAACGGCAGGCCTACTTTGGAGATATTACTGGTTTGGTTCCAGACCACCACAGTAAAGCGAATATCACAATGAAGTGAAGTTTTTGGTTTCTCAGTGCATAGAAAAGTTATGTTTTTACTATCCTGTAGTCTGTGAAGTGTGCAGTTGCATTATGTCTAAGAAAATGTCTATACCTTAATTAAAAAGTACTTTACTGCTAAAAAAAGAAAAATGCTAACCATGTGAACTTTCAGTGAGTTGTGATCTTTTTGCTGGTGGAGGCTGTTGCCTTGATGTTGCTGGCTGCTGACCGATCGGGGTGGTGCTTGCTGAAGGTTGGGTGGCTGTGGCAGTTTCTTAAAATAGGACAGTAATGAAATCTGCCACATGCATTGACTCTTTGTTCACAAATGATTTCTCTGTAGCATGTGATGCTGTTTGATGGTGTTTTATCTAAAGTAGAACTTCTTTCAAAATTGGAATCAACCCTGTCTAACCCAGACAGTGCTTTATCAACTAAGTTTATGTAATATTCTAAATTTTTTTGTTATCATTTCCACAGCCTTCACAGCATCTTCACCGACTGAGCCACCCAGGTGCCCCTCCATGTCTAACTTTAGTTTCCTTGCTCTTTCTACCATTTCTAGTTACTTCATCCACTGGAGTCTTGAACTCCACAAAGTCCTCTCTGTGAGGGTGGGAATCAACTTCTTTCAAAATTCCTGCATATGTTGATATTTTGATCTCTTCCCATGAATCATGAATGTTCTTCATGGAGTCTAGTGTGGTGAATACTTTCCCGAAGGTTTTCAGTTTACTTTGCCCAGTTCCATCAGGGGAATCACTGTCTCTGACAACTGTAGCCTTATGGAATGTAGTCCTTAAATAATAAGACTTGAAAGTCAAACTACTCCTGATTCCTGGGCTGCAGAATGGGTGTTGTTTTAACAGACATGGAAAAATATTAATCTCATCATACATTTCCATCAGAGCTCTTGGGTGATCGGGTGTGGTGGTAATATTTTGAAAGGAATCTCTTTTTTTCTGCAGGATAGGTGTCAACAGTGGGCTTAAAATATTCAGCATACCATGTTGTAAATAGATAGTCATCCAGGCTGTTGATAGAGCACAGGACTAGTAGATCTAGCATGATTCTGAAGAGCCCTAGGATTTTCAGAATGGTCAATGAGCATTGGCTTCAGTTGAAAGTCACCAGCTGCACTAGCTCCTAGCAAGAGAGGCAGCCTGTCCTTTGAAGCTTTGAAGCCAGGCTTTGACTTCTTTCTACCCACGAAAGCCGTAGATAACCTCTCCTTCCAATATAAGGCTGTTTTGTCTACACTGAAAATCTGCCATTTAGTGTGGCCACCACCATGAATGATCTGAGCTAGATATTCTGGATCACTTGCTGCAGCTTCTCCCTCAATACCTGCTGTTTCCCCTTGTCCTTTTCTGTCATGGAGACCGCGTCTTTCCTTCAACCTCACGAACCAACGACCTCTGCCAGCTTCAGACTTTTCTTCTGCAGCTCTTTTTTTTTTTAAAAAAAACAAAACAAAAAACCCCTCGGCCTTCACAGAATTAACGAGAGTTAGGCCCTTGCCCTGGATTAACTTTTGGCTTAAGGGAATGTGGTGGCTGGTTTGATCTTTTATCCAGACCACTAAAAGTTTCTCTATATCAGCAATAAGGCTGTTTCTCCTTCTTATCATTTGCGTGTTCACTGGAATAGCACTTTTTGTTTCCTTTAGAACTTGTCCTTTGCATTCACAACTCGGCTAACTGGTCCAAGAGGCTTAGCTTTCGGCTTTCAGCATTTTTTCCTCTCTAGTTTTAATCATTTCTAGTTTTTGATTTCTTTTTCTTTAAAGATTTTATTTATTTGAGAGAGAGGGCCTGTGTGCGAGAGAGAGAGAGAGAGAGAGAGAGAGAGAGCACAGAGGGAAAAGGAGAAGCAGACTCCCCGCTGAGCAGAGAGTCCGATGTGAGGCTTGATCCCAGGACCCTGAGATCATGACCTGAGCCGAAGGCAGATGCTTAGCCAACTGAGCCACCCAGGAGCCCCTGGCTTGTGATTTCTAATGAGAGACTTGTGGCTCTTCTTTTTACTTGAACACTTAAAGGCCATTGTAGGGGTATTAATTGGGGTTGTTTCAATATTGTCATGTCTCAGGGAGTACAGAGGTGTGAGCAGAGAGAGAGAGAGGTGGAGGAGTGGCTGGTAGGCAGAGCAATCAGTATACACAACATTTATAGATTAAGTTCACCATCTCATATGGGTGTGGTTTGTCAACCCCCAAATGATCACAATAATAACATCAAAGATCACTGATCACAGATGACCACAACAAATGTAATAATAAAAAGTTTGAAACACTGAGAATTATACAGAATGTGATGCAGAGACACAAAGTGAACAAATGGGTCACTTTTTGGATAAAGAGTGCTGGTATACTTGCTTGTTGCAGGGTTGCCACAGTCCTTCAGTTTGAGGCAAAACAAAAACAAACAGACAAAAAAACAAACAAACAAAAAAAAACCAAACCCAAAACAACCCCACATAGTATCTGTGGAGTCAAATGAGGTGTGCTTGTCTTATTAAAACCAACAAGTTCAAATACATTGAAGATTCCATACTTCTCCACTCTCTATTAGGCACACCTGTGACTTCTTTCTACCAAGTGAAGAGAAAGAAGAAAGATTTCCCCAAATCATGTCATCTTGTACCCAGGGTCTTAAATACTACAGGGACGGACAGGCCTCCAAAACTTAGTGACTTAAAAGCGTGAATTAATAGAGTTTTAAATGTTCATGGAAGTGGTTGTTTCCTGAGGGGTTTGCTCTGTCATTTTGTGCTCTTATGAAAGGAAATGGAGGTTGGGGTGAAAATGGTGGGATTGGCCTGATTGAAAATTGGATGAGCGGGTCTCGTTAATACTTCCTTTCTACTTCTCTGCGCATACTTAAAGATTGGGAGTTAATTTCTTTTTATGGGGAGAATGTGGCAAGGGGCATTCTGATTTCAGAGATTTTAAGTTTTGTAACCTATCTCAAGATGCATCGCTTTTTCTCTTTAAGATTTTATTTCCTTGAGAACAAGAGAGCATGAGCAGAGGTAGGAAAGGGGCAAAGGGAGAGGGACAAGCAGATTCCCCACTGAGCCTGGAACCTGATGTAGGGGCTCAATCCCAGGACCCTGAGCTCATGACTTGGGCCAAAGGCAGACGCTTAACTGGCTGAGCCACCCAAGTACCCCTGGAATTTCTTTTATTTAAAGGTTATCAAAACTTTTTTTTGTTAAAAAATGTTTTCCTCGTCTTTGTGTCTTCTACTTCAAAAGGAGAGGCTTTTATTTTTTTCCTTAATGATTTTTATCATGTTTGAAGTTCTCTATATCATGACTTCTACGCAAATGGAGTCCCCATTATCTTTTATACAGAAAATTTATAGATCTGATTGTTAAAAGATAAGTGCAGTATTTTATTGTAGCTTTACATTAAAGAGTTTTGATCTGTAGGCACCAGAGAGGCCATCTAATTCTTTATTCCAACTTGGTGTCAAGGCCACCCACATGACATCTTGACACATGGTCACCAGTGTGCGCTGGAATCATTGTGATCCACTAACAGGACAGCTGTACTAGGAGCCTGCAGACTCCCTTCTACTTCTGGGTGTGCCCCTAACTACCAGTGTGGTGTGAGGATCTACCTTTTGTGAAATGAAAGAATCGGACCAGGTGGTTACTAAGGTTTCTTTTAGTTCTTGATCTCCTGAATATTCATTGACAGAATGTGTTTAACAAGTAGTTGTTTTTTTTTTTTTGACCTATTTCATTTTTATATTGAACCCAAATTGTCATGGTTAAAATAGGCTTTCTAATGCATGGCTAGTTTTTTTCCCCCCATATTTTGAGCAGGACGTACTTTGAGACACACAGTAGCTCATAAATACACAGACTCAGAAATACTTAGATATGTGTAGCTGAATCAGAAGTTTCCTAAATCAATACTTGCCTTTGATGCAATTCTATACTATTCTATTTTCTTTCAAAGAATGCCAGTCAGTGACCCACTAAATTGATTATATGACCCAAGAATGGGTCTTGACCTCTAGTTCAAAAAACACCACTCCATAGCAACCTAGAATAAGTTTGTGTCTTCAAATTCCACTCAGATTCAACTAGAGTTGGCTTATTTGCCTTTAGTTCTTCTGTAAGGCTTTAAGATCCCTAGTTTTTGATGGTTTTCCTTGTATATTTCGATTCCCCAGCATCATGGTTATCTGCCCATCCATACTTAAAGTAATGGTGCCTAGAAGAAATATAATCTCAAAATGTAACTGCTGCCAGGTCTTTTACCTGTCTGCTTTTCTGCTAATGTCTGCTGTGTGTTATACTTTTTTTTTTTCTGCACACATTTACAGAGCGTCATTAGCAGTGGAGATCAGCAGAGTGCAAAACAAAAATTTCAGCTTTCAGAGAGTGTACGTTGTAGAGAACTGTGCTCGCTGCTAGGCGTAGGACCATGAGTCCTTGCCCATAGGGCTCTCGTTTAGGGCTCACTTGCACGTGGCCTTTTATAGCTCTGTGTTGTGTGCTTGTGAGGTATCTCCCTTTTGATTGTGAGCTCTTCCTGCCTTTCCACTTGAGTGCACATCTCAGCAAAGATGAGAGGTCAGTGTCCAAGAGAGAGTACATGTATGAAGTTTTCCTTTATTTGAACTCATTAAAAGAATTAAGTGGAAATTAGAGACTTAAAAAATGATCAAAGTTCGGAAATACTAAATTATTTTTCCTGAGTTTCAGGGTGGGTAAGGGAAGGTTGAAAGTTTCCATTATATGTGATGAAAGCTTGTAAATTCTCTTCAGGCCACAGGGGCATCAAGAGAGGTCTTTAACTTTTTAGGACAATGGAGTATACTTTTAAAATAAAATTACAGCTATTTCTAGAGTGACTTTGGCATGGGTAAATGTGGACCAACATTAATAGTTTTAGAGATTGCATTTTAAAAATGTCTGTAAAGTTACATATTAGGGGGAAAAGGTTTAAGTGATCAAAATAAAAATGTAGCTCTTCAAAGTTTGCATTCATCTTAGGAAATACAATCCACATATACAAAATTACGTAAATGAGTGATCAAGCTGCTTAAGTACAACTCGAATATGATTGTAGGTAAATAGAATTATTCAAGAGAGATTAACTGGAGACTTAGCATTTGAAGTAGATGGGAATGGATTGGTTAAAAAAAAATCATGTCTGTTCTAAGCTAAATGTAATTTAAGGGATCTGGAACACTTAAAAAAAATCTGTGCTTAGGTAAAGTTGCATATTTACATAAAAATGGAATTTAAAAATGGAATTTTTTCTATTTAAAAAATTAACAGGACTTTTTAAAATGGAAGTTGTAAATATATTAATAACGTGAGAAAACGAATGTGTAGAATGAAGGAACAAGGAAAGTAAACCTTACATGTGACATTATTCAGTCAGATTGGGATTGAATTGATTTAGAGGCAGGAAAATCTTTATGAGGTGGCATTTTCACACAGGCCTGCCTCTTCCTTTACTTTATTCTGAACTACATGTATATCAATTAAAGCTTTCTAGTCTAAGTTAATAGGTGACAATTTATGCTGGACTTATAACAAAGCTTTAGGATGTAACTACCCTTAATTGATGAATTCTCTCTCCCTTCCCTGGACAAAGATTTTGGCCTTCAGTGTAGTTGTCTGAGAGAGAATTAATGGATTCTTTTCTGTGATCTCATGTAAAAAGGCTCCCACTATGGAAATATTTGACTTTTCTTTTTTTCCCAAAGAAGAAAACTGGAATATGTTTAAGTTGCCTAGTAATTTAAGTTCACAGACGTGAACTGAAAAAGTAGTTAAGCAATTAGTATTAAAATCACCTTAGGAAAAAAAAAATCATATTTTTGTCTTCAGAGAGAATGAAGCCTCAGAGCCAAAAGAGGTAACCCAAATAAAAGACACAGAAAAGGAGAATCTGTCTGATTGTAGGATTTCAAGCAAAGATCCAAATTAGATTTCATATTTTAAACTTTTTCTGTGAACTTCCACTTAACATTCTTTAAAGTCAATTGACACTTTGCACTAATTCTTAAAATCCCCCTCCCCTCCATTAATATGTGAAAACAGTTATTTTTTTTTAATATTGTCCCATAAATGGATTTGGGGGTTTGGGAGGGTGAGCACAGATGTCCATGTCCAACGGAATGCAGATCTCTGCCTCAAGAGAAGGGAAGAGGCGCCATTTGACCACTATGACAGTGTCTGTACAAAGTATTCATTTTCATTTTCGTGGAAATAGTAACTTTCAGATTAAGAAGGAATCTACCTTTTCATCCTAGCGTCACTGTGAGCAGTAGATTGATTGAGGTCAATATTTGAGTGTCCTGAAGCATTTAGGTTGTGGCAGATGAAAACTCCAGTGCTTTTTTGGTTGAGGAAATTCAGAGAATAGTTTTGGAGATTTGTGGCCTAGGTAGCCTTTCACAGGAAGTTCTTCTGGTGATGAGTGTCACATGATTGCCACGGGAATGTGTTTACTTGACTATCTGTTGACACTTTGATACAGGAGATAAAGGACACAGTAACCTCTTCCTTCCCCCCCCCCCCCCCCCCCCCCGCCTCACACCCCCCCCCTCCTGCCCCACCCCAACTCCTCTGTAGGTATTTTAGCCACGTTTGAGATCATGGAACCCATACCCTATAGAAATGCTGTGTCGTACAGCCAGGGCAGGGATTGACATTTGTATAGATCAGTGACTCTCCAGGCTCAGAGAGACATCAAAAATAGGAATTTGTGATTTCTTACATTAAGTACTATAAATGTCACGCTGCAAAGCTGCACAGTTGGAATCTGAGATGAGGCCTCAGGATCTTGGGTCGTGTGAGGGTAGAGGAATGCATCTGTGTGTATGCAGGAATCTAAGAAGGTGCCTTTTGAATCCGGAACAGGTCTCTGCCTTCTTCCAAAGTTGCTTAAGTTTGTCCTTGGTGGGATTTGGTTTGGGAGCTGCAAGTCCAAGGGCTCCTGCTAGCGTAATAGGAGGAGGGACCAGGAAGAGCAAGCTGGCAGGTGAGTTGGACGGAGATGGACACAAACCTCTTAGACAGTTGGAAAGGAATTTTGCATTTCAGGACATTTTTACCACCAAAGTAGAGGTGTTGGGATTGTTCCTGTGTTGTCTCTGTCGAGGTCTGTCTGGAGCACTCAAGTCTGTAGGCACGAAAACATGTAGAGATGGCAAGTAATGGCCAGCCAGCCACCGTGTGGGACACTTGTCAGTGTTCTTGACGATGGTGACATTCAGTTTCTAGTGAGGAAAGACAGGACCTCAGAGCATTTTTCAAAGTGAGGTGTTGGGTGAGGGAAGGCTGAGTTCTGATCAGGGCTCTGCTCCTTGTTTTTTAGGCTTCTGCTATTCATGAGAGAAGAATTATTCCTGGAAATGGAAAGCATGGAGGCAGAAATCTATTTCTTAAAAAAAAAAAAAAAAAAAAAAAAAAAAAAAAAAAAAAAAAAGATAGAGGCTGGAATTTTGCAGTGCTGGCCGAGCTGTTGATTTGGCAGCCTCTGTAACTGAGATCCTCGCTACGTGGCTGTGCAAGATCTCCAGTGCTTGGTTTCAAATCTGAAGTCACAAACAGGGTTCTAAAACAAAAGAATGGCTTTAGAATAATAGAGGGTGGAGAAAGAAAAAAGATTGATAAATAGGCCAGTGATGATGATGATGATTATTATTATTATTTTACAAAGTATGAACGAGGAGGTTGTTTAAACTCCTAAATCCAGAAAACAGAACTTTGAAAGAAACTCATCAGAAAAATGAGGTTTATCTTATAAAAAGTTCATACTTCATTCTTAGGCCTAGTTGCAAATGATGTTCAGTTACCTGAAAGGATTATTAGGAAGGGGGGGGGGGAGGCATTACCCAGTTTCACTAATTGCCTTGTGTCTGGGGCTTTGGTAGACCATTGGCTGTCCCATAGATTATTGAGGTGGACTGTGGTTCAGCTACCTCATCCTGAGACTTCTTGCCCTTTTAGGTTGAAGGCACCCTTTTGAATTTTAGAATTTTTAGCAATAACTTGAAGGGGGTGAGGACTGCCCATGTGATGTTTTATTTTGACATAAGGCTGGAAGGCTCTGTTCTTGCCTGTAATTTAAAGGTGATTTACTGGTAAACCCATCACAGGTTCAAAGTTGGTATTTACTTAGTAAGAAGCTTCGAGGCCCCTAAGACGGGTTAGAATGGTGCTCTCCTGTTAGTTGTGTTTGTTAAGGACACCCCATGATTATGCCTAAAATGTGTGTGTCTATTAGAATCTCTGAATCTGGCAGTTAGGTTTTTTGAAGAGCTAACTTAGTTTCCTTATAGTAACTTCCTTAGGAATCAGAATCAGTTAGGACTTCAGCTAATAAAGTTGTTTCCCAGTATTTGGAAATAGCTGTTGAATGCTTTTTTGAAAATTGATTAACTGACCGTCAGGATGTCATATTAGTCTTATGGTTTTAGCTTAAAGATTGCTATATAAAAGTTGGAGGTTGTGATTTATTAACTCTGTTTTTCCAAAGATTCATTTGTTTAGTCAACCTTTTTTTTTTTTTTTTTTTTTAAATCCCTGTACTCTTTCAGTTCTGAGTCAAAGACACTGGTTCTTCCTAGTAGTTTTCAGTTGATATTAGAAAACATGAAGGGTCAGATTACCTTCTGGATTCCCCCATTTGGCGGCCAAAGAAATATGCTTGTGTCTTACTTTACCTCCTCAATCATCTGTTTTCTCCATTAATCAGGAATGTAACCCTGGTTCCTGTGGTATATCTTTAGTTTCATTGTCTCTCTGATCTTTGTTCTCTTTGTTTTTTCTTTATGTGGCACAAATATTGACCTGAGTCTAGAATTTGAGGTAAAGTTCATTATGGTAATAGTGTGCTTTTCCATATCTGTGCTTTGTAGGTTTATAGGATAAAATCTTAGGATCTTGTTTCATACACATATTTCAAAATAGGGCATTGGCTTGATATAAAAGTTACTTTTCCTAAATCTATGATATAGCAAAGACACTTTAGAGGTTTTCGTGTTTTTTTTTGTGTGTTTTTGGAGCAATTTTTGACTCCTGGCAAAATTGAGAGGAAGATATAGAGATTTTGTAAATACCCCTGGCCCTCCACACACACAGCTTCCCTCACCAGAGTGGTACACTTGTTATGTTATAACTGATTGACACCACATTGACACATCATTATCACCCACAGTCTGAATATAATGTTGAATGCAGAAAGTAAAATCATGAACAGTGTTGTACATGAGAAGAGCGGATGGCTGTGTTGCTAAGTTCAGTAATTGGTGACAGATTTTGTATTCATACCTGTTTGCCATTAGTTGTGTATTTTGTCAGTTGTTCCTCAGAGCAATTGGATTAACAACGTTCAGTTTTTGGGTTTAAGAAATGTGCTTCAAAGTGTAAGGTAGTTAATGCTTACCTAATTGGCTAGGAAGAGCTTTTCTTTCTTTTTGGAAAAAAATTTCCTCTCGTTCGCATTATCCAGCATGTTGGTTGAGTGAAATTAATTGTTAACTTGAAACACATTTATTTTCTATGGATGTGAATGCTCCCAGAGTACGTTTGACACTTTGATAATACTTAATTGTGGATTAGGTTCATGGTTCCATGTGATATGTTGACATTCAAGTCAGAGGAGCCCATTATATTTATAAAAGTTCAGTAACTAGAAACTCATCATTAACTAGGATTGCAGGAAATAAGGAAATAGTGTTTTGGCATATGAGGTATGTATAGGAATTCTTTTCTGTACCAGTCTTACAAACTAATGAGGAAGTTCAACCTATATGTATATATGTTTTTTCTTTTATAAACATTTCTCCCATACCCAAGTCATTTGAATAAAGTCTGCTTTATTCCTGTCTGTTGTAGTCATTTACTTTCTATGGATAAATAGTATTCCTTGTTATTTGCAAGGCTGATGTAACAGCACAGCTGTTATATGCTTGGCATTTCTGCTTCTGGTGAAATGCTATTTGTGCAGATTTATCTGATCCAGATGTGTGACCAGCAAGTTACATTTCTAATTATAAGGATAGCCAAATTCCATTATAAGCACATCATGGGATTATAGGGCCAGGAGGTATCTTGAGAGGACATGTAGTTCATTCTCCAGCTTTTCAGCAGGACCACACTTCATAAACCACTCCAGCACTGAACAAAGCAGCAAAGAATGTTCCACCCATGTATAGGCTGCATGTAGAATCATCAGAATTATAACTGGGGAAAAGATGAATCCTCTGGTCCAGCCCTCTTACTTTATGGGTAAACAGATTCAGGCCCTGAGAAGTTTGACTTGAGCTGGGTTTTTAGAACTCCTTGCCCAGAACTTCCTCTGCTGTCTCCTGAGGTGGCCTGTGCTGAGGGAGACAGGGTGGTGGACTTGATGGGAAATGCTGGGTAGAGGTTCCGATGTAGCTCTCTAGTTACTTTAGACGAGGTTAAAGATTAGTGATAGCTGGGTTTGATGGGAACTTAAGAGCTATTTCTGAAACCTAATGCAGAGGTACTTGATTATGTAGTAATATGCGTATATGTTTGTGGACGGTAGTTCTAACGTACAGGAGAAATTAGGCCTGTGCTTAGGACAAGATGGTTTGCAAGTGTCGTACATAAGCTGACTGGGAATGACCTCTTCAAAGAAAGATGTGATTCTTTAACTAGATTTGGCATTGCCTGGGGTTCAATTGATGGGCCGGAAGCTAAGAGTTACCCTTGCTGTTTGCTCTAGGCTCCTGTGCCACACACACGGGCATGCCAGGTGGTCCACACACCAGCGTGCTTGTATCCTTTCCCCCTTATCCCCAAGGCCCGTGGGGGTGATACGGAGTGTCCGGATGAAGCTGCGCGCACATGGGATTGTGTTTCTGCTGAGGAACTCTAGGCCTGGGGGGCATCCGCTGCTTTTGTAGGGTGCAGTGAGCAAACTTGCTCTTCATCCAGAGCAGAGACATCATCCCACCTGTCCAAGTTGTTCGCTGCACAGGGAACTCTGAGAAACAGCCTGCGTACAGGACAGCCAGGGATTTGCATTTTTGGTCACCCGGCAGGATGTGTAGGAGCCCAAGAAACCTGGTAGGCCGTGAAGGAGACGGAGTGATGCCCTGTGATTTCTGTCCATTTCTGTGTTGTCAGAAAGAGATGATCAAATAAGAATGCATCACTAGCAACTTCACGGAGAGTAAAAGACCTATGTAGCTGTTAGGAAGCAGATTCATAGTAAGAGAAAATGGTCAGTGCTGGGTAATCAGAGTGAAAATGGGAGGAAAATACGAACAACTTCATTTTATTTCTTCCATAAATTGACGTCTTCTTATGCTATATCAGGATGTGGTGTGATCATACTAAAAATGATCACAACCAAAACTTCAGGGACCATAAATCTTGTTTCTACACTGTTAAGTCCATGTATCCTTTGTGAAATGAAAGTGGTAATGGCCACGTGGATGGACCTAGGTCTAGGTTTCACTCTGTTTCTTCACTGCCTTGTGGCCTTAGGTTTTATTATTATTCATATTTGGTGAAAAAAAAATTTAAACGGGGTGCCTGGATGGTTTCAGTCCATTAAGGTCATGATCTCAGAGTCATGAATTCGAGCCGGGCCTGGAGTTTGTTTGAGATTCTCTCTCTTTCCATCTCCTGCCTTCTCTCTCTCTGTCTCTGTCTCAGATAAATGAGTAAATAAAATCTTTAAAAAAAGATTTAAACATTAGGAAGGTATAAAAAAGTAAAAGCCTGCTTTTCACCACACACTTCCCACCCGGCTCCAAGTGCATAGAGGTTGCCACACTTGTGTGGCCCTTGGACCAGGCCACATGGGAAGGTAGAGGAAATGTTAATAACAGCTGTAGTGGCTACTTGTTGCATCTGAAGGCTAGGATCTAATAAGACTCAGGAGGTCTTCTGCATGCCTAGAAAGGCTTTAGAGGCAGTGTTAGGATTCTATTGCTAAAATATTATTATAATATGTTCACTTTTCTCAAATAGCTGAAGAGTGTCATATAATAGTGGGTGTCAACTAGGCCGGGTAACAGTATCTTTATTTGAGGAATAAGGGAACTGAAGCCTATAAACATTATATTCCCAGTTATATATGTCAGCCGTGTTTTTTAGACTCTGAAACTGCTTAGAAAACATTTGGGTCCCAAAAAAATCTTTGGACCACATGAAACTAAACATGTGGTACTCTTGTTACCACTTACCCTGCTGGTTTTTGAACATTAAGTATCACTTATGTATCACTGCATAACTTATGTCTTATGTTTATTGCTTCCTCTTACTAGAATGTAAACTCTAGAAGGGGGGTTTTTGTTTTTTTGTTTTCTTCCTGTTCATTGGTGAATTTCCAAAGTCTGCAAGAGCATCTAACTCACAATAGGTGCTCAGTAGATTGGTGATTAAATGAATCAGCAGGTGGTGTATAGATGGCGCTGCCGAGTGTTGAGACTTAGTTCTTAGATTATGTTTCCAGCCTAAAGCTGGACATCTCTGGACATCTCTGGGTGACATCGGTTGCTCCACCTGATTTGATGAGATTGGATTTGTAAACTGGGCTGGAAGGTGTGGCCTGCAGATTTTGTTTTTTTGGCTTTGCGCGAAGTGTGTGTGTGTTTTTTAATTTGGAAGCAACACTTGGAAATGAGAATTCATATAAAGTGAAATTTCTGGTTTTTCTTGAAAATCTGGCAGCGAGGGCACGCATTCCTGCATAGTAGCGAGGACTGAGCTGAGCTCCCTGGTTTTTTGGTTTTTTAAGACTTTATTTATTTGTTAGAGATGGAGAGAGAACATGAACGGAGAGAGGGAAAAGCAGGACCACCTCCCACCTGCCCCACCCCCTGCCCCAGGATCCTGACCTGAGTGGAAGGCAGACACACTGAACCCACTGAGCCACCCAGGCACCCCTGAGCTCCCCATTTACAGGGGGCACGCTCCAGTTCATAGCAGGCCCCACTGCGCTGTGTTGACTTCTCTGTATTGAAGCTTGCCAGTTGCCTTTTGTGTACTTTAACTTTTCAATTTTAAAATGTGAAGAGGTCTTTCTCTCTAGCCATGTTTTCCAAAAGGGGGGGGAAAGAGGAAAGGTAGGCCCCGTTAGTCCTCAACGTCATCTCCTTGGCTCTTGTGGGCATTTGAACATCACGGTGCCTCTTGATATAATGGTTATCTAAGATCTCTCCCTCTTTCAGGTCCAGCCTTTTTATGATTGTAGCTGTGATTGCTGATGGCATGCAAGGGGGAAGAGCTAGCTGCTCAGACTTAGAGGAATGAACTTCAGTGCTTTGATTGTGAAGTGGTAGCATGGAATGTGAGTCTGGGGAAAAATGCTTCCTTTGTTGAACTGTTAATGCATAATTGGTTCAGATGTTGAAAGTGCACAGCCACATTGCTGAGTGCTCAGGTATGGCATTAGAAGGGCCCTCCAGGTATATGTTGTCCCTCTGTACATTTCCTGTCCACTGGAAAGACACTGTTTTTCTGTTTGTAGTGGTGGCCTGAAATGCAAAAGGTTGAGAAAACCTTTTATTATTTGGGAAAAGTGATAACTTCATTCAGGGTAAGTGAATGTTGCCGATTTGTTTTTGCCTTGTACGTTGAGCCTTGGATCCCTTTTAATAGAACAAATGGCCTGCTATTCTTAGGGGAAATTTGAATAACTAGACAGTTTCAAACCATGTTTAATGTGGAAATGTGACTTATATTCTGATATTATAGGAGTGAAGATGATTGTGCAGTCAGTCCTTTAGACTTGTGAATTGCTTACTTGATTATGGAGTTAACCAGTGGATCCAATTTTCTTTAACTCTTTACCTAATAGTTGGGCTAAGTTTTTATGGGAAGAAACAGTGTAAGTGAAGTGCTAATAACGTCTCATGTTATTAGATGACTTTATAAGAGGTTTCACGTGATTTCATTAGCTAGTGTAATTAGCTCGCTAGCGCAGTATGACCCAAGAGCATTATCTGGTGCGTGCTAGCTAGCTCTTGAGACAAGTTTGTGTGTTCAAAACAGTTTGACCTTGTTGAGCTTCTCCGTGCATATTTGTTCTTTGAAGTCTGGTATTATGGAACCTCTAGCTATTCCATTTAGACTTTTCAAGCTTGGTTGATAGAATTCTTTTTCCATATAAGATGTGTAAGTACGAAGCAGAATATTTGTTCCAGGTCATATACTTTAAAAATTTCTACCTGGAGGGATTTAAAAAAAAAAACAAAACAAAACTGATATAACATGTAGTCGGCTCTTGTTTCCATACGGATTTATCTGTTTGCCTTACTTTTACTCAGGTTTGCAATTACTTTTCTTCCATTCTACTCCCAGGAATATTTTGCAATGACATGGTTAAAAACACTTAGCCTAGAATCTAAATGGAATGTAGTGGATAATTTTGAGTCCTCTTGTTTGTTTGTTAGGGAAGTCACTACAGATAGATTCGTATTCCAAATTTTTAGGGAATGTGTTTCTAATTAAGGCACATAACTTACCTGTATTGTAAACCACCATTATTAGATGTCGTCATCTTTTCCTTGTGCTGTTGCTCTTTCCTGATATTAACAGGTAATTACCTGTTTTCTCTGAGAGCCTCAGTAGTTGCCTGGTTTAGGATAGAAGCTGATGGATGGGAGTGGGGTATGGGAGGGGAAGGTGGGAGGATGATGAACAACCAAGAGTTGGTGTATGTTGTGTGGGTGTGGTAAAGAGCTCATAACTTGGTTAAGTTGTCTTTATAAACTTCAGTAGAAAATACGTTGAGAAATTTGAAGTGATTGGAGAGGCGAGAGACCTTACCCTTCCATTCATCAGTGGAAAATCTCAAAAATAAGGGATAGATTGGATAATCTTGAAGGTGCTGCTGATTTAGAAACAAACTTAAAAAAATTTCATTGCAAATTTTAAATGCTAAGGTTGCATTTTTGAAATTTGTGTAGGTTGTAACACGCTAGAAGGGAAATCAAATCCTCATGGCAGAAAAGTTAATGCTGATGTAAAAATATGATGTGGAATCTTTGGTATTTGCCGGGGGCTACAAGATTTAAGCGGTTCTGTACTTGTGACCTTCTTATACCACGTGAAAGCTGCAGGAAAATTTGAAGTTGTAGGCAGACCTTATTCAGAGGTCTTCAGGACACAGTGCACTATAGGAAGAAATGATCGATAGTCTAGTGTATACCACTTCTGCCTTCAGATCTTGAAGTTTTTAACATTCATCAACCAACCGCTCAATTTTAGAGTAAGTAATGAGAAGCTTAGCTCCAGAGAAGTGCTTGCCTCATCTTGTTCCTGGAAAAGCCGGCAGCCTAAAAATGCTTATCATTCAAGGTGTGACCCGAATGAGTGTTGTACAGCTATTGTAATTTTTCTTTAAAGACATATGGCTAAACAAAGTACTTTCTAGGGAAAATTTCTTCTAACTAGACCTTTACTTAGGATGTATCTGAAATTGGTGAAACTGGCATCTAAACAGAATTTAGAATTAGAAGGGAATCAGAGCTCGTCTAGTCCAGCCACATCATGTTGCAGATACACACAGGCTTTAAGAAACCTAAGTGACAGGGCTGGTGTACGTGATAGAACTTGAATTAAATCCAGATCTTCGGATTGCCATCCAGATCCTCTTTCCTCATCTCATGTAGAGTTCAGGCAGGCTATCTAGTGCTAGAGTTTATGAAATATTTTTAAAACATTGGAAGAGAATAATGTACATACAGCAGGTTACACAGATCTGCATCTTCATGAGTATATTTTGAAATGTAATTGATCATATAAAAACGATTTTTAAAAATTGTACAAAAAGATAGCTGTCATGGTCCGAGAGTATGATCTTATTTGGATTCATAGCATTCTCTTAGGATATATGTGATATTTAAAATGATCAGCTTATGCAGAAGGTTTAAAAAAGTAGTGTTTTTGCTCACTTATCCAGCAATTAGACTTATAAGATATATAGACAATGGCCAAATAATATTCAGGGTTCTGATTAAAGTGATAGGGAAATAAGCTTTCTTTCTTTTATTTTTGTGGGGGGGGGGGAATAAGCTTTCTTATGGACTGAAGGGGCACTGGGAAAGACGTGCTTTGACTTGTTGAATTTCATGGGATTAGCTTTGAATAAATAGTATTTTCACTGTGCTGTGAGTTATTTGATTTTATTTATTTTTTAAAAAAATCCTTATTTTTAAGTAATCTCTCCACCCAACATGGGGCTCGAACTCACAACCCTGAGATCAAGAGTTGCATGCTCTATGGAATGCGTCAGCCAGATGCTCCTTGTGTTTAAACTCACAGCGAGTAATTAATCTCTGTAGGACTCTGCAAAGTAAAACTTAGTTTTGAACAAATGATTTCTTTTATTCTTATTTCTGAGTTAAGCATATGAATCAAGAATGTGCAAAAACATCTTTTAGAATATATGTTATAGGAGTATAAACAGGAATTTGGGACAAGATGTTTTACCACAGGATTTTCTTAAACCCTGGAAAAAAATGGTAAGAATTTATTAGGGGTGAGGAAACTTTCTTAGTGAGTGTTGGAAACAGAGTGCGATGTGGCACAGCTGTCTGCGGCAGTTCGGAGGATTTCCACGGGACAGTCACAACTGAGTCATCAGTTGATTGAAGGTATGGGGTAGCCGGCAAGTTGAATATCAGATTTATTAAGCCCTCAGCAGTAAGATTTTTAGATCATAATTTCAATCATAGGAATATCCTAATACCTATGACAGAAAGATCTTGGAACACTTAAAAAAAAAAAAAAAGATTCCAATAAGGTTGTCCTGTAAAGATCCAAAACCTGGAGCTTTGCAACTCTCACTCACCATTCATTACTATTGAGATCTTAGCTCAGGTATAATTGGCCAAGTGCGCAAAGCTGGATTTCATGTCTGCCCAGTGCCAGGTAGGTAAGGTACCCAGGATGTGTTTGTACAGCCGAGGGAATGAATTTCCAGATCGGTCCTCTCAACTAGTTAGGACTTCAGTCACACATACGATTTCCAGGTATATCATTCATTTGCAGTGGTGCTCTGGTCGTGGTATCTGTCAGCTGCCATTTGGTCAATGAGTTGAGTGGGTGTGTTTAATCCTAAATTTGTTGTTGTTGTTTTTTTAACAGTTATAAAACTTTTTTTATTGAAGTGTATTTAGGGTAGAGTGTTATATTAGTTTCAAGTGTATGACATAATGATTCAACAGTTCTGTACATTTCTCAGTGATTGCTATGGTAAGTATAGTCTTCATCCTCACCAAATGTTTTTACAGTCTTACGGACTATGTTCCCAATGCTGGACTTTACGTCTCTGCCACTTACTTGTTTTATAACTGGAAGTTTGTACCTTGTACTCCCCTTTATTTCACCCATCCTCCCACCCACCATCTGAACTCTTACTGGACATAGCTTCACATTAAAAAAGAATTAGTCACTTTTGAATGGTCACATATTAATATTGTCCATGAAATGGTGAATGAATTAGAGGCAGAGACCGGAGACTTTATCACTGCTTCTCGCTGGACACCCAAAGCACCGCAGCTCTTGATCTGCTGAGAACACCTAAGTGGGAGGTCTGTGGTGCTTTTTTCTGACTAATGGGTGGCAAACATGTGACATGGTTCTCCTCCATCCTTAATCCCAGGACCTTGGCAGCCTTCTCCAATTATCACTAAACCGGTGCAGTGAATCTTTCTCAACACTGTTCTCTAGGCAGGCACCAAGTTAATTGGGGTGGGCACGTGAGGAGAAACCAAGGGCTCTCACCAACCTGGAGAAGGATCTGTGCCTAGGAACGGAGAAAGTTCTCAGTGGAATCCAGGGACTTCTGGTTTCCTGATTCTCCAGGATAGTTTTTTTACTATCACTTTGCTTTCTCATGCAGCAGGATAGGTTTATGAACATAAATTGATACCTTTCCTTAGGGCCCAGCTTGCAAATCTGAAACTAAGTCATTCTTTACCTTGTTTAATCTGGGTAAGGAGATAATGTAGCAAATTTAATTTTTCATCTATCCTGATCATCTCTTCATTGTATATGAAGAGTGAAAAATAATTTAGCAAAATTAGGCTGGGACTGGGAAACTGGGGAGCAGGAACAGAATAGAATACAACTTCTGAACTACTGGGGGGAGTAATTTTTAAGTAGCAGTTGTTAGAGGTCCAAGTATGTCTTGTTAAGTAGAGCAGGTTGGGTTCCACTTGGAAACCAAGTGGAAGGGGTTAGCTGCATTTGAATTTGCTATTGCGGATGCTTCTTTTCACATATTTAGGTGGGCTTTCCTCAATTAATTTGAATTACTAAAGTGCTGTTTTATCTATATAATAATATGTGAAAAGACAGTAGTAGTATAATCTGAAGAAGTGGATGTTCTCTCTTAATTTGCAAGCATCTGAAAAAATACTAGAAATTATGGAAGTGAGGTATTTTGTAGATTTAGAAATGGCATTGTAATATCAAGCACTGATTTCCTCGTTGGGAGAGAGAGAGAGTGTGCGTGTGTGCCTGTATGTCTCTGTGTGTGTGTCCCTGGGTCTTTCTTCTGGACCATCTTGGAGTTCAGTTTTACAAAGTTAACTTTGTCACTCTAGTTGCTGGAGATAAAATGCTTATCTGTGACCTATAAAATGTGATTCAAAAGTTACTTCTTCAAAAGGTTGGCGTTTCTTACTAGGCAGTGCCTTTTGACACACATTTTCATGTGGAATTTGTGTTTATTCATCTTGATAAGAGTAGTCACTGAAGAGCAATTTTCAAAATTGTGTTGCTTCCAGTGATGTTACTGAGCGCCCTGGCGTTTACTGACCTTGCGTTGTGGGGGAGAGGGCTGGAATGGATGGCTGTAGCCTGCCTGGGAGAAAGAGGTGGCAGATTGCTCACAAGATGGGCCAGTTATTTTTGTTCATTTCGTGCCGTGGAATGTACCTCTAACCTTAACCACTTTCTCTCAAATGCTGTCTCAAAGCCATCCTTACTGGTAGGAAAACCAACACGTTATAGGTGTTTCTGATCCGGGTTGGTAGTATTGGAAAAGGATGGCAAGCATCATACGTGACACAGAAGCCGTACAGAAATTATAGGTCTCCCCACACCAAAGATCTGTATGGATGCCTCAGCCATCCAGGAGCCTGTGACTAGGCGAGCTGCAGGAGGGACTTGGTAGCTGTCACCTCGTCGGTCACCTGAGCCCTTTCCATAGGCCAGATCCTATTCCAGAATGCCAAGGACCCTCTAACAGGTCCACTTTCTCTAGCCTTTAAAAAATAAAAACAAAACAAAAAACCCAAGCTATTTAACTTCCCCAAGTAGGGCGAAAAGTTGCACAAGACACAGTGTGGATTTAACCAGTAAACTGGAAGACAGCCCGCTTGTCTAGAATTTCTCTTGAGTGTCTCCTCGGAGGAGCCTCAAGCTGTCGGACATGGGGGAGAGTCCTGTAGCCCATCACACTCCTCACCCCCCCCCCCCCAGGTCCGAATGCCCCAGTGCCCTCAGCAGAGGTCTTGTGACCTGGAGTGACCCTGTGGTAGCTGGGGGTACTTGCGGCTAAGGTCGCTTGGATGTCCCTGGAGGACAGTAAGGAGCTGTGGCCCAGCAGCTGCTGCTGGGGGGAGTCCGGGGTGGGAGGGCTGGTTGTGCAGGTGCGTGTGACGTGGGTTTATGCGGGACGGTGACTGCGGCAGATCTTGTGGGCCTGAGACCCATCTTTGAGGTACAGAATCCACAGATTTTTTGGAGAAAAGCTGAGGCAGTGTCAACTTTAGTGCCTTTAGGACTTCTCTGGGGAGGCTGGGGACAGCCTCTACCCTTGATAGAGGGCAGGTATCCCGGCCTCCCTCCAGAGATTCTGCTCTGTGGTGGAGCTGAGGGATCTGTATTTTTAAACAATTGTATTGAGGTGTAATTCGTATGCCATACTGTTTACTCATTCAGGATGTAAAATTCGGTATTTTAAAAGCATATTCATAGGATTATACAGCCATCACCACTATTCCAGGTAGTTGTTCTAGAACATTTTTGTACCTTCTAAAAGAAAGCCTGTCCTACCAGTTAGCTGTCATTCCCGACTCTACTCCCATACCCAGTGGCCCCAGGCAGCCACCAATCTACTTTCTGTTTCTAGAAGTTCACCTATTTTGGACATTTTGTATGAAGGAAATCACACAGGACACCTGGGTGGCTTAGTGGCTGAGCATCCGCCTCTGGCTCAGGTCGTGACCCTGGGGTCCTGGGATCGAGTCCTGCATTGGGCTACCCGCAGGGAGCCTGCTTCTCCCTCTGCCTGTGTCTCTGCCTCTGTGTCTCTCATGAATAAATAAAATCTTAAGAAAAAAAAAATCAAAGGAAATCACATAGTATGTGACCTTTTGTGACTGGCCTTTTTCACTTAGAACACTCCCCTGCTCACAAAAATGGTTTTTTTGGGGGGGGGAATAGCAGAGAATTGCAGTCTGGGTCACGCAAACTATGGCAAGACCATAGGCAAGCCCCTTAGCACACTATTTTTAAGGTGTACGTTGTAGCATGTGTCAGTACTTCATTTCTTTTGATCACCAAAGCATATTCTAATGTATGGATGTACCCCATTTCATTTACTCTAAGGTTGACATGTTTGGGTGGTCTCTCCTTGGTTGGCTCCTGTGAATAATGCCCGTACAGGCGATTGTGAGGAAGCTCCATTCCTTAGCGAGCTCCTCACTTGATTGGGCCACAGGGTTCCTGCTTCACACTTGGAGAAACATGACCCTGGTGGTTAGTGCTGTGGATCGGCGTCTCCTACAGTGAGGTCCCCCCATTGCTCCTCCCCTGCGAGTGCTGCTCTGGCCTCTGCTTGAGGAATCCCTGGGTTTGAGCGAGCAGTGACGTAGTGCCGGTGATGTTCCAGAAGTGAATTCCAGAGTCTGTGTGTGCCGGAGGACCAGATGGGGGAGGGGCCCTAGAGAGACGATGGGCAGGATGAGTTGGTCTCCGACGCTTCCAGAAATCTAGAAGTGATGTAATTCCTCAGTGAGGGTGCTTATGCTTGTGGTAGTAATGGAAAGGAAGGGTGAGGGATAACATACATCAAAGGAAGAATCCTTTTAATAGCGGTGACTTGAAAATAATCAACAGTTTATGTTTTTCACTGACTCAGACACCATTCTGTCTAATTCTGACCTTATCTATTCCCATCATCCTGTTATTCCAAAGGACTGTATTTTTACTGTTTGGGAGAGGATATCCTGGGATCACTAACTGAAGGGGATAGCGTGTAATAAAAAAAAAGGTTGGGGGGTGATGATATTTTCAAGCCTCTGCTCTGTTAGAGATGTTTGGATATTGTACAAGTCTGAGTCAGAACTGAACTTTTCAGGGTTCCTTTTTAGACTTAGAATTCTCTGATCTCTTGAAACTGAGAATAGCTTCTAGGAGGTTCACAGCCCTCGGCCTGGCTGCTGGTCTCCCAGCTGTGCCTACAGTGAAGGGGGAAACCACACCTGTGAGCTGTTGCAGCACTTTACAGTATGGGGCTGTTCCAATTCGAGGCCCTGATCAGGAAGTCGTAGAGCTGTTGTTTTGTGTAATAGGATTGTCATTGACCAGATATCCATGATCCGTTTCTCATTTTTCCAGTAGATTCTTTGACAGATAGAATGTGATTACCCCTAAGATGCTCTGTATTCTATACACTTCTGTTCCTACTCCCAACAAAAGCATCATTAAAAAAAAAAAATCTGAACATGTCAATAAAACAGTTCTTCATCCTGCCTTCTCACCATAACCACTGTGAACACTTTAGGGTATATTCTTCTATTTTTTTTTTTCTGTAAAAAATAAACATATTCCTAGTTTCGCAAAAAACAAGGCCACGGCATAGACCTTTTATTTACTATGTGATGCCCTTATGGTGTTATTTCCCTAAAGAAATAACAGTGGGTTGTGAACGTCTTCCTTTTGTTAACAGATTCATTTCTGCAGCATTTAAAATTAGTGTTCTGTTGTATGATTGAGAGCGTTTCCAACTTTTCAGTATTCTTTGCTGTGATATATGTGTTCAGACTTAATACTTTAAAATATTTTACATCACATCAGAGTCTTGGCCAGTTTGATTCTCTTGTTAATAATTTTTCTGGCACCCTACACCTAGATGCTCAGGGGTAAGTGTTTTGGGGGCATAGTGCAGTTGACCTTGATTCCTAGTGTATACGTTCTGCTGAGAGGACAGGGTAGGTTTATAGTTGTGAAGGAAGTGTCCTGCACAGGTAACATGAAACATCCTGTAGCTCTTAGGAAGTAGAGAATAAGACTTGACTCTTTAGAAACTTAAATGTATATAAGCATGGAAGCAAATTGAATTCACAGTAATTCGTGGGGATCATTCACTTCATAATTCTTGTTGAATACTTGCACACAATCTAAGAGCATTATGTCCTTGTGACCTGATACCTTCTAGGAGGAAGTTGAGCCTCTGGCTGCACACTGGGTTAGGTGCACGTTGGGTGTATGGACTAAATATGTTTTCCCTCTCCTGTCTTTCTGCCAAGGTCAAGGACCCTAGAAGACGATTTTTTTTTTTTTTTAGAAGAGGATTTTGTCACTATCTCTGAAAATGTGTTTTTTAGGAACCAGTTCTTTATTTTTTAAAGTTGTCAATGTCACTGTTGTGATCATGAAGTATCAAGTGAAAAATAGGCAGATTGATCTGTACTGGGTAGATCATAGCCATCGAACTGTATACATTTCATGGGAGTAGAAAAAAGCTGAAAATGAACTACATCACCATTTTAACAGTGGATGTTTCTGGGTGATAGGATTCTGAAGCATCGAAACTTTCTTCCTACTTTTCTGTAGTTCCAGATTCCTAGAGTGAACATGTGTTATATGTTATAATATATGGGGATGAGGGAATGAAAATATGGGACAAATATTTTTAGAAGGTTTCACATGAGGGAGGGTGCGGTGGAGAGAACCCACAAAGATAGGAGTGGGTAGTTACTTTTCCACTGAGTAGGAGGCCTGCCAACCCGGAGGGAGCTCTCTGACTCCACCCTGTACTTCTCAGAGCCAGGGTTTTTGAAATCCTTTGTGCTAGTTAAGGACTAGCATAGTTAGCACAGCTAAGTAAGTATGTAACAGATTTCTATTATTAGTTTATCTTTGCTGAGTCTCACTTGATTGACAGAGAGTTCTCCACCCAGAAAGTTTGATTTGTTTTGGCAGTTGGAAGAGGATTCTTTGGAGTGCTTGTTATCTGAAAAAAAGGAAGGTTGGGGAACCTGCCTTTTCCCTACTCCCCATATTAAAAAAAAAAAAAAAAAAAAAAAAGCCAACAAAACTGTTTGGGTTGGTCCTGGTGAGCATGCCTAATCTAGGGATTATGTAGCAAGCATGACCTGAGGGCTGGTTTTGTTAATGTTACCAAATCTGTTACTTAACCATAGATGTTCTTCCCTTGGTTGTGTCCCAGAGTTAGGGTTAGGTCCAGAGTTAGGGTGGAAACCAGTTCTGTGAGACTGAGATAAACTCATCCCTTAGGTCTTCGCTTTGTTGGGCAATGATTTGAAAATATTTTTTTCTTTCTTTTTTCTTTTCTTTCTCCCCCCCCCCCCCCTTTTTTAAAAGATTTTATTTATTCACGAGACACACACACAGGCAGAGGGAGAAGCAGGCTCTCCACAGGGAGCCCAAAGCAGGACTCAATCCCAGGACCCCAGGGTCACGCCCTGAGCTGAAGGCAAATGCTCAACCTCTGAGCCACCCAGGTGCCCTGATACTATTTTCATTACAAAAATTTAAACCATCATACGGAATAAAATAAATGGAATTCTATCAAGTTACCAAAAGTTACCTTTTATCACAATAAAAATTACAGTTGCTCATGGTAGGATACTTTAAAAATTATAGTAAGTACAAAGGAAAAAATATCACTCATCTCATTATCCATGTAGGTTAACCATTGTTAACATTTTGATTCTGTTTCATTTCAGGTGTCTTAAACAATTGGATATACATACATATTCTGACTAGGTGTCTGTCACTAAACATTGTGTTGTGAGCATTTTCTCGCAGTATTTCTGGTTCTGTTTTGTAAAAGTGACTTCCTGTGGCTAGTAAGTGGTATTATTTATGGTTGGCATGAGTGCAGATACCTTTTATTTTTACGGTGGCTGCCTTAAGTATTAACACTTCCAATAAATCCAGGTATGTGTTAATTGTGATATTCTTTGTTGCTGGACCCAAATTGATAGATTATTCGAGCTGGCAGGGACCTTGATCGTGGAGTTCAGTCCTTTAATTAGAGAAATGAGAAAAACCATCCAGAAGAGTTGCCCTTTGCCCAATATCATTAAATTATTTAATAGCCTAAAAATATTACTGTAGGAAACAGCTGTTACCTCCCTTTTGCAGGTTGAGAAACTGGGGCATTGAGGATTTAATGAACACAGTTTTGAAAGAACCAGGTTGTGTTTTTTACATGGTGTTAAGTGGGGAGGAAAGAGAATTAGCAGTAGTTCAGTAGTTTAGTATTGAACTGGCAAAGCCTACTTATTAAGTATTTTTTTAGCTACCATTTGGTGGATTTGATGGAGTATATACGTGGTCACCATTATTCCCTCACATATGTGTGCAGAAGTCTTTTTTTTTTTTTTTTTAAGATAGATAGATAGATAGATAGATTTATTTATTTATTTATTTATTTATTTATTTATTTATTTATTTATTTGAGAGAGCGAGAGAGAGGCAGAGACACAGGCAGAGGGAGAAGCAGGCTCCATGCAGGGAGCCCGATGCAGGACTCGATCCCAGGACTCCAGGATCGTGCCCTGGGCCAAAGGCAGGCGCTAAACCTCTGAGCCATCCAGGGATCCCCCCTCCTTTTTTTTTTTTTTTTTTTTTTAAGATTTTCATTATTTGAGAGAGAGTGCCCACACACATGAGCTAGGGGAGGGACAGAGAGAGAGGGAGAAGCCAACTCCTTGCTGAAAAGGGAGCCCTACACAGGGCTTGCAAGATCCCAAGACCCTGGGATTATGACCTGAGCTGAATGAAGGCAGACACTTAACCGACTGAGCCACCCAGGCGGCCCCGGAAGTCATTATTGATTGATGTTGACCATGCCTGCTTTTCTGCGAAGAATTAAATAATTATTTTTTCCTCTGCAGTTAAAAAAAAGAAAATCAATATTTAAGGAAGCATAATTTTCAGTGGAGATAAGTGATTTTTGAAGTTTTGGTATTTTAAATCACATACTCAGTATAAACACTTTTCATAGGCCTTTGCAAAGTAGTAGATGCTTAGAGTATTTTACAGTGTATTTGAGAAAAGGAATATTATGGTTTTGTGAGTTTTTTTTTTTTTTTTTTTTTAAACAAAGTGATATCCTGAGACGTTAGCTATAAGAATGAAATGCAATGGTTGGCAATTTTCAGTTTCACCCTGGGAAGGACTCTGGCCTGTGGTTGTGGACCACACTAGCTTTGCGGACCTGGAAGTGTAGCAGTCAGGGCCTGTGACCATGGCATTCACAGCGGTTCACCGACCTGCTGCCCTGTGAAAGTTGTCCCTGGACCAGCCAGAGGTGCTCTCAGCAAGGCCTGCTTCCTGTGTGAGTACCTATTGTGGAGCCTCGGTGGAATGGGAGGTCTGTGAGAAGTGGTTTCCCACCAGCACACAATGCTGCCTCTCCGCAGTGTAAATACACATTCCACTCTGGGTCAGGCTAACAGTGACTGGCCAGGAGGCCCGCCCTCGCAAAGAAAGATATTTTGGAGTTCCATTTATTTATAGTGGCCAGTGGAAAATGAATATGCCCGTTAAATCTATTTTTAAAAATAAAAGGGAAGCCTCCTATGGGGTATTGTTTGTTGAATGCAAATCAATTAGCTGTGCCATATTTTAATTTTGCTAATTTGTTGCTCTAGGAGATGAATTTCACAGTCTGGCTGACTTGTCTGTATTTGAAACTTGAATTTCTTGTTTTAAGAGTTCTACGTAGGCAACAGAAAACTTTTTTTTTTTTTTTTGATTCTTTGATGAAAGACGGAATAGGCCATGGCAAAAGAAAATAAGTTATTGACCCCAGAAAATACTAGATCAAGTAGTCTGGGTTTAGGATGGGCTCATTGAGCAGTAAGTGAAGGTCTAGAGATTAGAGCGGGTATGATTCTTCCTGAGGAACGGCAACACAGTTTTTTTTGTCTTTGTTCCTTGGACTTGATTTTTTTTTTTTTAACCATTTAAACTTTTATTAATCAAACAAAACTAAACTCAATGCAACTGCTTTGTTCTTGCATCTTATCCCACCATATTCCAGAGCAGTGATTCTTGATGAGGACTTGAGAACTGTGAATATACAGGTTCTATCAAAAGTGGGGATATTACAATCTCTAATAAAGTTAGATAAATAAAATTAAAAAGAAAACAAATATTAAACACAGAAAACTCTCCCTTAAATATCAGGGACCTCCTTTAACAGGCTCCAGTGTAGCTCATTTGCAATCATAAAAAATTCATCAAGATCAATCATTATTGCACAAGCCCCAGAGGAAAACTGAGGAAACTCATGGGTATTTTCACAGCTCCATTGAAAAGTCCAAGATCAAAATGATGGTTATTTTCTCTAAACTGGACTTAAGATGCACACATCATGGTTGCCTTGGCTGTTATTCTTACAACTATTGCCACAATTCCAGGGATTTCTTTAAGGGACTCTCAACTCGGTGGTCCCATACTTTACTTCTCCATTGGAAAGAATAACCATTTTTCCAGTAGGATATACCCTTTACCAGCCTCCTTGTGAAGCAGACCAGCCGGTCAATGAACTAATAAGCTAGCGTGCTGGCGCTGATGCGTGACCTGGGCATTGGTCCATCAGGTCCTCCATAATTGTGGTGTGAGTTGATCATTTGCTTTGAATGCAGGGCGTGAGTCTGATCAGGGGAGTTTGAATGGGAGTTCCATCTAGTGGACCTGGATTTATTGGAGTCAGGTCCTACCCTCTTCCTGAACTCTAGCTTTGTGAACTGTCCCTGCAGGGGAGGACCTGGCCCTTGACTCCATCTTCTTATCCCTCCAGCCTACTGCTCTTCCTTCAAGATTTTACCAAATGAATTTGTCTCACCAAAGTGCTTTAAAGAATGTAACATGAAGTCGTAGAGTGAGAAATCCATGCTAGAATTTGGATAGCTCTTCATTTGTGTTAATATGTTTCTTGTTCAGACTCTGTCAGGTGAATTGTGGATGTACAGAATATACAATAAGGACAGCCATCCCTGTCTACTAGACAGTGAATTTAAGTTTTCTTCTTTTTACATCTGAGCAGCTTGGTTTGATGCATTGGTTCTCAAAGTGTGGCGTGGGGGATCTTGGGCATTCCTAAGACCCTTTTGTGAGGTTTGTGAGATCCTAACTATTACTAACTCTAAAATGTTATTTGTCTTTTTCCTTCTCTGTTCCTCTGAGTTCTTCAGTCACATTAATGGAATTAATGGTGTGTTTTTCATGCATTTTCAGATGGGGAAATATGAAAATTTGAGAACACGGCTTTTGTATCAGAGTTGAAATTTAAATTTTTTTTTGTTGGGAAAATTTTGAAGTCTGTTAACAGACTCTTCAGATTTAGAATTTGCATGATTTCAGCTTAAAAGTATCTTGCACAGAGCAGAACCTAGATATATATTCATTAAATACATGAATCCTGCCCCTTACATTTTCTTAACAACTTATATTAATTAATGATGTCCTCATTATTCACAGGGTATATTTAGAATATAGGCAAGCACCATACAAACATTTAGATTCATCCATTTGCATGTAAAACCATGTGTGTACACCAGTCATTACTTTTCATCTGTTAAAACCAGCCTCCTTAATGCTCTGTGGTATGTGACAGGGTTTTTTTTACCCCCCTTGAAAAGAAATTTTTTTTTTCCTAAAGAATTCCACATTTCTGTGTTTTTAAAATATTAGTTTGAATTAGTAATGTGGTTTGCGTGCATTATCTCATATTAAAATTTTATAGTAATGGGCTAATTCTGAAATTGTAAATAGGTGTTCTCTTACAGAAATCTTTACACCTGCTAATTTGTTTCTATGCAAGGTTTGTCATTTCATGTGAATTTTCTGTTTCAGTACATTATAAGGTTTAAGAAACACCTGGTGTTTGCTTTATGTTCAGTCACATTAAGTGAAATACTAAGCTGCTTATATGAATGTCATCAATTGTAGTGATTTTTTTCAGAAATAACACCCTGCTTATAAACTGATTTTCAGTGTATCATATACTGTGCTCTCATTGACACCCACCTCCTTCCCACAGAGGTGAAGAAAAGAATCATATTAAAAAAAAAAAAAATTGAACCAGCATCTACAGTTAGTAATGAAATGTCAGAAATCTTTAAATACGTATTTAAGAATAAGTCAGACATCAATGATTTTAATGGTGCAGATTGTTTTCCTTATAATGAATGTGTTACATGACATCTTTATCAGTAAACAAAACTGAGTTTATAAAACAAGCACGGTTGAATTTTATATGAGCTGATTAAAGAAATAATTTGAGTATCCTCCTGGCTGATCAGAAGTGAAGATTGAGGTGTAGGGGGCATGTTTTGAAGACAAATTCATCTTCTGGAACACTTAAGACTAGAAAAGAGGCCACAGCTGGGAAACCAAATTTAGACACTGGAGCTTATCTCAGATGAAAGGTTTCATAGAGCATGGAGGTCTGTTGACTTTGTGTTGTTTCATCAGAAGTGTCCAGTGTGGATTTACTGAGTATAATGTTTCACTGTATGCTGTTTAACCCCATGCTTGTATTTCTAGAATCCTAGAATTCTAGTTCAGTGCCTGGCATATAGTGGGTGCTCAATAAATATTTGTTGCAACAAATGGATGATAATTTTGTTCAGGTCCTTTTGTTTGATGCTATTTTGGAAGATTTTTTTTAAAAAAATAAAGACTTTATTCATGAGAGACACAGAAAGAGGCAGAGACACAGGCAGAGGGAGAAGCAGGCTCCCTGCGGGGTCGGGGGGGGGGGGGGGGGGGCGCTCCATCCCAGGACCTGGGATCATGACCTGAGCCAAAGGCAGCCGCTAAACCACTGAGCCACCCAGGTGCCCCTAGAAGGTATTTTTCAATTAAGTCCTTTTGAGATATGGAAAATAATGGAATCCTGAGACCCTTTGTAGCAAAGGCCTTGTTCTAACAGCCTCCTCAATAACTTGCTAAGCTGCCTTCCCTTGTGAAAGTAATTTTGCTTTTGTATTTAGTCAGGGCCCATCTCATTAAAAATCACCGAGGAGGAGGATATCCCTTCAGGAGTTTAAAATCTGATTTATGCAGGGGTTTTTTGTTGTTGTTGTTCCTCCCTGGTTAAGTTTTAACCACCTAGACTACATGATAATACAGTGAATTTGCTTAACCTTCCTTAAGTTGCTTTAAAAAGGTTTTAAAAATTGTTAAAATCTGCATCTGGGTAAGGTTACACAAAAAAACCCTCAGAGTTGCCTTTGTGTAGGGGAGCAGCTGAATGGACAGGAGAGAAATGTACTTTCATCAAATGTCTTTGAAAGTTACTTTTTGAATTTTGTATCCTGTGCTTGTTCAGTTTGAAAAAGGGGGAAGGGCAGTCTCGGTGGTGCAGCGGTTTAGCTTCGCCTGCAGCCCGGGGTTTGATCCTGGGGACCTGGGATCTAGTCCCACATCGGGCTCCCTGCATAGAGCTTGCTTCTCCCTCTGTCTGTGCCTCTGCCTCTCTCTCTCTCTGCGTCTCTATGAATAAATAAACTCTTAAAAAAAATAAAAATAAAAAAGGGGGAAAAAGAATTGACACAGAGTAGCCTATTAGTTGCAGGTGCACAACACTACTCAACAATGATGTACATTGGGAAACACCGTCATTATCTAATTTTTAAGACCTATGAATTCTTCATTGGCTTTTCCAGTTCTGTGTTGGTTGTGAGATTCTTGAATATTCTAACCAGCTGGCTAAGAGAGCAATGACTCCTACGGTCGCTTTCTGTTTGAGTCCCCTTGGGCTGAGTACTCACTGGCTGATGCATCTGGCAAAGGAGAACGCCTCCTACTTCAGGTGGAAATCACGAGGCTGGACGAGCATTAATGTACAGATGCTTCACCCACTGCCCTTGCCCCACGAGGCTGAAGGAAGAGCATTGGTCAGAGCTCCTCTGTCTTCCAGAAAGCAGTCAGTGGTTTGGTGCGTGTAACATACATTTCCCCCCAAATAAAAGGTGTTAGGCATGGCTGTTAGATACTCAGTGGTTTCACAAGAGTGAATGTAATTCATGATATGTATCTGAAAACAGAGTAGTAAAGGTACATTTTTTTTTTTTTTTTTTAAGGAGAATATAGAAGTTGTGTTAAGGAACCCATATTACAGACGAAGAAACTGAGACGCAGAGAACCTGTGCAGGAGTACCACAGATGACAGGCAGTGCTGTGGGGGTTCCAGGCAGGTGGTCGTGCCCCAGAGCTGGGTGGGGAGTGAGATTCTGGTCCTGGGGAGGGGAGCATGTCTTTGACTTCCCTCTCATCTCTTTCTACCTTCTCTGGCAGCTGGGAGATAGATGGGTGGGGCTGTGGGGGGAGGGGAGTGAGGCCTGGAACTGAAGGGGCCTTGAGAAATGACCTTTCCATTCTTGGCCTGTAGTTTTCGAGACTTTCCTTCAAAGTTCTGCAGAAAGGGATATAAAGAAATGACCGCACAGTCCAAATGTCATTGAAAATACATATTTTCAGTTATTCTCATCCATGGCTAAAGTATATGAGAAAATTAGCTTAGATATATGTGTAAAAAAGAGCTCATAGCTTTGGAATGTTTCCTTGTAGGTGCTAGACTATCCTTGGGATGTCAGATTTATTGTGAGGACTGTAGCTAGAGTTGAGGTGTTCTAGTAAAAATGTCTAATTACACCTGTAAACTTCTTTAAACATCATCTAAAAACAATGAACAAAGCAAACAAACATTTGGTCAACTGTTTTTTTTTGTTTTGTTTTTGGTAGGTCGGCCCTTTTTCCTTTTAGTTAATATTTGCAGAACCAAGTTGTTACTTATATATACATGGATATGGATCTCAGGTCCAGAGATTGTAAATATACATGACATAATTTTTTTCCCCTTCAGGTTTTAGGTTTCCTTAAAGATTTGGGACATCTTGGGAATTGGGTGCTATGGAAGCAATATTTATGGAGAATTATAAAAGTAGTCTCAGATGACTCTAATGTTTACATATAATCCTTAGATACATAGACACCTCTCTCCCCGCCCCCACTAAAACAGTGCCTTCTGTATAGTAAATTTGAGTTCGGACATGGCTATGCTTTGCCATTTAAACAAAGCAAATTAAAAGCACACAGAAAAAGCATCTAGGTACTCTTGAAGGCAGGGCCTACATTAGATTACTTGGTATCCCTCCTTGTTCCCCAGACCACCATGGACAATTCTTTTTTATTTGTCGCATAAACCATTATATATTCTAATCTGGGGCAGCAGCAACATGGTGGTGTTTTGAATCCAAACTCGATTTCCTAGGATTTCTTTTGTGGATTTAAACGCTGTACCTAAATATCCTGTGTTTATAATTGGATGCAAAAAGCAAGAGTGTTTTTAAGGTTGAGAACTTTTTTAGACAACTGTGATTTAACTTCGCTAATGAACCCATATCAGACAAGAAGACAAATTCCAGACAATTTGTGCCTCAACCGACCAGCTGGGTGCATACCTCCAGGTACTGCTCATGTCTCAAGAGGTTTTTCTGCATGAGCAGTTATCACCACTCCTTCTTTCATTCAAGTGGCAAGCCATGGCAAGAGTCTTTCTTCCACAGCTGTGTGGAACTCAGCTGTAAAATTAGATTTCATTGGCATAAAAACACAGTGATTACCATCACTATTTGCTCAATACATTCTTTTTCCAACATTTACTTAGATTCTTCCTCTCTTTTATGCAGAAGGCTCAGGTTCTACTTTTATAAGTAAGAGTAACTATAGGTTTTCAGAGTTTGAGTAAACTTTTCCTAGCTTGAGTTTAATGTGTATTAAGTTGGCAATGGTGTTTGAAACATGGTCTGTTAAGAGCAGAAAGGAACCTTAAAGGCTAATCTCTAATCTTGTCATTTTATAAAAGGAGAAATTAAGTCAAATTCAGAGTAAATGGTCAAACCCTGGATTAAAACTCAGATTTTGCAATACTCAGTCCTGGGGTCGCTCTACTGTAATGCTGTTTACTACAATTCACTAGTCCTTTGAGCTCTTGATTGCAGAGGGGCTGTGAAAAATCTGATCAAATTCTTTAGTCCCTCTCCATGTCTTTTTTTTTTTTTTTAATAATTTGATTTATTAAAAAAAAAAACCCCAAAAAGAGAGAAGAGTATGTTTACCTGTACCCAAGCACCTTCCCAGCTCACAGAGTATGGGAGAGGTGAGTGCAAGCAAAAGCACTAAAACCACCCCAGTTTTCTTGTGTCCAGGTTCATAAATGGCCACAGGCTAACCTGCATGGGCAGAGCCAGGCGCAGGGCACTGGTTTCATGTTGCTGGGAAGGGAAAGAAAAGCTCTGCTCTCATTGTCGTGGGCAAGTGTTTAAAACAGATGTGTGTTGATTGAGCAGATTTTTCTCAATTTCAGAGGTAAAGATGATTGCACAGTATTTTGTTTGAATCCTTTTCTCCCCCTCATGTTGCTGTTGGTGTTTCCATAGTTATCATTAGAAAGCTGTTTCTAGTTTTGCTCAGAAGGCCAGAAATGACAGGCATTTTCAGTTTCTAGGTCTTGAAATACCAGTCAAGGTATTTTAAACCCAGTGTGGAGCACTAGGGAAAGAGTTTTTTGAGGAGGAGAATAAAATAGCAAACGATAATGGCGACATTACAGTGGTTGTAGGAATGTGTACAGCTAACTTTTCCTTCTCTCTCCTCATTTCTCCATCCCCCCGCCCCTTGTCTTTCTAAATCTTGCTCATAGAGCTTACAAAGGAAGACCACACATTAGGGAGCTGTCAGTCTTCTTGCCTGTTGGCATACGTGCATAAAGGCCATGGCTATGAGAGGAGGTTCAGGAACATAGTTATTGTTTCTTTTTTTCTATGCTCTGTGATTCTCTTGTCAAAATTTGACTTTTCTGCATTTTTATTTGTTCCTACAGCTGTGGTGCAAACAAGTGCAAATCAGCTGCACAAACGTTTGTCATAATAAATTTTTATTAGACTTATAAGTTTTATGTTGGAAGCCATTTAGAAACTTGTAATCACTCATAAAGCATTAGCTGCCTAATAGTTACATTGTTTTAAAAGAGAATACAGTAATTTCTCAGTAACCTCTCAAACCCCTGTGCCCCATACATAACCCAGCAAAGCAAAACCCCTGGTTTCTCTGATTGAGAAGTTTGTCCTGTTGTCTTTCTGACTACTGCTGGGTTGTTCTGTTTTGTTTTGTTTTTGCCTTTGCAACAGGAAAAAGTTTTTTTCCCCCTTACTACTATTATATAAATCGCTAGAACCTTTACCTGATACGTTTGTGACAGTTTTCTGAAACCAAGCCCACAATAGCTTCTCGCTATTAGAAATCAATTGATATTTTTAGTCGAGAAGGAAATTTTCTTGAAGTGTGAATCAATCTTTGATTTTGCTAATGTGCCCATGATGGTATTTTTCTCAGGCTGTAGAACCAGCATGCTGCCAGCAAAATGTTCACCTGCTGTTTAGATTATGCAAATGGGATTGGTTCACGGTGTATTTTGTTGGAAAACGCACAAACGTTATGGAATCCCGGTTATCTTTGGTATGAATTTTAAAGATAATTAATATTTATTAGATTATTTATTCGTCCAGTCGCTATATAAAAGCTTCCTGTAATCGATGGGTTCCCATCAATTTCCCTTTCGTCAAGGAACCCGTTTGGTTTCGGAAAGTGCATTTTAAACTGCAGAAGGGAAGCAAAAAGTTAACACAGATCAGATGCATTCTTCCTGCATCTGCCTTTTTAGACACTTCCCTGGGATAGTCTAGAAGTCAGTCAAAAACCACATCACAGTGTGCGTAAAGCGAGCTGGGGAGCCTGTGCCTCAGTGCTGAGTTGAGATTTAACAGGGAGAGTCCCCTCGTTTGCGTGCAGCTGGGCTGGCCTGTTCGGTTCTGATGGTTATACTTTGTTCCTTTTGGTGGTGTTAACGTTTCTTTTTCTCTTGTCATCTGAAACTAATTTGGGTACTGTACTGCTAATTCACATCTTGAATTAATGTAAGGAAATTTGGGTCATTGGCCCACGGAGTGAGGGACCGGGACATTTTGTTACTAATTTGAAGGCCAGGTCCAGTGACTTAAAACTCTCCTAGCAGTGATTAGGGCTTTGGTTTTTTCAAGTTAGAAAAGCTTCCTGGTATATAATTGCTTTCTCTGGCCTTTGGAAATGGATCTGCGGTTCTCTCCTGAGAATCAGGTTTTTCATGAATTTGGCCAGTATGTTTCTTGGTATAGGCTCGGGCCAAAATACCATGGAAAACCTTTTTAGACTTGGAGTAGGGGAAGCAAAATACGAGGAAAAAGTAATAAGCCAGTTGCCTAGAGTAATGTAAAAACTGAAGACCTTTTGTAACAGTCTTTTAAAATAAGGTGTTCTTTAAAAGCTTTGGGGCATATTTGGACGGAGTTAAATGTCTTACTAACAGTGAGGATCTGTTCATTTTGTTTCTCAGAGGGCCCAGCCCCCACCCCTGCCTGCCCTTAGCTCGGGATGTCTTCTCTTAATGCTGGGCCTTGCTAGCAGGTAACGGAGATGGCAAAGGACTTGCTCTTGTAGGAGAGGGGGAAGGTAACCACAAGTGCTCACGTGGCGTCCCACCCTGTCAGTCAAGACTAGAACGGACTGGGCATGAAGCATTTGTGGTTTTAGTGTTCGGATGTGTGGTTAGGGGGAGAGGTTGTGAAGGCCTGTGGTTGTTACCAAATTCTTTGAAATGGAAGTATGGGTATAAAGAACAAAATGAAGAATAGGAGCTCTGTAGGTGGTAGTGGTGGGGAGGATAAAAAAGTTCAGAGAATGAGGGGAAAAAAAGCATTGTAGTAGGGGTCGTCTATTTTCCATTTTTTAATCCGTGTTAGTTTTACGGCCCATGTTTATTCTTCATGTGTGAAGGCTAGTGGGGTCTAAAGAAGGGGGTCCTTGCAAGAACTCGGTTGTGTGCGAGGGGGACAATGTGACTGTGGTACAGCCTTGAATAAAATACATGAGTTCTGGGATCCATTTGGCCAGCTCAGATACACATCTGTCTAGAGGAGAAGGAACCCAGACCAGGAAAATAAGGGTCTTGTCAGGGTGGTTTCTCCCGAGACTTTCTGACTATAACAAAAAACAGTCATAGCTCAGTTTTCCAGGGATTACCCATCTGGCCACTCAGCTTCCCTTAGAGCTGATAATCAGCAAATGATCAAGGAAGATGGTTGAAAGCACGTAGGGGAGCTTCAGTGACCCCACAGGGATCATTCCTCTTCCGTGTGTGTACATGACTAGCAATCTGGCTTCTTAGCCCAGGGAAGATGTAAGGCAGCACATTTAGGATATGGTCCTGAAACGCGAGGGGATGTGGTTTACGGTATTGCCCTAATGAGAAAGGGGGGAAATAAAACAAAAATTACACATAAGATCTCAAAGTAGGGCTGAGTATCTCTGGATGTATCAGGTCTGAATGCTTCTGTATGTCCTTAACACCTCACCTTGTGATGTGTACACGGTATTGTCATAAACCATAGCCCCACATCCCTAAGAAAAAAATAAAGTTGTGGCCAGCCTGCTCTATCATGAAGGAGATGTGTCCTTTCCATCCGCAGTCATTACGAATAGAGTACGTTTTGGTCTCCCGAGTTAACTGTCGGTGTAATAGGCCTTCCACGTTTATTGCTTCATGTCTTCCTTCCATTTACAAAGTTGTCAGGTGTCTGGTTTGCCTCCTCCAAGCGGTGGGGTTGAGGCACACCTGCTTAACTGGAGGACCTGTACTGTTTGTTTGGGTTACCAGTCAAAACAGTGGAGACTCACTTTTCAGGAGCTGATTGATCGAATGATTGATGCCTAGCAAGCCTTCCTAGCCTTCTGGCTCCACTCAGTCTTTAACTGTCAATGGTTCGGGAGGTGTGGTTTTCCCAGTTTATGACCTGAATACTTGACTTGGCACTGGTATTGGGAAAACTCTCTACTTCTCTTTGCCCTGCACCCATCACTGGGAAATGACCAAAAAGATACTAGTATGGATCCTAAGTTTTACGTTTTGCATCCGTGCTTTTCATTCTTTTATAAATCCCCTTCTTGCTTTTTCTCTTGTCCTTTCTTCAGTCTGTGGCACTAAATTGTTTGTATCCCGTGATAATTTTAAAGGCCAGCTTGGCAGTTGCCTTGCTAAATAGCGGGCGCTATCCTGTCTCGAGATAACTTACTTTTTTCAATATATCTCTTGCATTCCAGGCAAATGAAGCTATTCTATGTGTGTGCACAGAGCCTAGAAATGAGAATTTAGATACTGTCTGCTGCTTGTCCCCCCCCCCCCCCCCCCCCCCCGTGAATCTTTACCTGATATTCCACTTAGGATAAAGTCTGGTTTACCTCTGATAAAACTCTGTAGGGATTAGAAAAAGGCCGTGGATTTTAGCAAGCCGGTGGCCTAGGGGAAAGAGGATCAACAGCTTCGGTTATGGAGAAGTGAGGCTCCGTGCCAGAGTTCAGGGTGGCTTTTATTCACTTTATTCATTCTTCAGTTTCCTCTGTGATTAACAGTGTGGTTGAGTTTAGACATTAGGAGTGTGTGATGTTTATAAATTCTCACTGATTGCTGTCTGGGTGATTGTCATATTATAGTTGGCTTTCTTTTATGTACAGTTCCCCCCCATCTTCCCCTCCCGGCCCCCCTCCGGGTCATCTGCAATAACCGCTATAATATCTATGAGGTAGATAATCCATTGTAGTGGGGGGAAAAAGGATTCAGGCATCTTTTTTTCTTTATAGAATAGCTGCATTACCCAAAGTTGCCTGTACAGTTTTCAAAAGCAAATATAATAATTATCTCCTTTTTGCCAGTGGGCGTGGTTTCTCTGGGTGTTTTTGTGACTCTGTGTGAGTCCCCTCCTCTCCCATCCTACATCTATAGGACCTTTCTAAGCCTCATGAGTTTCTATCCCCTTAAGCCCCCAGTTGGCAGAGCCTGGAGTTTAACTCCATAATTTGGACCTGACATTTGTGCTTGAGAGCGTTCCTGTTAATAGCAAGTGCCATTGTTTAACTTGGCACCCACCAGAAGTTTTCTTAAATTGGAATTGTCACCGTTAGATATGTTGGCTTTGAGATGGTCTTTGGTATTAGGGACAGGAGACCAGGAACGCCTGAATTTTGTTTCAGATTACGACTGTCTCCTGCCACCCAGTACCTGCAGTTATCCCCAAGAGGCAGTGAGAACTAGGAGTACAGTAACACTGGCTAATAGGATCTGAGTCTCAAGCCTCAGTACTGCAAAATCTGGCAGCTGGGTTGGACCCCGTGGAGCATAAGGAGCTACACCCCAAAGTAGGTCCTGAACTGAGGACCTCAGTCCTGTGTGGGGTGGGTGGGATGGGGGGAGGGGATCATTATTTGCTATTCTCTGGCCTAATGGAAGCTCTGAGAGGCTCCAAGTATGTAGGGGCAGGCCCTGAAGTCTGTTTGCTCCCGCTGCCTCTCGGGGTGAGAAAAAAAGAAGCGGGTTCCATCCCTGCACTTGTCCCTGAGATGACCGGGGCTGCTCATGTGGCAAAGGGCTTTGGCCCAGCTCTAGCAGGGAAGGGAGGGAAGTCCGAGCCATAACCCGCACCACAGCCTCACCAGCAGATGCCTTGGAACTGCTCCTAGGGGGAGTCGGAAAGGGGGGAAGAGAGTGCTACTTCACCCCGGGGGCTTTATACTCAGACCCTGATGTAAATTACTGCCCTGTTTATCCAACCTGCAGTTTGGAAGAAGCATGAAATAAAACATTCCACTTAAGAAACAAGCCTGTGTAGCATCAGCAGTCTGGGGAAAGTAGCTGTCCTGTCCTCATGCACTAGGAGGATTAAGTATATTAGGAATAAAATTGAAATAGACATCAGTTCTCCCTTATTTGACCTACTCAGTCAAACAGTGATGTCATGATAGTGTCAATGGAATTATCTTCGTTAATTTTATTGTGTAAGAATCTGTTTCCTTCATCAGGATAAACTATTGGGCTTTGGGTTTTGTACTTTTTATTTGCTTAGGAACTGAGTAATTGCCTCATAAAACAGCATGATGGTACTATTAACACTGAATTATAAGACCTGTTATTATAGAATGTGCTTTCCTAGTTGGGACAAGACTTCGTTGTTTGGTGCTTAAAATAATTAGTTTCTCCAAATGGGGTTATAATGAATAGTGTAAAATTTTACCTTTTTAAAATAAAAAACTTTACAATCTCTTGGGCGGCTTTTATGCATCATTTGATACTTCCAGGGAAGGAGTTTCTTTTGGGTGGGATTGCAGGAGAGGGAAGTATATTTAATGTTCAGAATGGAGGGGTTTAAGAATGAGAAAAAATATTTTCTGTCACGTGTCTAAGACAAATTTGAGACAATCATTAAATGATTTGTCCCACTGTTTTGCCTGATTTGGATATTGAGTATTAAAGGATTCATTGATCAGATACCCTCGAATTTGATATTGGGGGGAGGGTCTTCATTATGAATGATGAATGTATATGTCTATTTATTTCTGTATGGATTTAAAATATGTGTCTTTGTTTACTCTTCTTTGCATGTGATATTAAACTTTTTGTGCCCTAAGTTCTTAGGCATAAGTGAAGGATATATAAGTGCTTCTTGAAGAACAAGTTATAATTCTAAATAGGAATTTGTCATTTTCCCCACTGTTGAATTGGAAAGGTAGTTATTGGTAGCAAGTACCATTTTGAAATAAGACTGGGGTTTGTGCTGTTTTGAGTATTTATATGAAAATCATTCTGCAGAGGCAAGGTGTTCTACCTGGAAGCCTCAGCCTTCCTCCACACCAGATCCGTGGGCTCTCTCTGAGATACAAGGAGGTTCAAGAGCTGCACGGTGATAAATGTATAAATGCACAGCAGGTGCATTCAATTCAAGGAAATGACGAGGGCAGAGAGAATTAGAACATGATTAATTACCAAATTAGTGACAAGGTCAGAAATTGCAACAATTGCAGTCCAACCTTTGTTAACTTACTTGGATTAACTGCTTATGAACAGTGTTTTGATCCTAATGAAAGGGAACACCTGTTTTTATAGGCCATCCTCTTTGGCCTTATTTTCTGTAATTAAAGATAATGATACCACCAGTTTTTGTTTGACACTTGACCCTCTCACGGTATTTTCTCATTTTAGCCCCAGAAAGATCCCTGGGGTAGGGTAGTTACTATTATTCATACGTTTAAAAAATTTTTATAACAATGATCAAGTCTAGGTCCGGGAGGTTATGTTCACACGGCTGCTTGGAGACTGGAGTTGGTGGTTTAGTCCAAGCTGTTTCCCTGCTTTTGCTTGATTTCCACTCCCCCGCCCCACCTGCCTCGGACCTGGCACAATAATGCAGCACTATGGGATTAGGATAATTTGATTTTCAGCTGACTTCGTGATGGTGCACTGAAGTTGCTGATGTTCTTATAAGTGACTTTTGGGGGTCTGAGTCCTTTCTAAGAAATGGTGGTTCTTTTGCAGGAAGCCAGTTGAGGGAAATTCTCCATGAATGTACGTCACAATGATGATGACCGACCAGATCCCACTGGAACTGCCACCATTGCTGAACGGAGAAGTAGCCATGATGCCTCACTTGGTGAATGGAGACGCAGCCCAGCAGGTGGGTGTGGGAAGAGGGAAATATAAGTCAAACTGTGCAAGTGGAAAACACTAACCCAGGCATCGTTTTAGCTTGCGATTCAGGGATCTGTGATGGTGAACACTAATAGTTCTGGAGGTAAGCATTTTCATTGTAGAATTACTAGATGATTTTTAAAAATATCCAATTACAGTCTTTGTTAACAGGAAATCTTGCCTCATTCAGTTGATATTACTGTTGAAGCATCAAAAAAAGTCTGATTTTTTTTTTTGATGGATCATTTTGACAATGTGTACAAATCTTTGGAATACAAGGACTGTGTATTCGTGTCCTCTGTTGTACTTGACTGGTTGGCCCAGTTGGTCAGAGCAGGACACTCAGCAGGTGAGTCAGGTTTTGATCTCACACCGGGGCTGACCGACCTCGGCAAGATGCCCAGGCCCACAGGGACCCCGCCTGGCCCCTCGAGCGGTGCTGCCAAACGTAGAGCCCGCTGCTCACAAAGGGACAGTACTTATTTTCTGTAAAACTTGTCAGTATTACTGAATGTCCCAAAATAGAAAAGAGATTTCGGAACTCATTTATGTAGCACTTGGGAAGAAGTTTAAGTGGTAAGTAAAGCCTTAAAAAAAGATTACTAGATGAACTGTTCTGATAACAGATTTTTTCTTGACTACGAAAACTGGGTTTGCTCCATTTTACACCACACAGATATCCTTTGTCTCTGCGAAGTTCCTTAGGAGCATGAAAGTAAAAGTCTGTCTTATGAAAAGTAAAATTGGGAACAATGGCTTGAGAAATACTTACCCAAACTGGATCACTAATTCAAATCAGTTAATCAGCCATTCACCTGATATCCGTATGTGCTTGCTTTTCCTCCCTACACTCTATCCTGGTACCTGAACAGCCTTTATCCACCATCGTACAGTCATACTTTGTGTTTCTATTGGGTCTTACTTTGCTGCCTGACTTATTTATATTACTTTCTCTGCTTTAGGCCATGAACCTCTCAAGAACAAAGAATACCTAATAGGTGCTCAGTAAATGTAAATGTAAATGGAATGCATGTCACCCCTTCTTACCACGGATACAGTCATCTCCCTTCCTGACTCTTTAATCTCTCTCTGGGTCATTTCCGCCAGACATACTGTAGTATCTTTTACCTCAAACCCACAAACAACTATGCCTTTCCATCACCCAACAGAACAAGATGCTCTCCCCTGACTCCTCATCCCTGTGTAGTTACCACTTCCTGTCCCTGCCCCCTTACCCTGGGTGTTCTCTGAGTAGAGCCTCTGCTTCCTCAGCTCCATTGCGCATCAAGCCCAGAGTCTTCCCTTGCATCTTGTCGTCTTCCTCTCTCGAGCCTGTCAGCAAGGCCTGTTGGCTTTGTTTCAGGAGCATTTGCTGAAGCCATAATTTGCCACGTCTATTTCATTTCCGCTGCTGCTGCTGGACTCCCAAGCCGGCATCTCTCACCAGGGTTGGACACGCCTTCTCACTGATTTCTTCTGCTTCTACTTTTGCCAGCAGAAGATATTTGCCATATAGAGATCGTTTGAGAGAGTTTCCAAAAATATCCACATCAGGGGCACCTGGGTGGCTCAAAAGCATCCGACTCTTGGTTTTGGCTCAGGTCTTGATCCGAGGGTCATGAGATCCAACCCCGGGTTGGGCTCTGCACTCAGTGAGGAGTCTGCTTGAGATTTTCTCTCTCTCCTTCTGCCACTCCCCCTGCTTGCACATGTATGCATGCTTGCTCTCTTTCTCGCTCTCTTTTTCAAACAAATACGTAAATAAAATCTTGAAAAACACCCACATCATGTCAGTGCCCCCCCTCAGAGCTGTCCTGTCACACCTGGAGTAACATCCAAGTGCAGGGTGGTGGCTGTCAGCCTTCTGGGTTTAGCCCTTGTCCCTTCATCATTCTCCCTGTGCTCTGCTCCCAGGAAGATCTCCAAAGTGCCATGAATAGTTTAAAGTGTGGCGTCTGGTCTCCCTTTTCACTAACTAAAAGGAGAAAAAACCCAAGGTATTCAGATGTGACTCAACTTGGAAAGCATCGTGGGACTCTGCTCAATCACCTAATTCCTGTTCGCATATGTACTTGGAGCCCTGAGACCACCTGTCCATATATTTTTTTAATATTTTATTTATTCATAGAGACACAGAGAGAGGCAGAGACACAGGCAGAGGGAGAAGCAGGCTCCATGCAGGGAGCCTGACGTGGGACTCGATCCCGGGTCTCCAGGATCACACTCCAGGCTGCAGGCGGCGCTAAACTGCTGCACCACAGGGGCTGCCCACCTGTCCATATTCTTGCGCTCTATTTCTGTGTTTTGATGGTTTCTTCCTCATTGCTGTAATTTGGTGTGCACAGAACACCCTTTTGTAGTTTATGATCTCCAGCAGCCTTAGAGTTTTCTAATTCTCTCTTCAGAAGTAAACTTTATTGCACCTACAAATGTCCATAGTCTTTTCAGATTTTGGTCATCTTCAGGCCATGCAGCATTTCACTGCTCTCCATGTCTACCTCAGCTCTAAGTAGAAGCTGCTTATTAATCTTAGTTAATAAAATCACATTTTTATATTTTATCTAGGAAGCAGTCTTTAAAGCCTGGAATGAGAAAAGCTGCTCATTTGTTTTATACACCATTGAATCTCAAACTTCTCAAACTGGAGCTATGTGTATTCTAAAAATCTCACTGGGGGGGTCACTTGGGTGGCTCAGTGGTTGAGCGTCTGCCTTCAGCTCAGGGCATGACCCCGGGGTTCTGAGATCGAGTCCCACATCGGGCTCCCTGCAGGGAGCCTGCTTCCCCCTCTGCCTGTGTCTCTCATGAATAAATAAATAAGAAATAAAAATTCTCACTGAAAGGAAATATTTGTCTTTCTAATCAGGTATGATCTAACAGCATGAACATTTATAGGTTAAGTTTCTCTTATTGGGACACAGTTGTTAAGTGGGCAGAGTGGTTTGAAAATAGCCATCTTAGCAGGGTCAACCCAAGATTTATCCTGCCTTGAGGTTGCCTCTATGTCCTTGGGCCTCGGCCTGGGCAGCAGCCTCTGTGCCTGACATTTTTCTTCTCCCTGCCCCACCCCGGGGCTCCATCTGTGTCTCCCTCATTTCCTCTGCTCTTTCCTTTTGGCTCCAACATTTAGCTTTGACCTTGTTACGTATAGCAGTATCCTCGGGGGCCTTGTGTGGAACCTGGGCTAAGACGAAGGGGAAGACAGACCCAAGGAGCAAGCAAACCAAAATCAATGGGAAAATACCGGAGAGGAGGTTGGGAGAGAGGAGGCATGGGGGGTTAACCAAAAAGAACAAAGGCCAAGGGTCCAAAAGTCTGCATGAGTTTTGAGTACTTTCCTGAGACACTTGTTGGTATTTGCTGCCTCCTCTTAAGGGCCCGGTGGTATGATGCTCAGGGGATCTGTGTTCAAGGATCAGGACTCCTCAGAGAATGAGCTCTCCAAATGTTTTCTGTTTTTTTTTTTTTTTAATTACTTTTCTGAGCATACCCTCAAGATTTTATTGTCTTCATAATATAACAAAATAGAAGCTTAGAACTAGATCTCTTGGCCCTTTCTCATCTACTCCCAGTTCAAAAGGCTTCATCTCTTTTAATTTTTAACCAATCTCTAAACCCAACTTGGGGCTCAAGCTTATAACCCCGGATCAAGAGCAGCATGCTCTACTGACTGAGCCAGCCAGCTGCCCTGGCTTGTGTCACTCGATAGCCGGCATTCTCTTAGTTCTGAAGGTAGGCCCAACACGTCCAAGCCTAGCACAATCTTCTCTGTAGTTTTATCCTTTTTGCAGAAAATCGGCATAGTTGGCCCACCAGAGGCACTGTGTTTCCTCTCCTAATGCCACTTTTGCTTGGGCATAAAGGGATCTTTGCCTTTTTTGTACTGTGCCATTTTGTGAGATTGGTGCCTGCCACCCTTCTTGCACAAAGCCCGATGGGTTTTAGGATGTTCACCATGTTTGCAAGAGCACTATTGGCATGGAGAGCTCTACTCATGCTTTGAGGCTTTCACTGTGCTGTGCATCTGAGGCGTTCATTACCTTTGCATCTCAACCAGGACCTGTGGAGACACAGGGTTGACCTCAATGAGGGACAACGCAGGCCCTGCCTGGCACACCCTTGGGGGTGGGTGACATTTTAAGGGAGGGTCTGCATTTGAACCACCTGTTGGATAATACCGTCACAGAGAGCTGCCCACTGGCCACGGAACTATGTCTCTACATGTGTCAGGAGTATATATGGCAAAGCTTACCTTGTGTGTGTTTACAGCATCCTTAATACTTTGCAGCTGTGCAGAGGACATTCTGAACATTTCCGTATATGCAAAAGAACCACCACAGTCATGAGAAAGCTCTCTAGTCCCCCACAGGCCACCGCCTCCTCCCGATTTTTGTCCTGATGGTTTCTGGATTTAGTTAGTACAAGTTCTTGCCAAGATATGCTGCTCTGTTCTGGCCCTCTAAATAAGAGACTGTTAATTTTCATTATCCAGAGTCATGTTAAGTTCGAAACTTTGGTTGGTCATTTTATAGGGGTAGCAGTGAAAGGATGATTCTTTCCTTAACATGAAAAGTCATCCTCATTATGAATGAAGATTAAAAATATATATATTCTCAGCTAAATGAATAAGAACAATAGTGAACACACAGTGTGGACAGAAGCAACTCAGCAGCTTTGCTTATTCAACAGCTTTATTGAGATATCCTCCACACGCCATGTAATTCACTTACTTTTAAAGTATACAATCCAATGGAATTTGCTATATGGTTGTGCAACCATGACCACAATTTTAGAACCTTCTAATCACGATAAAAAGAAACTCTGGTGTTGTTGCTTCCCAGTTCTTCCTTCCCCATACTCCTAGGCAACCACTAACCGACTCTCTCTCTGTAGGTCTTTTGCCCAATCTGGACATTTCATATAAATGAAATCCTGCAACATGTGGTCTTTTGTGTCTGGCTTCTTTGACCTAGCATAGTGTTTTCAAGGTTCATCCATGTAATGGCATGATCACTACATTAAACCCTTTTTACTGGCAAGTGAAACTCCGTCACATGGGCTTATTACACTTTGTTTATCCATTCATCAGTTGATGGACATTTGGGTTGTTTTGCTCTGGCTTTTATGAATAATGCTGCTGTGAACCTTTGTGTGCAAATTTTTGTGTGGATTTATATTTTCATTTCTCTTGGATATCTAACGAGGAGTGAAATGGAACAGCTGTATTTTGAATTATTGTTTTCTAAATAAAGTACCTCTGCTCCTCTCACTATAATTTCTCCTACCTCTGAATAGATCAGTGTAGCTAAATAAAGTTTTGCTTCCCTTCATATGCCTGACAATGTACTATGCTTGCCAGGTTTCCTGACCTGAGGTTTTGTGTATAGCTATATAAACCATAGTGAATGCCCATCAGCAATCAGAATATTGGTGTCTACATTTTCAGAATCTATGGTACATAAATTTAACTGTCTTTTGTTTTAGAGGTTTAAACAAAATAAAATAAAAAGGTAACTGCTAGTTTGAAGAATGAAAAGAAAGAATTAAATATCAGCCAAATTTCCAACTTTTTTCTATTGGTTTCGTGTTTTATTTTTTTATTTAAAGATGAGAGAGAGAGAGAGAGAGAGAGAGAGGGAGGGAGCACGCGTGAGCACACAAGCACATGTGAGCACACAAGTTGGGGGAGGGGCAGAGGGCAAGAAACTCAGACTCCGTGCTGGGCAGGGAGCCTGATGCAGGGTTCTCCATCCTGCGACCCTGCGATCATGACTTGAGCTGAAATCAGGAGTTGGATGCTTAACTGATTGACTCACCCATGTGTTCTTCTCTTGGTTTTAGTATTTTAATAATCTCTGAAGAAGAATTACAACAGTCACCAGTGTTTAAGTAAGGAAACCATTAAGTTAAGGACAGAAGTGTTAATGTAGACTTTGCTGATTTGCTTATTTAATGTGGGATAGTTATACCCTCCTGGAGGGTGGTACGTCTGCTGCTTTATATTCTTGTACTGTTGGGGACTCTTCTCCTATGTATGTTCATTAGGGGACCAGTGGGGTAGGGAGAGAGTCAGATGCCTCTCCGTCCTACTGTTCTTAGAGGGCAACTAGCACATGTTTTGTCATATTTCTTACGTCGTCTTCATTTTTTTTCCCCCCCTTTTAAGCTTGCAGGTATTAATTGCCAAATGAGTGTTCCTACTACCTCCTCTTCAGGAAGTAGATCTCCTTAAATGTAAACAGAAAACTTGTTTCTCCCAGCAGTTCAGGGTGACATGCGAACAGGCTTGCCCTGGAAGCCAGAAGGTTAAAGTACCTCAGCCGTGTCCACAGTTCTCTTGACTTTGTCCCTGCCTTTTTATCAGCATTGAGCATGTCATTTTATCAAGAGTTGAGGTTTTTTTCCCCCCCCCTCCTTTTGTTTCTTTCCAAACGCCTCTGTTTCTCCTAGATGGAATACACGGCCAGAGATTTCCTGGAGCATTCTTTTGAGTACACGTTTCCAGACAGCGCGTTAAACATATTAAAACTTTCCACATTCAGATGGTGCTCGTCATCGGCGTGTCTTTGACATCAAATGTGCTCCTCCTCCTAATCCAGTGACTTTTTCTTTTCGGGTTGATATCTTCTTAATAACTTTTTCTTGATGGCTCCCGTCTTGCATTCAGGAGTTCAAATCCTCTCACCACGCAGGTTTACTCTTTAAATATCCCTATAGCCACCGTGTCAGGGAGACCCAGAAGGCATTTTACAATCAGTATAGCGTAGACCAATGAATAAACGGTTCTTGGGAAGTTTGCCCAGAAGAAGAGAGATATTCAGATGAGAATGGGACTGGCAGTTAAAATAGAGGCTGTAGCTGTTATTGCTGAACATTATGTAAGAGGCTGGGGTTTGGGTTGAAAATGGAAAGAGGTTGGTCAGGTGTTGGGTTTGGCAAGCTCAGCGTGGGGAGGCTTGGTCTTTGGGCAGACTCTTTAGCATCAAGACGTATGAGAAGCGTGCGGTTTGTGCCAGTGTTGTAAGAAAATGGCCATCACAAACTGCCATCCACCTGCTGTCTGCCACTCACGCTCATAAAGGCCTCAGGTGCCCAGATGCTGTCATCTTGTCTTCAAGGTTTGGGATGGAAAGGAGCGAGAGGGCAGGATTTACAACTGAATTTAGTAATAGATTTGCTCATTTTCTTTTTTATTTATTTATTTTTTAAAGATTTTATGTATTTGAGAGAGCATGAGCAGCCGGGAGCCACAGAGGGAGAGGGAAAAACAGATACCCCGCTGAGCAGGGAGCCTGATGTGGGGCTCAGTCCCAGGACCCTGGGATTGTGACCTGAGCCGAAGCAGACACCTAACCCACTGAGCCACCCAGGAGCCCGATTTGTTCATTTTAATGAGTATTTGTCAAATGTCTTGCATGCAGGCACTGTATTAGGTGCTGCTGGGTGTTGGCAACGCGAAGATAAATAAGACAACTGTTCTCACCCTGAAGGAATGAGCAGCCGAGTTGGGGAGCAAAACAGTGGCTTGCCAAAATACAAAGACTGAACGTACACATACGTAGAGCCCCAGGAGAAGTGCTTGGATTGCAGGATGTGCCTTGGCCTGGGAGCACACGGGAGGGGAACCGGCAGGCGGGGGCCCAGGCCGGGTTGGGAGCGTCTGTGGGGAGGCTGAGCCTGGACAGGCATCACACTTGAAGCCAAGTCTAGGGCTGTGGCTCAGCTCTGTGGATCATGTGACCAGTTTGTTTTACGAAGTGGGACTGCTGTGTTAGGGATAGCAGGCTCAGTGCAGAGCTCGTGTGAGTAGCACCCCAGACAGGCCGTGTCTGCACATTCTACCCTCTTTTCTCTGAACTTTGGCTGTTCAGCTGTCATCATCTTTTTTTTTTTTTTTAAGATTTTATTTATTTATTCCTGAGAGACACACACAGAGAGAGAGAGAGAGAGAGGGGCAGAGACACAGGCAGAGGGAGAAGCAGGCTCCATGCGGGGAGCCCAACGTGGGACTCAGTCCCAGGGCCCCAGGATCGTGATCTGAGCCAAAGGCAGATGCTCAACATTGAGCCACCCAGGCGTCCCTTCTTAATGAAACTTTTTGTCCTGGATGCATCCAGCGTGGCTGTCCACCCCCTCGAGGTCTGTCCCCAGGGCTGCCGATCCCATAGAGATGCCGATTGCAAGCACCCCTCAACCAGAGCTCTTGGCCAGCATCACAGACAAGCCCCCTCTGCTGCTGAGGGCCTGCTTCTAACTGGAAATAAAAAGGTGTGAGTTTATCTAGGCCTGTGGACTGAGCTTACAGTCCTCTCTGCCTTAGGTTTGCCAATTCCCTCACTACAAAGGCTTCTGAAAAGTCATAGCCTCTGCATAATCTCCGTCTCATGAAGGAAAATGTTGATGCCATATTATCAGGGGGTGTTGTTATACGTGGCACCCACAATAATTACAACGTATGACATATAATTATGACAGCTCTGAGCTGTCTGGGTTGAGAGACACTTCAGAATTTAATTAGCCAAAGGCAGTAATAATACGAGACAAACTCTAGTCTGTAGCCTTCAAATGGTAGAAATTGAGCCGCCTTCAAAAAGGAGAGGATTAAGGAAAAACACTGGCATGGCAAAGTTGCGCTGCAAAATAACGGCAATTTTAAACTCTCCCATGGCCTTAACATTATGATTGTTTTGAGCTAGACTGTCTTTCGCGCTGTGAACTCCAGGAGCAGGCACTGCGTCTCTTTTTCACGCTCTGCTTGGCGTCTGAGGTGGCGTTGGGTCAGTCCCCCAGAACGAGTGAAGGATGGCTGAAATGAGCAGTTAATTCATCTAAACCAGGCCTTGAAAACTGGCCACCTGTTGCATTTATCATACAGGCCTTGTCCTCCTCCCCACTTCTGTACAGTTGATACAATTATGAAGAGAAATAATCAGGTGGCGGTACAAAGAGACTGGAAGCTTTACTTAAAATTCTGGATCTTTCTGTTAATCTGGAAAACCCAGCAGCTCCAGTAACACCGGGCTGGTCTGCCCACGTGGCAACAGTTGATTGGCAAAGAGTGGCAGCAGCCCAGGCTAGACGGGAGCTGTACTCCGACCACTTTACTCAGCTTCTGCACTTGCCTGTGCAAGTGGCTGTCTGAGTTTGGCACCTGGAAACTGGTAACATTTTATCTTTGAAATCGCATTTTGTGAGGCGCCTGGGTGGCTCAGTCGGTTAAGCGTCTGCCTTCGGCTCAGGTCATGACCCTGGAGTCCTGGGATCGAGCCCCACATCCAGCTCCCTGCTAAGTGGGGAGTCTGCTTCTCTCTCTTCCCCTCACCTCTACTTGTGACCTTTTTCTCTCTTTCTCTCAAATAAAGAAAATCTTTTTAAAAAAAAAAACAACTGCATTTTGTGCTCACTCTTCTCGTGTTTTATTTAGAGCAAAAATGTTTGGTTTTTCAGGCATGCTCATTTGTGTCTCATACTTAGGATTTTAAGCTTCTTAGTTTTCTGCTTGTGGCTTGTGAAATGAACTGGTGTGGGCTCTGGTTCATCTGGCTTTAGTTGGGAGGATTTCAATTATACGTCTTACAAGTTAGGGTCCATGTATTGTTTCTTTTGGCCTCTGCTTTTTAGTGAACAGAATTTGAGCCCCCATTCGGTGCCACATTGAGCACTCACTAAAGCTTAGGAAAGGCAGGAGGCGCCTTGCTTTTGCTGTTTACAGACTAGTTGGGGGACATTAAACACAGATGCAAGCTATCAGCGTTCCAAGGGCAGAGATGCAAATACTTGTGTTTATGATCTCGTTTTAGAGGCTCCAAGAATTGAGAATTCCTTAAATACTTCCTGAAACAGATTTTTTTTTTAAAAGCAGACTTTCCTGGTGTTACCTAGATGAAGCATTTAATACCATTTGTATCTTAATTTTATCTTTAGATAAGATGAACTGTGATGGTTTCCCAGCCTCTAAGGTCTGTTTACTTTTGATGTGTATTTGTCCTGTTAAAGTGTGATGTGACTTGCTGGATCTCCTAGCGCAGTAAAAATAATAGACACAGAGGAAGGAAAGATGGGACAGTTCTCCATCTACATGTGTTAAGACATATATATATGTTTGCATACAAGCGTTTTCACGTTGGTAGCCTTTTCTCTATTTTTGTTCAAATGATTGATTTTAAAAATAAGCTCATATAGAAATGATACATGTTCCACTCCAAACAAGGCAATAGTGAGCAAACTGTATAAAATTAGTAACATGAATCTTTAAGTTCAAAATGCCTGTGTGTAAAGTAAGCAGCCTGCCGAGGAGCCAGCTGCTGAAGCGACAGTATTCTATCAAGGTAATTCTGGGTTTAGCTGCCTTCAGACCACATTTATTTCCCCGTTTAAATTGGGAATGGCCAGAACTAGGTGCCTCTTAGTAATTTTCCAGTCAGCTCTACCTTGAGAATAAATTGAAGCTGAGCGCTAGTGGGCCTCCAGAAAAAAGCGGAATTCACGGGCCACTTTAGCGTTAATTCCTATGTCAGTGTTGCTTCTCAGCCCTGGGCCTTTTTCCTTAATAGGAGACCATCAGATCAGATCATTGCTGAGAGGGAATGTGTTTTATGGGCAGCAGGTGTGTTTAGCACGATCATTAATTAGAATAACTTGACCCTGCCTCTCCTAGATCCACTCTTTATTGCCCATTCCTTACCCCTTTGCGGTAGAGTAGGTTTGCATTTGGATAAAATGGACAGCCTGCGTTTAGAAAATTACTTCATTAGAGGTTTTTGCTTGGCAAATAATTGGGCAGTTACATGGAGACAGCACAGAGCTGGAGCTGACTGGTCTAGCTTTGGGGACAGGTTGACCAGAAAGTGTGAATCAGTAAAGCTGCCATCGGGGTTCCATTCCTATTGTTTTCAAGAAATGGAAATTAAATTATGTGAGCCAGATCTTAGATTTGGAGAGAAATGGACTTGTGTTTGTTACCTGGTTATGTTTCATGACTTAAGTTTTTAAGAGGTGTTGAGATGTTCTTGTGTTTTCTAAGGATTAGAAAAATTCAGCATTGACTGAAATGTATTACTACTTCAGACAGAAGTTTCTTTGGTCTTTGTATTGGATTGTTTTAGTTCTTGGGAGAATGAAACCTTGACAGACTGAATCGTGTGCTTCGTTTAGTGATGTGGTTTGGTAGCTGAATTGGTCAGAGTCGTGCACCTCATACTTCTTTTCTGAGTTCACCATTTTTTCCCCAAGATTTTATTTATTGTAGAGAGAGAGAGCGCACAAGCACGTAAGCTGGCAGAGGAGCAGAGGGAGAGGAAAAGCAGGCTCCCCTCTGAGCAGGGAGCCGAAGCGGGGCTTGATCCCAGGACCCTGGGATCATGGCCTGAGCCAAAGGCAGGCAGACGTTCAACCAATTGAGCCACCCAGGTGCCCCTGACATCACCATTTTAATGTTTATTTTGTATTGTCAGAATGGGTCTGTTTGAGACCCATCTTATTACCTTGTACAAAGTCCATATAAAAAGCATCCTCAAAAAATGGCTGTTTATTTTTAATGTATTTGTTGACTTTAATCATGACTGAAAATAAAAGTAATAGAAATATGAATATAATATGAATTATGAAGGAATAGCATCCATATTTTTCTTTAGGGATTGTGAAGGGAAATTGGACCTGAGGCTTTATATACCCTGTCTGTGAATAACGCCTGTCTTAAAGACCCGGGGAGTCCATTGAAGGTAGAGTTGGGTGATGGAGGACATTATCCCTTAATAGAGGAGTGTTCACAACTAGTTTACTTTTCAAGAGCCCCCATTGTCTCATTTTTAAAGTGTTTTTTCTCAGGGTCAGGCACTGAGGAGTTTTCCCATTTTTTTTTTTTTTTATCAACTGCCTCTGCACATCCTGCTTCTTCAAGCGGCCTTGGAACTTAACAGAGCCTCCCATAAGGAGCCTTGAGGACAGGCACCACACCGGGCTGTGTGCTCCTCCTTTGGAGGGAAGCAGTGGCTCATTTTCTGACCATTATTGTAACACCAAGGGGAAAAGATTCTATAAGGTTGCCTCGTCCAGGGCAATGTAGAAGATTGATTAAAGGTCAGAGGTTTGACACTGAAAGAATTCCAAATATCTGAGTTTTTGGCGTTTACCTCAAACCTAAATGTTGTTACTCTGTTAGCTTGCCGATCACCAGTGGGCTTTTGGTCTCCACTTTTAGTTGAGTGGTTATTTGTGGGCTTGTAAGTTGGGTTGTTGGAAAGAATGGCTATTGTTTGATATTTTGATTCCTTTTGTTCCCTCTGTGGTGGAGGGAGTGAATAATAACTGAGGGCTTATGAGGTGCTAGGAATGGTGCTAAGCACTTATATACATCATTTCATCCAGTAATCACACACCCCATAAGGTGGTGATCATTTTTACGGACAGAACCGGAGGCAAGAAAGGTTAAGTACTTGCATCTGGCAAATCACAGAACTGGGATTTGAGTCCATGCAGAACTTACCTTCCAGGAAGGGCGGGGTTGCTTGGGTTAAGCATATTATATTGTCTTGTTCAGGTAAACAGTTGGGAGAGACTCTGGGGACTGGGTTTTTGCCTGATAGTAAATTATACAGTTCGTTGCGAAGAGTGTTCCTGTTCTGTCATCTTCCCAGTAGCTCTGGAAGGTGGCAGTGATCCTGGATCTAGAGCTTCTGAAAATTGCCGACCAGGTGGTAGTGGTGGAGTCTGAGGCCTGGAGGCCTGGGTTGAGCTTGGAGGAGGAGCTGGGAGTGAAGTCATCGGAGGCCCAGGTCACCAGAGCTCCTCCCTTTCTTTCCTTGGGGGAATGGTTCTTTCCTGGAGATTCCCCCCTGGGGTTGTCAGCAACTTCAGAGAGAGAGCCTGAGCCCTTGATGACAAGGAAGGGAAGCAGGGGTTCCTTGTCCTAGGGAGGCTCACCCCGGGAGCTAAGGAGATGACCTTTTTGTCTGCCTGCTTTTCCTCCCAAGCCCCGCCTTTCATTTCCATTCAAAAATTACATCAGCCCAGAGGCAGAGTTTTTGTGTCTGGAGAAGTCTAAAAACTTATTGTAAGACTTGAACCTATTAGGTTGTTTGTTTTCCATTCTGCATTTATAATTATGTCTCTCAAGTAATGCCAAAATTACAAGAGAAAAAAACCCACCCTAAGTTTATCCTTCAAAGGGAAAGAAAACGGCCCCTCTGCTGCTTGGGCACTTCTTAAGCCTCCCACTTCGGCTTATGCTGGCTCTCCGGGCCACTACAGAAGTGAGTGTCCCGCAGCATTTGCACCACGAGCCAGGACACCACACCCGTTCGCTAGCCAGGTCCTCGTTCCCTTTGTTTTAGATTGATGAAGGGCTGCTTGGACTTTGTCTCTCCTCAAGATGTTAATTATATGTTTCAAAATCATGTGTTCTGTTAAAAATCACTTACGCATAGCCTTGGAAGGAGACGCAGAGGCCGGGAGTTGCTTCAGGGGTGCAGAATATTGTTTTGGAGGCCTTGGGAAATAAATCTTAAGCGTTAGTTCATTTACCACCAAGACATATTTAGTCAGTGTATATAAACAAAAGAAGTCACAGTGTGCCTGGACATTATTTGTCCCAGATGGAGTTTAAACTTGGCTCATTCTCCTGCACTGATGTCATGGCGCACAGACTGGCCCCGAATCAGAGCTGTGCACAGAACCCGCTGTGTGCTGGTGTGTGCCGAGGGCGGGGGCAGGCGGGCAGGGGCTGGCCGGAAAATCTTTGTCACATTTTTTCCTTCGTTGTCTGCAGAGACTAGTGTCAGCCCTGAATTTGGACTTGGTGCAGAATGAGGGAAGAATTGGACTAATCCGTCCATTGGTACAGCTCGGTATGTGTGCGCACCCAGGGAGAGCCTCATTTCAAGCCCGGGAGGACGAACGTGCGCCCAGCTTTCCAAAAGCTTTGCTTGCGGAGCTCTGCTACCAAGATCTAGAAAGGAAAATCTTAAAGCATTACATTTTTGAGGAGTGCTTGCAGTCTGTTTGTCTTGAAACCTTAAATCTGGACAGCTTCTTTAAACTTTTTAATGGTCTTAAGTATCCAGCTGTATGATTCTGTTTTCCTGGAATGTATGGTGGATAACCTCTCAGGCTACTTGCTTAAGTGTTTGAAAAGGCAAAGGCCTGATGCTCCTTGGAGGATCTGGCCAAGTTTAATTCTTCCTGTGTTCTTGGAGAAGGCAGCTGATGGGTAAAGAAAAGGGTTTCCTGGAATTCTGAATAGTTAGTAGGAAATTTCCACCTACTGTGGCATTACTTTATTACTTTTTGTTGCTGACTTTCGTTATGATAATCTTAATTAGACATATTTCCAATTAACCCAAAATGTTATGTGGATGTAAAGGGCTTAGATTTCAGAACTTCTGGGAATGGATTCCAAAGTCACTATTCTTGCCCGAATCCACGGAAGCTGACCAGACAATGGAATGTGAATGAGTTGGGAGGTGAACCTTTAAGGAAAGCCAGAATGTGTCTCAGAAAATCTGGTCAGAGGTGAGAATTGGCTGGTTTTAAGGTTGTGGGTTTTGTTGTTGTTGTTGCATTTTTTTGTTTGTTGAGGCCTTTTTTGTTTTTGTTTTTGTTTTGTTTTAGAAGATGAAACAAAGATTCTGGTTTTGGTTTTTTTTTTTTTTTTTTTTAAACATACTCTCTCTTTAGAGGCCACTTTTTTCTTTGAGATTGGTCCCTGGTAGAAATTTGAAGAAAAAGAAGCACTAATAGTTGTTTACTGAGCACATATTACGTGTAAGGCCTAATACCAGGGCTGCATTAGGGTTCCTTTTTTCTCCAAGTGCACATGTGAGGTATTCTCTCTCTCTCTCTCTCTCTCCCTCTCTCTCTCTCTCTCTCTCTTCTGGATGAAGGCCTATGGAGATAGAACATTTAGTGCCCTATAGAGCAGACCAGGACTCACCTGCTATCCATCTGATTTGCTCTTCTCACTGTATGGCTTGGCTATCTTTGTTGATTTTTTTTTTTTTTAGACTCTTATTTTAATTTCAACTCATTTTTGACCTAAAAGTAGCAGAGAGTGACCTAACTACTCAATATTTACAATCTGGCATGTTGTTTAGAAGACAGCTCTGGCCTGAGTTCCATTTAATTTTATCTCGACATCTAGCATGGCAGGAGAAGACGCTTAAACACGTGGAAGAAATATGTGCTGTTGCGTACTCATTTTTAAAAAATCTTTGAAGTGCTTAAGATTGGCTTTTTTAAATTTAAAGATGGTGTAGGTGGTATGGTTTTATCTAAAATTCTGAGTCCTTTTCAAACCTCTTTGTGTATGTACAGTATGATAAAAGGCAAACTCTAACTTCGGGATTTAAACGATGAATTAACTAGTTTGAAATGGAATTATTGAAGAATCAGAAAGCCAGTGTTTGGGGGATATGATTAATTTTGGACCCTTGGAAATGAGTAATGGTTCTCCTTGACTCCTAATTAGATCTGGTTCCCCAGTATCCTACAAGTCCTCTGTTCGCGGTGCGCAAACCCATTACAATACAAGTGTGGTAGGTGGACAACATAATCTACTGTGACTGCTCAGTGAGTTGACTAGATACAAAGGAAGGGAATGCTAGATTGCCTGTTGAATGCTCTTGGGCTTAGCTTTTTAGAGTAAGGGCCAAGAACCTGAAGAGAAGAAATAACAGAAAAAGTTGAGGAGGAGGCATGAGCCAGGGGCTGACTATGGATGCCTGTCAATGGTAGCAGGGTGGAAATGGAAGTGGCGGAGTCACAGAGAACAGAACTAGAGTGATGGGAAGTAGGAAAAAAAGGAAGTAGAGCCATAGACATTACAATACATCCATAATCTTAGAAACTTCAATGTTGGTAAAGAGGTAGGGCAGGACTTGTCCGCAGCAAACCCTGGGACCTGGCTCGCCGTATTCAGTTATTTTTGAAAACTTAACCTTTGCACAACACGATCCCTGAATTATATCACAAGTGGATTTTTTTCCATTAATGTTTTCACTGGTCTCCATGTGTTCAGTGTCTCCCATCTCAGTTTGAGTTTCTCCTTGCTCTCAGAGTCATTTTAGTAGTGTTGCTTTCCCACCGGGAAGGACTGCTGTTCACAGGATTAGGTCCAGGCTTCTAAGTGGGGTGAACAAAGACTTTTCCTAGGTATCCCTGCTCTGCAGGCTCACCTGTACCCCTCTGTGCCACACGTATGCCTCTAGGGCCACGTCGGAACTCTAAACACATCCTCCCGTGCAGGCCTCCGTGCATGTGTTTGCTTGCGCGATTGTTCTTTTGCTTATCTGCTTGCAGTCTCTTGCTCCCGCCTTCAGTGTCCCTCCCATCTGTGATTTTCTCTGATTTCTCAGTGCTTTCTTTGGTGTCCATAGCTCTTAGAAGCCAAATAGTCATATGTTATTACAGTTAATTGTATTTTCTACCCTTGTACCAGCACACAAATAAGTAGGATGTCCTCTTTCTCATCTTAGAATCATCAGTGCTTTATAAAGGGCCTGACATATAGTAACTACTCAGCAAATGTTTTCAAAAAATCAAGGCTTCAATAATTGCATTGGGCTTTGATTTGAATAAGTTTAATGGATGGAAAGTCAAGGGATGAATAAGTGACAACATACTGTACAGTGGGGGGAGAGAGAGCACTCTCTGTTCTGTAAAATCCTTCCCAAACCCTGGAATATGACCTATTAGTACTCCCTTCTGATTTTATGTCAGTGGGTGTAAGCCACCAGGCAATAGTAGTGTTAATTAAGTAGTGTTAAGCAATTGAAAAAATAGAGTAATATAGAAAAGTTAGCTTTGGGGATGCCTGGGTGGCTCAGTCGGTTAAGCGTCTGCCTTCAGCTAAGGTCACATGATCCTAGAGTCCTGGGATTGAGCCCTGCATTAGGCTCTATGCTCAGCAGAGTCTGCTTCTCCCTCTCCCTGCCATTCCCCCTGCTTGTGCTCTTTCTCTTCTCTGTCAAATATATAAATAAAATCTTAAAAAAAAAAAAAAAAAAAAGAAAAAGTTAGCTCTAGAATATTTAATGACAAAATAGTGGGGACTGATTTCCTATCAAAAGGATGAGAACATTCTTTGTGGGTATATAATTTCTTGATTATGTCTTAGGGGGAAGAACAGTGTTAACTGAAGGATATGGCCAACATGGAAATAGGTTTAAAAAATATTGGAATATTGGGACTATAGGCAGTTAAATGTTTCTTCACTGAACTGACCTTGAGATTCCGATAGTTTGTTCAGGTTCAATGCATAGCTTACCAGAGGTGCGTGACCTGAAGTACCACAGCAGCATGGGTCATATTACTCCTCCTTAGCCAGTCAAAACTAGATATGGGGTAGCTGGATCTAAATGGTGGGAAACATTTTCGAATCAGTGTGCAAACCATATTCACGGTGGGGCTGGTTAGGTGAAAAGCAGTTTAAACTGCTCATTCCCTGTGAGTGTGGCCAGAGCCCAGCCTATGGGCATGGGGTGCGTTGATGGAAGTGAGGGGTAGAAGAAGTTGTATCTCATTTGGACAGTTTTTTTTTTTTTTTAAAAGATTTCATTTATTTATTTATTTAGAGAGAGAGAGAGACAGTGGGAGCATGAGTAGAAGCAGAGGGAGAGGGAGTGATAACCTCAAGCAGACTCTGAGCTCTGGGCTCAATCTCATGACCCTAAGATCATGCCCTGAGCTGAAGTGAAGATTTACATGGCCAACCGACTGAGCCACCCAGGCATCCCTCACCTGATGGACATTTTTGAGAAAGATTAACCCTGAAGTGGTATTGACAGTAACCAGATTTTGTTTTCTGTGAGCATAATTTTCAACTAAAGGAAAAGAAAGAATTATATTTTTGGTGAAGAGCTATGTGAAAAATACATTTAATAAAACAAAAATTAGTGAAGTAGATGTCATGGTGCTTCAAGTGCCCAAGGATATATGGTAGCTGTTACTTTTAGCCAGGGAAAAACTATACTTAAGCTTACATAGAATTTTGGTCTTTTAGATTCTTGGTTTTTATCTTGAAAGTCCTGTAGTTGAAACCTTAGACTCTGGCATTTGTGGCTCTCTTAAAAGAGGCTTTTAACCTACATTTGGCCATCTATATTACATTTTGCATTTTTTCCATTTAAGTTAAGGCTATATTTTTATTCTTAGCAACCAGCAGCTCTTTTTTGTAATAGAATCTCTTTATTCAAGGCAGTGTACAATTAAAGTAGCAATGTATGACTTGTTACAAGCTGCTATTGTATTCTCTTTATAGCTTACCACTATCTATAAATGTTTTCTTTTTGTTTAAACTCTACACCCTCCCTTCCCCTGCACTACCCTTCCTCATCCCGTGGAAGTTCTGTTCATCAGCCTGACGTGGGCCAAACTGTACTATCTAACGCTCTATTCCTAATGTCTGACCCTTACTGGTCACTTACTGATATTTGCTGAATTAATAGAGATGTAGCAGTAATTCTTCTGAGGCCGCTTGTTTCGTGAAATGGACTTTTTGAACTCTTGAATTCTAGATTTTCAGCAGGCAGTGGCATGATTTCAGTGCATAAAAATGTCCTCCTTGGTTTGTCTGATTTCTCTTCCCTTGGTTACCTATTAATCCATTCTTGTCTTTTTTGTTAATGATGGGTGACTTTGGGAAGCATAGAAGCTAGAGATGCCATTGTCCCCAGAGCCCCCTTTTATTTTTCTTATGCCTACTCTTGGGCCATGAGAAGTGGCATCTAGTGATTGTGATAGTCAGTGATTAGCAACTTGGTCCATCTTAGGGTTCGAGTGGAATTCAAGGACTTGGCAAGGATTTTATGAGATTAAAACCTCCTATGTATAAAAGCCACTGTTAGTTGTTAGTTAAGGGTTCCCTTACCACCTAACTGTCATATTGGGAATTATGGGCTCTGGCTCAGGGAGTGGGCTTGGATTTCCTAGAACAGAACTCGTCCTCAGAGCCTGCCTTGGAGACATGCCTTTGACCCAGGGAAGTGAGTTCTCTCCTTATAGCTGTTTATTAACGTATCTTCATAAAGAATTGACTCTGAAGCCCATGCCTGTCAGAGGAGGGAACCTGGGTAAGAGAGCTGAGTGTGCATTTTGGTCAGATGGGGCTGGATTCCAGTGCTCACTCAGTCATTTTGTAGTTTTGTGACATTAGACCAGTCATTTACCCTCTAGAAGCCTCAGTTCCCCATCTATATAATCTATATAATAATACCTCTCTGGCAGACCATAGGGATTTAGTGATAACTGTTATTTATTATATAAAACCTAGGGGAAAAAAAGCTATTGAAAGGAGTTGATAAAGTAGCCTGCATCATTCTGAGTTAATTTTAGAGATATGTAATGGTCTTTTGAGGGCAACGACTTTTGAAACTTATGTTCTTTGGAGAAATCAGAGTATTAAAAATCTTGGATCTTTGGAGTGTTCGTGCTCCTTGCTTTAAACTGAACAGGTCCAGGGGCACCTAGTTGGCTCAGTTGATGGAGGGTGCGACTCTTGATCTCGGGGTTGTAAGTTTAAGCCTCATGTTGGGTGTTAAAATCTTTAAGAAATTAAAAAAAAAAAAAAAAGCTGAACAAGTCCTAATGCCCAGGAAGAAACAAAACAAGACTGTTTGTCCTATCAGTGCTGTAGACTGAGCAGCAGTTTCACATACCACGCGTATCCCCTTGCCGTGACCCAGGGTGTAAGTACTTTTGGAGGCTTCCTGGTCTTGTGTGTGTGTGTTTTTCCTGCCAGCTTTGGAGTCAGGCATCAGGTAGGACAGGTGAGCAGGTGAGACCACCAGTGGTTTTCCATCTTCTAGTACCTTTCTATTTTACCCGTCACGTTTTAATCTTGGGAAATTTCCTTTGTGTATGTTATTACTATAAAGATAATTGTTGGTTATTTGAAGCTCATCTTCTTTTTCCTGATTTGGAGCAAAGAGAAGGGACTCAAAACGTATGATGCCCACTTTTCCAGTTTGCCTGAGACCAACTCTGGTCTCTAGCCCAGACACCAGGGTCTCAAAAGTGTGTACTGATAGATGGTTTGGGCCTTCAAGGGCCTGGGTAGAGCTTGCCAGGATTTCTCTGGAGTTTGGGCATCTGGAGTGTGCATGTGTATTACCAGAAAAAAAAATGCTATTCTTCCTCTCATGTAATCAGAAGTCACTTTTTAAAAGGTACTAGGTATTCTTGGGGCACCTGGGTGGCTCATTCGTTTAAGTGTCTGCCTTCGGCTCCGATCATGATCTCAGGGGTCCTGGGATTGAGCCCCACTCCTGCTCCCTGGCCAGTGGAGAGCCTGCTTCTCTCCCTCTGCCTCACCACCCCCTGCTTATGTTCTCTCTCTCTCTCTCAAATAAATAGTCTTAAAAAAATTATTAGATATTCTTCGATAGACTCCGTCCTTATGTGGAACTAACTCTTCTGCAGCTTTTAGGTTGTATCGTTTGTTCCCCCTAAAGATAATCCGTTGGATAAGCATAAATCTGGCTGCCGGTGAGAAGTGCTCGTTTTTACCTACTACAGCGAAGAGTAAGACAAGCCTCACAGCGTGTGGCAAGTGGAGGAAGCTCCAAAAATGAAACAGGATCCCCTCTCCTGGCACAGTTTAGGTCTTGATTGTCTGGCTGTTGGATTTAACTTTTAAGAAAACTGCAGCTGTAACATTCCATCGTTAGGCAGCCCCGTTCTCCCCACAGAAGCTTCTGTGATGGACACATACGTGGCAGGGCCTGTCTGGTCAGGGGGCTGGTAATATTTTATTTGAGGCAGAAATTAGGAATTTGCCTCCAGGAATAATCTTAGATAATCATTGATCTGGTTAATCAGGCACCCGTGATTTCAGTCGGCAACTGGAGCTTTCCCCTGCCTCGTCTACCGGGTAAGAAGCGGGTTAGAGCCGCAGCTTTAAGGAAAGGCCGGTTAACGCCTGTTGAGCGGCCTTGTGGGGCGACGCTCTCGCCTTGCTGTGTTAGCCTTTTGCTTAATTGTGTGAGTTCTACCTCTTACTTTATTGCTTAAGACTTTGGAATAATGGTCACTTCCTGTTCATTAGGTTTTGACAAACTTGCCTCTGGCTATTCTGGGCTGTGGCTGTGGCCCTGACACGCTGGCCACCGAGGTGACAAGCCAGCGTAGCCTGAGGTTTGCTCTTCTGACTTGGTGAACGCGGTTCTGTTTCAACCTCCCTGGGGAAGGAGGATCTCTCAGCGGCTGAAATCGGTCCCCCTCCGGCCGGCCCCAGGACGCGGCGGGCATTGCTTTAACGCCGACTTTGGGAAAGCAGGAAATGCTTCGCGAGTGGACCCCCCCCCCCCCAAAAAAAAGATGATGATGATGATGAGGTCTGGACAGTGATGGGCAGTTCTCCGCCGTGCAGTTATGGGAACTGGTACCAGCTCTGTCTGACCAGGCGGGTGCCGCCGCGGCGCTTCCTCAGGCCTGTCGTCAGGACCAGCGCACCGGGCTGCTGTGTGTCAAGACTTTATTTTGTGGCCCTGGCCCGGCGACCTCCGGGTGACAGAGTGCTTTCTTTGAGAGCAGGTCCAGGCCGGGAGGAAGGCACCTTGCTCCATGACGGCTCTGGCTCTTGCACAGGAGACTTGCCTGGTTCCTGCGGCGACTCGGGAGGTGACAATCTGGTTGTCACAGCAACCCGGCAGCAGGGAAAGTCACAGGAACTAAACATTTGAAGAGAGGTATTTTAGTTGGACGCTTAAAAGCTCTTTACCTATGGTCCTTCTCCCTGAAGGAGCAGGGAGGGGGCAGGGGTCGCCGTGAGAGCAGGGGGACGGCGTCGGTGGCTTCTGGAGGCTCTGAACCGCGGCCTGACGTCCGTGGCCGCTAAGGGACCGTTAGACCCTTTCCGGGCCTGCGGGCTGCAGGTAAAGCCAGAATCTGGAGCGCGGCCCCATTCAGAAATCCCTGTTCTTGCCCAGGACTTCCCACGATACTGGTCAGTTGTACTTTGAGACCCTGCGCCCAGGACACGTGGGACACCTGGGAGAGGGGGCAAGAGAGAGGCAGTACATGAATTTGGGATTGTCAGACACTATCTGGGGCATAGTCTTGGTGTCCTTTGATTTTTTTTTTTTTTTCTCTCTAATTCTACAGGCCTGTATTATAGGTCTTATCCCTGGAGGTTTCAACACAAGCAGCTGATCTCTGCTCTGTTACAGTAATGTTGGAATTGGTCTAAGGACTTTTAAAAAGACATGAATAATTTTCTTTATTGGAGTGTTTTTTTTTTTTTATTCCGTTGTAGTCGAGTTCTGTTCTATGTTTATGTAGAAATGAAGTTAAAACTATTTTCGTGTTAGGAATAACTTTAAAAGCTCAGTTTCAAGAAAGCAATAGAAATGTTTTAATCACTCTGTACAGATCTGAAGGGATTTCCTTTTGAGTTCTTAAAATGGCACATTGTGTTTACATTGGTGAGAATTTGAATACCTAAGACTGAAAGATTATTGACATAGTTACTGTACAGGAAAAATAAATTGCCTTGAAACCACCGTTGTAATTCAAGATAATGAGAAGCACCAGGGATGATGCTTGGACTGCTTTTTCCTGAATGATCTTGTTTTCTCCAGTTAGTGTATTTCCTGATTTAAATAATTTTAATATCCCAGCGGTGTCTCCTGTGGTGAATTATTAGAAGCAGCAAAATACATGGATATTAAAGGTTTGAGTTTTAAAGATGAAACGCTTTGATCTCAAATATTTCTAGAGAATAGAAATTATGGGACATACAGTAAATAAAGTTGAGGGTTTTTTTTAAAGTTGGTTTTTCTAAATTGAATATTATGAAAGCTTAATTTCTAAGTTAGAATACTGTCTGCAGTGGTTTTGTTATATGACTTTCATTCATTCAGTAGAAATAGTTATCGAGGACTTCATTTTGTGCTGTGTATACTTTTGAGCACTTATTTTATGCCAGAACTTGTCCTTCAGGGCCAATATTAAAGAAGCAAAGACAGACCCTAAAATGACTGCTTAACTGATTGCAGTTGTAGATCCTGGGAAGGAGAAGCATAGATGTGTGGGCTCACGTGCCTGTATTAGCACATACAGTGGGAGACCCAACCTGTCCTGGGAAGCAGATGCCACTTCTTAAGCTGACAAGAATGACTAGGCATTCGTCACTGGTCAGAGAAGGAGTAAGGTGGGTGGTCGGCAGAGGTGCAGCAGGCCAGGGAAACCATTGCAGATAGAGGGAACGGTATGCTTGATGGTTTCGGTGCAGGGGACAGGGCTTGGCTTGCTCCAGGAACCCTAAAATGAATGTGACACCCACATCCTTCCTATTTCCAGAAGTGTACAGTAATTATTTTAATAGTGTTAACCTCGCACACGGTGATTTTTATGTACAGTTTTCAAATTCGGATTACATCCTTTGATACGTAGTTAGATACAAATTAGTGATTTTTTTTTTTTTTCCTTTTGTTACCTAAAGGAACTAGATGAGATCTAAAACTGAAGCTCCTGAAAGGACATCCTTGGTTGTTCCTCTGCATACTGTAGTCTTTGGTCTAGTCTTAGAAGTTGTCTACTTATATTAAATATTAGGGGTGCTTGAGTGGCTCAATCCATTGAGCATCCAGCTCATGGTTTTGGCTCAGGTCATGATCTCATGGGTTGGGGGATTGAGTGCTGTGTGGGGCTTCTCACTTCAGTGGGGTGCCTGCTTGAAAAATTCACCTCCTCTGCTCGTGTATACTCTTGCATGCTCTCTCAAAATAGGTAAATAAAATTTTTAAAATAAGCAAATATTAATGTTCACTGATACTTAGATAATAGATTTAAAGATACAAGCGTTGAGGCCTATTTCTAATATTACTCATTTATTTTATAGGGTTTATTGTTAGTTCCAGAACTCTGTTTCCCAAACATTTTTCTTATAAATTGCCTCCTTTTGTTACACAGTAGAATCCTATAACTCAAGTCAGTAACGGACACTTGGGAAGAGTATGCGCAACAGTGTTTGGCCAGAGCCACATTTTTCTGTGCCTTTGTCCTAAGCTTCTGTCCTTAGAGTTTCTGGTCTATTCTCTTCTTGATTTGTTGTTTCTACATTAGTGAAAGAAAAAAATGGAGTTTTTTAGGTTTACTGCATCGTAACCAACACAGGAGAATTCAGTTTAGCTAAATTCAAATGCATGTACTTACCCCCTTCACATTTGAACCAGGTCTAAGACGTAGCCTAAGTCGTGTGTTTATACAGGATTCTGTGCCACATACTTCCTGTCGACTACATAAATTCAAGTAATAAAACCGTTGAAGAGAAACCCCAGATGCTCTAGTATTAAATTGAAATTAATGTTTTTCTGTGCAGGTCATTCTCGTTCAAGTTAATCCAGGTGAGACATTTACAATAAGAGCGGAGGATGGAACACTTCAGTGCATTCAAGGTAAGGAAATTCTTGTCAGCCTTCCAATCAAAGGAGTTCCTCTTTTATTTATTGTTTAAAGGAAGTAAAGTTTTTCTTTGTGTCTGTGTGTTTTTTTCCGGAAGTAAAATCTATCTTGGATTTTCAGAAACTTAAATTTTTCTGTAAAATAGGGTCTTGATGTTAATGTAGGCCTATGATATATGAGGGACAAAGTGAAATGCGTCTAGTATTCTGTTGACTTTTCAGTGAGTTAATTTAACTTCGGAAAGCTTGTAGTGTCTTTTAATAAGTTACGGAATTTGGAAAATGTTTGAGATTTTGAAAGACTTGAAATTTTCAGCTGAGAACAGGAACTTTTTCAAGCTAGTTCAAGGTTTCAAGTATATATTGGGATGCTAACTAGTTGATGATTTTCGAGGTAAAAGTCTCTAAGTGTCTGTTATTTGTTACTGATTAACAGATTATTCCAAAATTTAGTGGCTTAAAATAACAACATGAATTATCCCACAGTTTTTGTGGGTCAGGAATTTGCTGTGTCCCACGGCCCTGTGCCTCTCAAGATGCCGAAATCCAGGTGGGGGTTAGAGCTGCCATCTTTGTAAGGCATGAATGGGTCCGTCTGTTTCCAGGCTTGCTTGACGGAGTTTGTTGGTAGGATTTCGGTTTTTGTGGGCTGTCGGCAAGAAGCTTCCCTTAGTTCCTGGCTAAGTGGCTTCTGCATGAGACAGCCAGCTTCATCGGGGCAGCAACTGGAGGGCAAGGGGGCGGTACTAGGTCCAGCCCACTCAAGAAAGGGAATTTGCACAGTGTGGGGACATTGGCAGGTGGGAATCACTGGGGGTCATTTTCGGAAGCTACCCACCACCGTCCGCCTTCGGTCCCTAATAATTCATGTCCCTCCATTTGCAAAATATTCCCTTGCACATTCTCTAAATGTCTTATTCCATTACAGCCTTAGCTTTGAATCCCGAATCTTGTCATCTAAGTAAGTTCCAGGTGTAGGTGACATTCCTTGGGTTTAGTTCTTTCAGTACGACTGCCAGGGCATCTCAGTCTCTAGTTGTATGTACAGTGCCTCCTCTCTGTAGTTCACTGTAGAAAGAAGTGACTTAGGTGTTGAACCATAAGAAGTTCAGTCCACAGCCTGTGTACACTGCTGTGTTGGAGGGCACTGTTCGTGGCCGCTCTTTCTGGCAGTCATTGGGATTATAGGGCAGATGGCAAACTGGCATGTAATAGAGTTTGATACTAGGTTATCGATTGGTCAAGAATTTGATCAGAGGCCTTATTTTTAATTCCTGGACTTGCTCACCAATACATAAATGAATGGATGAAAATGCCCTTTAGATTCAGTTTCCCATAATGAGCAGCATGGAAAAAGATGATTTTTCTCCTGCTTTAATAGCAGAGCATGCCGCTTTGTAGTTGTGCTACTTGTTTTTGTACCTATAAGAACAAAATTTAGGAAAACTTACTTTTGGAGAAAGGAGTGTGTTTTCAAGAATTCACGCCTAATGAATTCTGACTGCAGTTTGATAATCTGAAATGGCTTAACCGTTTTATTAATGATTTTTACTGACTGCATTTCTCTGACCATTATGTTCCTGAAATTGATCTTTGGTGTTCTGAGTCATTTAAAACCTGAAACTAGGCTTTCGTGATGAATCATACAGAGAAACTTCAGGTAAAAGAAAGGAAATAGATATTTTAAAATAGTATGGGATATAAAATCTACTTACTTGTCGTTTTATAATAAATAGATATTGGCAACAAATAAAACCTCAAAATCCACTTTTAAATTCTAATTTAAAGTAAAAAAAAAAAAAAATCCTGCTAGAAAAAAAAAAGTCATTGCACCTATGTAGAATGAACCTGGTACTTTCAGCTCAGTAGGAAAGCATTTGAGCTTGACCCTGGTTAACAGTGGAGCCCCATGAATTAATTGGCAGGTAGACTGTGTTCCTCTACAACCAAGTGTGTGTAATAGAATCCATAAAAGCAAATTGCTGAATAGATCTACATATATGAAATCCACTCCTTATGCTGCCTGCTTTTATTGTTGTGTGCGTGTGTTCATCAGGTTAGCCTCTCTCCCACTTTTTTTTTTTTTTTGGTTCATGTCAGTAACTGGTGTATTCTGCAGGGAATGTTGCAAGTATATCACCGTGTTCACAATGGAGCTTTGTATTTATTCATGATGATACTTTGAGATAAGTGACATTAACACCCCCTTCCAGTGATTTCAGAAATGCCTTTGACTAAAGCAGAATTGTGGAGCCACTTATCTTTGGCGTCCCCAGCCTTCCTATCCTTTGTTCTCTTCTGAACACCCAGATGCTATGGTTATCTGCACTTGGGGCATCGTGGTACCTGGCCCGATGACTTGAAATGACACAGGATAGATGCCAGGGCCTAGGACGGGGGACTAATTGGTTTGCTGGGGCTTGAGAAGCCCTGGGGCGACAAGATGAACTGCGGGAGCTGGAAGGAACCTGGAGTCTCCAAGGACCCATGGACTGTTACCACTGCATAACAGGCGGTCGTTGAGCACCTCCGCCGGCCCCCAGACTAAAATAAGCCTTCTTGTGAGTTCCAGTGTGAGTTGGGGAATTCTCATTCCAGGTGGTTAGAGCAGGTCAACCTAGAATGTGGGAATAGGCAATAAGTTTGTAAATTCCAGTATAAATTGTGACATCTTATCCTTTCACCATTATTAACATCCCTGTCGTTGCTAATATTTGGCTCTTATGCTGCGCTCTGTATTCCCTCAATGGGTATGACCTAAACAGGAGGCTGAGGCCCGCGGAGGTTAATCCACCCGTCTGAATTCACATCATTAGAAGAGGCGGGGTTCTTTTCATTCCTGGTTTGTCTGGCTGGAGGGCACGAGCTCTTTATTGTGTGACCCTGTGCCTTTACATCAGGGGACTCCAGCAGTAGGGCTCCGTTGTCTTGGGCATGTGACAAGAGTGAAGTGGGGGCCTGGTTCCTATTCCTGCAATAAGAGGATTCTGGGTGGGATAGCAGCAGAACTCAGATGGCCAAAGATGGAGGAGAGATGGTTTGCAGAGCAAAAGTATATGGTAGAGGCTGGGTCTTTGGGAGGAGACAGATATCCTGTTCCCAGGACTAAGAGCAGACAGTGTGACACAGCAGTACTGATTTAGAGTTCCTTAAGTTATTTCTGCCCAAAGTTAGGACTGGGCCCAACATTGGGGTGGGCTGAGCGTCCAGGTGGGGCTTCTAGCTCCAGCTGCTGGAAGAGGCAGGGTAGAGTGGGAGAGGGCTGGTAATGTGGAAGGCAGTCTTCCTGCCTACCTTTAAGAAACCGATCAGGAAAAGATCTGAAATTGAATCATATTGTAAAGGAACTTTCTGAAAGAAGCATTTGCATTGTACTAGAGATTATAGTTAAGTGAGTGGAGCCCTAGTTGTGCTCTTTCAGCACCAGCCAGCAGGTGGGGAGGTGGTTTTGGGGCTGGGGTGGGGATGGGAGGAGTGGTAGTTCCAAGTGGCCTATCTGGAAATTTGGAAGTCCTAACCATTGCTTATACCATGGTTGAAACTGTCAGTTTAATAGGTTTGCTATTGCCACACTGCTATTTCAGCAGGTTAGGGATTGCTGCTGGGGGTGGGGAGGGAGGGGGCCAGTTAGGGGCAGGGAGCCGAGGTGGGTGCTGGGCCTTCCTGGAGACTTTGAAGTGACACCATTTGAGGTCAACCCTCTTTACTCATAGTTGAATTTGTTAGCCTAGTAATGTTCTCTGTAGGACATTTATGACGTCACCAGCAGGACACCAGAAGCTCACTGTGATGCCATGAAGAGGCAGTTTGGAAATTCAAATTAGTATAAAGAATATGGTTACTCTGGGGGGAAAAACAAGATTTTGTTTTCATGAAAATGTCCTTGGTGATAATGAAGGAAGAAAAACACAGGAAACATACAATATGCTGTGAAAGCAGATTCATTTCTAATGGAATATTTCTCAATATTTTCCACGAAACATGAATCATAGGTCTTGAGGGGGCCACAGAAGGTCATAGTTTATTCTCACTTGGAGGCAGCCCTGTACCTATGGCATCCTAGACAAAAGATTTTTCTTTCCTAGGCCAGATGAAAGTATAAAGAGCCAATTGTTAGGGGGGAAAAAAAGAATCTTAGCAATCAATATGAATTCTTGCCTTTGCTTAAATTCAGGAATTAATAGAGGGCAGCTGCGGGTCTCTCCCATTATTTTCGTATCCTTGTCTGGGCTGAGGTGCTGGCAACACAGCCTTCCTTCCTGTCCACACATGCCATCTTTTTATCTGGGCCATTTCTCTGTTCCCTGTAAAATCCTTCAGCCAAAACAAATAGCACACTTCCTTTAGGGCTCCAGGTCTGTCTCCTCCAGAAGCCCTCTTAGACCACTCCGTTCCGTTTCGACTTCTGCGTTCCCGGAGGACAGGTGGAGGTGGCATTGTATAGAGCAGGCCGGTTATGTGTGGACCTTTCTAGAGCTCTTGAATTACACTGTGAACCCAGTCGTGACAGAGCATCCTCACCCTCCCACCCAGCCCCGCAGCCTCTTGATAGTTGCTAACCAGATCCTTGACTGACTCTGGCATCCCATCAGTTGTGATTTTTTATTTTTATTTTTGCTTTTAAATCTTATTATTGTGCTGGGAGCTTAAAGATGTTTATTAGGTCAATACTTTTCATGGTCTCTAAAGTCTCCATAGAAGAACTTCCACATTTCAAAAACATTGGATCATTGAAGCTAATCAGTGTCCTTTGGAGAAGCATGTTTAGAATCTAAAATACTTTCATGTTGACCCAATATTAAAACTGCAATTTTTGTGTGTGTGTGTGTGTGTGTGTGTGTTTTAATTCCTGTTTGAAGACATCTATACAAAACTGTAAGCCCGAAGAAAAGCAGTGGATGTCATGGTGATAGAAGAGAAAACAAAGTAAAGTGCTTGGGAAGCACCATTATTTTTAATAAAGAGTTCTATTTAAGGATACCTAATTGCTGGTATGTTTTGCCCACAATAGTGTAGACACCTTTTACAGATGGGGTTTACTCTGCTGGCTTGTATTGAGTGGACTGAGTCCTTGAAAGGCCAGCAGAATGTGTGAAGCCCTGACACGGCTGTAGCTGGGCTGTAGCTGGGCCGCCATTAGAGTGTGCCCCCCCCTCCCCCCCGCCCCTGGCCTTATTCTCTGCAGGCCTTCTTCAGCTCTGTGGCTGATTCTCCTCCTGCCCCACTGAGTGTGGGAACCGTATCATTGATGAAGACCACGCTCTGCTCAGGGACTCTGTGAATGACACCATTGAGAGCCATTCCACATTTCTGAATCTCTTCGTTTGTCTCCCATCCCCCCCTCCCCTCTTTGTATGATTCAGCACCCAGACTGCCACGGGGACTTTAATGTTACTCCCCCCACCCCCATTCCCTTATTTGGTACTTTAAGTGCATTTATTAGACTTGTTTGGCACATTAAAACACTGACCTGTCATTCTTGCTGAGAATTTTATGACAGGTCCTGGGGAACTCTCGTCTCTTGCTTTGTGTACCGAGAAATGACATGAATGGTGTTGGGGCGAGGGTTTACAAGCTGAGGTAGACTATAATTTCACAAGCAGAGCTTCTATATGATCCACTCCTTTAAAGCAGACTCTGCATATAAGTGAGAAATTCTTGTTTCAGTGGCTTAGGACGTAGGGAGAAGACCTGTGGTAAATGAAGTCTGTCTTCTAAGGTTGATTGAACCCTCGCCTTGGCTTACATCTGCAAACAAGTTTCTCAACAAAAATATTTAGGTGATTTGAAGGTGAAGTGTGAGTGCCTTAGCTGGCTCGGAATCTTCGCAAATTTTCATTGCATTGAACACATAATTGTTATTTGCGTATATTTGTAGAATGCATTATAAGTGGAAAATTTTTTTCTTATTACAAGACTAGGATGTTGAGGGGTTCTTTGGCTATGCAAGAAACTCCCTGGGAGACTCCCTAATTTTGCAGTGGTGGAGGAGGGCGGTTTGTGAGTGATTGCTAATCTGAAATGTTATTGTGAAGAGGTAGGCCTCCCTCGAAAATCTTTGAGGATTGCCCAGGCTAGCCCCAGCGTCCTGCCTGTCTTTCTGATTGATCCAGAACTGTATTTGGTGAGAGTGAGCTCACAGTCCTCCAGTGAGGTTCTAAGCTGGGAGAGTCTAAGTTTTGAGGAAGACTGAATTCCTCTCCATTTGCCAGTTCATCTTCTTGCTCTTAAATGCTAGCTTCAGGGCAAGGCAGTCTTTTGGCCTGTGTGCGTCTGTGTATGTGTGTAATACTGGGTCACAGGTCACTTTTAGCATTTTGGAGTATATCTGACCTCTGAATTGTTTGAGAGCTCTCTTCTGAACGGGATGACTTGGCTTTTCTGTCACTACATAGACATGTACAGCCATTTGTTGCAAATAGGCATTCTGGAGGTGGACCTGACAGGCCTCTTTGAGACCATAGCTTGGTGCTGAGCAACTAGAAGTTGACCAGGAGCATGGTCTCCACAAGAGCTGGTAAGTAGTGAATGGCCTAGAGCAGAAAGTCCAGTTTATGGAAGGGCTGGGAGGAAGGTCTGTGATCACACATGCAGCTGTCATGCTGGGATTGAGTAATGTCATGAGCCTGGGTTACATCAGGGCCAATGATGTTGCTTCCCAGGAGGTGTAAAGTCCCTCTCAAGGGAGGTACCCAGTGTGTCTGCTGCTTTCTGCCCTTCTCCTTCTGCCCTTGACAGTTAGCTTGAAGGTTTATATCTGTTCTTGTATTTACATAATTTACATAATGAATTCAAAACCTTCACCCAATACTATGTCGTCAGACTTTGGCCTTTTTCTCCCAGTAAAGTATTAGTGATTTGAGTTAGAAATTATGAGGATGATGTTTCAAGAGTCAGTGCTATGTAGTATGACTCCTGGTTGTTTGCTAGCGAATGCTTAACCTCTTAGTCTCCATTTTCTTTCATAAAGGGGGGATAATGCTAATACCTATCATCGTAAGAGCCTTCGTTGCCGTCGTCATCACCATTATCTAGTAATGTACACAGCTTTGCTGGTTATTCTGTTCTAGGGAGAGGTCATGATAAATTGTAGGCAATGGCTTGGTCATTGGACTCATGGAAATCAGTGGAATGCCTGACCTCTATTGTATTGCTTGCATATCCCAGGCTTGCTTTCATGAGGTTGATGGTGATGGCAGCAGATCAAATGTTTTTGATAAAGATGTATGGGAATGTATAGATTGTTCAGAGGCAGGTTGTGGATAAAACCATGGACCCACTGTTCCAGACATTTACACTAAGCTCTGTTGTAGGTCAAGCTTGAGATGCTGCTTTTCTTTGGGGTAATAAGTAGTTAGCTCTCACAACGCGCCTGAGTGGCCATATTCAGACAGACCTATAAAGCTGTGATTCTGGGTGTGCCTTGCCTTCTACGTTTTGATTAAATTCCACACTATTTTTATTTTTTTTTAATTTTTTTTTTTTAAGTAGGCTCCACTCCCATTGTGGGGCTTGAACTCAAGACCCCCTCAGATCAAGAGTCACATGCTCCACTGAGCCAGCAGAAGATCCACATTTCATACTACTCTCCTATTACTTTTAATCTTCATTTGTGCATCCTGCTGTTAGGCAGTACTGAGGGGCTGTAAGGTGTATGGGTAAGATCTTTGTGGGTTTTGGAGTGAGGTGACCTGGTTTAGAAACTTCTTGCATCTTACTCGTATATCACAAAATTAGTTACTTCTCTACACCTCTGTTTCCTTATCTGTAGAAGTGGAATGACATTATGGATCTTGAAGGGTTACCCTAAGGATTAAATGATACATTGTGTAGAAAGTTTTAGAGTCATTGTAAGTTCCAGTAGGTAGGAGCTGTTGTTAGGCCCTCCGTCCCCATTATGGCCAGACCTGGAATGACTTCATTTTTGTTACCTGTCATTTTTAAAGCATTCCAGGAAAGCCTATGTAAGGGGATTGGCTAGGATTTTTTTTTTTTTTAGATGTCTTCACATTCTTGTCGTAATGCTTCAAAATAACGCATTCAAAAATTATGCAATGAGAATTTAGCTTGGGCGCCCTTTTGCCTTTCGGATTGTTGAACAATGGTTAAAATATCATTTCTGAAGGTACACCACTGCTTGGAGTTCCTTAAATGTCGCAGATCTTTAAGAAAAGGCATCAGGGTCCCATTATGTCATCTGTCTGCCACATTTCATAGCTTGTAGTCTTTGGGGTCTGTCTTCTTTCTGTATTTTTACTCCTACAACTTGAAATGGAAAGCATTGGAAGTGTCTTTAAGGAAGACTGTAAAGGGTTCCTTAGAGGCAAGATTCTTCAGGGTAGGGGTCAGATCTAGTGATCTTCGTATCTCAGTGCCTATCCAGCACCTACTAGGCATCCAGAAGAAAGGAAAGTCACTAATGAGTTGCTAAAAATTCATGTCAAAGTGATGGAAAAATTCAGTTACTTCACAGAGGTTCTTTTTTTCTTTTTGCTTGTTGTCCTACTTAATTATATTTACTCTCGGTTTTTCAAATTAGGACAATGAATGCAGGTAAGAGTCTTTTCAAAAATCACAGAGCAGTTCTGAAGAAGTCCATTATATGGGTTAGATCTGCTTACCTGTCAAAGTGTGAGGGGATGATTATTCATTCTTAGAATTTTTTTCCTTTTGTGAAGAGTAGGCTGAGAATATCTTAGAAAATATTTTAAGGCTGTTTAATAGTAAAAGACCAACTTTATCTTTTGTATTAGAAAATATTTTTGTGTAGATTACTCATTAATGTTTTATAAATGTTTTTATGCAGTTAATAATTACTGTATTTGTCTGTAGTAGTACACCCTCAAACTCTGCGTCAGACCCAGGAATAGAGCACACTTTAAATTGTAAAGGAGTCTGGTTACTGAATTAAATGGAGTGATTTTTCTCTACCACCAGTGTGATGGGAGGGATTGCGGGGGAGGTGAGATGGGGGAGGGGGAGGGTCAGCCAGGGGAGCTGGGGTGAGGGTGGGGGTGGGTGGCGGGTGTGTAGAAATGGGAACAGAAATCAGAGGTGCTTAGGAGGTGATCATGACTTGCTGGCCAATGGGAGACACACTGAAGAGAGGGAGCGAGCGATGGGCACTAAGTGAATTGTACATTCTAAGATAGGAGGAATCTGGTCTTTTAGAAAAATTTTTGTCCTTTAATAGTGAACATGTTGTACTCCATCCTCATTGGACAAGCAATAGGATGAACAAAAAAGGTTTAAAAAAAAAAGTAAATACTTTTTTCTGCTTGTCAACTTGGCTATTGCTTCTCTGAGGCAGTTTTCAGTGAGTCGAAAGTCATTTTGCAGACTATTTTTGAGGATGTGAAGACAGCTTGGTAAAAGGGGAGTATGTTTTAATGCTTCTTTCTGGGACCATCTAAAAGCTGGCCCCGGAATTAACCCACATCAGTGCCTTTCCTTAATGATGCTTGGTTTGGGGTTCTCTGAATATACCTACATTTCTTACATGGTTCCGAGTAACCTCCTCTCCCCTCCCTGACACTCCTTTTACAGTTTGGAGAGAAAAGTTTTTTTCAACTCTTCAAGTCTTCCTGTATCTTGAGTTAAAATGGAAGCATTTCATACTTTAAATACGATACCTTTATGGACACTTTATAGGTTACATTATAGAGCCATAATTAACACCCGTTTTGTGGTAACTTTCTAGCTATAGGAATCTCCACATTTTTACTTAATTTTAAAAGCTTCCAATTATTAGCAAATGGTAATTTCTATTTTTTAAAAAACATGTATTTATTTTAGAGAGAGGGAGGGAGAGAGGGAATCTCAGGCAGACCCCACACTGAGTGTGGAGCCTGATGCGGGGCTCCATCTCACAACCCTGAGATGACCTGAGCCAAAACCCAACAGTTGGAGGCTTAACCGACTGAGCCACCCAGGTGCCTCATTCTTAGTGTATTTTTGATTGAAAGTGTTATTCTGTTAGAGGACTGACTATATGAATTCTGTTTTGTTTTGCAGTTCTCATTAAAGTGGATATATACACTTAGCTTATGTAAATGTCCTATTAAACTCTGGTTTGCTTGTTCTTTTCTTGAAGTGCCAAGTCTTTAACAGTTGTCCAGGATTGGATTATTTTGGTTATCCGGGATTGGATCTTTTAACATCTGTTGGGTGGGGTGGTTCACTAGATGAGCAGTGTCAATTTTCTGTGGCTGTTGGACCAGCATAGAAACAGTGTGGATGAAACGAGTACTTTGGCACAACTAGAATTTGTCTCCTCTTGTTGAGGAAGAAAATCTTTGCTGGTAGTGTAATCAACCTTTATACTTAAGTTGTCTTTTTTTGTGGGGAGGGACAGGGAGAGAGGGCAGAGAGAGAGAGAGAGAGAGAGAGAGAGAATATCTTAAGTGGGCTCCATGCCGAGCAGGGGGCCTACTGCAGGGCTCCATCTCACCATCCAATCTGAGTTGGACCCTTAACCGACTCAGCCACTCAGGCATCCCTGTACTTAAATTGTCTTTGAGTATAAGCATGAAATAGTCACAGAATGTTAAGAAAATAATAGCTCAAGCATGACTGTTATCCTATCAATTAGAAATGAAGATCTGAGTTAATTTGGTTAATTTTAGTCTTTTTTTTTTTTTAATTATTTATTTGAGAGAGGGAGAGTGAAGGAGTGAGGAGCAGACTCCTCGATGAGCAGGGAGCCTGATGCCAGCCCTCCAGCTCCATCCCAGGACCCTGAAATCACAACCTGAGCTGAAGGCAGACACTTAACTGAGCCACCCAGGCACCCCTGGTTAATTTATTCTTCACGATCAAGATGGTATTTATTCTGTTGGTCAAGCATTCACATTTTGAGTGACCTAGTTCCTACATCATATGCTTAAGATAACATCTCTGACCTGTCAGAATTTTATTAATATTTTAAATTTAAATTTATTTATTTTAGAGTTTTAAAGCCCATTGTATTAACATAGTGGTTTGCAAATTTTGCACATCAGACTACCTAGGGAACTTAAAAAAAAAATAGGCAGTTGATCTTTAGGCTAGTTTTTAGGAAATTGTAGATCATAGAAGGGTAAGGCCTGGGCGATTATAGTTTCAAAAAGTTTCACCATTGATTCTAATATGCCGTGGAGATTGAGAATCTCTGGTTCCCCTAATCCTCAGGCTAGTTTAAACCCCTAGGCCATGCATTTCCTAGTACATCACACTGCAGGTGCTGCATATCTGTGTCTGTCCATTTCATTCAGGTTAGTGTTCCTTGGATGGTTTTGCATTTTTTCTAAGTGCTTAAAGATCTTTTATCTTGCATTCATATACTTATTAATTAAAATTGCTCTTTAGTTTTTATACACTTCTGTAAGTATTTAAACAAGGATCATCAAAAGAGGAATTTGAAGTCATTCCTCTTGCAGAGTACAGATTTGTTTTACTTTTATTTAGATGTAAACACAATTATTTGTTCACCTATTCTGTTATAAACTAATACAATTCAGAGTTGATTAGAACACATAAGATTGTGCAGGGTGGATGGATTTGAAAAGTGAGATGGAAAAGAACCATTTTACAACTTGGTGCTCGCAGAAGCTGCTTTTAGCCTCTTTCTATGTATGAAAGAATTGGGGCTGGCACGGTTGCTTCCCTCTTTTGTTTCCTTCGTTCTAGATTTTGCCTAGTATGTTGGAAAGGATGTAAGTACCCAGGAAACATCTTGGCATTAGACTCAGGTGGTCCTCACAGCATATCTGAATCCAGGGTATTATATCTGGTGTCAGATGCTGATAATTACCAAGAACTTGAGCATGGAGGGCTTGTTAAAATACAGATTGCTGGTACCACCCCCTGGGTTTTTGATTTAGGTTTGGGGTGGTGGTGGTAGTGGTGGAGTTGTACTGATAATTTGCATTTCTAAGAAGTTCCCCAGGCGATACTGATGTTCTGGGTTCTGACACCAGGCTTTAAGAACAGCTGAGGTGAAGTAGGAGATTGTCAGGGTGAGGGGGCCCTTGGAAGGAAATGGGGTTTACAAAAGTAATGCCCTTAAACAAAAGAGAGAACACTTGAGATACATTCTGGTCACAAAATGGACAAAAGGGTGGAAAAAAGTGCATGTGAATGCAGAAAACTAAGAAAGAATTGGCTCAAATTCTTTAGTCATAAGCTCAAAGGTAGAATTTTTTTCTTGGTCTGAAATTTTTTTTTTCCCCTTCCTCTTCTAGAATTTTAATGAACTGATGTCTGAATCAGGGACTCTATTTTAAATAGTCTTTCAAGTTTACCTCTTCTAAATCAATTGCCATTTTATCAGGAATTCCTGTTTCTTTGTGCCTCCATTCCCGCATACTGAGAATAAATATGATTGGCAAAGATATCTTAGGAATATTTTTAAATTTAATGAATGTAACATTATATTAGGGATCATGGAGTTATGAAACTTTAAATATGGAAAGTATTCCAAACAGAGAAACTGTACCACACTTTATGCAGGTAACCAGCAAGTGCATTCCCTCCCCCACTTGGCTGTGTCATAGTGAAAGAAAAAACCTAAAGGGGAGGGGAAAAAAAATGGGTAGACCGATATGGAAATTGGCTTCGGCATGTGTATTCTAAAGAAACAGGAAGATTTTAGATCATAAAACTAGGGGGAAAGGAAGTGACTCAATTCAAAATAGAGAGGACTCCGCACCAGTAAGGATCTGGAATGGAGGAACCGCGTCTGCAGAAGAGGAGAAGGGAGCCATGGGAGGCCGTTGGGGTTGGTGGAGGACTCCATAGTAACGTGGAAAACAGGATTATACATGTTGTTTCTTTTCTTTCTTTTTTTTTTTTTCTCCTGCGGACAGGGTACCATTGTAGAAATTTAGAACTTTGTGCCCTGTTTAAAAAAATCTGTTTTCAAGGGTCAAATTGAATTCCAGACCGATTATTAGTAATTAAAGTTACAGCTCTTGGGGAGCTTTCTCATGCTCTCTAGTTCTGCTGCTGTTCTGCGACTTGAATTCATTGATCATTTTTCTCCTCCTCATTGCACCTGTCATGCTGGTATCAGCAATTAACATTCCTCAGAGGCAAGTAGAATGCCAGCCTCCATCTCAGATGGAGCTCAAGAACAACAGGTACATTCTACCTGTTTCTGGGCTTTACCCAGGGTAGTCAGAAGGCAAGTCATTAACCACAGAGCCGACTTTGGAGAAAATGAGAGTCTTTCGAATCTGAGCCAGAGTGCTGCAAAGTGGCCCTGGGTGATGTGTTTAGGAGATCTGGGGAATGGCTCAGCAGAAGGGTGAAATAGCCTTGCTAACCTGGCCTCTTTAAATGTATGTCGAGCCTGTTTCCTTTTGTTGATGTAATTCTTCACTTTGCCCCTTCCACGGACCCTCTGTTTTGGGCAGCTTTTTGTTGTTGTTGACTCACATTCACGTCCAAGTCACTGGACTTGAACTCGTTGAGTAAAAATCAGCTGATTATATGGTTTTCTTCTTCCCTTTTAAAAGAAGAAACCTGACAAAACCTTGTGGCTCTGATGACAGGAAGAGTCCCTGGATACAAGGTTAACTTCCTTCCCATTCAGTCTAGTTCCGTTGATCAGAGCCTCACTTTCCTCACCTGAGAAGAAGAGGATTGGATCAGATCATGTCTAAAATTCTTAACCTTTCAACTTCTCGTTCCTCTCTCACTTGAATTCCTCTGGAGTTCTCTGCCATTTATATGTTTCTAATTTTCATGAAAAGACTAAGCTCTTCTCGAAGAGGTTCAAGTGTGGGCAGATTTCAAGAGCTTAATTATCAAGGGTTTTCTATTTGCAAGTGAGATGGTAAATTATCATTTGAGACTCTTTAGATAGTACGTGAATTGCTCTAAAATTTATTAGCAGTAAGTTAATCTTTACTCGGAACAAAAAAGGGAAAGAAAATTACCCAGGGTAATTTTTTTTCTTGTTTCAATAATTGCCATATTTTTTAAGATTTAGAGACTATTAGTTTCTGTAATCAGACCCACGTGGGTAAAACCTTACATATTTAATGCAGTGCGTTACCCCTGTACAAATGGAGAAAATTATGTTTAACATTTCTAGATCAATATGACTTAATTTCTGTACAGTGCCAACTCAATATGGTATAACTGGGATACTTTTCCTAAAGATGACACAACAGCTAATGTTTGCAAAAATTCAAATTATATAAATGTATATATGTGTGTGTATTTATATAAATGCATGTGTATGTATGTATTTATATAAAGAGACCAGTAGCAGTATGTTATCAATAGCAAAAACATAAAGGTTCTGTAGTGATTTCAATGCAATTGTGGAGACATCTAGCACACTCCATTAATTAAAAAATAAAAAATAAAACTCACAAAACTCCAGAAAACAGCAAAGTTGTGTTACTGTTGCAGTACCTGGCACCATTTTTTAATTAGCTTCTTAATAATTGCCACATTTTCAAATGTATTTGTGGGGATGCCTGGGTGCTCAGTTGGTTAGGTGTGACCCTTTGGCTCAGGTCATGATCCTGGTGTCCTGGAATCCAGCCAGCCCTTTGTCAGGCTCCCTCCTCAGCGGGGAGCCTGCTTCTCCCTCTCCTTCTGCCTGCTGTTCCCCTTGTGCTCTTTCTTTCTCTCTGTCAAATAAATAAAATTAAAAAAGAAAAGTATTTGTGCACCTGCTGGATGCTTTACACCACTGGTGGTCATCCCTGGCTGTCCAGCTGAATCATCTGGGCTTTAAAACAAGGGATACTTGGGTCCCTACCTCCAGAGAATTAGATGTGATTGGTACCCAGTATGATTTTAAAGGTAGAATTGTCTAACATGTCATTAATTTACATTGCATTTGGTAAATTTTATTTTTATGTCATCAACTATTTTAGGTATTAAATTACTTGTGAATGGAAAACTTCCTAAAAGCATGAAAAAGTGGTGCTTTCTCATTGTAGGTATACTGCCTCTGCTAAAGGGTCCCTTTGTGTGTGGTGGCTCCCATCCTGTGTCGGCCTGTGCTCCGCGAACTGGATGACGTGGCCCTGCTGCTTATCTCTCATCTACAGAGCAGCACCCATGCTTGCTCTTTTTGCATTGGTTTCATAGGATGATTTGCCATCACGTTTTTGAATCTAGAGTATACTTGATTTTAAGATACGCCATTATTTTACATGTCTCCATAAAAGAGGAGACTGCGTCTTCAGATGATGACTTGCCATTAACCTAAAACGCTTTCCTATTTCACATGTTAACATGAGGAAAGAGAGTTACTTGGAATCAATGAAATATGCTAATTTAGTTTTAAATTTCTCTTCTAGATTTAATTAGGTCCTTAGACATCACAGAGTAATATGGGCTTTTCCTAATTCTGTGTTTGCATTGTCATTTCACGTATCCTCGTGTGTGTAAAAATTGAAATAGCTTACTGTTCTCCTTTTCAGTTGTAGAAATGTGACTCATTTGTTTAGCCATTATCCCTTCTGAGTATGTCCTGGAGGATTTATATGCAAATCATCATCTTGTGATGTTCTTTGTTCGGTTTAGCTTCTCACCAAATGTTGGTCTCGTTTTGCCAAAAGGCTTCTTAAAAAATGTGTATTTATGTACGAACACACACACACACACACACACACACACACACACACATGCATTTGTCTGCCAGTGTTACCACTTGTGCATGTTCTGTTTTGTTGAAAACTTTTGGTAAGATTTTCACTTTGGGTTTCCTTTTTACAATTTCCAGGGCTCCTCTGTGGTTCCTCCTATTAAAAAACAGTATGACCCAGTTCAGCAATCTTATCATGTGCTTCTAACATTTACAAGGAAAACATTTAGTTCTTGTTACTCATCCCTGCCCCTCACCTTCTTTGCTTTTTTTTTTTTTTTTTTTGGCCTCCATTGCTAACCAAGAAATACATTACCTTTGGATCTAGACCATCCACCTCTAAGTACCTTCCTTGTGTAAGAACGAGGTGTACCCCAAGTGTACAAGTAGTATATGAGGTTTGGTAATTTTTATTTTGGAGATGGTTTTAAAGCTTCATTGTAGTTTATCAGGGCATCCGAGCATTTTTCTTTGGTGAAAATGTTAGATTTATGCTAAAGCTTGAGGTAGCCAGTTGAACTTAGAATATTTGTTTGGTGTTTTTTCAGTCAATGAATTAGGTGGCCAAATCTCCTATTTTCTTTCTCCCCCATAAGGAGGTGCCGGTGGCATCTGCTTAAGATACTCAGTTCCTGTCTGAAGACCAGGTTTGAGATGCCACTCAGAATAGGTGTGCTGTTGCCGCTCATTCTCCCAGCGGCTGAGGATTAAGAGTACCTTCTGTATCACTAACTCTCCAATAAGTGCTTACAACATTTGGTCTTTGTTTTAGTCTCTAGTTCCTCGTGGAAAAATTAGTGTTGCAGCCGTATGGAGCCTCCTGGCTCTGTGTGGTTTCCTTCCTTTTCTGGTTTGTTCCTAATGTTTCTATTCCTATGGACTCCTCTTGGCAGCCACATCGATCCTTTTGCATTTGGGTTTGTGTGCGCACACGTGTGCTTGGGGGCGTTCACGCCTTCTCTGCGCCGTAGCCCAGCGCCTCCCAGAACTGACAGGATCAGACTGCCTTTGCCGTGTCTTTGCAGTGTTGAGGCGCGTCACTGTCCTCCGTTCTGTGCCTCCTCTCACATGAGCACGCCCTCCTCTGTGTCCTGAGCTACTCTGTCTTCACTTCCTTCCTCTCCTATTTTCTTCTATTAATATTCTCCGCAGGAAGGGATATTTTCTTGCGCACACGTGGTGTTTCCGAGGAGAAAGATTTGACTTTTGGGCTGTCCATTTAGGAAGACCTTCAAAGAGTGGAGGGGAGAGCCCTCAATTTAGGAGCTTTCTGAGGGGAAAAAAAAAATAACGTTTCTACTTTTCACAGAATTTCTGTTCTCATTTGCAGGAAATCCAGAAACTTTGTTTGCATCCTTGGTGCATTGGAGCCCTACTATTTTTAGCATGTTAACCTTAATCCTGTTGGCTTACACGAGCAGGATTGATTTGGGAACTTACTGGACCGGCGACATAAAATATGGTGCAGCAGCCTCCCCGCCCCCCCCCCCCCCCCCTTGTGCTCCGGGATACGCCCAAAGATCCCCAGAGGAGGCCTGATGCTGCAGAGAGTACCAGACCCTGTACATACTATGTGTTTTCCAATCCATGGTACCTACAATAAGGTTGAATTTCTAAACTGGGCTGAGAAAGAGCTTAACAGCAATGAGTAATAATAAGGTAGAACAGTTGTGACAACATCCTCTACAGAAGTCATGCGAATGTGGTCTCTTAGCGTATCTTCTTCTGTGCTCATCCTTCCTTGATGGTGCGAGATACAGGATGAGGCGAAGCAATGACGCAGGCCCTGTGATGGAGCGTTAGGCCGTCGGACAGGTCCGAGGGAGGGTCCTCTGCTTTGTGGGTAACGAGGTCTGCTGAACACCACCTTGGGTAAGGGGGCCCGCTGCAGAACCCTTAATTCCTCGTGTCTCCCTGTCCAGGGTGACTCACGGGCCAGTTGCCCGAGCCCGTCCTGGGGGCTATCATGGTGACACCCGGCGTGCCTTCTTTGTTTGCTGTTTTTACTGTGTGTTTAGAAGGAAAAAAGGGCCCAAGCGACCCCTCTGCGGGGCAGCCCCTCGGGTCAGCCTTTCCGTCCTCGGCCAGGTTGGTCGGCGGTGCGGTTTCCCCCGTCGGGCTCAGGAGCCAGAAAGCCACCACCAGGTTTGCTTTGGCTCGTGGCCGCCTTTTCCAAATAGGAGTTTGGAGGCAGTACAGTAAGTCCTCTAAGAAGGGCAGGAGAAGGGGGACCAGTCACTGTAACTGGGAATATCTGGGGGGAACGTGGGGCGACGGGGACGTGACCCTTGTGTCTGGAGTCTCCCCCAGGTGGCCAGGCCCGTGCCTCCCCCTGGGCCGAGCGCTGCTGCATCCGCTTGGGAGAAGCCACAGAGCTGCCTGTGCCCGGGCCGTGGGCCGTGGGGCCGTGGGCCGTGGGCTGTGGGCCGGCTGTGGGGCCGTGGGGCCATGGGCCGTGGGCTGTGGGCCGGCCGTGGGCCGTGGAGCCGTGGGCCATGGGCCGGCCGTGGGGCCGTGGGGCCGTGGGCTGTGGGCCGGCCGTGGGGCCGTGGGCCGTGGGGCCGTGGAGCCGTGGGCCATGGGCCGGCCGTGGGGCCGTGGGGCCGTGGGGCCGTGCGCTGTGGGCCGGCTGTGGGGCCGTGGGGCCGTGGGCCGTGGAGCCGTGGGCCATGGGCCGGCCGTGGGGCCGTGGGGCCGTGGGCCGGCGCGCCTTCCTGCTGACGTGGCCCTGCCCCGAGGGAGCAGGACAGAGCCGCCTCAGTGCCGAGGGGGAGCCTGAGGGGGAGCGGCGGCCGTGACTCACCAGCGGGACGGGGACAAACTGAGACGGAAAGCGCCTGGCTGCTCGGGTTTCCTTCTAGATAGACTTAAAAGACACCTTTTTTTTTCTTTTCATAGGAAGGGAGGAGGAGGAAGAAAAACAGCAGGGGCGATTTGTTGGGCCGCAGGAGGGGTTTCTTGGCAGCAGGAGTGACCCCCTGGGTGAGCCCCCTGGGCCCAAGGCCTCCGGGGGGTCCAGGCGGCCGGGGTTGGGGCCCCCACCCCCCCACCCCCGGGCTCTGCGTCCTGGGCGAGGCTGCTCTTTGCACGTGGCAGGCACCGTGGAGAGGGCCGGGGGCGCACCGGGCGCTGCGGCCGTTCCAGGGGCCCCTGAGGTCCGCGTCGGCCTGGCACCCGCGGCCTGGCGCTGCTCTGCTTCCTCGAGGAGGTCCGAGGCCAGCTCCTTGCGGCCTTCTTTTGGTTATTTAAGATTTTATTTACTCATGAGAGACGCACAGAGAGAGAGAGAGGCAGAGGCACAGGCCGAGGGAGAAGCAGGCCCCCTGCGGGGAGCAGGACTCGTCCCGGGACCCCGGGGTGACGCCCTGAGCCCAAGGCAGATGCTCAACGGCTGAGCCACCGGGCACCCCATCCTTGTTGCCTTTCAGCAGGACCGTAAAAACCAAGTCGCTGTGGAGTTTCGGATGAGAGGAGACTTCTGTCCTGAGCCAGACCTTTGGTGGCTTCGTCTGTTGCTGAAAGTTGTCCGAGAACCTTTTCTTCTGGTCCCGTTGCCCCTGCTCCGTGGAGCGCAGTTCCACGGGAGGGGGCGGCTGGGGGCGGGGAGCCGGACACACCTGCTCCTCTTTCTTCTGCCAGCCCCCCTTCAGCCCCCCCGCCCCCCTTGTGCTCCTAACACACATACGTTGGTAAATCACCCGGCTAGTCCCCGGTCTCCTTCTGTGGATGAGAACATTTCGCCTCTCGGGCAGCCAGTTTGGTAGGTAGCACCATGGAGGAGGCGTCTTGGAGTCCCGGTCCCCGGCTCCGGCCCTGGAGCCGTCATCTCTCCGGGTACAAGCCCCTCCTGGTCTCTGTGCCTCCAGCACGGCTTTCGGACGCGCGCTGCTGGTAGAACGTGCCGTATGTGTTCGTGGGCTAGAGGTCGTGGAGCGTGACCCAGATGGTGGCACCCCTCGAGGTGTGAGGTGACCGGGGTGAGGGGGGGAGCAGTAGGAGAGCAGATGAAAGGAGACCTTTGACAGCAAGACCCGTCAGCACCTTTAGAGCCTGGTTTAGATCTTGAAGTTTGGTTTAAATTAACAGAGGTTGGAAAATTACAAAGAGAAAGTCGGAGATGACCCTCAAGCGCTCAGCCAGGGCGAGAGGGAGAGCGTGGAGCCCACCTGCCACAGAGACTGGGACGACTCTCAGCTTTCAAAAAGTTCTCTTGATCTTTTAAGCTCCAAGGAGTTCCTCTCATTGAGGACTCTGGGGATGGCAAGCAATTTGATACCCACTTTTTTGGTTGTTGTCATAGCATCCCTCCAAGATTGCTGGGTGGCTTGCGTTGTCACCCTGAATTCCGGGTGTACCACTTGTTTCTACAACGCACTTGAATTCGTTTGGTGGGCTGCTGACCCTGGGTTATGGAATAAGCTGAGGCAGGTTCAGGCGTAGCACCTGATCTCATTCCTGCTTCAATGCCGATTGGAGATGACCTTGTACTTCCAGCACGTTTTGGAAGTCCTTTACGTTGGCCATATATGTGGCATTTCTTCTTCCCTGTAAGCCTTGCTCCCTGAGCAGAACCTCAGCTCATTAAACAGAAGCCTCTGCCCATAGCGAATGAATTCACAGGAGAAGCAAGCCAGTTAAGGGGGGGCCTAGAGAGGATGTATAATAACTCCATAAAAATGTGTAATAATGGGTGTACTTAGGTTTTCAGTGAAGTCATCTGATTTCCTCTAAAGAGGCTCAGATCTGTTTTGCATAGGCCATACGCTGGTGGAATTAGAAAGTTACCCAGAACCGTCCATGGCGTCTTGTTGCTGCTGTTGTTGGCCGGGCTTACGCTTTGTGAAGGACTAGACATGGAGAAACGGCTTATCTGTTAATCCAGTTTCAGTGGTAGAGGTGCCGTATATGTAATTCATAGACTATTTTTCCTCTCAGCTCAGACTGTGGAAAAAATAAATAACCAGAGACCCTTATTTCCAAATGTTCTTGGTAAATCTCTTCTTCAAATACAACTGTGAGTAGGAAGCCAGGGCAGTGGGAGTGATCATTCTTTTGTGTGATGGTAATGAGATAATTTGTGCATTACAAATTTTCAGGACATTCTTTGTTGAAATGAAACTTCAGAGTCTTTGCAGAGCCACATTAACAAGCCTCTTTGCTTTATTGGGAAAAAAAAGTCTTTATTAATTTCATATGTTTTGCTGTCATCAGTTGCATCAACTAATGCAATTATTTTGCAAAGAAGAACTTAGGCCTTCATCTGTTTGGTGTCTCTCGTCTCTTTTCCGTCTCTTCCCCAAATATGGTTGGAGTAAGTCTGGACAAGAGTTGCTGCTGTTCCCACCCTTAGCCACCCAGCTTGAGTGGCAGCTGCCAGGTGGTGGTGGAGGAAGGCAAGAGGCGGTGTTCAGGGTGGGCCCAGCGGTGTTGCTGGGAGGCTCGGCGGCTGATAGCGGGTGGGCGTTGACAGCGGCTGCCGGCAAGGGCCGGCCACAGGGAAGTCCGCTCCAGGGCGGGAGGGGATGGGTAGACCGGACAGGGTCACGCTGCCAGCCCAGACCTGGAACAGGCCTCGACATTGTTTCCTGCTCGAGCCTGGAAAGCCTTGCTTTGGACGGAGGATCCACAGCGCAGAGTGGCCGTTGCTGATGCTTGGCATTTTATTTCATTTTATTTCTCCAGAGCAACTGGAATTTATTTGGTTAAAGAGCAGCTAATTAATCTGTTTGATCTTCATGTGGAAATGAACCATATCAAATTCCAGGTCAAATCGCTTTCCCTGGTAGAGTGTTTGCATAACCTTTTGAGGTTTATTTCATCAGCTTATGGACTATTGAAAGTTTATCTTCAATTTTCTAATCTACATGGTGGCATGGCTAGTGCTCTAATAATGCTCTTAAATGTAAACCTAATTTTGTCTACAAATAAGGAAAGTCACATTTACAATGGACTGTAAAAAGTTGTAGGTACAGCGTGTGACTTAATCATATAAGCAGTACTACGTATGGAGACATTTTTTTTTTTAATTTTTTTTTTTTAATTTTTATTTACTTATGATAGTCACAGAGAGAGAGAGAGAGGCAAAGACACAGGCAGAGGGAGAAGCAGGCTCCATGCACCGGGAGCCCGATGTGGGATTCGATCCCGGGTCTCCAGGATCGCGCCCTGGGCCAAAGGCAGGCGCCAAACCGCTGCGCCACCCAGGGATCCCTGGAGACATTGTTAAGAACTGTCTTGCCGCCTGGTCCCTTTTATTGTAGACAAGCTACTCCCCCCTCCCTTTAATTCTCATTAAGCTGCCAGCTAATATTATTAAGCTTATTTAAAATATGAAGAAGCAAAAATTCAGAATGGCCAAATAACTTATCTACAGTAGTAAGTAGCAGAACTAGAATTTGACCTCAAGATGATTCTGAACCTTCTGGTATTTAAAAAAGATATTTTTTTAAAATTTGAAATGCACAGGAAGTTGAGAGGGAAAAAAGCAGGGAGACCCCCTCTATTTTTGATCCAGTTATGCCTAATGGTAACGCTCTTGCATGGCTATAGTACGGTCTCAAAAGCAGGAAATAACATTGGTACCGTCCAGAGTTTATTCAGATTTTACGAGCTTTGCAGAGACTCATTTTTGTGTGTGTGTGTGTGTAGGTCTCTCTAGTCCTTACCATAGTCAGGGATGTTATTTCACAAAAAGGCTGCCTTGTGTTAATATTATATCCTCTCTCTTATTCTCTTAACCACCTCTCATCTATTTTCCATCTCCTTGGTCCTTTTACGTAAAGACTATCCAATATATAGAATCACACAGTATATAATTTTTTAAAGATCGGCCTTTTTTCCTCTGAGCACAATTTGAAATCCGCCCAAGGTGTGTGTACCAATAGTTCCTCTTTATTTCTGAGTAGATACTCCTTGGTATGGATGAGTCGCAGCTTGACAGTTCACCTGTTGGAGGACATTTGGGAATTAGAAATAAAACTGCTATGAACATATGTGTACAGATTTTTGTGTGGATGTGTTTTTCATTTCTCTGGGATGTATGGTACTATGTTGTATGTCAACTCCATACTGAATTTTATAAGAAACTTACAGTCCTTTCCAGAGTGGCTCTATACTATTTTACATTTCCCGGTAGTGTGTGAGTGGTCCAGGTTCTCCTCATCCTTGCCAGCATTGTCTTATCACTAAGCTCTCTCCTCCCCAATCAGTGATCAGTTATTCCAGCACCATTTGGTGAAATTATTTTTTTCCCATTGCATTTGCTTTTGCACCTCTGTTAAAAATCATTTGTATGTATTTATGTATGTCTATTTCTGGATTATCTGTTCCTGTTCCATTGATCTATGTATCTGTCTTCATTACTGTACTGTCTTGATTACTGTTGCTATGATTGTAAGCATTAACATTGGCTCCTGGTATTTTTAAAAATGATGTTTATTTTAAAATGGTTGTTAAAAATGACTAGGTACTTAGGATAAAGGACCTGAAAGAGGCATGTCCGTTCTTTTAAAATAAATACTTGTAAATATGAGTTTTCATTTAGGAGTTTTGGTTCAGCTCTGACTTACTCTGAGAAAATCAGTAGGAAGACCACAAAGGAAGTGTGCAAAAACGTGAAGGCAGGTTAAATAATAATTGCTTTGTTGGTCTGAAGTTCTGTACAGCTGTCACTGATGTCCCCGAGCGACTTTCAATCTAGAGTGACCATGAAGACCAGATCTTTGGGTCTGTTTTTTTTGGGGGGGGGGGGAGGGGGGGCGCGGGTCTGTTTGGCTTGAAATACCAGCTGTTGATGATCAAAAAGGAACTGCAGTAGTAGAAAGGGTAAAAAAAAAAAAAAAAAAAAAATTCAAGTGCATTTTATTTATTTATTTTTTCAAGTGCATTTTAAAAAGCTCACCCGTTATGTGTAGATTTTGAGGTACCTCACCCGCACGTAAGCCTTCTCTATGTTCTGTACTCTTCAGAGAGCACAGATTCTCTAACATTTCAGACTTAGAGGGGAGGCAAAGGTCAGTTAGTTTCTCCTTCCCATTTTACAGGTAAGAAACAGGGTCTTTCTGTAAGGGGGCGGGTACATCATGCAGGGCAGACAGCCCCTGTGTGGACAGGGCGTGTTGATCCGGGGCAGGTGGCAGGGTCCTGTGAACACTCGCACGTTCACCTTACTGGCAATTACACAGGGAAGCCCCTCCCCTGTGGGTCCAGCAGAGACATTGTCTTGCAAGGATGCGCTACAGACAAAAGAGGGGCCTGATGGGTATGTCTCCGTCCCTCGGAACCCATCCCTCACCCACTAGCTTTAACGGATACCAAACTTGGTGGACAGCCCACCAGTCCCTGCCGTCTCCCAGGGCCTCCCCTTCACCTCTCTGGGGTCGTAACCTGACTGTTGATGTGGGTACCGAGCATGGAAACTGGTTCAGGAGCTGTAGCCTCAACAACCTAGAGATAGTTTCTGGGAATCCACACCCAAGGGCCACCAGCTTGGAGGACAGCATTACCGGGAGGTGGGTGCCTTCTTGCATCCGTGTTGTGGTTGTACTAAGTGCTTCTTGGGGTCCAGTCTGCGTATCTGGGGCCTGTCCTGGGGTGCGCCTTTTGAGGAGCGTGTTGGCCTTCTGCCTCTTCTGTTTCATCCGATGTGGTCCTGAAGGCAAGCCCACAAATGGGGACCCCTGCTCGGCAATACTACACACTACACAAAATGAAGCCTGCATCCTTTCCCCCTGAACGGAACCCCTGTTCGTAGACCTGTGCCTGGAATTAGATGGAAGTTTGGCTGTGCCCTTTGGACTGTGCCCATTGTGGATTTGGCTTCTACCTGCTGGGCAGGCGCTACTCCTGTGCCCAGTGGCTGTCGACTTCACATTTCCTCAAGTTCTTCTCTGCGATCTTCTATTCTTTATGGTCACCAGCTTGCTAACTTGAGTCTGTCTGGTCCTTGCTGTGGTTTATGTTAACATCTAGGGTTCAGACCCCCAACTCTGAGAATCATAATAAATGTTATGGAGGAAATGCTAAAAAACATTAAAATTGAAACTGTCTTCTGAAGAATATTGATCTGCTCCTTCCAGGATCATCCTAGAACAGAGAAATGAAAAGGCCAACTATAAATCAGAAGTGTCAGTTTGATGAGCTAGGGAGGCAGGATCCAATAGTGGAGTAAGATTAATAGAAAAATTTATAGGATTGTATTTTTTTAGAGTGTACTCAGTGTCTATAAAGATGATGGTTACATTTTTATAATGTTGGCTTTTTAAAAAAATTGTGTTCTTAAAATAAAGAAGCTGCCTAATAGTAAACTATTATGGAACATTTATGTGGGCTGTGGCTATTATAAATGCAGAACAATGGGAAGAATCCCTGTCTTTTCACCCCCAACTTGCCGTTGGGAGGATTGATGGCAGCCTACAGTTATGCACTCTATATGTTGGAAGAAAACAAATTTAAAAGTGGTAGAAAAAAGGGGATGTTTAGAAAACGAGGCCACCAAAGTCCACCAGAGAGGAAACCAGGAGTGATTCTGATGTTTATCTTTAGGAAGTTCTCAAAAATCTCATTCTTGTTTCTGCCAATGATTATTCTTGGGACAGTATTTCTATACTTTTTCAGCTGTGTTCATTTTTAACTGTTAGATAGAACTTTCATTACAAATAGCGCCAAACGACATTGGGACGCTTTTGCTTTCACGTCTGCATTCGGGCAGGCTGTTGGATATTGGTGGGGTGGAATGTGAACTAACTGATCGCTTTTCCAATCCTGTTATTTTCCAGTGTGGTTTGGAAAAAAAAAAGTCTCTACATATGAAGTCAAGAAAGCACAAGGAAGCCTTCTGGTTAACGAATTTAGTGAGTTTCAGATTTTCCTCTTGCGGAGAGTCCTGGAAAATCACTTCAGAAAAGAGGTTATGGGTCACTTATAGAAGAAACTGCTTGGTGTGCATATAAGACTTATAAGACTTCGCACATCGTGCAGGCTACAGTGGATTCTTGCCCAACCTCTGATGGATAGAATCAAAACCTATTGATTACCATACCAAGAATTGGAAACAAAGCCATTTTGTGCAGCCTTTAGGTTTATGACTAGTCAGATTTCTCCAGACTTGAAAATATAGAAGTTCTTTCTTTCTTCTTCTTCTTCTTCTTTTTTTTTTTTTTTTTTAAGATTTTGTTTATTGATTCATGAAAGACACAGAGAAAGGCAGAGACACAGGCAAAAGGAGAAGCAGGCTCCAGGCAGGGAGCCTGATGTGGGACTCGATCCTGAGACCGCAGGATCATGCCCTGAGCCAGGGGCAGGTGCTCAACTGCTGAGCCACCCAGGCATCCTTAGAAGTTCATTTGATGCGTGCATGTGTTTACCAAAGCCTGGCAATTCTAAGGACTGTCGTGTATTATTTACAGTGGGGATCACCTGTAATACATTTTTTTTTTTAAATAACAGTGTTACCGAGCTATAATTCATATACCTTATAGTTTGCCTATTTAAACGTACAGTTCAGTCGTTCAGTGTATTCACAGTGTATAACTATCACTGCAATTAATTTTGGAACATTTTCATCACTTGCAAAAAGCCCAATAGGCCATTAGCAGTCACCTCCAACTTTCCCATATCCCCAGCCCTAGGCAACCATGAATCTCCTTCTATCTCTAGGGAGTTGCTTATTCTGGGCATTTCATATTAAAGGAATCGTATCATATGTGGTCTTTTGCAATAGGCTTTTTTTCACTTAGCATAGATTTAAAGTTCATCTGTTTTATAATGTATCAATACTTGATTTTCTTTTAATGGCCAGATTAATACTTCACGGTGTAGATATACTATATTTTATTAATCCATTCATTAACTGATGGACTAGTTGTTTCCCCTTTGTCACTATTATTCATGATGGTCCTAGGAGCAGTGTGTACAAGCTTTTGTGTGGATAGATGTTTTTATTCCTCTTAAGTATATACCTAGGAGTCGGATTAGCTGGGTGATATGGAAACTCAGTATTTAACTTTTTGAAGAACCGCTAGACTGTTTTCCAAGGCACCAGCACCAGTTTACATTACCACCAACACTTGTTGTGAAGGGAACAGTGGGGGAGGGCCGCTATATTTTCTTTTTCCTTTGGTGCAATTTTACATTTTCCCCCCTTTGCATTGTTAGCATTTGTTCCTTCTGGGGGATGGGTATTTACATACTAAAGGAAGTAGACTGTGGTTAGCTATGGTGTGGTTTGAGCTCTAATGAAGCTCTGTGCCAGAGCCAGCATGCTTCCTTGTTTCTGACCTTGACCCCAAATCACAGTATGGACAAAACCACAGTGGTAACACAAAAAATAATTCTTTTTTGGAAGATCAAATTTGATCTTTTTAATGTAATCTTGAGCTATCAGACATACCTGAGAATGCATAAAAAATATATAAAATGTGTTCATATGTAAAATATATACATAAAATGCATATATATATTTTATGTATGGTTAACAATTCTAAATACCCGTATAACCCACCTAGACCATAAAATAGAAATCTACAGTTCTAGCTAACAGTAAATAAGGAAGATGACTGAGAAAGTATATAAATACTGTAAACATGAATAATCATTAACAAATAAATAAACCTCTGTGCCTTTCCTTATCAAATCTGATCCCTCCTGCCTCCCTACCCCCCATCACTTACCTTTGGGGATAACCATTTTTCTTGTTTTTCTTTGTAGCTTTACTGTATGCACATAAGCTCTCGTAGACGCCCATGAAGGCACACACACACACACACACAGAGAAATGTAGTTTAGTTTGCTTATTTTTAATATTTACCTAAATGAAACCATACTATATGCATTCTTCCCTGACTTCTTTTGCTAAACTTTAGTTTATGAACTTCAAAGATTATGTGTAGATCTTTGTTCATGCTTTGGTTATCATATATGGTTTGAGTTCCTTATTTCCATGTTTGTCTCTCCTTTCTTTCTCTCTCTCTTTTTTTTAATTAATTTATTCATGAGAGAGGCAGAGACACAGGCAGAGGGAGAAGCAGGCTCCATGCAGGGAGCCCGACATGGGACTCGATCCCAGGTCTTCAGGATCAGGCCCTGGGCTGAAGGCGGCGCTAAACCGCTGAGCCACCCGGCCTGCCCTCCATGTTCCTCTCTTGATGAACATTTGGGTTGTTGGTATTATGAACGGTGAAGCCACAGACATTCCCATTTGTGTCTCCAGATCTACAGGAGTTTCTCTGGAATTAGGTATACACTTTTACTAAATAATACCAAACTTTCCCCAAAATGCTGCAGTGCTTTCTCCCCCAGCCTTACCAACCTTTAATAATTTCAGACTTTAAACATTTTGTCAGGGGCACCTGGCTGGCTCAGTCAGGGGAGTGTGTGACTCTTGATCTCAGGGTCATGAGTTCAAGCTCCATATTGGGCATAGACTTCATTTTAAAAATAAGCTCACATACATAAGCATTTTGCCAGTCTAGTAAGTAGCTCACTAATGGTATCTCATCATGGTTTTTAATTGGCATATCCCTAAGTGTCTTACTATTTTTAAAATTTCACCAATTCTACAGATGCAGTTATATTTTCTATTTCTTAGAAGGGAAGCTGGCATTGAGTTACGTGATAATTTTATCTGTGTTGAAAAATCATTGTGAGGATATATTCCTTATATATATTACAACTTAATACTAGATCACTTGGGTGAATATCATCTGATTTTTTTGGTCCGTGATTTTTCTCTTGCCATGTAAAAAAGTTAAAAATGTATGGAATTGTTTATTAGTTGCTTAGTATGTTTTACCTAACTTACAGGCAACTACAAGCAATAAGTCTGTGGTTTTCCACTATCTATTCTAAGCCCACTTAAAAAAAAAATTAATGTGTTTTTGGGAGTGTGTGCAAATGGAGTGGTGGAGAGAATCCCAAGGAGGCTCCACAATCATGAGATTGTGACCTGAGCTCAAGTCAAGCTTTTGATGCTTAACCTACTGAGCTGCCCAGGTGCTTCTAAGCCCACTTTATATAAATTGTACTTTTTTTCTTTTTTATGGTGAATTGAGAACTTCCACTTCAGAGGAATTCACAACATCTAGTTTAAAAGATTCTAGATACTGGAAGTAATACTACCTTTTGTGTGTGTGTATGATGTGTATCAGTGTGTGTACATGTATTGTGTATGTTGTCTGTATATGTGCAAGGAAGTACTGAAAGATGTGACATTTTTATCTTTTTGGTTATTTGGTGCCAGAGGCAGAAAGTTAATGTTTTTAGAGGGGAAAACTAATCATTTGAAAACTTAACAGCAAACCTACAAGCAAATCTTGCTGAATTTAATGAGAAAAAGATTATCACTTCAAATGTGAGGAAATCTGCTGAAAGCAGAATTTTTTTGGTACGAAATTAAAAGAATTACGAATATGACTTATAGAAGAGGAAAATTTCATTGTAGTACATTCTACTTGGGGGTTTTGTGTGTGTGTGTGTGTGTGTGTGTGTGTGTGTGTGTTTTCAACTTTAAAAAAATAGCCATGAGTGAGCATCATCTTGGGGGTCGGGGGGTTGGCCTAGTGCTCTGTGAGAGAAAAATTAATGAATTACTGCCCTTACTTTCAGTTCTTGGAATATAGGTGAATATAAGTTTGCTATTTGGTGGATAATACCTTCTGTCTCACCACATCAAGTATTTTATTACAGTTTTTGGTTAGTAGCATAAATTATTTCATACCTTACTCTTGAGTATTATGTATTTTTCAAGATATCCCAGGAATATTGCACTCTTACTGCTGTAAGAAAAATTAACCCAAAAGTGAATTCTGTATTTTTGTGGGAGAGAAGGGGTGGTCTCAAAGCAGTTTTTCTCGTTGATACTGGAAATCTAAATAGTACTGTTGAATCGCTTTACATTTTTTGTTTTTATAATTAAATATATTTTTGACCAAATTAATTTGTTTCCTCATATATACAATTGCAATATATTTTACAGATTTTCTCTAAATTGAAAATTCACACTATACCATAAAGAGCAGAATTAGTCTGTTTTTCAGTATGCTGAATTTTAGTTCTAATGTAATATATACATTTTTATTCTGTTTTCTACAGAAATCCTATTTTATAAATTGTGTCATAAAAATGTCCATATTATAGAACAACATTTACAAAAGATGGTGGTAGATACAAAAAAATGAAAAAAGAAAGACTGCCAGAAATTGTTTACTTATAGGACCTGGATGTTCACAGATTTGAATTTTGCTGTAGTGTTCGTGAATCATATTAGGTCAAGAAATACAGTAATATTCCAACATACATCTATTTTTATTAGAAAATAATTTGGTCTTCAGGACAGATGGTTTCATTCTGTTCTTTTGAGAAGTGCTTACTTTTATTATTTGGAGGATATTTCTGTTTCCCAGGTGAATGAGTACTGTGGAAGGTTGAGACTATGGGAGTTTGAGGATGTCTTCTCAGTATTATTTGATACATTTGAAAATACTGATTTATATTAATTAGGAAAAAATATATATAAAATTAGGAAATTATATTTAATTAATTTCAATAGATAATTTACTTAAGCTATATTGTATCTTGCCAGAGACAAGTTATGCCAGGCACATTGCAGATTGTTGAAGTGGAAACAGAAGAGATTTAAATTATATGGAATCCAGGGACTAAAATCTGTACATTTCAGAGTAAACATCTCTGAGGTTTATTTCAGATTTTTGCATTCTAGATGAATTAAAATCTAGAGCACAGCGTGTGCCTGCGTTGACTTTGGGGAGAAAAGTCAACATATCAAAGCTACCTATTTCATTCTGAATTAGGATTATAATCTTACAGCTAAACTTGTGAATCTTTGGCTTTTTTTCAGTATGTAGTAGACTGTTTTGATCACTACTGTATTTCTAGTGCTTCAGAGCATGCCCTCTAAATTTTTATTGAATAACTTCGTGGAGTGAAAGAAGGAATGAATAAGTGATTATCAGCCTTTCTTTGATCGTTTGAGAGCATGTGTGGTATGTTGAGTTGTTTGATCTCTCCCCGTTGAAGTGGTTCTTGTGAGTCTAGTCAGAAGTGATTCTCTTGAATGCATGTGCTCTCGTCACAGTCTGCCTCTCCACGCACTCTAGAATCTAGATCCATAGCTCTCCTATATGCCTTTCTCTTTTAGGAATAATAATGAGTGTCCATAGGGCACGAGGGTGGTACAGTTGGTTAAACATCTAACTCTTGATTTTGACTCAGTTTGTAATCTCATGGTCGTGAGCTCAAGTCCCACTTTGGGCTCTGCTCTCGGCACAGTCTGCTTCAGATCCCCCCCCCCCCCCCCCAATCCTGCTTGTGCTCTCACTCTTTCTTTCTCTCTCAAATACGTAAATAAATCTTAAGAAAAAAAAAGAATATGACTGTCCAAGGTAATAGCTAAATAATCAAAATCTGTAAGAACTCTTGGAGATCACAACAGTCATTTCTTTACATAGTCACTCAAATGACACTGCATGTAGTTTTCTTCTTTTCACTGTAGTTCCTTTAAGGTTTCTGAGAGATTATTTTGAGTTCTACCTTTCTGACAAAAGTGGTCCTATTCCAGTGGCGTGCTTATCCTGTATTTCCTAACATGGACAGGATTTTGGCTTAGCACCTGTTTTCATGGTGTGGCATAGATCTTTTCCCTACACAGAACATGCTTCTGACTGTGTGTGTTGGCCACTTGTGGTATGTTCATGAATAAATCTTATGTAATGCACTATTTACCCTCATTTTTCAAGTTACAGTTTCACATCATTATAGTCAGTGAAAATAACTAGAAAATAACTGATACTGGCCCTTAGGACACATATTGCCATATCCTGGCACGGTTTGCTCCTATGAGCTGGGTCGTTGCAGACAATAGTCTGTCCCTCCTACTTTCCTACTATGTTATTAAAGGACTTTGCCAGAGTAGCCCTTCTTTTCTTCCACTCTTTGACACCTGTTTTGAAGTTGTGGGAACCAGGGAAGGCGTTGCTATTTCCCTACCATTCCACTGCACCTTTGCCCAGGGTGATGCAATGGGACTGAGCGGATCACGTTACTGGAGTGCTGCAGAGGGCTTGGACCATCTCACAAGAGCTGGTTGTCAAGTTTTCAGACAATCCCTGAGCCAGTTATTACCCATGGCCATCGTTAAACGATACAGATTTACAGTTTAATATTTAATAACAGAGATCCTAAGTCCTTAAAACTTCTAACTTCCTGGTTATTTTAGTCCATGCAGATAGATCTGTACTCTTGAGGTGTTTTAGGTCTGTTGTATCCAGATGGCAGAAATGCTGGTTAGCAGAGTGTTGCTGTACTTGTCTTCCCAAGTCCATGTTCAGTGGTGTCATGTGGGTGGGCTGATCCTGGCCACAGTGGGACTATTTATATGGAGGAAGTTGGCACACACTGCAACCCAGGACATACCTTCCCCCACCCAATCCCCCCCTTTATTTTTTCCTGGAGAGCCATTTGTTATTAAATATTTACCAGCACACACTCAGTGGGATGCCTAGAAACGAGAAGGAGATTGATACTGTCATCTTTTGTGTTATTTGTTTGGTTCTCTTGATAATGATATTTAGTCACAATGAGGGAAAGAAACAGCTAGGAGATAAGGAGACAGCAGTGAGGAAGAAAGTTGAGGCATAGAGGCACAGCTTAGCACCGAAGCAAACCTAGAACCAACTCAGATGTATGTGTGTGGCAAACTGTACTGATTTATTTACTGGCATTAAAGGCTATTTTTAGAAAACTTTCTTTCAAAAAAAATAGAGCATTGTAAAACGGTAATTACCTAATGTCTCCTCCTTAGCTGAAAGCCATTTATCATAATTATTCAGTTTTTTTGTGCATAGATGTTATATAAACAGATCTAGAATAAGTTCATAAACTATAGAATATTTTTTAAATAAGTGGGATTTATTTTAAAGATTTATTTATTTGAAAGACAGAGTGCAGAGGGAGGGGCAGAGAGAGAATCTTCAAGTGGACTCCCTGTTGAGGGTAGAGCCCGATGTGGGGCTCGATCTTACGACCCATGAGATCATGACCTGAGCTGAAATCAAAAGTTGGATACTTAACCACCTGAGCCACCCAGACACCCCCAGTTTCATAAACTTTTAGAGCCCAGGGAGTCAGGCTGGCTTTTGAGACACAATTTGATATCTTTACTCATTTTTATTTACTTGGCGTTGGAGGTATATTGGTGCGTAACTAGTAATTCAGCATTTCATAGTGTAGTCCTATTGGTAGATACATGTATATGGGCCTCAGAGTCAAACAGCTAAGCTAGATTGCTCAGGTTACCCGCCCCCCAGCTCCTGCCTCAATGTAAAAGCTTTTCTTATGCCACCCAGCCATATTTTCTGGAGTGACTTCCCAGAGTGCAATCCTTGATGTTTGAGGTTTGCCCATGTCAGCACCCATCGTCCCTTCTGTTCCAAAGGTGCCTCAAACACTTGTAGAACACCGAAAGCTTCATCGATGCTGCCAGAGGTGCACAACAGCCCTTTAGAGGAGCAACTGAAGGGGTTGCCTGAGCAGGGCTCTGGAATGTCCCGCAGCCTTCTGCTGAATGCACATTGCTGAGCGCAAGGCCTGCTTGTAGAATGAGGCCCGTTGGTGCACTTGGGAATTGGGGGCAGGGGTGGGGGTGGGGGGACTTGGTGCTTGTGTGTGCTCACAAAGCAGTTGCTAAATATGAAAATAAATGCAGGGTTAAATGCTTCCTAAAGGGATGGTTTTGTTGTTGTTGTTTTTTAAGCCGGCCAGTTTTGTTTACTGCAGAGATTAGGGGACTTTGTTGGGAAACATCATGGAAGAACAGTAGAGATGAGTCATATATTTCCTGGCTACGTAGCTGATATCAAATAATTAAGAACCATTTCGTGGATAGGGCCATCCAGCCAGAAAACCTTCTACAGGAACTGACTTTATGATACCCACTTTTTGAAAAGAGCGGGCTTGAATGTAGCTTGTCCTCATTAGGAAGCATGCCACGTAACACTGAATGATGAAAGCAGCGTGTGTGCCAAATAGGTGGCTCTGGTCCATTCACTTCTTTTGGACACGTCACCTTGTCCCCCGTTCTGAAAGCGCACTGCTCCTATTCCCATTTAAACGGCACTTCATGAAAACGCTCACGTAGTATCTTACATTTTATGCTTCCCACGAAGAAGGAAATTCAGTGCTTAATTAGACTTAAACATTGGGATGTTTGAAAACTGAAGGAACCTAAAAGCCATTCTGATTTCAGTTTAAGCCTGTGGTCAGGCCCTGTCCTGCTCCTGCTGCTTTGTACACACTGACTTCCCGTCAGGCTTTGCCATCTCCCTCCCTTCAAGTAGGATACTTAACATTCAAATCTAAGTTTTCTTTGTTTGAATTTCATTATCTTTGTTATTCAGTTGATATGTTTCAAAAGATTAGTCAAGTTCTATTCTCCCCCCCCCCATGACTTTTATTAAAAATTAGAAATATGAGGCTAGAGGGGAAAATTATTTCCTGATCCTGTAGATTCCTGTAGCATTTTCTTTCCAAGGAGGTGGCATTGCTTTCTGTGTCACTCTTCAGTTGGGTGTAGAATTGTGGACAAATCATATATTTATGGTCACCCATGGGACAACATCCCCCCCTCCCCCCCATGATCAAGGCCACAGGTGCCACATAGAAGAGAGGACTTTGGTGAGTCAGGGCAGACACCAAAACTTGACCTCTGCTGTGGTGACAGTTGGAGTTGGGGAGGGGGGCACCAAGAGATAATTCACTTCTTTTCCTGCCTGGAGTTGCCCCCAGTCTCCATTCCGTGGTGACATTGAAAGCCGATGGAGAGAGAGGAAGGAAGGATATCCTGACTTGTTCCTCTTCTACTCCAGGAGCCAAGTGGGCTTGCTGGGGAATGTGAAGGAGCCACGTGGATGGAGACTATTGGGAATGTCCTAGAAACAGGGCCATGTAGAGCTTCTGTTCCTTTCGCTTGATCTTCTCCACACTCCCTAGATAAACCAGCAGAAACGCACGGCTGGAATGAAACACATTTTGTACCTGCAGCTTTCAGGTATTGCAACATGCCCTTCCCACTATTGACCCCCCCCCCCCCCTCTTTTTTTTTAATAGCTAGTTTTGAGTTCAAACCAAGACGACAGAATTTCATTATGCAAATCTTTGAGCCATTTGTATGGCATCAGTGCCGTAGTATTGCTCTAATGTTAAAAGTCTTCTCTGTTTACTGTAAGATAAAACCTTTGTGTTTAGTTGGGAAAGAAAGGGACTCCTTGGAGGCCTTTGCCAGTGGCTGTATGAAGATACGTGGCTGAGACCTATGCACAAAGGCCTTCTGTGCTGGGTCTCTCTGGCTCTACAAAGGTGGTAAGCCGAGCTGAGAGGGGAAGGCTTCGGAAAAGCAAAGCTGAAACTCCTATGTCCTTTATTTCAAAATGAAGTTGCTCTTTGATTTAGGAAACAAAGTGCCACACCCTACAAGTACATAAACATTCCATATGATTATATTAAGACAGGCTTAAAACGACCTTTAAAAACACATGGTTCAAAAGCACACATTCACCTTCTCTGAAATTAACTGCCATTTTATGGGAGTATGATGTAGCACGCACATTCTTATTTAGTAGAAAACTCTGCTTGGTGTCTGTGTTTTCCTTGCTGTAGATGTGGCACATATCACCACTGGAAACTTGGATGCCCAGCATTTTTTCCCTCCATTCTTTTTATTAAAGAACGGGATACCTTTTTAAAGCTCTCTTCACATATTAGTATGAACAGGGAACATAATCCTGGTGGAGATGGGCTTGGGGGAGGCTTGGAGGGAGGAATTGCATTCTTTGGGCATTCCTCAGAGGAAAACAGCTGTATTAACCCCCCCCCCTCTCTTTTGGGGGGTGGGGTGAGGAGGGAAGTACAAGGGCATCTCCCCTGACACTCAGAATTCCAGCTCTTTACAGCTGAGCGCAGACAGCTTGGCACAGCTATGCCTGGGGCCAGGGTGCGTGTGTGTTACACTTCTGATTATTAGCCAACAGAAAACAGCTGTATACATTAGTAATGAAAGTACTTTGAAATAAAAAAATCCAATAGTGTTTTCCCCTATAAACACCAGATGTGTACAGGGGTTTTACCCTGCGTCTGCCCTGTATTTTAGCACCATTGTTCAGGGATATAAATGGAAGCCAGCATTTGAGAGGTAGACATGTGGTGAAAGTAGATATGTTTGTAGCAAAATAGGTATGTTGTGGTTGACTAGAAACATTTTAAGGTTTATTATTTTAAGGAGAGCCAGTTGCTGCCTGGCCTTCTTACAAAAAGAAAACATTGTGTGCCTGCAAAAATACACTCTCCTATCGGGATTCTGACACCCCCTGGTCTAAATCATTTAGCAGCTTTTAGTGCTGTCAGGAGGTAAATGAGAGTTTGAGGGATCGACAATTTGATAGATGTTTTCTAAGGCATCTCTGGAAATGGACATTTTCTCTGTGATGCCTGTGGGAATTTCTGTACTTTTGTTTAAGTGTATTTAAACCCATGATCAAAGGCTATCTATATTTGCATTTCTGGATTTTTTAAATAAAGGTTTTATTTATTTATTTGGGAGAGAATGAGCAAGAGAGAGAGCACAGCAGTGTAGGGAGGGGCAGAGGGAGAAGCAGGCTCCCCACTGAGCGGGGAACCCCCTGTGGGGCTCGATCCCAGGACCCCGGGATCATGACCTGAGCCACAGGCAGACGCTTAATGGACTGAGCCACCCAGGTGCCCCAATTCCTGGATTTTTTTTTTTTTTTAAATAGTGACCAAATAAGGAATATCTCAAATTAGGAGTAGGACTATCTAGATCCTTAGGTCTCAATTTCTGGATTTTTTTTGTGTGACTAAGGGATATCTAAGTTCAAAAATCTGAGGGAAAATTCAAAGATCCTTCCTCCTCTTCCTTTTTTAAATTCCAAAGCAGTATGTTCCTGGGGAAAGGGAGCATTTCCTGACTGGTCCTGGGGAAGAAATGAAGTAGAACTTGTATTGAAGAAGAATCTTTCTATGGCAACACAGCAAAAATACATTTCCAAAAACTCTGCTGGGGAATTCCCAGATTTTTGAAACCTTGCATGTCAGATAGCTTAATATAAATGTAGGTTTAGACAAACTGGTTTGATGTTTCTTTTCTTTTTTTTTCTTTTTTTTTTTTTTTATAAAGATTATTTATTTTAGAGAGAGAGTGCATGAGCAGGATGGGGGGGGGGCAAGGGGAGAGGGAGAAGCAGATGGTCACTGAGCAGGGAGCCCGATGCAGGACTCGATCCCAGGACCCTCGATCATGATCTGAGCCAAAGGCAGGTGCTTCGCCAACTGAGCCACCCAGGCGCCCCCGGTTTAATGGTTCAATACCTATTTTTGTTTGCATTTATATCACCTAGGTCTTCTGTTTTCCAGTTGTTCCATGAAGTCATGGTTTTAAAAAAAACGATCACGATTTGAATATAAGGATCCTATTTCTTCTCCTTTCTTTCATTTTCTGAAATTCTTCAATGAAAGATGAAAGGCAAGCCCAGGAGTGGATCACTAAGGCTTTATTCTACTCTGATGTCAGTTTTCCTACAGCTGTAATTAATCTTCTATCTTAATGTCTCTCATCCATAGAATGTGGGCATTGAAAGGATTCTTTAGTTTGTAAAGTCATTTATAGAAAAGTTTTAAAATTATTAACTTTTCTTAAGAAGTCTCTTAAGGGACTTTTTCTTTCCCTTTTGCATCAAGTTAGAGAAAAAGAAACGAATACAGTAAAGTGAAGGAGGGATGTTATGAGCCTTTTGCTAGGGGGTAAATGATAAGGAATTTGTCGAAATCTCCTTTCTGCCTGGTAGAGGTTATCTGTTTCTTCCTTTGGACATCTCCTGGGCGGTGGTCCCTGGGCTCGTATCACTATTACAAGGGTCCTGAACTTGACCATCACTATTTTAAAAATCAAGCCCGCGGATAACCACACACCTGAGTGGGAGTTGCTCTGTTCGGATACAAGAGGTGGCCAGCAATTCTGATGGGTTCCTGAGCCCCCTGTTGATAGAAGATGTGGTGCGTAATTTTGGAGCACCTGCGCGAGCCGTGCTGAAGATGCTGGAGCCTCGCACCGCCCGGGAGAGGGGCTGTCGCTGTGGCCCGAGCGCTGGGGGGCACCCGCGGAGCTGCCAGTGGGGCTCGTGGGGTGCTGACGCCGTGCGGCTCATTGACACGGAAAGTCCGAGTCATCTGGCCAGCCGGGAGCCCAGTCTGGCCCTGCAGATGCTGCCCTTTGGGGAGTGTTTCCGGGGCCCCGAGGCTCTTGGTGAGGGCTCTGAAGGCACCTGTGGGTGCTGGAGGACTCCCCTTCTCCCTGCCTGAAGGGCGGACTCCTCACTCCATGCCCTATGGCCAGAAGCCTTTGAACGTATTTGGGGAAGACTACTCTGGTGTTCTAGTGGGAAAATTCTGTCGGACCAGAAGTTTCCAAATCCTGAACCTTACTCAGTTTCTGCCTGCCTCGGTTTCTCCCGCAGGGTGAGACCCCTGTTTAGTTTAGTCTCGTGGACTGAAGCCTGTTTATCCGACACGGAGTCCGATAGACGGGCTATTATTATTTTAGCCTGAACATCCTGAAGACCATGTATTTGAGAACTCCTACAGCTGAATGGCAATCTCCCCTGGCTTGAAGTTCCTTGGAGGGCTTTTAAGCCAGTGGAAGGGAACCAATAAACAGTTTGTTAATTGCAACAGCTGGTCTGATTATTTTTATGTTAATGTTTTGAATCGGTGGATTCGGGAAGATTTTTAGGAAGAGCATCTGGATTAAGGTAGTCCTGTTCAAGCCTCAGTCTTGGGAAGTGGAACCAGCCTCTTCAAAACAAACAGAAGCCTCATTGCGAATCCCAGGGTGACTGAAGGCACGGGGAGGTTTCTCTAGGGTCCTGGAGGAGAGGGAGGACAAATGGTCCGGGTAGGCCGCGGCCCAGCAGCGCCTTACTGGATTTAGTACGGTGTTTATCTAACTGCTGTGGTAAATGAGGTGAAGTCTCTTGCGTATACAGTTAATTCCCGATTATTCATACGTGCTTTGGCCAAATTGCTGATTCTCTATGGACTTTGGAGACCTTTCCTGCGCAGACCACCCTGCCCCCCTCCATTTGGCGGCCATCCGGTCCCCTGGTCCAATTTCCTCTCTCGCCATGCTTTCTCAGAGGGGTTCCCAGCTGCTCTCCTCATTTTCATTTCTGTTCCCTTCTCAGGCCCCTGCGGCTTTGCTTTACCTGCTATGTTCCCTGAATTTACCTGACAGTCCGAGGCTCCTGTCTCCTACCGCGTTTGGGGCTCAGTTATCGCCGGTTCGTGACAGAGGAGCTAGTGATTGTCAGGGAAGAATCCTGGAGAAGATGATGTCCGTTGCCCCCCGTTTCTGCTCCCATCAGCTGTGGGCATTTGCAGAGTAAAGGAGGGGAGATGGACTAGAGGGAGGATTTTTCCCTAAGGGGAGTTTCTGAGCTGCTGTTTGAAATGGTTTCTTCAAGACTTAAAGTCCTGGGGAGGAGGTATGATAGCTGCATGCTTAGTCTTTCCACCCTTCATTTTCTCACCTTGGACATTTCTCCGTCCCATTGCAGAAAGGCAAACACATCTAGAAAGAGGCCATTTGGAGTATGTTCATCTGAGGAAAATCCACCTTTGGGATGGACTTAACAGCTACGACAGTAAGAATAGTGTTGGGTGGTTGGTTCTTCATTGAGCCAAATACCTAAGTTAGTGAATGTTCTTATATTTTGATTAATGCGGAAGAGAGAAAATGAATTTGACCTATGTTCTTTCTTTTAAAGAGGTTTAAATAAATCTAAGAGTGTCTACACAGAAAAATCATAAACCTTTTTTTTTTTTTTAAGATTTGATTTATTCATGAGATCCCCAGAGAGAGAAGCAGAGACACAGGCAGAGGGAGAAGCAGGCTCCCTGCAGGGAGCCTGATGTGGGACTTGATCCCAGGATCACGATCTGAGCCAGAAGCAGATGCTCAATCACTGAGCCACTCAGGTGCCCTGAAAAACCATAAATCCAAAGCCAATTCATAAACACTTGATTACCATAATATGTGAGAAACTTGTTGAATGTAGATGAGGTGTTAGGGCCCTCCCAGGAGGACATTGTTTCTCCTTGGGGGTGGGCAGGTTGAGGGGCAAAGTTAGTAGAGATGTAAAAAAAACCTCTGCCATAATATTCTGTTTCTGCACTGAGGGGATGGGAATGAAAACTCTCCTGCCCCAAATAGTTTTATCTAGGTAATTTTTATGCACCCATTTTGGTCACATAACAGAAATTTTCTCCCATCACGTGAGAGCTTACTATAGATAGTCAGGCCTTACTTAGCTGAAATGTTGGTTAAAGGAGCACCGTCTTGTGTTCAGTTCCCAAACCAGTTATAAGCCAGGTAACTGGTTGCAGGGCCTTTGATTAGCCACTCCGAGTTCAGATCAATCAACCTGAAAGCCATGTGCATCGGATTCATAGAAGAGTCCTTTGTTCCTTCACCTCTGCCTGGTGGCATTTGGTTTGCTTGCGGTCCCACCGAAGCTTTTGGTTACTCAGACCCAGCAAGATGGAACGCCGCAAATCTTAAGGAAGGGGAGCTGTGAGAGACCAGGTAACAATAAGCTGAAAACCTGGAACTACTTCCAGGTAGTCCAAGGATTTTGAGAGCATGGTAGCTTGCAGTGAGGTTTCTATTTAAAGTTTGATGCTTTATGGGGCTTATTTAACCTTCCATGGAATATCTCAGTTCATTCTTTGTGTTAATGAGATGTTTTTGTGACCCTAAAATATGAGCCAAATAAAAATAATCTCTGAGTTGGGGTAGAAGACTTAGTTCCTGCTGTAACTACAGATTGCACGGGGAGGATGAGGGAGGGTCCAGGGGCTGGAGATGATTTTGGTGCCTCCCTTTAGAATTCTTGTCCAGGGTGGTGATGGTCAAGTGAGATCATGTGAGAGTGCAGTATAGTTGGAAAGTGCTAGAGGAATCATGAGTTTAATCTGAAACTAGTCCAGTATTTATTAAAGTGTGGCTGATGTTACTTTTCTGAACGACCTGTAGTGACTGTTAAATATTTAGGTTCCTAGGCCTAATCCTGAGTCTACTGAATCAGGATCTCTGAGGATAGGGATCTGAGAATCTGCATTTTAACACACTTGTTGGGCATTTTTGCACTAGAGCTTCTTACACTAGAAGTTACAGCCTTTTGAAGTTTGTGGTTGCCAGTTGTGAAACTTTGCTGTTGGATAGCAGGGGAGTGCGGATATAGCTCAGAGTGACCACGGTGTTAGTACATGGAGGGGTTTTCAAACATCTCTTGTCTTGGAAATAGGTGTGAAAGACCTTCCACTGGAAAGCCTGTTATGTGCTCTCTGTAATTTGCTTATATGATACGGTTTTCCCAATAGCTCTGGGGGGAGGTAGGATTTTTATAGCCCCTGTGTTTTACATGGGGGTAAGTTGAAGGTCAGAAAGGCTAGGTAACTAGCCACACAACTAGTCACGAAGGAGATGAACTTGAATCTAACCAGAGACTGAGGCCCAAGCTCTCCGCCTCAGTCTGTTCTAGATTGCTGAGTGTGGATGGTCCCAGCCTGTGGGGATGGGACAGAGTGAGGGGAGGCGGGCAGAGGCTAACACATCTCTGCAGCAGCAGGCTAGTACAGCCAGGATGCTGGCTATGGAAGCCAGACAAACTAAAATCCTGGCACACCCATGAGGCTTGATATGTCGATGGGTAAATTTGAGGCCTAGGAAACACTAGTGAGAAGCTGGCTGCCTTGTCACCTGAAAGCTCACGTACTTACTTTCTAAAGCAGGTGGAAAGAGAAGATTACCAGCTTTACTTAAAACTTCCCAGGAACTTTTGATGAGACTTTTCAAATCAACACTCATCATGTTTTTCCTTGACAGATGCTAGGACAGTCTGGTAAGAGTTAAGGAGCTGCAGTTTTGCAGGGGATCAAGACCATCCCTGTGGGAACAACAGGAAAATGGGAGGAGCAAAAGGCAACAAACCGTGATATGTAGAAACCCAGGGAGCAGGAATATCCCTGCAGTCCTACAGTCTTTTTTTTTTTTTTTTAAGATTTCTAATTTATTCATGAGAGACACAGAGAGAGGCAGAGACACAGGCAGAGGGAGAAGCAGGCTCCACACAGGGAGCCCCATGTGGGACTCAATCCCAGGACCCCAGGGTCATAACCTGAGCCAAAGGCAGATGATCAATCGCTGAGCCACCCAGGCATCCCCGGTCCCATATGCTTGTTAAATTATGTCTTAGGACCAAAGATACCTGTAGAGAGTGGTATCTCTGGGATAGAAATGCAAATTATAATAGAAGCCCACAGATGAGGAGAATTGGAAGAAGTCTGAAGCTGTTTCTGGGTAAAAGCCTTTGCCACGTTCTGCAAACCTCAGGGCCTTTTCCTTCCACATCGCCCGTTAAGTTCAGCTCCTTCCCATACCCAATGGGTAAGCATTTGTGATTTTCATCTTTCTGCCTCATGACTTAAATATGAATTCCATAAATATTAGTGTTTGATCAGAAAATTGGTCTGGTTTTGGAGTGCAGAGTTTTCAGACAGTTAATGTATTTGATGTTCTCTGGAGACCGGTGGACCATGGGGTCTCATAAAAATAACTGTTGAGATCAAGGTAAAGGTAGGGGGTAAGGTCAGAAATTACTTTGAGGCCATTAAAACATCTGTAGTAAAACAAAGCGCTCCATATCTAAGAGGAGATGGTATGAAGTGGGATTATCTAACTATCTAGGTTTTGTGCCATCCCCTCCCCGCTGGCAATGTGCACGCAGTCCCCAAATATAAGGGTGTAGAGAGGGTAATTCTCTCCCCTGGGCCCTGTTCTCCTCTGATGATTGAATGACCTCTTTCGGGTTTTTACCTTCCGTAGTCATCAGCTATAATCTTGTGGTGACCCTTTGACCCCATCATGACCTAGTGACTTACGGAAACGTCTCTTGTCTTTTTCCTCTCTCCACGTTGGCCTATTTTGATGGCATTTGTTCCTTGGACTTAGTGGGTCCCCAGGCCAAACAAGCGTGTCTCCCTCCGCAGCCCATGGAAGTGGGTGTGGGCAGCCAGTGGTGTCCCTCGACTCTGTTTGTGCTCCTACCATCTGCCCAGCTCAATGGTGTTCCTCAAATGTGGGCGGTGGGTCTCCTGGGCGTTTGGCACAAGTACAGATTCCTGGACCTCTGACCTATTGAGGATAAGCCTCTGGAGGGACGGCTCTCTGCCCTGAGCGGATGTCCCTAGGGAGCCTCATTGTGTTTTCCTAGAATGCGTAACAGACGAAGAGTGTGTGTGATTGTGTCTGTATTTTAACAAGCCTCCAGAGTGACCTTTGGGTGCAGTGCACTTGGAGAGCCTAAATGATGCACCTCTGAGTGGGCGCTGTGGGCTTCAGGTAGAACCCGAGGTGCCCTGAGAGCAGCAGCCATGCTGTGTGTGTATAAATGAAACTTCTGAGAATAAGTTGTAATCATCTAGTTCATTTATTCATATAAAAATATTTGCAGCTCGCTGCGCACACAGCCCTGTGTCGTCGCGGTGGGAGTGGAGCCAGGATGGGATAGGGCCGTGAGGAGAGGTCAGAGCCGGCCTATGGCTGGGCCTGGGACTCTAGCTGTACCCCTGAGAGAAATGGGTTTGCAGGGAGAGCAAGCAGCAGCTTTGGGAGAGGAGATGCCTGTATAAATGGGAACCCGCAGGGTGAGGATCAAATATGCCTGCATTTCTGAAACCAGTTATAAACCTACTGGTACTTAGAGTCGTAGTGTCTTAGAGTTGGGAGGTCGTTGGAGGACCCTGTTCAGTCTGCTCAGAAGCAGGAAAACCTGATGCCATGTGGAGGCTGTGGTTTAGGTGGCGGGCAGGGGGGTGGGGGTGGGGTGGGAATAACGAGGGAAGCCACTAGGGGTAGAGCTGACCTTTCCTCTCCCACATGACAGGAGCTGATTTCCTTCATAATCTCTAATTGATTTTGGATCTCCACCAGAATAACCTGGAAGTAAGATCTGCAATGAGACAGGCATTCCTAGCATATATTTATTTGATGTCGGGGGGGGGGGGGGGGGGGGGGGGGAGGGGCTGCTTTTAGGATGTACTGTGTGGTTGGTCAAGTAGTGTTGGTTTGTCTTCTTTAAAGATAACCACTCAGTACCTGCCTCCCTCCTGAAGCTGAGAAAGAGAGCTGCTCCCCAGGCCTTCGCAGGGAATAGACCGCCGCTCACCCCTGAGCGGATGTCCCTGGGAAGCCTCATCGTGTTTTCCTAGACTACGTAACAAATGAAGGGTGTGTGTGATTGTGTTTTTCCTTGCTGTGGCCTGAGAGGGTGCAGAGTAGCCTATTGAGTTGAAAAGGGCCTTGAGTTTCCAACACCAGAGGTAGTTTTCCATGTGTGTTCCCTTCTCAACAGTGGTGACCTCAGCATGGAGGTGCTTTTGCACCTGGGGCAGTGACTTCCTTTGACCCACCAGAATCAGCAAGGTAGATGGCGGGAAGCCCTTTGCCAACAGGATGGGAGGCAGCGAGCGAAGGCTGGGTGAACAATTCATGGTGCTTCTTTGGTCCCAGGACGGAGAGAGTCAGGAGGAAGCGTGAGTCAGCCTGGTGACTGTCCTTGGCCTCCTCCCACCAGCAGCTGGAGAGCGGGGTCCGAACACTGAGTCAGAGCCTCCCGGCCTGGGGTCGGGACAGCACGGTGGGTACGGTGTGCCAGACTCCAAGTGGACTTCCTGAGACTCAGCTTCCTGGCCTTTTCCTCTTGTGGGGAACCAGTAATCCACACCTTGCGGGGTGTGACCCCTTCCCCGTCCAGGGCGTCAGCCCAGGCTGAGCTTGGTGGCAGTTCTGGACACGCTTCCGCTAAAGGTATTTGCAAGACGAGTGGTCAGGATGTGATTTGCGTTTGACCACATCAGCAGTGTTCCTTAGGCACCACCGTGGAGTCCCCGCAGCAGGGACTTCTGGCATGGGATCTTGAGAAGGCTCTGTCCCTTGAGGTGTCCTCTGTGTTTGTAATGCCAGTGCAAGTAAAAACATGGTGATACCTGGAATAACTTTCAAATGTTCTCATAGAATCTGCTTAATTTGGTGCCGGGACGTAATGAACTTTAGGTGTGAGAATGAGGAATCGAGGTGCCATAGTTTATTAGTTTAAGAAAGGGTTAAAAAGGAACTCAGAGTGTTATACAAAATTTTCTGCTCCCAGACCCCACCCTGTTGCCGCACGAGAGGCAGAGAAATGACAGAAAGCTGATTGTGTTGTCTATTTGGCAAGTCAAAGCAAGACACAGCAAGCTGAAAGATGAGTATTCTAGATTGCTTTCGCTTTCTGTGACATGAAGGTTCTAAATATAAAAAAAGAAGCAGCCCCTGGGCGGTAGCTCTTTGGAGTCTGTGTGGACAGATCCAGGTCATCCGTACACTTCCCTGTGCTTTTTAAGAAGTGAGACTTTCTGATTAGAGAGTCAGAATTCCTGTCTGATAGCTTTCCCGTTTGATGATTTTTAAAAACACAGTTTGTTTCACAAAATTCACATTTATAATATCCGATGGAGTAGACGAACATTGCCCCCCTGCTCCCACTTTCATTTCCAGGGGTTTATCATCGCCATGTACCAACACCTGGAGTTTCTCCTCTACTTTGCAGTATACTTAAAAGACCAATTTTTATTTCTGTTTGGCTGTGTCATTGCAGCGAGGTGCCTTGCTTAATTATAGGTCTGCTGTGGCTCTTCGAGCTTTGTCAGGTTGTGTGTCATCTTTTGTTGTTGTTGTTGTTGTTGTTGTGTATCATCTTAATCCACGATTGGTTGTTGTTGGAAATACAGTGAGGCTGTTTTATTGACCTGACTGCCGGTTTACTTTTGAGAAACTTTGTCTTTGGTTGACATTACGTTTCTCTTGGTCCCTAGTGGCATTTTCATTTTTCCACTTATCCAAGCGTTGCTAGTCTTAGCACTTCCTGTGCCCGGTCTATTCTAGTTTTTAACTACGATAACCCTTTCAGTGTTAACAAATTCAACTAATTATAAGATGATTGAACTGTAGCAGAGATGTATTTTCTTCCTTCCCTCACTCAGCAGCTCTTCCACTTTGGAGATGCAAGGCTGGAGGTCCAATCATCTGTTGAGTCTGGTAGCCTTCCAGGATTTCAACCAGTTACCCTGAGACTAAGCATTTCTTGTGGTGTTCTCTCCCCGTCCCCCTCCCCACACCCCCATCTTGGCATAGTGATTTGCACTAATACTAACTAGCCAACTTCTGGTCATTATAATGTGTACTAGGTGTATGGCTAGGTGTGTAACCTTCTTCTGATCCCCATACTTACTTTGAGAGAAGTGCTATTATTTAAAATACAAAGGAAGACGTAGAAAATATGAGTAATTCATCTCAAGCCGAATAGCTATTAAGGGATGGAGTGGAAATTTGAACCAAGGTCTCTTTTGACCTCAAAGCCTTGACTTTAAATCTCTGCTGCCTCTTGCTTTGTTCTTTTATTCAGCTCATCATACTAATGAGCTCTGACCATTGCCACGTATGGTTCTTCATGTTGAGAAGACCACAGCAAGTGGAGCAAACAGGATACAGACAATAAAGAACTGAATGAATAGACATAATACCATTACCGACTATGGCTATGAAGAAAATGTGGTTGGATTAGAGGGATGACGGGGGTATGCTTTCTGGCAAAACTTATGATAAAAATAAGAGATCACTCTTCTAGTCATTGGTTCTGTTTAACATCCTAGAACAGTGTGACCAAAAGCAAGAAAAAGAAAAATTTAAGCCTTAAAAAAAAAAAAAAATTGGGACCAGTAAAGTTTCAAACCTTAAATGAAATGGTGATTTTACTGGCAGGCTGGCTTGCCAGCCCTACAAACTGGAAAGGCTGATTGTATCCCTCACAGGACGGCATGACCAGCCAGACAGTAAATGTGAAGGAGCCGAAGGTTTGCAGGCTGGGAGCACCAACGGTCCAGTTATTTCTGAGCATAATAAATACCAGTCTTGCAGATAATAGTTGTGGAAAATTTTCTTCTGGGGTTTTCCTTTTCTTTAGGAAACACTTCTTTTAAAATTATTTCACAGATCCTTCACTGTTAGCCTTTTTGATAATTCTCATATATTAATTTTTTTTTCACTGTTGAGTGTTTGTTTTGGTTGGTATGACACCTGCATAATTGATTGCATTGTTTAGGTGCAGATTTTTTGCTTAATGCTGTAGGGCACTGTATGCTATTCTGGTACATAAAGTACACAAAATAACCTCCTTTAGAGCGGTTGTGCATCATACAGGCAATATTGGATTTATACATAAGATCCCAAGTTGTGATTGGGGGAAAAGTAGGCCTAGATATGTTGGGTGAGGGGACCAGAGGTTCCATAAACACACAGAGAACGCACAGATGGTGTGAAGAGCAGCTGGAGCACATGCAGCCTGGGCCGTGGTGCCTCTGAGGCGTTCTGGATTGTTCGACGGTAATTAGTTCAGGACTACACCGGGTAGGTACCATGCGGCATCGGGCTATATAATTGCCCAGTTTTGTGAACCATTCCTCTTTTGTAGCATTGGGAAATCGGTTATACCCTGTTCATATTACTGCTTGCATCACTGATGAGATAAAAAGGACAGTACGCCCAACCGCCAGCTCTGTTTGGATCCCTCCAGGTGTTTCTGTGCTCTTCTTCTAATGGGCCCCTTCCTCGGGAGGCCATCCCCCTCACAACATCTGAGCTTCCCTTCTGTCCACGGTGCAAGGAACACCAAGGAAGACGTCCTCTTTGGTTCCGTAGAGACCTTTTATCATGGTGGAAATTGGATCCACCTGCCTACGATTCTTCATAATACCTTTCTGCCAAAATTGCCCAGACAGTCTAGAAGTCCAGGATGTGCAGCCTTTCAGTTGGATCACTTCATAAACACTGTCAACCACCTGTTCCACAAATGAAGTTTTTAAGATTTGGAAGTAAAGGAGGAAAAAAAACCTCGAAATTCAAATATCAAGAATGCCGTGCTATGAGTGGTCTGGAAATTGGTGTCCGAGCAGTGAAATGCTACCTTTGAATTTTTTTTTTCCCTGGGATGGTAGACAAAGGCCAGTACTATTTACCATTTTGAAGTTGTGTTCTTTTATCAATGACTCTGTCTTGAATACCAGTCTGTCACAGAAGACCCAGTGCAGCTCCATTATCTATTTGGTTTAGTTCTTCTCTGGTAGTTTCTTTCACTTAGCATCTTGCACTTGATAGATAGCCTTTCATTTATAAAAGGTTGGAGAAGGGATTTCCCATTTCTTTCCATAGGTAGACTTAAAAAAATATCGTGGCCTCTTTCTGGCCCCTTTTCTTCCTCTCACCATACCCATTGATTGGCCTCATAGCCTAGAAATCCATAGACCAGCAATCCAGGTAGACACCGAAGACCCCTAATCCTATGTAAGGCCTCACCTCTGAAAAATTATTTGTGCTATAGAAAGCAGAACATTTCTGTTTTTATTACTCATATTCTTATTTTGGGAAAGTTGGAGATACTTAGTTCTTTTACAGAATGCATTTCTCTTATTTTCAGGTGTTTAAAGATGTTCTTTTGTCCTCTATTCCTCACTGAGATTTGAGAGAAAATGTTTTATTTTAAAAACTCAGGGGGAAGAAAACTTAATTCCTGCCTGTTTGCAGTATGTCATGTTAACTTGTATCATTTTATTTTAGAATATGTTGATAGTAGTGACAGGAAAATTTAGCAACTGTTGCCAGAAAACAGGCCAAAGGGTTCTGTGAACTTTGTATTGGTAATTTATTTCCTTACGAAGAAAGATAATTTGTCTAATGTATTCACTGTTTTCTAATTGCAAGGAACTAATTATACTGCACTAAGCTAGTGTAGATTTTGTGCCTTCTTTTCTTCTCTAAAAAAAAGTTAGTAAGTGTATGTTGAATTCTTACTGAATTGCTAGCTCTTGGAAGCCATCACAGCTTTTGGTGACCATACCTTATACCTTCTGTTTTACTCAGAGACTAAGATGTTAAAAGACGAGGCAACGAAAAGAGTGACTATAATCGACAGATGTTGATGCTGAGAGAGGAAGAGAGCTGTGAAAGCTGAAGTAGGACTTTCAAAAGTTGGGGAGCTTTAAGAATTTCCATGAAATAAGTGTTCTTAGAATCACTTGCCTCACTGCCCTCCTCCAGCAATGGTACTTTTTCTGCGTTGTTCCATCTGCTATAGTTTTTTAGTTTATGGAAACTAGGAGAAGTAAATAGTTGAGTTCATAAAGTGTCATGTGTTTCTTTTTGATGTCTGAATAAAATTTGGGATTGCATATGCTCTTCTCCTCACCTCCATTGGTAATATTTTGTTTAAAAAACTCCAAATTTGGGATTTGATCATTGTGGCAAAGTCCTTTGAAAAGCATCTATCTAAAATGCCTGCTTTATTCTGTTAAGAATTTATAGATTTATAGATAGGACACATTTGTGTGTCCCCCTCCCCCGAAACAACTCCCAGTCTCCACAGCCTTGGAAAGGCCCAACAAACTGCATAAACTTGACCGGGGGGAAGAGAAGATGCACATGCCATTTCCCAAAGTCTCTGATTTCTAGTGCTTTGGAACTATGCTATTTTTATTCCTGTTTTACAAATCCTACGCCAGCATGAGAAGTAAAGTAGATGGGAGGAGAATAATGGATGTTCTGAGTGTCCTCATTTAGCATCTCTGCTGTCTTTGTTTTTGTCTTTAATGGATGAGATGGTGAGGAGAGGCTGAGGGTGAAGACTTTTCTGTCTCAGCATTCTCTTCCTTACCCTGTTCTCTCTCATACTTGGTCAGCTGCGTTATCAACATACCTTTACGCAAGCACCTCAGCGTGGCTTGTCCATGTCGTCAACAACCAGAGGGGATTACATGCCCGAAATTTGTGTGACTTGAGTTTCAGAACCAAAGTTGTCAATGACAACGTGATTTAACTTTTTTTTTTTTTTTTCTGACTAATTTTTATTTAGCAGCTAGAGGTAGGGAACTATTGTAAAGTCTTGTCTCCATCATTGTTTAAGGTAGGGATATAATGCTTGGTTTTTCTAAGTGAGGTCTTCTGGGTTATTGCACAGTTGCCTACCCCCACAGAAGTGTTCCTTCCGTGTCCTATTGCTTCTCCAGAGGTATCAGAAGTATATGGCAAAGAGTAGAAACACTGGGTTGACTTCCCCACGTTGTAGTTGGGGTGGTCAGCTCTATATGTGTTCATCTGTCCAAAAGTGTTTGTAAAACGTCCTTCCTTTTGTTTTTGTTTTTTTTAAGATTTTATTTATTTATTCATGACAGATTCAGAAAGAGAGACAGAGAGAGAGAGAGAGGCAGAGACACAGGCAGAGAGAGAAGCAGGCTCCATGCAGGGAGCCGGGACTCCAGGATCACGCCCTGGGCTGAAGGCAGCACCAAACCATTGAGCCACTGGGGCTGCCCAGGTCTTTCCTTTTGAATGTTTGTGTTGCTCCTTCTAAGATAACATCTTAAAATCCTGTTATAAAGAATCCTATTTGCTTTGAAAAACAAATGCAGTTGTTTTAGGTGAGCACCTTACTTGACCTCTGCTTATTTATTGGGTAGTAGTAATGTGTAACAGAATTACTTTATTAGTTACTGACCTTTTGAACACTCTCATCAGCCCAGCCAAAAAGGTGAGCTTCCTGTGAGTAGGATGTTGGCAGTTTTGTTCACCTCCTTGGTACTCAGGGGTGGTTGACACATGGGCACTCAGTGCATGTTGTTTGTTTTTGTTTTTAAAGATTTTACTTATTTCTTTGAGAGGGAGAAAGAGATCATGACCTGAGCCAAAATCAGATGCTTAATCAACGGAACCACCCAGGTGCCCCAGAATGATTGTCTTAATACAGGAATCAGAGATCATTTCTAGAGGATGTATGATTGAACAAACAAAATTTCAGACATCATTAATTCAGTTACGTCTACAACTCCTAAACCAACTTTGGTGGACTTTAAGCCTGAAAACATACTACTGACGTGTTTGGTTACTCTGTTTTTATTAATTAGAATTGAACTATAGGAAGAATATAAATTGAGTTATAATTAAAACTTCATTTTTGGGACAGCATCTGGGTGACTCAGTCGGTTGAGTGTCTGCCTTTGGCTCTCGGCTCGAGTCGTGATACCCATGAGCCCTGAGTCAGGCTTCTGGCTCAGCAAGGAGTTTGCTTCTCCCTCTCCCTCTGCCCCTCCCACTGTTCTCTCTCTCTCTCTCTCTCTCTCAAGTAAATAACTAAAAATCTTCAAAATAAATAAATAAAACCTCATTTTTATTTTTAATCAAAGTTTTGTAAGCACCGTTAGGCAGTACTGCTGTGACAAAATTTACCCTTGCTTTTTCATGTATCAAGGGATGTTACTGAATTTAAGTTGAAAAGATTTCAAGTCTGTGAGCTATACTGAGCACACATGCTGTACATTTTGTCTTCCGATCTTTGTTGTAGGTTCCATGCCTCAAGTGTCCCACCCTGTCCTTAAACGTGAAGCTCTTCCCACGCCCCTTCCTTCACTGTGCCCCAGGTATCTTCCTACCTTGCGATGTTTTACAGTGCATTGTATAATTTTGCACTCAGTTACATCATTTTATTTTGTTCGCTCTTGTTTTATCACTGCCAGGTGTTTCCCCTACTGTTGGAAGAAGGGCTGTAAGAATGAGCTGTCTCAGTGGGAAGGGAAGCATTTAAAGTTTATTTACCATGTATTTTTATAGTCAGGGAACTGTGAGTATTTTTATTAGCATTAATATTTGCTTTCAAAGAACAGTGAACTTGTCGAAACTTTGTAAATTTCAGTCATAATGATGGGATATTCACAGTTTGTAATGTTCACTTATTTGTAAGATACAGTTTCCTTTCTACCACGGTACCAGTTTAGAGGGGGAAATATGTTTTTTAAAAAAGGCTCAATTAGAATATTGTGCATTTGCACACTCTTTATTTTTCTGGGTGTCCTAAAACCACATCTTCACTCAGTGCAGGTTTGTTTGAGGGCATCTGATCCCCTCTCCAGCTCTCTGTTGGCGTCTCCTCTGCAGCACCCTTCATTGAGAATCAGCTGCTTTCTGTTTCAAATTTTGTGCCACAGGGCACCCCCACCTCAACAGGTGCTCACCATGGCAACGACGTAGTCTTTGTCATTTCTGGAGTGTGAAAGCAGCACCTTCTTAAATCTAGTAAGTAATAGTCCTAGAAAACGAGTGTTTTGAATAAAATTGGCGCTTCGCTTCCTTTAAGATCATATCATGCAGTCACATTTCTTACATTGTTTGGAATGGGAGGTACCAGGGACCTATTTAGTTGTGATCTTTTAGTATTGTCAGCGGCCTAGCAACTGACAGCATACTGACTTTTAGTATTGTCAGCGGCCTAGTTGCTTCGTGTGTCTTGACGGTGTAGTGTGTTTATTCCTGTGGCACAGGTGGGGAAGCTGAAGCTCAGTAGTCAGGCACCTTGATGAAATTCACTGAGCTGGCAAGGAGAGGAATTGGAACGCCAGCCCAGGCAGCACGACCTCGGGTGGGCGACTCGAAGCCATGTCTCTGTCCTGCTGGGGCCTTGTGCATCCAGCCTACTCCGAGTGTCTGCTCCTTTATTTATTTTTATTTTTTAAAAAATTATTTGAGAGGAGAGTGTACGCATGTGCATGAGAGCGCACAAGTAGGGGGAGAAGCAGACTCCGCTGAGCAAGGGGCCCTGCTGTGGGGCTCGATCCCAGGTCCCTGAGATCACGACCTGAGCCGAAGGCAGACGCTTTACCAACTGAGCCGCTCTGGTGCCCCTACTCCAAGTGTGTGGCCCTTTATGAAGGCGCTTTATAAGGCGCTTTGTAAGGTGTGTGGCCCCACGCGGGCAGGACTGGGGTGAACAGAATGGCGGGGAGCATGGGGCTGTGGGAAGGGTGGTGATTCAGAGACACCTTGGGATTCCGTGTAGTGAGCCGTCCCGTATGGTGTGCAGTGTAACCCTGCGGGTAGAGGCTGCAGGTGGCTCCCAAACTGGGGGGGGGGGGGGGGGGGGGTATCAGACGGTGAGGTGGAAATGTTTTTAGTGTTCTTCCAAACGATAAGGTTGGAATTTGATCGCAGCATCTGTATCACACAGCATCTGTTAGAAAATTCCATTCCTTTTGTAGTCAACTTGTAAATCCCATCCCTGTAGGTATGAGTAGGTGTAAACGGATAGGTTCCACTAAACCATAGTGGGTAAGTTTATTCAGTGGTAACATGTGGAGGGTGCAGGGAGGTGGAGGATTAAATCTTCAAAAATTTGATTGTGGTTTGATAACCTTTTGCATCTCGTTTCATGATAAAACATTGAATTTACAATTATCTTTACCTGTAATCTCACTTCACTTATAAGGCCATGCAGTATGAGAAGTAAATGAGAGCAGAGAACATACGCAGCCCTCCTCATTTTCCAGGTGAGGGGACTGAGGCTCCGAGAAGCGAATGCTGTTTGCCTGGGATCGCGCCCACACCGCTGCTGCTGCTGCTGCTGCTACTGGAGACTCAGTCCTTTCGGTCTCATGTCCCTGAGCTCTCAGCTGGGTCCTGTGGATAGTTAGTGTTTGTAATTTAGTCCTGGTCCTCACTGTTACACTTACAGACTCCCTTCCTCCTGTTTCAGTATTTGGCGTAGGTGCTGTTGTTAATCTCATCACAGCGGTGTATTTGGGGGCCAGTGGGAGTGTATTTAGAGGAATTTAACATCGAGTAAACATTTGTTCTGCCGGGCAAATTTTACCCTTAATCTGAGCCATCACCACTAATACTATGAGAACTGACGTGGTCATCGCTGTCCTCCTCATCAGCCCCATTCCAGAGGTCAGAAGGCCTGAGTTTTTCAGAGCTTCAATGATTTAAGTGGTGGATTGAGGTTTCAAATTCTAATTTTCAAGTATTGTCTGTTTTGCAGCAAGGGAAAGGAGGTTTCGGCTTTTCTGCCGCTGCTTGACTTATTGAAATTGTAGTCGATGGGAGTGCTGAGTGCGGGATCCAGAAACAGGATCTGGGCTCGGTGGGCAAGGCTGCCGTGGTCCCAGATTGGGGTCTGAGGTGGTACATGTGACATATACGTTGCCAAATGGACTGTCTCTCCTCACGTAACAATCTGATTCTTGGTTTCACGGGATAGAAGACTGATTTTTAAGCTTACGTGGGAAGATGGAGATAGGGTTTGTGAACAGGCTCGGGAAACCAACTCCAATTAATCAAATTCACAGAGGACTGTTTTGTAAGTACTAGTACCAGTTCCATAGTTTGTTTTTGCCTTCCCATTATTGAGTGTACTCATATGTATTTATTCAGGAAGGATTAATTCCATAAATGTCTTACCTTCTATCTTATTTTGACTATTATAATCTCTAATTATAGGTCATTACAATTTCTGACTTCGTCTTACTTTTGGTATTTCCTCTAGGAAGAGTCTAGAGCCCCCAGTGTACTTATTATGGTAACAAGGACTTAACTGCAGGGCTCTGCAGACACATCCAACCTTGATGGATAATAATTTTATCGAATGCAACTTTATTTCAGGCTAGAAACAACAGTGTCTTCAAAACTCCGATAATTATTGGAAAGAATTCATGATCTATAGAGTTTCAGTATCCAGAAGCATGCAGTTTATTTGCAAATAAGTGACTGTCTTAAATGTCCACTCGCAATGGTCTGTTCATTCCTCCTTTCTGTCTCTTGAGTCCTCTCCACATCTCTAATGTTGGGTTCCCAGTATTCCACACTAGGCCACAGTCTGCCTTTTCTCCGTCCTCTTCCTCTGACCTTCCTTCTTACTTGTACTGTCATTTTTTTTTCATGATACTTGGGTTTTTAGTCTCAAATATATTCGAAGCTATTGCAGAGTACTATTCAAATGCAGAGTACGGGTCACATTACTCCATTTTTAGTAGACTGATTATTTTGAATGGCTTTTCATTTGGCTGGTAGCGCATAATTATTGACTTGTAATTTTGTGCTCGGTGGTGTTTTCCTGCTCCACATGCTCCATAGCATTTTGGTTGCTGGGTGGGGGCGTCTCAGCCATTCACCACTGCTGGACTTTGTCTAGGATTTGGGATGCCTGGATTCTGTCTGGGTTTGCTTGGCCTGATATCCTGCTTCCTTCTCATGCTGGGACTCTGCTGGAAGAGAAGATGTTTTTGATGTCTAGAAATGAGTCCTTGTGAGGAAACTACAATAACTCGAGGTGGTGCTCACAAAAGGAAGATCAAATAAAGCTTTTCAAAAATTGCATCATCCTTGTAATAGCAGAAGTGCCCACACTGAAAGGCGAATGGCAAAAAGATTACACTAATTACGGGTGAATAAGCAACATTTACACAGTCATAATAAGAGTTACAGTGTTAGGGAGTAGTACTGATTCAAGCATTTGTCCAACCAGCAGCCCTTGGTGAGCTCCTGCTGTTTGCCAGGTACTCCAGTAGGTATTTTGAGAAGCTATAAAAATGGAAATGCATTATTCTTGCCTCAGATGAGCTTTCCTGCCACGTGAAATAAGACATAAACAGGATCTATACTATACAGTTATGAATGGGACCATGCATCTCTATTAAGGATAACGGTCCCATTTGATAACCAGGCTTATATTTCTTGTGGAATATTATTTTAGTGGGTGGGATGAGACCGAAAAGCTCCTAACACAAAAGCCTAGCTTTTTTGGAAAACATTCTGTTTTTATGAATTATTAAGTGATGTTAGATACAGTGGAAATGACTGGCGTTGCAAGTACTGGAAAATTGAATAGCTCACGTCACTCTTGATTGCAGTGTTAAATATATCTTTTCCCAAGCAATGTCTGCTGTAGATTTTGGAAAGTGGTATTTATATAAATTCTGAATTTTTCTTTCCACCTATAGAACATTTATTAACCTTCTATAATATGTGAGCAAATGGTTATATACATATTTGACTTCAGAAGCAGATTATCACTCATTTCACAAATATTTTTAATGAATTGGACATCGTGATTTTTTTTTTGTTACTTGTTAACGGAATTTAAGAATATTTTCATATATACTCTAAAGTTTTGTTTTTCATGTTTGAATTATAACTTTCTGCTCCTATAAAATCACCTCATCAAAATTATACATTGTGCCATTAAGTTTTCACCATTGGTGAAAATACACTATTGAAAAGAATCTAATTGTAACATAGATCATACACCTAGCTCCAGATTTCTTTTTTTTTTTTTTTTTAAAGTATTAAAAACATGAAGGATTGTTTTACAATTGGGAATTACGTTTCTAAATATCCACTCATCCAGTCTGGCACTGAAAAGTCGCATAAGAGCTTATTAATTTCATAGGTGAATCACAAGTGGCATTTTAAAAAATGGTGTTTTTCTTGTTACCTTGGGCCTATAGATTTAATGAGTTTAAATTATTCCTTTGGCCTCTACCCGGATGGGTAACCTAATTCTAATGCCATGGTGAATGGTTACTGTGACTACCATGTTGCTAAGAAACCCGTTATGTTATCAGGTTGCCTTGGTGAAGCAATGGCTTCTTGGGCCTCCTTAGCACTGCTGGGAGGTGGTTAATCAGAGTTGCGAAGGGACCTTCACAGAATTTGTTTCCCAGGTTGTAACTAATTTTTCATCAGGAAGGGAACCAAACCTGGGTCTATAAAAGTTGGCCTAGAAGAAAGTTAAATTAAATCACGACCTCTGTTTTTTTGTTTGTTTGTTTGTTTTTGTTTTTTAAAGTCGTGACCCAAGGTACAAAGCTATCCTTACTAGCGTTAGATTAGAGCCCTGTGTGCATTGAAGGGTATGTAGTTCTCTTCCTCCTTAACTTTGCATTCCGTTTTTGTTTTCTCAGAGTGACTTGGCAGTGCCTTTACAATGTACACATGAGTGTGTGAATTGAGACTGAGGGGAAAAAAAGGCGTGACATTATCTTGCTATGAAATGAGTTTGAGAAAACAAATGCTATAGTATGTCGCTGTTTTTTTGTTGTTGCTTTTTAATTTTTTTTTTTATTTTTTAAATGTGCCAAGACGTGTTGCTGGGTGCAGAATTCTGTTCAGGGCAGGGACCTGGCTTTGGCAATGGGCCGGGAGAGCAGCTTGTCACCACCGCGTGCGAGGCGGCGAGGCTCGAGAGCCGGGGCCTGGGCCGCCCAGTGGCTGCGTGGGTGCCTGGAGTTCCCTCCGAGGTCTTGTCTTCTCATTCCCACGTTGTCGATGGGCTTGTGTCCGGCACATCAAGCACCTGGTTCTGGACCTGTCGGGCTGGAGGAATCCGGAGGAGCTCCTTGCCCTTTGACCCCGGCAGGTGAGGCCCTCGGCGCCGGCCCGGCCTGGGAGGCCAGACTGTCTGGGCTCGGGCTTGGGCCCGGTTTGGGGCCTTCTGCCTCAGGTTTTCTGAAATGAGTTGCGTAATGACCCTAATCCTTAATTTCCTCTGCGGTAAAGGAGGGATGAGAAGCCTGTACCTGCGGGAGCCGGGAGGGTCCACGAGACGACGTGCGGTGCCTGGCAGGGTTGGCGGCCCGCGCTGGGAGCCCCGGCCAGCGGCCAGCGTTGCCGGGGTGGGGGCGGGGGGGCGTTGGGCTGGCCCCCCAGGAAGCGGGCAGTTGCTGAGAAGAGCTTGTCCGTTCGCCGGTGTGTGTTGAGGTTTTCCTCTTGGGACCTCCTTTCCCTTCGTCCTTCCTCCTCCCATTCCACGTGGCCCTGAGGCCTGGCCTTTCTGGGGTCTGTTTTCTGAGCCGTAAAATGGAGGGGTGCGGGTGGGGTTCGGTGGGAGTCGCCAGCAGTGCCCCCCCCCCCCCCCCCCCCGGCCTCCGGGCGGTGGGGTGAGCGGTTCCAGCCTGGACGGAGGAAGGGACCTGGGTTTAAGGACGGCCCCAAGGTCCGATCAAGTCGGAATGGGCCACGCACATGAGAGCATGTCCCTCTTGTCTTTCCCTAGGAAGGCAGCAGGCGCTCTCAAGGGGCCTCCAACAACATTCCCTACACGTCTGGGTTAAATACATGCTTCAAACCATTACTTTCCTCTTTTTAAAAAGTAATTCTTCAAAATTCATGGAACAACCTCATAATTACTAGAACTGTTGCAAACACGGTACCGAATACTTTGTTGCGCTTGTTAGCTAAAACCAAGTATTTTGTAGGGGGTGGGATTGAATCCTATGAAAACTGAAAGATTTGGTTCAGAATCACGTGTGGCCTTTAGTTGGTATATCTGTTTAATCTCTTTGGGACTGGGACAGTCTTTCTTAGAATTCTGCAAACTTCACACTTTTGAAGATGACCGGCCAGTTATTTTGTAGACTGTCCTATTTGGTTTCTTGATATATCTTAGATTCAGGTTATCCATCTTTAGCGGGAACATCACAGAAGTGATCTAATTGTCTCTTATCAGGTGTTTAAGATTTTGATTTGTCCCATTACTGATGATGATCATTTTGATCAGTTGATGAAGGGGTGGTATCTGCCAGTCTTCTCTATTACAGATTTTCTCATTTTCCCTTTGTAATAGGCATTTTGTAGGGGTGTAAATAAATCAGTGTCAAAATGTCTGTTGACTCGTTTATTCATTTCTAGTCTGGACTCATGGTTTCGGTTTGCTTATTTAATTTTTTTTTTTTTTTTTAGAAGTAGGCTCCATGCCCAACATGGGGCTTAAACTCACAACCCTGAGGTTAAGAGTTGCATGGACTCATGGTTTTAGTTTCAGTGGGTTATAATCCATTAGTGACATTATTTATTTTAATGCTCAAATAAAATCTCTTCCAGCCATCTTACATGTCCTTTGAACGTATCCCCACCATTCTCTGAGTACTTCCTTTCTGGTACAAAAAGATCTTCCAGGGGAGCCCTGGGTGGCTCAGCGGTTTAGCACCTGCCTTCAGCCCAGGGCGTGATCTTGGAGACCTGGGATCAAGTCCCAAGTTGGGCTCCCTGCATGGAGCCTGCTTCTCCCTCTGCCTGTGTCTCCACCCCGCCCTCCATGAATAAATAAATAAATAAATAAATAAATAAATAAATAAATAAATAAATAAAATCTTTAAAAAAAAAAAAAGATTTTCCAGGCTTATCTGAAATTTTCCTGCCATCGTCCTGAATTAAATATTTTCCTAGGAAGTCCTGGTTTCTTTTAGTAGAAAATGGCTGACATCTGGGTAATACGTGTGTCTGTTTCTGGGGGGTTGTACATCTCCAAGACTGTCAGTGGATGGAACTGAAGAATGTATTGTATAAATGTATAGGCTTGCACAGTCACATAGATATAATTGTGCATATTTTATATTTATTGTACTGATATATTCAGTTTTAATCTAAAACTAAGGGTTCATTTTAATTTTCCTACCATGTCTATGACTGTGACAAATCTGGCTCCCTCCATATGGAGTCAGCCTCCTAATGCTTCTGCGTCATCCTTTGGGTTCTGGTACCACATGCCAGACTTCCTCCTTGCCCTGCTCCGACTCCGACACCAGTGCCAGGTTGCCACCATGCTTGACATTTTCTTCAACCTGGCCTCCAGATTTCCGTGCTGGGCTGCACTTTTATGTGGACACTCCATCTGGGCTGCCTCCATCCCTGGACATCCTCCGCATCCTCTCCAGCTGTCATTCCCTATGCCAGGCTGACCCCCTGACCCTGGGGTGCTGGCCTTGGGGATAGGGAATAAGAAGAGGAGGAAGTAAATGAGGCGCTATTTTCATGTTTTAAACCTGCCAAGTGAAGGATGGATGACTATTTAGAGTATTTCATTTTAGCCCACACTGTCATTGACCACACTATCATACTAGTAATTGTTCTTTTGTCATTTGAGTTGAGTTTAAACAAATGAATGCAGTAGTATGTGTGCCCTGAGTTTATTGGCTTAGTTTGAAACGTGAAACTCTACCTGAAAACTGGGTAAAAAATGGCCTTGTAGTTTGGGGAGAGGAGCCCTTGAAGCGGTGAGTATTTATTTTCAAAGGTGTACCTAAGTACCTTTGCTTTTATTTAGTTTTTAATAAAAAGGCTATCTTTGTGGCAGTTGCTGTCAACATAATTGCTTCCATATGCATATGTGGGTACAAAGTTAGAGCTTGAACAGCACTTGTTCGCTAAAACCAGCCTCTTAGTGGATTTATTTGAACGATGCTTCAGAAGTTTTTACACTTACGATCTTACCCCTGTGTGGCTGTTGGGGCCAGCCACGTTTTCAGAGCTCCCTGGCTCAGGGCTCCTACGGTGAAGTTCTGTTAACGCTTCCATTGGAAACCTATCACGGGGGCTGGTTCTGGCCGCGTGCCCCTGGAGAAAGCCGTAGGCCCAGCGGGGAAAGTGCAGGGTGGAGTTTTTCCACCCAGATTCTGGCTGCTTGCCAGACCTTTTAGTGTCTGTGGAGTTCCTTCTCTTTTCTTTCTCCCTTTAAAAAAATACTGTAACACTACTGCTTGGCCACATTAGGAATGTGGGCACTGTGTTTGGGGGGGTGGGTAAGGTGGGCCTTTCTGCTAGCTCCCTGGCGGGGCTCTTCTGCCCCCGTTTTTCTTCTGCGGGTGACCTCATGAGAACTCGTGGTAGGGCTCGCTGCAAGGTAAGTCTGGGCCTCTGGAGGGGTTCCCAGTCACGGGCATTTTATTTCCCTGTGGTTCCCTGAGTAAGGCAGCGAGCATCTCCTGCTGTGTCTTCGGCTCCTTCTCTGTAGCATTCTTTGCAGGCTGCTGACCTACGGAGAGTCTAAGTCATCCTCACCTGTTTTTCACCTTCCAGCCTATGGATTATTTCAAAATGGCAGCTGTTTAACAAATACCAGGTTTCCCGTCACGTCTTTATGTACAGATGCCAGATTTAGCAAATAAAAATGCAGGATGCCTAGCTAAAGGTAAACTTCAATAAATTTTTTTTTTTTTAATTTTTATTTATTTATGATAGTCACAGAGAGAGAGAGAGAGAGGCAGAGACACAGGCGGAGGGAGAAGCAGGCTCCATGCACCGGGAGCCTGATGTGGGATTCGATCCCGGGTCTCCAGGATCGCGCCCTGGGCCAAAGGCAGGCGCCAAACCGCTGCGCCACCCAGGGATCCCCGGTAAACTTCATATATACAAATAATTTTTAGTATATGAACCAGGCAGTATTTGGAACACAGTTACATGAAATATTATTTCGTATCTGAAATTCCAATTTAACTGCGCGTGTCCTGACTATGGTCTTTTATTTGGCAAACCCTACTTCATGAGGTTTTGCATGATGCAATAACTTGGATCCGAGTTGTACTTACAGTTGTGGATATATATGTATGCAGATATACATATACACACATAAAATCAGCTTCTAGAAAATTGGCAGCCTTCACACATAAGCCCTCGGGTGTACAAAAATTTGAGGCTCGATCTTAGCCCTCCTTAAAAGGCAACTTAACTGCAGTTGCACTGGCAGATCTCATTTGCTGGATTCCAGTTAGGTTGGCCATCTTGAGGTAGGAGCTTGAAGTTAAAGTGTCAGAATTTCTATTTATCTTTTAATTTCTCCCTCTCTTTAATGCCTCTTCAGCTTGTAAGTTAGATGTTTGGGCTCCCTAAGCATTCTCTTTGTAGAAAACTTCTTTCCTTTATTCACTGAAAAAGCTAGCTGTCGTGTTTGGGTATTTGTGCAGGTAGGAAATAAAACGGTTTTGTAAAGCCTCTGCCTTTTTCTTTTATTTGTTCAGTATTTCCTTTGGCATATTCTACAAGAAGACCAGAGATCTGTCTCACTCTCTCTTAGGTACTGGATTCAACTAACACCCTCTTATAAGGGCAGGTGGTTATTATTCCTAATTTTGTAAGTTAGAAATTCCCCCAACTTGAATGATTTGTTAGGTATGTTTCCAGAGGATTAAGAGTTTGTCTTACAAAGTCTTATGTTTGTCTTATGAAGCCTGTGTTGTTGGAAGAGTAGTATCCTGGTGGGAGCACTTCTGTCCTCCTTTTCATCCTGCCCTGGGTCTCTGGTCCTTGACCCTTGGAAGAGATGGTTTGCAAGCATATTCATAAGCGGGCTTCACATCCATGATTGACTTAAATAGAATCTGGAGTTATAATCCTTTTAATGATTTGCTGGAGGATTGGCAAACTCTCCGTAAAGGACAAGATAGTAAATATCTTGCAGATGTATGGTCTCTGATGCATATTCCTCTTTATTTCTTTTACAGCCTTTAAAAATGTGAAGAGCATTTTTAGCTCCTAGGGTTTACCAAAACAAAAACAAAAACAAACCCCAAAAACAAGCCATGGGCTTATAGTAGTTTTCCTAAGTAGGAGAGTTTACTCTTAGAAATCTATCGTATGGAGAATTTTCTGGGTTCTGAGATTTTAGCCTTCATTTCTGACGTATATAGAAGTGATGTCGATGGCCAAGTAAGGTACAGATGAATACTTAGAAGGATAGGTCATGAGCTGTGGGCAGTATGACATCCTGGGGGACACTGTCCTGTCCACTGACCTCCCTCTGGGACACTGTATCATATTTTCATTTGATTTCACCTTTATATGAAACAAAGTGACATTCTGATGGATTTCTCTTATCAGGTATATGGGAATAAGTAATACAGCAAATTCACGCCCAAAGTGGGAGAAAGCCCGACAGGCCATGAGTTTGTCTTCTGTCTTTAGGTGTTTTTGTTTTGTTTTACTCAGGCAGGATTTGGGTAGAAGTGGACGTCTTGGTGAGCTATGGAGCCTTTCAGGACTGACGGTTCTTAAACTGCATGAGCATATTATTTGGAGACCTTGTGGGAGGGGATGGTCACATTCACCTACATAATCTACTCCATCTTCCTTCTGACTTCCCTTCAAAAGGTTATACTTGATGTTCTTCTAGGCTGCAGTGGCAGCGGCATCCGTGCTCCCTAAGCACCCCAAGGGGAGAGAGAGCCCGTCAGAGTCATCATACACTTTCTACCTCTCCTGCCACAGTTCTTGCTGATGGGCATAAAGCTGTTCAGTCATTCCTCATCTGTTATTGTAAATGGAAACCGGGGTATTTCCCATTACTTTTTTTTTTCCTCCCGACCTTTCCAAATGATTTTTGGGGCCCGAATGCAATTGTGAATAGTCAGACATGGCTTCTAGGAAAGCCGTTGGGACCCACTGAATTGTGACTGTTGGACAAAGGCATTTTGTTTAGAAGGCTTGTCCCAAAGTGGTGTTGGAGTCTGAAAGAAGGGCCTCCAGCGTCTGGTTCTTTCTGCTGTGAACTAATAGGAAAGCTGATGTTTGCTGAGTGGATGGCTGTGCTCACTGTCCAAACAGATCTCTGTTTGCCAACTGTGAACATATTGCTGCCTCTGTGAGGCACTCCATCATGCCTTGAATGGATCCTCTTGTGTTCAGAATTTTCTGACTCAAAGAGAGGGAGAGAGAAATATTTCTTTCAGACTTCAGCATTCACTGTAGCATCCATAGTCTCATCAGACCTTTAGAAACCAAGCATGCACCAGAGACGCTTCTTAAGGAGAATGAAAGAGAAAGGGGTAGAGAATAAGGAAGAAAGTAAAAGACAGCCCCATTGAAATGCCTTTATTCTGGCCACTTGTGGCCGAGTTTTTGTAAATAAACCAGGCCGCCTTGGTACATAGAAAGGTTTGTGAGAATATTCCTGATTTCTCCTGAGCAAAAGAAAACTCTCAGCACTGAGCTTCCAGCTCATGATTCGTGTCTGTTCACTTTTACCTACACACACCTCCCAGAGCATGTGATGCGGTCATGATCTGTTACTGAAGGGGTGATAGAGTTTTATTCCACCAGAAAGCTTCTTTAAAAAGGTTAATTGACATACAGAGTTTTCATTACTTTATAAACTCTTTTAATTTTAGAGCTCCGAACTTCTTCTGTATTAAAGAGTACAAATAAAACCGTTGCTGCCGTTGTCATTGTAGTCACTTCAGTCATTTTCTCTCCCAAAGTCTACTTTCCCACAGGGTCTCGTATTAGCTGTGTGAAAGGAGGACACAGCTCAGAGGGACAAGGTTGGACATTCCCTGCAATTACCCATCGTTTGTCTTAAGGTTTAGAAGCCTTGACTGAGTGGGGGTGGATGAGAACTAACAACGTTGAGGAGCTAAGTAAGCCCCTGGCCTGGACAGGATGTGCCCATTTTGGCCTGACTTATTACTAAGACCCTGTGAAACCCTGAGCAAACCTTGCTTGGCTTTGTGGGGGAAATGCCGAGGGTGGTTGGTGTTGTCGGGAAGGTCAGAAGCTTTTTGGAAGGGGAAGGGAGATTCCATGCAGCAATAAACTATATTGCTTTCCCTTAGTCAATGAGAAATCTGCATTGATTTGACTACTGGAGTTGTGATTTTTTTTTTTTTTTTTTTTTTTACTTCACCTACTAAAAAGCTTAGAATCAGAATCATCACCCCATCCTAAGCTCTGGTATTAATCATTTGTTGTCTGGATGTTTTTATTCATAATTACATGTCCCCCCTAGAAAAGTCTGGGTCCCTAACTTTACCGGTGAAAACTGGAATGTAACAGGACTAGAAGTAGGTATGGTCAGGGCAGGAGAGGACGTGGCACCTGTGGCTGTGGTGTAATGGTAACGGTCCCAGCACACCCACCTGGAGCCCTTGGTACGTGCCAGGCCTCCTTTGAAGCCTTTCATGTCTAACTCAGTTCTTCCCACCGTCTCGAGAGATTTGGCACCATTGCTTTTTCATTGTGTAGGTAAGGAAGTGAGGCAGGGAGAGGGGTTAGTAATCTGCCTATGGTTCCTCACTAAGAACTGAAGGAGCTTGGAAGGAAATCTCTCAGAGTATGGCTCCCGTATCTCTGCCACAACTACTTTACTCTGGTTGGCCGGTAAAGACCCCTGGGTTCTCCGGAAGCAGCCCGAGTGCCCATCAGTAGACAGATATCTCAGGTTTATTCTTAGCCACACATTACACATCAGATACAGCAACAGCCTTCTCATCAGTTACCCACATCTGTCGAGATGTCAGCTACGGTTGAATCATTCATTATATACGTGCAAACGGAGCCTCCATATTCTTCACCTGCCTATTTATACACATAGGATGGGGACTATGCTACGGCTCTTATGTATTCATAGAAACATGAAATAATTGGAATCATCCTTTTATTTGCAACTACAGCCACAGCATTTATAGGTTATGTCCTACTATGAGGACAAATACCCTTTTGAGGAGCAGCTGTCATCACAAACCTACTCTCAGCAATCCCCTATATCAAGAGGTGGTGTATATACACAATGGAATAGTACTCAGCCATAAAAAGGAATGAAATTCTGTCATTGGCAATAATGTGAATGAACCTACAGGGCATTATGCTAAGTGAAAGAAGGTCATTCAGAGAAAGACACATACCATATGATCTCTTTCATATGTATGTGGAATTTAAGAAACAAATGAGCAAAGGGGAGGAGGGAAGAGTGAGAGAGAGAAATCAAACAGATTCTGTATAACTATGGAGAAAAAACTAATGGTTACCATAGGGGATGGGGTGGACTGGGGAGATGGGTTAAATAGGTGATGGGGGGAATAAGGAGTGCACTTGCCCTGATGAGCACTGGGTGATGGGTGGAACTGTGGGATCGCTGTATTGTACAGCTGAAGCTAATAAAACACTAGGTTAGAAAAACAAACAAACCAGAAAACAAAAAACACCTGCATTCTCCTTGAAGCGTTTTCAATTTACCTTTGCTTGCACTGTGGTTTTGGATATGTATTTAAAGTTGCTCAAAATGCAAGTACTAGGAAGTGGAGATCACTTCAGAGAAATCATGTATTCTCTAGGTAAAGGAATTTGCCTCTGTCCTGTATCTGTTTTTATCAGAGAGATGTTCCATATTTAACTTATTCCTTAGTAGTGATAATTACAAATTGATTGGCATTGTGGTCTCATGGATAGGGCTGAATGATGATACATTTTGTTCAATGCTTAATTGGCATCTTGATTTTAAACTTAAAACCAAAGAATCATTATGAAGTGTCTTAGTATAAAATCAGGATGTTTACGTAAACTTGCATGCTGTGTATAAAAAATGAAAAGCAGATATATAAATTCAGTCATATGTTTCTTTATAAGAAAGTAATAAGGAGTATAAATAAGGCTTGGAAGCAGTGTTTTCAGATTTTTACTACTGTGAGGTGATAGGACTATTGGCAGCATAATTAGTTTTGCTCGTGGGACTGTAGGACTGATTGAAATCGACCCGTTTAAGATGATTTTTATAGGAGTTATATTTATTGCCACTCATTAATGCTATTTTAGTAGTTAGCGGTCAATTGAAATGTTGCACCAAGTAAAGAGGAAGTCCTAGGACTCCTCAATAGAGTCAGAATATTTTGCGTGAATAACATAAGGCAAGTCTTACTTATTTCTAGGAGCCCATCACAAAGTAAGCTTATTTAGGGGTATACCCTAGAGTCTGTGTTCCGCAAAACTAGGTATAAAAAATAAAAATAGATCACCTATTAATGATGTTTTATGTATTTGCAAGCCCTGTAGCTGATATAAAAAATTGTGCAAATGTGTCATGCACATGAATCGTCTACAGGATTTTTAGTTTTGGGTTTGCTCTAAAACTAACATTTGTTCAAGTTTCCCTTGAGAGAGAAATTGTGACAGAAAAGTATAGCTCGGCTGTCTGCCTTATTAGAGGAATCTTTGTTTTGGCCACCTTTGCCTTTGTTTGTTAGTTTTGTAGCTTTTACACGTCTTGGGTCTGTCTCACCTGTTTTGAACCTGTTTTTGTGGAGCTGTGACGTCACACCCAGAGAATTCCCAGCCCTAGCTTTCTGAAGGAATCTCCGATCACTACCTTAATAGTCCCACGTTGCGAGCCAGTACTTTTCAGCAGTCTTTTCTGTTTGGTTTAGGATTAATCTGAAATGCAGCTGAGATGTTAATTTATGTGAAAACCTGGAGAAATGGGAAAACTTGTTTGGTGTTAGTTTTGCCTGATTATCTATCCGCTCAAAAGTAGTAGTTGATAGCATTATTAGCACTCGCTCCCCAATCATGGAAAGCAAATGGACCCTGATTATCAAATAAACAATAGAAATAACTGGGGGGGAAAAGTGACTCAAGCACCCTGTGATCAGTTGTGACCACTTTTTGCTTTTGGGTACATATGCTTCAGACTTCTATGTTTCTGTTTGGTAAATTTTGGTAGGCTAGACTCCTCCAGATGTCTTGAATCATTTTGGGAGTAGTGAATTCAGTAAAAATTAGGAGAGTAAAAGATAACTAAATAAAACTTTGGCATTAACAGTGATTCTTTTTCCAGAGTCTTGAGAGGGAAGATTTGTTTTTTAATTTCCTGGTAATTTTCATTCTGCAAAGCCCAGGTTAGGACTGCATGTTGCCAGTTAAAATCTGACTTTCATTTCCTTTCATTTGGCTGACGTTAATAAGAATATTTAGATATGAGCACCTGGGAGCAAGAAAAACAGAGGGTATGATAAAGCTCAGATTGAAGGAATCTGGCATTTCTCCCAACTACTGGAGAACAATAGTTCAAATGTTAATTTACCACGCGGTTATAGCAGCCATAGGTGTACATCCTTGCTGTCCACCGTCAGAAATGGCTTTTTCAAAATATGAATAATAGTATATGTATTTATCTTCTTTAAAACAATTATTTATCTGAGAGAGGGGCGGGGGTTGGGAGCAGAAGCAGGGGAAAGGGAGAAGGATAGAAATTTCTAGCCAGACTCTGTGCTGAGTGCAGATGCTTATGCCAGAGACCCTGACCAGATTCCACAACCCAGAGACCATGACCCCACCGAAAACAGCTTAGATGCTCAACTGACGAAGCCACCCAGGTGCCCCCATACATGTATTTATCTTAAGCTCCTCCCCATATAGCCGCCGCCGCTGCCTCCTCCTCCTTCTTCTTTCTTCTTCTTTCTTCTTCTCCTTCTCCTTCTTCTTCTTCAAGATTTCATTTATATTTGAGAGAGAGAGAGAGAGAGAGTGTACATGAGCTGGGTGAGAGGCAGAGGGAGAAGCAGACTCCCTTGCTGAGCAGGAAGCCATATGGGGGCTCAATCCCAGGACGACCTGGGACAAAGGCAGATGCTTTACCTACTGAGCCACCCAAGCGCACTGCACCCCCCCAGTCCCAGCCCCCATACAGCCTTCTTCTAGAGGTTGTGGATAGGGGGACAGGGCCAGGGGTAGGTGGGAAGAAATGGAGAAGGCAGAGGACAATTTAATTTTTTTAGTGGAGAGTATTGTTTATTGGTTATTACATTCCAAGAATTAATGAGACTAGGGGGATGTAGAACCCTTTAACACACGGGATCAAGCAGTATTTTTCATTATGTTGAGACTGGGTTTTTGAAAACACATGTATTTATAAGACACGGCATTTTAATGCAAATCAGATGTATTGTAGAGTTTATGGGATGACGGAACTTTCCTAAGACTGTTTACACTCCATCTGTCCAAAGACGCCAGACTTTTTGAGAGCAGATTTTTTTGCTCTACTGACCAGTTGTGCTAAGACTTCAGAACCAGGGGTTGGATGAGTTCAGAATATGAGGACACTGGGTTCATGACTGCTCAGAAATTATCTTCAATTTTAGATTTAGTGGGTAATGAGACTGCCAGTCTCTACTAGGGTAGTGACCCATCTTTTTGTAAATTTTGAATATTTACAAACTTAAAAATTCCTTGATATTTAAAGTAAAATGAATGAGTTAGTTATAGGGATACTGAGTTCAGCTGAAGTATAACAGATCCTAATTTGAAGTTAAAAGGAGAAAGGGGTCAAGTGCACTTATTTAGATGAGCTACCCCATCATTACATTTTGAAAGGTTTGTGTAGGAAATGACTTTTGGTGATAGATTCTGAGACATTAGACTTAAAGCTGGGTCTTATGATAGACCCAGGTTGGGTCGTTCGCAGCCACATTATGTGATCGTGTCCACAAAGCTCTTACATGCCTACTGGGCATCATTGGACCATTGAATAGCTCTTTGCCTTAGGTTTTTGAACTTGCTGATTTTTTTTTTCAGTTTATTCTCAAATTATATACTGTGTTTCATTAATTTAAAAAAGGACGCTTCTGTTCCCATTTTAACATCTTTTAAATTGGCAAGCATCTTACAATTGATTGAATGTCAGTTGAATCCAGTTTAGGCAGTGGTTTTGTCTTTTTTAGTAACATGTAAATCTTTTTGCATCCTACTGATGGTATCACAGATTTGGTGAAGTAATATGATACTTATAAAAAAAAAAATGGCCTTGTACTACACATAAAAAGCTGCATCATTTTCCTCCCCTCTTACTCTGTTGGGCCATAGTAGGAATTCTAGACTTTGGACTACTAATAAGCATTAAATGAATTATGTTTTATTTTTTGAATGGGTAATCCCTCTGTGAACCTCATCAGTTTAAGAGTTTTATATGTTGCTATAAGCTCAGAGCAGTATGATTATATGAACAGTCTTCATAAACACACTGGGGTAAAATAAAGAAATGAGTTCTCATGGAAGGAAAATTTTATTTCTTAAAGTGACAAAATCAAATAGAGGCAAGCATCTCAATAAAACCTTTCTAGAATATTTCATGAATTATTTTGGCACTTTCAAAAATATTTGTGAAATTTACCTAGGAAAGTATTTACAGACCTCCTTGCTACATTGTAAGATGTTCTATTTATTATCTCTTTTTCTTAAGATTCTACATGTTTTGTATACTTTTTTTTTTTTTAAAGAATTTATTTGACAGAGCGAGGGTGTGCAAGTGGAGGGGGGAACAGCTGAGGGAAAGGGAGAAGCAGACTCCCTGCTGAGCAGGGAGCCCCATGTGGGGCTCCATCCTACGACCCTGGGATCATGACCTGAGCCTAAGTCACTCAGGCACCCCTTTTGTGATACTTTTGAAAAACTTTCTAGCCATGTGCAAAAAATGAAAAGATTTGCTTTATGAACACCCAAATTATGCGTAGGTTACTAGAAGGGTCTCTTCCTCTTTACTGATTGATTGCTGGTTGTTTGTTTTTTTTTTTTTTTTTTCCTAAGCTGAAAAGCAATAGGCTTCTCAAGAGAACAGATACATATTTTATATATTTTAAACTTATCCAGACAACTACCAGCCCTAGTTTGTTAATCAGGAATGGCGAAGACTATGTCTACACAATATTAGGATAGGTAAGAAGGGGAGAAGACAAAATTACCAACATGTTCAGTAAAAACAAAAATACATCCAAGTGGGAATCTCACATATAGTACTATGAGTGGTTAAACAAGAGCATAACCACAAACAGAATGGAACAATGATAATCCTCACTTGGTGCTTACAGAGTAATAGACTAGTGTTTTTAGAACCTAATTTTAAAAAGACCATAGAAAGGTAGAAAGAATGACCCCGGGGGAATGCAGTTGGAAGCCATTTCCTGGAAATCCCAAGTGGATTTGTCTATGAAGAGGAGGCCTGATGAGATTGAACTTTCAAATATCTGAAGGATTATTTTATGGGATTGAGGTTACATTTAGTCTCTTTTTATCTCTTAGGAACAGAATTCGGTTCTCTGCTTGTTAAAAGATTATTAAGAATAACAAAAATTCAACTGAGTAAATTTTAAAGATTTAATTGGCTTTCTTAAGTGATTAATAAAACAGACAGCAAGTAGAAGGGCACCCCAAAGGGCTACAGAAAGGGAAAGGTTTTAAAAGCCAAGACACTGGAGTCATAAACAGAAAAAAAGGATTATTTCAGGTGAGGTCACCTTCATTTGGGGACAAAAGGGTCTTAGGAGGTTACATTACATCATTTTCCTTTGGGGGATGAAGAGGGCCCACGTGAAGGATTACCTTATTGGTGCTGACCAGAAAATTCCTGACTGACTGGTTAAAGGTTACATTCCTAAGGGGTTGAAACTACAATTAGGTTAGGTATTAAGTCTTGGTGTTCTGATTTGAGGCCTTAACCTAAGTGATGCCATTTGGGCCTGTGGTTTTCTTTTTAACAAAGGGAAAACCATTTATCAAGTAAGATTGCGGAAAAATGGATTTGGTGCATTTTGAGGATGCGAACTCCACATTACTTGAAGTATTCTGGCCACTTGCTAGGTAGTTTGTTTAGCAGTTCAATTCTCAGATGGGGAACTGGATCCAATAACCTTTAAGATCCTTCCCACCCCGAGGGGAAGTCTGATTTCTGTGATTTTGGCAGGCAGCTGAAAACATTTATAAAGATTTGATCTATCTGCTCTACCTGTTTACCTATTCTTTTTTTTTTTTTCCCCAAGATTTTATTTATTTGTCAGAGCACGTGCACTCACAGGGGGAAGGGCAGGCAGAGGGAGAAGCAGGCTCCCTGCTGAGCAAGGAGCCCTATGCGCTGGGAGACTCCTTGTGACGTGGGACTGGATCTCAGGACCCTGAGATCATGACCTGAGCCCAAGGCAGATGCTTAACTGAGGCACCCGGGCGTCCCCTGTTTACCTATTCTTAGGTGTATAGAGTTTCATAGTGAACTATGACTGGTGGCCAGGAATCATGTAAATGAATGCAGTGATTATATAAGACTATTTCTTCACAGTGCTTATTATTCTATATTATAGGAAACCTTAGGGTCATTTGTTGTTGCCTTGAAGTATAACTGATAGTTGCTTTATTATGATTAAAACTAGAGGATTAGTTTTTGCCAAATTATAGTCATCTTTGTTAGTTAAAATATATTCAGCTAAATACCCATCGGTGGGATAAGACGTATAGAACTCTGCTGACTTATTTTCCCTCTTCACTTTTTAACATTATGTTGAAAGGAAGACTCTGCTACTTTTGCTTATAGTAAGTACAGATGAGATGTGCTCAAGGATCTTGAAGGTGCTTGCTTCTTTTACTTATTTTTATTGTGTTCTGTCTAGCTTACTATTTCCCAGACTCATCCATAGAGCACCTATATCAAAATCAGTGAAGTGTGTGGTTGGTGGGAGGTTGGGGGGTGGCAGCGACAAGGAGAGGTGGCCAGCCTGTGGGGGAAAAAAAGCAGATACCAGAGGTCTGGAAATCTACATTTTCAGAAGGCCCCAGGGATTCTAATGTAGCTCACATTTGAGGTTTACAACTGGAAGGATTTTAGGGATTGTCAACCAACAGCTATTTTCTAGAATCTGCAAAGCTGGGGATCCCCTGGGTGGCTCAGCGGTTTAGCACATGCCTTTGGCCCAGGTGCAATCCTGGAGTCCTGGGATCGAGTCCCGCGTTGGGCTCCTAGCATGGAGCCTGCTTCTCCCTCTGCCTCTCTCTCTCTCTCTCTCTCTCTATCATGAATAAATGTACACATAGATGTACACGGCAACGATGCCATGTAGTGTATTACTCTTCAAGAAAGCATAGAATTTCTTAGGTTTCTTTTACTTTGCATTTGAGGCAGTTAATATGGACAGTGAAGTGACTTGCCTGAAGCCCTGCAGACTGGAACTTGTATCTCCCCTAAGCACCATTGGTTTGGGGCTGAGGGGCATGTTGAAGAGAAGAACTTTAAAAAAATACCCCTCAAAAGCTAAAGTGAACCAGTGACTGGTGTATTCCAGTGATGCTGTTTATATATTGCCATCTTGAATATCATGCTCCTGACACCATGGACTGTCTAGTCCCTGTGTCACCTTGATTGGAAAACAATTCATTTGAGATTAATTGGGGCCCTGTACTGAGTGTGGTTCTCTGCGTGGTTTGTATTCTACTCCCCTCCCCACCAAAACCAATGCCCCAAGCCCACAAGATTATTTTCTCTTCCTGCTTTCCCTGCCCCTTATTCCATGTTAGGCTGTTTAGATCCTCCCCTCTTTTCAAAGAGAGGGTCAGCTTTCTACCCCAAACCCTTCCTTCTCTGTATCTGCTATTCACTTTGTTCTAGTAGCACGCGGCCTAACAGACCTGACCTCCTATCTGTGGCCAGAAAATTTTTAATTGAATGTTTTGATGTTTAAGTTCACCAAAAGTGTACATGGCGGGAAGGTGTGTCTTGTCGAACCTCGGGACAGGTGCACATATATACCTGGGGGTTATATGAAGAGGAGTCACAAAGCAACAGTGGTTTCTCAGAGGCAGCGATGGAGGAAAAGACAAATATTCATGCTCACAGTTCAGTCTGAGTAGGAGTGTTTGGAAAGGGAGGGGTGGGTACAGTCCTCACATTTTACCTTGAGGGACTTTACAGGAGTTGCCCATGTGTTTGTATGTGTTGCATATCTGTTTGTGGCTCTGCTCTTGTTTAATAACCACTGAGCATGAGTACTGTATGTGAGATTCCCATTTGGATATAATTTGTTCGTTTTTACTGAGCACATTGATAATTTTGCCTTCTTCCCTTCTGACCTATCCTATTAGGCTGTAGGCATAGTCTTGGCCATTCCTCGTTAAGCAAACTGAGGGCCCGTAGTTGTCTGGATGACATAACTTTAAAATCCATCCATTCTCTGGGACGCCCTGCCCTGGTGACTCAGTCAGTTAAGCATCTGACGTTTGATTTTGGGTGAGATTGACCCTGCATAGGTCTGCTTGAGATTCTGTGTCTCCCTTCCACCCCCCTTCTCACTCTCTCTCATTCTAAAATCAAAAAAAAAAAAGAAATCCTCTTTAAAAAGTAAAATTTAAATAAAATATATCCATTCTCGTGAGAAGCCTGCTGCTTTTCAGCATAGAAAAAAAACAGCAGTGAGTCAGCGAGGAGTCAACCTTTCCGGGTGACCTCTTCCCTAAGCATAGACCCTTTAGTTTCATTTGACCCTTAGTGCGGGGAGGGTTGATATTTAAAAGTGAAATTGTAGACTGCTGGGCAGAATTGTTTCTGTGGAACCAGTGTGCCAGGACTAGAAAGTATTGATGCCATAAAGCAGGCTGCTGCCCCTCCAACAGTAACTATGTCAGCACATTTTTATAGCTGAGAAAATAGCTGGCCAGGGTGACCCAGCCTTCCCACAGTTACCCAGAGGTGTTTACTGACTGCCTTTGATCAGACTTCAAATGAGAGAGTCTCTCCCATTTGTGGTGGTTGTTTACTGTCAGTCCGGGCCTGCCCTTTGTTTTTCCCCTACAAACACAGGAGTAAAAGCAGCAGGCTGTGTAAACACGGCTGGTCTGTAGGACTCTCCTTTACTTCCCGGGCTTCCCCTGTGAGGTGCTGTAGGTAAGGCAGAGGCGAGAGCTCCACATCCAGCTCGTCATTCCAAAACCCATCATTAGATCCCAGCCGCGGGACAATTGAGAGAATTTTTATTAGCAATCAAAACGCTTTTGAAAAATCAGGTTGATTCAGAAGAGTGCAGGTCTTGGTTGGGAGAGACCCTATCCAGCCTGACGTTGGGCGGCTGCGTGAGGGAGCGGCCTCCTCGACTGGAGCGCAAATGGCATCGGGAAGCTCAGCCGTCCCTTGTGTCTCCTGACATGTCGAAGCTCCTTTTTTTCCGTTTCCATGATAACCATTGCTTTTTAAAAAGTAGCCCCGTTCCAGGATCTCAGATGTTTCTGAGGTGTGTTAACAGAACGAAGCCGTAAGCCGTGTTGGGATGTGGGCAGCCCGAGGCTTTCCTTGATGGCAGGCCTCCTGCGGGGGCCGCCGAGGAGCCAACCCGAGAGTAGTTTCAAAGGGGGTCCTCTTTGGTTTGTCTTGCAAACCTCGTGAGGGCACCGGTGACTGCCTGTCCCCGTGTACTGGGGGGCGCCCGTCACCCTTTGTAGTCCAGCCCTCTGGTGGGTGGGGGTCCGTGTTCTCACGTGTAATGTGAGCAGTGTCCAACAGCTTATAAGGAATGCGGTCGCAGATCGCCTGGTTAATAATCTCGGGACTGTTTTCAGACTTGTCCCCCTAGCGCATGACCTTGGGATCGTGAAGCCGAGCACGGCTCGAGAGGCTCTTCAGAGTTGTCAGGACAATAGCTGTTGGCTGTCTTGGGGTTTGCTCGCTGTTCATCCGTCCTGCAAGAAGAGGGCCTGTGGCCAGCCCAATGGGGTGGGAGTGGGGGGGCCTGGGAGGAAGAGCGGACGTGTCCTCCACCCCCCTCCCCTTCAGGGCCCTTCCGGAGAGCGGAGGAAGCTGGTCGATAGAATGAAGGCAACCCCTGGAAACCCGTTCCTGCTGGCATGCTGCTTTCCTGCCATCAGCTTTTTTTTTTTTTATTTATTTTTATTTTTTTAAAGATGAGAGAGAGAGAGAGGCAGAGACACAGGCAGAGGGAGAAGCAGGCTCCACGCAGGGAGCCCAACAGGGGACTTGATCCCAGGACCCCAGGGTCACGACCTAAGCGGAAGGCAGGCGCCCAACCGCTTGAGCCACCCAGGTGTCCCCCTGCCATCAGCTTTTAAAGAGTAATCTTTCTGATTCTTTCTTTCCCCTACAAAACTAATAGGCTTTCCTGATTGTCTTTAAAAGACAACAGTTTGTGTTTTGTTGTAGGATGTTTAGAATAAAATGTGAAATACTTTGCTCTAGTAAATTGTTGCCCTCAAGGAGACTGCCTGAGGGGCTCACGGGAATTCTGCTGAGCCCTTTTGGGCAGTTCGGTGTTCCTGGTGACTCCCCCTTGGGTCCCTTATTAGCAGGAATACCAGCTGTTGGGCGATATGGTCCTCTTGGCTCTGTGGGGGAGGGGTGCAGGCCTCCAGTGCCCTTAATGGGCACAATAGGAAATATGCTGGGGAAGAAGGCTTTGAAATAAAGGGCATCCTACCCCTTTTGATCCCTTTATTTTAATTTCACTGCTAATATTTGTAGAGACTTAAAACATATCAGAAGTCCTTCCTTAATACTGTTGAGTTGTATTAGCATCATTCCTGAGAGCTCTGAAGTTTAGAAGGGTCTGGGTTTAAGTATATACAAGCAAATTCCTGGATTATCTGACATTAAAACCTGACATTAAAAATCAAAACAGAGACAGACCGAATGATACTATTCGCTTAGATAGTTTCACTAACAGGGTGATAGTCAACGTGCTTCATTTGCAGACTGGTAAATTCTATCCTGAATTTGGATAAGACAATAAAGGGACCCTTGAAAGCAAGGCCTCCCGAGGCCTTGGGAGGTCCAGCTTCAGCAGCAGGGTGAACCCACTGTTTGTTTTTGTTTTGTTTTGTTTCCAAAGAGCAACTTCTTGAACTGTTCCTCCTAGGCCTTCTACCTAATTCTTGAATCATCTCTATTGCTAGACTACGGTTGCACCAAATAGTCCTGCTGCTTGGGATGTCTGGGCTATGCGCCTGACTCCATGCCTAGATGCACAGTGTCTGTCCCAGAAGCCTCAGGCCACAAAGCTGGGCTGTCCCCTCTCCCACGCACGCCTGTGCACCTGTGCATTACTCATTCTGCATGCCATTCTCTCCATAATTAAGACCAGAAATGCTTGTTCTCTTCAATGTCATTGTGTCCTTGGCATCCTGCGCGGGGTCTGGCAGCTAGATCGGGTTCAGCAAAGGTTTGTGGAACTGAACAAAGCAGCAGGCAAGGGTCCTGAAATCGGGAGCTGAGGGCTGTCCTACTGGCCTCTCCTAGTACCTGATATCTTTGACAGTATGAGTTTGTATTTCTGAAGCCCTGGATTTAAATCAGGTTCTTTTTTAAAACTGTCAGATCATGACGCCTGTAGTGAATGGATTCAGCAGCTCACTTCACTCTTCCTTGCCAATCACTGGGAGCTTGCAGTACGCTTCCCTTACCTACCCTCTGGATGATTTTTATTGTCCAGCTCTAGAGCTCTTGGCCTCTAATAAAGCAATTGCTGCTTATTTATATAGTAGTTTATTGCTAACATAGCTGTTGTAAAATCCTCTCTGTGGCTTTTAATTCCTTACAGCATCTTGTACGATAAGGGTTTATTGAATGGAGTCCAAAAAAATATTAACTAACGTAACTGGAGCACTCTGATCACACAGTAATTATATGGATTTTATTAACATTTAGGCCTAGAAACAACTTGATAAGGTAAATTGGGTAGATATCTCAGTTTTATTGAAATTGAAGAAAATTGGGATTCAGGAAGTTTAGTCTCATGTGAGAGTTAAATCCTTGTCTCCCCAATTCCTAAAGCCCTTGTTACAGCTAAGCAGCAAGGCAAATTCCAAGAGTAATATTTGGAAAGGAAAGACTTGCGTTTCAAATCGGCAAAACAGGCTTAATAACTAACACGCCACCTCCTTGTGTGTTGAAATGGTTAAGTGATAAGAGGCGGTGACCCGTTATTTATGAATTCTATCAGTGACTCAGTTTTGGTTCTCGGTATAGCAGTTAACTTCAAGAAGGTTTCAGCAGGAATGTTTAGTCATTAGGCAATTTGTTGTTATGGTCACTTGCTACTTTTAAGGACAATGGCTGAGCCAGACTAGAAATTCTTGTAAGAAAGCCAATGTCAGAGACGTGTAGAGGATTGACTTTCAGAAAACAAGGGCTGGTCCTTTGACTTAGAGCTGTCTCAGGACTTTTGGAAGTTAGGCACACTCAACTTTCTAAGGTTTCCTAGAAATTAGGGAAAGATAGCAGGTAATTTGAGGGAAAGGTAGAGAGCTAGGATTAGGATGGAGAAGTAGATGACCATGGGAAAGCATCCTTCCTTCCCTTTTTCAAATTTGGTTCTTATTTTTTCATCATAATGAATATATCTAGAGTGCATTACATTTTTCAATGGAGGGTACTGTTTCCAAGCTACAAGATGGGACTGTTTTTAAGAGAAAAAATGCCAAAAACAAACAATTAACTTGCTCATTTGAGAGACTGTAATTCTTCATTTGTCTCTGTGGTAAATGATTGCACACTATTAATCTTTTTGTTCATACAGTATTTTTCTTCTAGTTGCACAATGTTAACATTGTTAAAACACCGGTATCTGACCAGGCACCAGGAGGCTGGGTACTTTTCTGTACATGACACCTTGTAGTCCTCAGAACAACTCTTGACAATAGCCTTTGGTCATCCCTTTTTTTAGGTCAGAAAACTGCTAATCAGAGAGATTTTAAGAAACTTGCCCAAGGTCATGCTAGAAAGTGGTGAGGTTCTTTCAAACCCAGGCCTCCTTAGCTTCAAGGCGTTTTTGCTCTTTGCAGGCCTCAGATTCTACTCTTCCCAGCCTGTTTCCTCTCTGGCAGGATGCCTTTGGGAAGAAGTAGTTACAGGTCACAGACAGAGCAGCTTATCTGAGCCACAGAAATGTGCCCTCTCTACCTGGCTTCTATAGGAAACTTACACCTGGAAGGAAAATGACTTACTTAGCAGCAACATTTTCAGGAATAACACGTCTTACTCCCAAAGGAAAGTAAAATTAGAAACAACCGAACTACTCTACTAAATCCAAAGGGCCTTATAAACGTTCATTTCTGTAATTACTATCATGTCCATGGGATGACAATCTCTTAAAATTTTGCTAAATTTAGACAGTGCCTGAAATGCCTCCTTGTGTTTATTTGTTTATATGTCTGCATCCCTGTAATTAGACTATCAGTCCTTTGCGGAGAGAGAATGTATCTTACTGGTCTTTGCTGAGCACAGCATCTCGAAATAGCATCCTCCCAAATACTAATGTATCAGGAATGAAGTTGTGCTATAGGAGATTTATACTCCATTGCCTCTGGTAGTTTATTAGTAACCCCAATTTTCCTATTTTAGATTTTTTAAAAGATTTTATTTATTAATGAGAGACAGAGAGGGGAGGGGGGCCGAGACACAGGCAGAGGGAGAAGCAGGCTCCACACAGGGAGCTCGACTGGGAGATCCCGGGTCTCCAGGATCACGCCCTGGGCCGAAGGTGGCACTAAACCACTGAGTCACCGGGCTGCCCTATTTTACATTTTTAAAAAAGATTTTATTTATTTATTTTGGGGGGGGGGTGCAGAAGAGGGAGGAGGAGCAGAGGGAGAAGCAGACTTGAGCAGGGAGCCTGACCCTGGAGCTCCATCCCAGGACTCTGAGATCATGACCTAAGCAGAAGGCCGATGTTTAATCAACTGAGCCACCCAGGCACCCCTACATTTTTTTTTTTTTTGGTTAGATGTTCATATCTTAAAAAAATGAAGTGAATGCACATAATGTAAATTTAACTATTTTAATTCATTGGCATTTAGTAAATCACAGTGTTGTGCAATCACTGCTTCTATTCTTAAACATTTTCATCATCTCAAAAAGAAACCCTGCACCCCACCCCGTAAGCAGTTTCTCTCCAGATCCTTCCTACCCCTCAGCCCTTGGAGACCTCAAGTCTGAGTTCTGTCTCTACTGATTTATTTACTCTGGATATTTCATAAATGGAATCATCGTACAATATGTGATCTTTTGTGTCTGACTTTTAATTAACATGTTTTCAAGGTTCGTCTTCATAGCATGAGATCATGTATCACTATTTGATCGCTTTATGGCTGAGTAATATTTCATTGCATTATATCATATTTTATTTACCCCTTCATCCTTGAATGGACATTTTGGCTGTTTCCATCTTTTGGTTATTGTCAGTAGTGCTGCTGGGAACAGGTGTGCATGCATATTTGAGTTCCTATTTTTTCTTCTTCTGGTTATATACCTAGGGGTTGTATTGATGGACTATATAATAATTTTATATTTAACTTTTTGAGGAAGCACCGAACTGCTTTCCATAGGGGCTGTACCATTTAACATTCCTACCAGCAATGTATAAGAGTTGCAATTTCTCCACATCCTCCCCAACACTTATTTTCCATTTTTCTGAGAAGAGCCATTGCAGTGGATGTGAATTGGTATCTCACTGTGGTTTTGATTTGTGTTTCCCTAATGACTAATGGCATTGAACATGTCATACTTGTTGACTGTACATCTTGGGTGAAATGTCTCTTCCAGCCTTTTGCCCCTTTTTAAATTGGGCTGGTTTTTGTTGTTGTTGTTGTTGTTCTGTTGTAAGAATCTTTTACATACTTGGGATACAGGTCTCTTACAAGATACATGATTTGTAAATATTCTTCCTCCTTCTGTAATTTCTGTATTCACTTTCTTAAAAATGTCCTCTACACGAAAGTTTGTAATTTTGATGAATTCCAGAGTATTTTCCCTTTTTTTGCTTGTGCTTTTGGTATTATCTCAGAGTCGATTGTCAAATTCAATATCATGAAATGCACCCTGTTTTCTTCTAAGAGTTCTATAGCTTTAGGCCTTATATTCAAGTCTCTGATCCATTTTCAGTTAATTTTTGTATGTGACGGCAAATAGAGGCCCAACTTCATTCTTTTTGTCTGTTTGGAGGCATTTGGCAATTCCATATGACTTTAGGGATCAGCCTTTTCATTTCTACCGAAAAGGCCATTGGAATTTTGATGGTTACGTTGCTGCCTCTGTCGGTCACTTGGAGTATATTACCATCCTAACAATATTAAGTCTTCATTCCATGTCTTTATTTAGGTGTTCTGTAGTTGGATTTCTTTTTAATTTATTTCAGGAATAAGATTTTCACACATCCACGCCTTGGTTAAATTTATTTCTAGGTATTCTTTTCGATGCTGTTGTAAATGGGGATTGGTCCTTTTAAAATTTCCTTTTCAGGATTGTTCATTGTTGGTATAGAAAAACTCAGTTGACTGATGCGTTGCTGTTGTAACCTACAAATGTACTGAATTCATTTATTAGCTCTAATTTTTTTTTATGGATCTGTAGGATTTTCCACATAGGGATTATGTATTGTGAGTACATATAGTTTTATTTCCTCGTTTACAATTTGGATGCCTGTCCTCCCCACCCCTCAATTGTTCTGTTGAAGAGTGGTGGTGAGAGTGAGCGTTCTTGTCTTGTTCCTGGTGGTAGGGGGAAAGATTTCTTTACCCATTGAGTATGGTGTTAGCTATGGATGCTTATCATTTTTCAACCCACCAAGTCAGAGGTTATCAAAGTGTGGCCCTTGGCCAGCAGCTTGTATATCACCTGAAAACTGGCTAGAAACACTAATACTTGCCACCGGCTCTAGAGTTTAGCCGTCTGGATTTTAAGAAACCCTCCAGATGACTCTGGTATACGCTGAAGTTTAAGAATGATTGTGCTCCATTTTGAGTTTCTTTGAGGTTAGGACATGTGTTTTGAAGACCTGCTTTATTTCTTTGTATTCTTTTTAGCTCTCTTGTGAGATTAATCCATGTTGAATAGTTTTTAAAAAATAATAAAAATTAAAAAAAGAATGTTAGAGTTTCCCAAAGTGCCTACACAATCTCTTACCTTGTCTACATGTCTTGTGTCACCATAAATAATTGGAGATTCATTATTGGTTATTCACAGCATTCATCAGAAAACCTCATATTTCATATTCAGTTTTAGATCAACGGCAAATAACACAAGTACACTTTAATTTAGACCATTTATTCTGATAATTACTTTCACTCTAAGTGTCTGCTTACCTGCTACCTATGGACGTATCCTTAGGACTACTGCTGCCACCAGGAATTTTTCTTTCGGCTATTTAGAAAGACACAGTGGTCACTTTCATAGGGTTTGTTGGATTTTTGTCACATCATTACTGTGCCTTTGCTTTTTTTTTTCTCTTTCTTTTACCTTGCTGTTTGTCGTCTCAGCCTCTTTTACATCATTTTCAATAAGATAATGTATATTTGTTAATTCTATCCATTTATTCATGAGAAATACAGAGAGAGAGGCAGAGACACAGGCAGAGGGAGAAGCAGGCTCCCGGCAGGGAGCCCAGTGTGGGACTCGATCCCAGAACCCCAGGATCATGACCTGAGTCAAAGGCAGATGTTCAACCACTGAGCCACCCAGGGGTCCCTGAATAAGATAATATTTAAATATCAAGATAAGAATGTGATCGATCGCTACTAAGGGCTGTTGTTGAAAATAGCCATTTGAACACACAAGTACTAGTTTGTAGACAGATGTACTATTTATTCACTACTTGTTTACCTATTGGTGAATACTCAGCTTTTTAAAATACCATTTAAAATTGTCCAGAGTTGTGGTGTAATTATTTATTTATAGCTGGTCTTTTTCTAAAGCTGGTTTGAATGATACTTAATACCCCGTATTCCGATTTTCCACCCCTTTCAGATTTCTGACTCTCCTTTGTACGCTCACCTCAAGTCAGTCTGGGTAACCTTGCTCCCAGAATAGGTGAAAATGCTGAGTTTAGCATCAGAACCTGGGTTATCTACGTATGTGAGCTCTGAGAGTCACTGGTAGCAGGAGGAAGCACAGAGGGAAATAGGATGTCCTTACTCACAGCCTTGGCAGGAGCTCAGAAACTCTCCAGGGCCATGTGTGGTCCTAAAAATACAACACTGCTGGGCTTTCCTTCAGCCTCTTTGATGTGGGAGTGAAGTCCTAGCATCCTTGCAGGAATGACTGTTGGTTGACTAAACTGTTCTCCAACCTTTCTTGTTTAAGGTTTGCTATAAGCAAACCAAAAATCAATTTGTTAACAAATGCTAGCAGAATTTTAAGATGTTAGATGACGTACTTACATATTGCACTTTAATTTTTTAAGGACTATAAGCAATCATAGTTCTTGTTTGTGTCTAACATCTTGTTCAACTAAAAAAAGGAATTCTTGACATTTGAAAGTCATAGGCTAAAACCTGAAATCGATCACATTTCCCAAGGCATTTTTTCATGGAGTTACTTGGCTTTTAGCGAACATTCTGCTTCCATTCTAAAAATTGTGCATGTGACATTTTTCATCTGTCTATGGAAGAGTTCATGTGGTCTCTAGCTGAGCTTGCTTAATTATTTTCTCAAAAAAAAAAAAATCTGACTGTAGTTTGGAGTTATATGTTTGTTTACTTTGGTTTTCAAATTATTTAATCTATGAATGCATATATCTGTGTAGACCCATCTAGATGTAACACAAGGGTTTAATTAAAGGAGTTTCCAAATGCCTCAGAGATTTAAAGTTTTTTTTTTTTCTTTCCCCCCCAAAAGTTTAATAGTTCAGTGATTTCCCAGTAAAGTCAGAGGTTGGCTTGTTTAAGAAAATTATGTGGCTTCCCCGCCTAACCTATCCAGTATTAGTTTGAACAAGAAGAGAGCATTTTCACCGTATTCTAAGAGGCTTATCATTTAAGTCCTGTGTGATTAAAGGACATCAATTAAAAAATCAAAAGGAACCAAGTAGCCCTAGAAGTTTAGGAAGAGAAGTTTGTTTTAATTAGGGAAGGTTTGTAATAATACCAGAAGGTTCTCAAACGCTAACAGTTGTGCAGAGGCAGTAAACTCAGTTTTTGAGGTTAAGTACTTAAGAGAAACAGGAACTTCTCATACTACCATTGTGAATGGATTTAATTTTGCTAGCTTTTACACTCCTAGATGCCTGTGGGTGCAGTGGGTTGCTTCAGAAAGGAGAGGAACTTAGGGTTCCAAGGCATAGTTGAGTTTTGGGAGCCATGGCTATATATTTCGCAATGCCCTTTGAAAGGGTTTGATGACGGTGACAAGAGGAAGGGGGAACCAGCATGGTAAAGTCATTTGGCTACTTTTGAAATCAAGGCCAGGAAGAAAACATTTTCTGGCTGTAAATCACTTACTTGTCCTACATGCTTTAAAGCATTTTATACAAATGACTTTAACAGTTTTAGGGGTCATGCCTAGGGTTAAGAGACTGTTTGCCTGGTATATAGTTCGGTGATTAAAAAGCAATACTTTATGGAGATGGAAGCATTTCTGTTCACAGTCTGTACTGTATTTATCGCAGGAGCAAGCTTTGCCTCCTGGGTCGGTATCGTACAAAGTGTACACTTGTTGATTTTATGTATTATAGGAACATGGAGTATTTAAAAAAATGTACTCAGTGTAATTGCAACAAACAAGAAAAAGCAAAAAGTTGTAAATCAAATGAAAAAAAATTGTGAAGATCGCTAACTTTTTCATGAGTGATTGCTGTACCATGCAGTGATTTAAGCACTTTTGCATGTATTATTGAATTTAATCTTTAAACCCAATTCAGGGGGGTAAGAATTGTCATTCTCATGTGCACCTGTTGAGAAGTGAAGCTCAGAAAGTCAAAATTGTCTAAGGTCACCGAATCCGTATGAATAGTGAGCTGGGGCCTGAAACCCAGGCGGAGGCCTCTGATGCCTGCTTATGGAGCCGAGAGCATTGACTCAGGTTTCAGGGAGTGCTAAGGCTGGTGTCCTTGCCTAGGATTCTTTTTTTTCCCGGTGAGTCAAATCAAGTAAAAATGTTTAGTAAACACCTAAATGTCTTGATGGCTATGACCAAAATGTTAAGGCTGATGAGAAAGACGGATCTGGAAGATGATTTGGAAAGTGCCTCCGGGGCTGGTGGATGTATCCGTTTAAATCATACTTTAAAAGGGAATGGTTTCATGCAATTATCCACTCATGTTGTTGTTGCCTTTTGCTTTAATTGCCTACTAGTGTGTTAGCATGTGAGCAACTGCTGTGGTTTTGTGTGTATTAGAGCCTCACAGATAGTTTAGTTGTTTGGGTGTATTGTCCATGGAGTTGGAGTGAACTCTAGTCATGAGGAGTGTTGCATGAATATTAGCATCTTTTCTGCCCTGCCCCTAGTTTTTTCCCTCCTATACTTGCAGACCTGCTAGTAGGCAGCCAGTATCCTTGTCCCTCCACACGCTGCACTGGCTCTCTGCTGCGACATCACACTGGATTGCCCTCTGAGGAGAAAGGTGCATCATGCTTATAGTGTAGATGCAGCACTGGGTGGAGGCATCGGTCTTTTTTTTTTTTTTTTTTTTTGCCAAGGAAAGTGTTGTGTTTTTCTTGGGTTTTGTTACAACCGAACAATTTTAATCGCCGGCAGCACAACACGCATTAGGAGAAAGCAAATAAACAATACGAGGCACTTGGAGCCAGGAAGTCGCATCTCAGACTAGAAACACAGCTTTGGATTGACACCCGGGCAGTGGGTTGCTAACTAGGGGAGCCAGGCACCCAAACGAAAACCAGTGACCGTGAGGTGCTTGCACTTCCTCGGAAAACATTTCATCAGAGGGTCATGGGAAGGGTGTTAGAAGTTGATTTTAATGTTATGACCATCAGTTTCTTTGTAATTATTCACTCAGACTGTGTCTTAGATAACTGAGTGCTGCCTTTCTATTCTTTGTTTGCCATAGATGTGTGATTAACATATATTGAATTTAATTTTTTGAAACTAACATCTTGTTCACTGAATGCTTTACTTTGAAATAATCCAAGTAAATTTGACATGAGTATTCTGATATGCCTGATTCTGATAATGCCTAGTTTTAAAACGTGATCTATTTTTCCCCGTCTTATAACGTAAGAGGCATAACAAACTCATTTGGAGTATTTTAAAGGTTTCTTCTGTTTCAAATAGTTGGTATGTTATAGTAACTTATTGAAAATAATTGAAATGAAAATTATAAACCCAAAGTGTACAGGAGCCTTTTAAACCAGAGGAGAGAGAGAGAGAGAGAGAGAGAGAGAGATAGATAGATAGATATAAATTAGAGGAGACAAACACATTTAAACATTTGTTTAAGCATTTATTACCAATACATTCTTTTAAAGGCAAAAAAAAATCATTTTGCTGTACTTTGTTAGATGATTCTTAACTGAACAGCCTTGGTTTATGGAACTTGAGGCTCTGGGAATCATTAAATATTTATAAAGATGCTCATAGTTTTGTGTTGTTGGGTTTTTTTTTTTCCTCCTTATATAGCTGGAGAATTCATTTTTATCCATGATTTCAATTCTTAGGCATGTGTCCCAATTATTGAAGAGAAAATAGTCAAAGTAATTGTCTTCATTCTTGATATTTTTAAAATACCAATAATTATTTTGAATAATGTGTATTCCTTCAGCTGTTAATGTCTTATTTTTGTCTTTCATAGGACCTGCTGAAGTTCCCATGATGTCACCTAATGGGTCCATTCCTCCCATCCATGTGCCTCCAGGTTATATCTCACAGGTAAACCACTGGACAGGCTTCTCCACTCACTATAAGCACTATCATTGTTCCAAGAGAATATATGCTGAGGCTTCCAAAACTTATTCCAAGGTTCACTGAGTTAGGGTAAGGCGAGAGTTGTCCTCATTTTGGTAGCACCACATGGCCCCTCCCAAGTCTTGCTCTCTTGACTTGTCAGAGAGCCAGAGGGAGAGAAACACGGTAGGCTGTTAGGCAGTCCTCAGCCAAGGTGTGTTCACACTCGGTTGTGCTGTAGAGATTTCCTTCCATCTGTACCACAATTTGTTGGAAAAAAAGAGTTTGTAGACTTAATTGGTAAAATACCAAAGGAGACATTGTTAAAGCAAATAGGGATCACCCTTTATTATTGGAGTCCCATTTCTCTGTACTGTGGCCCCACCTGGGCTTGGTGAATTGCTGAGTATGATGTGAGAACTTGGCTATTTGTACTTCAATTTCTCTGAAATTTGACTTTTTTCCTTAAGTAAAATAGCAATAGCAATTTAAAAAGTAACAGCAATTTCAGAGGTACACTGGAAGAATTAAAAAAATATATTAAATGGTAAACTAGACAAGGTTTCCAGTGTTCAGGGTACCTAGAATGTGGATGTTTGTACATACTTTCATTTTGACCTGTGCTCAGTGTGGAATGTGCACTTCTTTGACTGTCTTCCTGTACAGCTTCTTTTCCAGGTGCCGGACTATTTTTTTTTCTCTCCCTGCCCTTTTTTTGTGTGTCTGTGTGTGTGTGATTATAAGGGCATCCTTTACTCCTTAGGAAAAAAAAAAATCAGAAAAGACAGAAGAGAATAGAGAAGAAAATATTTATAATTTTACTACCCACAGAAGAATCATTGCATAAACATTTTTTTGGATTATATCCTTCTGGATTTTTTCCTTTCTATTTTTCCTCTGTCTCTCCACTTTTGAAGTGGTTTAAAAATGTATAATTTTCAGTATTTAATGATTTTGCTAAGGCGAAAAAAATTGGCAGCTGCATAGGAAACTTGCTAAAGTGCAGGCAGGAATCAAAGATTTATCCTTCTCTGATGTTAAAACTTAGCCATTTCTTCACTGTCTAAACTGTAGTGCAGCCACTATAATTTCATTTTTTCCATCCCTACTTCTACGTGAGCCAATTTGACATCTTTCTTTTTCTTTCTTTCTCTTTCTTTCTTTCTTTCTTTCTTTCTTTCTTTCTTTCTCTTTCTTTTTTTTTTTTTTTTTGAATAGTCAAAATGTTGGCCCGTCTCCCCACTGTTGCAAATAAATGACTTGTTTTACACAAGTCTTTGTAAATAAGAATCACTGGAAGGAGAAAGGGTGCAGAGCAGGCCTGTCCAGCCAGGACACGTAATGATGGATCACATTCACGTCACCAGTCAATTAACAGAAAAGAACAAGGAATGTAGAATTCCATTATGTCTCCCGCTCATTTATTTTGAGGAAGTGTTTCATTCCATTGAACCGAGTACAGTTCTCACAATTGTGATAGCAGAAATAACACCTCTTTTTATACTAAAGGCCCATTTAAGGAATAGCAGTTAAAAGTTGGGACATTTCTAGTGAAGAGAAGCTGCAGAGTGTTTTTTGTTTTTTTTTTTTCCCTGTGATTGCATTAATTGCAAAACATTTATTGAGAGTCCTAGGAGAAATAGAGAAGTTTAGGCTGTGGTATCTTTCTGATTCTATAAAAACTTCTATAGAAAATCCAAGTAAAAGGATTACTAGCAGAGCTGTAAACTCACTTTGGTAAAACTGACGATGGAAACATTACATTGTGAAGCACTTTCTCAACTGACAATTAGGGCAGAAAATGCTAGAGGATATTGGAAGAAGAGTAGAAATGGAATAATTTGGATTCTGAGTTGAGAAAAGGGAAAAAAGCCATCTGTTAAGGCATGTATTCAATTTCATTTAGATGGGTTCCCGGATCAGAAGATGGGCCCAGAGTTAAATGACCTTCCGTGGTAGCGCTCTCTCTTTAATGATGTCAGACAGTGAAGTGTCTGTGTAAAACAGATGATTAATTTGGAAGAAGACTGAGAATCTGGTAGAATGTGTGTACAACACCTTTTTAAAGCTCATGGCATGTATCGTTCAAAGAAATGAGGAGGGAGGGGAGCCAAGTGTAAAATGTCTTAGGAGACTTGTTATCACCAAGAGATCTAAGGAGCAGAGGACATTTTGTCATGTAGTTGTGGAAAGAGTCCCACACACACAAATTCTCCTCCCAGCTGGGCATATTTGAGAAGTGCCCCATACTAGTCTGTCCCTGTGCCTATCAACTCTGCATTGTATCCCCACAGTTCTTCTGGGTGTACATAGCATCAAAGCAGAATTCAAGTTCTCAAGTATAACGGATGGATCTTTAATAGTCAACTTTACTCTCGTTCCTAGGAGAGTAAAGTTTTTTTCTGTTGGCCTACATTGCTACCACCTTAAACTTCTTCTGTCCCTTGGATATATCTGGCCTTTTCTCAACTACCTACTTTTGTGCCCATTATTTCCCTCTTCTTGGAATACTCTAGAACTCTTCTTCATCTGAACAGTTCAGTCCCCTTTCTTGTTCAGATGGCCCCCTTCAGTGTGACCCTTTCAAGAACCTCCAACACAGAAATGATGGTGGTTCTGTTTTTTCTACGTCTTTGTTGCTTCATCCCTGTCTCCATCATGAAGTATGATACAGTTTTATATCCATCCTCAAGAACTCCTGGTGCCTCTGGGTTTTTTTTTTTTTTTTGCCTCTGGTATTACATCTGAGAATCTAGAATACTGCCTGGCCTATAATCGTAGGTACTTGATAAATGTTTTTAAATGTAAGTGACTGGCCAAGCTGAAATAAAGTAAATATAGCATAGGTTTGCTTCAACGATTTGGAGGTTCAAGTGGAGTAATAAAATGCCTGATAGTTGGAAAAGTACTAAGATCAGAGGGATGGATACCTACAAGAATGAAATTCTCTGAATGTGGATTTCAGAGAGAAAGGAATGTCAAGACAGTGCAGAAGAGGGAATTATAGTCTCTTCAAATGGTGCTGGGCAACTGGATATACAAATGCAGAAAAATGAAGTTGGACCTCTACCTCATACCATATTCAAAAATTAAAGCAGGTTATAGACATAAGTGTGTCAGAGCTAAAACTAACTCTAGAAGTAAAATTTCATAATCTTGGATTAGGCAATTGATTCTTAGATATGACACTAAAGGCACAAGCAGCAAAAGAAAAAAATAAATTTGATGCCATCCAAATGAAATTTTAGGTGCTCAATCCGAACTTTTTGACACTATCAACAAAGTGCAAAGGGAACTGAAAGTATGGAAGAACATATATGCAAATCATAGATTTCAGAAGGGCCTAGTATTTATATAGGAAATCTTAAGAATAAAAAGGCAACCCAATTTAAAAATGAGCAAAGGATCAGAATAGACATCTCTACAAAGAAGATGTGTAAATTGTCAGCATATGAAAGGATGCCGAACATTGTTAACCATCAGGGAAATGCCCATCAAAACCACAGTGAAATACACTTCACAGGTACCAGGATGGCTGTAGTTAGGGTTGATGATAACAAGTGTCGACAAGGGTGTGGAAAAATTGGAACTGTTATACACTGCATGTGGCGATATGAAATGGTACAGCTGCTTTGGAAAGAAAAGCATTTGCTTGGAGTTAAATAGAGTTATCACATGACTCAGCTCTTCCACTCCTAGGCGTGTACTCAAGAGGAAGGAACACATGTTAACACAAAAACTTTGAGGTGTTCATAGCAGGATTATTCATCGTTGCCCCTCAGTGGAAACAAACCAAATGGCCTCAGCTTTATGAATGGATAAACATGATATGATATATATGCATGCAATGGAATATTATTCAGCCATGAGAAGGAAGTACTGAAAATCCTAAAATGTTGATGAACCTGGAAAATACTATGCTAAGTGAAAGAAGCTTAGACACGGTATCATTCTACTTATTTATAATGTCAGGAAGGAGTAAATCCATAGACACTGAAAAGTAGATTAATTATTGCCAGGAGCTGGGGGAGACAGTATTAGGGAATGACTGCTAGTGGGTATGGTACTTCTTCAGGAGTGATGAAATTGTTCTGGAACTTAAAGTAGTGGTGAATGAATGGTCATTGTGTTCTGTGAATATACTAAAAACCACTGAATGAGGTACTTTAAAAAGATTTTATGGTATGTAAATTCTATTCCAGTAAAGCTTTTATAAAAGAGAAGGGAAGGGGGTGGTGTGGGGAAGATGGTGACTGGTCCTAGTTATTTATTATGGCACAGCTGGGAAACATGGGCCAGCCTGTGTTGGTGCAGCCTGTGACGGTGTGAGTGACTACTGTGTGGTGTGCACTGTGCTAAAGGCTTTCCTGACTTCACTAGTTTTCACCATCTTAACTTCACATATGAGGAAACTGAGGTCCCAAGTAGAACCAGGATTGTGACCTAGGTGTTTCTCAGTTCACAGACTTAGTTTCCTCTGAAATGTGATTTCAGAGTCAGCATCAGAAGCCTGCCTTGATACATGTATTTGCTTTGTGACATTACTTTCTGCCAATGCACGGGTGGATGTGTGGCATGGCTGCTCGTGCATTTCCAGTGCTAAAATACCAGCTGCTCACATATAAATAAGGTGGTCCATCAATGGAAGAAAACTGAAGAGGGAGGCAGGTGAATGATTAAAGATGTGACATTAGTAACACTAATCGGAATCAGTGGAGAAAATCTTGATTATAGCATTCGTTAGATAATTTTTTTTTAAAGATTTTATTTATTTATTCATGAGAGACACAGAGAAAGGCAGAGACACAGGCAGAGGGGGAAGCAGGCTCCATGCAGGGAGCCTGATGTGGGACTTGATCCCGGGACCCCAGGATCATGCCCTAGGCTGAAGGCAGACACTCAACTGCTGAGTCCCCCAGGGGCCCCTCATTAGATAATTTAGTACTGAAAGTGCTTTAAAGACAATTGGCCAGTTTGATCAATACAAATGTCAGTAATGAAGAGATCATCATCTTATAGAAAGATAAACATCTAGCTTTGGAAGACAGCTTTGCAGTCTTTTTGGTGTGGGGGGCGGGGGTGGGATTGAGAAGGACTGAAGCCATGGACCTAAAGATCTAAAGATCGTGTAGACTTGGAGTGGGATGGGAGAGCCATGGAATCTTGTCACTTCACTCCGTGGTCTCTGATAGCTCCGGTTTTTAAGTGTTAAAACATGTGCCTTACTTTTTGGTGAGAGGCTGGGAGAGGTCTGAGGAAATAGTAACCTGACCTTTTCAACTTAAGAGAAAATAGAGGCTAAAATGTTGTTGTTTTTTTTTCCCCCAACTATAAAAAGTAGACTTAGGTAAGAGGGCATTTAGTCTTACCACTCTCATCAGCATTATTTCTATTCCGTAAAAATGATTGTGTGTGATTAGGGTTGAAACCATGGGGTAAGGGCAAGGACTACAGCTGGGAAGAATATGGACATTACTTGAAGAGGCCTGCCTTCAAATCCCACCACATTTCACCATGGCTACTTTCCATGTAGCTTGGACAAATTCTTTTGCCACATACGTAGCAGTAAGGATTCAGATAAATGTTATGTGGTATGTAGTCCACAGTGGGCATTCAGAAAGTGGTAGATACTATTGTGAAGAAGACTGTTAGAACAATTTCGAAGAAAGTTTGGCAGATTCTACCTTCCTCGATGCCTACTGAGATTGCACTGTGTGATGCAAATTTTTCCTTTCGCTGTATACTGGCCGTGGTTTCCCTCAGTTTTTTAACCTCCATATTAACTTTATGAATAATTTATATGTAAAAATTTCTTAAGCAGACGCCTTGAGTTTTATTTTCCATGCTTCCTTGGTAATTTACGAAATATCTTTCAGCTGTTACGGGAAAAAATTTCATGTAGACCAAAAGATTTATTTAAGCCCATGAAAAGAAAAAGCGAAACTTTCAAGTTCATGTTGTCATTTGGGCAATCGCTTTTTTTTTTTTTTTTTCAGATTAACTGACATAACTCAAAAACTTCAAATAGTAATCAAAGTTAAGTGTTTTTGTTGTTATGGCACAAGTACACACTTTACCTTGATTCAGTGTTTTGGGGATTTGTTAATGGGTCGGTACCTGTTGAAATTATATATATTTCCTTTCCCTTGACCAGGGAGAGGCAAGAAGATTAATCTGTTGAAAAATGCATTTATATTTTGGTTGATCATTCTCCATTGGGGATTGTTTCAAGAGTTGGCCAGAAATCAGAGCCCCTGTGAAGAAATAATGGGGTCTGTTAGATGGAAGGCGTAGAATGCTTTCCTCCATTTTGCTCAGTGAAGCCAGCTGAGAGCTGTAAATATTAGCCCCAACTGCTTCCCTTTGGTAAATTCCAACCTGGGATTAAACCAGTGCTGGGTTCTACCTTCAGGATTATGAAAACGATGAGCAGAAAGGAGCATAGAGGATTGCCCTGTGCCCTGGCAGTCTGAGAATCAGACCCATTTGGTAGCCATCCAAGACTTTAAGTCCTTTAGAAGAATAGTTTTTTTGTTTTTTTTATAGAAAGTTAGGAAAATTTCCACAACGAAGACTATGCAGAGTGGTTGGGAGCTTCTGTGGAAAAGATCAGAGAGGATTTATATGTCCATTCTGTGTTAGTTCCATTATTAACAGATTCACAGCAACTTTATTTTTCATTTTATAGCTTATTTTGTCTGAGGAATGAATTACAGACGCAGTTGGCAGTGTTACATTAAAGAAATATAGCAGGGACGTACCCTCCCTCAAAGCATTGTGTGGCTTTCCTCTTTCTGAGGTTTTTCTTGGTCTCCCAGTTCTGTCTTTTCTCTTGAATTTCTTTCATTTCTGAGAACCTGACGTTGTGGCACAGTGTAGAACACAGGATTAACAGGGGGAAATGTGAGCTTGGTGGGCCCTGTGTCCAACCCCTTGTGTAATTTTAGGGTTTTGTTTGTTTTTGTTTTTTCTAATTTCCATTTAAATTCTCGTTAGTTAACATTGGTTTGGTGTTAGTTAACATTGCTGTAATATTGGTTTCAGGAGTAGAATTTAGTGATTCATCACTTACATATTAGGAGTATTTTCAAGTTATTTATTTGGTGTTCCCCTTGTTTGTTTACTTGGTAATTGGGGTCTGTTCCCCCTCCCCCCCCCCCGGTTAGCATGTAATGTAAGCTTTACAAGTCCAGGGATCCTATGTGTGTGCTGTGCATCCCTGGATCTCCAGTTCCTTGAAAGGTGCCCAGCACATAAACAGGCCATTATTGAAATGTGGCCGGCCGGCCGGCCGGTGTCATTTTCATCTTGTAGAGAGAAGGGAAAGGAAAATGTGTGAGGATCTCAGGTTCTTTTCTGAGCTAAAGTAGGTGATTCACCTCTACTGTTTGTAGACCAAATAAGAATACAAGTGAGTTTCCATAAGCAATACCAAAACAGTGTGACTCACTCCCTTGGTGTTTAGCATTCTGTTGACTAGAACGCTATATTTTACTTCAATAGGAAAATGATAGTTGATTTTCATCATAATAATATTGAGACGGGAGTGCCCAAGTGGCTCAGTAGATTAAGTGTCTGATTCTGAATTTCAGCTCAGTCATGTTCTCAGGTTGAGGGCTTCAGCCATGTGTTGGGCCCCATGCTCAACAGGGTGTCTGCTTCTCTGCCCCACTGCCTGGGTCCCCTCATTTGCACATACTCTCTCAAATCTTTAAAAAATAATATTGAGACAGTGCCACATGTAGAAATGACTTCTGAATCAATGAGTATTAAATTATGCACATTATACTACATTTAACTTGATTGCACAATTTGTCTTTCTAAATTAGTCATCCACATATGTCATGTATAACAAATTTTCTTGGAAAAATACCTTTGCTCAACTTGCCGGGTACAAAACTTTAGCAAGGTTAGGTGGATTTTATATTCCTGCACACTCTTTGAAATCCATCCGGTTTACTTGAACTTTCATAATGATAGAGTTATTTTGCTGTGATAAATAGGATCTGAGTACCATCAGAACAGAGTCTTAATCCTTGTGCCATGGAGCCTACTGACAGACTGGAAAGGCATTTTTAAATATAATACGTAAAATCCAATCTAGAATACGTAAGATCCAATCTAGAATAATCTGTGTTGCCATGAGCATGAGTGTGTCTGAGATGCTGGAGTGAAGAGATGTGATTAGCTCTCCTGGGCAGATCCACAGAGACTTAACAAACACTGACTACCTGCAGGCTACAGTGATATCTTTATTAATATGTTAAAGGCAGCTCAGTTTGGCACAAATTGCACCATCAGATCTCTACTTACTGTTTTGTCTTCTGACACATATTCTGGTCCTTAAAATAGCATTTCCATTGAGTCTGAAATACTCATTTGGTCGATGTTACTGATTGAAACTCTGTAGATGTAACTATTCTCACTTGTCCAGTGTGCTTGTGTGCACATTGGGGGAGGATTAGATTTGATTTTTGATCTTCAAATGTGGTTCTTTTTAGGTTGGTGATAAACAATAAAATATGATAGGAAAAGGCATAGCATTTCCAGAGAACTTGGTTATGAATCTTGACACGTACTTAGCTAGCCTTAGGTTAAGTAACTTAATTGCTCCTAAAGGTACTTCCCCTTGAATCCTTGAGGACTATGATGTTGCCCATGTGAGAGGTTAGAGGTTTGCTGAATGTTATGAGAGTTAAGTTCTGTGCTGAGCACTTTATAAGCCAGTAAATGATATACAAAGGCCAGGAGTTGTTACTGTCACCTTTAATTGTTACACCAAATAAATCCATTTGCCATTTTGCCCTCAGCATCAGTGACAGTGCTATATTTCTGCTCGGAGAAGAGGCAGGCCTCCTGCCTGTTAGCAGTGTCTTAAGATGCTTAGCTCTTTCTAAGCAGTGACCTCTGTCTCCCTGTGGGATCCTCACGTTGTGGCAGCTGAGTGTGGTAGGACGGAGCAGGTAGGACCTTGGTTCTTCGGCTCCTGAGGTGTTTCTCAAACCTTTGCTGGGCATCCTCTTTATTTTGGAAGGTCTTAAATTACTGCCAGTGTCCTTTCCAACTACAGCAGTCACATGCTTTACCAAAGTCGGTGGGTTAAAGAGATGCTAGAGACAAGGTACCTGTTTCCATCCTTCTCTCTAGCCCTCAGCAGTCTTAGTTATGAGTCACTGGGTAGTTACCCAGAAAAGAGCTAAGTGTGTGTAGTAAAGGACTACGTGTTGATTTCATTTATATGGGCCTTCATTGTGTTTTTTCCGGATTCAAGATTTACATAAGCGTTGAGTAGCTTGGCTTGTTTCTCTGTGTATGAAAGTGTTGGCATTTACAAAGCCAGCAGAAGAGTGATTACTGTTTATGAGGTTATCTCTTTATACTGGTCACCTCTGGAGCAAGCCTGTGTGTTTGGTGTTTTCAGCCACAGTTGTAATCCATTAAATTTAAGAAGATAGGAAGAAGCAAGTCCAGAGATTTGGAAAATACATTCAATGCTGCCACCAATTTTTACTGCTTTTACTCTTTTGTGTTATTCACTCTATTAGAAAATGCAGCCTGAAGAGTCAGTGCAAGAAGCAAATGTGGGAGCTAACGCTTTTCTACTCCTGGTTGGCATTGAATAAAATTCCTCAGCTGCATTTGGGACTGAAGTAGAGCTTACACTGGAAATGTACATTTTTCTGTGTCTGTCTTTTGGTAAAATCACACTTAGGTAAAATAAGAAGGTCAGGAATGACAGGTCTGGAATTAACTGGGTTTAGATTAAGTGAAATTTTAGAATAGGTTGTCAGAGACTTACCTGAATTAAGGGAGAACATTTGATAATGAATGTGTAAGTAAGCTTGGTGGAAATCAAATCTAAGCAGGGAAGCTACCCACCCACCCTCCTTCTTCCCTCCCTTCTTTGTTCCCTTAGCCTTCATCACAAGCCCCCTGTGTGTCCAGGTGCCCTTGGGGGACTTGCAGTGGGTGCAAGGGACAGATCCGTAGCCTGTGCTACGGGACAGAAGGCGGGGGCACCCATCTGGTCGGGGGAGCCTGAGCGGGTGGCTTGCTCGGTCCTCTGTCCCTGTGAGTGTTTGCTGTCGCCTGGCCTTTTTCTTTCCTTGTTCACTGCGTGCGTGCTCAGTTCTAGCGGAGACTTCTTCCCTTCCTGGAACGGCCTGGGAACCCATTTCAAGTGTGTTGGCAGCAGTTAGGGATCGAGCTGGTCTGGGTTTCCAGTGTGCAGTCAGCTCAGCGCTCTTGACCCTGCAGCAGGCCGGCTGGCCGGCCCCACACAGCACCTGGATGCATGTGGGTTCATGCGTGTCCACGTGCATTCTGCTCTGCCCACTTCCTGGATCATCCTTGGCCTTCTGGAACAACCTTTTAAAATTTTTCTTTTGTTACCTACCACTGAAGCTCTTCTTTTTGATTGTTGTCGCTTCCAACCCAAAAGTAGAAGGGAGACAGTTGTTGGAACTGAGGAGTTAATTAAAATTTCTTGTGGAGGACCACCCAGTGGGTGGCCCAGTGGGTTAAGCATCCCACTCTTGATTTTGGCTCAGGTCCTGGTCTCAAGGTGGTGAGATGGAGCCTCATGTCAGGCTCCATGCTCAGCAGGGAGTCTGCTGGAGATCCCCCCCCCCACCCCCGGGTTCTCACTTGTGTTCTCTCTCTCTCTCAACTAAATGAATAAATCTTTTAAAAAACGTTTCCTGGGGAGCATTTTATTTCAGTAAGGGGAATTACTACCTTCCTCCTCTGTGGGCAATGGGAAAATACACCCAACACATAAGTGTTATTAAGAGATCTGTTTTAGTTCTTGGGACTTAAAATTGTTCCCTCCCTTCCCCCACTGCTCTCTGACCTTGGGCCAGTTCACTGAACTTTCCTGAGCTTCGTTCCTCTTAATCTCTAAAATGGGGATAACTGGGTATGTGTCACAGGATTGTTGGGAGGACTTAATGAGGTGTTACGTAACTTAGTAGTAATGGCTGGGTAAGATTTTTCTCTCAAGTACCAGTTACTGTCCCAGGGCCTTACCGTGTGTGGCCTTATTCCAGATAAAGGTATTATTATTATTATTATTATTATTATTATTATTATTATTATTATAAAGGTATTATTATTATTATTATTATTATTATTTATTTATTTATTTTCAGATAAAGGGTATTAAAGCAGAGCAGCAAGTTGTCAGTAAATACTGGTTTGCCTTGAATCCTCTCCCATCTCTTAATCACCTAAGTATTGTTTCCTGTGGTTCGTTATTTAGGTATTTATTTCTCAGCATACCTAACTTCTGTATAATTCTCCACACAATGAAAACTGATCAGATCAGAGTACAGATCAGAATGAAAATTGGGTTCTGCAGCTGAACTAGCTCTATGTTTTAATCATGCCGTGACTTGGTTTCCTGGCGTGCAACAAGGGATGCCGATACCTGCTTGTGTAGGAGTTAAGGACATTAAATGAGATCATCCATGTCAAGCTGCTGGCACCACAGGCCTGTGAGTTTCTTTCTCTTCTCCCTCCCCAAGCTGCTCCCCTACCACTCTCTTGCTCTTGCCTCCAGGATATGTCATTTTGTTTCAATGGCTCTCTTGGTCCTACATCTAAAAACACTCAGGACACCACATGTAGGACAAAGATTCTCCCTGTTGTGAACACCTTGTCCTCCAGCCTCTGGTCCTTGTGTCTAGACCACTGATTTGTAAGAACACTAGGCACATAGAAGTTTCTCCGAATATTTACTGAGCAGAGTAAGTGACGTGGTCAAGAATCAAGCCAGCTTGTATTTGCCATCAGGCTCTGATCGATGGTGTGTTATTTACTAGAGCTACCATAACGGGGTGCCACAGACTGGGTGGCTTCAACAATGAAAGTCATTCCCTCACAATTCTGGAGGCTGTACGTTTCGTAAGGCCTTCCTCTTTGGCTTGTAGGTGGCCAGCTTCCCTTGGTGTTCCCACATGGTCTTCCCCTGCCCTCTGCGTCTCTCCTGATTTGCTACTCCTACAGCAACCCCAGTCATATTGGATGAGGGCCCAGCCACGGAAACTTGTTTTACCTCAATTACCTCTTTAAAGCCCCCATCTCCCAAGTAGTCACATGCTGAGCTACTGGGGAGTTAGGACTTCAGTGTATGAATTGATGAAGAGTGGGGGGTGTTGGTGCACAATTCAGCTCAGAATGGGTGACTGAGAAACTAGTGCAGTGATCTTTTCCAAGGCTTTCTGCTTCTCTAGAAAAGATATGTGAGTGACTCTTGTTGAGTCAGAGCCGGAAAAAAAATCTAAATGACGGATGCTTTGTTGTGATTTGTGGGGGAAACAACAACAACAACAATACTATGTACTGATTTTTGAATAGCATTTACCAGAACTTAGTCTGATATTTATCTTGATATGATTCTTAGAGTAGATAGATGAGTCCTACCTATTTTTTTTCTCACTTTTGAATATCCAGTGCTTAGCTCGTAGTCTACGTTAGGAAATAATTGAATACAGGTGTGATTTGTCTGCCTCTGGATGTTGTCGCAATCTCATTCACTCCAAGAAGCAAATGAATCCAGGGCACCTGGATGGCTCAGTGGGTTAAGCATCTGCCTTCGACTCAGGTCATGATCCAAAGTCAGTGGGGAGTCTGCTTCTCCCTCTCCCTCTGCCCCTTTCCCACTCATGTTCTCTCTCATTCACACTCTCTCTCTCAAAAAAAATCTTGAAAAAAAGAAAAGCAAATGAATCTGTCTTTTCAGTGGTCACTTCTGAAGGCACATTTTACCATCCCAGGATTTTTGGGCTGAACTTTTTCAAATGTCTGAATTCTTCTCTAGTACTATTTTTTTATGAACCTAATTTTGAAACAGAGTACTGTTACCAAGATTTCTTGAGTTGCTTATTATTTTGTACATCTTTCTTGCTCCTTGGACTTTCTTATTCTTTGGGGGATCATAGGCATAATTTCCTTAGACGTAGATTCAAAACTAAACTTGATAATTGAATATATTGCAGTTTGTGCTATGGAAGAACAATGAACAAAATATTCATATTTTTAAAATTTTTTCTGATTATTTTGGAATTAATGTTTCATTTCTTAAACTGGTTTTGATGATGAGGTAGGCCTTGACTGGTAAGGGAGCAGACATCTGTAAGAGTCCCGTTATTCATGTACATGTAAATAGATGTCTTTCATAAATACCACAGAATAATTTAAGATAATTAAAAATGGGGCTGTCAAGCAGTTTTCATGTATGTAGGCAATTTGTGGTTTTAAAAAGCTTTTTTTCTGACAGGAAACCTATTTTTTTCTGTATTAAGAGTAATTTATGCATCAGATTTATTAATTTTTTGAATTAGTGGCAATACTTTTAAAATGTAGTGGTAAAAGCTGATGTTTTAACTATGCATCTCTTATATCTGTTTTTTTCACTTAGTAGAATCCTTATCTTTGTAAGTGCTCTCTGTTCACCTCGTTTTTGAAGTGCTTTAAGAAGTCAGAAATTATGATGAAATGAAAATAATTTCTTTTCACTATAATTGTTCCTGTTTCCCAGCCCAGAGTTCTTTATACTTAGTGAGGGCCCTGTTCTTCTTTTACTGTATTGGCTGAGTCTATGTGGTGGGTTGATCATTGGAAGTTTTACAGTAATGAAAATAATGAATGTTGCAAGTTTCAAGAAAACAAATATTTGGTTTCTGTGGGCCTTCCAGTATCTAGCACAGGATTGAATCGAAAGCTCCATGAAAGAGGAACATCTGGAATATACCTTACTTTTTTCTTACTAGCCAGTGGCAGGGTGGGGGAGGAGAAAAGACACTATAGAATAATGCATATTTATATCAGATAGTAAGAAAAATCTGTATGTATACAAAAATTATACAAAGTATGCTACCAAATGTTATTTTCATGCCCTGCAATTTGGATAATACAGAAGATACTAGCATATTCTGCATTAGAATTTCTGATGTCATAGTTTAAGCATCATTTCACATCTACCTTAGATTAACAGCCATGCCTTCATAAATAAGGTTAATGTGATTAGCTTGCCAAAACCCCGAAGAGGTTACATTTATTAAAGAATACATAAAAAACCATGTCTTGAGCTTTAGTAAGGAGTATGACTCAGATTCTTAATTTTAAGGAGTTAATACTGCTTTCTTAATGAATTGTTAACATGGTTAATTCTGAAACTATTATGTTAATTGGTTCATTAATAAAGATTTTTGTTTTCTTAACATAAAGATGAATAGCTATGAACTCATATGAGACTGTCTTGTCTGCACACACACAGACTAACATTGATAAACTTGACATCTTGTATTAAATGGTATTTTAAAAAAACCAAGCTTATAATATTTTTTTTATTAGTTTTAGACATGATTAAGTCATTTTCTTTTGGTCCATAATCAGCCTTCTGAGGTGTAATGAGATATCCATTTCAATATACAAATTTGATTTGCAGTGTTTTTTGGTGATGGTGGTGGTTTTACTTTTTTTTTTTTTTTAAAGCAAGCTTCCTTCTCTGTTTTTCATGAATAAATAAATTTTTAAAAATCTTAAAAAAAAAAAAGATAGGGATGTCTGGGTAACTCAGTAGCTGAGTATCTGCCTTTGGCTTAGGTCATGATCCCGGGATCCTGGGATTGAGTCCCGCCATCGGGCTCCCTGCATGGACCCTGCTTCTCCCTCTGCCCCTGTCTCTGCCTCTCACTCTCTGTGTCTGTCATGAATAAATAGATTTTTTAAAATCTTAAAAAAAAAAAAAACAAAAAAAACAAAAAACAAGCTGCCTACCAATGTGTGTGCCTGATTGTTTTAAATACTTGATTAGACCAGCTGGTGTCCTTAGCTTCTAGGTCTACTCTTAGGCCCCGATTGTCCCCTTCCTGACATGGCCCTGACCCAGAGGCCTTTCCCTGAAGCTGTCCCAGCACCACCAATTCTTTCACATCCCTAAAGCATCCCTGTGATTCTGCCTTTCTCTGCTCTTGCTCTCTGCGTTCCTCAGCTTGCCCGCTTGATTATGGTTTCTGTTGTATTATTTCTTATCTTACATCTCAACAAATATGTTTGTTTTTAGAGCAGGTTGCATGGAGTTGGCCAGAGAGGCAAGAAACATTGTTACTGTACTGCCTTAGCTACCTTCCTTGGGGGAATTAGAAAGCATTTGAAGACAGCATGGGTAGAGTGTTGATGGGCTCACTCTGTTCAGAGTAGGTCCCTCGTCCTAGTGTCTCCCTTCACAGCACCCATTACATCATCAGGACATCTTGGGAGCAAAGGTGCCCATCTTGATTTGATATTGTTCAAGTTTTTTATTAGTTGGAATCCCCTCATTTCATCTGTATCCTTGGTCACAGTTTTTTTTTCTTTTTTTCTTTTTTTCTTTTTAAGATTTTACTTATTCATGAGAGACACAGAGAGGCAGAGACATAGGCAGAGGGAGAAGCAGGTTCCCTGTGCGGAGCCCGATGTGGGACTCGATCCCAGGACTCCGGGATCATGAACTGAGCCAAAGGCAGATGCTCAACCACTGAGCCACCCTGGCACCCCCTTGGTTCCAGATTAAATGAACCTTTGATACTCCTATGGCCTCTGAAGTTAATCTTCCCTTTATTTCCTGAAGCCCTTGTACGAATGGAACTGTCATGCTAAGGCAGAAATGGGTCAAGTGTCATCAGGCCCATCTGGAAAGCTCTGCCCAGTGAAGCACATTTATGTTCCTCAGAAATCTCTTCTTTCTGGAGAACCACTGAACCATTAGTTATATTCAAAGTCATTCCTCAGATCAACTAAATCACACATTAAATTTGCTTGTCTTGGATGAAATCTTCAGAAGTTGTCTTCCAAGTGTTCTTGGAAAAGTTTGTGAGACACACAAGATTTACTATCAAGCCGTTGATCTCTCCAAAAAGTTTTGTGTAATCAGAATCAAGTGGTTGATGAAAAGTTGATTTTCATAAATTTTGTTAAATGGTATTATTTCTAAAACTCATTTAACTAGTTAGAGAACCAGAATTCAACATGCACCAATTTTTTTTTCTCCATAAGGGGAGAAAATTAAGGGAAGTAATATATTAAGGGAAGTAACATATATTTTTTCACAGGATGTTTGCTGATAATACATACAACACTCTTTCTTTCTGCTGTTTTCTTTAGGTGATCGAAGACAATACTGGAGTCCGCCGGGTGGTGGTCACACCCCAGTCTCCTGAGTGTTACCCTCCAAGCTACCCCTCAGCCATGTCTCCAACCCATCACCTACCCCCCTACCTGACTCACCACCCCCATTTTATTCATAACTCACACACGGCTTACTACCCACCTGTTACTGGACCTGGAGATATGCCGCCTCAATTTTTTCCTCAGCACCATATTCCCCCTACAATATACGGTGAGCAAGGTGAGTAGATTATTGCTGGCACTGGGAGCTGTTGAAACTGGTCACAACATGGAAGTAGCTTAGGAGAACCAGAGAGCCCCCCTTGTATCTTCTGTAATGAGCCTGCTGGAAGGGGATCTACCTGCTGTGTAGTCAGCTCCCAAGAAATTCCTAGCTTTCTTTGTCTCAAAGCATGTCTTGCTAAGGTTCCTTTGTGGGTTGCAGCTCTTTATATTTTCCAAAATTCTGCCCCCTGTTGCACCCACCACACAAAGAAAAGGGAGTGGGATAGCCACTTCTTACTGTAGTGAGAAATAAGTGATGTATCACATGTTCTTGTTCCCACTACATATTTTAATGTGACAGTGGCCTGAGGCAGAACTGTGGCACATTGTTGCCTAGGCATCCATGCCATTGTGTCTTTCTAGTTTTGTCCTTGGTGTTGGTTTAGCCTAAAAAGGATAAGTCTAAGAAACCAGATAAGTGAGGGTAAAAATCAGACTTTAACGTTTAAGTTGTCTAAGGCTTTGCAAAGTGATTTTCTTCTATGAATTGAAGCATTTTATCACTTCAGACATTTTTTATATTGGTTTGAACACAAGGATTGCTGTTACACCATAGCAAGTTATCACTTCACTTTCTCTTACTAATTATATATGTGTGTGTATGCATATATATTTCCCTATGTGTTTATCTCACATTATAATTATTTTATTAGCCAAAGAAAAACTTGAGATGGTTATTATAAGTGGAATTTTCTATTCCAGTTTAGGGATAGAATTTGTTTTTGTTGTTTTGGTTGGCTGGTTGGTTGTTTAGTACTTAGAAATTTAATATAAAATTCAAAAGAACCAAGTGCTATTATGGTGGGGCATGGAGAAATGATGGCATCAGTAGTTTTGTATTAGTGTAATCTTCCTGCCTAGTGACATAACACCCTAAAATATCAGAGTAGTGAGGAGATGCCTTGAAAACATTTGGATAAAATCTGAAAAAAATTAACTGTCATTTTTTAAAAAGTATTCAATGCTTTGACACAATGTCCATTAAATATTTGAGTATTGGCAGAGTTTTCTGATTTGGTCTGAGCTTAACGACCAAAAGCCTTGGTGACTGTCTAATTGCTTGCTGGAGAATGTGTGATCTCCATTAGGTCAGCAGTGTGTTAGTAGGATGCCACATAGTTAATGTTTTGTAAATGTTATCCTCTGCAAATTTAGACAGTATGGTTTAAATGGTCATTAGAATTAAGAAACAAATAGCATCTTTGTTTCATAGGATATTTTGCTTTAATTTCATTATAATAACACAGTACGTTAATGTACAGATAAAAGTGCCTCATTGATTTCAAATTAAAGCAAAAAACAAAATCCTTTTGTTTGCTTTATAGATAAAAACCCATTTATACATTTCCTTACCTTACTTCCCGATGTGCATATCTAAAAACAAATTAACATTTAATTTCCCACACCATAGGAGTAAAATTTCAACATGTTTTAAGAGATTATTATGTTAGTGTCCACGGTGAATATCTTAAATCTCAAGTGTAATGCGTCGTGATACTTAAAACATTTGCCATCCTTTATGTATATTTGGATATGATTTAATTGGGCATGGTCTCTTTTTTAAAGATTATTTTAGATTAGAGCGAGAAAGTGAGCGTGAGTGGGGTGGGGAGGGACAGAGGGAAAGAATCTTAAGCCGACTCCCTTCTGAGTGGGGAGCCTAACTTGGGGTTGATGATCTCATGACTGTGAGATCATGACCTGAGCTGAAATCAGTAGTCCAATGCTTAACCAACTGAGCCACCCCAGAGCCCTAGGCATAGGCTCTTTGAATCGGGTTGCATTTGTTTTTTTTACTTTTGTTTTAGTGCAAATTTGTTACCTTGTGAAGATTTGCTTTTTAAAGATCTTCCTTAAGCTATATGAACAGAAAGAAAAGTGGAGCTCTACCACTGATAATTGAAACGTCAGTATGCACGGTCCTGGTATGCTTAAAACAGTCCTGGTTTAGATCTCTTGTCCAGAAACATGATTAGGAATGCTACCTTTTTGCTCTCCAAAGTATTTAGTTTGGAATGCTAATTTATTTGGTCATTCTATTTAGTCAGGCCCTTTTTTTCTTATAAACATTTAAGGACCCAATTTCTCTTATATATTGTCATTTTTATTAGTGCCTAAATATTTTTAATTGATTTAACATTTTTAATTTAAAATAAATGTTTTCCGCTCAGATCATGAATTTGTTTTGTAGGCTCCCATTCTACGTAGGGAAGCCAGGTGACATTCTACTAGTCCGTTTTTGTCTTGCCTCTTAATTAGTCCAAAATAGAAGTTTGAGACCACAGCTTATTATGTGTGGCACCAGGCTGCAGAGATGGCTTGTGTTTACCCCTACTGTTTCTCCTTGAGCATTTCCCTTGATTCCATGAGCTTTGGTTATTTTTAATGGAATTTTTTATCTCATCATCTTAGTAAGTTTTATTCAAATGTTGCCTCTTTCAGATGCCACAACCAACTCCTTAGATTCTGGTTGCTATACACCTTTCAGTAGAAATGCTATCTTGTCTGTAAGGATGAGTATACCTTTAAGTATCTTGATTCTAAGGACACATTTATGGGGGTATTTTGTTTTTTTCTGATTTTTTGAAAATACATATTGCAACTAAAAACATTTTGACCATGGCTTTGATAGCAAAATCAAATTTATATATAAATTCAACTAGATCATGAACTCTTTATGGACAGTAACCTTGTCTTCAGTATTTTCCATAATTTCTAGAATGTTCATGAACACACAATGTAGTTGTTTTTTCACACAATACGGTTTTTTAACAATTGTCCCTTGATTGGTTCAAAATGAATGGGAATATTTTATTTTATTTTATTTTATTTTATTTATTTTTTTTTTTTTAATTTTTTTTAAATTTATTTATGATAGTCACAGAGAGAGAGAGAGAGGCAGAGACACAGGCAGAGGGAGAAGCAGGCTCCATGCACTGGGAGCCCGACATGGGATTCGATCCCGGGTCTCCAGGATCGCGCCCTGGGCCAAGGGCAGGCGCCAAACCGCTGCGCCACCCAGGGATCCCAATGGGAATATTTTAAAACATGTATTTTGTATATCTATGGGATTTAGAAAACTGTTTACTCCAGTAGTATTTTAAATGTCTTCCTTCAGGAGCCAGGTCTTTTGATCACATAAGATTTCTTGTTGAGAGTGTAAACTGAGCCTGCATTTGTCCTAATCGTCTGTTTCAGAAATTATACCACTGTATGGAATGTCGAGCTACATTACCCGGGAAGACCAGTACAGCAAGCCTCCACACAAAAAACTGAAAGACCGCCAGATCGACCGCCAGAACCGTCTCAACAGTCCTCCGTCTTCTATCTACAAGAGCAACTGCACAACCGTGTACAATGGTTACGGGAAGGGCCACAGCGCTGGTGGCGGTGGTGGCAGCGGAGGTGGCAGTGGAGGCGGGCCGGGAATCAAGAAGACAGAGCGGCGAGCAAGAAGCAGTCCAAAGTCGAATGATTCAGATTTGCAAGGTAATGTGCAGAGATGCTTGCCATACAGAGTAAACCATGGAGACGGAGCCTGAAAAACACCTCTTTTCCATCCCAGTGTCATGTCGTTGGTCTTTCTCCCAGCAATGACTGGGGAGCCCTTCTCAGATCATTTTCTGAATAAGAGCAGAATATTGTATCTCCCCCCCCCCCTTTTTTTAAATTAATAGTTTGTGGCAGAAATATCCTTTGGTCACAAGTGCCATGTGACATTTTACGTAACCTCGGAAAACAGGACCCGAATGGGTTTTGTCACATTAGCCCACTTCCTGTTGTCTCCCTCCAAATAGACAGACAGGGAGGAGATCCAAAGTAAAAGAGCCTTTCTGAGAAGTGTAGGGCTAGTTTAACTCCGAAAATAATTACACCTCATAAAACCACATGTAATTACTTGGTTCTGTAGTGAAATTTATCATTGTGGAATAGGAATACATGTCTGCTTAGTTTCAGGCATCCGTTCTTGCTTACCACCACCTTTGCCTGCTGAATAAAGTATTCACTGCCCAGGTGTGAGATGGAAGAAGTAAGGTCACTGTATATGAGACATCAGCTCCAAAGGGCATGTGTTTTTTTGGCTTTGTTTTTGTTGATTACTCTTGGGGCTGTGGATCGGTTAATGTGGGGAAGAGTGTGTGTTTTACAATGAAAAATTAGAAAAAAATTATTTTCTCAGATTTAGTCTGAACTTGGTCTATTGCTTCTTTTCTCATTGCATTATTTACCTCCTCAAAACCACTCTAAGTACAACACTCCATATGGTTTAGCCACGAAATAATCAGATAGAATATTATGTTTTCTGCCTCATTTCCATAAGGATCTGAGAGGTTTACACATTGGATTTAAAAACTGAGGATTCATTTTCAAAAATGAAAACTCAAGTCCTGACAAAAACTGACACAGAAGTGTTTACAGCAGCAGTATTCATAATTGGCAAAACTTGGAAGCAACTTAGATGTCCTCCAGTAAGTAAACGAACTGTGGTATATGCAGACAATGGAATATTTCCTAATGCTGTTAAAGCATGAAAAGAGGTAAAGCCACCTTAAATGCATATTACTGAAAAAACTTGCCAATCTGAGAAGACCACATTCCAAGGAGGTAAAAGACCTCTATTCTGAAAGCTAAGACATTGATGGAAGGAATTGAAGAAGACACTAAAAAAGAAATTGATGGAAATGGAAAGATATTCTATACTTAGAGATTGAAGAATTAAAAATTAAAATGTTCAAACTACCCATATACAGATTCAGTGCAATCCCTATCAAAATAACAATAACATTTTTCACAGAAACGAGAACAAATAATCCTAACATTTGTGTGGATCTCAAATAGAGAAATCTTGAGAAAGAACAACAAAGCTGAATGTATCACAAACCCAGATTTCAAGATACACTACAATGCTATAATAATCAAAACAGTCTGGTATTAGCAGAAAAATAGATCAGTGCAACAGAATAAAGAGTGCAAAAATAAATCTATGCTTATGGTCAATTAATCTTTTTAAGATTTTATATTCATGAAAGACACACACACACAGAGAGAGAGAGAGAGAGAGAGAGAGGCAGAGACACAGGCAGAGGGAGAAGCAGGCTCCATGCAAGGAGCCCGATGTGGGACTCGATCCCGGGACTCCAGGATCACACCCTGAGCCACAGGCAGAAGCCCAACCACTGAGCCACCCAGGCATCCCTATGATCAGCTGATCTATGACAAAGAAGACAAGAATATACAATGAGGAATGTATAATTATAAATGGTGCTGGGAAAACTAGACAGTTACATGAGAAAGAATGAAGCTGGAGCACTTTCTTATACCATACACAAAATAAATTAAAAATGGATTAAAGACCTAAATGTGAGACCCTAAACCATAACACTCTTAAAAAGAAGACATAAGCAATAATCTGTTGGATTTGGGCCTTAGTGTATTTATGAACATGTCTCCTCAGGCAAGAGAGAAACAAAAACAAAAATGAACGATTGGGACTACACAAAAATGAAAAGCTTTTGCGAACAAAAAGTAAAAGACAATTTACTGAATAGAAGACATTTGCAAAGGATACGTCCGATAAAGGGTTCATATCCAAAATATATAAAGAACTTATATGACTCAACACCCAAAAACAATCTGATGAAAAAATAGGCAGAGGACCTGCATGGACTTTTTTTCCAAAGAAGACATAAAGATGGCCAACAGGTGCCTGAAAAGATGCTCATTAGGAAACACAAATCAAAACCGTGAGATGTGGACTCATACCAGTCAGAATGACTAATATCAAAAAGACGAGAAATAGCAAGTGTTGGCGAGCACAAAGAGAGAAAGGAACCCTTAAGCACTGCTTATGGAAGTGTAAACTGGTGCAGCCATTGTGGAAAACGCTATGGGTGTTCCTCAAAAAATTAAAACTTGTGACTGTTTACCCAAAGAAAAACACTAATTCGGAACAATACATACCCCTGTATTTATTGCAGTGCTATGTACATTAGCCAAGATATGGAAGCAGCCCACATATCCATTGATAGATGTATGGATAGAGAGAGAAGAGTGGTATATATAATCCATAAAATGGAATATTACCCAGCCATAAAAAAGAATGAGATCTTGCCACTTGGAACAACATGGAGGGCATTATGCTAAGTAAAATAAATCAGAGAAAGACAAATAACCATATGATTTCACTTGTATGTGGAATCTAAAAAACAATAAATAGACTCTTAAATACAGAGAAGAAACTGGTGGTTGCCAGAGGGGGCATGGGGGTGGGATACATAAAGAGGATTAGGAGGTGCAAACTTCAGTTGTAAATATTAAAAAAACAAAACAAAACAAAACAAATGAGTCAGCTATTTTTTAAAGATAGAATAAAGTACTAAAGAATAAGCAAATGAATCAATGTATAGACAAGAATATAATTGAAGAAAATATAGTAGAATGAAATAAAATCACATTCTGGATTCAGAAACAAACAAAAAAACCAAAGTAGATCTCTAAACCTCATTTTCAGACTTACTAAATCAGAATCTCTTCACCTGATCTGGCTTCATGGTACTTGTTGTTTTAATCAGGCCTCCCCTGGGAATAATGTCTGCCAACATAAAGAACTACTGTCCTAAAATTAAGGATGGTTATGGGTAGCTGTGGTTCAGTAAGTTGCGCACGATAGGAGGTAGGAACTTTACTTCACCATTCTCACCTACTGAAACTGTGTCTGGTACACAGTAGGTACACAGCAAATATTTGTGGAATGAATTCTGTATTCTTAATTGGTTTGTTTTCTAGAACAGGTCTTCTGTTTGAACACACACACGGAGCTGTTGTACCGTTTCTGTCCCTAGGAAGAGCTGCTGTACCTCTAAGGGTACTGCTCTGCAGCTAGCCCCTCCTTTCATTTACTGTTACCTTCAGGAAAACAGCCGAGGCAGGACAGAGGCCCATGTCACCCTCAGGGACATGTAGGCTTCATGTTTCTTTGTATTACCTTGGAGTTAATGGTGTGTTGTGGGCATAGGGTGGTGGGACTTTGTTAGCAGGCATACTTGGCCTAGAATAGATCCAGCTTTGTCACTTGCTAACTATTTGCTTTTAGTATTCCCTGAATCTCTGTATCATCATCTGTAAAATTGGTATTTTAACTCTTTATTAAATATTAAAAGTAGCCTAGTTCAGTTCTTAACACCTCAACATAACGGTCACCCTTGTTGCTGTCTCCCTCCTGTAGTCGTAGGATCACCTTGCATCCAGGACATCCCGTTCTCTAAACCGGGATCTCTCTGCCTTCTTTCTTCCCTTTCAAGCCCTCCTCCTGCAGCTCCTTCCCCTGTAAGCCAGAAGCGCCTTCCTTCTAACACTTGGAAGGCTACACCCTGCATTCCTGGACATTTGCGTACATTGCTAAATGGTCACGACAGTCAGTCTGGTCACTGTCTGTCACCACATAAAGTTAAAAAAAGATTTTCTTGTCATGAGAACTTTAAAGATTCACTTTCTTAGCAATTCTCAAATTTGCAATACGGTGTTCTTTTTTTTTTTTAATCTTTTTTTTAAAAAGATTATTTATTTATTTATTTGAGAGAGTGTGGGCACGAGCAGGGGGGGAGGGTCAGAGGAGGAAGAAGAAGCAGGCTCCCCAATGAGCAGGGATGAGCTTGATGTGGGGCTTGATCCCAGGACTCTGAGATCATGACCTGCAGTGAAGGCTGACGCTTAACTGACTGAGCCAGCCACGTGCCTGCAATACAACATTCTTGGCTGTAGTCACCATGCCACACATTGCCTCCCTGTAACTTACCTATGTTATAGCTGCAAGTCTGTGCACCTCGATCCCCTTCAACAATTTCCCTCATCAACTAACCCTCTTCCTCTCTGGCAACCACCAGTCTATTCTCTGTATTGGTTTGGTTTTATTTGTTCATTTGTTTGTATTTTTTTTTAAGATTCCACATATAAGTAAAATACAATATTTGTCGTTTCTATCTAACTCACACGGTACCTTCTAGGGGCATTCATGTTGTTGCAAATGGCAAGATTTCATTCCTTTTTATGGTTGAGTAATGTTCCTCTGTGTGTGTGTGTGTGTGTGTGTGTGTGTACATACGTACACACCACATACTCTCTTCTGTTCACCTGTCAGTGAACATTTGGGTTGCTTCCATGTTGTAGCTACTATAGGTAATGCTGCAGTGAACACAGGGCTGCATATATCTTTTCAAATTAGTGGTTTTGTTTTCTTTGGATGAATACTCCAAAGTGGAATTGCTGAATCATAGGCTATGGAAAAATTTGTTCTCATCAGCAGAATATTGCCCAATTGATGGGCCTCGAGACTATTCTGTGGCCAAGACCCAGTTAAAATTGTCCTGTCATCTTTCATCACGGAGACTAAAGAACTTACTGGTGTGCGTCACTGGGTGGGAGGGAAGTTTCATTCCTTCCCTTTTATCCTCAGTAAGAACCTAAGCATATGACAGTAAGGAAGTTACCCAGTGGTTATGGGTTTGAAACTGAAATCCTGCAATTTTCGATCAGAATTGTAGTCCCATTACATACATCTTCAGAAAGGCGAACAAGGTTATCTGCTGATACTGTTTTGGAAAGGACTAAGGGAGTCCAGAGTGAAAAATAAAAACTTTGTGAGGTTCCACTGTCTAGTAAAATGAAAGAGACCTAAGCAGTGTCTTTAATTATGGGTGTGTGTGTCTGTGTCTGTCTGTCTGTGTCTGGGATACTGGGATAGGACAGGGGAAGAAAGGGAGTACATGTTTGATTGTGGAATCACAATCTCCACTTTGTGTCTATGTCTGCTGACCTTTACCTCATCTGTGGGTTTACCCCAGGAGTGAGGATATCTTTCTCACTCATTACTTGTTCATCTTAAAACCCTAGCAGAATTGTGAGAGATGGTAGTTATGTTTCCCTAGGCCTCAGTTTTCCCTTAGTAAGATGAACTGGTGAATTAGGGTCAATGGTTTTCAAAATCTTACCCATGAGGAGCTCCTCCTTTATCAGTCTTGTGTAGATCCTTATCTAAATACAGATCCTTATCCCATACCACCCTCCTATACATTTGGGCACATATATACCTGAAAGCAGGTAGAGTGGGTGCCACTACGGTTGGAGCAGGGGACCTGGGTCCTTGTTAGCATCCATAAGGCTTCCCCTGAGGTGAGGCCCTCATCTGGGCCTCAGCACCAGGGAGGGGCTGGTAAGATACACATACACTCATGGTCTGCCCAGACCCAAACCCAGCTCTCTGTGTTTCCCTAGGCTCTTAAAAGATGGGGAGTGAGGACAGTAACACTTGAGAGCCTCTGGCCCTTTGAATGCCACACAATTTGTGAGTGAGATTTTAAAAGGGAGGGGACTCCAGGAGGCATTCAGTTAAAATGCCTGATTTAAGCGGAAGCATAGGCCTTTTGTGGTACACCGGTAGGGCCCTCAGCCTATACTGTTGGTGCAAGAGTTCCATGTGTGCCGCCAACCTAGAGGTAGTAACTGATGTGGAGACCTCTAGAATTTTTACTGTCGTGTGGAAAAGAATTGGGACAAAATGCTAAGAATTCCAAATATAGAAGAAAATGAGGATACAGCATACTTTTGGCATTTGACCTTTGCCCTTTGGAATTGTTGACAATCCAAAGATTCAGTTATACTTTAGATGAAATTCCACCACAGAGAGTCATAATTTCTGATTGTAACACTGGAAGCTGGTGACAAAAGCATTATTCTTAGGCTTTTCTCCTTTGGACATCACAAATTGCCTTCTGACCTTAACAAGTTTCCCCTATTATCAGGGTCTTGTATCCTAATTCCTCCTCTTCCCCGACTTTTTTTTTTTTTTTAATCTCTTATATTTTGCTATCCCTGCTCAGAAAGCAGAACCTGCCCCCAGGGTCTGTTTACCCAAACTTAGCTGGAAAGCTTATTCATTCCGCCTAGGAGAGTTACAGTAGTAAGTTTGGGGGTGGTGTTTTCCTCTAGAGGTCTGAGATTGTGGACATTAGGGAGGCCTTGGAGTTTATCCTCCTGCTGGATGGCACAGGCCCCGGAGGGGGTGACTGCATGCACCTGCGGAGGGCCACAGTGGTCCCCTTTGTTTGGAAGGAGGAACCTAATGTTAATAAGGTCTGGAATGTTGGGAGTCGAGGCAGATTTTGTTCTGGAATCTCTTCTGGTCTTGGCTCCCTGTAAGAGACAACACTGGTGCTTTTCTGTGTAAGCTACGTAGGGGACTCGCACACTTCGCAAGTGGCTGATAGCTCCCTACACCTGCAACCTCTTCTGTCTCCAGAGCACGTACCCCTCTAGGTGTGCTCAGGCAGGGTGTTTGGTTGTGGAAGGGCAGGGGGCTCGTTCCTTCCTCCTGTGCTACGTGCTTTCTCCACTGCACTTGAAAACGTGCAGCCCTCTAGATGGATTCCCATCAGGGCTTCATCTCTCAGGTCTGTAGTTGCAGATAAATCCTGTGTGTTTTCACTTGTCTGCAGCTGTGGATGAATCCTAAGCATGGCAAAAATATCAAGAAAACACGAAAAAAATTAGAAGTGAGCTCAGGTCAGTGGAATTCACCCCATCTTTCTGCCAAGTACAGTCTGAAAGTGAAAATAGTCCAAACAAGCCCAAATAACTTCTATTTTTTTTTTCTTTTGAAGGATGCTATGTGGACCCCTGGCTCAAAATGCAAGAGACATTCTTTCTAGCAGGAAACTGGGCAGTTAACACCCTCTTTTCCATTTCAAATGTGGCCAGCCAGCACCGTCCAGGTCTTGGAGGCCTCTGAGCAGTGCTGCTTGAGGTCTGAGCAGACTTCCTGCAACAGCTGCCTACGTGTGGGATGCAGAGGAGACGAGCCCGGGGATAGAAGTCTGCAGAAGGAATGTGCTGCTTGTTGACATGTGCTTTCCGACCTGGGCATTATCCGCTCAAGGCCATAGCTGGAGAAATCAAAGGGCGAATAACTCATTTTTCTGCTAGGATTCCAGGGTGCCAGATTTTTTTTTTTCCCTTACGGAGGTGTTTGACTGACTTTGCTAGTGCAAAGGCCCACTGGTGGCTCCACAAAGAGGAAACTAGGGTGGCCCAAGTTGTTGCTGATGAGTAGTGTGTGTAGGTGTGTCTTTATCGAGCCGCATCACTTATCTCTTTGCCTTTTGCCCTCCCTCCCTCCCCCCCCCCCCCCCCCCCCCCGCATTGTTCTCACAGTCTGGAATGTTTTAAAGATGTTAACGACATGATTCTCTGAACAGACAGGATGAGATATTTTTGCCATGTCAATTTAAGAAGTCTTAACCCATTAAATCATACTTGAAGGCTGACATTTTTCCCTTGCATAGGAAAAGACAGATAACATGTGAAAACATTCTTTGAGTTCTCTTTTGAAATGAACGTTCACCCGAAGACTGAGGGCAGAATTTTGATTAGTTTCTACCATATGTAGTACTTAACTCCGCACACCCATATTATTTTCTCTGCCTTTTTGCTTTATTGGGAACTGGTCGCAGAGGCACTTAGATGACATCAGAACCCGTGTTGGCAAAATACATGGCATTCCCAAGAGCCCTTTAAACAGCAGGTATAAGTGATGATATGGTTTGTTTCTGGTACATACATAACCTTCAATTTTATTGAATTGGAACTTTTATATGCTGTTCTCTCATTTAGTGACGTTGAATTCTGATTTTACCGGGATCAGAGGTCATCATCACAAATGTGCCAGACTTAGAAGCCGGTCTAGGTTTTGTCCCAGCTCTGCCGCTTGTGAGCTCTGTGCCTCTGAGCAAGAGAGTTCATCTCCCAAAGCTTCAATTTCTTCTCGTGTGTCTAAAATGGGGGTAATAATAGCACTTACTTCAGAGACTATCGCGAGCTGTCCACACGATTTCCGTCACTATGTGCTTTAACAGCGTTACAGGGCACGGGGGAAGAAAGACCATGACATTTTTCTGCTTCTGAGAACTGCCTCCTGTGCATCATGTTAGCAGAACCCCAGCTTCCTGGGAGCGTACCCCTCAGAGTGCCGAAGGGCGAGCATCCTGCAGGCTGGGTCAGCATTGAGTAATACTGACTGCCAAGGACTTGAGATTCAAGAGGATTCTGTGGAGCATCCAGTCCCCCCAAAATTCTCTTCACCATTGCTACTCCTAACAACCCGAAGAATCCTGAGCAAGAAGGCAGTTCCGTCCTTTCTCCTCATCATTCCCCTGCCTCCTTCTGAGACTGAGGAGCAGAGCATGCTGGGCCAGCCTGAGTCCATGTTTGAACTTGCTCAACATATTGACTGCTCCAAATCACTTTTTGCTAGTGTTGGACAAAAAAGGGAAGGAGGTTAGCCGGAGATGATTCGGGCTAACGACAGCTGGCCTATATTTATTTTGCCAACACTGATACTACTTGCTGCAGCATAGTTAGTTAATCCAAGAGGGTAAGCTAACTAGGAAACCCACTAGGTTTCATAATCTTTCACAATTTTTCCTTACACCTCAGAAGTCGTTCAGCCATCACTTCCACATCCCATTGCTCATATCCTGTTGGTCATATATTGTGTCTGTTGGTACATTGTGGAAGGCCCAGAGGTAATGAATACCAGGAGAAGATCGTCATGGGGTAGGGTGGCATCACAGAGGCTGGCCACCACATGCTGTGTGGAACCAGAAACCGTTTCTATTAATACTCCATCTGAAATAGTCTCCCCCTTTGTGATGGAATTTTGGCAACTTTCCAACTGTTATGTCGGCCTCGATCCTGTCACTGGATCTCCTTCTGTGGAAGGGTCCTCTGGTATCCCTCCTGTAACTGCTATATGAAGAGGGCTTTGGAGGCCCAGCTCATTATAGTGTGACAGTTGTAGTCACATTGCAAGTGCATTTATTATATAGAGCATCTTTTTTTGCCATGAGCAGCCTTGGCTTTTAGTTTAAATTTAATTTGCCCAACCCAACACACCACCGTGTCACAGACTGTATCACCCTGTTCCAGTTTGGGGTGCTTTAATAAGACCTTGAAATTCTGTTAAGAAGAGTGGAATACACATGTGAAATAGGACCGGTCCAAGGGAAACAATGGTGATGCTAGCTTAGTGCTTCTGATTGAGGATTTACAAAGTCAACAGTGTAAATGTCTCTGTAGTTGATTATAAGATTTCCTCTTTTTTTCCCCCCCTCTGGTGCTGAATTTGCATTTCAAAAAACTAACTCTGCTTCCCGCCAAGATCGGCACTCCTTTCCAGCTGCATCAGAAGAATGGGGCTTTTCCATGTAGGTGTTCTGCTCAGAAAGGGGGCAGGAAAGACCAGGTCAAAGTGGTGGGGATGATTTGTTCCAGGCACAAAAGGGAATTGTGATGGTTTAGGAAGACTGGAAAATAAGGAGGCCAGATTGAAATGAGAAGGATCTCGGGGGAATGGCAACAGTGAAATAAAAGGAAGTGGTAAAAGTAGGAAAACAAGTAGAATGAAAGGAATAAAATGCAGTAGACAGGGAAGATTAGATGGAATGTGGAATAACATTAATTTAGGAAAAACAAAGAGATAGAAAATCAGAGGGGATTCATGGTTTTATTTCTGTACCTTCCACTTCTCTTGCTTGCTAGGTTAACATTTTCCGGCAGAGTAGGGTGGAGAGGGGAAAGCCTGTTTGCTCTTTTGTGGTCCTTGAGCCCTTTTATTGGCGGCTCCACTTTGAACAAATTTCCGTGTGAATAAAACGCTTTTCCTATCTGGACTTTCCTAACAGGCCTTCCTCCTGTGCTGGCTTAGAGCATCTCCTGCCAGGGTATGTTGATTTGATAAGCAAATTAGAAATGAAGTCTTCTGCATAGACATCTGAAAGGAGTTAGCAGTACATTAGATTGAAGTATTAGGTTTTTGAATAGTGACATGTAGTTAAAGTGATATTTTCAGAGTTGGGATGTGCTTAAAAGCTGGAAATTCAGCAGTTTCCCCCCCTTTTTTGGTTTTAGCTAAAAAACTAACAAGGATAAGTTCTAACTAACTCAGTATAAGTTCCTAGCCCTTCTTCTTGAGTTACTGTGATTTTGTTCAAAGTAACCTGCTTTAATTGAAGATGGTGTAATTACTATCAGGTCCTGTTACTGAAGTGACTTTAGTAACTGAGGTGACTGGAAATGCAGTTTGGTTTTTTTTTTTTTTCTGAATGGAAAAAGTTCTCTTTTACTTACCTTTGTATATAGTAGGAAGTAGTATGGATGGCATTTCTATTAAATGACCAAATTTCACTTTCTAGACATGTTAGAACTACACTATGAAAGCAAGATGAGGAAAAGGAGGGAAGAGCTGTGTCTACTAGCAGTTGTCGTCGTCGTCGTTGAATTTTCAGAAATGCATTTATTACTGCTAGTTTTAATTCACACAGCAAACTTACATTGACCTATTTTCCCCTATTATTTGAAAAGACAAATTATTATATGGAACAGCAAGATCCTTAAAACCGGGAGGAATGGAGAAATTGCCATATTTTGGTTCACTGAGTTCCTCAAAACTATTTAAGTATTTTGCCAAGCACATTAAAAAAAATATTTAGTCTTTCACGAAGATTTATATTTTGGTGGACTGTTGCTCCAGGAAATTCATAATATATCAGCATCTCTTGAAAGCTGCTAAAAATCATGTGTTACTTCAGTGAGAAATGGTTATTAATGCCTTAATTCTTCAGCGATCAAGTTTTTTTTTTTTTTGAAATGCTCTAACACCATTAATATTATTTACTGTTCACAGTATCACCCATGAAAGGATGGCTCCAATTTGATTGCAGTTTTCAGTTTGAAGTGAGGCATCTCCTTGAAGGTTTCCATGTCTGTGAAGTGTTATTCTCCATCAGTTTCTCTGGATTTAGTGGGTTCAACACTGTCTAGAAGATCATGCATGAGGGCAGAGCTGTCTCTATTAGGTTTGTTAAGTAACTACTGTATTAGTGTTTCACAAAGAAAGGTTATATTTTAGGTAGTAAAGATCCATACCTTGTAGAATCAGTAGGATTTTCTCCTGATTTGCACGATTCTGCAGTGCATATATGCCTGTTTTCTGCATCATTTCTTCTAAATCATTTCAAGGCCAGTTGATTAGCATTCTGTGTTCATGCTACCCATAGTTGGAATGGGAGATACTCACAGTCCTCTTTTATACATTAGTCTCTCTACTTAAGCTTTCAGAAGTTTGGTGTCCTGAACTGGATAATCCATGGGATGTTTTATATCCAGAAATTAGGATTCTCACACATTCTTCTCTTTTTGTCCTACTTTACTTATTCCTTGCATTTTAAAATTCTGTGAATTCTTTTCTCCCCCTACTCTGTATACCTGCCTTCCTTGACCTGCCTTATTTATTCATCACTAATACTCTAAGTGGCCTTTTAAAATCCAGAACTTTTTAATTCATTCATTTGTTCATTTACTACTGGGGTGTTTTCATTTCGTTTTGCTTTCAAGGAAGTAGAAGAATGTTTTCCACTACTTGATTGTTACTTTTGAAGAATAAAAGTTCAAGACTTGCTCTTAAGACTGGGTTTCAGGCTCATTGAGTTCATCGGAAGAAAGGGATAGAGAGAGCTCTTCAGTATAAGTTCCTGGCCCTTCTTTTACAGGAGCGTGATCCACATGGTTGGTTATCTGTGCCCCCTTATTTTTTCTGTTCCTTCCTGCTCACCCCCTTTGTCCATGTTGTTCTTCGGCAATCTCCTCCCCAGTGAGTAAACAGCCCTGGGGAGGAGGATAGGGAGGATGTGTCCAGGTGGCTGGTGTTCATAGCTCCAGTAGAGGTTTGGTGTGTGAGGAGAGCCTGATACTTAGAGTGACGCTCAGAACTATCTGCAGGGTTCATTCATCATATTGAATAGGCCCATAGGAAACTTGTTTCTTGTTTTTGGTTTTGTTTTGTTTTTTGGCCAAAAACAATTGAATATTAGAAACTGTAGGATTTAAAAAAAAGAAATTTTATGATTCAACTCATATTGCGTTCCAGATCCCCAGTGGTTGATAATCCTAAGTATCCTGCGAGGTGTATCTCTGTTCTATTTTTCTCCTATTGCGATGCTCTTTCAGTGTTATTTTCCTCTTTAAATGTCAAGAAAGACTAAGAGGCTTGGGAAGAGAAAACCGTGAACCCTGAGGAATGCAGATGATTTGCCCAATGAATAGGTTAGTTTTTGTAGTCAGCATATGACAAGTGATTTCTTAAGATTTTATTTATTTGAGAGAGAGCGGGTACACGTGGTGAGGGGAGGGCCAGTGGGAGAAGCGGACCCCCCGCTGAGCAGGGAGCCTAACCTGGGGCTCAATCCAGGACCCCTCATCATGACCTGAACCGAAGGCAGACGCTTCATAGTTTAGCACTGTGTCATGCGGGCACCCCACAAGTGATGTTTTTGGGGTGCAGTGGATCAGTTACCCATTTAAGGCAAGTTATTGATGGGTTTTAGAAAGATACCAAGGCATAAGCTGGAATAAGATCACAGTGCCCAGGATGTTTACTTGAAAACAGTGGCTAGAGTCCTATTGATTAATGCTGGTGAATGAGACACCAAAATGAAAAATAAACCATCCCTAGACAAGTGGTAATCATAGGTAACGATTATGTTAATTATACTTTATTTAGTTGGTGGTTTTGTTCCTGGAAAATTACTTTTTTTTTTCCCCAAAATTTGAGGCATTAGAGAGTTGAATGTTTTGTGGAAACTCCTGTGTGTAATTTTTCAGTTTTATCCGACTTCAGAGGTCTACAGGGAATATTTTCAGGCCTAGATTTATGGGGCTGTACATAGTATCTGCTACCAAAAGAACATTTTGCCATCAGGCTCATTGGAAAGCATCTTGTCTTTCTTTCTGTTATACTGTTGTGAGCAGATGTTCCCTCAGCATTTTGGAATTATTTTAATGCACAAGATGGAAAAAAAAAAGGAAAATCAAAAGAGAAAGATAGGCATCAGTTTCTGTGACAAAGAAACTGCTTTTGAGCAGGAATAGATGTCAGTATATTCCATCTTTTTTTTTTTTTTTTTTTTATCCCTGTGCTAGATTTGGGATAATACAGTGTAGTGAAAGTCTGCTGTCACACCCCAAAGATTCAGTAGCAAATTCCAGGTCTGTATCAGTAGGAGAATGGACTCAGTGAAAGTTTGTGATTAAGCTCCAGCACAGCCCTGGCACACAGTATGAACTCAGTTTATTTAGTTCTGCTTTGTTCTGTCTTCATACTGATTTACTGCTGTCTGTGAAGAAGCTTAGTACAACGGAGCATCTACCTCTGATAGCCTAGGTATTCGCTTCCCTGACCTCCACAGTTCTGGAGAGAATCTAGAGAGGACCATTTTGTAGGTCAGAAGCCTGAAGCCAGTGTCACTGGACCGAAACCAAGGTGGTGACAGGTCGAGCTCCCTCCAGAAGCTCTAGGGAAGAATCTGTTGGTTAGCTCTTCCAGCCACTGGTTGCCGCGTGCCTTGGCTTGTGGCCGCATCACTCTCGTCTTCAAGACCAGCATCCTCCAACCTCTCTCTGCCCCATCTTCTCCTCTCAGTGTGTCAGATCTTTTTCTGCTGCCTCCTTACACAAATAGATACTATTTGAATGAAGCCCACTCAAGTAATCCAGGGTAATTGTCACATCTCTGAGTCCTTAATCATATCTCCAAAGATTTGGCCGTGTAAAGGCAGTATTCCTGGTTCCAGAGATGGGGATGTGGATAGCCTTTGGGGGCTGTTTTCAGCCTTACCCCAGGCTCCTTTCAATCTCATCAGGCTAAAACCCTGGCCAGAGCCAGCCCCTTGGCCTGCCTGCTGTCAGGTCTGATTGAGGCCGTCCCTCACCTTTCTCAGCACCAGCCACAGCCTCTTTGGTGACCTACAGTTAATGTAAATGGCCGCTAGCAGTACCGAGTATCTATTTCTCGTAACATAGGCCAAGAAGCATTAAGCAGAGCTACCTCCTCCCTAAGGTAGGTTGCTTTGGGGAAATTTCTGCACAGTAAGTTAAGCTAGTGAAGTCGAGTCACCAAGTTAAATGCTGTAACAACTGTTCACTTTAACTCTGAAAGTACAAGTGATTAGTCTCATGGTTGTACGTGTGTATAAACATGTAAAATGGTGGTTGTGTATTTTCAGGACATATTTAATAGAAGTTAAAGGTCAGGGTCTGGATAATTATTTTCTTTTTAAAGATTTATTTACTGGAGAGAGAGTGCAGACACACTCACACGTACCTGCAGGGGAGGGGCGGAGGGAGAAGCAGACTCCCTGTTGAGTGGAGAGCCTGATGCGGGGCTCACTCCCAGGACCCAGAGACCATTACCTGAGTCAAAGGCAGACGTTTAGCCGATTGAGGCATCCAGGTGCCCCTGTATAATTAATTACTTTTAAGAGATGATTAGTTAGTGGCATTTCCCAAGAAGTGAAAGAAACCTATTTGGAACTTGTTTTTTTACAAAAGGAAACTAAGGGCAGCCCCGGTGGCCCAGTGGTTTAGCACCGCCTTCAGCCCAGGGCCTGATCCTGGAGACCCGGGATCGAGTTCCATGTTGGGCTCCCTGCATGGAGCCTGCTTCTCCCTCTGCCTGTGTCTCTGCCTCCCTCTCTCTCTCTCTCTCTCTCTCTCTGTCTCTTATGAGTAAATAAATAAAATCTTTAAAACAAAACAGAAACAAAAAGAAACTAAGATAGTTTTCACCTAGCGTGCGATCAGACTCACCAAGCTTTTAAAAGAATTCCTAGTCATTCTGTGGTGGTAATGACTACCTGTTATAGAATGCTCCTAAAGAGATTCCACATACTCGTGCTTGTTAGGTATTGACTGAATAGCTGATGTTATAGATCAGTTACGTACGTCCCTTTTGTGGTGACTGTTATGTAGGTGAGGTCTCCTAATTGGTTTAATTCTTTTTTTTTTTTTTTTTTTTTTTTGGTTTAATTCTGAAGAAGAATTAAATGCAGAGTGAGTTGTCATGGGGGTTATAAGTCGTGCATCCTTGTCTGTCTTGCTGGGTTTTAGATTACTGCCTGGGGTAATAAAACTTGTGTCTCACAGATTTCCTTTTTCCCCTTTTGGTGGGCATCCTGCCTGGAACGGAAGGACATGGAGGGTTTTAAACTTCATATAAGATAGTATTTTAAATCCGTAAAGGTTCTTACCTGCTTCAGGGACTTGGTGGGAAATAATGTATCAACGTTACGTGTCTTCTGTGTAACTGTAGAGTTTAAAGCAGATCACTGTTGGATGAGGAAATTAGGACCCTGTATCTGCTGTAGGTTTTCAAAAATGACCTGGACAGTTATAAGGAGTTCTAAAACAAGAGGTTAATGAGAATAATGAAGTACAGAGCCTGGATTGGTTAAGTGAAGAGAAAAGAAGATCCTGCTGGGCGGGGTGGGGGGGGGGAAGGAATGAAGTTTTGACAAGACCTGGAAAACTCAGCTGGATTATCCAGTATCTGCCAAGATGATACATGACAGAAAATAGGTGCAGATGCCATGCCAGTCTGCAGATAGGAAATCGAGAAATTAAAGTACCAGTCATGTAGCTCCCAGTCTTGCCTGTAGCCAGGTTGAAGCTGTATCAAATGTGCTAGTTTAGTCGGGTAACCAGCTCTTAAGGTATTAATAAAGGGGGAAAGAAGCTGAGGGAATCACATCATGTTACCTGCTTGGAATAGTTTCTCTAATCTCACTTTTAATGATTTTAAAACATTAAGTCTGTCCAATTTAAACCACTTAACTCTGCCCATAGTCATGAGCCTTTAGTTTTAGCTACTTACGTGTTTTTTCCATAAGAATATCAATCACTCACTCACAGCATATACTATACCCTGCCAGTTCCTTTTGGAACCAATTTAAATGAGAAAAATAAAGGACTTTGGGAAAAAGTATTTAAGTATGTCTGGTAAGTTGTTTTACTATTTGAGAACAACTCTGGAGACCAAAATATATTTTCCATTTAGTAGAATTTGGCTTTTTTTGTGAGCCACAACATTCGTGGAAATATGTTGAAATCTTAAATGTAGAGAATGACTTCTTTCTTTTGGTATTACTTGCTGTCCAAAGTGATGTTACAGGCTACACTACTATATGTCTCTGACCAGCAGCATTCAGACCACAGTGAAGCATTCTTATCATGATCCACAACTTTCTGTTGTGGATTCTTTTGATTGTAGAGCAAGTATGCTACAGACCTGTGTTTTTCTATGGGGTATTGAGTGCGTATTCTCTGTCACTTAAGTCGTAACTTTAAGATATTAGTCCCATCTACTAAAACTTGGGTCTAGAAAATCACATTGATGATTTCAAAACAAGTCCTAGGTTTCTGGATCCCTAAAACACATTTTATCAAATGTGACCATTTTCCTACATTTTCAGTGTTACTGTAGGCCTTGCTTACTTTTTAAAGAGCAGTTTTAGGTTCATAGGCAAAATGGAGAAGAAAGTACAGAGACTTCCCATGTACAGCACTTGATATATTATATTATATTATGTTATGTTATATTATATTATATTATATTATATTATATTATATTATATTATATTATATTATATTTATTTAAAGATTTTGTTTATTTTTGGAGAGAAAAAGGACACATACACGTGCTAGCATAAGTGGGGGCCGGCGGGGGAAGAGGGACAGAGGAGAAGCAGGCTCCCCACTGAGCAGGGAACCAGTCAAAGGACCCGATCTGAGCCAAAGGCTCAGTGTCAGAGGCAAAGACACTCAACTGACTGAGCCACCCAGGCGCCCACAGGGCTTGTTTTTATATCTGTGCGTGTATGTGTGTGTACACACTTCCATAGAGTCTTTATTCCCCGAGCTAGTCTCTCTGCTTTAACTTTTGTTCCCTTACAGTTCATTCTTACCACAGCAACCAGGGAGACCTTGTTTAAACCCTCTGTGTTTTCCTCTCGAATTGAACGTGAAGTGCAGACCTTTTACCCCAAATCCGAAGTCAGTCTCACCTGGCTGCTACCTCAGCTGCTTCCGGGCCTAGTCCAGCCCTCTGGGCTCAGGCCGTACAGGGTTGTCCTCTAGTTTTTCTAACATGGCAGAGCCTTCCTTTTTTCTATTCCCTCTGCTTCCAAAGTTCTCTTGTTCTTTGCGTCTGGAAGGTCCCCCTCATCCTTCCCGGAGTCCCCCAAGACTCCGGGAGTCTTCAGAGCCAGTGAGGCCTTGTTGGATGACCCCGTCACATCACCCTTTCAAAAATATTCTTCCTGGCGCCTACCACTGGCTGAGCTCGTCGTGTTTGTTCATGGGCATGTGTGTTGTCTATATGCACCCCCAGAGTTCACCCTGAACGTATTAGAAATGGATTGGAGTTGTCAGAAGTTTAAATGCAGAGCTCATTCAAAGGGACTTTCAGACCTGTTTTTGGATAATATGAATTGCTGAGTTTGTTTTTTATTTAAAATTTTTCATTTTTATAAGGTTTGAGTTAAAATATGGAATTCCATTGCAGTTGGAAGGAGTTAGCAGATAGTTTATTACGAACGTTCGTATGCCAGAATTGCACAGCATGTAGCGTTGAATGCTTTTTTGAGGAACTGAACTGCCAGGTAAGAATTTTAAGCTACGCCTATTTCAGCCCCACAGATAAAGACCTTTTCTATAAATGAAGTCTTCTATTTCCCTCCTGCTAAATACATAAACTGTCATCACCATATCCCCTCTCCCCCATTTTCGTTTACTAAGAGTTACCCTGTTTGGAGGGGGTTTCAGAGTCATGGGCAGTCCAGTATCATTTCTGCTGTCATTAGTTCTTACCCTTTGGTGGAATCTGGACTTTGTGTTACGCAATTTTCATTGAGTTTCGTGTAATTCATAAGTTAAAATTATAACTTCATTCAGATACTCCCGACTGCATGGAAGTAGATATATTTCAGAATGTTAAAGTTTTTATATGGAAACTGATTCAACCTTTGGTTTGAAACTGTTGATTTCTTCCATAGTTTGGGGGTGTTTTTCAGACAACAGCTTTTAGTAGACTGTTTCTCTTAACACTTTTACTAAAAAATCTTTTTAAAAAATGATGTTACAACTTCTTTTGTGTTACTTAGCACCTTTGGCACCCACAGTAGTTTTATACACTCTTATTCTATAGAAAGATAAGATGAAAATACTTTTTTCTGTTGGGAAACACTGTGGATCCTGGCTTTTTTTTTTTTTTTTTTTTTTTTTTTTTTTTTTAAGATTTTATTCATTTACTCATGAGAGAGAGAGGCAGGGACACAGGCAGAGGGAAAAGCAGGCACCATGCAAGGAGCCCAACATGGGACTGGATCCTGGGTCTACAGGATTATGCCCTGGGCTGAAGGCAGGTGCCAAACCGCTGAGCCACTCAGGTATCCCCCAAGGATCCTGACTTTTTAACCACCCTGTACCAGTGTTAGGGGCTGTTTGCCCCACTTGCTCCCACTTGGCTTTCTCAGCCAGGGCTTCCTCACATGGTTACCCTGCTCCTTTGAGGAAGCTCTTAAGTGGACTTCCAGTCTGGGCCAGAAATAAAAGTGGGGATATATCACCTTCCAGATGTTAATAGAATGAGAGAGCAGCACGGTTGACTTTTAGAGTGTTATCCCCCAGTAATAGCATTCTAGGAAAGAAAGCCTCTGTGATATGTAGCCTAGGAGATATGCTTGTTCTGGAAGAGCCCATCTGAATAAGAAGCAAAATCCTGGCCCTTATGATACCGTCACTGAGGTCCACATTACCACTTGGCTGGAGCAGAGACCTTAGTTACAGCTCAAAAGATTCTAGCAGTCTGAACTCAAGATACAGGAGATATTATAAACCTGTGTTTGCTTGAAAACCATGTTGTCACCAAGATCAGGAGTCAGAATCATTCCTTCTGCTCTCGGCAATAACTCTGAAGGTGGGGGATGATGGAAAGGTATTTCAGTGCTTAAAAGAAATAAAACAGTACCGTGAGTCATGCTTGTGACTTTAATAAAATTTGGATGTTTTGTTTGGTTAGAACACTTTTTCTGTTCCTACATTGAGCTGTGGTGACCACTCCATAGAGTCTGGCTAGAGGTGCCTTTAGTGCCGTTAGAGCCTTAACGGAAAAGTAGCTGAGTTTTGTGACAATGGGGAGCAGTTTCCAGCACCCTGATCCTGTGTCTGGTTGGTAATTAACAGAGGTTATGGGATTGCAGTGGGGGAAAGGACTACTGCAAAAGACACAACCTCATTCTAGACACAACTGGATGTGGTCTTTTTTTTTTTTTTAGGTGTTACCTCTTAAAAGTTTCAGGGAATTTTTAATTTCATATTTTGGGCAAATATTCTTTATTTGAGCCTTTGGGTTTTGCTAGAGAGCACGGAACCCTAAAACCTCAATGTGGTGATCTTGGAACCTTCTTAATTTGTCTTCCTATCCTTAATCTCTCTTCCGACTTCCTTTCACTCCTCTGAAAATTAACACCTGCCAGCGAGATCAACTGTATGCTGCTTTCACTGGATACTGGTGTCTCAGAATCAGTCCTGGCAACTAATGTAAAGTAAAATTTGGAAGACGCCCGGATTCTCATGGAGTTGTGCAAGCTGAAGTTATTAAAGAGGATTAGGGACCACAGCTGGTGAGCAGATGGAATGCTTATAATTTCACAATCTTAGGTAGCGGTAAACCTAAATCTGCACAAAACCTATTTGGGTTTTCTCTAGTTCATTTCACTCTATCCTGCTGGAAAAAAAAACCCTGGTTGACTGTGATACCTTAATTGTTGTAGGTGATAAGCCTTAATAGGTGATGTCGTTCGTGATTCGGTCATGCAATTTCTATCCCCACTGCACTGTAGTAACCACTGTTAATAATGTACTTCTCTAAGGCTCAGTAGATAGAGACGAGAGATGAAGACTTTTCCATTTCATCCGAGATGTAGAAGTGAAGACTACTTTGCAATAACATGACCAACGTAGAATAATTACAAGATGATGAAGAGTAGTTCACATTTCAGTAATTACAACTAAGTTGTTCAACCATTTGCTGCTGAAAGAAACTCTTGAATCCATTTCTTTGGCTCTTTTTCAGTGTGTTCACTCCATTAGAAATTCCTTTTCCATGCAGTCAGAAAAGTCCTTCTAGGCCAGCCACCTTCAAGTACCCCATAGCCTAATCATAGGCCACTGCCCTCACACCCCCAACCCCCAGGTCCAGTTCCTCTCTGTTTGTGCCGGCTTATGATGGGGGCCTTCCAACAGAGCATCTGTTCCTCTCAGGAACACAGGCCTGGGCCACACTGTTCACAAAGGAAGGTATTTGGGGCTTTTTTTGCTCAGTGGTTTTAAGAAGGTCAGATTGGGAGCTCCATTCTGCTATGACTACGCAACTGTGTTAATTTATGTTTTAATGGCTGTTACTTCATCTAAGAACAGGTTTCATATCTGCTACACAGTTGAGCCACTTCTTGATCCTTACTGATGAAAGACTTAAGAAAAATGGCTGCTCTCCTTTGGAGCTAATACTGAGTGTCTGAAAATATAGCAAAGCAGCTGGAGCCATAAATAAGTTGAGTAGTCTGGATACACTCTGTACTAGCTAGTTGGGAAGAAAACAACACACAGATATTTCAGGTGGCCCTGCACAGCAAACAGCTGTAGTTTATGGGCCAACATAGTCTCTGTTCTTCTGGAACCAGTTTGTGCTTCTTCTCTAAAGCCACAGTCAGCTGCAAAAATATTGTAACATGTGTTTTGGAAGCAATTACTGCATAATAGCGTTCTAGCCTCAAAACATCCTGAATGATCCATTTCTATACATGGGGGCGGGGGGAGGGGAAGGGGAGAAAATACTATGTTACTGATGCATTGGCATGGAGTAGTCTGTAGAATTATAAGAAGTGGTCTTTTTTTTGGATCTGCTTTACAAATGATTTTTGGTAGCTTCTTTTTGGATTTCTAAATTGGCCTCTGTCATTGGATGTGACCTCTTATGGAAGCATAGTATAAACACATTTTAACTTTCAGTGTAATTATTTTGTACTGAACCAAGTAGTCTAGCAGTCCCTTCAAACTGATTTATTTATCTATCCTAAGTAAAATTGTTCTCCCCACCCTTCTCTTATTCCCTTTGGATGTAGTAGATGGCAGGATGAGAGGAGGTTTTGGAGGTTCCCCAAGAAAAAATAGACTGAGAATCAGAAGACCGAGGGTTCATACTGGGGGCTCTTTTTGATTTCGCCTGTGTGATCTTCAAATTCTTAAAATCTCTGGTTGGCAGAGTCTGTATCTAGAAAATGGGTACTGATGCCAATTATTATATTTGCAAATATATGGTACACGTATTTGATTCCTAGGGCTGCTGTAACTGAGCACCACAAACTAGGCAGTTTCACCAACAGAAATCTTCCCACAGTGCTAGAGTCTAGAAGTCCAAGATCAGAGTCTTGGCAGGGTTGATTCTTTCCGATGGCTGTGAGGGAAGGATCTTTTCCAGATCTCTCTCCTTGGCTTTTAGATAGCTGTCTTCTCCCTGTGTCTTCATATTGTCTTCCCTTTGTATGTGCCTATGTCCAAATTTCTTCCTCTTACAAGTTATGACATTAGTCAGATTGGGTTTGGGCACACCCTAACGACCTCATTTTAACTTAGTTACCCCTGCAAAAAACACGGTCTCCAGATATAGTCACTTTCTGAGATACTGAGGGTTAGGACTTCAATATATGAATTTGAGAGGGAACGCAGTTCAGCTAATAACAATACCGTATAGAGGCCTATCTAATTACAAACGAATATTCTTAGACTGTACTTGATGTTTAAGACTCACTGATGTTTTCTTTCTTTACGGTTAATTTGCAAGTGAAATGATGCACCTTTTACTCTGTAGGCATTAGATGGAACTTCTGTGCACACACCATTCTGGTTCCTATCTCTTAGGACATTTTTTTGCTTGACTCTTAGTTGTAGAGGATTATCTGGGATTTTATGGGGGAAGTTTCAGTGAGTTGAATTGCTTACTGCCAACAGCATCAAATCTAAATTAATTTTTTGCTTAAGGGTAGATAGACTCTCATTTCGTCGTTAAAGTTTGAGCAAATGGCACCATTTTACTCAAAGTATCTAACTCCTAGACTGCTTGCTATACAGGTGGTAAGCTGGTAAAGACTGAGCCTGCAGCGAAGCCAAAGACTTTGTGGGCCTGGGATAGAGAGCAATGCAAAGAATGAGATCCCTTAATGGAAATTGCTGAGCTTTTCGTTTACTGGGATTGCAGTCGGAGGACTGTTAATTATGGGAAGAAAGGCAACCAGATGGTCACATACTGCAAGGCGAAAAGGAGAAAGGGTAGTCAGGGCAATTGGAAGCATGCATTAAGATTGCAAAGAGGGAGACTTGCAAATACTTTTGCAGGTCACATTTGCCTCTGTGGCTGAGTAATTAATTGCTAAATAGACATAATAGAGTCATCTCAAATGGTTCTTTAGAGATGCAGGATTTGTGCACACACACACAAAAAAACTATTGTGGAACAGGAAAGCTGGAAAACAACTAACTTGACTAAACAAAACCAGGGCATTTTAGCCACTAAAAACAACCTCGTGCATTCTGATTTAATTTTCTGCAATTAGATTAGTACATAACAAATTAAAAAGTTACCATGAGTAGATAAAATGCTCCGTTCTTTTCCAAGATACTGTCCAGAGTGAGATCCAGGAATTCTCCGTTGCTTGATTAGTTATGTACTCAGTTGCATTATCATCACAGCAAGCTTGATGGCTTTGTTGAGTTGTGTGTCCGGCAGACTTAGCTTTAGTTATAGAAATGTTTCTAAACCACAAGAAATTTAGGATTCTTACGGAATTTATTTAATATGTGCATGCTGGTTTCCTGTGTAAAAATGAAGATCTACAGGTGTTTGACACAGTTGGGTCATAATATGTTATCTGGAATAATGTCATGAGCTATCCAAGTGTTTTCCCCTTGCAACTCTCCCCATCATGATGTCTATCGTGTACTTAAAAGATTAAGCAGAGATTTTTTTAAAGCAGAGATTAAGAGATTAAGCAGAGATTAAAAGCAGAGTATGTGCATTTATAGGTAGTGCTTCTCTCCATTTATTCAGCCATTCGTTCAGTAAATGTTCCAGTGCTGAGCACAGAGCCTAGGCCCTGGGGAATCAGTGACTCAGGGCACAGACCTGGCTCCTGTGCTCAAGAAGCTCACCCTTAACCATTTTTTGTAGAGGCGAAGGGGCTTACTGTGAATAAGAACATACAGTGGGCCCTGGAGAGGAGGACAGGATGTGAGAGGAGATCCTACAAAGAACACCGTTGTGCCTGGGGGATAAAGACAACACTGCCTGGAAGAATTGATCTCTCAGCAGAGACAGGAGGGAGGCATCAGCTAGACCAGGAAGGGATGGACAGACTCATGTGCTGCTTCTTCCGCCTTTGGGTAACTTAAAAGAGTGTCTGTTACAAATTACCCTCTTATATTTTGGTGTTGCATAATAGGAATTTTATCATTATAAAATTGCCTAGATGAGGGGTTGTCAGTTTGATGTATTTGCTGAGAGCCATATTGTGAATCTCTTTATCTTTCATAATGTTTTCGGTCCCCCCCCCCCCCCCCCCACCCCGCTCTACTTTTTTTTGGCCGGATCTCTTCTATTTTTTCCTTCTGTGCTATCTTGTTTTTTCTTGTGCATCTTTACTTCTTGTCCAGTTTGCTCTGTGACCCAAATAAAATGCTGCTCTTGATGATGGGTTTTCCCCAGACCTGATGAGCTCACCAGAATCCAAGGCTTGTACAACCTTAGCTACTAGGAGATGGAGATCAGAGGAGCATGGCTGATCATCTGCAGACATGAAAATGGGCCTCGTAAGGAGTGCCCCTTGTAATGCTAGTTTGGGGCATAAATGTAATAATTGCAGTTCTCAGACCTTGTAACTGAATTTTTCCACGTACCTGCAAAAGGCTTCTCTGTATTAAGGCCTGTGACTGCCCTGCTTTGATTAACTAGGCCGGTCCATTTGAACAACAGTCACCAGCTGCATAGCTTAAAAGAATCCTTTATTTTGTACAAAAACTAAATATGTTAAATTCCAAGTGATTTAATTTTATGAAAGACTTAGAATGAGACACCAAGATCAGCGCATGTGACTTTGGTACAGAGTATATAGTTTGCTTGAAAATAACGCACAACTTCTTTCATGTTGAGCTTGGATTTGTGAGACATCTGCTCTGCCATAGATATTTGAGAGAGTAAAATCACAAAGCCTTAGGAGTAGAGGGCTTCTGGTCGTCAAGGAGTGATACTAGTCTTGGAGAAGAATCTCTGATAGCATCCTCCATGTAGACGTTGTCTGCTCCGTGTAGACTTTTTCTGCCCAATCTAACTTTCCATTTTAGTTTATTCCTCTGTGATGTGTTTAGAATATAGTCCGTCTTCTTTTCTGGACTGGGGCAGATGGTGCTGTCTCTTTTGATTATCTGTTTTTTAAAGGGAAATGTTGATTAGGAAGAACAAGAAGTGAAACGTGGCCAGATTAAATTGAGAGCAGAAATTGTACAGTCTGAGAAGAGCCAAATGTGTTCAGTGTTTTTTTACTTAAAGTTTACCGTGATTCTTATTTGACTTTCCAGAGTTCAAGTTTGCTATAGTGTGTTTGTTCTCGTTTCCTTAGGTTTATTATGGTCAGGGACTAAGGAGTCGTTTTCCAGAATTTATAACCTGCTAAATCAGATAATGGCTTGAGATTTGTATTTAATCTGGATTATGTCTTTGTTATTTATGGGTTTGGTGTGTTACATTGTGTAAGTTTAAGGTGTATAGTGTGTTACTGTGATACGTTTATCTTTTGTAATACCTTTGGCCAATTAGTGATATTTATCACGTCACATAATTATAGCACATATTGTCCGTTTTCATTGTACTGTGCATTAGATCCCTATGGCTTAATTATTACACTTTATAAGCTTGTACCCTTAAATACCATCACTTTTATCTCCTCAACCACTCTCCTCCCCTTCTACTCCCCTTTTCCCAATCCCCTTGTACCACCATTTTACTTCATTTTTTTTTCTTGGTTTTTAACTTTTAGCTTCTCTGTAAGTGATACATAGTACTGGTGTTTGTCTGACTTACCTCTTGCTTAGCATAATGTGCTCCGGGTTTATCCATGTTGTCACAAATGGAAAGATGTCATTCTTTCTCACGGACTAGTAATGCCCCCATGGAGCGTATACACCACATCTTTTTAAATCTGTTCATCTACTGATGGGCATTTGGGTTGTTTTCATATCTTGGCTATTGTGAATCATGCTGTGATAAACATGAAAGTGCATATATCTCTTCAGAATCCTGTTTTCATTTCCTTTGGGTAAATTCCCAGAGGTGGAATTGCTGGATCATATGGGAAGTCTATTTTTTACTTTTTGAAGAATCTCTCCATATTGTCTTCCATAGTAGTTGGCCCAGTTTACATTCCCATCAACATTGATTAAGGATTTCCTTTTCACCACATCCTTGCCAGCACCTGTTGCTGTCTTGTCTTCTTGAAGATAGCCATTCTAACAGGTGTGAGATAATAGCTCATTGTGTTTTTTATTTTTATTTACCTGAGGAATAGTGACACTGAGCATATTTTCATGTGTCTTTTGGCCATTTTGATGTCCTCATTGGAGAAATGTCTGCGTAACTCTTCCTATTTTTTAATCGGATTTTTGTTGTTGTTACTGAGTTGACTAAATTCTTTTTTATATTGTGGATATTAACCCCTTATTTGATAAATCATTTGCAAAACTTTCTCTCCTTCCATAGGTTGTATTTTCATTTTGTTATTTCTTTTGCTTTTGAGTTGATGTAGTCCCATTTATTGATTTTTTTTTTCCCCTTTGTTGTTTACGTTTTTTATGTCATGCCTCCCAAATTATTTCCGAGACCAATTTCAATGTGCTTCTTCCCTATGTTTTCTTCTCGGAGCTTTATGGTATCACATCTTATGTTTTGACCTCTGATCCATTTCGAGGATTTTTAAAAAAATATTATCTATCTATCTATCTATCTATCTATCCATCCATCCATCCATCCAGAGAGGGAGGCAGAGACACCGGCAGAGGGAGAAGCAGGCTCCATGCAGGGAGCCCAACATGGGACTCGATCCCGGGTCTCCAGAATCACACCCCGGGCTGCAGGCGGTGCTAAATCGCTGTGCCACTGGGGCTGCCCTTGAGGTGTGTGTGTGTGTTTTTTTTAATATATAAATTTATCATTTTATAGGTCTGTACATCTGAAGTCCAAGACAGGTGGAAAATCAAGGTGTTGGCAGGGCTGTGTTTCCTTCTGGAGGCTCTAGGAGAGAATCCATTTCCTAACCTTGAACAGCTTATTTCTTGTGTCTTTTGGCTCGTGGCCCCTCTCCTCTTCCTTCAGAGCCAGCAATAGCCAATCAAGTCCTTCTCACATTGCATCTCTCCGACGTTCTCTTCTGCTTTCTTCTATTTTTAAAGACCCTTGTGATTACATTGGGCCCACCAGGATAATCTAGGATAATCTCCCTATTTTTAAGACCTGTATTTTAAACCTTAATTTTTCCTGCTACCTTAATTCTCCTTTACCATGTAACTGAACATATTCACCCACTCTAAGGAGTAGCATGTAGACCTCTCTGGGGACCATTATGCTATCCCCGGTACCTTGAAGCCAGCTAGAAGCTGTAGCATCCATTGTTTGTTTATTTCTTTATTTGAGTATGGTAGACACACAGTGTTACATTAATTTCAAGTGTACACCATAGTGATGGGACAAGTTTAGGGACTATGCCATGTTCACCCCAAGTACAGTTACTATCTGCCCTTACGTACCACCATTAAAATATCATTGACTGTATTCCTTGTACTGTGCCTATTATTCTTAAGACTTATTCCATAACTGGAAGCCTGTATCTCCCACTGCCTCTCTCCTGTTTTGCCCAGTCCCTCCCCTCTCTGACAACTATCAGTTTTCTGCATTTATAGGTCTGATTCTGCTTTTTGCTTATTCCTTTTTTTTTCCTTCGTTCCAGATTCTACTCCCATTTTGAGTTAATTTTTGAGTGGTTTGAGGTAGGGGTCCAATTTCATTATTCAGATCATGTTTTTCCAGGTTTCCCAGCATCATTTGTTGAATGAAAAGATTATCCTTTCTCCATTTGATATTCTTGATAAATATTAGTTGATCATATATGCCAGAGTTTAATTCTAGCCTCTCTCAATTGTTCCAGTGGTCAATGTATCTGTTTTTGTGACAGTGCCATTCTGTTTTTATTACTGTGACCTTGTGGTATAGTTTGAAATTTGGAAGTGTTATACCTCCAATTTTGTTCTTTTTTCCTCAGGATTGCTTTAGCTACTCGAGATCTTTTGTGGTTCCACACAAATTTGAGGATTGTTTCTCTCTTTCTGTGAGGAACTCCTTTAGTATTTTGTTGGGGATAATGTTGATCTTTGGGTAGTATGGCCATTTTAATAATATCAATTCTTATTTATGCATATGGGATGTCATTTCTTTCTCTCTTTTTAAGATTTTATTTATTTATTTATGAGAGACACGGCGGGGGGGGGGGCAGAGACACAGGCAGAGGGAGAAGCAGGCTCTATGCAGGGAGCCCGACATGGGACTCGATCCTGGGACTCCGGGATCCACGCCCTGGTGCTAAACCACTGGTGCTAAACCTGGTGCTAAACCACTGAGCCACCCGGGCTGCCCTGGGATGTCATTTCTGCTTTTGATTTCTTTCAGCAAAATTTTGTAGTTTGCATTATACACATTTTTCACTTCCTTGGTCAGATTTATTCCTAAGTATTTTGTTTTTGATGCTATTATGATTGGAATATTGTATTTCTTTTTCAGATGTTTCCCCATTAGTGTAAAGAAATGCAGCTGATTTCCGTCTTTTGATTTTGTATCCTGCTAGTTTGCTGAAATTGTTGATTAATTCTAACAGCTTTGGACTGATTGTACAGAATTTTCTGTGTATAGGATCATATCATCAGCAGATAATGATAATTTTGCTTCTTCCATTTCAGCTTGCATGCCTTTTATTTCCTTGTTTTGCCTAATTGCTCTAACTTGGGCATCCAGTACTATATAGAATGGGAGTGGTGAAAATGGGCAGCCTTATTTTGTTCCTGAGCTGAGTAGAAACACTATGGGGGTATCTTGGTTGGCTCAGTCAGTTGGATGTCTGCCTTTGGCTCAGGTCATGATCCCAGATTCCTGGGCTCGAGCGCCTCATCAGGATCCCTGCTCATCAGGGAGCCTGCTTTTCCCTCTCTCCCTCTCTCTGTCAAATAAATAAATAAAATCTGGGACACCTGGGTGGCTCCGTGGTGAGTATCTGCCTTCCACTCACGGTGTGATCCCAGAGTCCCAGGATCAAGTCCTGCATTGGGCTCTCCATGGGGAGCCTGCTTCTTCCTCTGCCTATATCTCTGCCTTCTCCCTCTTTGTGTGTCTTTCATGAAAAAAAAAAAAAAAAATCTTTAATTAATTAATTAATTAATTCTTAAAAAAAAAAAACTACTTTGAATTTCTCTCCATTGTGTATAATGCTTGTTATGTTTGAATGGCCTTTATTAGGTTGAGGTATAGTCCTGTACTCAATCTGTTAAGTTTTTTTTTCTTCTTCTTTTTTTTTTTTTTTTTTGTGAAAGGATGTTGTATTTTATCAGATGCTTTTTCTGCAAGTATTGAGATGATTGTGTAATTTTTATATTTCATTTTATTGATGTGTTATGTTTATTGACTCATGTATATTGAACCATTCTTACATCTCAAGGATAAATCCCACATGGTCATGGTGTATAAACCTTTTAATGTGTTCTTGAATTTGGTTTGCTGATATTGAAAATTTTTGCATTTATATTCATTAGAGATATTGGCCTGCAGTTTGCTTGTAGTATCTATCTGATTTTGGTATTAAAAATAAGTTTGAGAGCGTTCCCTCCTCTTCAGTATTTTGGAAAAGTTTGAGGTGGACTGGTATTAATTCTTTAAATGTTCTCCAATGAAGTCATCTGGTCCTGCAGTTTTCTATGTTGGGAGTTTTTTAATTACTGATTTCATCTCTTATAATTGGTCTGTTCAGATTTTTTTGTTCTTGATTCAGTCTTGGTAGGTTATATGTTTCTTTTCTTTTCTTTTTTTTTTTTAAGATTTTATTTATTCATGAGAGACACAGAGAGAGACACAAGCAGAGACACAGGCAGTGAGAGAAGAAGCAGGCTCCATGCAGGGAGCCCAATGTGGGACTTGATCGCAAGTCTCCAGGATCACATCCTGGGCCAAAGGCAGGTGCTAAACTGCTGAGCCACCCAGGGATCCCCATGGTTGTATGTTTCTAGAAATCCATCCATTCCTTCTTGGTTATGTAAATTGTTGGTAATTGTTCATAATAATCTCTTATGATACTATGTATTTCTGTAGTGTCGTGTAATTTTTTAATTTCTAATTTTGAGTCTTTTTTTCTTAGTCTAGCTAAAGGTTTAATAACTATCTTTTTTGAAGACTAGCTCGTGAGTCCATTGATTCTATTTTCTGATTCATGCTTCACTTATTTCTGCTCTGATCCTTAATATTTCCTTCCTTCTGCTAAGTTTGGGCTTAGTTTGTTCTTCTTCTAGTTTCTGAAGTTGAAAGTTGTTTACTTGAGGTCTTTCTAACTTCTTAATATACATGTTTATTGCTGTAAACTTTCTTCTCATAACTACTTTTGCTGCATCCCATAATATTTAATTAGTTGTGTTTCATTTTTGGGATAATTTATTATTTTTTCCCCTTTGATTTCTTCTTTTACCCAATGGTTGTTTCAAGTTTGCTGTGTCTTTTGGCTTTTTAAGATTTTTATTTATTTATTAATGAGAAACACAGAGGCAGAGACATGGGCAGAGGGAGAAGCAGGCTCCCCACAAGGAGCCCAATGTGGGACTCGATCCCAGGACCCTGGGATCATGCCCTGAGCCAAAGGCAGGTGCTCAACCACTGAGCCACCCAGGGGTCCCAAGTTTGTTGTATTTTAACATGTCATTTAAGATGGCTCATTTTTGGGTTATTGGGCTACTTTGTTTTAACTTTAATTTCTAAAATATTTAGAAACCAGAAATATTTGCATGTTTTTCTTTATAGTTACTTTTAAATAAGAAAATCCTAGGTTAATAGTGGCTTTTGACAAATCCAAATAATTTGGATAAATTCTACTTTATGCTACTAAAATCTCCAACCAGCAGTCTGCACATTTTTGTGCTATTGGCCAAGTGACCTTAAGCCAGAATATTTAACAGGTGTACAAAACAGAATTCTAAAGAAAAGGACAAAGGGGCATAGAAAACAGCTTGAAGGGCCTCCCCCTGGGTACTTTTGGTATACTTTTAGCGTTGGAAAGAGTGGTTGCAATGGAGTATTCTAATTTTTTTAATTAAAAAGAAAAAAAAGAATCCATGAACTCATAGTACTTAAAGTGAAGAATGAACTAGTTAACATTGAAAGAATGATCAAATTGGAAATATCACCATCTTGCAATTATTCATGTAATAATATCTTCTGGCAAAGATCATTAGTGTTTAAGCATTAAGCGAAAGGAGGATAATGTGCTTTCACCATGGGGAAACCGGTTACACCTCACTGTAACCCCGTGATCACAGAGTAGCACATCACCAAGAGATTCAAACTGGTACTATGTGCTTCCTCACGTAATGGATGGGAAGTGCATCTATATAGGATTCTTGCCAAAAGTTTTTAATTTGAATCTAATTATGAGGAAATAGTCACACAGTTCAGATAATACTACATGCTAGAAGAAAACTGGTCTAGACTTTCAAAAATACCAACTTTAGGAAGACAGAAAAACATGGGGACTTCTGTTCTAGATTAAAGGAGACTCACGAAACCTGACAGATGAATCCAACATGTGTTCCTTGATTGGAGCTTAGATTAGGGGAGAAAACACTAAAGATATTGGGATAATTGGGGTAATTTGAATATTTGAATATGGGATGTATTTTAGATTTTATTTTATCAGCGTTAAATTTTTTGGTTGTGACGTTGTCATGGTTATGTATGAGAAGGTCCTAATTCTTAGGAAAGATGTGCCGAAGCTTTTAGGGTAAACTTAAGATCTTGTCATAAGATCAGCTTCCTTTAAGTGGTTCTCAAAAACTGTGTGTTTGTATATGGAGAGACAAAATGTGAGTGTGCAAGCGTAGCAAAATGTTAGCAATAGATTAGTCTAGGTGAAGGGCGTGCACGTGTTCACAGTACTAACCCCTTCACTTTTCTATATATTAAAAATGTTTTGCAAGGTTTGCTTATCCAAATGTCATGAAAATTTTTCCATTTCTAGATTTTTTGGAAAAATGGCAATATCTGTCCAACTTAGACCAATGATCCTGCCTGGTGATAACTGCCATACGTAGCAGCTTCCCCTGTAAAATAGGGTGAGGGCTTTTGCAGTTTTCCACAGTCTTTACCCTTCCCTTTTGCCCAATATGACCACCTTCTTTTACTCATTGATGTTACCTGCCTGGTGTCTAATATGGATTTGATTACATACCCAGGCACATCCTTTGCTGATTTCCTGGGTGAGGTTGGTTGTACCACTGGTAGTAATGACTTTTCCATGTGCTAAAACTCTGGGGAATTATTTGGAGTCATAGTACATGAAGTTAGCTCTGAATTAGGTCTCCATATCAGCTGATGAGCTTCACTGGGTTCTTTGGCCATTGCCTGAATATCCATCCTCCTCCCCAAACATCTGTTAGTCATATGGGACACCAATTAAGAAAATGTAGGTGTAAACAGTGTTCAAAACATGCTGTATAGGTGGCATAAATATTAAAGTTCTCTTTCAGATTTAATGTATTATAAAATTGTTCTCTCTGGATTCTGCATGTCAGTTGACACAGTCTTACAAAGGTTCTGAATAAGCCACTTGAGAAGTTTTCAACGTGACATGTCAGATTTTAATGAAAAAACATTTTGTGGAAACATTTACAGATGCCAATGCAGAAAGTAGTGTATAAACTTTAATTACCTTTGTAAGTCGTTCTATCCTGTGTTTAAGCGATTGCCTTCCTGTTACACACCCAGGGAGGGTACCAACTCTTACCGGATAATCATGGAGTTGAGCCTTCCCCCAAAATAAAAGAGCTATATCTGGCACAGGTTAGGACTCAGCTAGCCAGTGAAATGTCTCAAACACAACAGAGTGAGGGAAAGGATGGGACTGGCCTAGAGTCCAGCCTGCCTGGCAAGCATATCTATATAATACTTTATCCATTTTTGTGGGGTTTTCATCCCTGTTTAATTTGATGTTCTTAAAAGTACTAGCTATGTCTCTCCAGTTCTGTGTATGAATGTGATTTTTGTGAAGTAAACACAAGGATTTTTTTCCTTCAGGAACTTGACAGAAGTGAATGTAGAATTTCCTAGTATTTCAGGGAGAACCAACCCAGTTTAGTTGGCATTCCAAGAAGGTGGTTGAGAAATAAACTTTGAGTTGACCCTGGGGGGTCAACAAAGCTGTTTTATCTGGTGCTTTCCCTTTCATTCAAGTCCCAGACCTAACCCTTCTGTGTTGCCCCTCCTACTATGTAACAGGTGTTAGATAGCTTTTGTCCAGAGAGACCCATTTTTGCCTACGAGTGGATTCATGTGAATATTCCCAATAGGACTTTGCTCAAATCCTGGGCCAGGCAAGAAAATCATTCTTTACTATTTAGTTTCAGAAATATTGACAAAAGCTCAGAGGAAATGAGCCCTCCTTGTCCCATTTACATTCTCTGGCCACCCCTCCTGTCCAGCCGGGCACTCCACCTGCAAAAGGAATTCACTTCTCCTCTGCTCTTTCTCTTAAGGCTCCAGAATCTATTGGGAACCCAAGTTCTCTTGAAAATACTTTCCTAGACTGGAAGGCAGCTTCCCACAACGTATGTTCACCCGCTTGCTGCTTTCTCTTTAGTGTTGAGAGCCTGAAATTCCCTTGGCTATCTTTCAGAATTTTCAGTAGAGTAACCAACCACTTAACCAGCGAAATGCCTAGAGAGATGTCTGCTTTTGCATTTTTAGCATCAGGATGATTGATACCCGAAGGTATTTCTGGAATATTTGTCCTTGGGGACCAACTGCATTGTCCTAGATTATGCAAATTTATTCCTTGCGATTTTGTACATTTTTAATATTTGATTTTAACACCATTAACTCTGGATTATAATCACTAAATGGAAGTTCTTCAGTAATTAGTGTTACTTTTGTATGCATTTATTGATTCTTCTTTTTTTTCTCAGCATAGGTAATAGTGTAAAAATGAAGATAGCAGATTTTTTTTTTTCTGATTAGAAAAGCAATTCAGCAAGCATTCTTAAACCATCTTGCCTCATCCCCACTCATTCTTGATAGCATTGGTAGGCCGTGATTGGATATTTAACTCTTCCTTACTTAGTCATATTTTTCTTTTTTATCCAAAAGTATTCATTTCCATTCATTTAGTTCCTTATTGAGTATTGAGTGCTTTTAAGCCTCTTATCCCAAAAATGGGCATGACCAGAAGTTGCATATTTTCCTTGCCCCTAGTTTATTGTATATAATGTATTAAAGATAGTAGCAAAGTCAGCTCTTTGGCAGATTTGAGAAAGCATATTATGTTATGCCGGGCATATCTGTAAATGAGCCGTGCGGATGAGAACGAGACAGAAGGTTTACAGAGAAATAATGCTGATGTCATCCCATTGGAATGAAGGGGCTCTTACAACCATAAGTACATTCTATAGCGAGCAGCTAAGTGTCTAGCTGTATTTCTTTTCTAAGATGGAAAAAATGTGAAGCAAACCAAAGAAGTAAATTGTGTTTATAAAGGGGGATATTTTAATTAGTTTAGGCCTTACTGTTATTCAAACAGTCTGAACTTACAGTTCTTTTTGGAGCAAACATGAAAACCATTATTTGTGGAAAGTTTAAATTTCACATGACACATATTCCCTCTATGTGTGTGGGTTGTTGTTTTGTTTGGTATTCTTTTCTTTTCTTTCTTTTTTTTAAAGTATTTGCTTGCTTGTATATTTTTATTTTAACGTTCCCTTTGCTAAAAAATGCTTTATTTTCTTGGGAGGAGATTTGGTTTTGGGAGAAGGAAAATGTAAGTCACTGAGCTGAACCCCCCCACACCCCTTTTCTTTGGCATTTGCAAATTGGGTGGTTCTCAACTCATTGAGACATGTTTAAACTAGGGGCTTCCCTCTTCACTCTTTTTTAGGAAATTACGTACCCCCCAGAGGTGTCTGTATCTATAAGACAAATGCCCATTCTCTGGCAGTGTCTCAGAGTACCCTATGATTCTTCTTTCCTGATCAGCAGTCTTCATTACAAGGAAAAGGCTTCCAAATATTATGAAGGTAGTGATGTGAAAGCTGAGTTGTCATGTCCGTCCACGTCAGCCATGGTGGCAACAAAATTAAAGCAGGTGGAAAATAATTTTAATCTGTTTGCTTAGCTCATGGCAGCTTCAATGTGAGGAGAAAGAAATACAAAGTTGGCCTCTAAGATTTGCCTCTGGATTTACTGACTTGCTGCAAACCAGAGGGAAGAATGAAAAAAACCTCATCTGACAACCTTGTGCCAGAACCTTGGTTGTTTTTTGTTTTTTGATTTTTGTTTTTTGTTTTTTTTGCCTCTTCTAGGACAATCTGCTGTTCAGTTGTTGCAAACCAGATTCTTTCTTTAAGGAGGTAGAAACAGAAACAAAAATGAGACCTATTTTCTTTTTACCTTGATACAAAAGATTTCCTGAAGGCAGATCACCAGAACTCTCCTTTTTGGTTTTGTTTGTAAATTTTAGTGAGAGCATTAGCTACTATTTATTTTTCCGTATTCACAACACCGTCTGTGTATGCATGAGCATAAGAGAGGGAGAGAGACGGAGCCACAGAGAAAAAGAAAGCAGGGCGAAAGCTGGATCCAAACTCTGAAATATCCTGGGTCGCTGAGCTCCAAAGCTCTTTAACGGAAAGGGTGGTAATTCGCAGACTTCTCCGAGGCGTAGCTAAATCTTGCTTCGGAGAGGTAGGCCGAGGCCCGAGGGAAGTCGCTTGTTTAGGTGGTAGACTTGCGAATTTTGGCATTTCATTCCGGGCTGCTAGCATTTGTACAGGAGTTTATTTTATATGGGGTAAGTAACGGTCACTTTAGCTCAGTTCAGCGGATTTTGTTTTCACTCTTGTGTGTGCAAGCTGTATGCCCGGCATTTATTTACCCTTTTCTCTTCGTCTGGGGCAGCGCAAATGGCAAAGCGTTCAGTAAATGTGGTGTGAATGCATTTTTCTCTTCTTTTTCTGTATTCACAATTTAGAATCACGAAAGAAAGAATCCGGTCTGGCTTTGAAACTGCATTTCTCCTGATATAATAGGGCAGTGATTGTCCTGTCACTACCTTTCCTCCCCTCGCCCTGCCCTTTTTATTTTTGATCTTCTCAGAATCCTTTGTTTATTTGGCTCCATTCATGGCCTACTTTTTCTTCCTTTTCTCACATACCTTCTCCCAGATCCAAAGGCCTTTGCTCCATTTATTTGACAGCTCCTCTCCCAGATGAGAAAAAAAATAAATAAATAAAAGAAACCAGCCCAACAACACAGGCCGTGCTGGGGGACCTGGCCGGAGGGCTTCTTGCACCGCCTGCCCCCCCCCCCCCCCCGGGCACGCCAGCCAGCGCGGACGCCCACCGCTCTCCGCCACGTGCTCTCCCTGGGCCCCCAGCCCCCAGGTGCTGCGAGTCTGTCACCATGCAGTCGGAGGTTCTGCTTGCTTTGGGCCCACAGGCTGGCCGCAGTCCCGGTCCCCCCGGCCCCGCTCCTCCGCACCAGGTGAGCACCCACGGTGTACAGGATGGGCCTGCCAGGCCCTGGGGTACGGGCCGTCCACCTCGCACGTTGGTCCTGGGGGCTCCGGCAAGGTCAGCCTTCGTCGCTCTAAGCAAAGACAGACGAGGCCAGTCCTGAGTGACCACCCCTTGGCACTTGTTTTTATCCCAGTCAGGACCTTTCACTTAGATTTCTGGCTCTTACCTGAAACCCGTTCTTTTCTGTCTTAAACCAATCTGCCCCGCTGCCCCCCCCCCCCCCCAGCCCCTCTAATCCAACCTCCTTTCTCATTTTTCCTTTTCCTGTCAAAAGCCTGAGCATCTGTCCTTGACTGTGCTTGAAAGCTGGCTAGAGGCTAGCCCGTGGGCCCAAAGCAAGGGGGAAGGGCCTTCAGTTTCTTGTGGGACGAGGCGTCCTTTCTCACGCCTTTCTCTCATGCCCTGTATCTACCACATGGTCCGGAGGATTCTTCTCTTGCCGAGCTCTTTAGTTCTTCCCTCCTTCTTTGTTGGATAGGTGATTGTCTCCATTCTAGCCTAAACCTTTATCACCTCAAGGATGGTGTCTGGCCCCTGGCTCCTTAGCCTTGTGTCCGTGGTGGCCGAAGGAAGCAGTGACCTCCTTCAGCGAGCTGTAGGAATGCACCTATGTGTGTGAGTGCTTGAAACCACGGGGTCCTACAAACTCTAGAATAACCAGAGATTGAGAAAACTTTGTTTTTAACACCTGAACCAGTTCGTTTATTACAAGTGTGCTTATTTTATTTTATTTATTTTTTTTTGGTGGACAGTTAACGTCTCAGTTACACTTATTTATAGTTTCCTTAGTAGAAGCTTCCCGAAAGTATGAGCGTATGTACATGTTTGACTTAGGGGTACAAACTATTACCTGTATCGTAACCTGAATACATGATTATAAATAAGGATGTCACTTGGTCTTTTGAATGTGAAATTTCTTGCAGTTGTAATTTGCCACCAGCCTGTTTCTTTTTCTCACCAAAATAGAGGTAAACAGGTTGTACTAAATAGAATGCAATAGGAAAAAATGAAGGACTGATCCTTTTAAAGGTTAGGGTGGTGCCAACTTGAAGTCTTATTATTCTTTACTTAGGCTTGGCTCACTCATTTAGGCAACAAAAATATTCACTATCTGGTTCTTTACAGAAGGAAATTTATTTTGAGTCTGTAGGATGACTGCCTTCCTGAAGTGCATATTTTCGTAGGAAAGACAATAAACAAGAGAAATTTTAGATTTTGGTAATGGATAGAAAGGAAATAAGTAGGATATGAGAATGAGTGGAGGCTGGGCACAGGGTGGGGTTGAGGGTAGGATTCTGTGAAAAGGCGGCTTTTGAGATTACACCCGAGCAATGAGTCTCAACGGCCCTGTGAGGAGCTAGGCCTACTAACCTCTCACCCCCTAGTTCTGCGTCCCTCGTCACCTCCAAATGCCTGTTTGTCCACAGGGGCAGTGAGATGCTGGTTCTCGGGAAGTCTTCTAGAAGGATCTGTCTTGGGTCACCTTGACCAAAGCACCTATCACATGGCATTGCTTTCGTTTTCCCCCCACTAGACTTGAACTGTTTGAGGGTGAGGACCTATGTCTTGACAATCATGTAACTCCAGCATTTACGTCCTACATCATTAGGTTTACCATTTGAATAAATCTGTAAAAATCAAAATTAGATTACATCGAGTAGGCTGTGAAAGTCAAGGGGTTCCTCTACAAAATGTAGTCCTAAGTTTAGAGTCTTTATCTTTTCTTAATACCCATTCTTCACTCCCCATCCTCTCTACTTCAAGCACTCTCCCTTTTCCATTTCTAAAACAGTTCCTGCTGTACTGCAAAACTTCCAACTTCCCCATCTTATTTAAAAGATATCCTCATCCTTCCAGTTGATCAAGCCAAACACTGAGGAGCATCCTTGATTCTTGTCATTTTCTTACCCAGTCCTTCAACACCTTTACCTCTAAAACCAGTTCTCTCCTCCCCATCCTCGCTACCATCCCTGGCCTAGGCAAGCTCTGTGCTTTACCCAGGCCAGTGCAGCAATGTTCTGACTGATGTCTCTGTGTTCTCTCCCACTCCCTGTATGTCCATTATTCATGAGAAGCCAAACAGAGCTTTTAAGACTTCAAAAAAAAAAAAAAAAAAAAAAGACCGTGTCAGTCCCTCCACTTAAACTTAGAATAAAAGTTGAACTAAAAAAATCTGAACTCACAGCCCTGGATGAATTGGCCACTGTCCTTCAACCTCATCTCTCCATTGCTCTCCGCGTGTAACCGCTCCAGTCTCCCCCTTTCTTCTTGGACCTTTTATTTTCTGCTGCCTGTTGCGTTATTAGATGGAACTCAGCGTTACTCTTGCCGACTTTGTGACTGTGTAAACCAGTAGGGTGGCGAGTTACCACGACCACAGTGAAGTCCCCACCCCTGCATCATTATGCCCATTCCTGAATTTTCATGATCCCGTGCTTGGTACCAAACGGTCGCGGTAACTGGCAACTGACCTCATGGCTCTGGAGAGGAGGCCTTGGAGAAGGAACTTGACGTTATTGCCTTCTACTGGAATTAACGGTTCTTCTTTTTTCTCTTTTTCCACACAGAGTATGAGTTGGAAGTAAAGAGGGTGCAAGACATTCTTTCAGGAATAGAGAAACCACAGGTATGTCTTCTGGATTTCTCAGCATAAATGACACATTCTTAAGCATTTCAAGTGTACTTTTCTTTCACCACATGGGAGGTAAACAAAAGGGCCCCTTTCTATTGCCGATTATTTATAAACTATGAAGCAGTGTTGTTATTAATGGAGCATGAAAATATAGAACAGCAGCCTTCTATTCATCCAGAATCCACCAGAATGTCTTCTCTGTTTAGATACTCTGAACGCAATTAGATATTCTTCCCTAGTTTCAAGGATACATATCATCCCCCTCACACCCTCGCCCGCCACAGATCTACAGAACGTTTTTCTTTTTTGGTGATTTCCTTTAGCCTGTGTAAATGTAGTAATAATTTTTGAAAACCTCAGTGACTCCACAAGTATTTTTCCAGGTAAATTTCAAAAAGGTATTTAAATATTAGCTGGGGGGGGGGGGGAGTCTAAAATACTGAAGTGTAATGGCAAGGGGAAAAAAAATTGGTAGGAGTGGTGATATTGTGAGGTTTTCAGTTTGATGTTGCCACATGCTTTGAAATTCAAGTGAAAAATTCAAAATGTTGACTCAGCCTTTCATGTGTGGTCAGAGAGCCAAAGTTCTTGGGATGTTTTCTGGCCTAATTGGAAAACCTTGATCCTTGGTGTGTTTTAAAACACTGAGGCTTTTTAACAGAAGAGTTCTAACATGCCTCAGGGTACGCACAGTTGAGTTTGACTAAACCTGAAAGCATGAAGCATGTTGGAGGACAGGTCCAGTAGGGAACGGGGAGAGGAATGGGGCGTCGACGTTGGGCGGTGGGACCTGTGGGACATCGACGTTGGTCGGTGGTGGGACCTGTGGGGCATCGATATTGGGTGGTGGTGGGACCAGTGGGGCGTCAACATTGGTCGGTGGTGGGACCTGTGGGGCGTCAACATTGGTCGGTGGTGGGACCTGTGGGGCGTCTACGTTGGGCGGTAGGACCTATGGAGTGTGGACGTTGAGTGGTGGGACTGTGGGACATCAAGTTGGGCAGTGGAACCTGTGGGGTGTCGACATTGAGCCGTGGGATCTGTATTGAAGGCTGGTTAAGGAGCAGGTGGCCGTCGAGCGTGTTTGAGCAGAGAAGGTACCTGGTCAGGGCTCTACTTCCAGGATGATGAAACAGTTGACAGATGCACGGGATTGAGAAGAGGATGATCCCAGGAAGGCAAGCGTCAGGAAGCTGGTGCTGTCGTGTTGGTGACAGGCTACAGAGGAGTCAGAATTTGGGTGGTGGCCCCCGCGTGCGTGGCAAGGGGAAGGTGAATGCTGGAGCCACGGAGAGACGTCAGTAAGGTTTAGAACCTGTCAGGTACTTGGTGTCCCAGGTAGCTGGGCTTTTAGGCTTAGATGCCGCCCCTGAAGAGTGGCTTCCTTGGAGTCTCCCTGGATTGCTGCCCCTGTCCTTGAGTGGGATTCTCCACATGGTCCTTAGAGCTCTGGTCCCATCCTAGCTTCACCATGCCTGTGTGGAGGTGTGTGATACCCGATACTCATCGGGTCTGAGTCTCCTGGTAATCTGTGGGTTCCTCTAGGATGGGCTGGTGTCTGTGTCTTTTGTATGACTTGGATGACAGTTTTAGACGTGTTGAGTTAGTTTCCCTAGCGGGGCACCTGGGAGGGTGAACGCAGCGGGCCGTGACAGGGCAGTGTTAGGGGGACAGGGGCCGGATGGGGTCAGAGCACAGGGCCTGGACTTAGGGTTCAAGCAGAGCAGGGGGTGACAGCCGTGGGGCTGGAGGAGTGAGCATGGGGAGAGGTGAGAAAAGGCTGGGGAACAGAGACATGGGAAAGGCACAGCAGAATGAGGAAACCACTCTGAGTCGTGGGCAGAGCGAGGGGGCAGAGAGACAGGTGAGTGCAGTGGCCCAGATGTCAGCACAAGACTGCACAGCCCTGTCTTTCCCTCGTGTGAACACACACAGTGTTTTCCTTGTCGTTTCTTTACCCCAGAAGCGACAGTCGTGTGGCTCTGGCAAGATTAAAGCACTGTTGAAGTGCGCTAGTCCTTTCCTGATTCAGCATGTATTAGGCATTTAACTGTAGGCTCTTTTAGAGCAGGATCGATAGTCTAGCTTTTATGTGAACAGATAGGGCACGCGGTGTAGAATGGGCGAGATTGTCATCCGAGTGGCCAGAAAGTCACAGTGGGCCTCACGAGGAGAAAGTCCGGGCGTTGGGAGGGCTCTCTCCAGAGCCTCTGGGGTGACTCTGTTTCCTCATCTTCTCTAGCTGCTTCCTGAGGTCGCCTGCATTCTTTGGCTTGTGGCTCCTTCTCGGAGCCTACCCGAAATGTCCAGGACTGTCCCTGTCTCACAAGGTCCTCACATTCCTCACGTCTGCAAAGTCCCTTTTACCTTGCAGGGCAGTGTATTCATAGGCTCTAGGGATCGCAACGTGGACGTATTTCGGGGGTCGTTCTTACCCCTGGCCCCCACATAACCTTGTCTGCCTGGTGATCTCCCCCTCGTCCTTCCTAGCCTGGTTAGTGGTTCACACATTTTTTTTCTCCCTCCCTGCCTCTCCTCCCCTGTCTCTGCCTGAAGTTCCTATTCATGACTGTGTCTTATTTATCTTTGTGCCTCTAATACCCAGCACTGTCCTTGGCACTTAGTGAGCCCCTAACAAATATTTGCTGAGTCGATGTGTGGCAGGCTGCAGTGGCTGCAGCGAGGTTCTGGCAAGGGCGACAGATGCCTGAAGGCTGGCCGGCATCCGATGCGGTCCAGCCAGCCTGGGGGAATGTGGGGACAGCCGGGTGCCAGAGCTCGAGGCAGCAGCACGGAGAGGAAGGGCCTTTGCTTTGCAGTCTGGCCCTCGGGGCCATAACCGTCTGTGGTCTTGGCCCCCCGTCAAGCTCCCCGGGCCTCGGTTTCCTCACTTTGGAAAGGTGGGATGATAACTGCCACGGGGGACTATGTGAGATGTGAGTTACGTACTGTGTGCACAGGGCTTGGAATGGAGTATTGCCCTGTAGTTTATAGGGTATCACGATGGGAAAGCGAAATTCCCTGCTCCACCCCGGAATGGGACGGGGGTCCGGCTGCTTTCCAGGGAAAGGAGCAGAGCTGCAGCAGTCGGGCACTTGGGGAATTTCTTTTTTCTTTTAGCCACATCTGATAACACCTCTAAATAAAAGGCACATGTTTTTCTTTTTTTTTTTTTTTAAATTTTTATTTTATTTATTTATGATAGTCACACAGAGAGGGAGAGAGAGGCAGAGACACAGGCAGAGGGAGAAGCAGGCTCCATGCACCGGGAGCCCTATGTGGGATTCGATCCCGGGTCTCCGGGATCGCGCCCTGGGCCAAAGGCAGGCGCCAAACCGTTGCGCCACCCAGGGATCCCGGCACATGTTTTTCTTTTCTTTTTTAAGATTTTTATTTATTTGAGAGAGAGAGAGAGAGAGAGAGAGAGAGACGATGATCACAGGGGAGGCTCATGGAGAAGCCATGCTGCTGAGCAGGGAGCCTGATGCAGGACTCAATCCCGGGACCCCAGGACCATGACCTGAGCTGAAAGCAGACACTTAACCGCCTGAGCCACCCAGGCTCCCAAGGCACATATTTCCCTTTTGAGATTCTGTAGATGATTTGTTTTTGCTATAGAAACAATATTTAGGATGTGTGGGTTCTAGGCATCTTTCTAGAACTTCGGGGCCACCTGAATTAAGCAAGTCATTGACTCTTCAAAAACCTGGATACTATAAAGATCCAGCTGGCTTGGTCATTGAGTAAATCAGGGTATGAAGTTACGAGATATTTGTCCTGAGGCGGTGACTTAGGTGCCTCGCGATCCGCAGGCCTGGCCGCTGCTCCATCACAGAAACAAGGCGGCTGTTACTCCGAGCGGTTTTGGACTAAACCTCTATCAGCACGTGCCGCCGCCAGCCCCGCAGGATTGAATCTGCCCGGGTGATGGTGCTACATGTTGTCCCCCACATACTGCTGAGCTGTTTATTTTCAGGATGTAAATAAACGTAACCTGCATTGTTTCCATCCGCTAATGTTTAGCTTCTGGAAACAATTGCTTTGCCGGTTCCAGAAGGGAGTAAACTGGCCTAAGAGAAACAACTGCCCCTCCAAGAAGCCATTCCTCGAAAAAATAAACAGCTGTATACCTGAAAAGATTTGAGGTCTTTAGCAAGCACTTAAGGAGCTACAGAAACAGAGGATTGTGAAATCCTAGATTTGAGCATTTTTGTTTTATAATGATCTCTGACCTTTTCCTTTTCAATTTTCCATCGTGGTATTGTTTTTCTTGATGGTACTTTTGAAGTGAAGCCAATATCTCCATGGTAATATTTCCTTAACGTGCTCCCTAATTGGATCTGCAGGCCTCCCACATAGTTAACTCCAAAGTTCTGACCAAATTTAGAAGCCACGAACTTACATAGAAATATTTTTTTTTTAACGTGGGAGGAATCGTTTTAGTAGTTTCATGAGAGTAGATTGTATTTTTGATGCAAGTAATGAGTATCATTTGCATATAATACAGTCCAAGAATTAAGATAGTAAAATTTTGCAGGAAAGTATTAAAATACTGAAGGAACAGGAGAGAAAAAGGGACAAGGAGAAAAAGAGCTAAAGACTGTGTATCAAAGAGCTACAAGCTCATGCAGGGAGTCATTTACTTCCTAATGGGGATGCACATGGATGTGCTTTTACCTAGCCCCGTCCCTCCAGTTGGGAGTGTGCATTTAATAAATACGTAGACGACAACAACTTCTAATCCGTATGTAGTTATTTAGAAATAAAGGATGATGTTATGAATCCTTCAAGGTACTTCAAGACAGTTTAATTTCTACGCAGGCTTGCGCTGGTAACCCACACAGCGGACCCTTTTCCATCTCTGTTGCCAAAACAAGTGGCCGCTTGGATCTTGGCCAGCTATTTTGTGACTAGAAGTCACCACTTTTATCATCATCGTTAAGGAGATTGACTTCAGTTTACAGTAGGATAATTAAATACCAGGAAGTCGGTTTCATGGCTTCTAGACTTCTGTTTCTGGGTATCAGCCGTGACGATTCTTGCAATGCGCCGTCCCTCTTTACTTCATTGGTCACTGCTGGCGAGAAGGTTTCCTCCAGAGAGAATGAGAGAGGAAGACCTGGAAGGTGAAGCTCGGGTGGGAATGCTTTCACTCTTAAGTAGGCCTGCACCAGCCAGAGTGCCCAGAGCGCCAGTCTCCTGTTGGGGCTGCACACCTGGAGGCTGTGTCTCGTGCTGAGGACTCCCCTTTACGTGACATTCTCTCCAAGGGCACCGTGTGGGCACCATGTGATCTCCTGGAATCGTCCTGGGAATGGAAGTGAGTTCCAAGTTCTCCCAGAGACAAAGCAGTCCCTCTCTGAGGGGATCCCAGGGCCTAAAGAAAGGAAATGGGAGAGCCTGGAGTCGGTGAAAGGGAGGGAGCGGGAGCACAGGAGGGAGGAGTGATCGAGGTGGCAGCTGCTTAGCTCTAGGAGCGCATTCCCAGAAGCTGAGGCTGCTGTTCTTCGAAAACGACACAGTCACAGCGAAAACGACACAGTCACAGCGTTCTCAGAACGTTCCCAGAGCACCTCTGATGGCCTGGCCTGGAAGAGCGCACCGCAGAGGTCTGTGCTCAGAGAACCCGTGGCCTCCTTCAGGCTTGCTCAGGGAGCCTGGAGAAAAGGAGGAGCGTTGCTGGAGTTGAGGCTTCAAGTGCTGTACGTCACTATTCAGTTAATAATTTAACCACGTGTAAGTCGTTAATAGCTACTGAAAAGCAATTTAAAGAGATGCGAATCTCTGGACGCTGGTGCAGGATCTAAAGCGCTAGCGTTTGCCGAGCTATTTTGAAACATGATGTTATTTCACACCACCATTCATAGAATCTGTGTCACAACACACTGTGTTCTTGGAATGGCGCACGGCAGCCAATTGTCACCTCGGCTGAACGTTTTTCAGTACCTACCCAGCCTTCTGTTTAATTGCAAACTAAACTCTTCAGAGCAAAACATCTATAAGTTAAAAATAAAATATAATACCCAGTAACTCCAGATTGCCCACTAATGCTGCGTCCAAGAATTCAGCAGATGCCCTGTGTACGTTGTAGAAACGCTGCCTCGAAATCTAGTCACAAGAAGCAGCACACAAGTAACCAAATAAGGACAATATCACAAAGTGACTGCCCAGCGTAGGTACCAGCAGAATGTGGCCAGAGCACAAAGCAAACAGTGGTTGATTCTGAGCGGGGGTTCAGGCAGGAATGCACAGAGGCCTTTCCTGACTTGGTCTCAGGCTGCCGTGGGTGTCTGTGTGCTGTGTGTCCGCTGCGAGGCCGTCTCTCCTGCATGTGTCTCTCTTCACCGGGTTGGTGCTCTTTGAGGCAGAGGTCCTCGGTTGGAAAGTAGGAAAGTCAAAAGCTAAGGTATGGGGACGTGAGAGGGAATGACATCCTGAAAGGGTGCTAGAGGGAGATGTTAGTGTGGAGCCACAGCAAAAAGGGTGGACTTTGATTCTGAACCAGTATCTCAGATTTTTTTTTTAAAGGGATGCGTAGTGCTGTCTACCATCCACGATGTCACCTGTATCAGAAACGCAGACTATCCTGTTCCCTTTGATTTTTATCTTTCATTCAGCAAACATTTATGAAGCAACTATTACTCATAGTTAAATTTGCCTTTGAGTCCTGGCCTTAGGGAGTCCCACCATCCTGTTGGAAAGGTAGACGATTGCCATAAACGTGATTTGTAACGAAAGAGATACCAGCAAGTCGCTGTGGAACAGAGGGCGGGTGGTAGACGAAACACTTCAGGGAAGGTTCCTTGGGGAAGTGAGGCCCAGCCGGGGTCTTGAATGTTGAGTAGGAGTTTGACTAAAGAATTGGTTAAATGTATTATGATTCTATGTCTATAACGAGCAGAAATGATACGGAGGGATCTGAGCAGAAATGAGGGCTTTCAGCAAAGAACAGAATGAATGACAAACTGGAAAGAAAGATTCAGTATTCACATTCCAGGCTATTCATGTTTTAAAAATTATTTTGTATTAAATTTTAATGCTCTGTATAGATCAGGAGGTGACAAAAATGGGGAAAAAAAAAAAAAGGAAACTGGATAGTTTACGTATCTCCACCCACAAACTAACAGAATACTAACAACAATCTACCACTAAATAAAGTCTTTGTGAACATGAAGCGTTGGCATCTCTATTAACTGTTGTTTCTTAATATGCTATTCTGACCAGTATCCAGAGAGCAGCAAAATAACCTTTAAAAAATTAGAACATCAAAGTTCAGCTGACGTAAATAATTAGACTATGCGTGACTCTAAAACAAGGATGGGAGCGCAGATAGTAGATCTGGAAGGCAGGGCTGCTGCAGGCACCATGTCGAGCGAGCGCCTGGGATGGAAGGGCAGGATGCCCACCGCAGATCCCCTCCTGAGCAGGTTACGGTGGGGAGGTGGGTAGGGGGTGGCGGCGGCAGGAGCCAGGCCTGCTGGGAACAGCCTGGCAGGTGGACTGGGACGTGCCTCAGCGTGGTCCTCAGTGGGGAAGAAAGCTGGAGTGTTAGAAGGTGCCGGAGTCCGCTGTTCTAATGAAGTCTTACACAGGCTACACCAGCAAGAAAAGAAAAAACGGAGCTGGGAGAGATGAAGCATCACCTCAGCACCCATTTCAGCCTGGGCCTGGGTTCTATACCCCCACCACTGGGTTCTCTGGGAATGGAGTCCTTCAAGGAGCCTGGTCGGAAAAGTACTGGCTGGCGAGGCCAAGAGGCCACCACAGAGTGCAGTACGGCTCCTCCCGCGCAGATCGATGGCCCTCACTTCATTACAGTCTCACAGTCAACTCCTTACCTTTAAAAAAAAAAAAAAAAAACAAGACTTCCAAACAAGACTGACGATTTTACTTTCCGGAGGATAGAATATGAATTACGTTGCGAGGATAGGTGTTTCAGGAACTCTTTTGGACATCAGGACTTAGACACGAGATACTATTTATGATGCTTTGTTCATTATAATTAAAAGTGTTTACCTTACGTTAACTCCCGAGCCACTTTCATGCCACTACCCATCATCACAAAAATGTTACTGGAAGAAGTAGTGTCCAATGTCTATAAAATGGATTTGAGTAATTTTATCTGTGTTTTCTTGTTTTTTTTTCCCGCCCCCTCAGGTTTCTAATATTCAGGCGAGAGCAGTTGTGCTGTCCTGGGCTCCCCCTGTTGGACTTCCGTGTGGACCCCACAGCGGTCTTTCTTTCCCCTACAGTTATGAGGTCGCCTTATCAGACAAAGGACGGGATGGAAAGTACAAGATAATTTACAGGTAGCTTATATTCCCACGTGTTTTCTCTGCTGCTAAACTGCGACATTGGAGTCATTAAGGAAAATCAGAAACAGGAAAAACTTAGAGGCTTTGCAAAATTTTCTTTAAATAGTTCCTTTTAAGAATTAGTGATAATTATAATGTCAAGAGTTATTTTTGTCCAGAGTAATTACAATCAGAAATGACTTTTATAGAGCTCGTTGGTGTTGATGAGCTATCACTTGGTTATGTTGGCTTGTGTCAGTGCTAAAGAAAAATTTCCATTGATGCCTATCGGGGTAAAAAGTGAGAACGACCTCCAGTTTTTATCTACATCAGTCTTGCACTTAACGTGATTACTGCGTTTTAGACCCAGACCGTTTTCTAGTCTTGTGTTTTGAAATTCTTCTGTATTAATGGTTTCCTTCCATTTCATTCTATTTCTTACCCTTCACAAGAGTTCTCTAGGCTTGAGGAAAGAGTCCTTTAAAGCATTTCATTCCAAGGCTCTTAAGTAAATTTAGCTCAGGGTAAGGGATCATCCCTTCTGCCTCACGGACTTCCAGATATTAGCCATCTAAATGATTTATAGCCATGACCTAAATGTGATGAAAAATTCGTAGGGTCAAGCTGTGTCTCCTTTGGTATGGCTGGTACCGCCCAGATCTGTAAGGCAGGAGATCAGAACATGGGTCTTGCTCTCCCTGTTGTTTGACCTCCCTGTGTGAGGCCCCCCAGAGCCCAGCTGGTGTGCTCCACACCCCAACTCCTCCCCTGCCAGGGGCTGGTCCTGTCTCCCATCTCCCTGCCGTACCAGTGCTGCCGACCTGGGGTCTCCCCGGCCCTGTTCTGAGTTCTTAACTTGCTCCAGGACAGGTCTTCTTCGGGACTGTGAGGGTACGTAAGAGACTAAGGAGGAGGCGCACTACCCTCTGGTCTCTGGACTCCCGCAGGGGTCCCCTCAGCTCCCTCGGTGTCTACTCCGAGCTTCCACACTGTAGAAACCAGGGCGCCCCGGGTCACTCCCCCAGGAGGACACTGCGGTGACTCCCCGTCGTACTGAGAGTAAAATCCGAACTCCCTACGCCAGCTCACAGCCATTCGGTTCTATTCTGAGAAGTCCCCGTTGGTGAAGAGATACAGAGCACCGTCTGCCCCAGCCACGCCAAGAAATGACGCAGGATGACCATGGGTGGCAGGAGCTGGCCTCCAGTGCCCGGAGGGGCGAGGCAGATGACGGAAGGGAAGAAAGGAGGCAGGTTGGGGATGCGGTGCTCCAAGAGCACTCCTGTCCTCCTCTGAAAGGAGCAGCCGAAAATAGGTTGTTGCCATAAGGCCTAGAGTTGCTGATTTCTTTGGATTTTTTTTTTCCCCAAGAAATACTGAAAATGTGAATTGTTATGTAAGCTTTACTAATGTCAGACTCATTCAGCAAATTTAGAAAGGCAAAGATACGGTGCAGGTCAGATGTCCGAACTGTAGGCACGGTGTGGACGTTGGCCTCCAGTTTGCAACTTCAGAAACTTTTTATTTGAAATAAGTTCAGACTTATAAAATGTTGCAGAAATCAAGGAATATCTGTATATCCTTTACCCAGATGTCACCTATTGGTATCTTTTTATCCTATTTGGTTTTACTATTGCAGTTATTCTCTGCCTTTCTGCTCTGCGACCAACCTGTATTTTTCCCCCATTAGTTGTATATAGTCAGGCCTTTTACTGCTAAATACTTCAGTATATTTCCCAGGAATAAGGATCTTTTCTTACATAGCCACAATGCAGTTACCAGCTTCTTAAATTGACATTGACAAAATACATCTAGTTCACCGTCCATTTAATCACGTCTTCCCCTCTAGGATAGAATCCTGTCCAGGGTCAGATATTATAGTTCGTGGTCATATGCCTTTCACCTTTAACTTGGAACACTAACACAGTGCTTGTCTTTTGTGACCCTGACTTTTTTTTTTTTTAAAGAATACACTCATGCCCTCATCCCTCATCTTTTAAAAACTTTTAATGGAACATTCCTTATTTTATGTTGGCCGTTGCCTCATGATTAAGTTGAGTTTCGTTTACAAGATCTGATCATATAACTGGTTTCGCTGTATGTAAGAGAGCTATTGATTTGTATTGTATGTGTTTATATCTGAAAACCATTAGTATTGAGATGTGAGGGACGCACACTGAGGTCTTTTCCAGGGAGTTGAGACGTTGAAGCATGTGGGGTTCCTGCCAAGGTGAGTGTGAGCTACCTTCAGTTGACAGCTGGTATAGTTATTTTACACTTGCATTTATCTCTTTAATTTCCTTGCTTATTTATTTGTTTTCATGTACTTAGCTTAAGGAACTGATAAGACCTTTTGGAACCTCATTACTGAGTTAATCTGGCCATTTTCCCGATCTAAGATGGCATTGTTAAAAGGAACCTAATTTTGTAGTCCAAATGGGTAATATACCAAATAGGCACGTTTATTTCTGGTTCGTGGTGGAATCGGACATGAGAGTTCTCGAATCGTTGCCCTTCGTGACTGTGAGACCCAAATCCAAAACCTGTCTTCACTGTTGTAACTAGTATCATTGCCTAATAAGTGATTTTTCTTTGCAGTGGAGAAGAATTAGAATGTAACCTGAAAGATCTCAGACCAGCAACTGATTATCATGTGAGGTAAGTTAGGATATGAGCACTGGCCTGTGTTGGAGAATTGGGATTGCTGAGATAAATCATGTGCTCCTTTTAAAAAGCTTTTGGTTAAGGGCACTTGCTAACCAAAAGTTGAAGTACCGGAGCTTGGCCATTCCTTACTGTTCTGTGCTTGAGGGCACAGTGACTGAGGAGTACACAGAACAGCTTCTGGTAAAAGAGAAATCGGTGATACGGTGAACTGAATTTTAGAAATTATTTTTAAAATAACTTTTATATCATCTTCTAAGATCTGCTGGACTGTATGGTTTAATATATTTCCTTTCTGTAAAAGAAAAGATTTTTTTGATATTAATGTATCTGTGATGCCCTCATTTCCAAGATGGAGAAGATCTGACCCAAAGCCCCGCCCCTCCTTTCTGTATCTCTGTCTGTCTGTCTGTCTGGGGAAGGTTTTGTGTTCTTTTCTCTCACTTAACCTCTGGTTTTTAAATTAGATTACTTTAGGAAGAAGAGTAAATAAAGTTTCCCTTAGGTTCGCCCAAAAAAAAAAAATGTTATAAAATAAACTTTATAACAATAACTTTATAACTGTTAAAAGATGGAGAGAAAAGGAAACATATGTTAACAATGGATTATAAGTTTGTTCTAACCCATACACATAAACTCTATTCAAAATGAATAAGTCCTGCCACAATGCAAGAACACCTTTGGACCTTAAAAGACATTAGGCTTTAAAATGAGACGAACTGCAAATTTCAAATTATCTCTGATAAGAATTAACCCAACTTGGCAAAACAGTAAATCCGTATAATCTATGTAGTCTGTAGTAAATCCGTATATGTAGACTGAAATCTCTACTCTGATTTTTCTGGAATCCCTGCTGTGACTACTATGAAAGGCAGAGCTAGTTAATCTTAGGAAGAAACCCAGCCAACCATAGACTTGTGACAAGGAAAGTAAATATAATGAACTTTTACAGAGCTCATCTAATTATGTAAAGTTATATTCACGTATCCGTTTACAAATAAACAGGTTTCCGAATGTGGCCTGTGCCATTTTTAAAATTTAAATTTTAACTTAAAATTTTATTTAGTTTATAAGCGACCAGAAGTTGTAATTTTATCTGAAATGAATACACAACAGCGGCATCTGTCATTCTTCATCTATGGATGTGAGTATCAAATTGTCTAATAGAGTTGAAATATCAAGCCCACGTTCTTTATTATCCTTTCCGGAGGTTCCTTTGGGATGGCGTGGAGAGAGCATAACCTAATAGGAGGAGCATATATTGATTATGAGGAGGCGTGAGTTCTAGTCTGGTTTTGCTGTGAACGGACTGTTTTAACTATACTTAAAAAGAATCGAGGCCACAGTTTTCTCTGAGACAAAGGCAGAGAAGTAGGGATGTGTTCGGATTATAAAACCCTATTAGCCACATAAGTGCTTCAAACTAAGTTTCAAACAATATGTAAACGAGCAAGGTGTTTTATATTCAGTCTCAACGTGCTTATCTGCCTGGTTGTTTTATTGTTTAGAAGAACTCTGTTGCAACTATCTCTTCCTGTTTAAATCAAAACATTTGGATTTTGAATCAGTTAGCTTCAGCCCAAACATATTGAACTTTTCACAGTCTGCGCAAACAAAAAGATTGGTGTAATCTGTGATACTGGGATAATAGAAATACTGTATTCTTTCTAACGGTTGACTTAACAACGAACCAGAAAATGTACCACCATATAGGGAGCCGTGTAAACGTTCTCCATGAGTCATTGTTAACATATGTTTCCTTTTCTCTCCATCTTTTAACAGTTTATTGTTATTGCTTTATAAAGGTTTACTTTATTAATTTCCTGCTCATTCATGAGCTAACAATGTCTTTTTAAAGAAACCTAAATGTCATAAAGAGTCTGCCCTGTATTTGCCATTCTGTCTGTTGTTCCCTTCATTTCTTTTTAACTCTTCTTACAAAGGGTAAATTCTGACAACATTGGCTCCTTGGTTCTTTTTTGCTGCCGTGTCTTATGAGCATCTTGAACTTCTGGGCAGATAAAAGGAATAATCAATGGATGCCCCAAGAGGAATAGGAACATGAAGTGTAGTTACTCTCTAGAGGCTTTGGATCCAGACTTTTCCCTGACACATTGAGGACCTCACTCAAGAATGACACCTATGTGACACCACACAACAGCCTAAGGCACCACCGACTGGTATTTGGTCCCTTTCTTCAGCTTGCCACATAGAAAATTCTTCCTGTCTTTGGTCGTAATCTATTTTTGTATTTAAAAAAAAAAAATTCTCTCTTAATAAAAATGTCTACAGTCTAGATTTTATTTTTCCCTTGCCTGGTCCACAGTTCCTGTAGATTGTTCACTGTCTTGCCTTATATAGTCTTTCATTTTTCAAGCTAGAGAAGAATCAAAATGCTTGTAACTCCTGCTTAGATTTAGCTTCCTCTGCCTTGAATTGCTTTGGTGAGGCAGAGTGGCACGTAGTGGACATTGCTTGGAATTTGGGGTTAATGGCTCAGTCACTTAGTAAGGGCGTGTACTTATTAGGCAGGCCATTTAAACTTAAATGACCTTGTTTACTCACTTACAAAATGAGGATGATAATGATACTAGCCTCAGGAAGATGGTGTGAGAACAAATGAAGTGTATATGCAAACCGATTCTAAATCTGCAAGTATATAAATGTTGTTTTTGTTCTAGTTTGTTTTTCTAGAGTCGTGGCAGTGTTTCCATACTCTGATGGTAAAAAAGACTTCATGACATAGGTTCAAAACCTATGTATGGCTAGACCACATCACTTACTGTTTTATTGGGATAAAGATATGTCATACTTGGCACTGAAAAAAAGGAGGAAAATCTCTTTTTATGATGCAGTTGAGTTCACATTTGCAGAGTCTTAGTTCCAGGAATGTTAAGCTCGTATCAAACACAGTAGCCTCAAATAAAATTTTAAATTTAACAGTCACTTCTAAGGCCTCAAAAGGCTGTGTGGAAATAATTTTCTCACTAAATTTCCATAATAGAAGCTGCAGAAGAATTCCATTACTGCATGACTACGAAATAAGCAATTATGTTCATTGCCATTTTTATTTATTTGTGTGTTACCAATTTAGAACGCGTTGCCCTGGTGGAAGTCTGTAGAGCCAATGAGGGGAAACAACGAGATATTTCTTTCAGCAGTTCCAAGCAGGCTACCTTCTCCTTCTAGTTCTTAATATTGCACATTTGGATGAAGGCCTGCAGAAGCCTCCGTTCATCACTCTTCAGAAGAGTGAAAGGTTTCTTTCTCAAGTCGTGTGCTAAAGTCCCATCTAGGGCTTCTGTTCTTACTTTTCTAGTTGCCTTAGATTTGTTACTCTGATTCCATCCCCTTCGTTCTGATCGTTCCATATCTTTATTCAGTGCTTTTTTTCATTTTCAATGTTTCCCCCCGCCCCCTCACGTTAGTGAGCATTGCTTGCGGTCACCAATCAGACACACAAACCTTTTTTTTTTTAAGTAGCAGTCTCTCAATCATGGATTATGTCATTGACTGTCTGGTGCTTAGCATCAGTTCTGGGCAAGATAGCTCGTGACCTCTTACCATCACCCCACTGGGATTAGGAATCTTGGACTAGGAGACCAGTGGCATCCTTAGGGCAGTGCTACAGGTGCATGCATCTGTGGCTGTTTAGATTGGCACTGACCATGCCGTTTAGGCCAAAATTCCACATGGAAAATTGTATACTGAGATATTTTAGGTTTTAAAGATCATTTTTTGCTATGAATTTTTGTTTCATTTCTGCACATCTAACTATTCAATCTTTTTTTTTTCTTGTGACTGAGGACAGTAATAACTCCTATTACATTGATTTGAGAAACTTAGGTGTTGGGTCTTGGGTTAGATTCTTATTAAAGTCATCACTTTTTTATTTGTTACCAAGTTCTAACACAAATTGCTTTTTGCATTTTAATGTTGGTTGAATGTTTAAAAAGATTCAATTTGCAATTACTAAAGTGTATTTATTCAGCACTTCCATATAGGGCATTGTATTGCTGATTGTATAAAGCCACCAATACAAAATCTTGTCTGTGTATGAGAGAGAGACACAGAGATGGAGAGAGACAGAAAGATTGTGTGTGTGTGATCACATGTTGAAGAAAAGGGAGAAATGAGAAAAATCCCGCACATACGTCATACATAAGTAACTATTTTATGACTTAAATATAAGTTTATATACATAAACATTTATATTCATTTATCTCTAGTTATTTATAAGTACACAAAAATACCATTTTCCTGTTCTAATTGGTAGTTCTAGAATTAAAATGACATTGAAGTAACTATTTTATTGTGGGAATCAAGAACAGCAATGGGGTAATCAGGAGTTTGAGTGATGGAATGGATTGCAAATGCATGACAAACTTTGAAGCAGTTTTCCAGTCATTGGCATTAGCAGTTTGGCAGAGAAGTTGCCCAGAAATGATAGTACGTAATAACATTTCTCAGAAAAATTACATGATGAAATATTTCCAAAAATATGGTTGACCGTCTCGGTACAGAATTATGAAATAGGTGTTACTGACTAGACACTGGCTCCTACTATGTCACAGATGTGCTGGAGGAAGTTGGAGGCAAATTTCTGAAATTCTTGGAGCACCTGTTTCATAAGCATTTAGTCAATATTTAAACTGAAACAAATGTGAAAACCCAACACAAGATTAATCATATCATTAGAAAAATGTATTCTTCTTTGCTGGGATAAATGCAGAAGGAACTGAAGTGTCTCCTGATTTATTTAACCTAAAAAACTTATCCCCTTCCACAGATCCTCCTATCACACGATGATATTTAGAGAAAACACATCACCATCCTTTGAAAAAAGAGTATTGCAACATTCTTGAAAATAAAGTACATTTCTGGAGACTTTTCTGTAAAAGCTAGTGGTAAAAACAGAGTAATTAGTTGCTATTTACTGGCCACCGTTAATGGACGGGTATAATCGTGGGATACTTAGATACTATATCAGCTTCTAGATACCTATCATATGCAGCATTTTCCATCACCATATAAGACGGATCTCGTTTCCTCTGTGGACAGACTTTATAAGTGTAAAGTGCTGACTCCTGATTTAAACTATTAACATTCTCTGAGTTGTGAGACAAGAAGAATAACTCCTCTGTGGCCCATACAACTGTACATCCTCAACTACCTCAAATTTTTATTCTTTCACCAGGATTTTCCGTTCATCCCAGCAGTAGCCATCCTGCCAACCTGGCTGTTAGGTTTCTCTAGCCTGATAAATGTGGGCTTTGTGACTCCCAAGAATCGATTCTTAAAGACCCAGAATGAACTTGACTGAGTCCAGATCTCCCGAGATCACGAACTGCAGTCAGCCAGCCTTTGGTAGGCCCTGTCCCTGCCTCTTTTCCCCTGCTCTGTTTTCCATGTAGATTTTTGGTGCTGTTTTTTTTTTGTTTGTTTGTTTTTTGTTTTGTGAACATGCAGGACCCAGTCTACCTGAGTATAGTCTGAATTTGTAAACAAAGGTCCAGTGATTGAACAGTAAAATTCCTCCTAGGAACCTCTGTGGGTGAAGAGCTAGGTAAAGGGAAGCTGAGAAGCGATCTCAGTGCTGAGGAGACAGTAGGAAGTGATGAGGACTGAATTGGACAGGACCCACGCCTCCTCATTGCTCTCATCTTTATCTAGTTACCACCTTACAGGTATGCAGCTGTCACTAGAACTTCTAATTGTTAAGAGAGACCTGACATTCATTTTTCTAAATGAGAGCTCTCCAGAACTTTAAGCATTGGCTTGATCTTTAATTTTTTATTTCAGAAAATCTCAGATGCAGTCAAAAGTGGACAGTAACTGATGGATTCTCATAGACCCGTCACCCAACCTCTTAATTTCCTTGCTGCACTCACCTACCCTCCCTGCCCCCACTGCTATGTTGAAGTCCAGACATTCTAATAGTTCATCTGCGCACCACATTACCATCATCACGTGCCCATCCAAAATAAGCAAAAAGGATACATTCCTTCATGTCTTTAAAATTCAGGGACTGTTTCCATTTCTTCAACTGTCCTAAAAATGAAAGCTTTGTTTCTTCAGATTGTTGTAATTGAAATTCAGACTTGGTCTGAATATTCTATTTGGCTGGTATCTCATGAATTTCTTTTAATCTGTAGGTTTTCCCTCCCTTTCTTTCCTGTCCCTTTGCAATTTATTTCTTGGAATAATTTTTTTGGGGGGTCCTGTAGAATTTTCCACAGTATGAATTAGGCTGACTGTATTCCTATAGTTTGACTTAATAGGTTCTCTGTGTGTTTTCTATATAGTAGCAAAGAGGCTTAATCTGATATAGGTTCAGTTTTTTTCTGGCAAGGGTTTTATAGATCATGGCGTTGTCTTTCATTAGGAGTACATAATGTCTGCTTATATTTTTCTGTACTGACCATTGCCTATGTCCTTCCATTCATGCAGGGATGGCTGTGATATTTTAAAACACTATATTTCTTCCCTCTCCCCCATGCATATCTTGGGCCAGATGTAACCTATGAGCCACCAGCTATAGAATCCAGCCAATCTATTAAAGTTTAGGCAGAAATTCTGCCCATGTCTGGAATGTTCTGTGATTCATTTTAAGTAACTTATTCCTAGTGAGCCTGTCCTGATACAAAGAAATGATCTTTGCCAAGTCAACCATTCGCTTTTATATTCTCCTGTTCCTACTTACAGTGAATGCAAAAAAGGGACTTTTATCAGGTTGGGTGAAGAGCATCCTGATAAGTATCCTTTGTTTGGACCAAATGTCATCATTGTGCCTTCCCACAAGGCAAACAAGTCAAATTTCCAGTACATATGTGTCTTACCTTTTAAGATAGAAATAGGCATTAGAACTTTTAATGTGCATGACCTCTTTAAATCCCTTGTGACAGACCTTGAGGAGAAATCCTAATTAGGTCCTGTTTTCCATAATGTTATCTTTAGCTGTTGTTTATGTTCGTTGGGTAGGGAGAGGGGAGATGGATTGTGGGTATTCAGAGAATAAGGACAGTAGGCCGTGGAGTATAGCGGTTGGATTTCCGTGACTGTTCACTTGAGGCAACTCTCTAGCTGTGTGGCTTTGGGAAGTTTACTTGTTCTCTTGATTCTGAGTTTTCTTCTATCTTTTTAGCGGGACCTCAAGAGTTAAGGGCTTGATATATTTACCAACTCCGATTAGCTTCATCCTTACATCTTGTTTAGGCAGCAAAAGTTTCTGTGTTGTCTTTTTAAAAGAGTAGGTTTTCAGGTTGTTGTTTTTTTTTTTTTTAAATGCTCAGTATTTTTAAAAATGGAGAAACAGAAAGGAAGGAAGAAGATAAAAATCAACATAACCCTATTTTATGCTATTTGAAAGAAGTATCGTTTTATAATAGCGTGTTACGTGCTTTTCCTTCATAGCTTCTCTGGAGAAATCGGGCCCATATGTTCAGCACTGAGCCAGGCATTTTAATGCACAGAGTACACATCTTTAATCTCGGCGCCAGGTGCAAAACTAAAACGTTCACATGGATAAACTGTACCTGAACATTGTTTTTCTTGAGTTCGAGGCACACTTGGCAGTAGCAGGCATGTTTCTGTGTGTGAAACATCTATATTCCTACTTAAATATCTGCAATGTTCGAAAAAGTTTAAAGATGGTATCTGTTCTACCCCAGGGTTTATACTTCTCTCTCCAGTTTGTAGACTCCTTTCACTGCTTCTTGTCTCTTCTCAGCCAACCCTTAACTATTTTTCATCCTCCTTCCCACCAAGTCAACTGGAGAGTGGCTCAATGGTTTTTTTTTTTTTAATTATTTATTTATTTATTCATAGAGAGAGAGAGAGGCAGAGACACAAGCAGGCTCCATGCAGGGAGCCCGATGTGGGACCCGATCCCGGGACCCCAGGATCACACCCTAGGCTGAAGGCAGGCGCCAAACCGCTGAGCCACCCAGGGATCCCCCGATGTGGGACTCTGTCCCGGGTCTCCAGGATCACACCCCAGGCTGCAGGCGGCGCCAAACTGCTGCGCCACCAGCACTGCCCGGCTCAATGGTTTTAGAATGTATATTTGAAGACCAGTTTGGGGATAAGCTTGCTTGCTTGCTTGCGTTTATTTATTTCAGAGAGGCAAAGAGTGCTGCAGGAGCAGAGGGAGAAGAAGAGAGAAACTAGCCGACTCTGAGCTGAGTGCAGAGCCTGACAATGGGGCTCAACCTAAGCCAAAACCAGGAGTCAGGAGTCGGGCACCCTGAGGATATTTTCTCATTCAGCATATTGTTTTCCAGTCAGTAGACCTTGCCTGTCTTAATTGGGGGCTGAGAGTTCTGACACTTAGTGGAAGGAGAGGCACATTCCCTGCTCGGGTGATTATCTCCTGGAGATGCTGGCCATAGTTAGGTCAGGACAAGACCAGTAGATAAGAAGAAAAGAACCATGGTGTGTGCTACATAAATTCTCTTCCTTGGAAAGCCCTGGTGTAAACCTGAGCTAAAAACTCTGGTCTTGGGGATCCCTGGGTGGCGCAGCGGTTTGGCGCCTGCCTTTGGCCCAGGGCGCGATCCTGGAGACCCGGGATCGGGTCCCGCGTCGGGCTCCCGGTGCATGGAGCCTGTTTCTCTGCCTCTCTCTCTCTCTCTCTCTCTCTGCGACTATCATAGATAAATAAATAAAAAAAAAAAAAAAATTAAAAAAAAAAAAAAACTCTGGTCTTCTAGGATGGGCCACTGCCACTGACTGTCTTTATCTGTTTGTTTTCAGGGTATATGCCATGTACAATTCCGTAAAGGGATCCTGCTCCGAGCCAGTTAGCTTCACCACCCACAGCTGTGCACCTGAGTGTCCCTTCCCACCTAAGCTGGCACACAGGAGCAAAAGTTCACTAACCTTGCAGTGGAAGGTGGGTAGCTCAGTGCCGGGAACAGTCTGAAGTCTAGCCGTTGGAAACGTTTTTATTTAGCACTACTCCAGTCTGGTGATAATGTTTGATTTTTCTACATAGTAACTATGTGAAACAAAATGTTGTGATATTGAATATATGTCGATATGTATGTATGCATGTCTTTTATATGTCTATAAAAATTGGGCAAAGTGATAGGAGGTAGGAGTGCAAAAAGTTTTAGCTCTCTGCAGAGGTAAATCTTTTAGGTTCATAAGCAATACTGTATAGTATTAAGTGCATATATACTTGATACCTGAATTTCATCACTTTCCAGTGGTTTTGTTTATTCAACAAACATTTGAAGATTTCAATAAAAAGGTTTTATAAAGAGATTTAGAATAAGTCAGGTTTTGGCTCCTTTGGCTTCTTTCAGTGGCAACTCTGAAATGTTCAATATTTAAAACTGCCTAGAATGTTTAGTGTTCTAAACTATGTTAAGGCTTCACTAACTTTTACTGATTAGGCCTTAGATCACTTAGGGTTACTAATTTTTTGAAGTCTAAAATATATAGTAGTTTTCATAAAATACAATTTACTGGCTACAAATAACTTGCCAAAGAGCAGTCCTTACGCTGTATCCTTAGCTTATTAGTCACAGTTTGTATGTTCGCAAAAAGAATTGAATCTTGTTATCAATACCTATCATAATCATTTCTCTATGTTTATACATTTTTTAAAGATTTAAAAAATTTAAAAAAAATAAAAAGATTTTATTTATTTGACAGAGCATAAGCGGGGGAGGGGGGGTGGCGGCAGGCAGAGGGAGGGGGAGAAGCAGTCTCCCCACTGAGCAGGGAGCCCGAAGTGGGACTCCATCCCAGGACCCTGGGGTCATGATCAGAGCTGAAGGCAGATGCTCAACCTCTGAGCCACCCAGGCACCCATCTATGTTTATATTTTAAAATATAGTTTAAGATGTGAAATTTTTAGAGGCAGAGATAAAGATTTGTGGGGTTTGGGGAATACACTAATGTGTGAAAATAATAAGATGGTTAGGGAGATCTAGTATTGGTGAAGATATATGTTGTTCTTTGGTTCCTAGTCCAGGAGGTTGAATTTATCCCGGGCATCCATAGAAGCCCTTGAGAGCAGTGGTTAGCAGTAAAGCACGGGCTTCTGGAGACCCCTCTCATGTGGGCAGCTGCGTTCTCATAGCCACTGGCCAACATGGAGTGTGTTACTTGGCAAAGGCAAAGCTTAGACTGGCTTAGAATCTGAACTATTTTATTTTCCTTCCTGGCTTCCAGGGATAATCCAGGTCAGTGATTCCCTACCTTTTCAGAGTTGTAACACCCAACTGGTCATCATTGTTTAAGTCCTTGGAGATACGCATCCATTTTAAAACATGTTCTCTATTTGCACATATACATACATAAACATATCTTTTTTTTTTCTAAAGGAAAGAATTAAAATTCACTTTGGAAAATCTAAGAAATCTTAAGATTACCCGAGGGACCCCGGGGTCTTATAAACCTAAAGTTGGGAATCACTGATACATACTGTGCTTAAAACCCGGGTGTAATTCAGGTCTTAGGCAGACCAGCGACTTCAAGGATAAAGTTGGCTTATCAGGAGAAAAATATTTCACATTTTCTTTCTCCCTTTATTGAATTGTGAATCGGAAACATACTCTTGTTCCATTAAGTCACGTACAAACTTGAAAGTTCTGGATTTTGTTCCATTTGCATTTCAGTGTCCTTTTAGAACGGATTTTGTGATCACAGTGCTCCAGCCGGGGGCACAAGGACAGGAAGACAGGGCTCCGACTGCCCACCTGTCCTTGAACCCACAAACGCACACAGAGCTCGAGATCTTCGAACTCCTTGTTAGTCAGCAGTAGGAGAGAGGGCAATACAAATCCCAAAGCCAGGGTTTCCACCCTCAAGGAATTAAGAGCTTGGCGGTGGGGCAGGATATCATAGAAGAAACTGCTGAAAGAACAGTTTCTCTAGAGAAATTTATCAACACCATAAACATAGTTCTTACTCCAGAAATGGGTTCTCATCTAAAACTTTGTGTCTATTATTTAGAACTTCAGGGGTATCTCCCAAACCAAAGGGAGCCCACAAAAGCCTGAAATTACAGTTCAGTAGAACATAGAGCACTCCCCAGAAATTGGGCTTGACACTCCGAGGTGATACGACCCAGAAGGTGAAAGGAGGGAGAAGAGTCTCTTCACAAATGTAACTAGTATTTACTGGGCCCTTGATGATGATTTATTATTAACAAAAATAAAACAACTGCTATTGTTTCCCGGGTGCTTCCCGGGTGCCCAGCAGTTGAGTAGGTGATTTTTATATATTCTCCCAATTACTTATCACACCCATTTATTCTTGGAACACAAAATTAAACAGTGATATTGAGTGACGGACAAAGGACCTTATGTGACAAACAGCCAAACGGGGCTTTCGACGCAGCTCTGCTGCCCCGGCTGCCTTTGCCAGGGGCCAGGACAGCGCAGTGTGTGGGGCTCCCGCTGCTTCCTGGGGAGGGGCCCAGCTGTCACATTGTGGGGTGGGAGCCCTGGTCTGCGCCTTCCAGCTGCCCCCTCCCTCCCTCCATCTTACTGCCCCCGTGCAGTGAGGGACCCCAGGGCAGCACCCCCTTCCAGGAGGCGGGGCTGACCCTGCCAGGCACTCTTCTCCGGCTTCTCCACTCCCCTTCCCGTAGTCCAAGGCCTGTTTTCTCGGTGAAGTAGATCTCTGCGTGCTTCTAAGAGGAAAGCAAATGATGAAACTTCTTTTTGCTAACATGTGAAGGGCTAATTGCTCCTGGTAATCTGGGGGAATCTTTTTTTTTTTTTTTTTTTTTTTTTTTAAGGGAAATCTCAAAGGCACAGAAGACTTTCTAATCTTAAGCACTTAAAAAAAAAAAAAAGTATGGAGGAAGTTACAAAAAATACATACTCTTAACCCTGAACCTGGCTGGGTCAGGTTTACCCACCAGACTCCAAGCAGCATCTACATTTCTCAGCTGCCTTTTTTCTCCCTCTGTTCTTTAAGTACCTCTTGAAAGTCTTATCCCCAAGGAAGTAGGGCACCATGAGGGTGTAAAGGTCGAGGTGGAGGGGAAAGCAGGTTTGGGTCTTTGTGGGGCATGATTTATTATTAGTGGGGCTTTCTCTACCGTTGGATTATATTAAAATTCATTTGTAGGATACTGTTTCCCAAGGAAACACTGGAGCCACCAGGGTTATCTGCCCGAGGGGAGAGCACAGGACTAGCATAGATACTGTCTTTGAGCCGAGTTGAGAGCTCATAATTTTGTCTGTGAACTGCTTTCTCTAATCTCTTCTTACTTTATTTTTTTTCTATTTTTAGGCACCAATTGATAATGGTTCAAAAATCACCAACTACCTTTTAGAATGGGATGAGGTAAGCATATTTTCATATCCATCCATCTAAAACAGCATTTCAAAAATAAAATTGCTGAACAAATGCCTTTTTATTCTTTAAGATGTGCTAAACACATGGGGAGGAAAAAAAAGCATAAGTAGAAAAAAAAATGGAAACCTATGGTATTGACCGTGGAAAAGGAAGACAGACTAAAGTAGTGTAATGAATTGTATTAAGTGGCATTAAATGTATTTACTTGGCTTATTTGCAAGAAATGCTACTGAAAGAAAAGACAAGGTCTGACCTCTTGGGGAGTCCCCAGAGCCTGGCCAGCCATCAATTTGTATGAAGAATCGAGCGCTTTGTTATCTTGACTGCTCAGGGCCATTCTGCATAGATGGCGTTGATAAGGTAAAGCACACGCCTTGGGCAGCGTGTAATTTGTTTCTTCGAGTTGAAGCCACGGATGTACTTTGGTGGTGCACTGTCGGGCGTTCTGGGGGGGAGGGGGGGTTGGAGCCCTGCCCGGAGGTCTCACTCTAACATGGGGGGGGGTGTGATCACCCTGCCCACTAGACCGCCCTATAACAGGCGCCCCCTCTGCTGTTTCCCTCACCAGGGGCCCTAGCGTGGTATCTGTGGTGAAGCTGCCTTATTCTCCAGCCCACTCTGCTAAATGGGTGACCTTGTGCCTTTCTGGCCTTGCTAACACCACCCACAGAATCGCAGGCAGGAAATAACTGGGTGCAGAAAGAAGCCTTTCGTTTCTAAAAGGGAACTGTGCTTTTTATTCCTATAGATGTTAATTCTATTCATTCACTTGCCCTTGCGCTAGTCTTTCTGTGAGCGAGCAAACAGACACAGGATTTCAAGAGAAGGAAATGTGGGATTGGAATGTGGAAATGGGAGTTAACTAGTCTCTGTGACTTGAATCGAGGGAGATTTTAAAGATCCAGAATGCAGACTTAGGCAAAAAGTGACTTGTCGAGTGTGGAGAAAAATATTTTCACCAAATGTAAAATGAAATTGGACGAAACTCTCAGGGTGAAATTTTGATGTGAAAAAGGGGGCCCTTCATCACTTTCTGCGTTAGCGTGTTTTCCCATCTGGGTTGCATCTGAAAGCTGGAGTTCCAAGTTACCAAAGACAACGATCTATTGTTCTGGGGATCCCTGTGATTAGGTCCTACGTGCAGATTGGTGACATCTTACACCTGACCGGGAGATTTTACAGATTTAGGTGGGTTTCATTTTAAGATGATTTGACTGGAAAGCAAACCCACCCCTCTGGCCCTCGTGGAAAGAGATTTCTATAGGCCGTCCAGAAGGTCGGAAAGGAGGAGCCTGGCTGCCCTGTGAGCGCGTGGCACCATCTTACCATCCCCTCTTCCTCCTAAGGACAAGTGAATGTTGACTGAAGACGTTTTTAAGCATGTGTTGGTTTGTGGCACTGACCTGCCTGGCACTGACCTTTCTCATATCTTGAGGTTTTATATCAAGATAGAGTTTACCACCAGAGAGGAAGCATTTTTCCTTTCAGATCTCCTCTCTGAGCTCTGCATGTGTGTGTGGTGTGTGTCCTATGTTTTTGTTTTGTTTTGTTTTGTTTTGGCCTGTGGCCTTGTAAGTTAAGTAAGGTCAGAGAAGTTGAGTATTTGAATGAGAAACCTCCAAGGAAAACCCAGGTGCTACAGGAAATGGTAATGGTGACTCAGTTGTTGGCCTCTTTCCCTTTGAATTTGGATTGAAAGTGTCCTGGCAGGATGCGTGGAGGAAATAAGCTACAGCCTCGGATGAAATGGGGAAGCTTTGTCTAATGACCATGTGTAATCAGTTGCACCCACTATAGGCTGGTGACCGCACAATGTCAAATGGTTCATTTTGGGCCTTCTCCTGCCTTTTCCCTGCTTGCTCTCTTCCCATCCTTTCTTTGCTCCCATCTTAATTCTTCAGCCTTCCCCTTCCCCTTCATCTTCTCTCCCACCTTCTAACTTCCGCTGGTGTCAGCTCTCTTGAGCTTTACCGAAGACTCCAGGTGAGTGGACTCTCCCCGGCTATGGGCATTTTGCTAACATAGGAATCCTTTGGTATCGTGGGCCTTAATATTCACTTCGTTGAAAAACTCCTGGACCCCAAAGTCTATGTAACTGCTCCCTGACCTTCAGTACCGTGAGCTCCCTGGGAGGACAGTATGTTTGAAAGGACACCACGATCAGGAGCTGTGGGTTCTGTTCCAGGTTTTATATGAGCAGCTTGCCCCATGCAGTCCTCAGGTTATCCATTAGCTCATGTGTGTTTACATCATCGATGCTCTCTCAAAACTCCTTAAGATTGTCCCTTGTGATCACAGTATGTTTTAGGATCCTTTTCACTGCTGTTTGGTATGTTCGTTTATTAAATATTTCAGCGTTTGTGGAGCGTACCCTCAGTGCCTCAACACTTTATGTACACCGTCCTGTGAGGGATCCGTGACCTAGGGAAGGTAATGTTCTTACTCTGAGAGCTGGAAAAATAATGGAATGCTGTCCTCTTGTGTTTTTCTTAAACAGCCATAAATAAAACAAACCTAACCACATGCTTCTCAGATTTTTCCATCCCGTAGCCTCTTTGCTTGATACTGTGCTTCTTCCTTTTTAGTCCCTCAAAAAAAGATTTTAAAATGGTTATCATTGGGTTTCCTGGCAGGAAAAATAGAAGCGATAGTAACCAATTCGTTCCTGCCTGTTCTATCATTTCAGAAGTTAAGTTTCTAAACTGAACAATCTAACAGTTTGTGTTTCTAAATTCGGGGCTAGGTTAGGGATCCGTAGTCCTCCTGAGGCAGCTCACTGGGGTTGGATCTTGCATCCCGTATTCCCATGCTACTCAAGCCGTGACTTCACAAAGGAAGAAAATCAAATGCACAGAGAACGACATCCGACCCCCACGAGGCATGAACCTGTGAGACTCAGGCTGTCGCTGCAAAACCTCCTGGTAGTCTCTCGAGTCAAGTATGCCTGGTATAACAGGGACTCTTTCTAGAATCCACCCCAGTGGAGTGTGGTGTGGGGCAACAGAATGGGAGGGAGGGTTTTGCTGCAGTCACTCCCCTCCCCACAGCCAACCCTCTCCAGGGCCAGAGCTCTTCTCTCCCAGGGCACCTGGCCCAGCCACACACCCATATGCTGTTGTCCAAGGAGCTGTCTAAACAAACTCAAAGGGCAGGAGGACAGTCAGGTACACAGGGGAGTAGATCCCTACCTGAGAAGGGGATGGGTACGACTCAGAGTCCTGAAGAAGGTTCTGTTCGGGAGTAGCTCTCTGCCCCGTTCCTGCTCTTGACACCTGCTCTGAGAATCACAGCTTGGAGTGAGATGGCCCCATCCCTGTGCAAGTGTCCTCCTATTTTTTTTTTCTTTTTATAGTATTCCAGCACTGGTTGGAGTTCCCAGGATATTTTATTCTTTTGTTCAGTTTTTAATCACCATCCCAGTAAAACCTGCTCGTCTCTAAGAGCAGATGTGGCCCCAGTGGGCAAGAGAAAACAGAAGCCTGTTACCACTTAGAGGGAAGTGAAGTGGACTTTCTCTCCTAAACTCATGGTCATTGATGCCGCATCATCGGTCCAAGAATTCACTTGGAAATTACTCACTAATAGTTCTGCAAGAGATCTAGCTGCCTACTTTCCTCCTCTGTTAATAATTTTACCTAGACAGGCCCTTAAGCTTTAAGTCAGTGTGGGAAGTGACTGACAGGGAGATTGTAATGAGCCACTAAAAATGGAACACACAGGTGTCACTGGCGTCTCGGCTGCAGCCATCAGTTTCCATCTTCCACTGAAACAGGTCAGTTTTCATAACGAGGAAAGGTACGCACTAGCCTGCCCCCGTCCCCACTGTGGCAACTGAGGGGAGTAGTAGTGTTCCCCGCTGTGGGACCTGAGGGCTGACCTTGCAGTTTTATAGGTCCCCCACCCCTGTGCTCCCCTCCAGGAGCTTCCCATCAAAAGGCAGAAGGCCACTTTCAAGGTGGTTCAAGGCACTGGACGAGCCTGGACGTTATAGCTTAACCCCGACCTGCTCCCGGTGTGGTCCCTACACCCCCCCCCCCCCCCCCATTTACCCTCATGTTTGCATCGTCGTTTGCAAGTCACCGTCACCATCATTCTGAAGGCTGGCAGAAAGCAGGCCGAAGCCCCACGAGGGTTTCTCTCTTCTGCAAGCTCTGAGTATTCCATGTAGCGCTGGCTTTAAAGGGACGTCAAGAAACTTACTGTCATGAATTCAGTTTAGTTTGATCCACAATTATGAACAGGAGAAAAGTTTTTCTTTTAACTTTTTAATAGCAAAACAAGGCTTAGATGCTAGATTTCTCAAGGTAGAATGTTCTTGCCCACAAGGCAGAGATTGGGAAGAGGAGCCAGGGCGTGCAGCTCACTACCCCTTTCGGGTGCCAGCCCTGACCTGCCCATATCTCCTCCTTGGGCTCTGGCTTGAGCTGACCTGGCTCCTCCTGCTGCCTTATCCACTGGATGACCCTGAGGTGTCTGCTTAGGGGTAGGAGTTTTTCCCTAGAAGCAGCTGGGAAGGAGGAATTGAGGACACACATATCTCTAGGGCAGGGAGGAGCTTTTATGAAGAAAAGAATTAGGAAGCTTGCCTTGACTTGCACTTCAGTGCCTGGCCAGTGTGTGGTTCTCAGGAATGGTGATCTGGCCTTTTTGGGGGCGGGGGGGGACTTGAATAAAAGAACAAACTTCACGTCAGGTTAGGAACTTTCTCTTCCATTTTAGGAACCATAAGTTCTGTAAAGGAAACCCACCGAGAGTCTTACTCTTAGAGAGCCATACCGAAGTCTAGGGGGTGCCACTGCAGCTGGTGCCTCAGAGCGAATGCAGGTCTCCCACGGTCTTGCAGTGATTGCGTGACACAGACTCAGTATTGATGCTGTGTGTCAGTCCCCTGGTGTCCACCTGAAGGGACCTGGATTAATAGTCTTGGCTTTGCCTGTAACCAGCCAAGCAAGTCACTTAGCCCCCAAGCCTCGGCTCCCCCTCTTGAAATCAGAGCCTGTACCTCCCAGGCGGGTTGGGTGAGCCCGGGCCATAGCAGATGCCACCTATGTAAACACGCATTAGGGTCTGGGGTAGGAGAAGTCGGCCACGACAAGGGATTGTCTGAGAAGACTGTGACATTCTTCTGTGGAACTTTGACAGAGGGACCCTAAATGTCTCTGGCTTGCACTAAACAAACACGGATGTCCACGCTATATATAGATGTTAATTTGCCATTAGCTTGGCTTCCGGACGTGACATGGAGGAGACATACGAGAGAACCAGAAAAATAGCTTTGTGGGAATGTGACTAGTACAGTTCCCAAGAATCTTTCTCACATGTGACTCAGCTAGTCCGAATAGGAATTTCACATCTGGCTGTTGCAGTGACTAAGGAGCCAACACCGCTGTAAAACACAGGCAACGAAGAATGACATAAATGCCACGGAAGTCGAGGAAACTGTCATTTGAAGTAGGAAGAGCAGAAAAGGCCAGTGGTAGGTAGGGCCCCCTGAAGGCCCTGGGGACCCGTGAGCAAGCCAGACCATGCTCAACGGTCCTCTTGCAGAGACCACGGGGGGCCAACAGCAGGCTGTGGGGGGTCGCTTCCCAGACACCTAGTTCAGGAGGAGTCTGCTTAGCTCATTTAGGGGTTGAGCTGGCCCCCAGGAGGTGCTGGGTACCCAGTTGACTAAACAGATTGCTTTTTAGCTTAGGGGTCGCATCGTTCGTATCGATAGTCTTTCAGAGTGCTCCTCGGCATGAGTGAATTTGCCCATGTCCCCTCTGGTGGCACAGCAGTCGTCGTCAGAGGTCCTGAAGCTTTAGCAAGCCGAGTAACTTCCTGGGTCTCCCCCAGTGCGGAAGGAGAGCCCTCCTCCGAGAACACGGCCCCCACTTCCTCCTCCAAGATGCACGCTGCCGTAGGTAGCCTAGCACTGGTCCAGCGAGAAACCCGGGAAGGCCTGTGGCACCCCCCAGGCCGTCTCCAACGCCTGACCAAAGTGTGAGGGAAGGTGCCCTGTGCCAGGCCCGGTGCCCTTTTAGTCCTTCTTGGGGGACGGCCTCACGGAGACTGGCGAGCAGGGTCCCAGGGTCCTTCGTGCTTTGTCCATCATGCAGCATCCTTCACAGGAGTGTCTCCAGCCCAATCAGCACCCCCGCAGAGAGGCCAACTGTTGGCACGTCACAGACCTTCACTGCCACGTTCGAGGGTGGCTTCAGAGGAACAGCTTCCTCCACGAGAGCTTGTCGGAGGGACGTAGGCCAGCAGGGGCTTGAGAACTCAGGGAGGGTCAGGTACCAAGGGTAGAGCTGAGGTCAAAGGAGCCCTCCGTTTTAGGGACCTCAGCCCCAGACCTGTGTACCCCGGAAGCTGATCTCTCCCCTGCCTTGTGTCCCATGTATTTGTCCCATGTATACAGGATGGGTTAGGATGTGTTTGGGTAGCAGACTCTGTGGGCAGCTTCTGGCTGCTTTGAGATGACACATACCCATCTTGGTCCATGGCACCTAATTTATCAACTCCTGTTTTTCGTGCTTGTTGGCTGCCAGCTGGAAGGTGGCCGGTGACCCGTGGTGGGCTGAGTCCATCCCTGCCTTGGTTCACGCACGTAAATACTGCCGGCAGCCTGTTCCACAGTCGCCTTCCCTTGTTCCTTCCTTTCCCTTCTCTGGGCCGGTCTCAACATTCTGGTCTTACCAAAGCACTGGACATCAGATGATCCCCCATATTTGGAGGGATGTATAGGAACATTGTGTTGGTTTGTTTGAAATCCAAGGACCTGATGATTATCCGGGACTATTTCAGGGAGCTCAGCCTCTCCCCCTAATGGGCGGGGCGGGGGGGGGGTGTAGAAAAACCAAGAGCAAAACACCAGCATGCCAAAGGATAAAATGCATGCAGTATTTATTTAGGAACATGCAACACAAACTATCCCACCCCCTTTTCTTACCTTTGAAAGTTCCTCTGTGCCAGAGTGCTCAAAAGGAAAGAGCCGTGACCGAGGGGGAGAGTGAGGTTTGGCACCAGGAACCTTTGAATCCACCCAGATGGGGAGTGCCCCCCCCCCCCGGCCTTGTTAGGAACCCCTCCTTCTATATGGTTATGCTGAACGCATCCATGCTCTTTTACTTCTCAAGCCAACATTTATCTTTGATGTTGCCTAGGGTCGGCCAATGCTAGAACAACTTCTAAATATAGACGTACTAGCAGACGGAATCTTGGAGGCTGGCAGGAGTTCAGTTGGCGAGTGCAACTTTATTTTTTATTTGATTTATCATTGCCATTTTTGACAGATTAAAGTAGACTGTCACAGAGAGTGCCCGGCCCAGCGTCACTCAGCCCACGTCTGGCTCTAGCAGCCCCTGGGCCATGAGCACAGGACACGCGATAACCAAATTGGTGTAACTTAGTTAGCAGGCAGCTCTGGGCTTGGTGAGAGCAAGCCCGGAAGGCAGCGGGCATGACTGCAAAAGAACCTGTAAGAGAAGGTCCATGGAAGGAGGCCACAGATCAAGACACCGCGGGGAGAGTTCCCATGACCAGAGGGCGGTGGTTCACCGTGGGTTCCAACGCCCTGGTGGTGGCCATCCGGACCTCCTTGTGCCAGGAATGAAGCTGTCATAAAGAGGAACAGGAAGGGTCCTTTCCAACCTATTAATTAGAAGGCAATTGAAAATATCAGCCAAATTCATCTGTTAGTGCCAGTGTTGGGAATACCAGCTCCCAGGGTTGTTAGTGCCAGGCTAATTGGAAATGTTAGAGCAACCACATTCCCCACCGTCTACAGAATCACTCTTGGCAGAAAAATACCGTAGCCTGAATATTATGCGCGAGTTCTCTGTACAGAACCGGCCGTGGATCGATGAAGTCCTTAATGGGAAACCAACCCATTTAGGGGATTCGTCTTCCTAAGAACTGAGGACAGCTTGATGAAGACCCATGAGTTAATAAAGAAGGAGAACCGACCTGAGAAACAAGTTCTGTTTTCAGCCTTTTAGTTACATAGTTTTACAAATTAACACATTGCTTTTTTTTTTTTTTTTTTAACATTTTATTCATTGATTCACAAGAGGCAGAGACACAGGCAGAGGGAGAAGCAGGCTCCTCAAGGGGAGCCCGATGTGGGACTTGATCGCAAGACCCCAGGATCACCCAGACGTCCCTAACACATTTGCTTTCAAACATGTTTTTAACTTTAAAAATCAGTTGCATTTTATGAAATGGATCAAATACTTTTAATATACTTGGATAGCAGTCTTTAAATAAGCAGACCCACCGTAAATTGATTTCTCCACGGGAACTTTATTCCTTTATGTGTTCGTAACAGACCACAGAGAGGTGGAAACCTGGATACACGTGGAGGGTCCTGTGCAAGGTTATTTAATTTGCTCACTCCAGTGGCCTTGAGCCATGTCATACCTGAACAATCCCCCAAAGACCGTTGCGTGTCTGTATTTAAAAACCTTCCCACGGTTCTCTACAGCTTTTAGGATAGTGCTATTACATGTTCCTCCGTTGGATGAAGTAAGTGCGTGACGGTTTTGGTTGGTTTTATCATCTAGGAATCTGATTACATTTTTTAGCTTCTACAAAAATTCTTAAAATCTCTTCAGAGGCCTTACTCTGTTGGCTTTGAGGAAAAAAGGCATGTACTTGGGATACCTGGGTGGCTCAGCGGTTCGGTGCCTGCCTTCGGCTCAAGGCATGACCCCGGGGTCCTGGGATCGAGTCCCACACCGGGCTCCCTGCAGGGAGCCTGCTTCTCCCTCTGCCTCTGTCTCTGCCTCTCTCTCTCTGTGTCTCTCATGAATAAATAAATCAAATCTTAAAAAAAAAAGGCATGTACCGAGTGCATGTAGAAAATGGAACCTTTTATTCAGTCAGACGTCAAACACTTCAGGTGTAGCGCGTACACGTCCACCCCCTTACCTGCTAGGTATTTACAGCACAAGAGGAATTTATAAAAGTTTACTGAAAAGGTCACACTCTTCAACATATATGGACATCAAAATAGATGCGTGTGATACTGCGTCACAGATGACCTCAAAACCTAATGGCTTAAAACAATCACTTTCTTACGCTCACGGACTCTCGGCCGGGAACTTGGACCCGGGTGCTGGGAGAACGGCTTGTGTGTCTTCCACGTGAGCTCCACGTGGGCGGGGAGGCTCATCGGCGGGGGCCGGACTCTTGGACTCTTCGCTCGCGAGTCTAGCGGTCACTGCTGGCTTGGGCGGAACCTCAGCGGGGGCTGCCTCACACCACGGCAGCCCCGGGGGAGTCAGAATTGAGAAGGTGAGTGTTGGGGGCGGGGGGGTAGTCAGAAGCCTCATCACCTCTTCATACCCATGTCTGCAAGTCGCACAGCTTCATTTCTCCTCTACTCTGCCCATTACAGGCCTGTCCACGCCCACTCAAATTCAAGGGAAAGGACTTTCTTAGTCGTGAGAAACCATTACAAATCCTTCCTCTTTGTATGGCACGTACAGAGCGTCTTGGGTACTATGCCTGTGGTGATCACGTACAAGGTCGTGGGCTTGGAAAAGTGATAGAGCTCTTGCTCCTGCTCCTGCTCCTGCTCCTCTTCCAAGTGTTCTGGGAGCAGGAAAACAACTGTGTGCCCAGAGGTGCAGTGGTAGGTAGGCGGGGACTCATCCTTGACCCGGCACCGACACCGCCTGCTAGCCAGCAGGGTGCGGCCCGGGGACACGCAGGCCCTTCTCCGCTCACAGATGGAAGAGATCCCCGCCTGTTCCCTTAGTGATAAGGACAGGGAACCCCCGGGATGAACAGTTCTCCTGCCACGTGTCACACTTGTAAAGCAGGAGCTTGTGTCCTCTTCCCTTGGTAACTCAGCAGGCAGGCGGTCAGCAAAATGTTTATCGGGGGGGGGTGGGGAGAAGATGATTAGGAAATACGTTGTGAGTTGATTTAAGAGCTATGAAATTTTTTTCAAAAATCTAAACTATAGATTAGAAAGAAAGGGGAAAATACTTAAGTGAATAGGAAAAGGGCAGAAAATAAGTTAGGAAAATAGAAACTGTTCTTTAAGAATATTTGAGGCCTTTTACACTTATAATTTATCTCTGAGTTTTATTTTAAAGAATCACCTGTTTAAGGAGGCATCTCCTTTCCCCCTACTCCTCCCAGAGTTTGAGGGAGGGTCCGTCTCTGCTGTTCAGCCGCGCAGAAGTCCCCGTTCCCGAAGCTTCCCCGTGGTTCCTTCTCCGTCCCTGCCCTTCCTCGGTCCAACGGGGCGGGTGCAGGTGACCGAGCACTGACGCTCTTCACCGCTCCGCAGGAAGCTTGCAGGACTGGAAGGGCTCTGATGGTTATTATCGGGGCTGGGAACCAAGTGGGCGACCTTCCTGCAAAGTGAGGGTTGTGTTTTGGGGGTGGGCTGCCTGAAGGAGCCCGGCTGGCTGGAACGGAGAGGAGGCCGTCCCTGGGGCCTAGAACATACCTAATACGCAACGTGCTTCTGGTTTTGTGCTGAGGGGAGGTGGAGGCAAAAGTGAGCAGCTGGGGCCCGGGAGGACCCATGTGCTCAGAAGCCCTGTGTCTGCGCAGCTGGCTGCCTCCCGGGGTGGGGGCGGGGGGTGCTTGTGACCGGGAGCTCAGCACCCGCGCCCTGGCCAGGACCCAGCTCCTTTGTCTCAGGGCCGTGGGTGTGGATCTGGGGCGCCCAGGCTGCTGTGGGTATGGGCTGATGACAGATGAGCCAGACCCGTGGGCCCAGGGGACCGCGAGGAGGAGACTCTGCTGAAAGGAGGGGGACAGCGTGCCTTGCAGGTAGCAGCACACCGCGGCTTCGTGCTCCCGACGTTTCCTCACGTTTAGGAAAGCTGAATCTGGTCCTTGAGCCCAGTTTTGCTGGAGAAGCAAGCATCTGGGGGTGCCTGGGTGCTGGGGTGGAAACCAGCCCGGGGGCCCTGAGATCTGCCCTCTGTGGTGTGTGGACGCTGGCGATAGAAACCTGGGCTGGGAGCCCCGTGCCTGGCCCTGTTCCAGAACAACGGTGGGCGTGCGCTCGGAGCCTCCTTTCTGCGCTTTGTCTCACTGGGGTGAAGGTTCATTCCTCGGGAGGCAGGAACTTCTTGCTCATGCCCGGGGGTTCTGATGCTGGCTGCCCGCGCGCTGCCCATCTCCCCGCCCCACGTGCAGACGTCGGGAGCTTCTGAGCATCCACGTCTCAGCCCTTCCCTTGTAGACCCACCAACAGCTAGGCCCGGGGACCCCCCTCTTTCTCTCTCCTCTGTATGACACAGCACATGGGGCCTACCCGTGGCAGCTGCCCAGGACAAGGCCGGGGCCACGGGTGTCCCTGCCGGCTGCGCTTGACCACACTATTGGCAGCAGACCTAAAAAGCGTCGAGAGATGCTCATTCCTCTTAGGACCGTGTTTTAGTAGGAAACTTTGCACGGCTGACCTTAAATGATTAGAAAGTAAGTTTCCAAGGAAAGCTAGTATATCTCAGTAATCCTGTGTAGCTTAAATTAGGCCTTCCTAGAAGGGAGTACCTGCCAGAGATCATAATCTCTCAAAATCATTTGGAGCCACGCTACCTAAAAAATACGGAAGTTAGGATTTTCCTTCTGTAAAACTTCACTGACATGATGCTTAGACATCATGACATACAGTTTCTGCTAAACAAGGATAAACACATTACTGCCCCCATCAGTTCATCAGAATCCTTCATTCTTCTAAAACATTACCTTTTTTTTTTTTTTTTAAACCCTACTCCTTTCTATCAACAAGAAAAACTGGATAATATTTCCTTTAGAAAAGCCGTTTGCAACCTGGCCGCCTCCTTGGTTTACAGAGCAATTCTCCGCATCACATGTTCTCACCCCGGAGCCCAAGCCCCGGAGCTCTGCACGCACCTGCCCCTGCCCCAGAAGCCCAGGGTGACGCTGGCACCCGTGGCATCCCCTGCCTTCCTTTGCTGACCTCGCAGCTGTAGTTCACTTTTGTGCCGCGTGGACTTTTGTGAACAATTCTTTTTCCTTCCCAGATACCCTTTTATATTAAACTCCATGTCACACGTGAGTATTTCCTTTTACTCCAAACTTCTCTCGTGTCTTGAAGTAGTTTGAACCCGCTTCCCCTTGTTTTTACTTTGTTCTCAGTGACTTCTAAACATTTACCAACAAGCTTGCTCCCTTCGTGCTGTGAGCTCTTTGTACTCTTACCCCTCCAGACTCCACAGGTACTGTTTCTGGAACTTGGCTCTAAGGTTCCAGCAACTCTGAGCCTGTCCACCTGTTGTTAAGGACTGTGCGCATAGTAGGACATCTTGACAGGTATTAAAATGGAAAATTTGGCGTGCTTTATCTAAACAAGTCGGAGCTTATTTAGTAATTGTTCTTGATACTGAAGTAGGAGGGGAAAAATGTTAGCAACATAGGAAAAACGTCTTGAAGGTCATGGAGTGCGTCTTCCCCCCAATTCTCCCGTGAGCCCCAGTGCTTTGGCCCCTTTAAAAGAAAAGTCTAGTCCCCATCATCCATCTTCCCCATTCTTTTTTTCTCATTTAAGCCACAGACAGTCCGGTTTTTACCATATTAAAGCAAATCAACCTAGCAGGGAACAGACTGACTTTTATTTACTGGCTGTAGTTCTAAGCACCAGAAATGGGCAAAGGAGACCAAACAAAGAAATAGGAAAAATGAGGCATTGAAGGGGAGCCAGTGTCGGGTTTGGAAGGGATGAGGCTTCCGTGGCGGCAGGATGTGCCTTTCTTGCACTGTTTACTCTGAGCTCCGAAATAGAAGAGGAAAGAAGGTAGATCACGCTACAGCGTGAGATGGGTACAGAGCATAGCGGGGCGTGCACACAGCATAATCAGACCCTGGGTGTGATTATGCAGATGTACGTGTCAATGGTTTTCTCTGAACACCTAGTCTGCAGCAGCCTCCACAGTCATGGTTAACGCAAGCAGGAGGGCACGACAGGCCAGCCGCCCGGTGACTCTGCGCACGCAGCAGCAGGGGACCGTTACGCTCTCCTGTTTGCATCTGCGTGGGCTCTGGAACCTTGATCATGTGAACTTTGAATCTTAAAGATTAAAAGGACTTCCGCTCCCTTCCTGGAAAGGGCACCGCCTTGCCTGTGGAGGGGAGGGCGGGGTATTCGGCTGAGGATGAATGTGCCGGGGTGATTTTTAATCCGTTCGCCCTTGTGACCCTTCAAGCTCGTTGTATGTTTATTTTATTTTTAATTAAACTTCACCTGGAACGTGTTTTAGTGGTAAGCATTCGGAGGCCCGCTTCAAGGAAGGAAATGCTTAAATTTGCCTAGGAGAAAAATGTGCTTTCATCCCTCTTTATAAAATAAATCGAGAACTTCAAACATGTTTCGGAAGGCCCAGGGCCCAGCCGTCTGACCAGACTGCTAAGATTCACTCAGGGTTAGCCTGTGGTTTTCTTTGCACGAGCATCGATAAAGTACCAGGGATTATGAGCGTGAAATATTTGTTGTGTCCCACCGCCGACGTGAGGATCCTACACCTGAGCAGGGTGCAGGGCAGCTGGGGTTTTTTCTTACTTGTAGGTCTATTAACACAACCCTCCAGAGCATTTTCTTTTTACTGCAAAGAATTTGAAGCATCACATGAGGCTAGAAAGGTATTAAAAACATATATCCAGCCTGGTAAGAAACTTAAAGAGTTAGTGCTAATACACAGAGGTGAACTCAGCCGACGTTTCACGCGCTTGCCGGATGTTGAAGTCCGTCAGCAGTGACTGAGCTCCCTGATTGTCCAAGGCCTGGTCATGAGGGGAGCAGAGGAGGGCAACTGAGTCACAGGCATGTGACCAGGGTTCAGGGACCAACCAACAAGCAGGTCCCCATTGCATGGATGCATGTGTTCAGGGACGAGGGACATGGGGCAAAGTGGGAAAGGAGGGAGGAGACTGGGGGAGGCCTTGCTTTCTCAGGCTCACTCAGCCCATTAGACTGAGCCTCGGGTACTCAGCAATGACTCTGCCTTTCCAGAACTCGCCATCCCTGAGATAAGGCTGCAGGCTCACTCTCGGTTGGTCAGACTGGGCAACTTGACCGACCCAAGTGAGGGAGATCTTAGAAATTGAGCATTGCCTTATACCTGAGAGGCCCTTTTTTTTGTTTTTTTGTTTTAACTTTGTTACCAGAGCCACTTCAGAAAGACCACAAGGATGATGTGGGACTGGTCTGGTCTCCGTCTTGGACTTTTCTGTAGTGCCTTCACGTTAAGGATGACGCTGCGTTGTCAAGGCCTTCGTGTGCAAACGAACACTCCCCCTAGGAGCTTTCCTCCTCTTGGTTTTGTTCACCCAAACCAGGAAACGAAGCAATATTCCAAACACCTTCGACCTCATTTATTCATTTATTTTTTAAAAATCACGCGCATTGTCTCCCTGTTCTCTTTCAGGGAAAAAGAAACAGTGGCTTCAGACAGTGCTTCTTTGGGAGTCAGAAGCACTGCAAGTTGACAAAGCTCTGTCCGGCAATGGGGTACACGTTCAGGCTGGCTGCTCGGAATGACATTGGCACCAGGTATGACGGTCCCTTGCCCTCGCACTGTTCAGCTCTCATGTGGTGATGCTGGAAGGCGTGAATCCACGTGTCCCACACCCAGCCACCTTGGAAGCCCGCTAATCGGAGGGTAGAATGGGTCTCAGGTGGCCTCTGTGCAGCCCCACAAGCTGTGAAGCAAAGACCCCACGAGGGGTCCCTGGAGGCCCAGATGAAGGTAGCAATTCAGATTTTGAAAGAAATCCCTATTGAGGCTTTATTTTTTTTTTTCAGAACACTTGCCTTGTCCTTACATCACTTTAGTAAGCGACTCATGCAGTTGCATTTGAGGTTGTCTGATCGAGAGGAAGGGGTGCTGGGCCAGCCCTGGTGGGCAAGCCCTGGGCACACAGGCCTCACAGGACTGGAGAAAACCCACACTGCCTGGGGTACACGGCTCGCCTCCGAGCTGCGGAAGGAAAGCCAAAACAGGTGTCCAGGGGGGTACCCGGGGGTTAAAGACACTTTGAAAAGACCATATTTCACTTGCCCTTCCTGGGTAACTCTCGATGAAGGGGAAATTCTTTTTTCTTTCATCACCACATATTGAAAATCTTAAAGGTTCAGCACATCATTGGTCCTCCGGCTCTTTTCCAGCCTCAAGAGTATCGCAGGGTTTTATGGCCCCCTCTTCCCCCAACCCGTGATAGCCAGTGGTGCATTTTCAGTCTGCTGGTTGAAAAGTCATGATGATAAAGGCTCCAGGGGTTTGTCAGTGCCTTGGAAGCAGCATAGATTTCTGGAAATACAGCACCGTATATATTTGTAAGATCTCTGTTTCGTCAACAGACAACTGTTTGTGCCCACATTGATTTGAAGGTCCCTTGGTGGCCGTGGGTCATAGCTCAGTGACCTTGCGGTGTTATGCTTTCTCCTTGGTGCTTGCAGGGGAAATACCTTCCTAACTATGTGGTCCCGCAGTGTCGTGTGCTTTTGTCGTCACAGACTAAGGCAAGCAGTCAGGCAAATTGGGAGTCGGGGTAGGGAATGTCACATAAAGGATGCTTGCCTTGGTTTGCTGAATCTGTCGTGCCCCAGACTTTCCAACCTGAGCAAGCGGGGCAGTAGGTAAGCCGATCCGTCCTCTTTTAAAATGCCAAGAGCCCTCCCATGTTCCTAACTGTGTGTCCTACCGGGTCTCTCTCTGCAGTGGTTATAGCCAGGAGGTGGTGTGTTACACATTAGGAAACATTCCTCAGATGCCCTCTGCACCAAGACTTGTTCGAGCTGGGGTCACATGGGTCACGTTGCAGTGGAACAAACCGGAAGGCTGTTCACCTGAGGAAGTGGTCACCTACACCTTGGAAATCCAGGAGGATGAAAATGTAAGCTTTGCAGATTCTACACGCGTGCGTCTGTTCTGTGTAAGTCGGTATTATCGTAACGGACAGAACACCATGAAAACCACAGTAGCTCCTAATCTCTACTGCTCCCACCGCCAGCAGCAGCCGGTGCTTCCCACGTCTTCCCCACCTCAGGGAGCAACACTCCTGTCCTCCTGCTTGGGGAAGCCAGGAAATTGGGAGACCAGACATCGGGCCGTTTCTCAATATCTAAGGCTACTACCCTTTCCCAAGCCACCATCACCCCATCCTTGGATTATCGAGGTGCTCTCTTTAAGTATTTTCCCTCCCCTCTCCCTTACTAACCATAGTTTGTTCTCCACAGGAAGCCTGGGTAATGTCACGTAGAATAGAGGGTGTCCGGGCTCTGCTCGGAACTCTCCTATCTCTGGGCCTCCCCTCCCTTCCAGAATAAAAGCCAGAGCCCTCAGGATGCCTGCAGGGTCCTGTGCCATTAGACCTTTCTTGCGTGTCCTTGTTTCTGGCCTCAGGGCCTTTGCACTTTCTGTGCCCTGTAGCTCGAAGGCCCTTCCACTTACCTGGGCCTCATTTCCCTCTTTTCCTTCAGGTCTCCTCTCACGGGTCACTTGTGGAGAGCCCTTCCTTGACCCCCCTGTAAAACAGCACTACCCAATAGAACTTGTCACAAAGATGGAAACGATCTGTAGTCTGTGCTATCCATTGAAGGTCGCACCTAGTCACATGTGACAATTGAGCACTTGAAGTATGGCTGTGGGCCCAAGGAACTGAATTTTTAATTATACGTAGTTTAAACTCCGGGAGCCCCGTGTGACTGCCTTACGTAACCGGCAGCCCAGCAGACCCGCTGCTGTGTCCTCTCACCGGCTTGGTCATTTTCGTCGTAGCACTAACCCCGTACCACATGCTTCATGTTTCTGTGCAGGTTTTATGTTTCTGATCACTGTGTCCACCTGTCCACCACTACCAGGTGGGCAAGGCTTTGTCTGTTCTTGGGTGGTGCTGAACCCCGGGAACATGTGGGGGAGTCCTGATGCAGAGAAGGCGCTCGGGAAAACTTGATGGAGAGATGGAGGGAGAGATGGAGAGATGGAGAGATGGAGGGATGCGCGATCAAGAATACGTGGAATGAGTCCTGGATGCACAGCTTCTAGTGGCTTATTTGTCCCTTTGAAGGATCGTGCCTGTCCCATCCAAAGTGTCCTTTCCTCCTTGGCCAGAAGAGGACACTGTGTGGTCAGAAACCTCAGCCGCAGTTTGTTAAATAGCACATTGCAGCTAGACGGTGAAAGACCTCGAAAGATGAGGCTTTTTTTAATAACAACATTAAATACATTTTTTTTTTTTGAAAGCACATACTGCTCTGTCACATAGAGCTGCTTGGTGGTTTCGTCCTTTGTTTAAGATGCTTATTGAGTAACCAGAGAAGTCTGCTCTGTCCCAAAGCAGATTTGCATCCTCTCACGGGGAGAGCATTGTTCTCCTTCACATTAGTATTAGCCTCACAGTAAACTTCAGTGCACCCAGGAGAAATTACAGTGGGATAGAGTCAAATTTTTACTTCAAGCTAGAGTGCTATGCACAGCACGGTGGACGCTGATACTCTTCTCTGCAGGCCCTGCCAGACCTCTGACCGCTGGTGGTGTTGGAAAGAGGCAATGGAAAAATCCTAAACACAGAGGTATTTAGTAATGCCCGGGATTCGATGACACTGATGTTTCTTTCTGGCTTTGCCTTTGCAGGATAACCTTTTCCACCCGAAATACACTGGAGAGGATTTAACCTGTACTGTGAAAAATCTCAAGAGAAGCACACAGTATAAATTCAGGGTGAGTCCGTCATTTTGGTATAGAAGAGAGGCTGGTATAGAAGTCCGTCATTTTGGTATAGAAGAGAGGTATAGAAGAGAGGCTGTCTTACGTTGTGCCATTTACCATTCCGAATGGACCCTGTGGGTTAACCGTTAGAGTTCACTGCGCTTTACTAGAGTTAAGATAGAAAAGCTCTATTTACTGATGTGCACACAGCCCTGTGTGTGTGCCTGTTGGTGAGAGAAGCATGTCTTCTGATTGTACCCAGCCCTCTCTGATCCGGGGGCCAAATGGTGTTGGGCGTGTAGTGGTCCTTCAGTAAGTAGCTATCATCAGTGGTTGAGCATCTGCCTTTGGCTCAGGTCGTGATCCCAGGGTCCTGGGATTGAGTCCCACATCGGCCTCCCTGCAGGGAACCTGCTTCTCCTTCTGCCTATGTCTCTCTCTCTCTCTCTCTCATGAATAAATAAATAAAATCTAAAAAAATAAATAAATAAGTAGCTATCAGGTGATCAAGTGAAGTGTGTGAGGAAAACGATAGTTTCTGATTTTTAACAAACCCTTGTTATTTGGAGCTGGCTCTGAGACCATAGGGAAGCGCTAGCATTTCTCCACAAGGTGGCATTGCCCTACTCTTGAATAAGGGCATTTCCACCTGCTTTCCCCTCGCCTTATTCTCCTTCCCAAGAGCCAGGCAGTAACATAACCGGTTATGTTTTTTATGTCTTCTTGAAACGGTACAAAATGTCTTTAGCTGAAACTTGCCTTTATTGCTGTATTTTTAATTGCTAATAGCTAACCCTACAGAAAATAAGTACCTCAGGAAGGAAACACTTGTAACTCAGCTGTTTGAGACGGAGACAGAGGAAACGTATGTGCGTGTCTGTCTGTGTGAGTTTACAGATGCCGTGATCTTGCCGTGTTAAAAAGTTCCCATTTCTTCAACACCTGATATCTAAAGCATGTTAATATTTTTTTTTTTCGGTTGTGTTCTAGCTGACGGCTTCGAATGTGGAAGGGAAAAGTTGTCCAAGCGAAGTTCTGGTGTGTACGACAAGTCCTGACCGGCCTGGGCCTCCCACAAGACCCCTCATTAAAGGACCAGTTACATCTCATGGCTTTAGTGTCAAATGGGGTATGTTTTGCTATTGTTGCTGTTGCTTATTTTTGACAGGTTTTTAAAAACTAACTTCAGTAGTGACAAACCAAAATAAGAAATAAAAGGTATTATTTGTGGGAGTTTTACAGATTTGGAATATATGTATGAGAAACATCCAGACAGTTCCACCAACTGGTAAAACAGACAATTCTAAGAGCATTTTACTTGCTTTATGATTTCTACCGTGTTGTGTTTTTCCTCCTATACAATCGCTGAATATATATTCATTTCTTCAGTAGCTTGCCCTTACCAATACCAATGCTTATTTTTAGCATAAAAAATTGATTTATAAATTAATATTGAAAATAAATTTGAAGCTTTAGGTATGTCATCATAAGTAAATTTTGACGTACAGAATGTTTAAGTTAGGAACTAGGGAAACTTTAGTTTTTGTTATTATTTGCATGGAACCAGAAATCTGGTGTTTGGGGGAATTAACTAGAAGGCTATTGTGGTTCACCTCTGCATCATGGATTACTTCAATGAAATCAAGGCCAGCAGAGGGGTGCCTGGTTGCACATTTGGTTAAGCCTCTCACTCTTGGTTTCTGCTCAGGTCGTGATCTCAGGGGTCATAGATCGAGGCTGGCATTGGGCTCTGCACTCAGCTGGAGGCTGCTTGACTTTCTCTCTCCTTCTTCCTCTGCGCTTCCCCCACACGCATGCACACGTGCTCTCTATCTCTTTCTCTCTCTCAAACAAATAAAACTTAAAAGAAAAAAGAAATGAATGCCATTAGAATGCTGATAAACATTTACAATTATATGTAAAACTGTTATGATGTATATAATTATCACTCAAGTGTCATCATAGCTACCCAAAAGGCAAAAAATAAAAGGATAAATTTAAAATAAGATTTTACTTGGCAGCCAAATCATGGGAATTTAAAGTATTCAACTCTTTGGGCCCCCAGCTGGCTCAGTCGGAAGAGCAGATGACTCTTGATCTTGGGGTCATGAGTTTGCGCCTCCAGTTAGGTGTAGAGATTACTTACATAAGTATTTATTTTAAATACAGTATTATTAAATTGCTACTGAGGGATCAACCATCGAGACATAAAGCTGTTTCAAGTTACCTAATAATTTTGATGCACAATTACTAGAGTATCTATTTCCTTGGAGGATGGATATGATTAAGAGAAACTAAAAATCCAGGTGTGCTTTTTGCCAGATTGTGAAGCTTTTTTCTCAGAAGATCCTACAAAGTCCTATAAATGCTAAATGTGTACTTTCATTAGCTATATTGTAGAATATTGAACTTCATCATTACTGTTTTAAGTATCTTCCTACTGAAGTGTGTACACATTAATGGAAACACCAAGTGAAAGAAGGGAAGTAAAGTTCCTAAATCTGTATCTAAAATAGAGGGGTGGCAGACAGGAAAGGTAAATTCTGCGTAGTCTTGCAAAATTAGAATGCAGAGTATTTTTCTCATCAAAAGGAAACTTGTAGGCACGAAGTTAGCAGTGGAGTAAATACCGAGTCCACAGGGCTCCAGTAATAAGCCAGCACCCCTTCTCAAAACGCCTCTTTGGTGCACGTACTGATTGATCCGCAACTTCGGCTGCGTGTCAGGTTCGCTTGGGATATACCGTAGGCTTAGTAGCAAACTGCTGGAACAGATTTATTACATTCTGATGTTTTCCTTGCCTTGCCAGTAAACTTTGTACTTTCCTTCTCTCTCTGTCTGAAAAGAACCTGGTCACTGGTAACCTAAGTGAGGTAAAGAATAAAAATAAGAGGAATATAGATTTCATCTTATATAAGAATTACTAAATGTTAAAGAGCAGAAAACAGAATTCTCGAAGTAGATTTATTAACTGCTAGAAAAATCAATTCATATTTTGAATTTTGCTCATGTTCCACTAAATAACTCTTTTCACATTTCCAGGACTTGGAATATCTGATAGCATTCAGGGTCTCTTGACGTTTTTGTTTCTTTTGTTTTTCAAGAATAGTGCAGTAACAATTTTGTCTTTTGCTTACTAAATCCAGAATTAAGGCAGTATAATGTGATGTGACTCTCTGTGTTCTAATATCGGCCAATAAAAACTAACGCCCTTTCATACCTAATACGACATTTGCTTACTTTCCAGATCCTCCAAAGGACAACGGTGGTTCAGAAATACTCAAGTACTTGCTGGAGATTACTGATGGAAATTCTGAAGGTGAAGTTTTGGGAAATTGTTTTACTCTAATCTAGTTTTCTCTTGTACAGACACCATCAGGGATCAGATATACTTAAAATATACATTTTTATCATGTCTTTAAATTTTCCATGTCATTTCTTTAAACCAGAGGCCCTAATTAATAGAATAATTACATTTTTACCCCCTGTCTTGGCATGCTTTCTCTGGAAACTCTTATAAGCAGAGAGAGTCAGAAGCAATCAGCAGGAAGGATGAGGTGGAGACAGCAAAGGAGTTCGGTAATCTATAAATTCCCATGTACAGTGAGAGCAAACGGAACATAGTATTATCGGGAGCTAGTGACAGTGTCACGCTTTTATAACAAGTTTAGCAAGTGTCTTTCGGTATTTGTAACATCTGAGTCAGAGTAGTCATCACTTGCCACTCTATGTGGATTAAAGTAGTACAGTGTTAAAGATAGAATTCCCTAAATAGTGCCTTTTTAATAATTCTTGAATCTTTTTTCCAATAAAATTCATTGGGTTTTAATAGAAAAAAGTATAATCATCAGAACTTTTAAAATGACATATTTTGCCACTCCGATAATCCCTTTAACCACTCACTTAAAAAAAAAAGTGACTTATGGCATATGGCAAAAAAAGAGCATTAACAGTGCCTTTTGCAAACAGGCAAAGTGCAGGTGTGTGCTTGCCTTTTATTCTGTCCCACAGTAGCCACCTGGAGTACTTTGGTTTTCACGTCAGTCAGCTCCTATTTTAAACTGAAAACAGGAGAATGCTTTGAGATGAGCACAGCTGTTCTGATCTTAAAATCATATCCTGGGCTAAAATCCTGATTTCATTTTTTATGTTAGAAAACCTACCTAGGAGAGAAATCAGGTGTATGCAGCGGCTGCTTGTGAGAACCTAAGTGTATTTGGAATGTTCGTGGATCTCTGATAGATCAGAAGCAGACGCCGTTCTCTACTTAAAGTGAACAGTTCTGCTGGCGCAGGAAGCGAGTGCTTAATGCAGTCTCCTCAGCTGGTCCCTGTTCCCATTTGCCCCATCACAAGTTTTTGACCAGCAGGGTCAGAATAATGCTTTTTAATCACACACACCCGCACATGCACACCCACCCACCCACCGCCCCTTGGCCCTGGTGCCTGTGACTTCATTCTAAATATGTCATAAGAAGCAGCTGAGGAAAAGTTACTTGAGTAAAATATCATGGAATAGGGCAAAAATATGTTCCCTAAAACAACTTCGTGGAGAAACGGCTTTTGTGAAATAGTCACCTGGCTGTATAGCCCTAGGAAGAGAGCACCTAGCCCTAGGGGGAGAGCGCCCAGCCCTAGGGGAGGAGAGCACCCAGCCCTAGGGGAGGAGAGCACCTAGCCCTAGGGGGAGAGCGCCCAGCCTTAGGGGGAGAGCACGAAGCCCTGGGTGGGGGAGAGCACCAAGCCCTGGGTGGGGGAGAGCACCTAGCCCTGGGTGGGGGAGAGCACCTAGCCCTGGGTGGGGGAGAGCACCTAGCCCTGGGTGGGGGAGAGCACCTAGCCCTGGAGGGAGAGCGCCCAGCCCTAGGGGGGAGCACCCAGCCTTAGGGGGAGAGCGCCCAGCTCTAGGGTGGGGGAGAGCACCCAGCCCTGGAGGGAGAGCACCCAGCCCTAGGGGGAGAGCACCAAGCCCTGGGTGGGGGAGAGCACCTAGCCCTGGAGGGAGAGCTCCCAGCCCTAGGGGGAGAGCGCCCAGCTGCTCAGATTTGTGAGGCAGGAGGCCCCTGATGCCCACCCCCCCCACCCCCCCACCTCCATGTCAGCAACCTCCCCAGACATCAGGAGCCCTCTCGCGGCCCCACCGGCTTCTCTGACCCCAAGGGGTGGTCCAATAACCAGGCCACGCCACCAAGTGCCTCGTTGTTGTCACCTTCCGGTGTCTCTGTGCTGGAGAGAGCTCTGCGAGGACAGCAGGGGGACCGCACCCACCGTGGGCCATGGGAGAGACTGCAGTGTGTCCCAGCCTGCCCAGGCACCTCCTGCCACCTGCCCCCTACCTGGCTGGGCCCAAGGCTGCCTCCCACTTCACAGCTTGCTTGACACTGTCCTCGGTCGCTGCTTGTCACCCCCCACCCCCCCACCCTGTGCCACCTACAGACCTTGTGTAGTTTCCAGCATCCAGACCTCATAGCCAGGAGATGTAATAAGGGCAGTATTAAGTAGTCTGGCCGGCAGTACTAAGTAGTAAGAATGACTCCATGTTATTTTAAATATTTAACTTTGTGAAGGAAATGGAAAGAGGGCCCTTGGCTATTAAAAAGAAAAAATATATATATATATACACACACACACACACACACATATAGGAGACGTCGGTTCTCATGGAATCCCCTTGGAGCATTTTCTCATCAGTAACAGTCAATACTATTACATTTTCGCAGAAGGCATAAACTCATGCACGAGCCTTGTTTTACAGCGAGTCAGTGGGAAGTGGCGTACAGTGGATCGGCTACAGAGTACACCTTCACCCACCTGAAACCAGGCACTTTGTACAAACTCCGAGCATGCTGCATCAGTACTGGTGGACACAGTCAGGTTGGTTCTGCTCCGGTGTAGACGCAAGCTTCTTGGGTCAAATCCAGACAACCAGTCAATAACATCAGAATGAAATTACGGTCTCAGCATGTATTGTGGTAATGCCACCTGCCACGGTATCGCATCAGGGAATGGAAACTAGGCTGTTTTTTAAATTGTTCTTTAGAGGACAAAAAAAAAAAAAAAAAAAAAAAATAGGCCCAGAATATTCTCCGCTGAATTACCGTGTTGCCAGGTACATTTGTCACTTAGCTGTTTCCTGGAAGACTTTGGTGTGATCACATGTGACAGCTGAAAATTGAATGTCACCTGGCATTCACATTAGCTAAGGAGCCTCCGTAATTGCAACAATAGAAAAGCATAGGGCAGAAAAAAATAAGTGGGAAATATCAGAAAGGGAGACAGAACATGAGAGACTCCTAACTCTGGGAAACGAACTAGGGGTGGTAGAAGGGGAGGTGGGCGGGGGGTGGGGGTGACTGGGTGACGGGCACTGAGGAGGGTACTTGACAGGATGAGCACTGGGTGTTATTCTATATGTTGACAAATTGAACACAAACAAAAAATAAATTTATAAAAAATCAAAAAAAATAGAAAAGCATAGACTTTAGAGTCAAAAGATGTGACCTCTTGTAGGGCTCTGCTGCTACCCCTTCTGGCAGCCTTTGTGAGAGAGACACACCTTCCCCAAGGTACTTTACTGCCATCTGCTGGAAAGTCATCACAAAAGCCGTGTGACAGTGCCCAACCTACACAGCTGTACGCAGCAGCCTGTCCCTTAACATCTGCTGTTTATTTGACCTTAGAGCAGCCCACTTAACATGTCAGGGGCCTTGGTTTCGATCACACGGTGTTGTCCTGGGCTCAGAATAACCTTATAGACCTACAGGGAGGGCCCTAGAAGCAAGATAGTTGTCTGGTGGCTTTACCTGACATTCAGAAAGCGAGTGAAAGGCAGGATAGTAAAAAGCCGTTTTCCTGGGAGGAATATTTAACACTGTGGTTTGAAACCATTAACACTAAGAGCGACTGAGAGATGGTGGCTTGTGTGGATTTATTTTTCACGGGGATCCTTGCGGCCGGGGCGCCTGGCTGTGCAGTCAGCGGTCAGCGTACCTCCAGTGCCGTCTGGTGTTTCCTCCGTGTCCCCGCCCCGCAAGGATAGCGGCACCGTGATGTCGAGGCTACCCGCATGGAGGGAGCGCTGGACCGGCCTCCAGAGCCAGCGCCCTCTAGGATGCCTCCCCTCAAAGCCACGGATGGTCAGCCGGCCCCTCCTGGGGTGAGGCCCGGCACAGAGGCTGTGCTGCCTGGCTGTACGGAGGACGAGTCCTCGGGACACAGGATGCGTGTGGCTGAGCAACATAGCACCCCCCCTCCCATCTCAGAGATGCTCGGCTTCCGCATCACTGGCCTCATGCGGCCACGTCCTGCGGAAAGGCCAACTGTTATTAGCAGAGCCTGCTGCTCAACGTCAGACTCAGCTGATTAATATTAGTCCTATTAGCCTTTCTGCTCTGTATGTGGATGGCCAGCCACTCGCGACACCGCTTAAAAACGTCATCCCGCTGCTGTGCCGTGTCCCCTTCTGTCCTCACAGAGGATCTCTCGGATTGTAGTTGAAGGGAAAGCAAGTGTGTGCTCAGAATACGCAACCACGTCTGTGACTCCGACCTCGGACGTGATCATTTTTACCATCGCACGCGCGAGGGGTCTCGTTGAGAACACTCAGGTGTCCACATCCCACGTGTGATCCCATTGTGGTGGCTGTTGAGTCACAGGGTAGCCTTGCCTGGCACGGGGAGGCCCAGCGAGTTCCGGTAGCTGAGAGCCGCCTGTCCGCTGTTTCTCCCGCAGTGCTCCGAGAGCCTCCCCGCACGCACGCTGAGCATCGCCCCCGGTCAGTGCCGGCCCCCGAGGGTCCTGGGTCGACCGAAGCACAAAGAAGTCCACTTAGAGTGGGGTGAGTGAGCGGATCTCCACGTTGGCAACCGGACGGTTGGAGACTGAGGTTTAAGATTTAAGGCCTTGTTAGGAGGTCGGCCGTGTCCCCTAAACCCCGGTGCCTTGGGTTAAAGATGCCCACGTCCTGTTGAGCGTGTGCCAGCCCGGGTTTGTGTTCCCCTGTGCACCGCCTCTGGGCCTCCCACTCCTGTTGGGGCCGCACACGGGCACCCCCTGTCCTTCCGAGGGCACCTTCCTAGAGGCGCGCTCAGAGCAGCCAGTCTTCTTCAGGAACTTTTCCACTTTAGTCATAAAAGCAAAGTTGTGTGCAATTGAGAGAGGAGAGCGAGAGGAGGTCCGAACGGTGACGTCTCGTTCTCCTCGTCTTTTGTCCTGGGGGTCCCGGCACTTTGCAGTATTAACTGAGGCTGTGTGAGCGTCTCCTGTCCACAGCATGGAAAGTCGCAGAGAGAAGCGCGCACCAGTCTATCAGACTGCTTTCCCCACCACGTAGGTCTACAAAATAATGTCATACGGTACCAGCTTTGGGTCGTTTATCTTGATTGCACGCGACCTCTGGTTTTAACTTATTCCTTCGGTAGCTTCCTCTCCTTAAGGGTGTAAAGAACTTTGCCTAATGATTCTGTTGTTTTCAAATTATTTCGTTCCTGTAGTTCAGTGTACTTGCTTGGGCTAGTACGGATGATAGCATTCAGAAGCTTCTTTATCTCTTTTCTTTGGGGGAGGAGGGAGGTCTTGTGTAAGAAAGGTGCTGGGGACTCCCCACCCCAAACTCGGTGGGAAACCACGTGCGAGCTGGTCAGGTGCAGGCAGGAAAGTGTTGTAAGATGCAAAGCATCCTCCGTTCCCAGATGTTCCTGCCTCCGAAAGTGGCTGCGAGGTCTCGGAGTACAGCGTGGAGATGACTGAACCCGAGGACGTGGCCTCCGAGGTGTACCACGGGCCGGAGCTCCAGTGCACCGTCGGCAACCTGCTCCCGGGGACCGTGTACCGCTTCCGGGTGAGGGCTCTGAACGACGGCGGGGTGAGTGCAAGCTTGTACGCCGTACGTACTCGGGATCCGGGGCTCTCCCCTCCCAGCCCCCTCCGGAGTCCGCGACAGTGTCTCTCCAGCCTCGACACCCATGCAAGAAGCGTGTGTAAAATCTGTTGAACCCAGCATTGGAAATCTCATTTTACCCTTATATCATTTTTTTTTAAAGATTTTATTAGAGAGCGAGCAAGCCCACGAGCAAGGGCAGGGGGGAGGAGCAGAGGTTAGAGGGAGAAGCAGACTCGCTGGGCAGGGAGCCCGATGGGGGGCTCGATCCCAGGACTCCAGGATCATGACCTGAGCCAAAGGCAGATGCTCTGCCGCTGAGCCACCCAGGCGCCCTGTCCTATCATCCTATTAAGAAAGGGTTCAACGTCGGTAAGATCACCCTTTTGAAGCTTTTGGCCACTTTAAAAATAATCTTGCACTCGCTCGTTGACGGTGTTGCTCGGTTCCAGGCCCTGTCCTATCATCCTATTAAGAAAGGGTTCAACGTCGGTAAGATCACCCTTTTGAAGCTTTTGGCCACTTTAAAAATAATCTTGCACTCGCTCGTTGACGGTGTTGCTCGGTTCCAGGCGGTGAGGACCACGTAATGACTCCTTTAGTGTGTCTAAATGACCCAGCAGTATCTTAGGTCTGTTTTCAGAACCCGAGTGGGGTAGAGGCCAGGGAGGCCAGCTTCTTGTGTTTGTTTCAAGCAAAGACGGAGAAACGCTTCTCCGCCTTCTGCTGCTTCCCTGGGAGGTGTGGAGATGGTCCAGCAGAGACCGAAAGTCTGTGTCTGTGTTACGCCTTTATTTTTAAGTTGCACAGTAACGTAGGTTGGGGGAGAGTCATGGTAAGAGCAAGGTAACCAGCAACGGTCAGGCTCTCCAGTGCACCCTCAGCCCCCCAGGCGTGCCTGGGGGTCGTACGCTTGAGTTCCATACAAATAAGTAGGGGAAATTAATTGATGGAATTTTTATTTTATTTTTGATGGAATTTTTAAAAATAAGAAAGCACAACTGATAGCACAGAGTTGGCAGTGACTTTTCCTCGCTTTCGGCAGCCCTGCGTGAGCCTGGCAGAGGGAAACCTGTTAGTCTCCAGTCCCTTGCCTGTTGGCCACACTCTGTGTGAAGACATTGGCTCCAAAGTGGGATCCCAAACCTTTAGCAAGAGCTGACTTTCTTCCAAGTCCCAGTTGGGAAGGAATTTCAGACTCCTTCCGGGGGGGGGAGGGGGGGGAATGACTGTGAAACTAAACAAAAATGTTTCAATGAGAAGGAAGCTTATGCACCCAAGTTTATATAATTAAAAATAGTGTGGAAGAGGATGACCACAGATGCCACAGCAACTGTCGTACTGGTTTTGCTCTCTTTCCCATCAGCTGGTCAGGGCATCTCTGGCATAACAAAGATGGATGTGCAGCTCTGTTGCTCTGAGTTTTACTTTCTGTCTCCTTTCACTAATTTATCATCTAAAAAACTGTCAGCGGCCTTGGTTTATTCCCATTACATTGAAAGTTATCCATAGATCTGACTGTAGTCAGCATCTGAGGTCTATTCCAGAGAGCATCTCTCCCATCTGCCCCCGCTGCCCGGCATCTTTGCAAGTTATCTTGGAAAATTTGAGTGGTTTTTTTCGTTGTTGTGTTTTGGGTTTTTCCCCCCCATTTTGGAAAAACAGAGTCACACGCTTCATTAGCCTGGAAATTATTTTCTTTTATTCTTTGCCCCAACTATGTGTGGTATCCCAAATTCCACTATTAAAATGGGTGATTATGGTTCTCTCAGAATGATGGTGGTTGCCTGTGAATAGTGTGATCACCCAAGGCCCTATGAAGAACAGAGGAGTGCAGCATAAACCTGGAGATGGTCGAGACGGTGGGGTCGTACCGAGAACAGGTTAACAGGAGCATTCATTTCTAAGTAGAAAATACCAATAACTAGAAGAATTAGCTCAGAATTTGTTAACCACCAGTTTCAAGCAGATTTTTGTGTGTTAACAATTAAGCTGCGGTGTACATCTGACTTCGTTTTCTTTGACGTCCTGTGAGAAATGTTAAAACAGAATACTGTGCTGTGAAAGAAATCAGCATGTTTTTGTTTCTGGTGTCACAGTAAAGGAAGAATGTTTGGTAAACCTGATCTTTTGGAATAAAAAGATTACGTATATAATAGGCGTTTACCACTCAGGGAATGTATGTGGGAAAAAGCCGGGGCACATTCCATTGAAGGTGAAAGCCATTAGGTGATATTTTTCAATCCGTTCTGCTGGTGGTGTTAGCCTGGCCCTTACATATGCACACGGACACACGTGTGTGCACAGTGTCCATGCAGGCATGTGTGTGTTCTTCTCTTTCAGTACGGCCCCTATTCTGATGTCTCAGAAATCACCACTGCTGCAGGGCCTCCTGGACAATGCAAAGCACCTTGTATTTCTTTTACACCTGATGGCTGTGTCCTAGTGGGTTGGGAGGTAAGTCAGGCGTGTGTTCTGCATCGGCTTCTGTTTCTTGTACTTCGTCTGCCCCCAAATGCAAGTTACGAGAAACCTACAAAGCTAAAATTCACATGTAGGTGATTTTTACACATTAATCTCCCTTGGCACTTGCTTATGTCACTTAGAGTTGTGGAAATTTTATCACTTGTCAGACCTGAGTTTCTCTTTCATGCTTCTTTCTTTTGTATCTGAATACCCAGGGGCATGTGGCTTTTTTGCCCAGTTACGTAGTTGGACACAAACGTTAGAGGATTTTCTTCTCAACGAAATTAACTACTTGAGTTTTTGCTTTCCAGAGTCCTGAAAGCTCTGGTGCTGACATCTCAGAGTACAGGTTGGAATGGGGAGAAGATGAAGAATCCTTAGAACTCATTTATCACGGGACGGACACCGGCTTTGAGATAAGGGATCTGTTGCCCGCTGCACAATATTGCTGTAGACTACAGGTAGGTTGACATTACTTAGATGTTACTAGTAGACCCTGGTGTTCACAAAAGACTCTGGGGAACTTAACGACTTGTGATGGAGGCTATCGAGGGATGATCTGGAAAAAGAGTGCTTTTAAATAAAAACAAATTCAGTTTGGTGTCTTATAATTAATTATATATTATTTATATATATTATTATTATACATGTTATTTATATATACATTATTAAAATTAATTTCTGCTTCTCACCACACTTATGTCTTGTGAATTCACTGAATAAATGACCAAATCCAAGGCAGAGGTGTCACGGCTCCTTAGGGAAGGCTCCTTCTGTCTGCGTTCTCCTGAGATGCACAGTTCAGTGGGGCAGACGCTTAAAAATGACAAAAGGCAGAAGATGTATGTGCTGGTTGCTAAATGGAGCCAGAAACAAACATTAGAGTGATTTGGACTAGTCTGTATTAGATTACGGGATCCACCTCCCACTTCTCAATGACCATTCCCAAGGACGGTTAGCTGGAAGCTTTGACTTGGGAGTCCAAATGGAATAACATCAACAACAGTTGGCTCTTAGCCTAACCCCTAACAGTGAAGGTAGTCATGAGTTTACTCTACTCTTGACTTTTACTTTATTGATTTGGTTATTTTTCCCCCTTTGTAAAGCCTTATTTTCCTGAGAAAACAGAGTTCTCTGTCCATTTCTTTCCGTTTGTTTATTAACATTTTTGGGCACAACTTTATCCCAGAATCAAAGGATGATCAAGAGGAGAGATACAAAGATTAGTCAGACATGGTTCTTGACCTTGGAGACGTCTGTCTTCACACATGTTTAGATTTAAGCCAGATTTAGGTTTCTACCCGATTTAAGTGATGAATCAAATTGCTTATTACAAGTGCATCAGCCTATCGGTGTCTCATTGGAGAAAATATTCCCTTCCCAAATTAATTTTCCAGATCAACCGAGGCTTCTCTCTTGAATTCTGAATCCTGCTTTATTATAAACATTCTGATTAAACTCTTTTGTTATACACCTTCCTTCCTTCTTGAATGGAGCACCTGGGACATAATTAACTCTTTGTCAATGAGTCAGGGTCACAGCACATTATCTGATCTTTATAATAGCAGTGCTGAGTCACTGGGAAAAGGTTACAAAATATGTGCTACACTCCTGTTTTTGGAACAAGGCAGGATATAAATAAAGAACTGTCTGCCACCACAGGAAAGAACTTCACTACACTTTACGAGTTTTGATCCCCTTAAAATGTTCTTCTACTTCGTTTCCTCCTTTCGGGGTATATGTTGTCGTTTAGCACCCACTCTCTCCCCCAAACTGATTTCAAAAGATACATTGACCAGAGTAAGAAGAGAGCCTGCAGAATCATCTTGCCTCTCTGTTTTGAAAGTTTAGAGGTAAAAAGTATTTTCAAATGTCATACTTGTTTGTCATAAATTGAATGAGACCTTGTGAAGGGATATAGTACAGTTTTTTTCTTTAAGATTTATTTACTTGTTAGAGCTGAGAGAGAGAGAGAGAGAGAGAGAGAGAGAGAGAGAGGGAGAGGGAGAAAGCGAGCACAGGAGCAGAGGAAGAGGGAAAGAATCTCAAGCAGACTCTGCTGAGTGAGGAACCCAACATGGGGATTTGATGTCAAGACCCTGAGATCATGACCTGAGCCAAAATCAACACTTAACTGACTGAGCCACCCAGGTACCCCAAGGCATTCTTTTAAGAACCACCATTGCTATGCAAAAAAAAAATGTATTGTCAGGAAAAAGGTCTCCTCAAATCCGTATTGATTTCCTTGGCACATATGGACCAGATATGAATTATTTTCATTTGACTTACTGCAAAGTCAGGCTAAACCCAAATAGTCTCTTTGAATATTTGGCATCTTAAAAATTAAATCACTGTGATACTCACATTGTGTTTTTTATAAAACTCGGGTGAAGCATTTGTTTTGCTCAAGAACTTCTGCTATTTTATATTCTTCCTTAAGAGTATTTTAATTAACAAGGACCAAAACAGTTCCATTCACATGTGAGGCCTGTTGTATATTATAGGCATACTTTTATTTATTTTATTAAAAGAGTCTTCCAAATTGTTTTGTTTTTTGGAAACTGATGATGATAAATAGTATAAATCAAGAAAACATTTCCCATAAAAGAAAGCTAGTAAAAGAAAGTGGGATCCTGGAGTAGAAAAAGAACATTATTGAAGAAACTGGGAAGGTTGGAATCAGGTCTGTATGTAGTTAATAGTGTCATGTCAATGATAATTTTGTGGTTGCTGTTTTGTTCTCGATCTTCCCCAGAAGGGAAGCGCTGGGCTGTTGGCCAGGATCTTCCATGTTGATCAATTTAATCTTTACAATGATCCTATGGATTAGGATCTGTCCCCATTTTATATCTGAGGAAACAGGCTCTGAGATAGTAAATTGCCTAAGATCACACAATATACATACATATGTATGTGCATGCTAACTGTACAGTTAATAAGTAATAGAATCCAGATTTGAACTAAGCTCCAACTCTAAAAGCCATCTCTTTTCCTTCTATTACATGGTGATATAAAGCCTCAATTAATATGAACATTGAGCTCCATGATGTCTTATTTTTCTATCCATGTGTGATCAATTTGTATTTAAAAAAAATAAAATCTCTAAATATATGCTCTTAAAATAAATCGTGACATTAAGAATTTTACCAAAAAGAGGGCAGCCCCGGTGGCCCAGAGGTTTAGCGCCACCTTCAGCCCAGGGTGTGTTCCTGGAGACCCGGGATCAAGTCCCAGGTCGTGCTCCCTGCATGGAGCCTGCTTCTCCCTCTGCCTGTGTCTCTGCCTCTCTCTCTCTCTCTCTCTCTCTCTCTCTCTCTCATTCTGTGTCTTTCATAAATCTTAAAAAAAAAAAAAGAATTTTACCAAAAAGAGAGTTAGGTATTGTCATGAAATAGGACTAGATAGGACAAAATATTACAGTAGAGTTTCAAGAGTGATTTGTTAGCAAATGAATGCTCTGAACTTCTTTGAAATCAACAGTAATATATAAATGTTATAGAGGAGCCCGGGTGGCTCACTCGGCTAAGCGTTTGCCTTTGGCTCAGGTGGTGATCTCAGGGTCCTGGGATTGATCAGGCTTCCTATGCAGCAGGGAGTCTGCTTCTCCGTCTCTCTCTACCCCCCTCTTTCCCCTCTTCATTTTTTTTCTCTCATAAATAAATCTTTTAAAATTAAATAAAACATTAAAAAATAATGTTACAACTTCTGTTTCAAACCTTTGATTAAAGAGTTCAGACTGCTTTAATTTTATAATGTGTCCTCATAACCCCTCTTATGAATTCAATGAGAACTAGATTTTAGAGTACATTCACTTTTGTAAGGAGGCTGCTAAATGTTTTTCTGTTTCTAAGGGAAAAAAATAGACACTTAATAACATTTATTGAGCACATATTCTGTATCAGGTACTGTTCTAGTTGCTGGGGAGATAGCAGTGAGCCAAACAGACATCTTTGCCCTTATAGAGGGTACATTCTCATCTGGGAGAAATGAAGTATATCCTATGGTGGTGATAAATACTATGATGAAAAATAAAGCAAAGAAGAGAAATAGGAAATGAAGAGGATCACGGAGGGTGAAGAGGGGTAGGGTGGCTACAAATTTAAATACGGTGGTAGGAGAGGGCTCACTGAAAGGCAGCCCTTGAGATGATTGAGTGAGCTGTGCAGATGTCTAGGGAAAATGTTTCCTGGACAGAAGGGCAGCAAACTGGAAAGGCCCTGAGTTGGGAGTAGACTTGATGTCCCTGTGAAACAGCAAGGAAGCCAGCGTGGCTGGAGCAGAGTAAGTGAGGGGGGAACATTAGGTGATGAAGTCAGAGTGGCGGTGGGTTTTTATGGCAGGGTGGTGGTGGTGAGCCGATCAGATAAGGTCTTGAGGGCTTTGTGAGGACTTTGAAGTTTATTCTGAATATGGTGGGAGGCCACTGATGGGATATGAGCAGTACCGTACTGTGCTTGGTGAATACATTGTATCGGGCTAGAGCCACACAAATAAATTTGGGAGTAGGATATAAATGGCATTAGGATATAATATGGTACTTACCCCCGAGATATGATATGAGTGACATTTTGTCCCCAAGAGAAGGAGATAGAGCAGAGATTAAACAAGGAAGAGGTGGCCACGGCCTGAGCCCTGGCGGCCTCCAGTGTTGAGAGGTGATAAGTAGCAACGGGCAAAGGTGATTGAGAAGCAGCAGCAGGTAAGTAGAATCAAGAGTATGGCCCTGGAGCCCAAGTGAATAAATATTTGATAGAGCAGTGAATAACGAAGGTCTCAGCTGTAGCTCTCAGGTAAAATCAGAAAGCACCGAGAATTGACTTCTGAGAGGAGTTTATCATTCACATGGAAAACTGTTGAATACTTGCCATTTACTGTCTACCCCAGACAGGTTTTGTGGATGTCACAGGATATCACAAGACCACGTATAACCTGAAGTGGGCTGTGCAAATACAAAGTGTTATTTTAAAATTATTTTTCGTAAATGGTGATGATGGTGATGTTATCTTCTGCTTTAGAAAAGTTGTTATTGCCTTTTTTTTTTGAAAGTCATTGTGAGGGATCCTTGGGTGGCGCAGCGGTTTGGCGCCTGCCTTTGGCCCAGGGCGCGATCCTGGAGACCCGGGATCGAATCCCACGTCGGGCTCCTGGTGCATGGAGCCTGCTTCTCCCTCTGCCTGTGTCTCTGCCTCTCTCTATCTCTCTGTGACTATCATAAATAAATAAAAATTAAAAAAAAAAAAAGAAAGTCATTGTGAAAGTGAGCATTTTCTTTAATTTATTTCTAACTGTGTTCTAGAAGTAACTTTGTCTGTTGCGTTAGATTGATGCAGCAGCACCTAACACGGGGCATTAGAATTTGCATTGGTGTAATGTGGACTTTGTCTTGCTGTTATCTTTTTAGGCTGTCAATCAAGCTGGAGCAGGACCGTATAGTGAGCTTGTCCTTTGCCAGACGCCAGCATCTGCCCCTGACCCTGTCTCCACTCTCTCTGTCCTGGAAGAGGAGACCCTCAATGCCTACCCTGATTCACCTTTTGTGTGCCTTGTACTGAACTGGGAAGAGCCGTGCAATAATGGATCTGAAATCCTTGCTTACAATATTGATCTTGGAGACACTATCATCACCGTGGGCAACACCACCACCCACGTTTTGAAAGGCCTCCTTCCAGAAACCACCTACCGGTGAGTGCAGGAAAACAGAACTAAAGTTGCATCCAACACATCAGTTCTTGGAGCTGTAGACCCTTCAGGTTCTAAAGGCCAAACGAGTGAATTCAAATCATTTTTCCTTAATATAATTTAAGGGTCCTCAATGCAGATACATCTTTAAAACTCGTATTGTTCTGTCCTTTGTGAGTCAGTTACAAATCTATACATTTCCTAACCCTTGAGGGGGAATTTCACCTACTGCTTTAAATTAGTTCTTCCCTCTTGGTCTCTTAGCAGCCACTCCTTGTATTTTACTGTGACTCATGTCATTCTGTGGACACCGTCTGTCCTCAGCATGTACTTGGACACCTCTGAAGCAGGGCTCCACCATTCTTGTGATTCCCCAGAAGCAGACACAGCCTTACGTAGCATTTGTGTTGTAGCTTTTACTCAAGGTTTTTGCAAGGGTCCAGAGGAAAAAAGTTAGATTACACATTACTGAGCAAAGCTGTTAGCATCTGCATCCCCTGCCCGGAGTTCTTCTCCAGGAGCTAGTGACCTCCCCTTCCTCTGCTCACCCATCATCTTCTCCAACATGGCCTCTTAAAATTGCAAATTACTTTCCTCTGTCTCCAAGTTGCCTTCACTCCCTCAAAAGGAAAAGTGTATGATTCGTGGTTACTCAGGTGTGCCCCCTTCAGAGCATCTGTTCCAGACACTCTTGATTCAGGGTGGTGGGAAAGCAGTGCACATGGAGTAGGAGCCGCACTTCAGATTTTGAGCTTGGATCTTTTCCTGGGCTTACGGTGGCGTGGTATGATCCTGTCTCTTGGGACGTCAGGCAGCAGCAGCGAGCCTCCGCACACAGTCAGCCCCAAGATCGGGAAAGTCAGCACCCATTGCACCCACAGCTATTCTGTACCCACACAGTCTTTCTCGTTTTCACTTTCAGTCCATTACTCAGTCCACTACAGGAGATAGTCCATACTTGGTTATAAAATAGGCTTTGCATTAGAGGATTTTGCACAACTGTAGGCTAAGGGAAATGTTCTGAGCGTGTTTAAATTGGCTAGGCTAAGCCCCAATGCTCAGTAGTCAGGTGTATTAAATGCATTTTTGACTTCTGCAACTAGACTTACTTTACTTTTCTAAAACAATGATGGGGTTTTTTGTTTGTTTTTACTCTTTCATTATTAAAAAAAAAAAAAAAAAAAAAACCTCTTCTGGGGACAGTACTACATAAGGCATGGGCCTGTGAAATAAAAACAGACCCAGTCTTTGCCCTCCGAGCACTCACAGGGTTGAGGGACACTTACATAGCCATCGTAGGATAGTAGGTTATCGTGACATCACAGGCTGAAAATAAAACTGTACAGAATCCTGTTGGTATTTCAGAGAGGAAGACCCAGGTTTAGAGTGGTCAGGGTGCTTTGAAGCGGGACTTGAGATAGACACTAAATAAAGAGGGCTATGACTTACTTAGATGAAGAGGCAGGCCAAGGGCATTCTTTGATTTCTAGCCTCTTTAGCCATTCTCAAAAAAACCAGTCTTGAGTCGTGTTTGCTGACCGCATGCCAAGTGCCTGTTGTGTCTAGAGCACTCTAACCAGGTGCTGAGGAAATCCAGGAATGACTAAGTCCACACCTTGACCTCAGGGAATTTCCCCAGTGATGACACTCTAAGGAAACCTCACCGTGAGGAAGAATGATTAAGGAAATGGCAGCCCCCACCATCCAGAATATTGCCTGACCTAATCCCTAATCCGAGGAAGACCTCAGAAGAAGCCACACTGGTTCAGGGACTCCCAAAAAGGTTTTGTGTCCATTCTGATCCACATCCATGTCTACTCCAGAGTGAACTCAGACCCTCAGGTCAGCCCTCTGAATGTTTGGATCAGAAATCAGGAAAGGCCTCTTAGGGCAAGTTGTTAGCCCAAGAATTTTCCTCCTTTCAGACATCGTGTCTACCTGAAAGGTGACGTACTTTAAAATGTCAGGGCTCATGGAAGGATATGATGATAGGGTAATGCCGACTCTTCTTACTCCACACACAGTCCAGTGACTTCAAGAAAGAAATCCAGAGCTCAAAGACTTGAAGGAAGGAACAGATAATGATGAAATGGCATTTACAATGGAAATTACCAAAAATATCTCCCAGAGATGTGGTTGATTTAATGTCTAAAAGTCCCTCTCAGGGTAATTCTATTTTAGAGAGGATGAGCTGTTTTAGTAATGTAGGGACTATGGAAGCAAGAGTTTAGGTTTGGGTCATAAAACTTCAGGACTATTTTAGAAATATTTAATGGATGTAACATAAACAATTCAGTATTGATATGCAGGGCTGGTACATTGAGCTGAGTGTAGAAAGTCACTTTCCAACCTGAACAGGGTAGTTTCAATGATCCCATTTTAGATGGATTGGTTGAGAATGGAATAGCTTTAGGAAAGGTAAACTGTGTGTTCCTGCTGCCCCCCCCCCCCCCCCCCCCCCCCCCCGTCATTGCTGGCCAAGCAATAAATAAATTAGATGTCTTCTATTTAAGATATTACGGTCATTATTTATATTTAAGGTCTTTTTTTTAAAGAACTTTAGTTTCTGTAGTACATAATTGGGAGCTCTTTTGTAGAAGTCTGACCAGCCCACAGTCTTGTTCTCTGTACGTTTCAAACACACAATTGCAATAATTATAATGAAATACAAAATGAGTATTTCAAGTAACTAAGGGTGTAATTTTGGTGCAATCAACTTTTACCTCACCTTTTTCTGTTCCATAAATTGGTTAAAAGATAAGTGAACAGATCATGATGTTCTAGACAAAAGTGTGGAATGAAACATTTCAAGCAGGCTATGGGGTTTGGAGAAAGGACTTGTTTCTTTTGTTTGTTTGTTTATTTTTAAACTTCTGCAGTTACACTTTGTTCTCATGCTGAGTTTGTCTTTCTCTCTTTTGCCAGAACAGAAATGTGCCCCTCTGTAAGCACACCCACTGCCACAGAAAGAGGTTTCAGTGGATTTGTGGCTTTTCCATTGGTGCTTACAAAAACAACCCGCTGGCTTACTGACACCCTGTATGGAATTTGATTGGAATTTACAATGCAGTTTTTAAGGGTATTACTTTTGAGCTTAGAACTGAGTTTGGAATTGTGTTTGCGTTTTGGTTTCAGGAGAAGGAAACATTATTGAAAACAGAGACGTGGCTTTCTTTAGGCTCTGTGAGCAGAGAGAAAAGATCTCCTGGTGTCACCCCTCCCAGTGCTCTGGCTTGAGTGTCTCCAGTGACCGGGCAGTGTGGTTCCAGCGTCTGCTCACCAGGCAGTCCGTGAATAACTGTTGTTATAGTGTTCCCATTATGTTTTGTCAAACTTCTGTATATTTAACATCTGCTCAGTTGCAAGAGCCTCCCTTTAGTGCAGTGGTTATCACAGTGTGATTCCTGGACCAGCAGCAGCAAACAGCAGCATCACCTAGAAACTTCCTGAAATGCAGATTGTCAGGCTCTACTCTAGACCTGCTAAGTCAGAAACTCCAAGAGTAAGGCCTGGCCCTCTGCTTTAATTTGCCCTGCAGGAGATTTTGTTGCATGCTGAAGGTTAAGAACTTTTGCCTTAGAGCAGTGATTCTTGGGTGTTGGTGTATGTAAGCATCACCCAATCCACAGAAGTCTGAGCCCCATTCCTGTAGACTGTGGTTTAGTAGGACCCAGGGGGTCTAGACGTCACTGTCCTATCGTGTCAGCTGTCCTCTACTTAACCATCCGCACTTCATTCACATCTGTCTTCACTAGCATGGGTTTTCTATTACCTCCTCCATCCTCTTCATTGGGTGAGTTCCGTTTCTTGACAGACTCTTTAATGAGCGATGTCCACACCTCCAGGAAGGGTCTGGTTGGCTGGCTCAGCAGAGCAAGACTGTCACCTTACATGTTCTCCATTGAGCAGTTAGTAAAGTTGCCTAAGATTACTTTTTTTGACAACCTCATTATGTGTCTGACTCATACCGAGCTACCCGACAACTAAAACTGAAGGTAGATTTGTTCATTATGCCCATTTATGCCCCTTGTGCTGGGTAAAACAGAGATGAAAATAACATGTATTGAGTCCTTACTGTATGTCAGGCACTCCATTAGCCTGCCAAAAAATGAATCATAAATCATTTCATTATAACAAGATGAGGTGGGCTGCGTTAGGAGACAAATTCTAAGTTGTTCAAAAGTAGCAGATTGGAGTCAAACAGCTTGACTGCAGTCCTGGGTCTCTCACTTACTGTCTCTGTGACCTTTGGCAAGTTAGTTACATTCGCTCTGTGCCTCAGTTTTCTGATCTGTAAAATGGGGATAATAACTTCAGCTACCTCGAAGGATGTGTTTTTAGATAAGATTCCAGGCACCTCATGTGGGACCTGACGCACAGTAAGTCACACTCAATAAATGATCTGTTGCTAACATTGGTGGGGAAGAAATGAGCCGCCAAGTGGGTTGTGACCAAATTATAGGTCTGGGGAAATCTGGTGTTATTTCTTAAGCAGCAGGAGACCTTGAAAGTTTGGTTTCCTGTCAAAGGGAAGTCTAAGTGCCTGGCATTGGATGACAGCACGGGTACCTCAGGAGCCATCCAGGATGCCCTCTCCTGAGTCCCATTGCCCCAACTGCGTCATTTCCCCCAGAGACTTCCTGTCTTTCAGCTATTATTTTATATTCCTTTGGAAGTTATCTGACGATTATTCCCTTCTTTCATATTTTTTGTCCTAGATGATTAGATGGTAGGTTGAGGGGGGGACGGTATAAAAAGTGCATCTTTTGCTCTTAGGCCTCTCCTCCCTCAACTCTTCCCAGCTGTCCTCACTGCCCCTCACCCTCACACTGGAGACACCCTGAGTACGGGGATGGCTAACTAGGATTGAGAAGTCAGCTTCCCTAGTTGAGGAAGCTTCATTTGGGAAGTCATTCTTCTTTTAACATACAGAGCGTCAGAAATTTGAGCATGTGTGTGTGTGTGTGTGTGTGTAAATAAAGTGCATTGTGGAAGGCTGTGATCTTTTCTTTTTTAAAAAAACTTTTGGGGGACGTCTGGGTGGCTCAGTGGTTGAGCACCTACCTTCAGCTCAGGGCGTGATCCTGGGGTCCCAGGATCGGTTCCCATATCGGGCTCCCTGCATGGAGCCTGCTTCTCCCTCTGCCTGTGTCTCTGCCTCTCTGTCTCTCATGAATAAATAAAATCTTTAAAAAAATAAGAAATAAAATAATCGTTTTTTAGAAAGATTGATTTATTTTAGAGCAAGCAAGCATAAGGAGGGGGGCAGAGGGAGTAAGAGAAAGAAACTCAAGCAGACTCCACGCTGAGTGTGGAGCCTGACGCGGGGCTGGATCTCACCACCTGAGCTGAAAGCAGAAGTCACGTTTAACTGACTGAGCCACCCAGGGCCCCTGGAAGGCTATGATCTTCTGAAGCAGGAATATACTTAGTATCTACAATTAGTAGTAGTAGTAGATATGTTAATAGTGGATTTTCAATCAAAAGCTATAAAAATATGCTTCATTAAGAAGCCTAGTGAATATATTTGATCAGTATTATCAATGTACTGATGGGTATTGCAGACTGCCAGGCACTTGAGGTTTTTCACATCAGCCTGGCCAAGATAGAGTTTCTCAAGAGTTATATATCATTTCCCTTCATTGTTGAGCTAAATTCCATTTCCTGTATACTTAATTTGTAGAGTTTAAGATTTCAGAAACTGATACAATGCATTAAAAAAAAAGCCAAACCTGGAGATCTGATACGATCTAAATTTCAAGATTAACATGTTACTTGAGCTAAAGAGAAAACTTCTCGAGTTTGGGTTTGGGGTAGACTTTAATAAATCTAACAAAACTTGTAAGTCGATTTTTTTCTGAAGTGAATTCTTGGCATTGTTCCTCAGGTCAGTGTTTGTTTTGCTCATTAGGCTTGAGTGACCTCTCCCTGAATTAGGAAGTTATTTTGACCCCCAAACAAACAGCAACTATCATAGTCCTTGTTCAGCTTTCTCAGCTTCCTAGACTCAGAGTATGTAATATTTTTACCAGAATGCAAGAAGACATGGCTTCATTTCTTTTTTCTTTTCTTTAAGTTTTATTTTTAAGTAATCTCTGCACCCAGTGTAGGGCTCAAACTTACAACCCTGAAGTCAAGAGCTATACGCTGACTGGACTGAGTCAACCAAGTGCCCTGTGGCCTCCTTTCATTTTATCAGTTCCTCAGTTGTATTTCAGTTTCAAGTTTTAGCTTATCATTAGAACTAAGTAACATAGTTCAGTGCGTCAACTACACAGAAAAATGTTTCTTATGCATTTTTACTGAAGCAAAATGTGTTGTATAAAAATGTAGATAAAAAAGTTGAGATATTTTAAAATGTAAGTGGTTGACTCTGAGGCCAAAAGTTGTTTAAATAATGTGAAAACACATTTTTTAACTGTTATAGATGCCCACTTTACTGGCAAACAGCAGTTGTGGAACCGAAAGCATGATCTGAATTAAAATTACCTTTTGATTGGATTAGAAACTGTGTGTGGTTCTAGTTATGCTAGGAGGAGAATATATGTCCCAGAATAAAGGAAAGACTTGGAGCCTAAGAAAAGACCAAGTTCACAGCAGATCTGACCTCCATCTGTTGTGTAGGTCAGTGCACATGGCTGAGCCTCTCCAGGCCTCAGTTTCTTCATTTGTAAAATGGAGTAATTCCTGCCTCATGGGTTCAGCCTAGAAGTTAGGGTCACTATCATACATAGCAAATCTAGGCTTCAACACCAAGAATGACTGTGTTGAGTTATTTAACCTCTTTGGGTTTAACTGCAGTTTTCTCATCTCTGAAAGCAAGAGGAAGTACCAGCTCCTGCTCCAGAGCCCGGTCCTGTGAGCAGAGCCAGTTCTCGGTGTTGCTCGTTGGGGCGGTCATTAACGCTTCCCCATCTGTCTCCCAGCACCATGTCTCCGCCTCACCTTCTGAGGATGCTTTACAGAGAAGTTAATCCTTTTAGGTGTTGCTGGTTCCTTCACCTAATGTGGAGGATTGGAAAACATAGGTGGTGTTGACAAATTACTCAAATTATAAAGTGAGTTTGTAGGTAATCAAGTAAAATGAGGCCGCACGTTTGCAGGCCTAGTGCAGTGCACTCCTCACAGATGCTCAGCACGTCTTCTTCCCTTGCGAAAGGAATAACAGTCTCAAAAGAAGTCATAAGAATGGCAACTCCATAAATTAGCACTTTTAGGTTCACCAAAGTGCTTTTGGCCATCGTGAATCCTTTTCTGGTCATATAATATAAAATTTTAAAAAATTGAAAATGCTTTTCATAAACCTTATCTTTACTAAGTAATCAGATTTGTTCCTAAATGCAGCAAAGATATTACTATACCCATTGTATCAATAAGGAAACTATTACTTAAAGGTGTTAGGTAATTTCCCCAAGGTCACACCAAAGTGATAAGCAGGATTTCCAAAGAGGCTTAATAGAATCTGGGAAAAGACAGACTCTCTTTAATGGGATTCTTGCTATACTTTATCAGAGATGAGTATTTGCTACATTCCAAACAATGAGGCAGATATTTTTCTAGTTTGGGCTGAGTATGACTAGAACTGCCAAAACCGTTTTTGTGTGCAGGTTTTATACGAACATAAGTTGTAATTTCTCTTAAGACCAAGAAGCAGGGCTGCTGGGTCATGTACGTGTGTATTAAGCTTGATAAGGAGTTTCATATTACAACTGTTTTCCAAGGTGGCTACACCATCTGCATTCTCACTGGCAGCATGTGAGAGTTGCAGTTGTTCTCGTCCTCGCCAGCATGGTACTCAGGTGTTTTTTTAAAATCAGTTGAATAGGGATATAGTGGTACCTCGTAGTTCTGAGTCTCATCATCTGACTCGCAGCGAGTTAACTACCTTTCCATGTGCTTATTTGCCATCAAGTGTATCCCCTTTGGTCGGAGTGTCTGTTCCAGTCTTTTGCCCATTTTTTCATTGGGTTGGTTATTTTCTTACTATTGACTTTTAGAGGTTTTTATACATTTTGAATACAGGGCTTTTGTCAGTTATATAATTTACACATATTTCCTCCCAGTCTGTAGCTTACCTTCATTCTCCTAACAGTACAAATGGTTTAAATTTTGATGAAGTCCAGGTTTTTTTTTTTTTGTTTTTTTGTTTTTTTTTGTTCTGGTTTTCAGGTTTTCACATCATAGGTAAAAACCCTTTACCTAATTTTAGGTAACAAATACTGTTTGTTTTCTTCTTAAAAGTTTTATATTTTATATTTTATGTTTAGATCTATGTTGTATCCACTCTGAAGTAAGTTTAGAATAAGATACATGGTTTTAGATCGAATTTTGTTTTCCTATTGCTAATCCAGTTGTTCTAGCACTATTCGTTAGAAAGACTATTCTTTCCCCCATTGAATTACTTTTGCACATTTGTCAAAAATCAATCATTCATATTTGTGTGGATCTATTTCTGGAGTCTGTATTCTCTTATATTGATCTGTGTGTCTGTCTCTTACTAGTACCACACTGTCTTGATTACTGTAGCTTTATAGTAAGTCCTAAATCAGTGTGATTCTTTCAACTTTTTCTTACTTTTCAATTTTGTGTTTAGCAATTTTAGCTCTTTGGCCTTTCCACATAACTTTTAGAATCAACTTCTCTGGATCTACTAAGAAAAATCCTGTTAGAATTTGATTAGAATTGCATTGTACCTATAGATCAATTTGGCAAGAATTAACATTGTTTTCTGTGCAGTCTTCCAATTCATGAACACATAATGTCTCTCTCTATTTAGGTTCTTCTTTAAGATTTTCAGCAGTGTCTTGTAGTATTAGTTTCTTTCTTTCTTGTCTCCATGCCATTTTTCCCGCCACTGGCTGGGATTTCTAGTACCTGATGTTGAGTTGGAGTGTTGAGAGTAGACATCCTCACATGGTTCCCAGTCTTAGAAATTATTTAGTCTTTCATCATTCAATACAATGTTGCCGGTAGGTATTTCTATAGACACCCTTTTCAGGTTGAGAAAATTCCCTTCTACCCTTGATTTTCAGAGAATTTTTCTATTATGAATAGAAGTTGCATTTCACCAGGTGCTTTTTCTATACCATTTGATAGGCTCGTGTGTTTTTTCTTCTTTCGTCTGTTAATCTGAAGGAATCGTGTAAGGGCTGGGGAGTGAGAGAATCCAGAAAAGAAAAAGAAAAAAATGGGGGATTTTCCCCATGTACTCTGAGCATCCAGAAAGCCCTTTCCCTGAGCCAGGCTTCCTTCCGCTAGAGCCCTCAGTTCGTGCAGATGTCTGCTCCCAGATTTCAGACTGCATTGAGTCCAGTCTGGGGACAGTGGAGGGGAAACACTGGTGAACTCTCTGCTGTGCTGATTTGGTGGTGGTTTACATTCTTCCCCAGACCCTTCAGCCAGGATGGACTTTTTTGGAGTTTTTAAATGGCTCCTGCGTTTCTTTTGTCCCAGTTTAATGGCTGCATGGACTGTACTTGCTTCCCTTCACCTGTAATTAACCCGCCTTTGCTTCCTTCTCCACCAGCAGCAGGCATATGATTAGACTGGTTTGCTGAATTATGTAACCTGTACATGTTGAAAAATTAATGCTAATTTGAGGTTACAAGATGAATTTTAGGTATTATAGGACCTAAGTAGTATTTTTTAGTTGAGTGTGAGCAATAATCACTATAAGTGAAAAGCCCATCAAACTAAATTATAGGAATAGTTTAAATTGATATGTTTCCTAAGAATTTATCTCTGACTTTATTTTTTATGATCATGTGTTTTGGGGCCTGGGTGAAGGTTTCCCCTAGAGACCTATCTGTGGGGCATGAAAAGGTGGAGGAGAGGCAGACCTGAGAGTGAGTGGTCTTCATGTGAGTGGAGCTGTGGAAATGTCAGGTTATTGAGAAAACTGTCCACACCATACGGAAGAAGAGAGGAAGGCTGTTGAAGAGTTGTACTTTGTTTTTAAACCCTGAAGGATACTCTTTTTGCTTTCCTATTTCACGTATTCTTTGTAGCCCTTCTCACTCCTAAAACTGACTTGGAGGCAATTAATTAACAGGGAACTGGAACGAAATATAATAGCATGTTTTAGGATGTCTTCCCTCTGACAATAGACTCTTTTTTTTTTTTTTTAAGTAAAGAACTAAGAGATACCTTGGTAATTGCTTTCTTTTTGCTATTTTTTTGAGGGGAGAATATAATCTGTTTGCCAAGCCGCCATAGGCTTGATTTGTCCCAAATTACTTGTTTTTCTCTTTACTCCATGGTATTGTTCTAGGGGCACATACATGGAATACCCCCACACAACGTTTATTTATTTCAAATGAGGAATCGCTGCTACTTACACCTGCGATGTTTGTGGTTTGTTTTTTTTTTCCCTTTACCCAGGATCAGAATTCAGGCCATAAATGAAATCGGAGTTGGACCGTTTAGTCAGTTCATTAGGGCAAAGACTCGGCCGTTACCACCCTTGCCTCCGAGGCTGGAATGTGCTGCAGCAGGGCCGCAGAGCCTGAAGCTGAAGTGGGGAGACAGTAACACCAAGACCCACGCAGCCGAGGACATGGTGTACACACTGCAGCTGGAGGACAGAAATAAGAGGTGAGACGGCAGCAGGGAATGCGGGACGTTCTGTGGCTGCAGCTTGCAGAGCATCCTCACCTGTTCATTGGGCCTCTGATAAAACACTCTTCCTCCTGGTTGAAAAAGATTTCCTATGTATGGGGGTCCTGCACTTTGTACCCTCTGTTCTCCGTTGAAAATGTTACAGACTGACATTCTGAAGACCCTGATTTGTCGACATGTGAGAATCTTTATGTGTTTTTTTTTTCCTTTCGCCAAGCCAGGTAATGGAGAGAAATGACCCAAAAAAGAAAACTGTCACATTTAAGTCCATGCTACGTGACAGCGTTCTATTAGTCACAAGCACGGAGGGAAAAATAAAACTCAGGAAGAGATGTTAGCTTTTTAAATATTCAGCGACCATCAGGACAAACATGTTTACCAATCTGAAATAGCTGTGGTGATGTACAGAGGGGGATTGTACTCTGTAACTATGGGTAATGCAAGATCAAATTAACCAGAGCAAACAGGAGGTTCTTTATAAGACTCCACGCCCAGGAAATACTCTTGGCCATAGAAATCAAATCCAACCTTTCACATAGTATTTATTGAGCCTAACTTCATTTCCTCTGAAAATGGCCTATCAGAAGCTGGGCCTCTGAACTGTATGTAGGAATAATTCAGATGCAGAATAAAAGGTAATGATGACCGAATGTTCTGTGACCAAAAGTCCAAATCAGAGAATCAGGTGAAGGAGGTGGGGGGGGTGTGTATGGCGGGGGTGGGGGGGTGACCAAAAATCCGAGACACCCTGACGGAGCAGGTACCTGCTTCTACGTCCCTGTGGCCCATCTGCTAAACACAAAACCCTTTCTATCTTCCCACTTCGTGCAGCACAGCCTCTTGCTCCTTCACACAGGGAACTGGTGTAGTTAGCACAGAAACCCCCATCCAGTCTTCACCCCCTAACTCTGGACTCAGCTGCTTTGATTCCTTTCAGTGCAATGGAGCCCTGCTGGGGGGAAGGCCCTGTTTGAGTGGGGGACCTCCAGTGGAGACCAAGATCAAGGAAGAACAAGCCCCTGCCTCCAGCAGCATAATCCCAACCCACAAGTGGTCTCAGAACATTAATGCCCGTGGAGAGAAGTGCTCTGGGAGGCTGGAGGAGGCAGGGGCCATCTGGTTGCAAAGACCAGGAATGGCTCTTTTGAGACAGGTGACATTTCAACTTGACTTTGAAGGACGTTTCAAGCCCAGTCATTTGACTATAAAAGAACAAAAAGTGATTGTCCTATTTGAAATTAGTCCTGGTGTGGAAAGCACAGAGAAAATGAGGCTGCTTTTGGTAGGTCCATTAGAGATCAAATGCATTCTCGCTCGTAGACAAGATCATTCATCTCACTGTGCTCTGTACCTTTGGATGCATGTTCATTATTTTACTGGCAGGGGACTCCTCGACTGGAGAGGGCTGGCAAGAACGAGAATTATGGACTAACAGAAATCCTGGATAAATATTTAAACCTAGCATTTGGGGAAATTTGTAAAGGAGCCTTCTGGTTTTTTCCCCTGGGTTTTTGGCTGCCCTTTGGTGGTAGAGAGAATCTCCATTAGAGGGCATCCTCTAGTTAGTGTACTGCTTTAGAAAAAGCAAAGCCCAGAAACGATTCACACTGGTAGCAGAATTGGGATCACAGGGAGGCCTGCCTGGTTTCTTGTGCGGTTGCCTCTGTCATTACCCCCAGGAATGCGGGGAGAGCAGAGGCTCTGCGCCCTGCTGTAGCCCTGCCCTGCACAGGCGGGGTGTCTGCGGGGGGCATCTCGGATGCAAAACTGTACAGATGCCCGTGAATGCTGATCCAAATGAGTATGCTGTCATGAGATGTATAAATAAAAATAGACGTCAGACAGAAAAGGGTGCCGAATCCAGTGATCAATTCATGCTATTTAAAAAAAAAGGGGGGGGGGGAGGAGGCCCAGAGATGGCACTGTTAATCAAATAAATGACTTGCCTAAATTTAAATGGCAATTTAAGAAAACTTACCATTAGGAGCATTATTTTTCTTAATTTTATGATCTGGAGACCAAATCTATCTTTTTTAAATTAGATTTGTCGGTGCTCTCAGAAAGTTATTAAAGTGATGGGAGTATAGAACATAATAAGTTCTCGTTCTATTTGTGGAACAATTTTCCTGTGATTTAAGAGGATGAAACTTGGCCTAATTTGAGTTTGAAGATGACCTTCCTTAGTGTCTTGAAACTGAACTCTTGTATCGATTGGCCCTTAAATCCAAGCCTGCCTTTAACTCTGGATCTTCAATTCACAAGGATTAGGGAGAAATCATCTGAGTTGGATATGTTAGAATTCTCGTGATTAGCATAGTTTCTGTCCCCGCTAGTCTCCTCGAGGTTCTTTGCGACTTGGACCTGCCTTGTCCAGTTGAAAGTACCTACATTCATTCAAGGAGCAGATTTTTTCATTGAACTTGTTGCCACAGTGATTTCCAGTTGTGACTTTTGGGAAGAGTACACACATTCCCCAGCATATGCATTGATTTCATTAACTACGAATAAGTTCTTATCGTGTGTGTGGCAAAAATATTACGTGCCCTGCTTGTGGCTGAGGTGAGAACCAGAGGTAGACTTAATTGTGGGTTTAATTTCTTTTCCGCACCGGCACTCGGCATTGAAAGGGAGAGCCGCCAAAGTGGGAGTTGTGCAGCTGTCCTGGTCAGCTATGAAAGTAATGTTAGTCTTAAAACATTTTGCAACAGAAGCACAGCAAAAACTAATAACCCCGTGCTTGGCAATGATGAAATTAAAATTGGCTTGATTTGGCCTCTGAAGTATTGGTCTTTCTCCTCATCCATAAAACAGAGGCTACACTAGGAGGTGAACTGAGTCCCTTCCTACCTTTTTCACATGAAAGCACTGAATCTGTGTAGGTCATGTGTGAGCAAAATCCTTTACAAAAGGGTGTCTCTTGTAAATGATTAGGGCACACGGTCTATTTTTCCTTCACTTCTCAGTCTCTGCTTTGGGCAAATAAGAAAAGAATGGGAAAGCTACTAACTTCTTTAAAAGTGACCTCTGTGCTGCTTTGTTTCTGTATTTATTCACCTCTCAGTCAAAAAAATCTGAAATGAGCCAGAGATTTCTAAGTATAACGTTAGGCCAAAAATGTATTTCCAAACTTCCTAAAGGACAGTTCTATTTATCGAGCACCTACAAAGTGCCAGACATTGAGAGCTTTTGTCTGCATTATCTAGTTTTTGAATAAAAAAGTGAAATATTTTCTATGCTGATAGGATTTCTCCCAAAAACTTCTACCAGCTAAATGAAAAAAATGGGTTGTTTTTGATAAGTTGACTTGAATTTAATTTTAATGATTATTATGATTTCAACTTATGATTATAAGCTTAAAATTAAATGAGCAGAGAAGGTTTCTCAGAGGAGATAAGAGGGTGTGTGAATCTTAAAAGGGTTCCAATCTTATCATCTTCTGCAAAAGAGCCTTTAGGTTGGAGACCAGTGATAAAGACTCAGGATTGGGTGGAAACCAAGGATACAATCTCCAAAGCACAGATATTTCTTTTTAAATTTGGGGCTATTTCATGTAAAATAGAAGGGATCCCGAAAAGGATCCTTGCCTCAAGGTAAGTCAACCTAGAACTCATCTCAGTCACCTGGACTTGCAGTGTTGAAATTTTTTTCCCCCTTGAGCAGGACATTTGTTTTCCCTGTATTCAAGCTTTTGACTCACAAGGCTCCCAGCCCAAGGTCACTGACTACATATTGATGTAGCAGCTTCAGAGCCGCGCTTTATATTTATATGGCTGAGTTTATTCCTTGCAGTTAGAATATAATCATTCAATCATCATTTTTTTCCTGATTGACTATAATGTGCCAAGTCTTTTGAAGTATGTGACTCCCTGTAAGGAACTTATCTTGCTGAGAAAATAAGTTAATGGGACACAATGAGCATACAGCACAAGAGATTTTATTCAATTTCAGCAGAAAAACAAAAATTATCCTAGTGTGACCATACAGTGATTAAGTCTATTATTCTTAGCCAGTCTAGCACAGAAGATCTGAATGTCTTTAGTTCCTGTGTATGCAAGAAGGGTATACACCCAAAGTAAACATTTTCATAATGCTGCATTAACCTAATACAAGGATTAGAATAACAAGATCAACTCATGCCTTTTAAGATCGTAAGGCTGTACTGACGATTTTTAAGGTGCATTTGTCTGTGTTATTGAAATGAAACGTTATGCTGCCCTAACAGAATTTGAGTTGATGCTGATTCTCGTCCTGACCCTCATGGGTCCATGTTCCTGATAATTGTACACAGCATCGAGATGAGAGGAACTTAAGTTCCAGGAATGCATTTACGGCTAATCTGTTGTTCGGGTTTAGCCAGATAGCCAATGTCTTTTACAGCCCATGCATTTCCAGCAAAACAGGGATGGGAGAGAGGGCGCTAATAAGACTGGATAATTACCGGTTGCTCTCCATTTAACTCTGCCCTTGTGCCCATGACACTTTTCCCCTCATCAGACAAAATTGGGCGGGGGAGGGGGCCTTTGTTAATGTGCCCAATATGACTGTTTACTGTTAGGGACAGAAAATAATCTATAGGAAGAAACCCTGAAGAAATACACACTAGGCGATTAATAAAAGTCGCCAGAGTGGATGAGCACTACAGGAGAATTGAACTTTCTTAATGTGTGCCTGTTACAGAACAAACCCCTGCTTCTGTTTCTCAGAGCATATTGCTGAATAGATACAAGATGCCAGGCAACTAGCTCAGGGCCTGCGGAGACCCTCGGTATTAGTTTGCTTTTCTGGAATAGTCCGGATGCACATGATCACCCTTGTTGGGTAAATGACACTGTGATATAACCTTCCATCACCAGAAGGCAATTGTGGTTCTCCACAGGGGTATCAGATCTCTGCTGTAATCCCTGATCTGTTACTGAGCTTCTAGATGGCTGGAGGCATGTCCCTTAACTTCTTTTTGCCTTAGTTTCTACCTCTGCAAAATGGAACTAATGATGCCTGTCTCCAGTCCCTGAAGGATTGGGGGGGGGGGGGGGAGCATCCTATGTCTTAGAAAAGCATAAAAATTAAGCCTACAAAATAAAGAGTAATGCTAGCTTGGTCGGTTTTCAGGCTGAAATGTCAGGTATGGGCAGAGCTAAGTGATGCTGAATGAACTGTTAGAGATCTTAATTGGACCAGAAGTAAAAAATTCAGATTACAGGGTTTTTTTTTTTTTCCCCTATTTGAAAATAGATTTTTTTTTAATCTATTTCAACATAAATAGAATGGAATTGGATAGCAATTTTCTCAGCATTTTTTTCCTAAGTCAGGTAAGATTGAGGCAAGCCCATTAAAATAGAAATAGACAACCGAAATTTGAAAGACTCTGGGAAGAGTATCCTTGAAGATGAGATTCCCTGCATATGCTTACTTGAAAAGAAAGCAGAATGGGAGGTTTCAGGGTTCTCAGGTGGTCTTCATCCTGAGATCCTTTTTTTGAAAAATAAGTCTCTTTTTTAATATATGGATAACTAAGTACAGTTTGAACAAAAAAAATTGAAAAAAGGAATTACCTATTATTCTTTGTAGAGTGCTCATCGGTACCTATACTGACATTTTATTTCTTAGGTTTCGTTGCATGCTCCCTTTTCTAACGAAAAAGTATTACAGCCGGGTCACCCACAAGCCAGTAGGCCTATACGCAGCTGAGAACGTGGGGAGATGCTCCCCGACATCAAAGCTAGTTTAGGAAATGCACCTTCCCTGCTTCAGGTGTCCCCACATGATGCCATCTGCTCCCATCTGCTTCTGCATAGACATGACGGGACTCCGTGTTCTTGGTGGAATGAGGACACATACTGCCCATTCCTGTTTTGAACTTCTCCATTCCCAAACATGGGTTCAGTAATGTAGGAGATTGTCCCTCTCTCCTCTCCATGCACATGGCCCATGTCCAGGGGGATCAAGAGAAAATGGAGGCAGTGACATGTCATGTTAAGGACTGTTACAGTTCGGGACTGGGCTGTACTGAGCTTACTGTGGATTTGTGGTGTTGTAGAGCAACTTTTGAAATGTGCATCTTCAGCCTTTAGGACACTAGAGGTCAGTTTAGGTCAACAGGTAGATCATTGTGGGGCGTTAATATTAACGAGCTACTGTTAGCCTGTAATGGGCCTCTCGGGCTTATAAGGTAGCAACAAGGTAGTAAACACACAAAAACCTTACTCTTACCTCATTTTCTACTATGAACTTAAGTGATGGGCCATCCAGGGCATTCCTGGGTGATTTTTCTTTTCCTTTTTTTTTTTTAAACCAAACTTTTGAGGAAATAGATTTTTAAATTCAGTTCTTTATATATCATTTTACTCGAACGTGGTTTAAAATAAACAAAGACGTAACGTGTCTGAATTTCTTCCTTCAGTTGCACTTCACTGCAAAAAAGGAATCTTTCATAATATGTTAAAGCCTAAAATATCGAGGTTAAAAGTATGACCTTCCCCTACAATTTCTTGAAACTGTCAAGAATCTGTTGTTTCTGCCTTCCTAGCGTAAATTTAATAAGAAATCGTAGAATTTACTTGCTCCTCTCATTTAGGATCTCATAAACGTTCCTGCCAGGTGAACAAGATGGTTATTATTATCCCAAATGTCTGGAAGCTCAGCCTGGAGAGTAATCAGCTTGTCCGAGTCCGTAGTGAAGGTAACAGACTGTGCCTTGTGGCCAAGGCTTTTATGCGTCTTTGTAGTAGAACAGTTTTTTTAAAATAACTATTAAATTGGCAACACAAAAATCCATGCGTGCTCGCTACGTTAGAAGGGTTTACTGTCAAGGCTGAAGCAAGTTGGAGGCAGAGCCATAAAGAATTCATCTAGACTGTAAACTTTCAGTGACCCACCTGACCTTTGACTTATGTTTCCCCTTCCGAGTAAATATTTTTAGTATGAGAGAGCATTTCTTCCCATTTGTCCTTTCCCTAGGTTCCATTAATGGGCTGCACCGATACAGAACCCCATCTTCATGTGCCTTCAGCCGCCTGGGTTCACCGGGACTGTGTTGGGGGGCGGTGGTGGCGGGGGGCGGAAGGTACCCACGTGGACAGCTTTCTCTCTGGCTCAGGAAAGCCTAAGGGGATGCAAGTAAGGGATACCATCCTGGGGGCATCCGTCAGGCTTCTCCAACATTGAAAAACAGGGTAAATTGCTCATCAACCTTGGTGTCTCATCATTAATAACATTAGTATTAGTATCACGACAAGGAGTAGGCATTTCGTAACAAGTGCTGCCTGCCTGCATTATCCTGTTGGATTCTCACAACCGCCTCTGAGGGGGGACAGTGTTCGTCATCGCACCATTCTACGCAGATGGAGACAGCTCACATGGCTGCCGTAGAGCCCACGATCGCCAGGCTGTTGAACCTAAATTCAAACTCAAGCCTGTGGCCTGCAGAGATTCTTTATACCCACTGTACCTTCTGTTCCTGAGCCGATGGGGCAGCTTTACAGGTGTTCCCACTGCAGTCCTCTTACTTGGTCTTCCCAGGAGCCCTGGGTCATGGGGCTGATGCCACCCAAGGTACGTGGCCATGGGCAGCAGGGGTAGAGAACAGAGCAGAAGACCCCTCAGAGGCTGTGCCAGTCTAGGCCCCCAGCTCGGGGTGACTGGTAAGGAGCTGTGGCTCCACAGGGGTGCCGTGGCTGCATATGCCTCAGCCTGAACTGACACTGAAAGTGCCCAGTGACTTCACTGAGCAGTTCCTATAGTCCAGGAACCGTGCCACCTGCTACGCATATTTCATTGCGTTTCTGTAGCATCGGAACATCTCCACAGAGTGGGTCCCTTGTTGCCTGGGCCACCCTCTCACCCTCAGAAGTCAAGGGATTGAGGTCTTGGGGAGAGACTTTTGGCCGTCTGTTGATTATGTAGGCACCTCAGCTGCTCCAGATTCTCCCCATTCCCAGCTGATTTTTTTCCCCCAAGCTTGGGGCAAGGCACGCTGAAGTGATCTGGGTCTGGGCCTGTTGACCCCTGGTGGCGACTCTGAATCCCAGGCCCTGTGGAGCCCAGACGCTGACCCGGGGCGGGGGGCGGGCAGTGGAGGGGGGTGGAATCTGCAAAGCTGGATGGCTCCTGTCCCCTTTCCATGGCAGAGACGTGCTCTAGGTGCTTGATTCCATATAAAACGTGTCGCCTTCGATCATTGTGTCTTGGCGCGTAGCATGCGTTTAATTCTATCACCAGAGGCCTCTGGCTGACTTATTAATGGGTTTTAAAATGAAGGTGGCTTAAAAAAAAAAAAAAAAAAAAAGATTTAGGAGAAAAAATTCAGTTGGTCTTTGTAAAACAAATATTTGATGAAAATTTTTAATCTCTCCCCGGGTGGTCCTAGCCACAGGGTGTTAACCTACGGAGCCTCCTACAGAGGCCACCATGCAACTGGCATAAATCACTGGCTCCAAAGAAAGAAGATTCTTTCTTCTCCCGCCATCTTGGGATGATGGAAAATAAGTAGAGGGCTGCGGTACAAGAGGGACTGTCCTTTCCGTGTTGGCGTGTGAGCTCTCTGGGTGGCAGTGGTCGCCCTCGCTTGAATCAGAAGGTACCGCTCAGAGGAGGGAACTGAGGACACGGACCAGGCGAAGCCGTGGTGCGCGGGTGCGCTGCGCCGATGAGGGTGCGGGGGGCGCCCGGGTGGCCGGGGAGGCAGCGTGGGACCAGTGTTAGCCCTTCGAGTTCTCAAAATTGAAACCCTTCGAAGCCCCGAGGGTCGGAGTAAAAGCGCGGGACGGCTGTTAGGGGTGGAAGCGCTGTCCGGAGGCCTGAAGGGCGCGGGGCTTCCGTGAAGGATCCTGTGGCTCGCGGGCTGGCGGGACGCGGCACGTCGCTGGGGTCAGCGGACCTAGGCCGGATCGCCCTTTGTTCAAAGTAAAGAGGCCGGAGACCAGGCCCGACTGTGGTGACCGCTTTCCCACCTTCCTCCTCTCCCGCCCACAGCCTCGCCTCGCACTCCCTGCCTTCGCTCTACCTCTCGCGTCTCCTCGGGGAGGAGGCGGCCACAGGAGACCTTAACATGATAAACGTATGAACCTCTCAATCCTTTGCACACTTGCCGTCCGTGTCTTCAGTGGCCCCCGTGGCCCTAGGCCGCCCGTCGGCTCCCTCTGACCTGGGCCCGTGTGTCCAGCTCAGGACCAGGCCTCAAGAGGGCAGGACACCGCCTCTTCTCCGAGCGGGTGTTGGGGCTGGGGTTGGCCCCGCCAGCTGTTCGGGAATGTTCCTCCCAAAGCTGCGAGGCTTCCTGGTGTCTCCCCTGGCCGCCGTGCCCCTTGCACTCAGGAGAGAGCCTGGGCGTCCATCGCCTCCCTCCTCTCACACAGGGCTCCGTCCCTGGCTGGCACAGTGACAGGCCCCGGGCTCCTTGCGCGCCTGTTCTAAGAGGTCACAAAGCAGGGCAGCAAGCAAGTCATGACTTCTTGTTGCCAAAGTAGACAGAGGGTGAGACTAGAGAACCGGTCAGACACGTGCTCATTCTAGAAAGGACGGGAGGGAGAAAGGGCTGCCCCTTCCCTCCTGCCCTCGGCTGCTCCGCTGGCCGCGCCAGGCTGCCTGGCCCCGTCCCCAGCTTCCTCTCCAGGGGAAGTCCCGGCGACAGGGTGGGCCTCCCCTGCCTGCCTAAAGCCACCTTCCCTGAACGCAACGGGCCCAGTGAACCGGCCCGGACAGCCAGGGCGTAGATGTCGACCTTGAGCTTTTTTCCCTAAAAGCAGACGCAGCCTCTCCCGTTTGCCAGTAGCGCTGTCCCCAGACTTAACCCCGTGCTCTCATGGTGATTTTTAAGGTCCTTCGTTGTAGCACCTGTTTCCATGGTGCCTTCTATACTATACGTTGGGGTGCCGCGTTTCAATTTTTAAAAACTTGAAATGTGGCAGTAAAAGAGCCAAACAATAAATTAAAGGAGGGGGGGACCCCAGCCCAGTCCATAAGCAGGTTTTGATGTATTAGAAAATTGAGGTGTATGCTCTTTGCCCAACTTAGATGACACCGGCGAGTTAGAGTCCTGAACTGCCTCCGTACAGTTCTCTGTGACCGTGAGTGCTCCTGTCCACGCAGATGGGTTGACCTTATTTTCGAAAGGACGCGGCCTCCCTAGAGCGGGGCGTGGCGGGGAAGCGGTGCTGGTGCTCGCTGTCCTCTCCAGATGTGCCCGAGGCCCGGGCTCATATGGCAAGTTTGTCTACTTAAACCGGGGGTTCCGCTGTGCTGCGTAACCAAGGGCGGTTGCTCTGGGCGGAGACCGGCCCAGGTGAGGCCACGTGAACGAGGAGCTGTTGCCTCGGGCATCAGCACGGGTGCCCTCGGCACGGAGGGACGTGGCGGGCCCTGGGCAGGTTGCCATGGTATTCGCCGGGTCGGAGTGGACTCTGGCTTTCCCGGAAATCGCTGGTGTTCAGCCCTCAGTAGAAGGTGCTTCCTTGCCCGGCAGAGCAGAGGGGGTGTTAAATAGTGACATGACTGGGGCTCAGGGACCCAAATTGTGAAGGCTGCTGAGTGCCTTTTTAAAATAAGGATGGGCTCTGCGAGTTCTCTAAAAAAGTTGTTGAATTTTAGACTCTTCCATCCCTCCTTCCATCCATCCCTCCCTCCCTCCATCCTTCCATCCCTCCCTCCCTCCAACCTTCCATCCCTCCCTCCATCCATCCATCCCTCCCTCTATCCATCTCTCTATCCCTCCCTCCTTCCATCCTTCCCTCCTTCCATCCTTCCCTCCTTCCATCCCTCCCTCCATCCATCCCTCCCTCCATCTCTCCTTCCCTCCCTCCATCCCTCCCTCCATCCCTCCATCCTTCCCTCCCTCCATTCCTCCTTCCATCCCTGCCTCCCTCCCTCCAGAGGGACCTTTCTCTGGCACAGGGAAACGCTGCTGCTTTCCGACAGCCCTGACCGTGCACAGGACCAGCCAGCCCGCAGGGATTTGCTCTTAGTCATCCTTGAAGCCACAGGGCCTGGCACACAGCAGATGTTCAAGAGACGTTTTCTAAATGGATTCATAGTTGCTGCCTCCCCACCCCCCCCCGGCCATGTCAGCCTAAGAGTCGAGACATTTTCCGTCATGATTCAATCTGACCAACTTCCAGCAGTATCTGAAGACGGCGCGTTGTCCTCAGACTCTGGCACCTGGGAGCATTGACAGGCCTGTCGGCGGTTCTCAGAATGCCCCCAGGCTGGCAGGACTCAAATCCCGAACCTACAGAAATCCTGGATAATCTGGAGGGGGGGGGGGGGTACTTCCAGAGGTTCTACCTTTAACTGTAAAACGACAAACGACGATAGTACACGCTAGTTCCAGGTAATCCAGTTTCACTGTAAAAGGGCACATTTCTCAAGACCCCGGGGGAGACCTGAGGCCGGAAGGCCTTGCTTTCTACCTACCTGCCTTCCGTGCTTACGCCCCCTAGAGATCACAACTAGCAGAGTCCGGAAGAGTCCGGGTTCCGGGAGGAGGAGGATCCAGAAGCTGCCAGTTTATACACTGCCCAGTTCACCTGTGCCGGCTTTTCCATCATTTTAGCCTGATGGATGATTCGGAGCAGAGCATCTTTTTTCCTCCTTCTAAAATGTCTTCTCAAAGATCTGTAGTCTCTAATGTCATCTTGCTGGTTTGGGAAGGGGCTTTGGACGCTCTTGCAAAAGATCGAGGTTAAAATTTAAGGGATTTTCTGGCCACGCCTCAGTTATTTGGGAAATTCAGGTCAAGAGCGCATTTCTCAGGTGCCCAGGTAGCGTTACTGTCGTGGCCTAACCCCGAGTCGAAGGTGAGCTCACAGTGATGACGAGCTTCTCTTCGCTAATGGAAGTTCAGGCGGCTGATGGCTTCTGCTCCTTCCTCCAGGTTTATTTCCATCTACAGAGGACCCAGCCACACCTACAAGGTGCAGAGACTGACGGAATTCACGTGCTACTCCTTCAGAATCCAGGCCGCCAGTGAGGCTGGGGAAGGGCCCTTCTCCGAAACCTATACGTTCAGCACGACCAAGAGCGTCCCCCCGGCCATCAAAGGTTTGTAGGCAGTGAACCCTGGCAAGTTCTTCTGTGGGCGGACGGGAAATTACCTTACGTACACTCCCCTCGGTCAGCACCCTTGAAGCCCAGCCACCTACCAGGAGAGAGGCTGCGGGCGGGTCTTCTGCGGGAAGGAGGGCACCTCCCCAGGAGGCCTTTCCTCAAGTCCGTGGGAAGACGGACTGCAAATCAGGTGGTAGGCTCCTCCCCCCAGGGCACAGCTAAGGAAGAGGAACAGTCTGGAGTGACACGCCTTGGGTGGGACCGTGAGGGGTTTGTGGGGGGGTTGAGGATCGCCCTGCCCAGGGACTGTCAGGAGGAACCGAGGTTGGGATCCGCCTTGGGATGACTCTGGTGCCCGACCCCGGCCCCTTCCGTAGCCTGTGCCCCGGGCCCCAGCCCTTACGGTGCAGAGGGGCCTTCGAAAAAGTGCAGCAGTGGCCTGGTCTCGGCTCCCTGAGTATTTGTCCGGAGGCCTGCCGGTGCCCAGTTCATTCCACCCCTTCGTGGGGACAGGGAGTGAGCAGAAGGCCCTGTTCCCAGGCCCTGCCTCCCCTGGGTCTGGTGAGCCCGTCTCTCCAGGCCAGGCCCTCCCCGCCAGCCCCTCCGCGCTCAACTGGGGCTGATGGACTCGCCTTCCCAAGGACGGCTGGCCACGTTGAGGGTCTCCGTGATTCTGTGCCCCTCTGAGTGTGTGCTTGTGGACGTTGGAGCACAGAGTTGAAAGCACTTGAATTCCACGTACGTTTTCTTCAGAAGGGCAGTTCCTAACGCTGCCCCTTGATCAGATCTTCTTACTCTTAGGTTCAGGAAATTGTTGTCTTGGCTGGAAGACCGTTTTGTCTGATAAAGATCCCTTATCTTTTTTCCGTAAATTGCATGGTGTTTTGGCCAACTAACTGCAACTTATTTTTAAAAAGACCTTTATTTTTCTGAAACAGTGTTGTATAGAATTGCAAGCAGAAACCACCTCCTCTAAAAAAATGTGAAGAGTAAAGGGGGTTCAGAAAGGAGTTAGGCATTCTGGTTACAAAGTAATAAAATACCAGGTATCGAATTAAGCTATAGAGGTATAGCATAAGCTATGAGAAAATCTTTTAAAATTCCCTTAACGTTGTAATGCTTTACTACCAACTAATACAACTTTCCTCTAAGCCAGAATTATGAGTCCAACAGGTGAAAAATAAACTAAAAAAAATATATAAATATGAGATAACTTGATTTTTTAAAGGCTTTCTCTCAATGCTGGCCATTCTCTTGGACTTACTCTCATACGTCACACGCTCCTCAAACCTTCCTTAGACTCACACACAGATGAGACTCTCCTTCCCACTTTGTTCGTACACCCCAGCTTACTCTCCTTTACGTGATGTTTCTCTCTGCATTTGTCTCCTACCTTGCTTGCCCCGTTCCTCAACTCAATCTTAATTCCCTTGAAAGCAGAGTTTACGTCCCCATTTTTGCATTCTCCAAAAGTCTCCAGCTCAAGGCCTCATCATAGAACATGTTCAATATTATTATTGAAAACATAACAAACGTAACAAAAAAAAACGGTTGAGCGTCTGCCTTCAGCTCAGGGCGTGATCCCAGGGTACTGGGATCGAGTCCCACATCGGGCTCCCCATGGGGAGCCTGCTTCTCCCTCTGCCTGTGTCTCTGCGTCTGTGTCTCTCTCATGAATAAATAAAATCTGAAAAGAAAAGAAAACCTAACAAAAATGCAATCCAGGTCAAGAAGTTATTACTAGGATAAAGAGCACAGGATTTTTTCACCAATAGCTTGCTAGTTCTGTGTCAAGGGTGCAGTGCAGGTGTTACAAGAGGCTGGGCAAGCCCCTCTGTCTGAGTGGACACAAGCACTCCCCCTCTAATATCACCAAAATATGGGTGGTTATTGTGATGCTTTGAGTTTTGAGCTTGGACTTGTGGGTTTGTATTTCAGCACCTCGAGTGACACAGTTGGAAGGAAATTCATGTGAAATTTTATGGGAGACGGTACCACCCATGAAAGGTGACCCTGTCAACTACATTCTGCAGGTATTGGTTGGAAGAGAATCTGAGTACAAACAGGTAAGAACCAGTATGTATGGCACATGTTCGGCTTATCAGTCAAGCCTCTGCCTCTTGCCATGAACAGTTCAGTGACTGGTGGGCGGCATTTTTCTTAAAAATCAGCCATAGAATCTGCGTGACGTGTACTCATTTATATGCCCTCGTTTACATTTTGTCTGTGGAGGTATTAAATCTTCAGTTCTCAGGCATGACCCTATAAAGAACTTTAAATTCCATAGTTGTATTTGATATTGGCAGTAATGTTTACAAATATCAAAATCTTTATGCAGTTGAAAACCAAGGGGCCAATGGTTTGACTATAGAGAAGTAATTTCAACTGAACTACTGAAGCCTGTGTCCTGCCTTTTCTTTTTTTTCTTTTCAAGAGGCTAGGCCAGAACCCATACCTTCAGATCAAGGCCTGAGCTAAGGGGCCCTTGGGTGGCCCAGTAGGTGAAGCATCTGACTTCTGATTTCAGCTCAGGTCATGATCTCAGGGTCTTGGGAACGGGCTCCTCACTGGGCATGGAGCCTGCTTGGCATTCTCTCTCTCTCTCTCTCTTTCTCTCTCTCTCTCTCTCTCTCTGCATCCCCGCCCCCAGCCTTAAAAAAAAAAAAAAAAAAAAGACCTGAGCTGAGATCTAGTGTCAGATGCTTAACTGCCTCAGCCCCCTAGGGCCCCCACCCATCTGCCTTTTCTATAGGAGTTATAACAGAGGAAGGGTTGTGACTTATCAGCTCTTGAGGCCTGTGATTTAGCAGCTCCAGGTCATCACTGTTTGTCACCCTTTAATATGCAGGGAATCCCCAGGAGTCTGTTAAATGCAGATTCTGATTCAGTAGGTGTGAGGTGAGGGCTCAAGAACCATCATATGAGTCGGCAAGGCTATAGAGATCACATGAAAAACCCATGCAAGAGAGAGTGTAACGGGAATAGAGCCAGATAAAGAATTTGCTTTTATTACTTTTCACAACACTTTTTGGTCCTTAATTCTTCCAAAACTACACATTACCAGTCACTGGCTATGAAAGGTTCAGATACTCTGTTGGTTTGGTCGTGTTTCCAGGAACTCAGTAACTATTTTTGTGAAATCAGGATATGAACCATTTACCCTAAGAAAAGGTGAGGCCCATTCCTTACCAGAACTTTTAATGGAGGCATGCGTGTGTGTCCAACTCAGAAACTGTCTTCTGAAACATTAGCAATTTGTAAAGATCTGCCTCTTTAGCTCTAGAGGCTCCAGATATACAAAACAGGTAGAAAATAATTTGATTCGGAGTTTTTGTTACATTGCTGGCTCACATTCCTTACTTAATAATAAAGAATACTTGTAAATGTATAAAACAAAATTTTGGTACACTTCATGTACTTTGTTAACAAAGAATCAGATAAAAGAATATAATTGTGGGGCGTCTGGGTGGCTCAGTTGGTTAAGCGTCTGCCTTGGGCTCAGGTCATGATCCTGGGCTCTCAGGATTGAGCTTCACTTCGGGCTCCCTGCTAGTGGGGAGCCTGCTTCTCCCTCTGCCTCTCACTCTACTCGTGCTCTCAATCTTAAAAACAACAACAACAACAACAAAACCTAGAATGAATTACTTTAGCTACACTTTGCAAAAAAAACCTGTATTTTTTTTAACTATGACATCTACCAAGTATTGATTAACATCTGTGGATGATGTCATCCAGTTTCCATCATTCCTCTGTAAGAGCAAAACACTGGTGTATCGTCTGACTTCCCAATCTCATTCTATAAGGCATATCCCATTTCAGAGTAAATAATTTCATGTATTTGTTTCAGCTCACCAGAAAAATGGGTCTCAGCTCAGCGAGCAGAGGGTTTTTCCCACTGGATTTAGTCATCTTAATGCCAGTAGCATTGTCCTGTTCCACAGCAATGTGATAATGGTTAAAAGATAAAATGTTACAGGATCTCACAGCCTATCGTTTAACCTAAGGTTATCATACCTAAGAATGATTCATGTCCAAACAGTACATTCATTGCATGTTCGTCATTGTTATTTTACAAACGTTCTATCCACGCACCATGCTTTTCCACCTGTTCTTAGAAAAATATTCTGCTGCTTAAACGATAGTGATTGATGTTTGACATTGAAAAAGCAGCATTATTTGATCAGTAGCTATACATTGCAAGCATTGCTAAAACAGGTAAATCCATTCAGTAGTTTAGATCTTATCAGCAGGTCAGCTCTTTTTCATCAGCTGTTTGGGAACACTGGCTGGCTTAGTCTGGAGAGCATGTGATTTCTCAATCTCAGGGTCGTGAGTTCAAGCTCCATGTTGGGAGTAGAGATTGCTTAATATCTTTAGTTTTTTTAAAAGTGTTTTTAGTTTGCTTAATGTTATATATTTAGACCCATGGACATATCAATCCTAATATGGTACATAATCCCATGTGTATACCTCAGAATTTCTCATTGTAGTTACAAACGAGTTTCTTGTTGGAAATAGATGAGAACATAGTACCTCGGGGCAGGCTCAGTAGATGGGGATTAGCATTCTTTACGTAACCGTGTGTTTACTACATTTCCCAAGAAACAATTAAGCTGGGTAGTGGTACATAAAAAGCCAGAGTTGAGTCAGGAACTCTTTGTACTCCGTTTCTGTGCTTCTCCCTGTTCAATAAGCATTAACTTAAACATGATGTTTTGAGTATTTCATTCACTTGTTCTGAACATGAAATAGGGAATCAAGCCTCTTTCTATTATGGGTGCAGAGTAATGGTTAAAATCATTATGGTCCAGAGATAACAGGCTCTGAACACGTAGAAGCAAAGCAAAAGAAAATGGGAGGTAATTATTGCCAAGCGTGTACCCGCGCTCGTAGGGAGCACCGTGTGCTCGGTCCCAGCACCAGCCAGAAGCAGCCACTCACGCACGGGCTGGCGGTGCTCGTTTGTGTTTTCTCAGCTCTGGCGCTCAGTAGCTGCTTCTTGCATACGTGAAAGAGGCGGTTTCAAGGAACAGGGTTACTTACAGCTGTGGTGGTGACAGAAGAGTAAGCGGGGGGGGGGGGGGGGGGGGGTTACAAGGGTGTAACTTCGGTGGGGGAAAAAAATCCCCTGTAAGGGGGGGGGGGGGGGCGTTTTTCTGCTTCCCAGACTTGGGTTTACAGGCAAATACGGCACCAAGGCTTTCTCTGATGTTTTGCTTGAAACATTGACTTTAACTTCACCTTGGTTCTAGCTTATTAGCTTTCTTTTGTTCAATTATCACAATATGAGGCGAGCAGCTGGCCTTAATTATAAAACAATCTCTTATTAAAGTAGTGAGTCCTCACCCACGATTGTACTCTAGGTTAGAATGCTTACATATATTAATTAGGCTTTTCTGCCATTAATAAATGTTTTTTTCCAAGAAGCTTAAAACTTCTTTTCAGACGCTATTAATTATGGAGCATTCTATTCTGGAAAAGGCTGGAAATTGTATGTATATACAGGTGACTTTTTTTTTTTTTTTTTTTTTTTTTTGCACAAGATATAACAGAGTGTGATCCGTATGTAAGAATGTAAAGCAAGAGGATTCACATTCATATCCCTGTTCACACTGCAAGAACTTTTACAGAGAATAGTTAAGGAAGCTGAGAAAAGAGCAACAAACTAACAAATTATTAGGGAAACAAGATTTGTGGCAGGTCGTTAATATTCTTGGTGCTAAGATTTGTTGCATTAAGAAAACCTTTAAAGCATCTGCAAATTTATGGGCCTTGACAGTTAATTTGATGGCATCTCTGTATAAATTTTCATTTTGTGTCATTTTTTAGAATATAGTATTGGGACTTAAATTGCTTCTTTATGGCATCACATTAGGTGCCATGAGGAAAGTTCTTTTAATACAACTATTTGAAAGTCTTGGGGCTTAACGTATTTTTCATTGGCTTTCAATTCAATTCCCTAATGTGGTTTTTGGGTTTTTATATTTTTTTGGTTTTGTTTTTAATTTTGGCCTGAATAAAGGGTCCTAACCCAGAGCAAAATAATAGATCAACATAGAGGTATTTAAAAGCTGTCATTCTACAGATTCTTAACTTCCTGAGATTTTTAGGTTCCTTTAAAAATAACTGATGAAGGCCATCAGAAAAGTGCTCCTACATCCATTTAAAATTCATGAGACAAATACATACTCAGTTTCATGGAGCCCAGGCATAGGACCCTGGTTTATTGAGAAACGGTTAAGTACTCGTACTATGAGGGATGCCCGGCATATAACACAAGAGCGTGGTCAGTGCTCTCAGAGCTGATAGGCCCATTGGGGTGAAAACAGCAGACCCTCCAGAAGCACGTTAGTAACACCCATACCTGTACCTTCTGCAGAGGGGGTAATATTGCAGGTCGGTGGGTTCCCTCTTGAGCTGGGGGTATCCCACAGCCATGTGATATTGGAAGAATTAATTCACCTCACTGAACCTTGGCTGCTGTGTGGCAAAAGCTGGGCTACTCATCCTCTATCTCAGGGTCCCTGTGAGCTTCAGCCCCGTCAGTAATGAGGACACGCTTCGTGAGCGATGAGGCTGTACAGTTATGTCTCCCCTTGCAGTCCAGGAGAGAGGCATCATTAATAGAGACACAGGCATTGGCCCCGATGCGGGCCTCCAGAGATCCTCCCCAAAGACTCGCTGGGAGAAAGGATTCCAGCGACACAGGATGTTGTTCTGAATTCAGGGTCGCAGATTCTTCATTTTAGTTATCTGGGTATTACTGTAAATCCTCCTGGTTGGAATAAACATGTCAAAATTACTTTAAAATGTACATCAAATCAAGAACAGAAAAATAGTCTTTATAAAAATAATATGGCTGATACACTTCTTGCGATATTATGATTGGTTACTTCAATAAAGACAGTCTTACATGGAGCCATGCCTTTTAAATTGGGTTGAGGCAGGAGGAAAAACCCATAATGGTGCCTCTGTCAAAATGAATGAAAATAAAGGGACACCAGGCCACGGCCTGCCATCCTGAAGTGGAGAGCTGCCCGGGTCCCGTGAAAAGTCACTTCAGCGGAGGCCCAGCTGTGTGGCAGACAGATGAACTTGTGGTCTTGTGATTCCCCTGCCTGTGACTGTTTACACCAAAACAAGTCCATTAGCTCAAACCTCAGGAACCAGAATCCTCGGGGAAAGAGGGGGCTATTGGGACTTGTTTTCATTTTTCCTAAGAATCCAAAAGGCTTTAAACAGCATTGTTATTTCTAAAATATATTAGAAATTTTTTTTCTACCAACACACTGAGAACAACTTAATGATTCCATTTTTTAATTTTTTTTTTTTTTTTTTTTTTTTTTTTTTTTTTTTGCCATGATGGCTGCACCCCTGTACTGAACACTCTTTTCGGTTACCTCTGTGGTTTGTACATTTGTTTCTGGTAATTATCCTCTCTTTTCAAGCCCTGTGGTATAAGAATATCCATTCTTAAGTAGTTGAGGGTTCTAGTTAGAGAACATTCACTGAGCATCTACTTAGCCCAGGCCACCATCTGTGGTGCTAATAGACCACAGGCCCACACTCAATATGTGGGTCGTGTTTTTTTAAAAAGATTTTTTGTGTTGGCACTGCTCGTAAGAGGGGAGCTGTTCCAATTAAAACTACAAGAAAGTGTTTAATTTGCAAATGTTTTTCCTTTACCCAAAGTTTTAATTGGACTTGTCATTAAGAAAGTTCCTTGCAATTAGATATCCATGTTTCCTTCATTAAGCTTTTAGCAAATGGTATGAGAAAAGTTGCATTCCTTTTCTCTCTAAATACGCTTCCTGAGATCTTCATTCCAGGGAGTTAGAGTTGAGCAGAGCCATCAAAATGAATATATGCAGTCACCATTCAAGATTCCATGAATTGGGTTCCTAAGAAATTAAATACACTACTGGGCCAGCTTTCTTCAAAAGCTCTAGCGATGCAAATTCTGGAAACCATAGGATTCACTTAAATAGACGTAAGTGAACATCTATAGCCACCCACTTTCCAAAAGTCTCCAGAACGTCTGTGGGGATAGGTTTTTAGCTGGTTTTCTGCAACAAGGTCATTGTTTGATGGCAGAAATTCAGAGGCCACATCACAGAAACACTGCCCAAGCCTTGGCTTGGCACAAATAGAGTAGAGGAACTGCTTCCGTACCACATAAAGGAAAGGCAGTGTCTTCCTTCTGAGACAGCAGGAACCGGGATGGTCCAGGCGCAGAGAACTGGACCCCAGGTCGGACTGTGGTGGTTAGACTAGGACTAGCGCGGAGGTCGGGTGGTGGTGTCACTACCGACCAAAGGCAGTAGGAGAAGCAAAGCTCGGGGAGTTCCAATGGTGAGCGCAGGCGTTTGAGTTAGGAGCGGGATCTCATCGGGGGGCTACCCCTGCCATTATTTCTCATAAGTCCTTAAGAGATGAGCAGCCTCTCCAATCCTCAGTTTATCTCTAATCAGGAGGATTACACTTCACAAAGTTGGCTTACCTTCAGGGTATTGCCTCACAGAGCACTCTTCACGTCCAGTTTCTCATTTAACCCTCGACCCTCTTTAGGATTAGGTTAGGTACTGTTACTATCCCCATGTTAAAGAGGAGAAAAACTAAGACTCAGAGCCGTTAGTTCCCTCAGTTCACAAACTAGAAAGTAACAGAGCAAGGACTTAGACCTGGGATCCTGATTCCAGTTTCCATGCTTGAGAAGAATCTGCCCAGGGCCTCCCAGTCAGACCAGACCCAGTTCCCCAGGGTTGCACAGAGGAGAGCTCCAACAGCTACAGTCTTTCACCCTTTGAGAAGTGCAGACAAATATTTCAGGTGTGGCATCCAGACGAATCAATGAAAGGAGGTAGAGCAGGAAATCTTGCAGCTTGAGGTATAGATGGCAGCTTCTCCCCAACTTAATGAATACCCCAGTGCTAACTTACACCGTAGAATCACAAAGCATTGTTTTCTGAGACAGTGCAGATGAGAACCCAAATCTCTGATGGCAACGGTGGAGGGATCATCTTTATCAAACTGGTGTGCTGGTCCCGTGGGCTGAAAATCATTCCCTTCAGGAGCAGTCCCAGCAATTTCCAAGACAAGACTTTTCTCAGAAAATAGCAACTCGAGCATTTTAACTTGAGAAATTAAATCTAGATTAAGAAAGTAAAGAGCAAGGGCACCTGGGGTGGCTCAGTGGTTGAGCCTTTGGCTGAGGTTGTAATCCCAGGGTCCTGGCATCAAGTCCCACATTGGGCTTCCGGCAGGGAACCTGCTTCTCCCTCTGCCTGTGTCTCTGCCTCTCTGAATAAGTAAATAAAATCTTTAAAAGAAAAAAAAATTCACAGTTAAAAGAGCTCTTTAAAGAAAAATAAATATATACCACTGTTTTCTTGAGACCACTCACGTGTCGGGAAATGATTCATAGATGGTTCCATCGTGGTATAGTTGGCAGGGTGTGGGCTGGGGGCAATCACCATAGCAGCAAGCTTGTATTAAACCATGCATTCAACTAACTCCTCTTTGGAACAGTAAGGAAGGAGTGGTCTCAGTACCGCGGGGTGGGGGGTCTTCTTACAACTCTTTCATACTTGGTTGCTGCTCCAGCCTCGCTCTGTCTAGGACTCCAGTTGCCAGTGCTCTTGCTACACTCTTTAAAGAAATAGGGTAACTCGGGGAGCAGCGAGCATGCTTAAAAATCTTACAAATGGAACAGCAAAAGCAAAGTTGAATCTGGGTAAGCATAAGAAACAGACAGTTGGTTTTCTGGCACTTTGGCACAAAACAAAAGTATGATAAGACACTTAAAGTCTACTTGTAAAGTTTGAAAAGGAGAGAGGGGAAAAAACCTTAAGAAAAAGGCTAAATATCAGTTAAACATTGGAAGTTGGGTCCCTTTCTAAACTGTGAGGCCCTTTTGCCCAACACTAAATGCATGGCCAGTGCACTTTGGTAGAAGTTTACACACCAGGCTTTAAAAACACCTTATAGCTGGCGAGTGTTTCAGACAACACTGAGACGATGAGATATACTTGGTATTTCCTAGGGGATTTGTATTAATGCTTAAAATTGACAGCTTTACCACGTCAGCCTGTAGCGGTTGAAAATGCTTATGCCTGTCACGTTTAATTGCTGTTTTAGTAATATGCTTGGAGGTGTTTTAAAATTCTAAGTAGTAGAGTGGCTTACTTTTACTTGCAGTGACTAGGTACGAGGCATGACTTAAGTGCTTTATAGACGCTCAGGGCCACTCATACAGGAAGGAGTCAGTTTTACTTTAACTGTTCATCAGCCAAATCTCTTACTGATTTGATTGAATTCCAGGTACCATTTTCTTGTCTTTATTCGTTGACTCTCATTTAAGCTATGAATTTTTATGTAATTTTACTGTGGTTATCATTTTCTCTAACTTTGAATCTCACTTACCACTTTGACACAAGAACCTTATGAGACCTCCCATCCTTCCTTATAGACTCGTTAGCTTCAGTCAACTCAAAGGGTGATGGAAACTAAACTGGTAGTTTTCAAGTCCCTGTAATGGTAGGCCTCATGGTGATTATATCAGAGTTAACAAAGGGAAAGAAATTATCCCAGAACTTTAATGGGGCAGGGTGGGGGTAGGAGGATTTTCTTAAGTGTTTACTCTGTATGACCAGAATAGACCATTAAATTATTTGTGTTAATTTGTGATAAATTGGACTGCATCAAAAAACATTTTTTCAAGAAAACAATTAGGCAAATATCTCCCACAAAACTGGGAGAAGATATTTGCAATGCATATCTTGACAAAGGACTCATATCTAGATTACAAAAAGAGCTCCTACAAATTAACAAAAGACTTGAAAATACTCCTCCAAAAGAAGATCCATGAATGACCAATAAGCACGTGAAAAGGTTGGAAACATCATTAAGCATCAGGCAAATGCAAATGACATGGCATTATCACCCATCGGAATGGCTAAAATGTAAATGACTGACAGTAACAAATGTTGATGAGGATGTGGAGCAACCTGAACTCGCATACTCCACTGGCGGGAGTACAAAGTGATAGAATCACTTGGGAAAACCATTTTTGGGAAATTACATATAGACTTTCCCTGTGACCCAGTACTCCTACTCCTAGGTATTTGTTCAAAAAACAGAAGTCCTCAAAGATTTATACAAAAATGCTCATAGCAGTCTTATTATATAAAAGCTCCAAACTGGAAAAAAATACAAATGTCCAACAAAAAGAGAATGGACACCCCAAAGTACAGGTCGGTGATGGAACACTACCCCACAGTAAAAGGAACAACTACTGAATCCATAACATGGATGAGTCTTGTAAGCACAAGCGTGGGCATGAAGTAGGATTCCACTTACATGAACTTCTAGAATAGGCCAAGCTAACTATAGAAAGAAGTGTGTGTACTTTGGGATATCTTCATGGTGTGCTGTTCCATGGTATACGCAACTGTCAGAATCATCCCACCGAAACTTGGCATTTTATTGCTTGCACAACCGTTTTTAATTGTTCTGTGTAAAAAAAAAAAAAAAAGTGTTCTGTGGACCAAGATCATGAGTCCTTTGTGAGAATTAAGTCATCTTCTAATCTGTAGTTTAAAGTGTTTCATTAGATGTATATAACTTATACCCAGTATCACCGCATTCTGAATTCTGTTGGTTCACAATGGGTTGGCACACCTTCGTTAGGAGAAAGGCCTTTCTACACAATTTTTGTTGTTACGGTCAGCATGGAATAAAGCCTGGTCCACCAGGCCCCCGGTGTTACCAAATTATTACTTTAGAGACCACAAATTATTACGTTAAGTCATGCCTCAGATCATACTCTAAATTCATTACAAATGAATTGACCAGGACTTTTGTTTGTTTGTCCCTGAAGGTATACAAGGGAGAAGAAGCAACATTCCAAATCTCAGGCCTCCAGACCAACACAGACTACAGGTTCCGCGTGTGTGTGTGCCGCCGCTGTTTAGACACCTCTCAGGAGCTAAGCGGAGCTTTCAGCCCCTCTGCGGCTTTTGTATTACAACGAAGTGAGGTCATGCTTACAGGGGACACGGGGAGCTTAGACGATCCCAAAATGAAGAGCATGATGCCTACTGATGAACAGTTTGCAGCCCTCATTGTGGTTGGCTTCGCAACTTTGTCCATTTTATTTGCCTTTATATTACAGTACTTCTTAATGAAGTAAACAAACCCAACAAAACTAGAGGTATGAATTTAATTAATGCTACACATTTTAATACACACATTTATTCAGATACTCCCCTTTTTAAGCCCTTCTGTTCTTTGATTTATATACTTCTCTTGTTTTACAGATTTAGCTAGGAAAAAAAAATATCAGTGTTTTGGTGCACCTTTTTGAAATGCAAAACTAGGAAGAGATTAAACTGGATTTTTTTTTTAAAAAAAAAAAAGAAAAAAAAAAAAGAAAAGCAAACCAGATACCAAAAGCTAGCTTTCTTATGTTTTCTTTTAAATTTTCAGATTTGCCTTTATTCCGTTCTCACTGATGTCTTTTGCAAGCCTCTTTTTTTTTTTTTTTTCCATGTTACGGTTCAGTAATTTATATTCACCAGTCACTTCTTTTGTCCTGACCATCTGTATCTGTGAACGTGAATCACAGTGTGTGTACTTACAGGTCGAGGATTTCAGTGTTGTCATAGTATTTACCACACAACTACAGCCACAACAGCAACAACGTACAGAAGATGTGTTCACTCAGATAAGGCTGCCCTAAACAGCCCTTCTGTCACTCAGTTATTTAACTGTGTTTAGCTCCTTCCGATCAAAATGTGTACTTTAATCTAAAATGTTTTAATCATCTGTATCTCTTATGATTTTAACACTATGAGCTGCCTAAGAAATCAAGTAACCAAAATGCACCTGTAAATGATGGAGCATTGTCGATTTTCCCCCAGCGATTCATAGCAGTAACTTTAAGAGGGCATTGTGCAATAGTTAGTTGTTTCCTTGTTCGGCTATTTTAAAAGCTGCTTTAACTTGTGTGTTTGTCTTTGTGTATAACTACTTCTAATCTAATCACTAGAGTTATTATATTCTGTTGTTGTTTGACCAGAGTTATATGACGAGAACTGGTGACAGTTTAGTGCCTCTGCCCATTGTCCATGATTTACACTAATTGTGAGCAATCTTCTTACATGTCAGCTCATTGTTTTTGGAAAGATTTGCCGTTAGGCTGTTCTTTGAGGTATCAACGAAGTGATTGAATTTCAGTCCCTTAATTCAGTGCACATCATGGTGATCTAACAGCAGATCAAAACTGATAAAACCCAAAAGAGAGTCCTCTAAATTTGTAGTTCCTACTTTTGTGGGGATGACCTGGCCGTGTGTGTGGAGAGGGATGATGTTTGGGGGTGAAGGAGCCTAGATTCTCTCCCTGGATCTGTCACTAACTTGCTGCGTGACCTGAACACGTCACTTTACCTCTCTGTGCCTCAGTTTCCCGTGCATTAAAAATAAAATGAAATAAAATAAAATGGGGATTCTAATGTTTGTAAGTGCTTTGAGATCCTTGATCAACAGGTGCTATTGGAGTGCAAAGTGTTACTCTTGCATGTTTATTCTGAGTCATGAGATAATCAATTTTAACCCAAAGTCATTGGATTATTTATATAAAGTCCATAATGTTCGCGTACCTCAGGGACATTTAAGAGTTGGAGGTGCAAATATATTCCAAAAGGGTGCAACAGACACAGTGTATCCCCCTGCTTCTGTTTTTGTATATTTTTGCTACTTGGTTTTTCTTGATCATAGCAATTTTGTGCTTGGTCTATGTTGTCTTAAGATGCAGTATCCTGTACTAGCTTATAATATTCCCATACCAAAGTCATGGGGAAACCAACATTATTTTGTTTTTGGTTTATTTATACTATATTCTGCATACAGTACTTTAAAATGCCAATTACAGTGCAATCTTTATTTATTGTAAAATTTTTTAAATGTACTTATGTACTAATTTTCCCTTGTAGCATGTTATTTTTTTTGTGTGTTTTATACTTTTGTAATTTTAGGTCAGTTTGTTCCTTGGCAACATCTGTAGTATTATCAATCTTCTGACACTTTCTTGTGTTTTTAAAAGATAAGAGCATCTAGTGCATTAAATGCCAAAAAAACAAAAAAAATCCATTATCAGTGATTGAAACGTTTACATGTACCCAAAAAACCATAATCATCTCTTGAAAGAAAGTGCTAAGATCAATGAATTATTCTGTGTGCCTATATTGATGTAGTAAGTACTAGAGAGTTTTGTATTTTGTTATTGACTATAATAATTAGTTTAATTAGCCTTGCAAAGTGATGGCATCAAGGTAAATATATTTTTGCCAAAGTTCTGGCCTTCCAAAAACTCAGCCCTCTACCTAATTATGCATTTTGACCCACTAATAACATTGCATCTGCATTTTCTGAGACCCATCTCGTGCAGGTGTTTGGCGGGGGGCGGGGAAGGGGGGGTGGGTGGGAAGTGGGGAAAAGGCATTATTTTTAAGCAATGAAGATTCAACTGAGTACAAAATCTCTGTATGCAGGGGGGGAGTCCCTTTTTGGAAACACTTCAGAACTGCTGCTATGAAGAAATTCTCAGAATTGGTTGAAATGTTTTAAATGCAATAATATGTTAGGCCACGATTGCTAGGAGTACTTTATCATATTTTTGAGATTTTCATCCTGTTGAACCACCAGAAAGCTGAAGTGTGTCACATACCAGCTGACAGCACTTTATTTTATTGTTCTCCATGAGTCGGTATTCATTATAATCCCTTCAGTCAAAAAATTACTGCTCCATCTGGCATGGTTTTCTATCACAAATATGTATATGTGACATTGATACATAGCTATATATATTGCCGTTACGCACGAACAATAAAATAAAGTGTCATATTAACCTTATTTCTTTGCCCTTTTGCGATGTGTAGGAATGAGTGAGTGGCTGGCTTCCGATGCTCTGTATGTCAGACTCCTCCCTGGCACAAGAAATTCCAGTCATGTGAAGCAAACTGCCCTTTGTCCTCAAAGAAATTGTTTCAAAAGAAAAGTTTTTTTAAAAGATTTGATATTATCTGCCTTGTTCTTATCAACTTGAAATGTTGGCATTTTCTAACTGTGTTTTGTTGGCTACAGTAATTCAGTATTCCTGTCAAAATTGAAAAGTGCCCTAATTGAATGTGTTTGAATGTTATCCTTGCACAGTTCTTTAAATTGAAAGACAAAATGTTTTACCTCACTGTTGGACATACATTCCAAGCTTTTCAACTTTAGGAGAAAAAAAAAAATAATCATGTTTTCCTGTATTGTAAATTTTAGACTATTTCATATACATTGTATTAAAACTGCCATATCAATTTTAATGTATAGATTTTGCAAATACTATGCTCTATGTAATACCTAACTGTATCGTAGTGTATATGTAATATATTTATGCCCAATAAATGTTTTAATTCTTTCTGACTTAAGTAGGGTTTTTCTGCCATGAATAGGATTGCTGCTGCTGTTGTTACTTTTAAAAACTCGAACCACATCCCCAAAGTTGCAAATTCAAATGCCTTTGGAGGCCAGGCAGGTGGCCCAGTGCATGATGCCGTCCTCTACCACCTAAGAGGGCAGCTGCAGCCCGGCTCCTGCTGGTTGAGGTCCTGCAAGATCCCAGGCCACAATCGCATATGCTAATGTTGCAAAAGAAGCTAAAAGTTCACACTTCCCTACACGGGACAACTAAAATGTGATCGTGCACTATACAGGTGCAGGAGCTGCTGGTTAGTATCCAAATGCCAAACCTTAGGAGCCCGGGTCTACCTCTGGACGCCAAGACCCAGAACGCTCCCTTCTCCGTGACCAAGAACCACCATTATGACTTCCTTCTTCCCTCCTCTGGGCCTCATTCGACAACAAGAGCAATAAAGCACCAGAATCCTTGCTAGGGCCATGGTTTCATTATGTTTTGATTGTTTTCGCTAGGAATCCCTATTTTCTTTTTTTTTTTTTTTTTAATTTCTGGAAAAAAATATGGAAAAACTTCATATAAGAAAGTGAGCTTTGTGTCATAAAGAACGGTAGCTGTTATTATGGGCAAGAGTGACCAGTTGAACACATCGGATTTTGCATGCTCCTGTAACACTCCACTGAAAATACAGTAAAGGATTTTTTTTTGTTTTTTAAGTCCCAACTCCCCTTGACACTGGGAAGACTGGCAGAGAGCTTGCTAGCACCAGAATTTTGGACACCTAAGTGAAGAAAGCTGAATTCTAATTTTGCAAGGGGAGAAATGATCCACCCCTTCAGCTGACATGCGAAGTACTCTGAGGGCTCGAAGACTGGCAGAGGCATGTCCTTTGGAAGTGATGTGGAGGGAAAGGAGCCTAAAATACTACTAGTGGAAAGCTGTTTAAAAAGGCATTAGATCCATAAAATTCCTCCCTGTTTCGTTTTATTTTCAGCTGGACAGCTGCAACCCTGCAGAAGACTATCAGTTTACCCTCAGAAGGTGAAAATAGCCCCTAGACTGGAAGACACCATCCACCCCAGTTGACAGTAAAGGTACCAGACCAAAAATGGGATCCAATGAACATGCGCATACAGGAGAATATGAAGAGTTGTACCTAGAGAGCCTCGTGGGCCAAAAAGATCTAAAGATCATCAATGAAGTGGTTCAGCTGGAGCGTCCTTGGGTGGTTCTTCTCAGTCTGGGCTGCTCAGTTATAGCACCGGGAGAGAGCTTCTCAGAACCCCTACAGCCAGATCATACTCTAAACCAATAAAATGAGCATTTCTGGAGCGGCAGTGTTTTTTAAAGCCCCCCCAGGTGATTCCACCCTGCCTCCAGTATTGAGGACCAGGGCCCTAAGGTGAAACTCTCACTCAGCAATCCCGTCAGCTCTTTAGTCTCCAGCGTAATGAAGAGTGACCTGACCTCTGCTCAACCTGAATGGAAAGCCGGAAGCCAACAACTTGGAAGAATCAGAGACTAAGGGAAGCTTCAGAAAACAATCGTTACCTCCAGAGAGACGAGAGAAAAAAATGAATCATCCTTAGACCGAGGATAGAATGCTATTGGAAAAGAATGCTTGAAGAACATGAAACTACTCCCCAAATTAAAAGTTCAGTAGAAGGGTTAGAAGCTAGAATTAAGAGAATAACCCCCAAAATAGAGAAAACAGAAATGAAAAGATAGAAGATTAGGATCAGACCAGGACGTTCATTATCCAAGTAATAGGAACTTGAGAAAAAAACAAAAAAATGAGAAGAAATCAGGAAGCACGTGTTTCCAGAATGAAAGGGTGGTGGGGTACCCAACACGATAAATAGAAATGGACCCCCCCAAGGCACGCCATCTTGAAATTTTGAAACACGAGGACCAAGAGAAGCTCCCCAAAATAGCAAACTGGTCGCATAGGATTAGAAATCCAAAAGCTTTATACTTCTCGGTAGCAACACTGAAAGTTGGAAATCAGTGAGGCAAGTATGTTGAGATTTGAAAGAAAGATCTCTCACCTGCTCACTCTTGGCCAAGTGTGAAGTATCACGAAGACATTTTTAGAAAAGTGAGATCTCACAAATTTGCCTCCCACACACCTTTTCTCCAAAGCTACTAGAGGATCTGCTCTCCCATATAAGCGAATAAACCAAAAAAGAAGAATCCGTCGGGATCTGCCCCCAGTGATTTTCATGCAGGTCGGAAATTGGCTGCCTGGCCCTTTGTCCCAAAGGCCTTTTACTCCTACCCCAGTCACCGTGTTTGTGTAGCTGCCGCCCACATATGCACCCCAAGCCAGGGACTCTAAATGACCCTCTTAAACCCGGATCTCTTGCCTTGTGCTAATTAAAACTAGCCATTGGGTACGTGGACAGGCAGCCTTTATTCAGAGTGGCGACCCAAGGAGGTTCCCGCCACTGCTGCTGGACTGGAGAGAGGGAGGGAGTGCTTGGGGCGGCAAGTCCCCGTCAGCCCTGCAGCGTGAGTCCATGGCCTGGCACATCATAGACGCCACAAAAAAGATTTGTGGAGGAACAGTTCACAGAGCAGTGATAGCACCCATAAGACTTGCTGCGTCAAACCACAGTCTTTTTGCCACGGCTGTGTTATTTTGGGGACAATATTTTGATTTTAATCAGTTATTAACAATGTACCATAATTAAGCAGTTATTAATGTACCATTTAAAATGTGGAAGATGCATCCAAATACCAGAATTCCAGATTCTACTAAAATTTCGAAAGACCTGGCAACTCTAGGTCTTCTCCGGGAATGATGACGCTCAACGGAGGTGAATAACTGCCGTCCCCGTGGGCTGGGGCATTTGCTGTGCACGTGGCCACACGGGTGTTGATGGAGACCGTCTGTACACCCACTGCACAATACCAGCCCAAGCAGTGGCAAAGAGAAAAATGCCGACATCAACTTCATCAGAGCTCAGGACTTCCACCGAAGCCTTGTCTCAGTCGGAGCCTTGGTCAGAAGAGCAGGTTCTGTGGTGTCCCCCCGCTCAATCCACTCCCCTCCTCAGGAGCTCCACAGGAGCCCTGACTGTCCCCCTGCAGCTACCAGGAGGAGCACACGGAGGTGCTCTTCAGAGCCCTGTCACTACCTAAGCTGACCCAGAGCTCATGCTGTGGGAAGAACCTTCTGGGGGGCCTTTGTAGAAACATCACTCATCCGGAACTGTAAGAAACAGTGAAAGGGATTATAGGGGAAAGGAGGGGAACTGAGTGGGGAAAGAGAGAGGGATACAAACCATGAGAAACCCCTAACTCTGGGAAACACAAAGGGTTGCCGAAGTGGGGGGGTGGGGATAGGGTGACTGGGTGATGGCCCTGAGGAGGGCACTTGATGGGATGAGCACTGGGGGGTTATACTCTGTTGGCAAATCAAACTTCAATAAAAACAAATGAAAAAAAAATCTCCTCAGTGCCTATGCATGAGGCCGCAGTACCGGGGGGGGGGGGGGGGGGGGGCAGCTGAGGCCTGTGGCACAGTCCCCGGGGAGTCCCCTGGCTCCTCACTCCTGGTCCCAAGGCATTGTGTGAGCAGGGGAGGAGGGCTAGGGCGGAGGGCTCAGCTTCCCCAATCTGGAATCCAGCGTCCTCCGGCACACAGGCCCCTCGAAGAGGAGGCGAAGACTAAGGGGTTCAAGGCACAGAAGGAACCTGGGAGCGGCCTGAGCGGACACTAAACCAACAGAGATTCTGGGGCCGGCGACAAGGAAGTCTGGAAGGACACAGTCTGAATCCCAGACTCGGATCTGCCCGGACGGGAAGTGGGACGGGGACGATCAAAGAGGAGTTTGGCCTTAACTATAATATTTTGGCCTTTTAGATAAAAAAAAAAAAAAAAAAAAAAAAATGCATGTACGTGTTATGTAATAAAAATCAATTTTATGGTTGACAAAACCACGTCAAAGGGATCCATTTCCCTCCCCGTTTCTGAGACAAAGGATAAATAAAGGATGCTTCTGGTTTGGTTTGGTTTTTCCCCCCAGGACCGGAGGCACAGGTTTTTTTGTTTCCTAGTCAAACGAGTTATATGAGAAACATGTTGATCCACATTCACAGGGTTTGAGTTTATGAGCTACTGGTGCTGATGGCTCCCCACCAGAGCCTGGCCTCCAGGGTGGGGAGGTACGCAAGACGCCCGCAAGGGGACGGGGTTTACCCCCTGTGACTTCTGTGCTTTCTGTGGACTGAGCTAGGACAAATGGTATCTGGCGTGTCCAAGAAAAGCAGATGAGATTAAAGTGGTACGAAAGTTTAGGGAAGAAGTAGGACCCTAATGGGGCAGGTGCTACCCACACCTGGTGGAGATCACAGGATGAGACACAGGTGAGTGGGGACGGAGGCAGCGCACCGCAGCCCCCCACGGCCTGGACCTGTGCGCTGCCACTAAGTCGACATCTGCAAGTACGTTCTTTCATCTTCATGTGAAGGGTTCTGTTCTGGGGGGGGGGGGGGGGGGGGGGGGAGCGGGGGTAAAAGTCCACCCGAACTGGAAGTTGATCTGCAGGAGTTTGTGCAGCTGATCGCACGCCCGCCCCAGTAACCGGCCCGCACCTTCCTCCCCGGCACGGGTGTTTTCATCTCAGCACTTAGGGAATAGTTGCCAGAGCGAAAATTGGCTCATCTAAAGTTCAGGTGCTTTTGCCCAAACCCTGAAAGTTCTAGAAGGTTATTTTCACAGGAGCGGAGATGAAGCATTTTGGTTTCAGGAGGCACGGGGAAGAGCATAGAAGTCTGGCGGACCCCCAGGGGTTTGCTTGCCACCCCCCCCCCCCCCCCCCCCCCCCCGTCCTGGGCCTGCGAGCTACGAACACCCCCTCCCACCCCTTCCCCTTAGCTCTCCACAAGTTGCTGCGTCCTGAAACCGCTGGCTCAGACTCCACTACGTTCATCTAGGGCTGGCTCCAGCCATTTGGGATTACGACTCAAGGTGGTCTTGCTCTAGCGGCTGGAGCTCCAAGAGGAAAACCTTGAAAATCCCGAGCAGCTGTTTTTCATGATGTAGAGAAAGCCGGTGTTCAGTGAGCGAGAGGATGATCTCGGAAGAGCATAAAAGGGCAGCTGGGCCAAGAGGGCCTAATCCTTTCTGTCCTTAGGTTCGCTGGCCCCTTGGACAGTTTCCTAATGACCCTTTGTGTCTAAGCTAATTCAACTTGGGTTTCTTACTTGAAGGACCAGAACATTCCCAACAAAGACAGAAAGCACTGAAAACCCATTTCATAGTGCATAGAGGGCCTGTTTCGGGTAGAATGTTTAATGCGTGAAATGCACGACCTCAAGGATTCCTAGGCTGGGGGGACACTTGGGTGGTTCAGCAGTTGAGCGCCTGCCTTTGGCCCAGGGCGTGATCCTGGAGTCCCGGGATTGAGTCCCACATCAGGCTTCCTGCAGGGTTCCTGCTTCATCCTCTGCCTCTGTCTCTGCCTCTCTCTCTCTCTCTCTCTCTCTCTCTCTCTCTCTCTCTCTCTGTCTCTCATGAATAAATAAAATCTTAAAAAAAAAAAAAAAAAAGGATTGCTAGGCTGGGAAATCAAGCAGAGTTGGCCTTTTGCTCTATGTGTTGGGGGGAGGAGGGTGTTTTTTGTTTTGTTTTGTTTTTACTTTTTAAGCAATATACACTGAACTTAGGAAAGCTATATTTTCTTAAAATTAAAATCAAAATAAAAAGGTGCTGAATTTGAGCCCTTATTTATGAGCCCCTGCAGCACTGCCAAGCACCTGACATGCATTATCTCACTTACGACTCCTCACACCACTTTGAGGTGAGTCCAGGTATCCTCCTGAAGCACAGGCCTAGCGGTGTTGGTGGAGGATTCAAGTCCAGCTCTAGCTCATTTCCGAGGCTGGCTACTCCAGCCCTGTGCTGCACAGCCTGCCGAGAACCCTTCTAGATCTCCTCTGCTGTTGTATTTAAAAGATGCGACCCACATGGTACAAGCATTAGACTTTATCTCATACATGTGGTGGTAACATAAGATATAAACAAATATAAAGCACCAGCAGCTATAGCTTTGACCTCCTGGCTTTAGTCCATCCCTTTACTGCCACTCTCCCCTCCTGGTAAAGGAAAAGGGGCCAGCTATGCCCATCCAGGATCAGATGTGTGAGTAAGGGAGGGTTGTCCTTGTATGAAATAAGTCCCTAAATGAAATAATCAGAGAAGAGTCTGCAAGGTCCTCCACACATGTGCAGCCTCCAACTCGGATGGAAAAAAACCAGTACCACACGCTATAAACTTCTGGAACTTGGATTACAGAACTGCCAGTCAGGAAGGCTGTCCAGCCCCCCCTCCCCTCCCCAGCACTGCTGCTCCATGTTTCTACAAGCTTATTTCAGATGCTACCACCCAGGGGTTGGGGACTAAGAAATAGCATAGAAAAGAGTAAACGGACTCAGGGAGTAAAGAGAAAGGGAATGCAGGCGTGGGTTCTGAAGGTGGTTTGGTTTTGCAGCTTAACACAACACACGTGATCTCATCATGACTTTGGGTCAAGAGCCTGCATGGCTAGCTGCTTGGAAGCAGTGTTGGGAGGCCAAGGGAGTCATCTGAGGAACCCTAAGAATTCTTGCTAGATCTCTCCACAGGAGTCCTGATCTCCAGGAAGTGGACCCGTTCATCCATGTGCCTGCCCTCCTGAGATCTTCAGCCTTGCAATAATGCCAAGCCCTTCAAAACCAAGCCCTGGGATTTCTTTGCCTCTGTCATCAAAGCAGAGTTGTCACAAGCACCTTCTAAGCATCTTTCTGGATTGGTTTATTGAGCTTGTTTAATTAAAAGGGACTTGTGGTCAGTTGTTAGACAATAGAAATTTTAATATTTTTACAAAATATACACAATATTTATATAACCTTGGGATGCATGAGGTCACAATTGTAAAAAGAAACCTGCAATCTAGAAAGGAAAAGACTGATACACTTACCTAATTAAAAATAGAGGAAATAATTGCAAAACATCATTGATAAAGGGTGACTATCCCTAATGCACAAAAGCTCCTATACATTATACAAAAGCAACCCAATTTTAAAAAGCAGACAAGGCAAATAAATGAGCAATTTATAGAAGAAATATAAATTGCAACTATCATAGGGAACAATGTTCAACCTTGGTACATGTTACAAAAATTAAAATGCAAGTAATGAAAAGTATTTGACACGGGAAAAAATGTAAAAAGGTATCATACACAGGAGAAAGTATGGAGAAATAATCACATATCTCTCTGGGAAGATGTAAATTGCTATAACACTTTTGGAAGGTAATCTGGCAATATTTTTTTAAGATTTTATTTATTTATTAATGAAAGACAGAAAGAAAGTGAGAGAGAGGCAGAGACACAGGCAGAGGGAGAAGCAGGCTCCATGCAGGGAGCCTGACGAGGGACTCAATCCCCAGTCTCCAGGATCGTGCCCTGGGCCAAAGGCAGGAGCTAAACAGCTGAGCCACCCAGGGGTCCCCTGTAATCTGGCAATATTAACATTTATAATGAACATACCATTTGACTAAGCAACCATATACTTAAAAGTCTGAAGAAATAAAATGAATATGTATACAGATATGTGAAAGGATGTTTATTTTAGCACTGCTTATTACCAAAACAAAACAAAACCAAAAAAAAAAGGCAATTCAAATATCCCTCAACAGAGCAATGCATTTACATTTCAGACTACCTTTGGTCTATTAAAAATAAGCTATTACCACAAGAAAAGATCACTAGTCCTTAAGAGAACTATAGATGCAAAAACCCTCAACACAATGACGGCAAGCAGAATCTAGTAACATGTAAAAAGGAGTATAAATCCCTGGTAAATGGATGTTTCTCAGGAATGCAAGATCAACATATAATAATCAACTGATGTAATACATCATATTAATGGGTGACATAACAATATGATCATCTCAACAAACACCTTAGAAGCATATCATAAAATCCAACAGTCCTACATGATAAACACTCAATAAACTGGGAAGACAGGACCTTCCTCAACCTGATAAAAAGGATCTATGAAAAACCCATAGTAAAGCTTCATCCGTAATGGTAAAAGCCAAAGCTTTCCCCCTAAGATAAGGAACAAATCAGAAATATTCTTTCTTGCTACCTCTATTCCACATGGTACTGAAGGTTCTAACTAGGATAATAAGGAAAAAGAAGTAAAAGGATCCAGATTGGAAAGGAAGAAATAAAACTATATTTCCAGTTGACTTTATCTTATATATAGAAAATCCTAAGGAATCTAGACAAAAAAAAAAAAAAAAAAAAACCAAAAAACTAGTAAACTAATTAACCACTTCAGCAGGGCTGAAGGATATATCAGTATACAAAAGTTAATTGCATGTGTATACTCCAACAATGAGCCTTTTAACAAATAAAATTTTTTAAATTTCCTTTACAATAGCACCAAAAAGAATATTTAGGACTAAATTTAACAAAAGAGCATAAAACTTGTACACTGAAAACCACAAAATACTGTTAAAAGAACAAACAAAAAGATATCCCATGTTCATGGATTGATAGTCTTAAAATTATTAAAATGCCAGATTTTCTCAAACTGATTTACAGATTCAACACAATCCCCATTAAAACTCCACATGCCTCTTTTTTTAATTTAAAAAAAATGACAATATGTTAAAATTCATACAGAAGTTCAGCGACTTGGGTTTGCCAAAAGAATCCTACAAAAGAATAAACAATCCAATCATGAAATGGGCAAAAGACATGAACAGAAATCTCACAGAGGAAGACATAGACATGGCCAACAAGCACATGAGAAAATGCTCCGCATCCCTTGCCATCAGGGAAATACAAATCAAAACCACAATGAGATCCCACCTCACACCAGTGAGAATGGGGAAAATTAACAAGGCAGGAAACAGCAAATGTTGGAGAGGATGTGGGGAAAGGGGAACCCTCCTGCACTGTTGGTGGGAATGTGAACTGGTGTAGCTGCTCTGGAAAACTGTGTGGTGGTTCCTCAAAGAGTTAAAAATATCTGCCCTACCACCCAGCAATTGCACTGCTGGGGATTTACCCCAAAGATATAGATGCAGTGAAACACTGGGACACCTGCACCCCAATGTTTATAGCAGCAATGGCCACAATAGCCAAACTGTGGAAGGAGCCTCGGTGTCCATCGAAAGATGATGGATAAAGAAGATGTGGTCTATGTATACAATGGAATGTTACTCAGCCATTAGAAACGACAAATACCCACCATTTGCTTCGACATGGATGGAACTAGAGGGTACTATGCTGAGTGAAATAAGTCAATCAAGAAGGACAATCATTATATGGTCTCATTCATTTGGGGAATATAAAAAATAGTGAAAGGGAATAAAGGGGAAAGGAGAAAAAATGAGTGGGAAATATCAGAAAGGGAGACAGAATATGAGAGACTCCTAACTCTGGGAAACGAACTAGGGGTGGTGGAAGGGGAGGTGGGCAGGGGGTGGGAGTGACTGGGTGACAGGCACTGAGGGGGGCACTTGATGGGATGAGCACTGGGTGTTATTCTATATGTTGGCAAATTGAACACCAATAAAAAATTTATATAAAAAAATAGAAAAAAAAAGAATAAAGTTGGAAGTCTCATGCTTCCTAACTTCAGAATTTATTACAAACCTTCAATAATTAAAGCAGCCTGGTACTGGCCTAAGGATAAACATATAAATGAATAGCACCTAGAATCCAAATATAAACCCATATAACTATGGTCAGTTGACTTTCAATAAGAGTGCCAAGATCATTCAATGGGGAAGGACAGTTTTTTAACCAATGGTGCCAGCATAACTGGAAATACACATGCAAAAGAATAAACCTGGAACCCTACTTCACCCTATTTACCAAAATAAGCTCAGAATGGAACAAAGACCTAAGTCTAAGAGCTAAAGCTGCAAAATATCTAGAAGATAACATAGGGGTAAAGTTTCATGACCTTGGGTTAGGTAATTTCTTAGATATGACACCACAAACACACATTTATGCGTGCGTGTACACGCACACACACACAATAAATTAGAGTTTATCATAATTTTAAAACTGTTGTGCTTCAAGGACACTATCAAGAATGTAAGGGGCACCTGGGTGACTCAGTTAACTGTCTGCCTTTGGCTCAGATCATGATCCCAAGCTACTCGGATCAAGCCCTTCATTGGACTCCCTGCTTGATGAGGAGCCTACTTCTCCCTCCACTGCTTCCTCTGTGTGTGCTCTCTCTAAAAAAAAAAATAATAAAGCCTTTTTTTTTTAATGTAAAACTATGTTCTGGCTTTGACAGCACAGATACTAAAAAATTTATATAAAAATACAACCCCTAGAATGGAAGAAAATATTTGCAAATTATATATCTGATCAGGGACAGCTATCCAGAAAATATAAAGAACTATTACAACTCAATAATAAGACAATCCAGTTTCAAAATATTAACAAAGGATTTGAATAGACATTCCTCCAAAGAAAATACACAAATGGCCAATCAATAGTCATTAGGGAAGTGTAAATCAAAACTCTAATGAAATATCACTTTAGACCCACTAGGATAGCTATAGACAAAAAGACTATAACAAATACTAGAAGGATGTGGAGAAATTGGAACCCTCATACATTGTTGGTGGAAATGTAAAATGGCACAGCTGATTTAGAACACAATTTGAGAATTCCTCAAAAGGATAAAATTATCATAAACCCAGCAATTCCACCTAAGAGAAATGACAAAAGTCTACATGAAACTTGTATGTACATAAACATTCATAGCGGCATTATTCATGTCTATCAATTTTGAATGGATAAACAAATTGATATATCCATACAATGACATATTTGGCCATAAAAAAAAAGTTTTGACACTATAAGATGAACCTTGAAAACATGCTAAGTGAAAGAATCCACATATAAAAGGCCACATTAAAAAAAAAAGGCCATATATTGTGTGATTCCATTCATATGAAATGTTTAGAATACATAATCTATAAAGACAAAAAGTAGATTAGTAGCTACCAGGGTTGAGGAAGGAAAAATAAGAAGTGACTGCTGATGGGTACAGAGTTTCCTTTTGGAGTGATGAAAATGAAAATGTTCTAGAATTAGATAAGGTGACATATACAATCTTGTGAATATACTAAAGACCACTGAATTATATACTTTACGCAGGTACATTTTATGGCATGTCAATTGTATCTTAATTTGAAAATGGAAAAAATAAATTCAACCATTTTTAATGACACTTTAAGATTTTAGAGAGAGAGAGAGTGCATATGTGCATGTGCAAGCATGTGCACGTGGGGAGGGGGCAGAGAGATAAAACTTCAAGAAGACTCCCTGCAGAGTACAGAGCCTCACAATCCATGAGATCATGACCTGAGCCAAAACCAAGAGCCAGATGCTCAACCAACTGAACCACCCAGTCACCCCTATCAAGCTCTTAATATTACCTCAGTTAAAATCGAGTAAATACATATGAATAGATGCATATAAATACATACATACATTAAAATCAAGTACAAAATCCTGGCATTCAGCAGGCTCGAGACCTTAAGCAATTCCTTTGTCCAACCTAGACCTCAGTTTCTTCCTGACAAAAATTGATTGGACCAGATCTCAACAAGGATGTAGAGAGAGACTTCAAACAACCCTGACTAATTTTATGCCAGGGAACAAAGAAGAAATTGCTGGAAGAAAGGTGAAAACAGGCAGCAGTGTTTTGGAAAAGCTTCCCAGGTGATGGAGTCTTCTTTAATATCCTGCCTTCCGTTCCCTTTACCCATAATGCTCTCTAATGTAAGACTTTCAGATGCAAAAACAAAAAATTATTTTAGATATTCTGTACAGGTCCTTCACTTAAACAAACAAAAAAAGTCAAACCACCTGGGAGGTTCAGTGAAGATAGCAGAGTAGGAGGACCCTAAACTCACCTAAACTCACTGACATCACATCCCATGGATATGGCTGGATGACACCCACATCGGTATAAATAACCTAGAAATGACCCAAACATTGGCAGAATGAACTCCACAGCTAAATATAGAGAAGAGGCCACACGAAAGAGGGTTGGAGGGTGGAGAACATGGGAGCTAATAAACCCACAGGACTGTCTGCAGGAGGGAGGGACACAGCAGGAACCAAGAAGGGAAAGAAACAGATCCTCAGGCACAGGGAACCCACATGAGGAAGATGAATCCCCATAACTTTAACCTTTGAAAACCAGAGGGGCATAATTTCCCAAGTTTTTACAATCAGGAGGTCTAATATCTGGAAGTTTAAAAATCAGCAGGCTCAGCTCAAAGCCAGGAAGGCAAGAGAAAATGGAGCTCCCCCACCCCAAGACACAATACAGCGAACATCCTCTTAAGGTACAGAATAGAAGTAGCAGTTTGAAAAAGGCCTAGAGTGTACAGGAAGGAGGTTTGTTTACGAATCTCAGAGTGTGTGTTGCAGGGGAAGGGATCTTCAGGAGATTTCTCCAGGAACAAGGGGCTGGAAGACATCATGCCCCCCAACTTAAGACACACAGACACCCACAGGAACAACACAGTGCCAGCATTCTACCTAACTTGCTAACACCCTGCCTCCATGTTCTTCTACAAATATGCCTCCTCCAGATAGGTCTAGTCCCCTAGTCTCCTCCCATAATGGACCTGTGCAAACCCCGCTAACACCAGGCAACCCACCCCATGTTCTCCTGCAGATCTGCACCCTCCAACCTGCCCTTGGTCCTGAATCATCTATAGCAGTGCTGGCAGTGTGTAAGCAGCCCCAGTAGAGGCCAGCACCACTCCAAAATGACTCCTGCCCTGGAAAGAGAGGAAGATCTCTACACACCCCAGTCTGACTGCAGCCCCAGCAGTGAGCTATGCTAGTCTTCCATTCTGACTATAAGCCCCTCCCACCAACAATAACTTCTCAGGGGACAACACAGAGAAAACACTGGTGCTTTGGCACCAGTTTGGTGCTATGGCATCTCGGGCAAACACCTGGTCTGACTCAACTCAAGCCCCAGGTGGCTCCAAACTGGCCCACTAACACAAAGACAAAATACTGCCCACAACAGGCAAAGAGAGCCATTACAGATGCCTGGACTAAAGACAAAGGAAGCTCAGCCACAATAGCAGGGAGCATGCAGCACACAGAGGAGACACCCCCGAAGTGCCAGCTTCTGATTGACAGAGAACATTGCATTTGAGGGGTACAGGATCTCTTCTTCATAAGGCCACTATTTTCAAGAGCAGGAGACATAGCTGACTTGCCTAACACGCAGAAACTGATACAGAGTTAGACAAAATGAGGACAGAGGGCTGGATCCTAAATGAAAACAAGCAAACAAACCACAGGACAAAATCACAGCAAGAGAGGTAAGTGAAATGAGATAAGTCACATGCCTAATAAAGAATTTAATCATCACAAAGATCTTCACCAGACTTGACAAGGTTCTTAAAAAAGAACCTATCAGAGATGGAAAACTCAATAACTGAAATAAAAAATACACAAAATAGAATAAATGACATAATAGAATAAATGACAGTAGACTTAGGGAAAGCATCAACACTATTAATAACCACATTCGCGTTATAGGGAATCCAGAAGGAGAAAAGAAGAGAAAGAAAAGGGGAAAGAAAATTTATTTGAAGAAATTATACCAGAAGAACCTCCTGATTCTGAGAATAGAAACAGAAATCCAGATCCAAGAGGCACAAGAGCCCTCAACAAAATCAACCCAAAGAGGTCCACACCAAAACACATAGGGTAAAATGCCAAAGTTACTCATAAAGAATTTTAAAAGCAGGAAAAATATTCAAAAGGACTCTGAGTGGAAAGGAAAGACTACAGGAGAAAAAAAAAAAGTAGGAAGAAAGCCAGCAAACTGTGAGAGAAGAGAACAAGAGAAGGAAGGAACAGGGAGGAACTACAAAAACAACCATAAAACAAGTAACAAAATGGCAGTAAGTACGTACCTATCAATAGTAACTTTGAATGTAAATGGGCTACATGCTGCAATCAAAGGATATCCGGTGACAGAAAAGATATAGGGAAGACTCATCTGCCTATAAGAGACTAATTTCAGACCTAAAGACACTGGCAGATCAAAAGTGCAGGAATAGACAAGCATTTGTCATGCAACTGGAAGTGAAAAGAAAGTCAGGGCAGCAAGACCTATATTGGACAAAATCAACTTTATTATTATTTTTTAATGATTTTATTTATTTATTCATGAGAGACAGAGAGAGAGAGAGAGAGAGAGAGAGAGAGAGGCAGAGACACAAGCAGTGAGAGAAGCAGGCTCTCTGCAGGGATCCCAATGTGGGACTCGATCCCAGGTTCCAGGATCATGGCCTGGGCCGAAAGTAGGCGCTAAACCACTGAGCCACCCAGGGATCCCCAAAATCGACTTTAAAACAAAGACTGTGACAAGAGACAAAGAAGACAGCAACCAAATACATGAAACAAGGAATAACAAATACAAAGGACGTTATTGGCAGTAGCATAGTAATAGTAAGGGACTTTAACAACCCACTAACATCAATGGATAGATGACCCATAAAATCAACAAGGAAGCAATGGCTTTCAATGACACATTGGGTCAGATGAGTCTAACAGATATATCCAGAACACTCCATCCTAAAACACAGAATACACATTCTTTACAAGTACACGTGGCACATTCTCCAGAACAGACCACACGTTAGTCACAAAACAAGTCTCAACAAATTCAAAGAGACTGAAGTCACACCCTGCATATTTTCTGATCACAATGCTCTGAAACTAGAAGTCAGCCACAGGAAAAGAGCTGGAAAGAACACAAATACATGTAGGTTAAATCACATGCTACTAAATAATTAACAGGTCAATCAAGGAATCAAATAGGAAGTAAAAAAAAAATACATAGAGACAAATGAACATGAAAATACAATGGTCCAAAATGCAGCAAAGCTGTTCTTTCTTTTTTATTTTAATAAATTAATTTAAAAAATAATAATAATAATAAATTAATTTTTATTGGTGTTCAATTTACCAACATACAGAATAACACCCAGTGCTCATCCCGTCAAGTGCTCCCCTCAGTGCCCGTCACCCATTCACCCCCACCCCCGCCCTCCTCCCCTTCCACCACCCCTAGTTCTTTTCCCAGAGTTAGGAGTCTCTCATGTTCTGTCTCCCTTCCTGATATTTCCCACACATTTCTTCTCCCTTCCCTTATATTCCCTTTCACTATTATTTATATTCCCCAAATGAATGAGAACATACACTGTTTGTCCTTCTCGATTGACTTACTGCACTCAGCATAATACCCTCCAGTTCCATCCACGTTGAAGCAAATGGTGGGTATTTGTCATTTCTAATGGCTGAGGAATATTCCATTGTATACATAGACCACATCTTCTTTATCCATCATCTGTCGATGGACACCGAGGCTCCTTCCACATTTTGGCTATTGTGGACATTGCTGCTAGAAACATCGGGGTGCAGGTGTCCCGGCGTTTCATTGCATCTGAATCTTTGGGGTAAATCCCCAACAGTGCAATTGCTGGGTCGTAGGGCAGGTCCATTTTTAACTCTTTGAGGAACCTCCACACAGTTCTCCAGAGTGGCTGCACCATTTCCCATTCCCACCAACAGTGTAAGAGGGTTCCCCTTTCTCCGCATCCTCTCCAACATTTATTGTTTCCTGCCTTGTTAATTTCCCCCATTCTCACTGGTGTGAGGTGGGATCTCACTGTGGTTTTGATTTGTATTTCCCTGATGGCCAGTGATGCGGAGCATTTTCTCATGTGCAGGTTGGCCATGTCTATGTCTTCCTCTGTGAGATTCCTCTTCATGTCTTTTGCCCATTTCATGATTGGATTGTTTGTTTCTTTGGTGTTGAGTTTAATAAGTTCTTTATAGATTTTGGAAACTAGCCCTTTATCTGATATGTCATTTGCAAATATCTTCTCCCATTCTGTAGATTGTCTTTTAGTTTTGTTGACTGTATCCTTTGCTGTGCAAAAGCTTCTTATCTTGATGAAGTCCCAATAGTTCATTTTTGCTTTTGTTTCTTTTGCCTTTATGGATGTATCTTGCAAGAAATTACTGTGGCCAAGTTCAAAAAGGGTGTTGCCTGTGTTCTCCTCTAGGATTTTGATGGAATCTTGTCTCACATTTAGATCTCTCATCCATTTTGAGTTTATCTTTGTGTATGGTGAAAGAGAGTGGTCTAGTTTCATTCTTCTGCATGTGGATGTCCAATTTTCCCAGCACCATTTATTGAAGAGACTGTCTTTCTTCCAGTGGATAGTCTTTCCTCCTTTATCAAATATTAGTTGACCATAAAGTTCAGGGTCCACTTCTGGGTTCTCTATTCTGTTCCATTGATCTGTGTGTCTGTTTTTGTGCCAGTACCACACTGTCTTGATGACCACAGCTTTGTAGTACAACCTGAAATCTGGCATTGTGATGCCCCCAGCTATGGTTTTCTTTTTTAAAGTTCCCCTGACTATTCGGGGTCTTTTCTGATTCCACACAAATCTTAAAATAATTTGTTCTAACTCTCTGAAGAAAGTCCATGGTATTTTGATAGGGATTGCATTAAACGTGTAAATTGCCCTGGGTAACATTGACATTTTCACAATATTAATTCTGCCAATCCATGAGCATGGAATATTTTTCCATCTCTTTGTGTTCTAAGAGGGAAGTTTATAGCAATACAGGCCTGCCTCAAGGAGGAAGAAAACTCTTCAGTGATGTAACCTGACACCTAAAGGAGCTTAAAAAAAAAAAAAAAAGTAGAAAGCTTAAAAAACCCAAACTAGGGCAGCCTGGGTGGCTCAGCGGTTTAGCACCACCTTCAGCCCAGGGTGTGATCCTGGAGGCCCGGGATCGAATCCCATGTCGGGCTCCCTGCATGTAGCCTGCTTCTCCCTCTGCCTGTGTCTCTGCCTCTCTCTTTCTGTGTCTCTCATAAATAAATAATAAAATCTTAAAAAAAAAAAAACTAGTAGGAGAAAGGAAATAAACATTAGAGCAGAAAGAAATGAAATAGAAATTAAAGGGTTGAAGTAAGTGGATTAAGAGTACACGTATGATGATGAACATGGAGTAATGTGTAGAACTGTTGAACTACTTTATCGTACACCTGAAATTAATATAATGCTCTATGTCAGCTATACTGCAATTAAAATAAGAGAAAAACCCTTCAAAGAATGCATTAGTCTTGCTCCTCATTACCTGCTAACATGAAAAGACACTGAGTTTTGCAATCTTCACATGAATCAAGATCCTGATTTGACAACGGTATTACATATTTCTATGTAACAAGCCACTATTTGTTTTGGGCGTGTGTGGGAGGGGCAGAGGGAGAAGGAGAGAATCTTAAGCAGGCTCCACACTGGGGTGTGGAGCCCAACACGGAGCTCGATCTCACAACCCCGAGATGATGACCTGAGCCGAAATCAGGAGTCTGAGGCCTAACCAACCCAGGCGCCCTTTCAAACTCAGTGGCTTAATAGAATCAAAAAGCCCTAGGAGTTCTTTGCAAGAGCAGTTTCCAAAAAGTCAGGGCAGAAGACAGTTACAGAGAGCGAAGAATGATCGGTGATGAGGCTGACTCGTAGGCAGTGAGGTCCACAGTGAAGGAAAGCAAGACTGAAGAAAGGTGTGGTTGGTTGGTTGATTTTGATTTAGGAAACTAGGAAAGGCTTCGGCATGTAATACATCGGGAGAAGGTGCTAACCTAGAGATTGCAGTTGAAGACCCAGACGATATCATCAGCGTAGTGAGGTCCCATAAAGACGGAAAGAGAAAGGACTGAGTACACCACTGGGGAACTTAGCCTTTGAAACCAGGAGAGACGGGTCTTCATTTTGAGACAAAAGGTGGGAAGACAATGGTAGGAGAAGGCATAGCTGGCTGTGGAAATAGAGGAGAGGGTGAGAGAAGGCATGAGCTATGGGGCGAGTGACGGGCCCAGGGGCCTGGTTTGGAGCTTGGGGAAAGAAGACGGGGGTTAGAAGTGCGCAGCAGCCTTTGCAGAGATGCCTGTTGGCAATAAGCAGTTTACTCCAGCAAAGATGGGACCCAAGGAGCAGTGACAAGAAAGTGAACAAAAGGACTCGACAAAGATTTTGACATTACGGGAGGTCAGGCCCCAAGAAGGAGAGCAAAGTCTCCTCCAGAATACGCAAGAGGGGATTAGAGGCACTTATGCGTTGAGGATAATCACAAAGAGATGGGATGGGATTTGGGATTTTCTATCCGGGGCCTGTAAAGTGGGGGCTGGCGTAAGGGCCACGATGTCCAGGCTTCTCAGTCAACGGCAAACACTTAGGAAGCACTTCCTGGGTTTTGGGCCCAGAACTAAGACTCTTAGGAGGATTATTTCTTTTAGTTGTCACAACAGCCTTTTATAGGATATTGTGATTTTCATTTCACAGACAGGGAAGCTGAGCTTCAGAGAGGTCATTTTCTCAAGGCCACTGCAGCAGATTTTAGCTTAGAAGGGTGGCTGCAACCCTGTCTCCTGCTTCCACAGTGTGACCTTTCCATTCCCTGTCAAAGGGCAGAGTCTGATTCTCTGCCCTCGCTCGGGGTTGTGACTGCTTATGCCGGTAGGATATGGCTGAAATGGCTCTGTGTGCCTTTGCTATAAAATGCCACGTGTGTGTCCACCACCTGCATCCGTCGGAACACTTGCTCTAGCAGAAGCCGGTTCATGCTGGAGCATCCCCGGAGTGTGGCTGAGGTCCCAGCCGGCAGCCAACGTCTAGGTGAGCCTCTTGTTCTTGTATCTGGTTCAGTCTGGTCCGTCTTGCAGGTGACTGTAGGCCCAGCCGGTACCTGACTGCATATTCCTGGGAGCCCTCTCAAGAACTTGCCCTTCTGGAAGTTCTGACTCACATAATCGGTAGCAAAATGGAAGAGCTGTTGCTTTGCATCAAATTTTAGGATACTCCGTTAGGTAGCAACGACAATCAGGATAGCCTGACAACGTCGCAGAGCCTCAGAGGTAGGATGCAAATGACATTTGGAAGACTCTGGAGCCTATCATTGTCCTGGATATTCCCCCAAGCCTAGCACAGGTTCTACCAGGGCATTTGCTGAACAAATATTAGACCTACTTGTTGGGTAGATGCCTTCTTTTCACTTCTGTTTTCTCTTCCACTTCCTGGCAAATTTACATCCTATCAATAGGTCATTGTCCAACATCGCCAAAACCCAGAGATGGGAGCAAACACTTTATCACATTATTGCCAAGTAAGCCTTCCATACAATCGACCAGTCACATCTTATTATTTTAATTCTTGGTAAGTCAAAAAGCCTTCAATTTCTAGGCTTTGAGGAAAAGACGGTGTGCTCTTCTTACATACATGAGGCAGAAATTACCTGAGTCTTCATATTTCTTTTATGGATTTTTGTCAGGCGTCTTAAACTTGAGGAGGCCAAAAGCACGATGGACCCTGGCTGGGTAAATGGCCTGTTAGGATTGAGAAAATCATGAATTTAGCAGAGTTGAAAGTTTAAACTTGCTCAGAACATGGCTCTTTTTTTTTTTTTTTTTTTTTTTTTTTATTTAGAACATGGATCTTAAAGTCTTTAGCGCTTTCTTTTCAGTATCAGCATCAGCACCTCTCTACACAATATGGCATCTTCTTGAATGCTCTTATCCATCCTGAAAACACCTGTATCAACACTCAGCAGAACATGCTAGGAGTCATGAAGCAAATTAAATGTCAAGCAGAGATGAGTCAATGTGCCCTGGGCTTCATTAGCACCATGCAGTGAAGTCACAAATCCTGCCTGAATTGAAACCTAAGCCACACCAAGATCATGGGTCCTGCGCTCAGATCTGTTTTCCCCCTGGGCTCTACATGGCTGAATCGTTACTCCTGAGCCAAGAAAACAAGGCTGCCCTCCAGTCAACAATGCCCATTTTAAATACCATTCGGTCAGTACCTCTGTTTGTTCTTACTCCCTTGTCACCAGGGTCTACACTGGGCAGCTTATCTTCCTATCAAAAGGGAGCAGCATGTCCATCCCCTCCATTGCTATGTCACTGCTAGGTTTCTTCTCGAATATTCTTGAGCTGCGTCCACATTCTTAACATGAGCGATCGGCACAATCTTCACCGAAGACCCCTCCTCGCCCCATGGTGGTCACTCTCCGGGAGCCTTGCCTGAGGAGTGATGCTGTGTTTTCTCTCATGCATTAGCTACTCCAGAGGAGTCAAGTGTCTGGAACCCAGGCAGGCCACCCAAGACCAAGGCAATGGTTTTATAGCATCAGCAGCGACAGCCAGCTCTTCCTCACCGTATTCCTAAATCCTGCGGATTCTCTTTTTTCTCTTCTCCAGTTTGTCCCCTGCTTTCCCCAAACAGCAGATTCACACAGGCCAGAGTAGTGGGATATCGTTGTGAAACAGCAAACGTGCATCATTTGATAATCATAAGCAGACTAGGTCCCCGGGAACAGCCACAAGCTATCGCACATCTCCTATTTCATTATTTGATGTTCGTTACTTCACCAGCTGGAGACCTGGTGATACAGTATCACAAACGATGTGAATTCCGGGGGTGGGCTCTCACTTCTCTATTTCACTGCTGATGTGGTCAGTCGTATTTTGCTTCCAATTCTGCAAAGATGTCCTTGGGTCCTGGAAACCATTTCAGGAATTTTAGGCTTTAGGTCAAATAGGATGGCGGCTAAGAGCAAGGATCTGGAATCAGACTGCTGAGGTTTGAATTCTGCTCCATTATCGCTGTTCCTTGGGCAGATTCCTTAGGGTGGATAAATGTTTATCTATCCTGATTCTTCTTCAGGAAAATGGAAGTACCACAAGGGCATAAATTTTTCTTTTCACCACTTTTTCATCATCCCTAGTACCTAGAACATTGCCTAGAATGTAGTGCCTGGGTACTTAATAAATGGTTACCCAATGAGCAAGTTTGTATATAAATACGTAAACCATGCCTGCCATATCGCTTTTGTTCGTCTAATTATCCACTATGGCAGAGAACACATCTTTTTGTTTCCCACAGCACCTACCCCAGGGTTTTGTGGTATCCATTGACATTTATGACTATGAATGCATTTGAACTGGAACACATCACTGAATAATCAAAGCATCTTTTAATTCTTTCGTGGAGGACAACAGAGGGGTAATAGGACTAGAGAAAGCATGGCATGGCAGCGTGACATCAGCTCTCTCCACGCCCCCAACTCTTTTCTCCTTGGATTGTGCCCCTGGAGGGTAGCCCCTGGACATTTTTTTTCCCTCCTACATATCCTGCTTATCAGCCTTGAGACATCAATAAAACTGATCTCTAAATGATGAGTATCTTTTTAGAGAGGTGGCACTAATCCCAGATTCTAATCCTGATTCCTGTGTAGCCAACCTTTATAACCTCAGCAAGTCACGTCACCTTATGGAACTGCTCTGGGCTTCGCTCACTGCAAGGAGGGCTCCTACTTCACAGGGACATTGTGGGACAGATGAGAGAGGGAGTGTGAAAGCACCGTGAAGAGAATGACGTAAGTAGCAGTGCTGAATTTTTTTTTTTTTTAATTAAGAAACTAGAGACTCATTTTTCTAGGAGATTTAGGGTAAATAGTCATGACAAGACATCAAGTCAGTTTTTTTTAAGATTGTGCCACAGATACTTCAACAGAGATACTTCTACTACTATCACACAATGTTAAAATCATGGTTTGTTTAGTATGTGTTCCCACAATCATTCCACAAATACATGTGGCGCACTTCACTGTGTCAAGTCCTATTTTCAGTACAGAGAAAATGTTAGGGACAAAAACCCCTGAGTGAGTTGACTTTCTGGGGGTCGAGCCAGATATGTAAATAGATAGTTACTTCACTGGTGAATACAATGAGAGAAACAGCATCAGGTTCTTTCTACTACAGAACCCTAGAGAAAGGGGGTTGGTCGTGGGGTGATGGGGATTAGGAAGTGTCATCTGAGATGTGCCTTAAAGAATAAGTCAATACTCAGCAAACACCAGATGAACGAATGATGCTTATCCCATTTCACTTGATATTCCAATTCCTTGAAGGCGGAGTCCAACAAGGGGATGAGGAGGGGAAGGAGAGATTTCATGGAGGAATTATCAGCATTTACTTTTTAGAATGCCGGAAAGGAGGCTGAAGTGGGGGAAATGCAGTAGAAGAATGGATTCGGGCATCATCAGGTCATGGGAGGCTTCATTTAGTTCACGGAAGACCTCAGGCATCCTGCTGAAGACGGGGAGTCATCCTTAGTCTACATGGATCGCTCCGGTTGGTACTTCTTTGCAGTCATTTCAGTGACTGCAGACAAAGTTGAAGTTCACATGTCCTCTGTGCCCACTCTCAGTCCCACTCCCCATGGTTTTCTGGAAATCGTGACCTCAGGTCAGTCCACACAAGGGAGTTTTATATTGATCTTGGCATGTTTTCTTTTCTTTTCTTTTTTTTTTAAGATTTTATTATTTATTCATGAGACAGAGAGAGAGAGAGAGAGAGAGAGAGAGAGAGAGAAAATGAGAGAGACAGGCAGAGACACAGGAGGAGGGAGAAGCAGGCTCCCGGCAGGGAACCCAACGTGGGACTCGATCCTGGGTCTCCAGGATTATGCTCTGGGCCGAAGTTGGCGCTAAACCGCTGGGCCACATGGGCTGCCCTTGGCACGTTTTCTATATGGAACCTGGACTGGGCTGCTAGTTATAACCAGCCTTTCTCCCCGGGGTTATTGTTATGCTGGGAAAGTAAACGCGCTACTTGTCACAGCCATTACTATTCAACTCCAAGATACATTTAACAGATTGGGAGTTGGTGGGGTGGGGGTAGGGGCAGAAATGGTAAAGGTGGTCAAAAGGTACAAACTTGTAGTTATAAAATAAATAAGTCCTGGGGTTGTAATGTGCAATAGGAAAAAATGTGCAAAACATCTTGCTAGCTGCTGACAAGACCAGAAAAATACCATCAATCTCAAACTAGTTAGTCCTCTAGAGAGATTCATAATGGAGGATGTTAAATACATCATTAACTTTGACAATAAGTGAGCTTTAATGAATACAAGTTATGCTCAGAGAAATCCACACACTCCTCAAGAGTGCCTGCACCCATGGGCAGCCCGGGTGGCGCAGCGGTTTAGCGCTGCCTGCAGCCCAGGGTGTGATCCTGGGGTCCAGGGATCTAGTCCCACTCCCACGTCGGGCTCCCTGCAGAGAGCCTGCTTCTCCCTCTGCCTGTGTCTCTGCCTCTCTCTCTCTCTCTTTCATGAATAAATAAATAAAATCTTAAAAAAAAAAAAAAAAAAGAGTGCCTGCACCCAATACACTCATTACCATGGTCATATTTTACAATTCCTCTACATTGTAATACCAATTTACAATTTACAATGTGCTTTTAATTCATTGTCTTTTGATCATATGGATTCTATGAAATACTAAATCTGCTATTATTAACCTCATCTGACAAATGAGAAAAGTGAGACATTCAGTGAAAGAACCAGGACTAGTGGGCAGCCTGGGTGGCTCAGCGGTTTAGCAGAGTTAAACCAGGGTGTGATCCTGGAGACCCAGGATCGAGCCCCACATTGGGCTCCCTGCATGGAGCCTGCTTCTCCCTCTGCCTGTGTCTCTGCCTCTCTCTCTCTCTCTCTCTCTCTCTGTGTGTCTCTCATGAATAAATAAAATCTTAAAAAAAAGAAAGAAAGAAAGAAAGAAAGAAGAAAAAAAGAAAGAAGAAAGAAAGAAAGAAAGAAAGAAAGAAAGAAAAGAAAGAAAGAAAGAAAGAAAGAAAGAAAGAAAGAAAGAAAGAAAGAAAGAAAAAGAACCAGGACTAGTGAACCCAGTGCTTTTACAAAATACCAAGAGCCAAGACAAGCCCTCCTTGGCCGACCAAAGAGAGTTCAAGAATTCCCTTTGGGATTGCTTAATTTCCTCTTAAAGTGCATGAGAAATGCAAAGTGCTCATACAGCAATTAATTCAATTTTAGAAATCATGAAGAGAAACTTCAGCCTGTCTTTACCAATGTTTTTGACTTTTAGAATCAGTTATACCCTCAACAATAAAGATGTAAAGTGTAATCTCATGGGCACAGGGACTTAAGTGCCACCATCCCTCCCACAAAATAGAGCCAGGAAAATCTTCAAAATCACGGCATCTCTCTTCCTTCCTCCTTGCCTTCTCTCTCCTCCTTCTTCCCATCTTTCTCCTCCCCTCCCATCTCCCTTTCCTTTTCCCTCTCGTTTTTCTGCTTAGTCATAACTTCCAAACCCTCGCATCTTAGCTTATACATAATTTGCCTTAACTTTAGCTCTGACCCAGAAGATTTCAAAAGTCTAGTCCTCAGTACAGCTTATCTCGGTTTCTGGGTATATTAGTTGAAAATCTCAAGAGAACATAATGGGCCCAAATCATCTTCCTATGAATGAGCTACTCTTGAGTCAAATGATTATTTCTGGTTGAATCACTTGGGTTAAGAACAGATTCTGTAGTATAAAAATGTCTGCCAAGGCAAGTTTTTTGAGAAGGGCCTTTGGTGGGGGCAATCCCCCTCTGGTTATGACACAGGAGGATGTACTAAAACAGATCTTCTACACAGACTTAATTCTAGCTACTTTTTTGTATGTTAAGATTTTGAAATTATCTCCTAGAAAAAGCATTGAGTACCATTAAACATTTTTCCGTTGAGGTTGAATTCACATAGCAAAATTATTTTAAAGTGTATAATTCAATAGCAATTAGTACATTCAAAATGTTGCCTGGTAAGCCTTTCGTAATCATGTAGCATGCAGATTTTCCAATTTTCCAATTTTCTCTCTTCCTTAAAATATTAACTAGTTGATACATTCTTAGAATATAAGTAACAACCAAAATCAATCAACCTGACTGTATTACTGGCTTTTATACAGGAACTCTTGCTGCTGAAATTGTTCCAAATACAGTAGCAAATGGTGGGAGTAGTTTCCCCTTTTTTTCTTTTCAGGAAAAATAGGAGGAAGAAAGGAATATTCTTTGAAAATGGCTTTCTCAACAACAACAAAAATACGTGTCCAAAAGCTTCCATTATACTCAGAATGCTCACAATGATATTTCAGCCAAAATGGGAGCCCCTTTCACCTGAAAGGGCTTCTGAGCAAGGCACGGTGCTCACCTCTGCTCTGAACTGTCTCTTAGAGATAGTGGCCATTAGTAGGTTGCATGAGAGATGTTTTATCTCTGGTGCTTGGATGGAATGGGGCCAACTGATGAAGACAGGAACTCATGGACAGAGGGATGGTCTCTGTCAAAATAGGAATGCATGATGCTGTCACGGCCCTTAGTGTCCTTCAGGAAGAACTAGAAAACACAGGAGACCAAGACTTTCCTATCTTTAGCACACATGAGGAAGAAGTAGGAATGGCTTTGCTGAGCTCTGCTGGGCACCCACTCAGTTCCTCTCATGCTACAAAAGTGGCCTAAGAGTACAAAAGATCTTGTGAGCTTTAGCTCTGGATTTGCACAAAGTGTGTTCACAGGCTCCACCACTTACCAGCTGTTTGATTTGAGGGGAATTATTTAATGTCTCCAAGCCACAGTTTTGTCCTCAATGCCTCTCTTGGTCTCACACTCCACCTAAGACTGATGCCGTGTTAGGCAAGATCTCTCGCGCACTGCTATAGAAGAATATAAAATATTCTAACTACTTTAGAAAGCAGTTTGACAGTCGCTTTAAAAGATAAACATACAACTACCATGCAACCCAGACATTCCACTCCTAGATTTTACCCATGAGAAATCAAACCACATGTCTGTACAGAGACTTGTACATGAAAGTTTGAAGTTTTATCTAAAACAGCTCTAGACTGGAAACAACACAAATGTCCATAAACAGATGGATGGATAAACAGATTGCAATATATCCATGTGCTGGAACACTACGCAGCAATAAAAAGACATGATCTATTGATACACACAACAAAACAGATGGATCTCAAAATAACTATTCTGACTAAAAGGAAACAGAATAAAGTAGATACTATGGGATTCCATTTATTGAAAATATAAACTATAGACTATATAAACATTTATAGACTATTTTACAAAGTCCAAACAATTCAACAGTAGCAGAGAATAGGTCAGTGGTTACCCAGGGCCAGGAGGTGGGGGCAAAGGAGGAAGGGGATAACAGAAGGCCATGATAACTTACCAAACTTGAAATATATGTTGCTTATTGTGTACTTATCACTCCTCAATAAAGCTGCTGAAAACGAAGTACATCTAGGAAGTTCAGGTGAGAGACCTCAGCTACTGATGGTATTTGTAATCCATTTAGAACGTAGTGGTTCTTAACCCTGGCTACATATGACAGTCACTGGGGACTGTTAAAATATTTATGTGTAGAAACTTATCTACTGGCTTAGTACGTGACCCTGGTATCAATATTTTTTACAACCTCCACAAGTAATTCTACTGTGATCTGAGGGTTGAGACCCATGGCTGTAGAAAAAAATATTGCTGTCAATGGGCATATTTAAGGAGGACACATGGGGCCACATACTGATCCAGGGACAGAAACCCAGAGCATTAAACAGGAAGAAACCAGGCTTGGCTTGGGAGTAGAACAGGTAATACAGTCCAAGCAGCAATGGGGAAGATAAAAAGAAAGTAGGGCTGGTATCACATATGTGGAAGCCTGGCCTTGGCTCTGAGGATGGGGAGAGCAATAGAAACTAAAGGGAGGGGGATCCCTGGGTGGCGCAGCGGTTTGGCGCCTGCCTTTGGCCCAGGGCGCGATCCTGGAGACCCGGGATCGAATCCCACGTCGGGCTTCCGGTGCATGGAGCCTGCTTCTCCCTCTGCCTGTGTCTCTGCCTCTCTCTCTCTCACTGTGTGCCTATCATAAATAAATAAAAAAAAAAAATTTAGAAACTAAAGGGAATTTTTCTTGGTGAAGCTTTGATGATAGAACAAACAATTGGCCCAAGGCTGGCAGTGCAGATGGAGTTTGGGGTATCTTTCTAAAACCTTAGTTAGCCATCTGGGAACTTCTAGATTCTTGCTCCTCCAACACGGGCAACATCTAGGATCTCGTTAGAAATGCAGTATCTCTGATCTCACCCCAAATCTACTGAATGTGATGCTGCATTTTAACAAGATCCCCAGGTGATTCATATGTTCAGTAAAGCTTCATAAACACTATTTTGATCCTAATACAAAGACAACAAAGTATTAATTGGTAAAGATAAACGTTCTCCTTTTAAAAAGGAGGTGTGTTTGGGGCAAAAGAAACCTTGGGCCAAGAGTCAGGGCTCTGCTGCCTGATTTCTGCTGCTCCCCAACCCCCTCTGTGGCCTTTCAAAAAAAAATTTTTTTTTTTTGTATTTTTCCAGTTGGAAATGCCCTTCCATTCATTAACAAGAAGAAGGAGTATGGTTTCAATCCTCATTCCTTCAGGTTTGTGCTTTAAAGGAAAATTAAAAACAAAAAAATAAACAAAATAAAGGAAAATAAAACAGGGAAAGAGGGATAAACAGTGTACTCCACAGGCTGCCTAGGGACACATTACTGATATTTGAGCAGATGGCTGAGGCAAGTGAGGGCTCAAGTCATATGAATGTCTGTTAATGAATGGAATTGCGTTTCAGGCGGGAACAGGAGAGAAGGAAGAAAAATAACATAAAGGCTGTTAGAGCGGGTTAAGTAAACTATAATCAATACATTTACTAAAATACTACGCAGATATTCGAGAAGGTGATTTCTATTAGTACTTGCTAGTATGGAAAGACTTCCTTAATAATTTCTTGAATTGTTATAAGTGTAGAGTTCATCTTATTGATATAAATGTGTGGAGACTTTAGAGGAAGAGGGTGGAGTAGGAGGATCCTAAGTTGACCTGGTCCCATGGGTATATCTAGATAACACTCACATCAGTGTAAATAACCCAGAAAACAACAGGAAGACGGGTGGAACGGACTCTCCACAGCTACATGTCGAGAGGCCACAGTAGAAAAGGTAGGAAGGGCAAAGCCATGGTCAAGAACCAAACTGGCCCAAGAGACTGTCCTGGGGAGGGAGGACACCGCAGGCAGGAGCAGGCATCCCAGGCTGAGGGAATCGGGAAGATGAATCCCCAGAACATCTGGCTTTGAAAAGCAGAGGGGATTAACCTTACAAATTCTTACAATCAGTGGGGCTTAACACCTGGAACTTTAAAATAATCAGCAGGCGTGGCTCTGGAAGAGCCCGGAGGCCAAGAGGAAACAGACTCCTCGCCCTTAAAGAGACAACACAACCAAAAGCCTGTGGAGCTCAGCAGCATAGAAGCATTTGGAAAAATGCATGGGATATATGGAAAGGAGATTTATTTACTAGTTTCAGAGCATGTGCTAGAAGGGAATTATCATGGGAGATTTCTCTAAGAACAAAAGAGCTGGTGGGTGTCCCTTCCTTCCCCTTCTCTCCATCCTAGACACACTGACATCTGTGGGAAACAGTGCAGGTGATCAACCTCCACCTAACTAGCCAATGGCACGCCCACCACCGTGCTCTTCTTGAACCCACTCCCTCCAATTCAACTTCAGCAGAAGTTTTCTGAAGCAGCTATACACCAATTCGCACAGCAGAATGTTGTAGATGTTGCTGGCACCATGCCCTACATCTGTGTTCTGCAGACCCACCCCTTCCAATCCAGCCTTGCCTGCAGCCCATACAAAGCAGTAATACAGGCCTGGCAGTTTGTAAGCAACACCAACCGGGGCCAACACCATCCAAAGAGACTTCTGCTCCAGGGAAAAGAGAAGATGACCACACACCAAACCCACTGTGGCCCCAGTATTGGGCTGGGAGCAGACAATTGATCTGACTGCAAGCCCTATCTTCCAGCAAAAGTTTCTGCAGTTTGGTGCTACTGCAGCTCTGGCAAACACCTAGTCTGACCCAACTCAAGCCCAAGGTGGCCCCAGACTGACCCATTAACAGCACAGGGATCAAACCTTCCCCTCAGGTAAAGAGAGCCATTGCAGATGACTGAAAGCAAAAGCAGCTCAGCCACTATAGTAGGACACGTACAACACTCACAGGAGACACCCTTGAAGTGCCAGGTTCTGGTGAACAGAGGACATTGCACTGCAGGGCACTACAGGATCACTTCTCCATAAGACCACTACTTAAAAAAAAAAAAAAGATTTTTAGTTATTTATTTGAGAGAGACAGAGAGAGAACAAACAGGGGAGCAGCAGAGGGAGAGGGAGAAGCAGGCTCTCTGCTGAGTAGGGAGCCTGACACAGGGCTCAATCCCAGGACTCTGGGATCATGACGAGCCAAAGGCAGATGCTTAACTGACTGAGCCACGCAGGGGCCCCAACACCACTACCTTCAAGAACAGAAGGCATGGCTTGCTTTCCTGACACATAGAAACAGATGCAGAGAATTACTCAAAATGAGGAGATAGAGTAAATGTCCAAAATGAAAGAACAGGACAAAATCATAGCCAGAGAGCTAAGCAGAACAGAGATAAATATTATGCCCATTAGAGAATATGAAGTAATTGAAATAAAGATACTAGACTTGATAAAAGAGTGGAAGACATCAGTGAGATCCTCAACAGAGAGATAAAAAAAGAACCAATCAGATGAAGAACTCAATAATGGAAATTAGAAATACACTAAATGGAATAAATAGCAGACTCAAGGAAGCAAAAAGTCAGATCAATGACCTGGAGGACAGGGTAATGGAGAGGAATCAAGCTGATCAGGAGACAGAAAATACAAATACTACTACTACTACTACTACTACTACTACTACTACTACTACATGAAAATAGACTAAGAGAACTCAGCACGCCCATCAAGCCTAATAACATGTTCACAGAGGGATCCCAGAAAAGAGAAAATCAGGCAGAAGATTTGAAGAAATAATAACTTCCTGAATTTGAACAAGGAACCAGAAATCGAAATCCAAAAGGCACAGAAAATCCCCTACCAAAAGTAACCCAAGGAGGTCCACACCAGAAACATAGTAATCAAAATGGCAAAAATAGTAATAAGGAAAGAATTGTAAAAGCAGCAAGAGAAAAGAAAACAGTTACATACAAGGGAAGCCCCATAAGGCTATCAGATGATTTCTCAGCAGAAACTTTGGGTCAGAAAGGAGTGACAGGATATATTCAAAGTGCTGAGAGAAAAAAAAGAACCCGGAACCAAGAATACTCTATCCAGCAGTTATCATCCACAGTAGAAAGAGAGAAGAGTTTCCTACACAAACAAAAACTAAAGGTTAGTGGTGACCACTAACCCAGCCCCACAAGAAATGTTCAAGGAGACTCTGAGTGGAAAGAAAAGACCACAGGAGAAAGAAAAATAGGAAGCACAAAGCAGTAAGATTAAGTGTATCTATAAAAATTGGTCAAGGGATTCACAAAATAAAAGGATGTAAAGAATGACACTATACCTAAAATGTGAGGGGTGGGAGGAAAAAATTAAAGAATGGGTTTAAGTTTAAGCAACCATCAACCTAATACATACTGCTATATGTGTAAGATGTTATAGATATACCTAATGGTAACCACAAGTCCAAAACCAGTAATAGACATACAAAAAAAAAAAAAAAAAAAAAACAAAGAGAAAGGAATCCAAATATATCACTAAAGAAAGCCAGCAAACTGTGAGAGAAGAGAGCAAGAGAAGGAAGGAACAGAGAAGAACTATAAACACAATCATAAAAGAAGCAACAAAATGGCAGTAAGTACATACCTATCAATAGTAACTTTGAATGTAAATGGACTACATGCTACAATCAAAAGATATAGGGTGACAGAATGGGTTAAAAAAAGCAAGACTCTAGTGGCTGAGTAATAGCCCATTGTATATGGGCTATATATATGTATATATATACCACATCTTCTTTATTACTCATCCATTAGAAACGGCAAATACCCATCATTTGAGAGAGAAGTTTATAGTACTATAGGCCTTCCTCAAGAAAAAAGAAAAATCTCCACCAATGTAGAAAAATGAAAAATTAAAAACCAAAACTCAGGGTGTCTGGCTAGCTCAGTCAAAGAACATGAGACTTTTGATCTTGGGGTTGTGAGTCTGAGCCCTATGTTGGGTGTAAAGATTACTTAAATAAATAAACTTAAAAAATGAGAAGGAAGGAAATAATAAAGATTAAAGCAGAAACAAAATAGAAACTTAAAGCCAATAGGGCAGATCAATAAAGCCAAGAGCTGATTCTTTGAAGCAATCAATAAATTTGATAAACCTTTAGCCAGACTAATCGAGAGAGAGAGAGAGAGAGAGAGAAGTCCCCAAAAAACAAAATCAGAGACAAAAGAAAAGAAATAGCAAGGATACCTCAGAAATACAATGATGTTAAGACAGTATTATGAAATACTATAGGCCAACAAATCAGCCAACAAGGAAAAATGTGGATGAATTCTGGGAAACATATAATCTTCCAAAACTGAACCAGGAAGAAATAGAAAATTTGATCAGACCAACTACCAGCATTGAAATTGAATCAATAACCAAAAACTTCCAACAAACAGAAGTCCAGAACCAGGTGGCTTCACAGGTCAATTGTACCAAACATGTAAAAAAAGAGTTAAAACCTATTCTTCTGAAATTATTCCAAAAAATAGAAAAGGAAGAAAAGCTTCCAAATTCATTCTATAAGGCCAGCATTACCAGGATACCAAAATCAGATAGACACTACCAAAAGAAAAAAAAAAAGTAAGAAGTATAGACCAATATCATATCTCTGATGAACGTTGATGCAAAAATCCTCAACAAGATATGAGTAAACTGAATCCAACAATACATTAAAAGAATTATTCACCAGAATTAAGTAGGATTTATTCCTGGGATGCAAGGGTGGTTCTATATTTGAAAAATCAATCAACAGCGCATCAATCAGAGAAAGAATAAAAGCCATATGATTATTTTAATGGTGCAGAAAAAGCATCTGTCAAAATACAGAATCTATTCATGATAAACCCTCAACAAAGTAGGTTTAGAGGCAACATATCTCAGCATAATAAAGGCCATCTATGAGAAACCTACAGCTAACATCACGTGCAATCACATCACTGAAAGCTTTTCCCCTAAGATCAGGAACAAGAAAAGGATGCCCACTCGTTAAAAAAAAAAAAAAAAAAAAAAAGAATGCCCACTCGTACCACTTTTATTCCACATACAGTAGAAGTCTTAGCCACAGCAATCAGACAAGAAAATGAAATAAAAGGCATCCATCCAAATTGGTAAGGAAGAAATATAACTGTTACTATGGGCCCTGGGTGGCTCAGTGGGTTAAGTGCCTTCAGCTCAGGTCATGATCCCAGAGTCCTGGGAGTGAGACACAGGTCAGGCTCCCTGCTCAGCAGAGAGCCTGCTTCTCCCTCTCTTTCTGCTGCTCCCCCTGCTTTTGCTCTCTCTCTCCACACCCCCCTCAAATAAATAAATAAAATAAAATAAACCCTGTCACTATTTGCATATGACATGATATTCTATTTAGAAAAATCTCAAAGATTCCACCCAAAAACTGCTAGAACTGATAAATGAATTCAGTAAGGTCACAAGATATAAAAATCAATATACAGAACTCCATGACATTTCTATATGCTAATAATGAAGTAGCAGAAAGAGAAATTAAGAAAAAATCCAGTTTATAATTGCACCAGAAAGAATAAAATAGCTAGGAATAAACTTAGCCTAGGAGGTGAAAGACCAGGGTGCCTTAGTCAGTTAAGCATCTGCCTTTGGCTCATGTTATGATCCCAGGATTCTACGTTGGGCTCCCTGCTCAGTGGGAAGCCTACCTCTCCTTTTCCCCTCCCCCCATGCTCTCTCTTGCTCGCTGTCTCTCTCTCTCAAATAAATAAATAGAATTTTTTTTAAAGGAGGTGAAAGACCTGTACGCCAAAAACTATAAAACACTGATGAAAGAAACCGAAGATGACACAAACAAATGGAAAGATAGTTTATGTTCATGGATTAGGAGAACAAATATTGTTAAAATGGCCATACTAACCAAAGCAATCTACAAATGTAATGCAATCCTTGTCAATATACCAACAACATTTTTCACAGAACTAGAATAATCCTAAAACTTCTATGGGACCATAAAAGACCTCAAATAGCCAAAGCAATCTTGAAAAAGAAAAGCAAAGCTACAGGCATCACAATCCCAGGTTTCAAGATATACTACAAATCTGTGTTAATCAAAATAGTATGGTACTGGCACAAAAAATAGACACATAGATTAATGGAGCAGAATATAGAGCCCAGAAATAAACCCACAAATATGTGGCCAATTAATCTTTTTTTTTTTTAAAGATTTTATTTGTTTATTCATGAGAGACACAGAGAGTGAGACAGAGACACAGGCAGAGAGAGAAGCAGGGAGCCTGATACGGGACTCGATCCTGGAACTCCAGGATTATGCCCTGGGCCGAAGGCAGGCGCACAACCACTGAGCCACCCAGGCATCCCAAAGCCAATTAATTTTTGACACCAGAGGCAAAAACATGCAATGTAGTAACAGTCTCTTCAACAAACAGTGCTGGGAAAACTGGATAACCACATACAAAAGAATGAAACTGGATCATTTTCTTACACCATACACATACGAAAATAAACTCAGAATGGAATAAGGACCTAAATGTGAGACCTGAAACCATGAAAATCTTGGAAGAGAGCAGAGACAGTAATTTCTCTGATATTGGTCATAGAAACATTTTTCTAGATAGGTCATCTGAGGCAAGGGAAATAAAAACGTAAACTATTGGGCCTACATCAAAATAAAATGCTTCTGCACAGCAGAGTCAACAAGACAAAAAGACAACCTACTGAATAGGAGGAGATATTGCAAATGATATGTCTGATAAGGGGTTAGTATGTAAAATATATAAAGAACTTATACAACTCAACACAAAAACACAAATAATCCAATATTAAAAATGGGCAGAAGACATGAACAGACATTTCTCCAAAGAAGACATCCAGGTGGCCAATAGACACATGAGAAGATGCTCACCATCAGTCATCACCAGGGAAATGCAAATCAAAACCACAACGACATACCACCTCCACCTGTCAGAAAGGCTAAAATCCAAAACAAAACAAAACAAATGTTGGCAAGGATGTGGAGAAAAAGTAGCTCTTGTGCGCTGTCAGTGGGAGTGCAAACTGGTGCCGCCACTGGTGCAGTATGGGGGTTCCTCAAAGATTGAAAACAGTGAGGCACCTGGGAGGCTCGGTCAGTTAAGCACCTGCCTCTTAATTTTGGCTCAGGTCATGATCTCAGGTCGTGAGATCTAGCTCCCTGTTGGGCTCCATCCTGGACATTGAACCTGCTTAAGATTCTCTCTCCCTCTGCTCACCCTCCCAACTCCCATTCCCACTGATTTGTGTACATGCTCACACATGTCTCTTTCTCTCTTAAAAAAAATTTAAAAAAAGTTAAAAAAAGAATTACCATATGCTCTAGTAATTCCATTACTGGGTATTTACCTAAGAATATGAAAATGCTATTTCAAAAAGATCTAGGTATCCCTATGTTTATTGTAGCATCATTTATAATAGCCAAATTATGCGAGCAGCCCAAGAGTCCACTGATGGATGGATGGATGGATGGATGGATGGATAAAGAAGATGAAGATGTGACATGTGGTGAGTGTGTGTTTGTATGCGTGTGCGAGTGCATATATATTGGAATATATACTCAGCTATTTAAAAAAAATGAAATCTTGCCAATTGCAACAACATAGATGGATCTAAAGGGTATAATGCTAGGGAAATAAGTCAGAGAAAGACAAATATTATGTGATTTCACTCATACGTGAAATTTAGAAAGAAATGAACAAATTTAAAGAGACAAACCAAAAAATAGACTCTTAACTATAGAGAACAAACTGATGTCTACCAGAGAGGAGGGGTAAAATAGGTGAAGGGGATTAAGAGCACCCTTATAGGGATGCCTCGGTGGCTCAGGGGTTGAATGTCTGCCTTTGACCCAGGGGGTGATCCTGGGGTCCTGCGATTGAGTCCTGCATTGGGCTCCCCACAGGGAGCCTGCTTCTCCCTCTGCCTGTGTCTCTGCCTCTCTCTCTCTCTGTGTCTCTTATAAATAAATAAATAAATTTTTTTTTTTTTAAAGGGAGCCTGCAGGGAGCCTATGTGGGATTCAATCCCAAGTCTCCAGGGCCAGGCCCTGGGCTGAAGGCGGTGCTAAACAGCCGAGCCACCCGGACTACCCAAAATAAAACTTTTTTTTTTTAAATACCCTTATGATGATGAACACGGAGTAATGTACAGAATTCTTAAGTCACTATATTGTACATCTGAACCTAGTATAACACTATGTTAATTATACTGGAATTTAAAAAGAAGTGTTTGTGTGTATGTGTTTGACCCTGGGTGTGCTTTGGGTGTGTGTGTGTGTGTGTGTGTGTGACTGATGTACGGAGAATTATCTAGAAAATGATCACAAAATGTTCACATTGGTAGTTTCTCAAATGTTATAATTTACGTTGGATTAACATTTTTTTAGACATCTAAAAATGCAGATGATCAAATGTTATTTATTACCCATCTCTCTCACTGGAATGTCAACTTTATAAAGACCTGAACTTTATTACTTTATTCCTATTATCCAGGTACATATGAGAGCATAATAAATATTTGTTAAATGAAAAAATAAAAAGAAGATGATGCAGAGCCTACACGGAGATGAGCACTAGGTGAGATTGCTGGAGGTCAGGGACAGGCATGGGAGCAATGAAGATACAGTAGACACCTGAGTAGATCCCACTGGTCAGGGCCTTTAATCCCCAGCATAAAACTGGGGGTGTCAATCTTCAAGAAATGTGTAGCCCTTGCTCAACTGAGATGAAGGGGTGGAGGATAGATATTGAACGATTTGGCCTCAGCCCACAGCCTGAAAAATGCCTTCCTCTATCTTTTGCTAAAAACACCACCACCACCACCACCACCACCAATAACAACAAAAAAAAAACAACACAAAAAAAAACAAAAAAAAAAAAAAAAAGAAAAAAGAAAAAAAAAAGGAAAGAAGGAAAAGAGACAGTAAAGACATTCTCCACACATAAGACATTCAGACATCTCCTCCTGGGCTCCTAATTTTGAGCCAGCCAAGGCTCTGGGGCTTCACATTCACTTCACTTGCTGGTTGATGGAGGCCCTGAAAACAAAATGAAAATGCTTCCGTTTCTCTGTTCCAATCTGCACCACCATCTGCTGTGCTGATTCCCATGGTGGGAGAGGATATGGATGGCCCAGAAAGCCCAAGATTCAGCAATGCCAATGCTTGGCCCTGAGGCCAAGTGGAATCTTCTTTTGGACAGTTTGCCTTCAGCAGTGCTAGGGTTTTGTCCTTTTTATACTGAAGACTTATGTGGGCAAGCACAGGCCCTGAATCGGTCCCACTAATCCCCCTTGGATTTCCACGTGTGTAGGAAAAAAACTGCCCACTGTCTCAAAGACTCTTCCCTTTGAGAAATGCTTAATTATCACTGAAGAGAAGTGTCTTGATATTTATTACATCCTCTCAACCCCATTCCACCAGCAGAGCGTTTGTCTTCAAGTGCGAAAGCCGCTCCATCACTGACCCACTCCAAATCCAACACTGGCTCCACGAACAAACAAATAAACAACTGCGGACGTGTAATGATTCTGCTGAGTCATTTAAAGTGCACAAATAACCGAGTATTGGCCAATTTCTGCTTTAAGCTACATAGAAACAGGGTGATCCGGATTCTAAAGGAGTAGCAGTGGTAACAGGCCTCCACGGAGGCTGCAAACTGGGATCTGACCGTCCTCCCCCGGCCCTACGCATACAGGGCATGATAATCAGTATATAAACATAAAAGCCACTAATTCATTAGATCATGATAAATAACACCTTGACCACATTCAGAAGTACTTTGGAGCAGCCTGTAAAAATACAAATTCAACAAACTACCCTTTATAAAAAATCGGCTCCAACTCCCCAAGTGTGCGCACACTGGTTAGATATAGTCTTCTCTCTCTCAAATACACAAAATCTTAGGAAAAAAAAAAATCACAGAATCCAGATGACACTGACATTTTTCTGATATGTGACTCTTGTAACTGGTTCCCAAGACTAAAATGAGAATCTCTGCCCTACAAGAAGAACCGCATTAGGGGAGACTTTAGGGAAAATCCCCCTTTGGGGCTTCCTTTCGCGCCAGCACTGGCATAGGAGCATCTTCTCCTTCATACAGGACAAGTAGGGATTAAGCGTCACTCTTGGTCTTCAGCAAGAATTGCCAAAATTAGAAAATTCTCCAGGGCCCCTCCCTTATAGCAGACATTGCTAAGGGATCACGACGCTTCTTGCAGCAGATCTCAGATGCGGCTTTATCATTGAGGTGACAATGACACTCATGGCCCAGACTAGGACACTTTGGAGAGTGAAAGAGGACGCAACGGTGCACCAAGCAGCTGCAGGCTGCCCGCCTCTAACCCCCCACCTGTGCCTCGCTTGACTTGGAGCCTAGAGCCCGAGTAATTACAGCTTCTTGGAGATTTCAACAGAACACAGAGCCGAGGCCAACAGGGAGCCCGATGTTTCCAGAAGATCCAGCTTGACCCCGCTAGATAATAGCCTTCCCTGATGCCAGCAAGTCTGCCCGAGACCGAGAAGGCTCTGTCAACCTGCTGGCCCTCGGCACCCCCGTGCCTCTGGGCTTGGCCCAGGACTTGGGAGACGCTCCTGGACATTAGTCCTCCACCTTCTCAGGCTGCTCAGCCTCTTGAGTAAGGAAACGTTTTCTTTCCAACCAACACTTTTCTCCCGAGTGTTGGCTTTTGAGTGCTGAGCAGCCGAACTCGGGTCTCGGTAATAGACTTTGGTGGCTCTGCCCCCATCACGTGCACCCCCCCCTGGGTCTCCCCAGGAAGGAGCGGCTGGCTGTGACGGCGACGCCAGGCCTCACCTGGTCCCGGACTGGGGGCAGCAGTTGTCCTCGGCCACACGCCAGGCCACCGCCGCTTGCCCGAGCTGGTGGCGTGGCTGTGGCTCCAAGGCGGGTCCCAGGGGCCTACAGATGCTTGGTTTGGCTGTGGGGCTCGGCCTCCCGCCCCTGCCTCAGGTGCGGGCCTCGAGGGGGGGCAGAGGGGTGCCCCGGGGTCAGCTGCCGGCTGGGCACTGGGTAGGCCTGAGGCCCGGCCACTTGGGGCCTTCTGAGTCAACCGGTGGCGTCACTGCTAAGGGACATGGCTCCAGAGAGACGGTGCCAGGCTCCTCTTCGAAGGAGAGCCAGCGTGAGAGGCCTGGTGGCTCTGGGTGGGGGCAAGTGGGCACCCGTCGGGGCCCCTCTCCGGGTCTGCCGAGGGGTGTCTCCCGCCCGCAGCCTCCAGCTGGTCCCAGGCCTCCCAGGGAGCTGCTCTGCTGTAACCACGGCCTGCGGGGAGGTCAGGCGGGGACGTCGCCCCCGAAGGCTCCCTGCCCTTCTTCCTCACGTCGGGCTGTCTCCAACTGGCGGCTGTTGACTCGGCTCTCGTCCCTCGTGTGGGGAGCCCTCTGGCTCAGTCAGCGAAGCCCCAACGCTTAAGGCAGGACACGTGCTAACAGAGGTGCTCTGGCCTCATGTGGTCATAGCGGCTTCTTCCGTGTTCTTTCTGAGCCTTTGCCCAGGAACATGGGGTTGCTCCTCTGCTCCCAAAGGAAGTCCAGCAGGACGTACTCCCAGTAAAGGTGCAGAGGCCCGAAAAGCAACCAGAGAGCCTGTTTTGCAGGAGGGAGAGGTGGGGACAGAAATAAAGGAACGTTAGTCCAAACTTTGACTCCATCTCCCATCTTGCTAGCATCACCCCTGCCTCCCCCCAACCCCACCACCTGGGGGGCCTACACAGTTGGCTCCTATACTGTCATCCGTGTCTGCGACGCCATGGGTTCCTGCTCCTCCTACCTTCACTCTCAAGGAGCAAAAGGCACCCAAGCTGTCAGGCTACCTCCTCCTGGGGTCCAAGCTGAAGAACCTCCCACATCAGCATGTAGGGGCCCGGGGCCTCCCCTGGACTTCCCACTTCAGATTTCCCCACAAGAGCCCCAGGTAAAATTGACCGTGAGGAACAGATTGCCCTCTTAGCGAACGTAGGGACAACATATTTGATACTAAAGCTAAGCCAAGGTTGTTGGTTTAATTAAAATACACATGTCTTTAGAATTATCAGTATTAAATATGAAACTTGTTTTGCCAAGGTTTACTAAAGGTCAAATAAGCTCATGTTACATCTGCTGCAATTTGTCAGCAAAAATGACTTAAAATGATGGTTCGTTTTGTCTGTCTCACTAAGTTTTCGTGGCTAATCAGTTCAGAGCAAATAGATTAAATAAATAAAAAGGTTTATAGGTAAACTTTTGAATAGCTTTCAAAATCTTTGGTGACCTGAAACTTTGAAGTTTTGCTATCAAATGATTAATTGGGTTGAATTCATTGGATTTCTAAGTCTTTTCCAAATAAGATAAATACTGAAACACTAGTTACTAAATATAGGTTTATCTGCTTTTGGCTTTTTATTACAGAGAAACTAAAGATACGTGGCTCTGCTAGTAAACATGTCTTATGCTTTATTGAGAGGTGTAGTGTGAAAAACACGTTGCTAAAGATGTTGACATATTTATAAACTCAAGAGTCTAAAGAATTCTAGCTTAACAGATGGTTCGTGATTAGTTACTACTTAGTTTTCATTAGAAACTAAGGTTTCTAAGGACTAAAATTCTGCTAAATGTAGATAAGCCTGCTAGAAATGATAAGGAGAGCAACTCTCTATGAAGGGGCAGTAAGATGTGTTTTTGATAAAGATTGAGGAATGGGATACATTTTTATTGAGGGGGGAAAAGTAATTTTGTTCTAAGAGGAGACTGGTTTTTTAGAGAGAGAAAGCTTAGGGAAAAATCTGAATGTTTTAAAAAAAAAGTTGTAGAAAATTTTTGAAGAGGAGTATTTGGGAAAGAATTTTATGTGTGGTCAAGACTAAGATTGGATGAATGAGTTTTAAAAGTCCATTTGCCTAAGATTGAAATTAGGTTTTTCTCTCTGTTAAAAAGACAAAGTTATCTTAGATTATTGGTCTGCTCCCTTTTTTAAAAAGTTTATTTATTTTTAAGATTTTTAAAATTTATTTATTCTTGAGAGAGGCAGAGAGAGAGAGAGACAGAGAGTCAGAGACACAGGCAGAAGGAGAAGCAGGCTCCATGCAGGGAGCCCGACGTGGGACTCGATCCTGGGTCTCCAGAATCACGCCCTGGGCTGAAGGTGGTGCTAAACTGCTGAGCCACCCAGGCTGCCCTCTTTTTTTCTTTTCTTTTCTTTTTTTCTTTTCTTTTCTTTCTTTTCTTTTCTTTTTTTTCTTTTCTTTCTTTTCTTTTCTTCTTTTCTTTCTTTCTTTCTTTCTTTCTTTCTTTCTTTCTTTCTTTCTTTCTTCTTTCTTTCTTTCTTCTTTCTTTCTTCTTCTTCTTTTTCTTTCTTCTTTTTAGAGAGAGAGAGCACATGTGCATGAGTTGGGGAGGGACCCTAAGCAGGCTCCATACTCCCCTCTGAGCCTGACGTGGGGCTCACTTGATCCCAGGACCCCAAGACCATGAACTTGAGCCGAAATCAAGAGTCAAATTCTCAACCAACTGAACCACTCAGGTGCCCTGGCCTGCTCTTGATAAGAAATTATAAACAATGTTTTTTTCCTTTATCTGCCCAGAAAGCCAAAGTTTCTATGTTTTGTCTTTATCTGGTTTTTGGCTACTTGAGAAAGCTAAAACTTCTCAATATTAAAGGTGCTAAGTTTTGTTAACAACTATATAACCTGTAGCATCTCTTGTTGCCACCTTGGTTAAATAATTAAATATTAAGTTTTACAATGATCTGTAATCCTATTTAGTCAGGAACTTTAAAACCTTCTGAGGTTTTTAACAAAACTTTCCCAAATTCAAATTCTAAAGTCTTTTTGGCTAATTAGGTTTGTTTATTCGGTATGTTAAATTACATGGAAAGCAAGGCCAAACAAATGATGGTAAATCTTCTTATATCATATGTATGGGTTGATGCTATAAGTGTTCTCGAAATCAGATTAAATTTCCAAAGTTATATGGGGCACCTGGGTGGCTCAGTTGGTTAAGCATCTGACTTCAGTTCAAGTAGTGATCTCAGGGTCCTGGGATGGAGCCCCACGTCCAGCTCCCCACTCAGTAGGGAGTCTGCTTCCCTTTCTCCCTCTCTCTCCCCCCTTATGCTCTCTCTGTCTCTCTCTCAAATGGATAAAAAATTTTTTTTTAAAAAGAAAATGTTAAAGTTATAATATGTCCTGGTATAAGGTCATCACTTGACATTCTAATGATTGAAATGTGTGTTGCGAAAATAACTAGATTTCCTTGTGAACTGTATTATAACAAACTCTTCAGATCCTGGACTATGTCTGTCCATTTTTTAGTCTTTGTCATTTACAGTGATTCTGATGCTCTTACAAAACGGGTTTCATCTTCAAGGAGATTCATAAAAAGGACTTTTGACAAATACAGGTTTCTGATACCTTTAAGATCGTAAACTACACAGGGTAAGAATTTCTGTAACTAATGGAAAAGCTACATTCCAACAGAACAAGATTCGTAACATGGGACTGAGTGAATCGAGGAAGATAATTACAATTTTTATGACTCTTGTTTAGAACATTGCTAGTTCTCTAATGTTTGCTCTTCCCGACTTAAGGGAACTTTTTCTCTCAAGATATCTGTGACATATATAGAAATTCGATAAAATATTCCTCTGTGAGCAAACTGAAACTATCTCTTCTCTCTACCTGAACCCTCTAGAATTCATAAACTCTCAGTGAGTATTGTTTCTTTCATGGCAGTTATAATTATTTCCATAAGGTCAGGAAGAATCTGTTGTCTTTATAACATGACACCATCGAAAACATTGGTTAGGTTACCAAGGCTTTGACTGGAATGTTATATTTCAGAGAGACAGTCACAAACTCAGATATGACCCAACAGCTTTAAGGAACTAAGATTGACTTTATGGAGCCAATAGAGCCCCTTGGAAATGCTGGCCTGCTACCTTGTTTATAGAGTTCCCAGTAGCCTTACCAGGTGAGTAAAGAATGTCACCTTCCTAGCAGGTGCAGGAATGTCAGGATATTTGAGGGACCTAGAGAAGAGGAATTCACCCAAGTATATAGGTATTATGGGCAAATCTGATGGCAAGTGTTTGACTTGGCTTCTGGCCTTGGGAGACTACTAGAAGTTCTATCTAAAATTTCCTTATAAAAAGTTCCAACAAAGCAGATTTAAAAGAATTTATATGGTTCAACGCTATTCTTGCTGTGTTTACATAAACAATTAAGCCATAAAATTTTGAAAACTGGATCTTTTTTAACAAATGAATTAGTCTTAATTTGGCTATCTTTGGAAATGAGGGAGATTTTAGAGAGAAAAATTATACTTCAATAACACACGTTGGTGGATATTAGATACAAGTTCTGAATCCTTTGAAATGTTTGTTGCTTGCCTAAGCTAGATGACTGTAAACTTCAGAGAAATTGCCACAATAGCTCATCTATAGACGACTTTCATGCCTGTTACGCTGTGGGGATAATCCAAGGACCCCATAAGCACCTGATTGAACAGTTGGACAAGGAAGGCCCCTGCTTATTAGAAGTTGTTGCTAGTCCCTCCTCAGTCCACAGTAAGTCTAAAGCTCTCCATTGGACTAGCGCTCTCAAATTATTCACGTGTGTCTTACGGAACCCCCCTGGGGAAACACCAGATGGAGCTGAGTGTTTCTTTGGATATACTTTGCTCCCCAGTGGGATGTTGCAGCTCATCAATCTGTGTCACGAAATTTGTCGAAATTTTTTCTTAATTCTCATTGCTAAGGAAACAGCCAACTCTCACCAACCTCCAAAAAGTTTTGGACTCCTTGACTAACGTGGTAACTAGATAACAGGGAAGCCTCAGACTATGTTTTAGTATGTACAGTAGCCAACTCTTCACTGATATTAACACCACATGTGGGTTGAAACTCGTGAGGACAAAATTAAACAGTGGGCCAGTTGGTTGCAGCAAACCCCAGAACAACACATCCTTTTGTATCCAGGGGGTTGGAATTGGTTTGCTGACCTAATTTCTTGGATACCCTCTAGCATCAGATCTATTCTAGGGGAGGTGACCAAAATGGGCCTTACGATATTATTGATACTGGAATACACTTAGGGACGAGACTAATACTGTTATATACCAGCAGATGATGTAAGAAGGTGTCTAAATTTTAAATACAGAATTACCTCTATACTACCCCCCGCCATGCCCATTTAGAAAAAAGTCTCTCATATATCATTAATATTTTTATGAAGAATATATCTTTTTCAATATAGTCTATTTTTTTAAATAAAATTATCTATGATCTCCTTCTCTGTTACATTTGTGGTGAATGAATTTGAAGTTATTGACATCTTTGATTTCTCTTTCTAGTAATCCCGGAGCAAATCCTGAGAAAAAGGAAGATATTTCTTTTCTGTTACTTTTTTTCTGTTGAAATTTTAATTTCTGCCCAAATTTCTTTACAGATTCTGTCCCTTTGTCCCTATTGAGAGCACCTTTCTGTGACAAATAATTTAATAAGACAAAATAAATAAAAAACTAATAAGTCAAATAAATTGACTATGATTTTTTTGAAATGTTTTACCATATTTAGATCTTGGGAAATAGTCGACCTTCTCAATTTTGTTCCATCAAAAGATGCATCTCAAAGATATTCCAAAGATCAGTTATAGAATGACAAAATTAAATCTACACAATTTTGAGTTCTCATTACATAATTTGTTGAGTTTCTTCCTGTTTTCAGAGGGATATATATTATAATGTTTTTCTGTTGCAAGCTGTGTTTTCAGTATACTTTACACATTTCTCAGAGCTTCAAGCACTGATTTTTTTTTTTTTTTTTTTTTTAGTTTTTAGGGTTTTTTTTGGGTATTCCATTTGTTGACTACTCTGGTTAAACATTTCAACTGATTTTAAGAAAAAGACAAATGTAGAAGACTCATTTATGATTCTATTTGAGAACATTAAAGTTGACTTACAAAGTAGTTCTTCAAAAGCACAAACATTTCTGAAATTCAATTGATGATGGGTAGCAAAGAGAAAATGATTACAACCATTCTGAGACATTTTGTGTCCCAGTTACTCTGTGTGTTTGTGTATTTTGTAAATTGTGGCAGTACATCTTCTATTTTAATTGGTGGAATTTCACAACTTCTTTGGATGAATTGCAAATTATGTAAGTACCACAGTTCCAAGTTCTGTTGTCTGTTCCACAAGACTCATCATTTAGTAAGAACACTATTTTTATTGTGGCACTTTGCCTCACCAAAATCACATTTTTATCACCTCCAAATGAATACATTTAACTTCATGGGGAAATATTTAACCAAAATTACAATTATTCTCAGCAACATAAGATGTTTCACTTTGGCAAAATGATTCCCAAAAGGTTTATTTCATCAATTGGATGAGAAAACTCAACCCATTAGTGAGATTAAATAATCTTTTATTTAAAGTGTCTGATGACATTGATATAAAACTGGCCTCATTCAACCTTGTGCCAAGATCATCCTCTGACAATAGAAATGACACAATAACAGCTGTCATGAACTTTTGGTGCATGTGTGAGAAGCTATGGAATAAAAAATGAGTAAGAAAAAAGTAAGATTGATTTAGAAGAATAATTATTTAAACGAAATTATTTACATTTCACATACTGAAATGTAAATGCATCCTCTGGAGTGCTATGTGTTAGGTTATTGGCTCAGGCACAGTTTTCTTAAAATAATTACTGATTTGAACAGATTTATAGGAAAATGAAAAGCCTGTTACCATTGTAACAAGAGTGTTTGGAGTGTGCTGTACGGGAGGACTGCTTGGACTCTATTTCCTACACTTACTGCACATACTCCTATAATTTTCCCAATTTCCCACTGACCCTGCTGCCACCCCCGTCACCATGTATCTTGAACATTGCGGTGAGAGCCACGTCACAACAGGAGGAAAAAACCCCAACAAATAATGGCCAAATATTCCCCCACCATTCCTGAGATGGGAAGAAGTTAACTTTCCTTACAACGTGTATCAGAGCCCAAGGTGTTTTTTTTTTTTTTTTTCAGCAGGTGTTTTGCATGCTTTACTGGGAATAGTGATGGGTTCTAAATCTTTTTTTTTTTTTATAATTTATTTTTTATTTATGATAGTCAAACACACAGAGAGAGAGAGAGGCAGAGACACAGGCAGAGGGAGAAGCAGGCTCCATGCACCGGGAGCCCGACGTGGGACTCGATCCCAGGTCTCCAGGATCGCGCCCTGGGCCAAAGGCAGGCGCCAAACCGCTGCGCCACCCAGGGATCCCCTAGTGATGGGTTCTAGTTGGTCATCTCTCAGTTTACCATGTGTTAAGGAAGGATTCTGTTCACTGAACATGCATCACACATGTTACTAGACGAGACCATGGAAGAAGCTGGAAATATCAACTGGAGGTCTGACAAGTGCACCCCAGCTTTCTTTAGTGCACCTACTAATGACAAGTTCCTTAAAAAAAGAAAAATCCAGCATAAAGGCAAAACTAGATGGGATGTCTGGGCAGTAGGAGTAACTGGTACTGTCACAGGCAAGGGGGACACTTGTTCCCCTAGTGTCCCTTCTCAGCCCAATGTTTCTGGGAACTACTACCAGCTAATGGGAGTCAGCCCATAAGATGAAACCAAATAGGCCCCCTAGAACTCTAGACAGTCTCTAGTGTGTTCTCTATTAGGATTTATTCTGTTTGAATGGAGCTGAAAAAAATTTTCTATATTCAAAGTGCTTTTACATCAGAATTAGAAGTGTCCTTAATTGGATTCTGGGATCCAGTGGTCTCTGTGTCAAAGGTCCTAAATATACTATGTGCCAGGAGGCCATGCTCTAGCACAACTCGCACTTTTGCTCCACCAACTGAGTAATTTGTTCTCAAATCTGTCTATGCCAAAGTGTCCTTGTTATTCTAACTATTAAAATTACGTAAGTTGGTGAAATGTGATTGCAAAAAGAGAATCACGATTTCTTTGAAAACTGCACTGACTTCTTCGGAAAGTCTCAATAAAGGCGGCTCCCTAAGAAGCTCTTCATCAGCTGTGGGTGAAACTACTGTTAAAATTGGGGTTGAGGAGACACTAAAACTATAGAAAGATTCTGGATTCAGGTTTCTTCACACACATTTTGGGTTCTTGCTCTGTTTTAAAGAAACTCAAATTGGAAATTGTAGATTGTAAACAACCTTATAAATTGTGGTAATAAAAGGAGTTAACATGTATTGGGCTCTTGCATGTGCCAGATGCTGCCCCTTTACATAGATTATGTCACTGGATCTGTCAAGAACCACAACAGGCAGAAATTTTTATGATTTCTATTGTACTAATAAATCAACTGAGACCCAGAGAGGTTAATGCTAAGTCATTGTTCTGTGTCACATGGTTGGTTAATTTTCTCCCAGGAGAAGTTTTTTTTTTTTTTTTTAAAGATTTTTATTTATTCATGAGATATACAGAGGGAAGCAGAGACACAGGCAGAGAGAGAAGCAGGCTCCTCGAGGGGAGCTCGATGCAGGACTCGATCCCAGGACCCTGGGATCACGACCCGAGCCAAAGGCAGACGCTCAACCACTGAGTCACCCAGGGGTCCCTCCCAGGAGAAAGTTCTGTAACAGTTTGGCTCCATAGCCCATGCATACTCCACTTTTCATGCTTTGTTCCTGGAGGATAAATTCTGAAAGAAAGAAGTTTTTGTAATAACAGTTCTGAGGCAGTTAAATAGGCCAAGATAGTGAATATATGGCCGTGAAGAGAGGTAAGCGGTCAGGAAACCAAGAAACTAGTTTTGCCAAGCTCTTGTCCCGTCTTTTCTGCCCCCTGCTGACTAAGCCTGAAATTATTATTTTTTTCATTCCATTAGTAGAGGCACAACTGTCTCCTGGGAGAGCGTTCAAGGGTTCACTCCAAAACACGTCTGCTGCATTTTGAAAACCTAGCAAAGGCTTGTGGATGCCCTGGCCAGAGCAATTGCCCAGCATTGTTAAATTTGCAGCTGCTCTTACCAGTCATTCTAAATATCAGTATATGGTCAATAAAGTTGTGGGGAGACATCTGCCTGGCTGATAAGTGAGGAAGATTCTAGGCTGCAGACCACCTAAGAGGATGGACACTTATGGGGCTGCTTCAAGCTGTGCCAAATGACCAGATGATAATAGTGGCCACTTAATGAGCACCTGCTAGGTTTGGATACTTTACATGGTGGGAAGGGTAAGGAATTTGCCCAACGCCATGAAGTTCCAGAACTGGAAGGCATGCAAGCCTGATTGATGAGCACTGGCTTTTCCTCTCCCACCACCTCTCTGAAACTCATGGAAGAGCGGGTGTCCCAGTGAGGAGCTGCAGGAGTTACTGTTGGGTGTGGGAGATGTCACCCTGAGAGCCAGGCAAACCCCAAGGTGCTCGGGGGAGAAAGCAGAGAATGGGATCTGGAGCAGGGCTGGGAGGGAAGTCAACCTCTGGACTGGAGTGATGCAGTTTGCCATTTACCACTATTAGGAGGAAAATGCACATTCTTCACGGAAATTTTCACTTACTAATATCAGGTAAACATTTTCCCCCATTGTTAAAATTCTCCTACACTATCATTTTCAATGCCTGCCTAGTACTCTAGAATCAGGAAAGTGAAAGCTCTAGAACCTGGGCTGGTCTGGGGTCAAATTCCAGCTCTGCCATTTCCTGACCATGTGACAAAACTCGGAGTTACCCCTTCACCCCGCTGCCCCCCCCCATGGGGATAATAATAAAACCTGCATTGGGATGATTATATGAGAAAAGGAATTGAAAGCCCTCATCACAGTGCTACATAAATCTTAACTGTTATCATTTCTGGGATGTGTTTAACCAACTCCCTATTCTCCAACATTTGGGTTTTTCAGGCTTTCAAAATTATGAATAAGATGCAATGGACATGATTAGGGATAAATCTTTGTGTTCCTCTGTGACTATGTCTTGATGTGAAAATCCTGAACCAAGAAGTAGGCAAAATTGTATGTATTTGATACATACTGTCAAACTACTCTTCAGGAGATGTATATTGATTTATAATTAGTTTGATGACCCCTGAAGGAAGCTGGCTATGAGGCCAGGAATCAATGATGAGTTCTAAGTCAGGAAACAAGGAACAACCCACACTTGAACACTGGCCTCAGAATGTGAGACCTGCCAAGTCCCAGACAGGTCTGCTGACCTCTCCTCCGTTGATCTCAGGTCACCTGCCACAGGGATGAACCTGAGAGGATGTGAGGGGTGTTAGCTGACACTGAATTGAAGGAGAGATGGACAGAAGGGGTCAGGAGATATTGGGAAGAGCCTTAGCAGATCAATAGTAGTAAATCCCATGTTGGGTTACTTTAGTGTATTACTAATTAACTGCCAAGTATTATTTATACATTTTAATTTAGATCCTGCCTTAAAGTCATAATTAACTCATGTTAACAGCATATGTGTGTGATTTTGTGGTATGTAGAATAATACATTGAACTGTCACAGTACAATTATCCTTTATTCACTTCTAATATTCTTCTTTAGTAGAAATGATGGTGGCAATAGGCAGTAGGGTATTTTAAGGTCCTTTAATCATCAGTTATTGGTCCTCCAATTTTAGTTTTCAATCTTATTGGCTCCTGGAATCCATATGTCTAAGAGCTAGTGCCCAGGTAACACATAATCCAGTCTTTAAGCCTTCATTTATCCTACCAATATTCAGTGAGTGGCTGACTACTGCATGTGAGTCCTTTGACTCAAAAGGCTGGTGGTCTTTGGGTCCAATATTAGGGTAACACCATGCAGTCTGCAACACTATCAGCTCTGGGGGTGACAGGCTCTAAGGGGTGGAGGGCGGGGGAATCACAGTCCATCAGACGGTTCTTGACTTCCCTTAATATAGACGCCACTTCTTCTAGAAATTGTTTAACTCATTATTAAATACTGGAGCTCATGAGGAAATAAAATTCGCAATAACAAACACCTCCTCACAGTGGCAAAACACATACTTCAGCAATTAAAAGGACAAAATAAGAACTGATAGGAGTGGAGGTGAAATATCCCAGATACCAAGATTTATAACTGTGCGTGGAAGAAATTGGCTATAGGCTTTAAAAAGATATTTATTAAGCAATTGTTTGGTTTAGGACACCCAAAGGAAGGAAAACCAGTGTCTAATTTCATAAGACATGACAGCTATAGAGCGAACACTTTAACATTCACAAAAACCTTAAATAAAAAGAATCACAAATCAAAATATCATTAGTGACGTTTATGACACGCTGTTAACAACACAAATCAACAAAGCTGTAAATGCCACAATACCTAAAATACAGCAGGTATCGGTGAAATAGGAGACTATGCTGTTTGGATATATTTATCTGAGCCAGTGCTCTCTAGGCTACTACACCTGCAATGCTCGAAGTGTTTTACGTGAACGTTTCTGTTGTTTGAGCCAGAGAAATGCTTGGGCTTGAGATGTTAAAAATCATAGAAAATCTTTCAAGCTGTTCTCTCCCAAATGCTTTCTGTGGGGCGGAAGGTAGAGGATGGGTGTGGGGAGACTTCTTTTGGGAGGAACATCTGTCAACATTTTGGCAAAACCTTCTGAGCAGTTATGTGAGGCCTGTCTTCTGAGGGCTTTCCCAGTTTGCCAGCTTTGGGGTTACTCAGTAGTCCCTCGTGCAATGGGTGTACTACGTCATAGCATAAAATGTTAATTGGAATTCCAGCAAATATCCGGGCAACTGGGAGGGCCATAGGCATGACAGTTTTTTTTTTTCTTTTTTTCAGGATGATAATTCTCTCAACTAATGTGGCTAGCTTCTAACACCTGGCAAGAGTTTGCATTCGGAGGGGAAAACACAAAATAAGCCGTATGCAAACGTCCTCCCTCACCCGCTTCAAACTTAGATGACTGCCAAGAATGAACATGACTGAATTCATCTAACATGAATAAATAAATGTCGTGAACTTAAACTGGCCAGCATTTGCCGCCGAAATGTGGCTTTCTGTTGATTTTGACTCGAAGCTCATTCTCTAGATACAAATTGTGTTATCAATTCCCTGAATTAACATCGGTTACTAGTCAGCTAGTCAAGTTATACTTACAGAGATCCTGGCCAGTGTTGCAATTTAAATTGCAAAGAAATCATAGGAGGATCATTAGATACCCATTATCTTTATCATAATGACATTATTTACATTACATACAGTGTTTCTGAAAGCAGAAAGCTCTATGCTAGTCATTTAGACAATATGAGAAAAAACTCTGAAATATGTATATATGTATGTCACATTTTAAAGATGTACACAATGTGTTTTTAAAAGACAAGTGAGTCTTTTCAGGCACCAGTCTTGCAAAAAGTCTCACAGATTGGGTTGTTTTTTTTTGTTGTTGTTGTTGTTTTTTTTTAACAAAGTTCAAGTATATCAATAAATTTGAAATATCAATAAATTAAAAGTCATAGCTAAAACTGCCAATTTCAACTAGTAATTGTAAATTGTAATGGTTTCTGCCTCTTTTTTAAAAAAAAGCATTAGAATGAAAAAGCAGGAGTTTCAAGTCAAATCCCATCTGTACGACTTTCACTGCAATAAAAGGTTGACTATAAAGAAACGGTTTCCAAGGTCTGACCAGTCACCAGAAGTGTCTCCAAATATGATTACCACAAAACTACAATTTTAAATAATTCATGACAAGAAGGTTTTCTTTAAAGAAATCATTTAAAAGTTCTTATTCATGTAACAGTCACTTGGTGTAACGAAAAAGACCCAACACTTGATTCTGTGACCTGGGATAAGATGTGGTGACAGATACCTCATTGCTGATGTTACCAGGACAATGGAAACATAAATTACAGATGAAACCAGTTCCTTTACTTTCCTCACCTTAACAAAGAAAACTGCGAGTGTCTTTACCACTAGCAAACACACTAATCACATCTACAAATTCGGCTGGTTTGTGTAGGAACAGCCCATTTTGAATTTATTTTGAGCTGAATGCACAACAATAGGGGAAGATGAACAGTCCCTTAAAATGCTGGAGAATAACTTGATCCAGTGTCAACTGGAAATGTTTATTTCATAACGTATTTATTAGTTACCTACTGCAGGATAACACAGAAGCGATCATGAGCTCACCAAGGATAAAATCCTTGGCTTATTAGTCTCTAGAGCTTGGAATGTACCACACACATACTATATGTTGGGGAATGATGGGCTTTTGGAAACAGTTTTCCTCAGTGTAAGCTCCTCTTTCCCCCGAGTCTTAATTTATGGAATATGATGATACAAAGATGTTATAAACAATAACAAGGCCATGATATAAGAGGGCAAACTCAAGACCCACTTCTCTAAATATTATCTCTGAGTTCTCTCACCAACACCAGTGAAGGACGCTGGTGCTCCTTGCTATGTGGACCACGCCCTGTAAGTGAATTAGGCTGAGACTATAGACCCGAACCCACAAGAAAGGGGGAGATTATTGAATAGGTTGGCAACTAATTAAAAGTTAGGGTTGGTATTGTCCAAAGCAATCAACTATGTGATGGAAGTCAAGCCTTCTTTGCTTGTTTTCTCTCCAGTAGGGTATACTTGTAGACCAAAACTCTAAGGTTTCAGAGAGTCAATGATCTCTTTGAGATCTGCTGGACCCTATTTAGGAAAACAATGCTGAATAACCTAATTAGTATCTCACCGGCTTAAATGAATGAGAGCATTTTTAAAAATCCTCTTGCACTCCCAAGAATTAACTGAATTATCAATCTGCTAAAGTTCCGAATTATATTTTTCAATTTTCTAAGATGAATCGTCAATTATTTCAGCATAATAATCTTTACTTTTGGGAGGGGAGAAAATCGATCATGGGAATAATTTCCCCAACCGGTTCATTCAGTTCCATAGTTTACCCAAAAGCTTTGTGTAGGAATTGCTTATGTGACTTAATATTATGCAGGATTGTGAAGAAATCATTTTTGGAATAATATATTTAATAATGCAAAGAGTTGACTCTGGGGGAAGCAATGTCAATACGAATGAAAATTTTAGTTTTATGACCAAAATGTTCAATATTTAGCTGAAGGTGTGTAATCATTCATAAGTGTGACTCAGAGGGAGGCTGGGTATCCAAGTAAACATATCTATCAGATAAGCAGTGGGATGTAAATAGCAAAACTAATTTGGAAACAGGATACGGCAAAGGCATTTTGAAATAAATGGCTATAAGATTTTTTTTAAAGTTTCAAATATCAATAAGCAGTAGCAGTTAAGGAATTCTGAATTTTTCACCATTTGACAAATGTCTATGTTCGCTACAGTCCTGTAAGCTTTCCAGAGTAAGTTATGGATTACTCTTTTATTCACAAAGCAAAGCCTTAGGATTGGCTTAAGTATTTTTGTTAAGCCAAATAAGGCAGTTTGTGATTTTCTATAACGTTTATAAAGTCTCATTTCCTGAATATTAAACACATGTAATTCAACCTAATTTAAAATTTCATCTTATATTTCATATCCATTTTCTTCCAAGCATGAAGAATGGGGCATTTAGGCATAATTTTGAGGATTTAGCATGCTAACATTCTACTAAGTTTACTATAAAAAAAATTTCAGGGAATGAACTCATTATTTGTAAACATTTTTTATAAGATTAACAATAATTTTACATATACTCTAGAGCTGCACTGTCCAAGATGGTGACCGTTAACCATATTTGGTTATTGAACACTAGAAAGGTGACTTGTGCAACTTGAAGAACTGAATTTTTTCAAAATTCATTTTAAATTTAAAAATCATCGTGGCTTTAGTTATTGGAAAACACTTAGGTGTGTCTGGACAACTTAGATTTACAAACTCACCCTTTTGTCTGCAAATTTTACAAAACTTAAATACATCAGTTTTACGGGTGAAAACCTCATGCCCAAATTAAGGCATGCTGCAATTGGAAAGAATAAGACAGAGACTCTGTATGGGAAAAAAAATGTGAACTTCTCATTAATAAGTTTTACATTGGTTAAGTACCTCGCATTATATTTCTCTTGGACAGTGCTGATCTGGAGCTATATGAAAATTGCTAGTATCGAAGTTATGTTTTAAATGTTTTAGTTTAATGTCATTCTCTTAATTAATCAAAATTTTTTATCATTATGGAAAAGTAAATCGGATTTAGTATTTACTCAGTAAGAAGTGCCCTAATTGCTCTCCCTGCACATCCTCCTTTCTCCAAATTGCAAAGTCCTTGCTAGCACCAACAGCAGAATGCAAAATCATAGACAGTGAATATGCAGAAATAGTGTACGAGAGCACTGATGAGTGTGCCACCAAATCAAACTGCTCACACACTACAAGTCCTATCTTTTCTTTCCTCCCAAGTGTTTCCATATCTGTGTGTCCCTAATTCCAAAATTAACCTTCAGCCTCCTCCCAAGTCCTGCTGTGCTATGGCTTCTGGTTTAGAACAAGCGATGACTTTGCTCAGCAATGTGCTCGGTCATGTATTAATACTAGACTCTGTCCAGGCCCGAGAACTTTCATCCTTCAGAGTGGAGAGCTTCCTCTGGGAGAAGGGTTCAAATCCCAGAAGCTTGAACACCGCCACCCGGTACTTCTTGGACATGATGTTGTACAGAATGGGATTGATGGCAGCACTGAGGTAGAAGAGGACAAAGGATACCAGGTTGCAGTATTGGCTGATCTGAGCAATCTCCAAGGAGCCGGGCTCGAAGGACTTGGAAAATAAATATCGCCCCACGTGGAAGGGCAGCCAGCAGAGGATGAAAGCAAACACCACGACAGCTAAAAAGACAACGGGAAGAGAGAGTGTGAGTTCAAGAAATGTCGTAGCACGTCACATTCTGTGTTGAAGACGCAGTTTTGTCTTGATTATGTCATTGACTTCAGAGAAACGTTATGTCCTTCGGCTTTTCCTTCGTCCTACTTTTAACCAAGACTGGGTCTGTCTGGCCTAACAGTTCAATCATTTTTATTGAGCTTCCCAATTATTTCTATTTAACAACTATTTGAGTGATTTTGTGACTAGATTGACATATTGACTCAACAATTTATTCACATTATATATAGCCATTTCACATGTGTTGGATACGAACCAAACACATAAGGTGTACAGTGGTTATACTCAGCCACAGCCAGGTATCAGGGTTTCCTGGGGGCACAGATTCCTTGTATGTAATAGAGACTCACAAAATTAGTATCTCTAGGAAGGAGATCAGGACACCTGCTTTTTTCTTTTCTATTCTCTTTTTAAAGTTTCACAGAAGACTGAATATGCAGCTGGGATTCAGAGCCACCGAGAGGGATGGTACTTTGCCACCTACGATAGACATAAGTGAGTCATAAAAGACCATAAAGCCAACTGACATTAATTATCATCCACCCCAGTCTTCATTTTACCCAGGTAGGATAATTTTTGTCCAAGACCTCTGAATTTCTAGATTATTTTTTTTAAATTCAGAAATCAAAGGAAAATAACAAAAGATAATACTTCAGTCCTTGTGCCACTTTAGTGATCCCCTTCATAATTTCAAGGCAGAGGAAAATTCATACCAGTGTTGAGACACCAGTGGGAATAACTAACAGCTTAAAAAGTAAAGTTGGAGGAAATTGTGAAACTTATTCTGAAGACTAAGTTGCATAGTAGCGACTGACTGCCACAGTATCAAGATGAATATTAGAATCCCCTGGAGGGCACTAGCAGGTTTACAATCTGTTAGTCATATTGTGAGAATCACTGGTCTAGAAAATAGCTTTTTTTATGGTCTTTGAAAAAACCGTATCGCTTTAATATACAAAATTCCAGGAACTGTAAAACGACAAATTCAAAATCCGCCTGGAAAGACTTCTAAGAAGCACTAGATCTGCAAGTAACTACAGAATGTTGGACTATCACGAGGAATAATGAAATGTACAGATTCTGGTTTTGAGAAAGCAGATGGAATTACCATTTTGCTCGGATGTGAACACATTTTATATTCACTTGTATCCAACTCAGATACTTCAGTTCATGTAAGTGTAAAATACGCAGCCCACTCCAGTCCTGGTACTGCACCTGGATGTTCTCTGGGGGACCACGTAGCGAGGGCTAGTCAGTCCTGTTAGCTTACACAAGGTTTTTTTTTTTTTTTCTTTTTTCTTTTTCTCATATTGGAAGCCTGCCTACCTTAGCCTAGCCTCGTTTATCCTAGACTCTTCCCCAGGGAGAACTAGGTGCTCACAAAAACAAATGGGGACACAGCCTTGACTTGTCATGCACTTCCTCTCAAAGCTGTATAAAGGGCGGCAGGGGGAACACAAGGGATGCATTTATCTCAAGAAAATGCAGGTCCAGAAAGCACACCACGCTGCTGAAAGAAACGTGAATCATCCCTAACAGAACCATCCTCATTGATCATCTATCTTCCAGGACATTCCCCATTGAGTACTTCCTAGACCCAGACCCAGGACCTGCCCCTGCCCCAACCGTGCACCTGCCTGCTTTTTTTTTTTTTTTTTTTTTTTCTTATTGGAGTTCAATTTGCCAACATAGGGCATCCCTGGGTGGCTCAGAGGTTTAGCGCCTGCCTTCAGCCCGGGGTGGAGACCCGGGGTTGAGTCCCACACTGGGCTCCCTGCGTGGAGCCTGCTTCTCCCTCTGCCCATGTCTCTGCCTCTCTCTCTCTGTCTCTGTGTCTCTCATGAATACATAAATAAAATCTTAAAAAAAAAATAAAGGAAAGCAATTTGCCAGCATATAGCGCAACACCCGGTGCTCATCCCACCAAGGCGCCCCTCAGTGCCCGCCACCCAGTCGCCTGCCTGTTTAATGCAACTTAGGCGGGTCCCCAAAGTGGAAGCCGGGGGCTCGGCCTCCCCTTTACCACTTAGGGACCGCAGTCGGGCTCTGATGAGAAGTCTCAGTTCTGAGGCTGATAACTGCGTTTAAGGCAAACACCTCGAGGGGCATGTTTCCCTGGGTGGGGGAGGAGAGAGCAGGAGCAGGGGGTGAAGGCAGCGCTGGCGCGGGGCTGGGGCCGGGCGGGGAGGCACCTGCGCGCGCCGGGAGCCGGGGCGCGGGGCGCGGGGCGCGGGGCGCGGGGCGCGGGCAGGTGGGCGCGGGCAGGTGCGCGCGGGGCGCGGGCAGGTGGGAGCAGGGCGCGGGGCGCGGGCAGGTGGGCGCGGGGCGCGGGCAGGTGGGCGCGGCGCGGGCACCCACCGAGCATCTTCACCGTCTGCCGGTGGCTCTGGTCGCGCAGCGAGGCCCCCCCCGCCGCGTCGCCGCGGCCCCGCCGCCACAGCTTCCTGCCGATGAGCCCGTAGAGCACCGTGAGGCAGAAGACGGGCAGGAAGAAGAAGACGCTGGACACCCACACCATGGCCGTGAGCAGCCCCGAGCGCACGGCGAACTCGGTGGCGCGGCACTCGCGCGTGTCCCGGGCGTCGGTGCCGTTGTCGCGCTCCACGCCCACCAGCACGAAGATGGGCCCCGCGCTGCACAGGGCCACGGCCCAGATGCCCAGCAGGGCCAGCTTCACGCGGCCCCTGGTCACCAGCACCTTGGCGCGCAGCGGGAAGCAGATGGCGAGGTAGCGCTCGACGCTCAGCGCCGTGATGGTGAGCACCGTGGCGTAGGTGCAGCCCTCGCTCACGAACTGGAAGAGCTTGCACAGCAGGTCGCCGAGCGTCCAGGGCCGGTACTGCCACAGGCGCACCAGGTCGAGCGGCAGGCACAGGAAGATGAGCAGGTCGGAGCAGGCCAGGCTGCACAGGTACAGGTTGGTGGTGGTGCGCAGCTCGCGGAAGCGCCGCACCACCAGCACCGTCAGCAGGTTGCCCGCGACGCCCACGGCGAACAGCGCCACGCAGGTGGCCGTCACGCCCGCCAGCAGCGGCGCGGGGAACAGCGGCGGCAGCCCGGAGTCCCAGCCCGCCCGCGCGGGGCCCTCGGGGGCCGTCGCGTTCCGCATGCCGCGGGGTGGGGGGGGGAGCGGACAGCGGGGCGCGGGGAGCTCGGAGCGGAGAGCCGGGAGCGGGGCGGCCTCGGGGCGGCCTCGGGGCGGCGGGACTGCGAGCCGGCGGCCGCGACGGGCGGCGCAGGGGGACGCGGCGGGGGCGGCGGGGGACACGCGCACACGCGCACGCACCGCCTGCTGGAGAGCGCCCGCCGCCCGCTGCGCAACCCCCCGCACCCCTGCGCCCCCCCCCGCTTACCCCCCACCTACCCCCCCGCAGGCCCCGCCCCCCTGCGCCTCCCGCTGCCCCCCACCTGCGCCCCCGCAGCTCTCGGAGCCTCCCCGGAGCCCCAGCAGCGCGGAGCGGGGCGAGCCGAGCTCCCCGGGCAGCCCTGGGCGCTGTCTGCTTAGGGGGGTCCAGGGGGGCGGGTCGCGCCCGGGGTCCAGGGGGGCGGGTGGCACCCGGGGTCCAGGGGGGCGAGTCGCGCCCGGGGTCCAGGGGGGCGGGTCGCACCGAGGTCCAGGGGGGCGGGTCGCACCGAGGTCCAGGGGGGCGGGTCGCACCGAGGTCCAGGGGGGCGGTCGCACCCGGGGTCCAGGGGGGCGGTCGCACCCGGGGTCCAGGGGGGCGGGTCGCACCCGGGGTGGCGGGGACAGCGCCCTCGGGTTGGAAGGACCCGCGTTCCTCCTCAAGCAGCGGTACCAGTTGGTGAGAGACCCGGTGGGCAGAGGACGCGGGCGTGCCCCGGGGACTTGCAAAAGGGAGCTGGGAGGTCCAAACAAGCCCAGCCCAAGGCCGCACACCCCAACCCCCCTAGTGCTGAGGTTCTGAGCTGAGGGGGAGCCCCGCGCGCACCCGGGAAGAACCTGCGGCGGTTCTAGAGCCCGTCGAATTGAGCAAGAGAGCCAGGGTCGGGGTCGGGGTCGGGGTGGGGGTGGGGGTGGGGGGCGCTTGTCCTCCCCGACAAGGTCAAACAGCGAGTTGGGGCCCCAGGGACGAGACTGGGGGCTCCCTCCGGATTTGGGCTTCTGGGCGTGAAGGGCAAGATGTGTGAATAAATTCTGTTCTGAACTCCGGCCCTTTGTACAGTGCTTCATCTCAGCGGTGGTAGGGGCCTTGCGGAAGAGATTGCTTTGCCTTGTGCAAACCTCGGGATGGGGGCGGGGAAGGAGGAGCCTAAGGAACGGGACCCGGTGAGAGGGTGGGGAAGGCAAAGGAGAAGGAGCGCAGCCTGGGGGGGGGGGGGGAGAAGGAGCCCAGGGTGGGGGGATGGAGAAGGCAAAGGAGAAGGAGCCCAGCCTGGGGGATGGAGAAGGCAAAGGAGAAGGAGCCCAGCCTGGGGGATGGCGCAGGCAAAGGAGAAGGAGCCCAGGCTGGGGTGGGGGAGAAGGCAAAGGAGATGGAGCCCAGGCTTGGGGGATGGAGAAGGCAAAGGAGAAGGAGCCCAGCCTGGAGGATGGAGAAGGCAAAGGAGAAGGAGCCCAGGTTGGGAGATGGAGAAGGCAAAGGAGAAAGAGCCCAGCCTGGGGGATGGGAAGGCAAAGGAGAAGGAGCCCAACCTGGGGGATGGAGAAGGCAAAGGAGAAGGAGCCCAGGCTGGGGGATGGAGAAGGCAAAGGAGAAGGAGCCCAGGCTGGGGGGATGGAGAAGGCAAAGGAGAAGGAGCCCAGCCTGGGGGGTGGCGCGGGGAGGGTGCTCAGTAAACATTTTTTGGAAGCATCATTCAGGGAGATGCATTTGTGTAGCTGTGTTCACATGGGTCACCAACCTTTTTTATCTTAAACAGCGAAGATGTTTTGGGGACCACTTGGAGTGGGTGCCAAGGATGGGGGACACCGCTGGATCTCAATAAAGAAGAGATTGCGGCCGCGATTCCGTTACTGCGGTTGCTGTTAAGGGGCAGGAGCGGTGCCCCGTGGAAAGCCTCGGAGGCCCCTCGCGAGGTGACGCCCCTGGACCGGCCTGCTCGCCCCCTGCCCCCTGCCCCGCGGCCTACGGCGGAGCCTGGCGCCTGCGCATCCCGCCCACCCCGGGCTCTGCGGGCGCGGCCTTGGGATCGGCCGGGAGCGTGTTCAGCACCGCGGCCAGCGACCGGCCTCCGGGCCTCCCTCCCGCGCTCCGGGAGCGCCGGCCCCGCCGCCCCCACCTCTTTCCACCTGCGCCTCAGCACCTGGGGGATTGGTCCCAAGCACAAAGGGCATTAAGCAGCGCACTGAGCCCGCACCTAGTGCATCTCACCTGCCCGTGGCCTAAATGAGAATCCTTCCACCGTGGAGAGGGCTTTCCTGAAGCATTTTAGCGTGTTTGCACATGACTTTGACCCATGTTTTACATCGTCTGCAGCATCTCAACTATTAATGCTTAAAAGTCCACAGAGACCTAGGGGTGGATGTATCTGCACACGCGTGGAAGGTTCCACGTGCATTGAGAGACTGCAAGAGGGAGGTTTGATACAGACAACCTACTAGAGAAAACACGACATAAGTTACCACGAGGGTGTAGGGTGTTCCAGATGTACCAATTGACATTAAAAAGCAAAAAAAAAAAAAAAAAAAAAAAGTTATTTCAGACCACCAGCTACTATTTTCAAAAAGAGCACAACTAGGTCAGGCCACCAGTTGCAGTTGACTTTAACACTTCCCACCCTACTTTATCAGTAGGCCACTAGATCTGTGTGTGCAGACATATCGTTAGTGGGAGAAAATAGACTAGGATAAATAAAAATAGTGTAGGAAGTTATTGTCTAAGAATACAAATCAGAGAAAGACTTTGGGGGCATCTTTGTACTTTAGTTAGGGATAATGCAATAGATGATAGATGGGAAAAAATCTTGTAAAAGATCTATGGTGCTAAAAATTGGGCATGTTGGCTAAAATAGCCAGCTATCCAATTACATTCGATCATTTTCTAAAACACAGACAAATCTGCATTGTGTGGTGAAGAAGACACAAGGGGTAATATTGAAATCGGTCCTTTTATTCACAACACATAATGTTGTATATGAAATTGTCTATAAGCATGTGCTAGGCAGTGGGAACAATAAAATAAATAAAACCCAGACAGGTCTTGTATTTATTTACTTCTAGTCTAGAGAGAAAAATACAGGTAAACAAGCAATTTCAGTACAGTAGGATACATGTATGTGAAGAAGCAGATACAATGAGCTCCACTGAAATCTGGAGAAATGATGAGCTACACAGAGGTTTTAGGGAAGGCTTCTCGGAGAAAGTGGTATCTGAGCTAGATCTTGAAAGGTGAGTCCTGTCAGATTAAGCAGAATATGCTTAACTGGTCAGACGGGGACACAAAGGCACATTGGAGCAAACGAGCCCAGCATGTTTGTCCTTTAAATGGTGTATCATCATGGGTTTATGGATTTTTATATAGGCAATGCATACCAATTAATTACAGTCATTTCTTTTTGTCTTTCTAATGCTCTGATCATCCTGTCTTTGGCCTATGAGATCTTCTTCAAGCTGGTTCCAGAGTCTTTTGACATGACTCACTTAGACTCTGAGAACTTCCTTGCTTTGTGGTACAACAGGGTACTCCTACATCACGTTGTAAATTCCCTACTCTAGACCGGGGGGTGGGGGTGGGTAGCCATTTCTCCAAGAATTTCTGGTACCTTGTATTGGGGAGTGGCATTTAGAGACCTAAGCTTGGACAGTAGAGGTGATTATTGCTCCCAGAGCATTATGGACCAGACCCTGTCTATGGACAGAGCTAAAACGTGTTTTTTAAAAAATTATGTGATGATAATGATGATGATACGTAGATGAATCAAAAATACCTTTATTAGGGCTCCTGGGGGGCTCCGTTGATTAAGCATCTGTCTTCAGCTGGGGTCAAGATCCCAGGGTCCTGGGATTGAGCCCCACATTGTGCTCCCTGCTCCGTGGGGACCCTGCTTCTCTCTCTCCTTCTGCCTGCTGCTCTCCTTGCTTGTACTCTCTCTCTCTCTCTGTGTGTGTGTGTCAAATAAATAAAATCTTTAAGGAAAACAGCAAAAACCCCAACCCCCCCAAAAGTATCCTCATCAAGTGATTAAAATTAATATCACCCATGTGATACTCTGGGAAGAACATAAGGTCACTTATATAGTAGTCTACCTAGGAATGTACAACCTCAATCTAATCAAAGGAACATCAGACAAATTCAAAATGAGGAATATTCTATTCTAAAAATTCTTCCCAGAAGTAAATTTTCTATAAAGCAAAGAAATACTGAGAAAATGTTCCAAACTAAAGGAGTTCAAAGAGGTGTAAACTCTGACTGTAATTCCTGATTCTAGACTGGATCCTAAGCTGGAGGAAAAGACCACAATGAAGGACGATATTGGGTCAATTGACAAACTTGGAATATGGCATGTAGATTAAATGGAAGTATTGAATCAGTGTTAAGTTTACTGAAGTTAGTAATTATGTGAAAGAAAATATCCTTATTCTCAAAAATATACACTCAACCATGATTTATGCACATTTCTGAAAAATAATTACATGTGTGTAAATAAAGCAAATGGAATGAAATGATAGTAAATGAAGAAATGGGTTAAAAGATTTTCTTTGTATTATTTTTACAACTTTAATTTTGAAATTATTTCCATATAAAAATTAGGAAGTCATAAATTTATAGATACTTCAATTTCCAATCATTTTCTCAATTTCTTTGATTTTCTATTTACGCTGACCATCCTGGTTTCTAATAACATAAGCATAATCATTTATTATATTTGCTAAATGATTTCAAGCTGGTAACATCAGCATTACCACTAATAGTTACCTTGACAACTAAAGTTTGAGATTTTTTTGCAGTTCTCTTTTGTCCTTGGAATATATATCCCTCTAAGTTACATAGCTACTATGTTCTAAAATTACTTGAAATAATGTTTTTCTATGTGTGGTTATGGTTAGATTTATTTGTTTCATTTACTCTCCATTTTAGCATTATTATTATTGTTTAAAGATTTTATTTACCAATTTGAGAGAGTGAGCAAACAAGAGAAAGAGAAAAAGCACTGAGGGGGGCACTTGACGGGATGAGCACTGGGTGTTATTCTGTATGTTGGTAAATTGAACACCAATAAAAATAAATTTATTATAAAAAAAAAGAGAAAGAGAAAAGACACACACACACACACACACACACACACACACACACACATACACGAGTCGGGGAGGGGCAGAGGGCAAGGGAGAAGCAGATTCTTCTGCTGAGCAGGGAGCTGAACTCCAGGCTCCATCCCAGGACCCAGGGATCATGATCTGAGCCCAAGGCAGATGCTTAACCACCTGAGCCATCCAGGTGCTCCAGTTTTAGTGTTATTTTAAAATTCAAATTTTATTTTATTTTTTAATGTAAACTTTATGCCCAAAGTGGGGCTCGAGATCAAGAGTCTCATGCTCTACCAACTGAGCCAGTCAGGTGCCCTAAACCTTACTTTTTAATATGTAAAACATTTCTATGATTTTACAATTAAAAACAAAGCATGGTCCTAAATTTAAAACTTCAAACCAAATAATATTCAGGAAAATGTTACTTCTTTCTACTCCTTAATAGACACCATTTAAAAATTTAGCTTCCTGTCTTGTGTGTGTTTCTGTAAGAGTGTGTGTGTGTATGTGTGAAGCCTCATAAAAGTTATACTATATACATTGTTTACTATCTTGATTTTTTTGTAACGTTACATCCTAGAGTTCTCTCATATCAATACTTTTAAAAATAGTTTTATCCATCTTGAGAAAGTTACATAATTCCCATTACAGAGATGTACTTTCATTCTTCCAGTGTTTTACTATTTTTATTTGTATGTTTTGATAATCTTTTACTGCTATAAATAATGCTGCATATATCACTTTTATGTCTAAAGGTATACTACAGAATAATATAAAATGAAATTAGTCTAATAACAGAAGAAATGGCACATAGCACACGTAGCTTATGGAATAGCACAAATAAAGTGTGGAGAGGCAGTCTATAGCACCTGAATATTGATTCTGAGCCCTGAAAACACATATGGAAATTTAGTATAAAATAACAAGTATAACATTACATTTTTAGAAGTGGGATTGTTGAATCAAAAAATAAAAGTATCTGTAGTTTCATTATACTGTAGTCCCTCATTATACATTCAAAGACCCCCAGTGGTTACCTGCACCTGGGGGGTAGTACTGAACTCTATATATACTATGTTTTGTCTTATACATACATACATACCTATGATAAAGCTGAGTTCATAAGCTAGGCACAGTAAAAGTAACAATTACTACTAACAAAATTAAACAATTATAACAATATACAGTAAAAATTACATGAATGTGGTCTCTCTCAAAATATTACACTCCCACTCGTCTTGCAATGACAGGAAATGATAAAATGCCTATGTGATGAGATGAAGTGAGGGGAATGAGGTGGGCATGGTGACGTAGCGTTAGGCTACTATTGACCTTCTGCCAATACTCAGATCATCTGCCATGGACCACAGTTCACTGTGGGTAACTGAACTGGCAGGAAGTGACACTGTGGATAATGGGGGAAGCCTGTGTATCACCACATTTCTCTCCATGCGGTTGAACCAAATTGTATCTCCATGAACAATGAATAAGAGGGCTTGGTTTCTCCTAACCCTTACAACAGTTTTATCAACTATTAGATTTTTGCCAGTTTGTTAGATGAGAAATGGTTTCTCCATGTGTTTTTAATTTACATTCTTTTATTACGAGTGAGGTCAAACATCTTTTAATATGTTCAGGGTTTATTTGCCTTCCTTTTCATATGAGCTTGTAGGCTATGGCTTTTGCTCATTTTTCTATTGAATTGTTGTTTTATTTGGGGTGCATGGGTGGCTCAGTCTGTTGAGCATTGGACTCTTGATTTCTGCTCAGGTCATGATCTCAAACTCATGAGATCGAGCCTCCAGTAGGGCTCTACAACAGGCATGGAGCCTGCCTAAGATTCTCTCTCTCCCTCTCTCTCTGCCCCTGCTCCATCCCTCTCCTTCTATAAAAAATAAAATAAAATAAAATAAAATAAAATAAAATAAAATAAAATAAAATAAATTTTTAGGGGCTCTTTTTGTGCCAGGGAGACATCTCTTAGAAATAATAAAAATTGAAAATATTTTCTCCTGTCATTCATTTTTCTTCTTAATATTACTTACAGGGTTTTTATTTTGACATTGAAAAGTTAAAAATTTTGATGCCATCAAGTTTGTCTTTTTGTTATTGCTTCTGGATTTTGAATTATACTTATAAAATACAATATGTTTTATTAAACATAGCATATATAATATGTATAACAGCTTTACTCATTGCCAATTTGTGAAGGAATTCATCCACATTTTGTTCCATTGTTTTGTGCTCTTGTTTTTTATTTAACACTTTATATTTCTGATGCACTTGCAATTTATCCTGGTACGTGAAGTGATATATGGATCGAATTTTATCTTTTGCAAATGATTATCCAGTTGTTTCATCATTGTTTATTAAAAATTCCACCTTATTCTGATAATTTGAGTGACTCCTCTATAGGATATAAAATTTCTCTATGTATTTTCAGAGTTGAGACTCAACACTTGGACATTGGATATTGCCTCTGCGTGATTCATTTGTGCTCTTCAATAAATTGTGTACTGTCATGTGCCATTGCTTCTTTCAGCAAAATATAATTGTATATTATTTTTTAGCATTTTGCTTGATTATATCTTATGTCCTGTATTAATTAAAACTAGAATTGGATACTGCAGGAAATTAAAAAGAGAGAGAGAGAGACTGAAACATGATTCAAGTTCGTGAATTTATTTATTTTTTCTAAAAGAAATCAGAATATAGGATGTGCAGGGCTGGTATGATGTGATCAGGAATAGTGCTCCTTCTGCCTTTCTGTTCTATCATACTTCATGAGTATATTGACTTTTCACTATCAAGACTGCTTCCTGGTTCAAAATTGCTACTGGAACTATAGTCATTCAAATGAGTTCTAGGTGATAAAAGTAGAAGAGAAGAGAAGGAATTTCTTAGAAGCTCAAATCAAACACTCTAACTTATATCACTTTGGCTAAATTCTCTTCAGGGGAGGCTGGGAACTATGTTTATAGTAGGACACATTATCACTCCCAAGGTTCTAGATTTGGATATACAACTCACATTCAATCTCTGTCATATTTCCCTGCCAGGTTGTAATTTGAGAACAAAAATATTTCTTTCCTCAAATGGCCCATAAAATTTAGTATATAGTACCTTACAGGTGGAAGATAATTTAAAATAAACATTGAGTGATTTGATTAAATTTCTATTTCATTCGAAATCATCTATATAAACATAGGACACATAAGAAGACTCATAATGAGATTTCTGTGTTACATTGTACCTTTAATAAAAATACAAAATTTATTTTCACATTTCATTCAAGTCTTGTACATAATATACTAATAATTTGGCTTCATCACTTACTTTTTCTATCATATCATGCAACCTCTTTTGAAGCATATCACATACATATTTCAAACTAAGAAATACACTCTTCAGATGGGCAAGCTATAAGAATCCATATTTAATATCAAGTACATCAATAGAGGAGAAAAATTGCATTTCTACAAAAAATGCAATCTTAGCATTCAGGCACCTAAAAAGCATTTTCTAGCTAGTAAATGAGATGCATTACCATGAATGATCACTATAAATAATTAAATGATTATGCATTTTAGAAATTCAGTTAAAATATTTATGCTTTTCTGATTGTAGAAATAACATGTATTGCTTAACAACTCAAACATGTTAGAAAGTCCCAGGTATCCATCTCTTTCCAAATTTCTCCCATAGAGATTCCAGTGAGACTCCATATTTTCTGTTGGTACTCATACAACTGGTTTTTACATATGATGTTAAGCATTATGACTTTCACCATGGTCATTTCAAACATAATACCAAAATATATCTATTAAATTTATCAGAGTTTACATTGGTTTATAATTTTAATTATAAATTATTTTAAAATTTAATTTATAAATTTATTTATAACTTAATTAGTTATGCAAAGCTTATTAAACCATGCTCACACTGGTTTATGTGTCATTATTTAATATCCTATTGTTATGGAAGAAGAGTATTCAGCTCTTTTACATTGTTAATCCTTGCATTACCTGTATTCAGAGACCTACACATATAACTTTTTCATCTTCCAAATACAATCTCAGTGTAATTTTGGGTTAGATCTGTCTTTAGCACTCATATTTTATGCTGATATAGATTTTTCTAAATCCAAACCACTTAAGATAACATTCTCCTTTATTGAGCCACATTTTGTTTTCCTTGCCTGTGCAACTGAAAAGTATGGATTTGCCATTAATAGAGATAGGGAAGATTGGAAGTAGAATAGGTTTTGAAGGAAAGATTAAGAGCTTAATTTTGGATGTGCAAAGTTAGAGAAGCTTACTAGAAATTTAAAAAGACAACTTAAGAAGGGAGTTGGATATACTGGTATGGAGTTCAGGGCTGGAGATAGAAATCTGGGAATAGTCAGCAATAGGTAGCTTTTAAAGTCAAGATGCCAGGTGAGATAACCTAGATAAGCTAGAAAAGAGAAGAGGTCTAAGGGCCTTCAGATTTGGAGTTCTTCAACTTTTAGAGATAGGAGATCATGAGAAGGAACTAGCAAAAAATACTCACAAATGGTCAGTAAATTAAAAATTACAACTTTGGAGGATGTGGTGTTCTAGAAGACAATTGAAGAAAGCATATCCAGGAAGGAGTGCCAATTGTATCCGATGCTTCCATGGGCCAAGTAAAATGAGAATTGATTACTATATTTAGCAACATGGAGGTAATTGTTAATCGATGATCCTGGTGGCACGTTGAGGATGAACCTACTTAGTTCAAGTAAGTAAGAGAAAATACTCTGGAGACAGTGAGTATAATTTCCAAAGAGTTTTATTATAAAGGGAAGGAAACCAATGGAGTGGTAGGTAAAGGAAGGTGTGGGTCCAGGGAATTTCTTTCTAAAGCTGTGATAAGTGGCAGTAGTTTGTGTACTGTTGGGAATAACATGCTCTAAAGGGGAAACTTGAAAGTGTGATAAAAAATGAAGAAAAAGAAAGAAGAATGGCTGGAGTGGTGTTTCTAAGAGGGCTTGGACCTAGTGCTCAAGCAAAAGGGATGGCTTTAGGGGGAGAGTGGTTAGTTTACCTCCAGGATCAGGAGACACTACAGATGTGGGAGAATAGGTAGATAGGCAAGGTGAGGCTCATGGGAAGTCTTTGATAGCTTCCATTTCCTCAGCAATACGGAAAGCAAGGGCAACAGTGGAGAGTGGGTGGGGAAGGAGGTAGAGGAGGTTGGAGGAAAGAGATGCGAGCATGAGGGAGTTGTCTAAGAAAGCAGGAAAGTGAACACAAGACGGTAATATCCTCTGATTGCTGGGCAGCCGGAAGGGCCTACCTGAGGTTAATGATGATGAATTTTAAAAGACATCCATCAACATGACTCTTTTCCCATCTTTATGTTCAGCTGTGCTGGTACAGTAATGGAGTGGAAGGAATTTAATTTAACCCAGGTTATGATTTTGTTCAGGACAGATGAGAAAGCATAAAAGGGACAAAGAAGAGGAGGTTCTCTCCAAGGAATTGATTAGAACTATTGACCGTTGAGTTTAAGCTGAAGGAAAGAAGAAAGTACATGAAGATGGTAAGGAACTGAGAAGATGATTAGATCAGTGAATTGTCTCTGTTTCCAGGCTGTCAAAATTTCCCAAGATGTGTCCTAGTGTAGTTATTTCTCCATTCATTACACTTCATGATTTTTTGGCTTTTCAATTTAGGTTCTTCAGTTCTGGAAAGTGCTACTGAATTACTTTTTTGTTATTTACCTCCCCCTCCACTTCCTGTAGTCTCCTTCTTAAGATTCTTGTTACTCATATACTGGACCTCCTAAAGAATTTTTTTTTCTTTCTCATTCTTATTTCATGAATGAAATGTCATCCCATAGTGCCCTGGGAATACTAATTAGAATTTTTGGAAATTTTCTTTTGCTCCCACGCTTTGTTTTTCAGAATTCTTATATTCCAATATGATGAAACCCTATGCACCCATCCTCCACCTTCAAATTTTGCCAATTTTGTTTCACCTATTCCATTTACTTTTGCATATGTATCTTTTAATACAAAACAAAATGCAAAATCAAATGACAATAGGGGAAGTATTGCACTATGATTCAAACATACAAAGAAATTTAAGAGAGTGAGAGAACCAATGGAGGAAGGGAGCCCTAGGAGAAGTGGGTTATAGGAAACCACCTCTGAGAGGTGTGAATAGAGACCTCTTGGACTCTAAATGTATTTGTGAGTTTTTAGAGGCAATATTTTATTCTTTTAGGTAATTGACTGTAATGCCCATTATTTTAGACAGCGGGGAAAAATGACAAACCTACATATGACACTATATAGGGCAGCCTGGGTGGTTCAGCGGTTTAGCACTTGCCTTCAGCCCAGGGTGTGATTCCGGAGACCCAGGGTCGAGTCCCACATCGGGCTCCCTGCATGGAGCCTGCTTCTCCCTCTGCCTATGTCTCTGCCTCTCTCTCTCTCTCTCTGTGCCTCTCACGAATAAATAAATAAATAAATAAATAAATAAATAAATAAATAAATCTAAAAAAAAAGCCCACTATATATACTTGTATATATATATGCATTAAATTTATAATAACAGCATATATAACACGAACTTCAATTCCTCTATTTTCTTAAACAGGAAAAAGTTTAACCATGAAATGTGTATTCTAAGGGTAAGATTTGGATGACAGAGTTTCCCTCTGTGCAATCTCTGTTCTGAAGGCTCCCTTAGCTGCTTTTCCAGATGATGTTCTGAAGTCTCCCTTAGCTGCTTTTTGGCCCTGCCTGGGAGAAAAATAAGAAATTATTCTTGAGAAGACATTCCTGTAGCCCTATTCCCCACAGCTCCCCCGAATGATCCCTTCTTCTTCTTTGCTTTCAGCCTTTTGCGCCATGAGATCCATCAGTACCGACACTGCGGTGTGATGGACACTGGAGGCCCAGTCTGATGAAGTGGATGTGCCGAGTGATGCATAATTCAACTGATTTGGCTCAACTTTAAGCCATTTATTAGGTTCTTTCAGTCATTAGACTTCTCCTCTGGGTCCTTTTGTCTCTTATTGTGCTAAAATACACTATATGTGTGTATATACGTATGTGTACTTTTCGAATCATTTTTGAGTGTCCAGTTCAGGGACATTAAGCACATTGTCTTTGTTGTGCAACCATCACCACCATCGATCTTCAGAACTTTTTTCATCTTCCTAAACTGAAATTCTATAACCCATTAAAGGACTCCCTATTTCCCCTTCTCCCGAGCACCTGACAGACACCATTTGCTTTCTATCTCTATGAATTTGACTACCCTGGTAACTCATATTGTAATACAACAATGTTCTTTTATGTTGTTCTTTTATGACCGGATTATTTCACTTAGCATAATGTCCTTGAGGCCATTTATGTTGTAGTATGTGCCAGAACTCCCTGCCTTTTCAAGGCTGAATAATATTCTATTGTGTGTATATACCACATTTTGCTTCTTTCTTTGTCTCTCAATAGACATTTGAGTTGCTTCCACCTTTTGACTATGGCAAATAATGCTGCTAGGAGTATTGGTGTACAAATAACTGTTTGAGTCCCTGCCTTTAATTCTTTAAGGATATACCTGGAAGTGATATTGCTGGATCAGATGGCTGTTTTTATTTGTTTGAGAAAATGCCATATGGTTTTCCTTAGCATCCACACCATTGTGCCTTCCTACCAGCAGTACGTAGGGTTCCAACATCTCCACAGCCCTGCCAACACTTATTCTCTGTTTTTAGTTTGTTTTTCTATTTTGTAATAGACATCCTAATGGGTGTGAAGTGGTTTGTCATTGTGGTTTTCATTTGCCTTCCCTTAACGATTAGTGACGCTGAGCATCTTTTCACATGCTCATCAGCCCTTGTATATCTTTGGAGAAATGTCTATTGAGTTCTTTGTCCATTTTTTAATGAAGTGGTTTGTTCTTCTATTGCTGAGTTGCCCCTTTGACTCTTGAGATTGTGTTTAGTCTTACTAATTTATCTTCTAATGATTCTAATAGCACAGAAAATAAAGGGAAAGATGAAAAGTTAGTAAAGAAAGTAGTATTCCATTTTAATGGATGTGATCATTACATCCGGTTCTAAAAAAGCAAGGCAATTTCAAAGCCACAACAGATGGTGCACAGCAATTGTACTTTACTGATGGAGTTATAACAAATTCCATTAAATTAAAAATTCCACTTAGCAGATGCCTTCAACAGTTGTTATCCACTCTGAAGCTAATTTCTGTAGTAAAGACATTGTTCTTTTGGAGTTTCTTATTTGTAGTGTTTGGATCTTTGAAATTTGAGATTTTGAGATTTTCTGCAATACACTCTATTAGTATTTTGGTGGTAGTTCATTGCCGAAGAGTTGAAGGGCAAGAGGATAGAGGGATGAAGATTACTTTCATCTCTGACAAAAAGGCACAATGGATGTGGGGTATTAATAAAGTAGAGAAGATTAGTAAATCAGATATGATTGTATGAGTTTCTCTATAAAAATCAACAATACCTCCTGAAGCTGTTTTTGCTATAGATTATAATACACATTAATTTTAATAGAAGCTAAATACTATGTTATTTTTATCTCCTCAAGCTCACTAAAATAGGATTCTATTTATAGTTCAAATTTTCTAAAAATTAGTAATTACTTAATAAAACTGGTGAAGAATACAAACAAGCCTATGACTACTTGGGTAATTCAGTTTTATTATGTCAAAATGTTATTTAATATGAAATTAAAATGATACATTAAAATATTTCATTCTGTAAAGTCTTGCCAAATGCTTTAGAAGGTAGAAATTTCCTTTGAGCAAATCAGGGAACATTCCTTTTAGGAACCCTAATGAGGAAAGAAAACATGGGATTGTAAATAGTGCAGAAGACTACAAAGAATATCATCCAGTCTATATTGTCTACTGGGCATTTATTACTGGAGTACTCATCACCATTTTTAAAAAATATTTTATTTATTTATTTGGGAGAGAGAGCATGAGCTCTCAGAGAGGGAGAGAGGGTAGGGATAATCAGACTCCCCATTGAGTGGGGAGCCTCATGTGGGTGCTTGATCCTAGGACCCCAGGATCATGACTTGAGCCAAAGGCAGATGGTTAACAGACTGAGCCACCCAGGTGCTCCCACTCATCATCATTTCAAGCTCATTGTGGTCTAAAGGAAATTCAACATCTCCAACCTGCTGGATGTTCCTAATATCCATCCCTCATCTCCATTCCTAATTGCCAGCACCTAAGTCCAGCCCACCATTCGACAACCATGCAGGCAGCAAGTTTTTCCCAGTTGCATTAATCACAGAGTTTGGTTAAACTGAACTTTCTTAAATGTTGCTTTCATCTTGTACTCTTCCTATGTAAACCATTTGTAATGGCTCATTCTTTAATTTCACATCAAGACTTTCAAACTCTGGCCCTTTCAAGTTCTCGTAATTTGGCCTTTCCCTGCATATCCAACAAGATGTGTTCTTGCCCACGATGTGCCATATCTATAGGCCTCTTCCGTCACTGTCCTGACTCTTGCTGCCTTTTGCCCCTGGCTTCTCTCTGCAAATCCTCACCATTGGAGTGCTGACCCATTTTTCACTCTCAATTCCTATGTCCCTTAAAATTTGAACTTCTCAGTTTACTTCCTAATTATACACTGTTTCTGTGATTTCATACCTGTGAGTCACCTCTTCAGTTACATTATAAACTTCTTGAAGTGTTTCATAGGAACCCCAGTTAGTTCAGATGTGGCCCCAGATATTTCTCACTATTTCCCCTGCTAATGCCCTGGTTTGAACTTCCGTAATCCCCCACCAAAATGGCTTCAACAGCCAAAAGACTTATCTCCTTCTGTTTATTCCTCCCATTCCACAATTCATTTGTCATCTGCTCCCAGTGATCTTTTGAAAATGCAAATCTAATCTTGATACTCCCTTGTTTAAAGCCATTCACATGTGTCCCCCTTATTCTTAGACTGGCTTGTTTTTCCAGGATCTCTTGGAAGATAGATTTCCCTAAAATACAGATTTCAGATTGGAAATCTCTTCTTACTCTTACTCTCTGTGACCCAGATAGAGTGACTGTCTCTCAGTTCCTCTCACGGTCGGCTGGTTTTCCACACTTGTAAAGACCTCTGTTTTTTTCCTTCTGTTCCACTGTTAATTTTGTATTCATTTATGTGATTATTTGTTTAACTTCTATCTCCTACACTAGAATGAAAGGCTTCGTTGAACAGGGCTCAGGTCTTTAGTGAGTCATTACGGCCTGGGACTTACTAGATGCTTAATAAATATTTGTTTAAATGAATGAGTGCACTTTTTATGTTTAGACAAACCTCTCCAAACCTTGGGCTTTGCTTTGGATCTCAGTAAACACTACTGTCACCCCAGAACAAAGAAAGAGTTCAGAACGATTCAGACTTATTTAATTGACTAATTATTTCAGATGACATTCATTTTAAACTGATTATATATTGGCAATGTCCCAATCACATACAGACATTCTCTGGCATGCAGTTATATAATAGAAATAGGTACGTAAAATGTACTAGTAATTGCTGGAGTCACGGTGTGCTGGTAAGTGTTTAACAACCAGATCTTCAGGTGGGGAAAAAATCCAACAACCTCTGTTTGGAATGTTTGCCGATCCCTGTGGTATAGCTATACCCACCATGCTCAGTTTTATACTACCTAGGCCACTGAACACAGTTTGAAAGAAATGCTAGCAATCAACCCGTGTAAGTCAGTAAAAACCGGATCTAGTACACCCCTGGCTGGAACACTATATAAGCAGCGTGACTGTTGGGAAAGTCAGTGATTTGATTTTATGTGGGTATGTTATGGGGATCCGGGTTTTTCAATTTGGAAAAATCACATGGGCAATTGGTAAAATATATCTAATCATGTAACTATGGTTGATAAACCTAGGTTTCATCCTGTTGTTGTCAGGGTTCTCCAGAGAAACAAACATACATATAAACCAATATACTTATGAGTGTGTGTGTGTGTGTGTGTGTGTGTGTGTGTACGCAGAAGGAGAGACAGAGAGAGAGAGAGAGAGATTCTATGAGAAATTGGCTCATGTAATTGTGGAGGTTGATCCCACACTCTGCCATTTGCAATCTGCGAGCTGGAAACCTAGGAAAGCCAGTGGTATAATTCAGTCAGAATCTGAAGACCCAAGAACCCAGGAGGCTGACAGTATAAACCCCCGTTCAAGGGAAGGGGCTGATCAGGTGGGATTTTCTAGCTCACAACTGAGGCAGGGAAAAAAGTGTGAATTCTTCTTTCCTCGGCTGTTCTATTCAGACCCTCAATGGACGGGAGGATGCCCACTAGCAATGGGGAGGGCAATCTATACTACTTAAAACTGGTCATTTTCAGAAGATAGTGTGAAGCAAGTAAAGGGAAGTACTATACAGTTCACTCTGGTTCAGAGTTGGCAAACTTTTTCTTTTATAAAATATCAGATAAAAAATGTTTTAGGCTTTGCAGGCCATATGGTCTCTGTTACAAGTACTCAACTCTATCATTGTAGCATGAAAGCAGAGATCAACAATACATAAAGAAATAAGTGGGGCTGTGTCCAATAAAACTTTATTTACAAATACATGTGATGGGCCAGATTAGTTTGCTGGAGTTACAGAGATGACGAGATATTGATTATCCCAATCACAATGAGGACAAACTGGCAATCAGAATTCTCACACCCCAGATGTTTACTAAGCTCATCCTCTAGGCAGTGATGGATTCAGGAATGGACGTGTGACCTCTCTGGCTGGTGAAACGGGAGAGGAAGTATGCTGAGGGGCATCTGGGAAAAGCCTTGCCATTCCTAATGGGCAGCTGCTGTTCTGCCCCCTTTGAACCTTGCCTTGACTAGCCGGGACACCTGGAACCACTGAAGCCACCAATCTGTGGTTGAAGCCAACACTGAAGAATGCAGAACCAGGACACGGAAAGAACCAAAGCGACCAACACTGGCGCCCACCCTACCTCTGGATTTCCTGTGATGAAGGGAAGCTTGTCACAGATGGGGTTTCTATACATTGACCTGAAAATATTCTAGTTGATTCAGTTATTCTTCCCCCCAATTTTTTTTAGTTACAATTTGTTTTAAAGATTTTATTTATTTATTAATGAGAGAGAGAGAGAGAGAGAGAGAGAGAGAGGCAGAGACACAGGCAGAGGGAGAAGCAGGCCCCATGCAGGGAGCCCGATGTGGGACTCGATCCTGAGTCTCCAGGATCATGCCCTGGGCTGAAGGCGGCGCTAAACCGCTGAGCCCCCCCCCCCCCCCCCCCCCCCCCCGGGGCTGCCCTAGTTACAAATTTAAAACTGAATTACTGATTCCCCCATGTAGGGAATTTCTTGTGTCTTTTTAAGAGACATAATCACAGTATTTTATCTTTCCCGAAAAAAATCATCAGGGGTTGAGATTGCCTTATCAACTCAGAAAAAAAGAAATAGCACTGCCCAGTTATTCTTTAACTTTTATTCTCCTCCCACAAGGCAAATAACCTGAAAGCACGAGCTCTGCTTTTGAAGCAGATTCCTCTTAGGCTCTTTCTCTGACCCGGCATAGCAGACGCTGCTGACCACCTACTTTGAAGCCATTCCATCCACTAATCTTCCCTTTGATGAAAAACTTGATTTTGCTCAGCTATCAGGAGACCACATAGTTTAGAAAAGGGTGGACCTTTCCCCAGCCCTATGGAGGATGATAATTCATCTAATCCAATCATGGAAATTCCATCTTTCTTGCCAGCGAAAAATTTAGGAGTGGGCATATTTATAATTCTGAATAGCGAGTGGGGAAGAGTTTTTCTCAGTCTTCAAAAGGGGTACAAGGGAGCCTTTTGAAGACGTAAAGTACAGTGGCCTTGTGAAGTAGGGTTGACTCTTGAACAATGGGGCTGGGGGTCAGGACGGGGAGGAGCTAGAGGCACCAATGGTCTGGGAAGCTGAAAATCCATGTAGAACTTGGGAGTCTCCTAAACTTAATTACTAATAGCCTTCTGTTGACCAGAAGCCTTGGAGAGCTTAAACCATCAATTAACACATATTTTGTAAGTTATATATATTATATGCTTTATTCTTACGATAAGAAAGCCAGAGAAAAGAACATGTTATTAAGAAAATCAGAAGAGAAAATACATTTACAGTACTGTATTTATATATTTTGGGGAAAAAAGTCATGTATAACTGGACTCCCGCAGTTCAAACCTGTGTTTTTCAAGGGTCAACTGACTTGAATCTGCTGCAGGCTTCCTGCAAACCTGTGGTCAAAAGCCGGTATCATGAGCAAAGCGCAGCAGAAGAATGAAGAGAAGCTGGATCCTCAGCGACGGCAGGGAGCCACGGCCTCAGTCAGGACTGCAGTCACCTACCTCAGGCTTTTTACCTTATTGGTGCCAATTGAATTGATCTTCTGTTAAATGCTGCTGTAACCACCCCAGCTGAAACGCTCACTAATAAGTCGCCTTGGGCAGGCTGCATCTGGGCTCCTGCACTTGTCTGGACGGGTTACGAAGAAGCAGCATGGTGCTTGTACTGAGTTGATCTCTGAGATGATGTGTATGGTATGCACTGGTAAGTGACTTACGGGAACTACGACCACACTGTGGCTACGGAAATATTTTTAAATGTTAGGCAAGCCTAATGAGCAAGCCAGGGTGTTTTACACTTCTAGGACAAATTCTAATTTGTGTATAATTGAGTAGAGGCTATTACATTGAGCACTTTAATATTTACGCCAGGAATTATATTAAAATGATTTGGTCTGCTAATAAGTTTAGAAAAGTTACTATGAAGGGGCAGCTGGGTGGCTCAGCTTGTTAAGTGTCCCACTCTTGGTTTTGGCTCCGGTCATGACCTCAAGGTTCTCAGGGTTGTGAGATCGAGCCTTCCCCCATGACCCCACCTCGAGGCGGTGGGGAATCTGATGGAGATTCTCTTTCTCTTTCTAGCTCTGCTGCCGCACCCCCCTGTCGCTTGCATTCTCTCTCTCTAGTCTCTCTCAAAATAAATGAATAAAATATATATATTTAAAGTTACTATGAGGGACCCCTAGGTGACTCAGCAGTTTAGCGCCTGCCTTCGGCCCAGGGCATGATCCCCGGGTCCTGGGATCGAGTCCCACGTCGGGCTCCCTGCGTGGGGCCTGCTTCTCCCTCTGCCTGTGTCTCTGCTTCTCTCTCTCTCTGTATCTCTAATGAATAAATAAATAAAATCTTAAAAAATAAATAAATAAAAGTTTCTATGAGATAATTTGAGCTTTTGTCATTATTTCATTCAGATTTTTCAGGTAACTTATTGCTCTTTTATTTAGCTTTTTTTAACTCTCAAAGCAAAATATGAGAACCAGTTTTAGATAAAGCCCTTTTGCTCTTATTGTCCTACCTTCACCAGCACAAGATATTTTATCTGTTTAAAAACCTCTTCTCCAGTGTCGTATCTGCGAAATTCTTGTTTTATTCTCCTTGTTTGAACAAAGAGAACTCAGCATAAAAGCAATCAAAACGAGGTTGTCATACCAGAGGCTTTCTTGACTTTAACTTCATTTTTCAAAAGGAAGCTTCTTGAATGCTTAGCACTTGTCAGGTGGGGTCTCAGCATTCACTCGCATTAAGCATTTCCTTACAGCGTCCCTGCAAGGTGGGTGGTATCGTCTGAGACACAGGGAGAGGCTCCGACATGACTCCTGAAGCCTGGCATCCCGGTCCCCTTCACTGCTGTTTGATCCAAAGACAGAAATGAACGTCATTTATTCTCTCCCACTTTCAAAGCTCTTTGGGCTTTGAGGAAAATAAGGGAACCTCGCCATCTGGTGGCTGCTTCTGGAGTGTGACAATAGGGTGACCCCTTCCTGCTCTCAAGGCCAACCCCCTTGCTACTCAAACCCGTCAAGGCACCTCTCAAGCAGCTGAGCTGGCCTCTCCTGAAGGGTCCTTGTCTTTAGAAAAACCCTGTCCTCTGCCCAGATCCATCCTAAGAAGAGCTGAAGTAGCAGTTTTCTTCCTGCGAGGAGGCTTCATGGGACAGGGTCCAGCAACGATGCCAGAACACTCCTGCCCCCGATCCTGTTTCATTTTCAAAAAGATGGAATATTTAGGGCTCATCCCGTCTGGGATGGGATTCACAGTTGGCCAGAAAATTATGTTAAAACAGCGTCTTCAGAGTTGCCTCCAGTATTTTAGGCTTCATTTCTATGTCAGAGAAAGGAACCCATGAGCATCCCTTATTATAAATGAGTCATGGCATTAAAATGTCACATGTACGTTGAATAGTTGAATTTCCAGCCCAAATGATGATCTGGGCACATTGTTTTCTTACATATTTGATTCATAAAGCACAGCCTTTGAACTTTGGGTTTCTCAACTCTAGATAGGTTCTGTTCATGATTTTCAATTACCTGTCAGATGTGTGCCCAGCCAGCTATCTCAGGATCCCTTGGGAAAATTAAAATGCAAATATAAAAAGATCCTCGGGGCCTTTCTCCAAAGATTCTGATTCAGGAGGTCTGTGGGGAAGCCCAGGCACCTGCATTTTTAGATGCTCTCCAGGAGTTACTGAAGACCCGTGAACTTAAGGAACCACAGTTCCTCCACCACCTTTGCTGACCATGATAAAGAATATCAGTGGAAAACACACAAGTTAGATACTGTTTTCATTCATCAGGTCGGCAAACCAGAAAAGTTGTTACATTATCCCCTTCTAATGATGCTATGGGAAATAGGGCATTCTCATTCCCTGCTGCTAAGAGTGTGAGCTGTGGCCAAAGTTTAAGAAAGTAACCAGACATTATTTTTAACATCTGAAATGTTAAATTGGCCTAGCAATCCCAGTTCAGGACCCAGAACATAAGCATCAAGGCCAAAAACATTTCTTGGATCATTATTTGTAGTGACAAACTGGGAACAAGCTAATGGTGGAATAAGGAATCAGGACCTAGTCATTCAGTGAGGTATTAGGCAGTAGTTTTCAAGAAATCAATAAGAGGGGCGCCTGGGTGGCTCAGTCAGTTGAGTATCTGCCTTGGGCTCAGGTCATGACCCTGGGGTCCTGGGATCGAGCCCCATGTCTGGCTCCCTGCTCAGTGGGGAGCCTGCTTCTCTGTCTCCCTCTGCAGCTCTCTGTGTGTCAAATAAATAAAATCTTTAAAAAAAGTAATTATACTTGAATATTGGAAAGGGGTCTAGATACTATTAAATCAAAAAGTTGCTGAGTTTTACACACACACACACACACACACACACTCCCATCCCCTCCCTTTGCCCAAGAGTTTTTCTCAGTCTTAAAACGGAATAAATTTCTGACGTACTTCAACGTGGATGAATCTTGAAGACATTATGCTAAGTGAAGTAAGCCAAACTCAAAAGAACAAACACTGTATAATTCTATTTACGTGAAGCACCTAAAATAGTCAAAGCCATAAAGAAAGCAACATGGTGGTTACTAGAAGCTGAGGGAAGGGACAATATTTATTGGGTACAAAGTTTCAGTCTGGGATGATGAAAACATTCTGGAGAGGTATAGTGTTGATAGTTGGGCAATAACGTGAATGTACTTAATGCCACTGAATTGTACACTCAAACATGGTTGAAATGGTAAATTTTGTGTGTATTTTAACACAATGTAAGAAACCAAAATGGTATGGATCTAAAAGTGGACAACTAGATCAATGGGGGGGAAGAGAAAGGAGAGCACAGAAAGAGACCCGTGAAAGCTTGGTCTATGATAGAAACATTAAAATCATCCCCATCTCACATCACACATAAGTCAGAGTTGAATGATCCCATCAAACTATGAAAGGCCAAACTTTAAACCTTTTAGGAAAAATGTATGTGGCACTATCTGCCTCGTGTCAGTAGAAGAGATTTTTAGGATGTAGTATGAAGACCTGTATTAGTTTTCTAGGGCTGTTGGGCCAAAGTGCCGCAAACTGAGTGGCTTTCAACAACAGAAATGTATTCTCTCAAAGCTCTGGAGCCCAGGAGTTCAAAATCAGAGTGTCCGCAGAGGACTGAGACTCTGGGTCTCAGATCCTTCCTCTGACACGGAGTAGAATCTTCCCTCGCCCGCCCCCAGCTTCTGGTGGGGGACGCCAATCCTCGGTGCTCTTTAGCTGGCAGCAACATCGTTCCAATCTCTGTCCTTGCTGTCACGTGGAGCTCTGTAGGTCTAACTTTCCTTCTCTTAATAAGCATATCAGTCTTGGGGCCCCGGGGGGCTCAGTCAGTTGAGCATCCACTCTTGATTTCGGTTCAGGTCATGATCTCAGGGTCGTGAGGTAGAGAACCCCTGTCACGTTCTGTGCTCAGCACACAGTCTGCTTGTCTCTCTCCTTCTGCTTCTCCCCCCCCACCCTAAAATAAATAAAATCCTAAAAGAAAAAAAGTAAACGAGTCTTATTGTTATAAAGGCCCACTCTGTTCCACTATGACCTCATCTTAACTAATTATATCTGGGAAAACCCTATTTCCAAATAAGGTCATATTCTGAGGCAATGGGGAGTAGAATTTCAACATAACTTTTTGGAAGACACAATTCAATCTATAACAAAAGCATTAACTGTAAAGGAAAAGACTGATATATTTTAACACATTAGATAAAAAGTAAGCAATTAATTCCTTTCTTCTGTAAGATATGTCAACCAAAAATCATAAAAAAGAGATTAGAAGCTCTTTTTCCCATTTTTAATAATCTTGGTACTCCAAAACAAATGCAAATATTAGATAAACAAAAACTACATATTTCCATATGTCATTTTTATTGGAAAAGTAACATATTTTAAAATTTTAATACAAAAATATAAAGTAAAAATTAATTTTCTCTTTCATATATAGGGTTTTTTTTTTTTTTTTAAAAAAGATTTTATTCATAAGAAACAGAGAGAGAGGGGCAGAGACACAGGCAGAGGGAGAAGCAGGCTCCCTGTGGGGAGCCTGATGCAGGACTCGAACCCAGGATCCCAGGATCACATTGTGAACTGAAGGCAGATGGTCAACTGCTGAACCATGCAGGCATCCCCATTTTGAGGTTTTTATGCTAAGAAACACTGCAGTCTTTTGCTTTGAGTTTTAAGTCTTTGTTTAAAAAGTCGTCTTCAGGGTTCCTCGCTAGCTTAGTCGTAGAGTGTGCGGCTCTTGTTCTTGGGGTTGTAAATCTGAACCCTATGTTGGGTGTAGAGATTATTTAAAAATTAAATCTCTAAAAAAGATTTTAAAAGTAAAAAAATAAAAAGTCTTCTTCATTTTAAGATTACTTTTGAAGCTCCTCAGTTTTGTTTTGTTTTGTTTTGTTTTCTCAATATGAGGGGTAAGGCAGCGGATGTTTTAAATTTTTTCCCCATAAGATTAGGTATTCATTCACTCAGTCATTCATTTATTCACAAATATGTTGTGTGTGGGTGTTTTGTTAAGGTACTGTCCCAGGTACTGAGGTTACAGATGTGAATGGCACTAAATGTTCCCTGCTATCACAGCGTTTATATTCTGGTAAGAGCAGGCAGGCTTTAAAAAACAATAACAGGTAAGTCAATGTGTTAGTATGTAAGAACTTACCTATTACTGTAGAAAACAGAGTAAGAAGGGCCAGAAGTGCCAGGTGTCTGTAGCATGTTTAAATTTAAATTTGAAAAAGACCTAATTGCTCAGACACATTTAAATGAACATTTGAGCATACAGCCCCAAAGTATAAATTATGCTGTGTTTAGGATGACAATTAAAAGAGATTAGACAAACGCTCCAATTAATTTTTTTTTCTCCAACTGATCAGATTAAACGATGAGATAAAAATGTTTTGTGTCATAATTTTGGAAGATAAAAGCAATTTCTGTTCTTCTGGCGGAGGCAAATAAATGATAACAACCTTAGGCAGATGTATACTAGGCAATGTTATTGGGCAGGGGAGGATGGGTAGGCGGGTTGGGGGGTAGGGGAATCAGATCTTTCTTAGGCTCTTTTCTGCTAATTTATTTGCGTTTGGCATTTCCACTTTCTCATTTCTTCTCCTGCTCCCATGAGACCAAATTCCCCGATTTCTGATTAAGCTGTTCACTGATTTTGTCCAAAAATATTATCAGTGCTTTTGGCCAGCTTGACTTCTGGTAGTGAAAATCACAAACCATTCAGAAATAGTTCCTTGTTCACTGAACATAAATTTAGTTTGTGTGTGTGTGTATGTGTGTTTTTTTTTTAACAAAATGATATTATTTTGAGTGGAATGTTCTTAATTCCACCAAATCCAGGTGTATGAGGTTACCCCTGTGACCCTGTGAGGTCGTGCACAATGCAAACTCCCTTTGCACATCGCGTATATCGACAGAGGTTACTTCCCAAGAGCATGACCTTTCAGTGATTCCCCGTTCTCTTTTACCTTCGGGAGTGTTGTCCCGTATGGTAACCTGGAAGCGACCAGAGTGATACACTACTTTAGAGATGGATCACTGGGCACCTGGGTGGCTCAGCCGGTTAAGTGTCCGATACTTGATCTCAGCTCAGGTCTTGATCTCAGAGTTGTGAATTCAAGCACGGTGTTGAGCTCCACATTGGCTGTGGAGCCTACATAAAAAAGAGATGGATCATTAATCTTGCTTCTGGGTCTTTACAAGAGTAGATTATAAAGACAGCTGCTTACAGAATCTTCTAGGTTTCTGCTAGCAAACTGATCCCTGGTGGCGCCTGGAAAGGTCTTCGGCAATTTCATTTTCTGAGAATGACTTGGTCATTTTCAGAGATGTTTGAGAAATGCGTGTTACTCTTTTGGTTGACGTGACTTTGCTCAGATGTCCTTGCTTTGCTGTGAATGAAGAATACAGCTTTTTTTTTTTTTTTTTTTTGCTTTGCAGTGTATTTAGCCAATTAAAAAGGCCCCGAAAAAACTGGCTTCTTGGTCCATGTCAATCAATTGCTCGTTAGATACAGAGACAAAAATTCTGTCGTTTTCCTTAAGCTCAAATATCCCACCTTGATAGATGGAATAGAGTCCATATTCAGAATCTTTAGACCAACAACTATTTCTAGCACTTTTCATCAGCAGTATAGGGTCCGGATAACTCGTGTGTTTGTAAATATATTGGACCATTTGTTTGTTTCTCTTTCTGTTCTGTCCTGTTGGAATTTCCTCAGGTTCCTGAAATCGAAAGTATGTTTGGGAGTAGATGTAATAAAACCCCCTTTGATGGACAACCAGCTCTCCGTTCCTCAAGTGCAAATTATTCAAGAATGAATGTCCTTTTCTTGTGGAATCCCAGGAGTTTATTTTGTGGCCCAAAGCTTTATCATTCTTGGAGCCTGGATGAAGTTCAGGAAGAAAGAAAGTTAAAAGAAAGAAGTTTGTAGCAAATGCAAAAATTATCTCAGTAGCTGTGGCTAGCCAATTTTTTGGTTGGGATTATAAAGAATTTCAATCTAATATAAAACTTCTTGCTCCTTCAATCTTACAAGGATTCTAAATTTTAGTCTTATGGAAATCTGGAGGCTACTATATCACTGGGACATTTTGGAAGTCCCTTACTTTTCTGTACCTTATCCACCACTTATGCGACGTCTGCCACACTCAGCAATAAACAGTAGCATGGGGGATGATTAACTCGGATGACACTCTTTACTTCTGGGTAGAATTTCTATCCCAAACCCCTACCTCCCTTCCTATGCCGGTGAGTTCAAATGAGTAACATATAAGGAAACCAAAAGAAACATATCTATTTCCTTAAGCCTAGAGCTCAGAAATTATTGCAATTTCTTTGGGTCTCTTTGGGTTCTTTCTTGGTCTTTCTCAGTAATCCAGAGTCAAAAGCACCTTTCAAGCAGAAAGCACCTCTAGTCCTCCATAAGACAGGGTGCAAGGTTTGGCAAGGAGAGCCCAGATTTAAAGATCTTCAGACCCTCGGATCTTTAGCTTCCAAAGACTTTGAAAAAGGGCCCTACGAAAATATATCTCTTTAAACTCTGAGGTCATCTCCATGATTGGTGCAAAATTTAGTTTTTCAACAGCGTAAAGCAACTGTTGTGTGTCCTGATGAATAATACACAGTAACATTATAATGATCTCACTCTCAGGCACAACATGTCAATCATTCATAATCATGAATTCAGGAATACCAGGAAGGCAACTGCCCGGAGGAAAAAAAAGAAAAGAAAAAAAGAATCCCACAATCTTTTCATATTTTAACTGATATCTGAAATTTCTTTTTTTTTTTTTTGAAATTTCTTTAACTTGGGATAAAACCTTTCATAGTAATAAAAGCAACTGTTTATTGAGTACTTAAAACCACGGGAATTTTGCCTGTGTTAATCTTCAGTATTTTATGACTTAAAGATTGTCTCTACTTTGTATATGAAGAAATTGAAGCTTGATTTGATTAGGTAATTTGCTAAAAACCTATATCTAGGTAAGGAGGAGCTGGTATTCCAACATGGGTATTTGGACTCTAAAACTCTTGCACCGTTACAACACTGTGTGGACACTGGTTCTTTAGTTTAAGAACCAAACTTGGTTTGGTAAGAACCAAGTTTGGTAAGAATATTTGGTGAAACAATATGTTTTTATTTTTATTTTTTTTTTAATTTTTATTTATTTATGATAGTCACAGAGAGAGAGAGAGAGGCAGAGATACAGGCAGAGGGAGAAGCAGGCTCCATGCACCGGGAGCCTGACGTGGGATTCGATCCCGGGTCTCCAGGATCGCGCCCTGGGCCAAAGGCAGGCGCCAAACCGCTGCGCCACCCAGGGATCCCCATGGTGAAACAATATGAAGCTGACATTTCTGTGAATGAAAAATGGTCAGATATTGGCAGCTTCCCTAGTTTAACCAAATACAAATGCCGCAAAAATACCTAGTGACTCATGGTGAAAGTGAATAGCTGATTTAAAACCTTTGAAGAGGAAGATGATTTGATGATAGTGAGGAAGAAAAACTACTTTGAAGAAGAAAAAGAAAAGCACAAATATGGGCATGGAAAACTCAAAGACAAAGTTCTCCCACCATATAATTTTCCTGAGAGCAGTTGTTGAGCTATTTGTCTTGTAATCTTGCTTCTGAAAAGAGTCAGTCTGAGCCCCGATCACCACTGCACATTTTCTAGATAGCCACATAAACATTTCATGTACGAGTTAAAAGAATAAATTATTTGGAACAAATTTTTCCATTGCCTTCCCGTAAGCCATATATTTAGTGTTTCTCTTACTTGGAATTGGAAACATGCTTCTCCGACTGGTTCCAGTTATGTGAGCGGCTACTCTCTGAGAACCTCGGTCGCTTACTGCGTAAGGAATATTTAGCTGCTTTTCTAAAAGAAAAATGAGAAAGAATCGTCAGCACTAGCACTTGTCAAATCACTTTTCAAATACATTGCTATTGAGAGCTGCTGTCGGTGAGACTTGGAAGCCCAGTGTGCTTACAAGTTGATTATACGGGCTTTTGTAAAAACAGCCTACATTTTAACATGATGATCCGTCTATTTCAGCTTCTGTTTCGAAAGTATTTGAGATGGGAAGAATGAGCAGTAACTTGGGTTAGAATTTATCAGCATCTCAAGGGTAAGGTCTAACCAGAATACAGCAAAATGAAGATCCTGGTCCTTTTCAAAAACAGGCAAATACACAAATAAAAAAATAACTGTGGACATGTAATAACTCTGCTGAGTCATTTAAAGTACACAAATAACCAAGTATTGGCAAATTTCCACTTTGAGTTATATATAGAAACAATCAGGGTGATCCTGATTCTAAAGGAGTAGCAGTGTTAACAGTGGTCCATAGATGCTACAAACTGGTATCCAACAGTCGTCCCCCTGCCCTCACCCCCCTAAAAGAAATTCGAATTGGCATACAGGTCATGATAATCAGTAAATAAACATAAAAATCACGAATTCACTAGACCATAATAAATAATACTGATCACATTCTGATTTACTTCAGAGCAGCCTTTAAATATACAAATTCAACAAGCTACCCTTTTTAACAAAATTGGCTCAAACTTTCCAAATGTGCTCACACTAGTTAAGATAAATTACATTCTTTCATCAAGCAAATATTGCCAGGAATGAGGCATTACACTCTGATGTACAGGGGTTGCAAAGATTAATCACTGATTACACTGACTGAGCCCTCAAAGGACTTACAGTCTTCCAGGGAAGAGATGAACTAGAAAATGGAAATTTACTTGTAAGGAATATGAATAAAGGGTGATGAGTGTTCAGAAGAGGGAAAGATTCCTATTTATTGGAGAACTGAGGTCAGCGGAGGGTTTGTGCTAACGCTTCTTCCAACAAACCAAAGTGCCCATCGATCTATGCCAGGCACTCTTCCAGGAGCAAGGAGAAAGAATGAGAAACAAAGGAATGCAAGTAAATATTTGAGGGTTCAAGGATAATGATCTGAACAGGATGAGGATGAGCAGACTTCGGGAAGCAAGGCATAGAAGAAGGGCATTCTCAGAGACCTGGGAGAGGCCAGAGGTAGGACGCACAAAGCCTTCCTGGGACACAGGCATGGGAGGAGTTCAGGTTCAGGCTTGAACTCGGAGCCAAACTATAGAGGATCTGAATGTTAAGCTAAGAGATTTAGATTTTACAGGACATGGGAAGACTCTGAAAGATTTTGGTAGAGGAACTAAAGAGAGAACGTGCTGTGCTTTAGGCTGTCCTATCTCAAAATAAGGTTTGATGAGTAGAGGGTAAGAGGGCTGGACACTAGCAAGTTACCAGACTATAACTGATCAAGACTGCGAACAGGGGGCCTTAACCTAGGATGTAGTAGAGGGAACTGAAAGGAGGTGGCAAAATTTCACAGGAAGGGAGTGAACGGGTAGTGAGAATCTCTTCCATCTATCTGGTATCCGTTGCTGCTTATTCAGGATGCGTGGACATTTGTAGAGTCTTTAAGACCAAATATTCCATGGGGATGCATGACCCTCCGAGTGCTCAGCTTGCAAGGTTCATGCGTCCATTCACCTTTAGCTCCCACTGTTAAAGAATCCCGGGGGGCTCAGCAGTTGAGCGCCTGCCTTTGTCTCAAGGCGTGATCCTGGATTCCCAGGTTCGAGTCCCACATCAGGCTTCTTGCACGCAGCCTGCTTCTCTGTCTGCCTGTGTCTGCCTCTCTCTCTCTCTCTCTCTCATGAATAAATAAAAATAAAATCTTTAAAAAAAAAAATCCATCATGACTTGCCCGCCCTTAGACCTTAACACCTTGTTTTAAAATATTCAACAACTGAAATCAATTATAAATATTTTATATTTGAGGTCATTGCAAGGACACAGGAAAGGCTAAATATAAAAGCAAATGCTAATGAGGATATATAAATAAATAAAAATAAATAAATAAATAAATAGGATTTTTTTTTTTTTAGGTAAGAGATTTCTTTCTGGCTATTGCAAACACTTCGTGGAAAAGAAACATATGAATATGTCTATTTGGGTGTCGTGAATCCATCTTGGTATACTGATTAGTAAGTGATTTCTACATCTTACTGTGATGAACAGAAAAGAGTACTTTTCTCACAACACTGAAAATTGTACATGCCTCTACTGTGGACCTGTTGTGCCTCATCCGAAGAGGGGGAGTGTTCACTGCTCTGACTACCACTTTTGCTTTTGGGGAAACAATGAGGAAAAAATGCTGAGACCCCGGGAACAGGTCTTATCCTTCATGTTTAATAAAGGCTATTTAATAAAGAAAAAATGGGAGTAGTTGAGTAATGAGGAAGCTTGTCGTATTGAAAAAGGATAGTTGAAAAGTAGAAAGGCATCGTTGGAACACTTAAAGAGCTGTTTCTCCTCTGCCAGGCTGCTGTGCCCTAGGATGCCAGTCTCTGGTATATGTATTCAGGCCTCTATGGCCATCAATATGGGAAAATGGGGCTACAGTGAGCCAAATGTGAATAAGCAGCAAATTTTATTCAATAGTTTTATTTACTTATGTCTTCATTTAAAAATATGTGTTAAGAACCGTCTGTGTGGAGAGAGATGGTGGTGGCACAATGTTGTGACTGCACTAGCTGCCACTAAATTGGCCACTTCAGTACAGTTAGTCATGATGTTTTCCAAGGCAGTGCAATGGGAGGGTCCTGAGGTCACATCCTCCCGTGGACACGCCAGGGCTACAACTACACACAGAGCGATTCTCTCTGAGAAGGACCTGAACACTAGCAGCACAGTGATTCCACAGCTAAAGAAATAACGAAAAAGCCACATGGAGGAGAGCTGAAAGGGGCAGAGACAAGGTCTGGTCAGGACCCACACGCAAGGTGAGGTGATCTGTGAGTGGAGGGGGGATACGTGGGCATGGAATTCCCCCCAGGGAGCAAGGGGTTCGAGTCCCACATGGGCCACTGCCCCCTGCCCGAGGACCTGCAGGGGCAACACAAGCTCTCACAATGTCCAGCTTTGAAAATCAATGGGGTTCACCCCCAGGAGAGCCACAGCGCTATTGGTAACCCAGACTCTGCTTTTAAAGGGCTTTTGTGCAGACTCACTCACTCCAAGACCTGGCACAAAGGCAGCGGTTTCAAAAGTGTCTGGGCCATTCTGTGGAGGAGATTTATTGACTAATTTTAGGGCATGTGATAGAGGCGAAGGGATCTAGAGGAACTTTCTTTGGAGACAGAGGGGCTGGCAGCCTTTTTTTCTTGCCCTCTTTCGGTCTAGCTGCCTGATGCACAGGCTGGTACCAGTTCTGACTCCAGCACCTTGCTAGCACCACTGGCCTCACCTTGGCGTTGCCCTGTGGCCCTGCGCCACCCAATCTGCCCATCCTGGTACAAGCTTCTCTAAGGCAGCTCAGCTGGGATCAGTGTCACCCCAAAGCTGCTCCTGCCCTGCCATGCCCCAGGGGGGTCCTGTGGGTGTTAAGACCAGCACCCCTCCAAAGTGGCTCCTGACCCAGAGCAGGCTGTCCCACCCAGCAGGGCACCCACAGTAGCCGTAGCTGGGACTTAGCCAGCCAGACCCAGGGCCAGCCATGCCCACCAGCAGTTGTGGCCTGCTCAAAATAGGAAGGCACACACACCCCACATAGTACCTGAAGTACCTAGTTCTGGTGGCCAAAGGGGATTGCACTTCTGGGCCCCACAGCACACCTTCTACCTAACACCATTCCTTCATGAAAAGATGCTCAGCATCACTCATCGTCAGGGGCAGACAGGCAAGTCAAAACCATGATGAGATATCCCCTCACACCTGTCAGAATGGCTAATAACAAAGAAAACAAGCAACGACGAGTGTTGGTGAGGATGTGGAGAAAAGGGAAGCCTCCCGCACTGCTGGTAGGAATGTAAACCGATGCAGCCATGATGGAACGTGGTATGGAAATTCCTCAAAAAATTAAAAATAGAAAAACTATACAATCCAGGAATTCCACTTCTGGATATTTAACCCAAGGAAATGAGTGAAATCACTATCTTGAAAAGATCTATGCACCCCCCACCCCATGTTCTTGCAGTGTAATTTACAACAGTCCCGGCATGGAAGCGACCCAAGGGTCCATCAAGAGATGAATGCATAAAGAAGCTGTGGTACATACACCCAGTGGAGCATTAGCCATAAAAGACAATGAAATCTAGACATTTGAGACAACATGGATGGAGCTGGAGGGTATTATGCCAAGGGAAATAAGTCAGAAGATAAAGACAAATATTGTAAGATTTCACTTACGTGTGGAACTTGAGAACGAACAAAACAAGACAAACAGCTTCATAAATACAGAGAACAAATTGGTGGTTGCTAGAAGGGTTGGGGAGACGGGGGGGGGGGGGAATAGGTGAAGGGGACTAAGAGGTACAAACTTCCAGTCTTAAATAAGTTACAGTGATATAAAATACAGCATAGGGAAGACGGCCAATAGTATTGTGATGACTCTGTGTGGTGCCAGGTAGTGACAGTAGTTAACCGTAGTGAGCATTTTGTAATGTACGTACGCGTCAAATCACTATGGTGTACACCTAAAACTAATATGACACTGCGTGTCATATGTACTTCAACGAAAAAATAAAATGAGAATGACGCCTCAAAAAACAGTTTTTTGTATGTTACATGAATTTCATCCCAACCAAAATACACACACACACACACACACACGCACAAGTTGGTACACCTAAGGGCCAGGGGGATAAAAGAATCTACTAGGTGTGGAGCGTCAAGTGAGGTGCAGACAGACAGAGAAATAGGCGTGTTGCATCTCTGCGGATCTTTAACCTAGTAGGGAAGCAGGTAGCACACAGATTTTTTTTTTTTTTTAGCACACAGATTTTTTTAAAAAATTATAAAACTAGAAGAAAGTGAACAAGATAAGTGTGACAGAAATAGCAGGGGGTGTGGGTGGACTTACTCAGAAAGGTAGTCTTTGGGAAGTTTTCTCCAAAGAGGTAAAATGAGGTGATAGGATGAGAAACGAGAAGGCGCCAGCCGGGGCTGTAGGCCTCAAAGGGGAAATGGGCCAGAAGCAGGCTGCCGAGCACGAACAGGAAGGTGGTCATGGCTGGGGGACCACAAGATGAGAATTGAGGGCGGGTACGGGCTTGTTGGAAAAGATGACCAAGGGAGGGCTCTCGCGTGAAGACAGCCATGGAGCCCAGAAGCAGAGAGGACGGGTTGGGTTGGGGCCCCCAGCCACGTTCCAGAAAGGATGTAGATGACTTAGGTATAGAGTAAAAAATAAATAACCGAAGACATTGAGGTGAAAGGAAAATCCACGGTGGGAAATCAAGATTCGGATGAAATCAAGCCCTGACCACCGTGGGGCCCCAGATTTGGCTCTGAGCCAACTACCTGCCCAGGGGAAATAGGAAAACAGAATCAAGTGTCTTGAGACAGGGAGTCGCAGTGTGAGGGGGACGCGTAGATGGGGGCAGAGAGGAAGGGGCTGGAGAGCCGTTCACCTTGTCAGGAGGTTGGGAGTAGAAAATTAAAATAGCAACAAAAAAGAATACTACCTGGAGCTGTAGGAATGGTTTCCTCATAGGTTTTCAAAATCATCTGCAAACAGTATTGAATAAAGCTTGTTAATTTTCCTAAAAATGTAAACTCACTACAGAAGGTCTACGGCCCCTCTTGCTGATGTCTGGGAGGAAACTTCCAGATAGGAACCTCAAGGGCGGCCCCCAGTTTAGGGCCGACTTCAGCCCAGGGCCTGATCCTGGGGTCCTGGGATCGAGTCCTGTGTCGAGCTCCCGGCGTGGAGTCTGCTTCTCCCTCTGCCTGTGTCTCTGCCTCTCTCTCTCTCTCTCAATCTCTCTCTCTCTCTTTGTGTCTCTAATAAATAAATAAAATCTTTAAAAGAAATTAAAAGAAAAGAAAAGAGATATGAACCTCGGGTTGGCGTGGGATGGGGCAGCTGGGGTGAGCGCAGAGCAGAGGCAGCTGCGGAAAGTTCTGCTTGTGGATGGGGATGGCATCTTCGAGAGGCCACAGCTGGAGCCACACAGGAGGAAGGTGCCAGCTGGCAAGCTAGGTGAGGCCTTTACGAAACCACCAGTGTCGCCTTCTTCGTGCTAACTGGTGGGGAAGACCAGTAAGGAAGAGTGAACCCTTCGCCTTCCTGTTAGATGAGCTGCTGCTGAGCCAGGCCACGGCTTCTAAAGTCCCCTGCACTGGCTTCTGTCCCTGGGCCTTTGTCCCTCCCGCCTTCCTTTCCCACCCCTGTTGTTGACTTTGAAATGGCCAGAAACTCCCCTCCCCGTGCCCTCCCCCCGGATCAGAAGCCAGCTGCTTTCCCCTGTCGGTCTCACGTCCTGACCCGGTAAGGGAGGGTCTTTTTGTTTTTGAAGATTTTATTTATTTATTCCTGAGAGACACACAGAGAGAGGCAGAGACACAGGCAGAGGGGGAAGCAGGCTCCCTGCTGGGAGCCCGATGCGGGACTCGATCCTGGGACCCCAGGGTCATGTCCTGGGCTGAAGGCAGGTGCTCAACCCCTGAGCCCCCTGGGTGCCCCAAGGGAGGGTCTGCGTCTAGCACAATGGATGCTGGACTCTGGTGAGGGCAGGGGACAGGTGGCCTCAGCATTGTCGCTCTGTCTCTCACTCTGGGACATGAGGAAGGAAGGAAGGAGGAAGAGGAGGAGTAGGAGGAGGAGGAGGAGGAGGAGGAGGAGCAGGACAGAGGCCAGGCTGATTTCTACAGTGTGGGGAGCAGAATAAAGGAGTGAGGGCGGCCTGGGCGGCCTGGGCGGATGGGCCAGTTCCAACTCTGTCAACCACTAGCTCTGGGAGACTCCACTCCACGTACTTAACGGATGTGAACTTTAATTTCTTCATCTATTTTTCTTTTTAAAAGAGGAAGGTGGGGCGCCTGGGTGGCCCAGCCGGTTGCACATCTGACTCTTGATTTCGGCTCAGGTCATAATCTCAGGGTCATGGGGTCCAGCTGGGAGTCGGACTCCACGCTCAGCGGGGAGCCTGCTGGAGATTTTCTCTGTCCCTCTGCCCCCTCAGAGTGCTCTCTCTCGCTCTCAAATCAATCAACCCATCTTTTTTCTTTTTTTTAAAGAGGAAGATAATAATGATTCTTCCCTCAGAGCTGTGATGAGGGCTACATGAGATGCCATCTGTAATGGGCATTTACTGGAAAGAGCCTGTTCCATTTGTGGTGCTGGAACACAATGGGAAACCTTCCCCCCCACGCTCCCACCCCCCTATCTGCATCCCACCCCACCCTATCTGCACCCCCTTATCTGCGTCCTCTCCCAGCTTATCAGCAGGACGTGAGAACAGGAGGGAGGGAGAGAAGAGCAGGGGAGAGGCGTGTGAAATCTATCCCCACTACCTCTCTAGCCCCCCACTCCCAGCCCCGGTGTCTAGCCACCCTCTCAGGCTCCAGATTTCTGCCCTAGTTCTGAGTTTCCCTCCCCTGCCACCCATGGCTTTGTCCCCACCAGCCCCAGTCTTTAAAACACGCCTCCTCCCCACCCTGGGAATGTCCCCAGTATTTTTTTTTTTAAACAATGATGTCATGTCACAGTTTTCAGGATATTTTCATGCCCACATCCTTATCTGACCTTTCTGGAGGCGGAAGATAAAACTATGAGGGAAAAATCATGTAATTTGGTGAAATACACTGTGAGCTAACATTGTGTTTCTGCGAGGGATCCTGTTCAAGCAACTTCCATAAACAGGTATTTCATAATCGGCCATTAATTGACCATAAATTGAGATGTCATCACCTTCAGTTCCTCAGAGTATCTCTCTCTTCCCTCTCCCTTTCCTCTTTCTTCATGTGCATACAAAAATAAATATAATAAAATAAAATAAATATATAAATATAATTAATAAAATAAATATATAAATAAATATATAAATATATAAATATATATTTATTATATATTTGTATATTTATATAATAAATATATAAATATAATAAATAAAATAAATATATGTTTAATTCCAGAGATCAATAAGGTTGGAAGAACATAAAACACCATTATTGGCCTTCTTCTGTCTTCTGAACGCCAACGCCAACAACATGGACAAAATCTCAACACGTGTTTTATTGTCGTGTGGCCTTGAACTCATTGCCCTGTCTGTGCCTGAATTTCCACAATGGGAGACAAAAAGGTTAGACTAGATGGGGAGGCCCTCTGGAGTGGAGGAGTGAGCTCTAGACCAGGAGTCAGCCGGGACCCACTGCGTGGTGCTGTTCCACTCTCTCCTAGTTCTATGAATTTGGGGGAAAATCACTTAAACACTCCGGGCCTCAGTGTCCTCCTTGGCCCAATGAGGCATCTACACTTGATGATCTTAACTGAGACCTTCCACGCCACCTGGTGAAGTGACCAGTAGTCCACCTACCTTTCTAACAAACTGGCGGAGTTGCCACTTCACTTGCCAGCAGGGGTTGTTCATACTCTCTTCATCACTGGGGTCCCAGGGGATATCATCTTCCTTTAAGAAACAAGCGATGCCACTTTGGGAGTACTTGTCCTGCATCTGGGTTAAAATGGAATATAATAACACAATATTACGCACCAGGGCTTTTTATTTAAGCAACAGGAGCTGATGACAGCTTCAAAGAAGCCTTGGCACCTTGGATAAACTCACGGCTTGAAATAAAAGTAAGCAATGTCCTTTGGTGAATAAAAGTAAGCAGTTGGATTTGGTGGGAAGGATACAGGTGCAGGCCACACATCCTGGGTCACAATGTCCCTCACTGCCTCTGTGTGTCCCTCAAGAAATTGCTTCTTCTCTTGTGTTTCTATTTTGCATTTGATTTTTGAGCTGGTTCATCGTGGTGACCTTTGAGCTTCTTCCCAGCTCAAAGATGATTAAGATCCCATTCTAAAGTTGGGAAACCACCTAGGTACAAAGCGGGCAAAAGAGGGGCCCCTGGGTGGCTCAGTCTGTTAGGCGTCCAACTCTTGATTTCGGCTCAGGTCATGATCTGAGGGCTGTGAGATTGAGCCCTGGGTTAGGAGCTCAGTGTGAAGCCTGATCCTCTCTCTCCCTCTCCCTCTGCCCCTTCCTGCTCACACCCACACCTGCACGCGCTCTCTCTCTCTCTCTTTAAAAAAAAAAAAAAAAAGACAATAGAGTCCATTTAAATACCAGGATCCTAAATAAAAAATTTAAAAGATTGTTTGGGGCCTTTGGGATGCAGGTAAAGTTGTGTTTCTTGATATGAGCTTTGGCTATTGAGTAAATTCTAGTCATTGCTGTGATTTCTACTCCTCAAAACATGTTGCCACTGGAAAGCCTAACTTTTTAAAAATTAAATGTCCACACTAGGTAGGGATTTACTTGCAGAGACTTGAAATACCATTTGAAGGCAAACATTTATAATGGCCAGGTAATTGTCAACAAAGTCCTAGCTTGTTATTAAACACACAAACACACACACACACACACACACACACACACACAGAGGCATGTACACATATGTCCAAGCCAAGCAGCACACTCCAGGCTGATATCCAGTTAATATTACAAAGAGAAACAGGAAGCCCATGCAAGGTCAGATATTTGGTTGACCATTTGGTTGGTTTTTTTTTTCCTGTTTTTGTTTTTAACAATGGGGACCAAGGAGATGTTGTTTCCCTGTACAAATGTAAATTGCCTTTCCCTGGGGAAATAAATGGGAAGATGGCCATTTTTATCTGTTTGAACTTTGGGGACTCCAAAGCTTGAAGGAAAGATCAAACTTAATGATGTTCCTTCCTATAAAAAGACAATCTCGTTCCAAATCAAAATAACTTGTTTATGAGGGGTCCCAGCCAGGGTCACATTGTTCTGTGCCCAGCCATGGATGTACCCCCTAGACATTGCATCAAGGTCCTTCAAGTGCAAAAGTACAAACCTGAATCGCTGAATTCCTTCCACATACTCCAGCATAAACATTCATTTACTTTTAAATAAATGTTTACTTTCTTTCTTCCTGTTTTAAATCACAAGAGTAAAACATTCAACCTAGTAGATGTACTAGAGGTAACAGCTGGGGCCACCTGAATAGAGATGTGACCAGCAGTGGAGTTAGACAACATTGCTGCCTAGAGACACTGATGGTCTACAGGCAACCTGCAAAATACAGAAATACAGAAAAGTAAAGAACACGTATCTAAATGAAAAATAAACCCCAAAGCCACTAAAATCACCCTAATCCTACTTCTTCATTAACCTCTGGATGCTGTCTCTTCTTTGCAGGGTTGTATGTGGGCCGTTTGGGGTATGATTGTTTTCAGACTATATGAAAATATCATGTTCCTTAAGTCTGCACAAAACATCATACAGAGAGAGCATAGATATTTTTCTGGCATTCACTGTAGAAAATTCTAAAATATAGAAAAATAAAAAGGAAAAAATACATCCTGGATCATACCATCCAGAGACCACAATTATCAACATTTCGGTGTTTCACCTTCCAGATATTTTATGTATAAATACTGATTTCTGAACAACAGAAACCCAGAGGGAGGGCTCCCACCATCCTCCCTATATCCCCACACGTTTCTCGCATTATCACATTTGGTGGCTTCTTCTGCAGACATTGGCCAGTGCTGGTGACTAGCTGGGGGTACTGTGGTCCAGAGTGATTCATGATGACTACCGTGATGTGTCTCTCTCTCTCCCCTTCTTTTCCGCATCCTTTCCACGTCAGAGCATGACTTTTCTGAAGCACACTCAGGCCAGAGCTATTCTCTCATTAACATCTGGGTGTTGGAGGCAGAGGGATGTGCGTGCTATTTTCATTCACGTGCCACCGGACAGCTTCTGCACGGGCGTCTGCTCTTCCGACCGGTGAATCTCCACCGCGAGGGCTGTCGGTGCCGCTGTGACCCCGGCGCTGGTCCAGGCCCGGGCCAGCCAGTCCCGGGCGTCTACTTGCATCTCCAACAAATGTGGGAGCTAAAATGCATTGTTAGGCCTGCAGGGTGGAGTCCTTTGCCAGCTGGCTCGGAGGCTTCAAGGTGGCAGCACTGGCCCGCTCTGCTGCCCTGACATTGGTCTCTGACAATCATTTTCTGCAAGCCACAAATAGCATAAAGAACCGTTTATGGAGATCGGCGGATAAGGGTCCCCTTCTCCTTTGCCCGTCCCGTCTATGATGCCACAGCGACAGGCAGTCCCCTTGGCATAAAATGTTCTCAAGAGATGTAAACGTTAGAGGCTAAGCACGGATTTCTCGTGCGGGCCTGCTGGTCTACAGGCGTATCTGTGAAGGTCCCGTCAGGGGTAACTCAGCCCTCCAGCCACACTCCCTATAGGCCTTGCTCAGTCTATCTTCTGGAAAGTTTCATCAGCCAAAGTGGGATCTGGGATCTATTTTAGGAAATTAACGCTTTTGTGAAATGTGCTTTTCCTAATTCTCCACGGACAGCCAAAGAGACTCAGATTCCTATTTCCTTGCGAGCGTTCCCGACGAAGAGGGCCACAACTTCCAAGGACGTCCCAATACTAATCACAACGGCCGCAGTTAGTTGAGCACCTACTTAATGCCAGGGCTCAAAAATTGGGCTTTCCCCTTTAACCTGTTTCATAATCTTGGGCAAATCACCTAACTCCCTGAGCCTCATTTACCTGCAAAATGGGATAATTCCGTTTACAAGATTGTTATGAGGATCAAATCGAGCAGTATTTTTGCCAAGCTTCTGGAACACAGTATTTGCTCGGTATCCATCAGTTTGCCTCCCCTTGCAGCACTCTCAACGAGTTCTCCCACATGTCTATATGTACATGCAACACACGTGGCTACACGGTCAAGAAAAATGTAGGCACGTGGGGAGCTGGTAAGCTTGATTGGCAATTTCCATTTTGATAGTCAAATTCAAGGACACACTTGATCATAGACACAGAGAAGTGCAGGAGCCTGCTCAGTCAGGAACTAGTTAACTCAGTCCTAAAATTAGGCCAACGTGTAATGTCAGCAAATTGAGGGGAATGACTTGCGTAATCGAGACAGACTCGTTTTGTTTGTGCTGCAAAGTTCGCCAGGGTTAGGGAAGGCCAGCTCCAAACTCAACAAACACAGCAGTAGTCCAGCCTCTCAGGCAGGCTTAGAGCTAGAGGCATGTTTGTGGCTGTGCCGCCGTCTCAGTTACCAATACCCGGGCTCTCCCGAACATGCTCTGGAGCGAAGCTGGCTTTACTTGTCCATCAGCTGGCCGCACCCATCCTTTTTAGAATTATTTGCAAGTCAAACAAGAGTCTACTTCCTCCAAATCCAGAGGGAAGATTTGCAACGATTTGGGATGACCAAAGTTCTACTCTGCAGGGTATGCAGAGTGCATTTCCTTTCCAGATACTCATTCTCTGGCATTTGGAGAATTGGTATTTTTCTGAGCCCCTCTACCTGCATTTCCTAGCCAGCTGGCAGATGCAGCGTTGCCTTATCATAACGTGGCAGGATGTGGTGGGCATCACGGGGCACAAATCTGTTAACTCTGTGGTCACCCTGTTACGAGGAGGGAGTGTGACTCAAGGTGCCCAACCACCTGAGCTCAGACCAGCTCAGCTCTACTTCAGTCTGTGTCTCTCCTGAACAAATACATAAAATTTTAAAAAAGAAAAAAAGTCCTGTCTGAGCTTTTGTCTGCATTCTGCATTCCCCAGCATTCTGTCTGGGGGTCTCTAGTCTCCTCACCTATAAAATGGGGGGGGGGGCATCCAAAGTTCCTTCCAGCTCCCAGTTCTCTACTAGGTGATACACAATTAGTCAAAATATACCTGAGAAGCCAAAAGCTGGCTTGGTTCATTTTCAGCAATTTGGCATTCACAGTTCCAAAAGTCGTATGCAGTTGAGAAATATATGAACTAGCAGAGCACTGAGTTGTGGTTTTCTTCCCCCCGTCAAATGTACCTGGATTCGTAATTCGTACCCCCTCCTGCCCTGGACGTAGAAAGAACAATCACTTTATTTTTAATGATTTTATCATGAACATAACATGCTGGGTGCACACGTTAACAGGCTGCATGACTGACTTTAGGCATGAGTGTCTTCGGCCAAGGAAGAGACGATACCGGTCCTCTGCGGCCTCTCTGCTGTTGACATGCACATGGGACACGGCCGAGACCAGAACCTGCTTCAAAGCTCTGACCTGCCCCCTCGCCCCAGGTCTTGGAGGAGAGAGAGAAACCTGATGACATTCCAGGACTTGGTTCAAGGGCTAACGTGAAAAAATGCAGCTCTTGTGGAAGGGAAAACCAGGGAGAGCCAAGCCCTCGGGGTCGGGCTCCTGCCTCTGCGGGCAGCTGGTGCCGGGGGTCTGTAACCCACCTCGGTTCTCCCGTCCTTCCCACCCCGCCGTCCGCAGGCTCCTGGGGAAGCCCAGGCGGGGGCAGTCAGGGTCCCCAGGCAGAGGCGGTCACAGAGGGGGCCTGGGGACAGCGAAGCCGGGGCGGGCGGTACTGACCTGCTTCAGCTCCCTGGTGAAGTACATGTAGGTGACAGCCACGCAGAGGGACTGGAGCAGCACAGTGAAGATGAGGATCAGCACGCACGTCTGCCCGAGGCTGGGGCCCCCCGGGGCCTGCATCTCGCTGCCCCCTCCGGTCCCGTGTCTGCGCCCGCAGCCAGGCAGCAGGTTGTTGCTGCCGGCCAGGCACCGCCAGGGGTGGAGCCCTTCTTGGATTTCATCTATTTAAAAAAAGGAATGAAAACGAAAGTGAAAACCCCAGGCTGGGCGGAGGGAAACTCCGGCAGCTCTCCACCCTGCAGTCTGGGGGGCCCAGGGGCCCAGCCTGCATCTGGGAGGGCTGGCCCGGGGCTCCCCGCCCCGCTGCTCCTGGGAGGTGCCGCGGGCCACCCCAGTGTCACCTCCCAGCCCTGGGGAGCCAGACCACATGTCTGACCACAGGCCCAGGGCGCTCTGGTCCAGAGGCAGGTGGCACCGGGGAAGAGCTTCCTCTGTCGTCCCTCCAGGTCCCTCCCTGGCCCCCAGCCCGCCTGGCTGGTGTCTTTGGAGGGAGCTGCGTGGGGTAGGGCTCAGCAAACCTCCTCAGAGGCTCCCACTGCCTGGGGGGGTGGGGGCGGCTCTGCTGCTTCCCGGTGGGTCACCCGGCCTCGTCCTCAAGCCTGAGCATCCGGGAGCCGGGAGGACGCCAAGTGGTGCTGGTAGATGCGATGCAGCAGGTGATGACACCTGGCTTCCCGGCTCGGCGGCTAGAGGCCGGAACCCCTGGCCACGGCCCCGACGGCAGGGCTCACGAGCTCGGAGCAGGGTCGCTCACCCCCTTCTCAGTGAAGTCCTGCTCGGCCCTAAGCGAGGTCCTATTGACAAGTGAGATGGGAGTTCCGAGAACTGTCACCCAGAAGGACCGAGGAGGCGAGCCGAGTGGTTTAGACGAGGCTGCAGTCGTGGCCAAGGATGAGCGAGCGAAGAGATGGGAAGCGCCCCCCCTGGTCTCCGGCACCGCACCCCAGTTATGTCCACAACCAGCGCTTCCAACCTTACCGGGCCTGTTGTTCCCATATATTCAAGTCCATCCATCTCAAAGCTACGCTTGAGGAGTTTGGGTGACGTGTGCGAGGTGCAACCACCGCCACGATCGAGGTATAGCTCAGGTCACTTTGCTTTGAAAACTCATCTCCCTTTGCCCCGAGTTCGGTGTCGAGACACTCCCTTGAGTTCTGTGGCCGTCGCTAATACTGACCCTCTGGGTGGCTTCTCAGAAGGTTCGGTGCCTCTCCGGGGGCTTCTGCTCCTGCGAAATAAGACCAGTTGGGACAGGTTCGTTCCTGGGGGCTCTTCCTGCACGTTCAGAAAGCAGGCAGGTGGCATGTGGGCAGGAATCACAGCGCTGCCCCCCGGTTCTCGAGTGGACCCCGAGGTAGCAGACACCAGGGGGTACAACCTGCAGTCGCGGGGCCCCCGGGCGGCTCGGGGGTTGAGCGTCTGCCTTCGGCTCGGGTTGTGACCCCGGGGTCGTGGGATCCAGTCCCGCATCGGGCTCCTGCATGGAGCCTGCTTCTCCCTCTGCCTGGATCTCTGCCTCTCTCTCTCTCTCTCTCTCTCTGTGTCTTTTGTGAATAAAAAAATAAAAATCTTAAAAAAAAACAAACAAACCTGTAGTTGCTTCATGCAGACCAGTTCGCATTTGCTCTCTTGGTGCTATGTCTTGATGTATTTGCATATGTAGGTATCGTTATTGGTATAATATTGTGAAATAATGACCACGAGGAGTCTAATTACAGTTCATCCCCATATGGAGGTGCAAAGTTTTGCATGTGTGATGGGAATTTTTACGAGTTACTCTCTTAGCAACTTTCAAGCATGTAACTATTACTCGTTGTAGCCGCCACGCTGTTCGTTGCATCCCCAGAACTTATTTATCTTATAACTGGAAGTTTGGGTCTTTGGACGACCTTCACTCATCTTACCCACCCCTCCCTCTGGCAACCTCAGCCACCTATCTGCTACTGGTGTCTGTGAGTTCAGGTTTTTCCTGTTCTTTGTTTGTTTGTTTTGCTTTGCTTCTAAGATTCCACTTATGAGTGAGATCATACAGTATTTGTCTTTCTCTGTCTGGCTTATTTCCCTTAGCATAATACCTTCCAGGCCCACCTGTGCTGTTGCAAACCGACCGGCCTTCCATCCTTTTTATAGGTGAGTAATATTCCATTGTGCATATATACCATCTTTTCTTTATCCATTTATCCACTGACACTTTGGTTATTTCAGTATCTGGGCTATTGTAGATAATGCTGCAATGAACGTGGGGGTACGTGTTTCTTTCAAGACAATGAAAATTTCCAGCAGTGACCTCTTTGTACTTTCACACACACACGGTATGTGTGACAAATGAGCCCAGACCCCAAATGTTCTGAGAAATAGTAACTTCATCATTTTGCCCATGATTAACCTGTTTATTTTCACGAGGGCGTCGTACTGAGAAGCAGGGTGGGGGGGTCCAAACGTTCATTCTCTCACTTTGACTACTGTGGTTTTCAACCCAGTACATAGTAACATGGGCAGGAAGCCTTTAAAAGTGTGGCCTCCGGGTCCCAGTTTAGATGAACTGAGTCCACAGCTGGTCTCCCCCGCCCTCTTGCTGCACGGCTGAAGCAGAGCCTGAAATCAGGCCCCGTGAAAGAAAGCAGGAGGACACAAATCAGGACCATTTTTCTGCCCCCGGAGTCTGGGCACCCTCTTCAGTCCTTACCTCCCTCCCACTGGCTCTCTTTCTCACTCTCCTTCTTTCCGCAATCCCCTCCAGCTAACGGGGGGTGGGATTTTCTTTGATTTGTCCTAACGTATCCTCATCCTCCCATAGGCCTTCAAGCCTCATGGCCTAGATGCCATAGGCAGAAGGGCTGCGTTCTAAACTGTAAGGGAATTTATGTGACTCAAAATTTTCAGAATTACACTCTCCCTCCTCCTCTTTACCCCCACCCCACCTTTATCCCCACCCCAGCCTTCTTCACCATCACCTTGTGTATACATGCACTTGTGTACACACACACACACACACACACACACACACACACACACACTCGGGTCAGGCTGGGGAAGTAGGGAGCATTGACACACTCAGACAGGCAAAAGAGAAAAGCACGTCAATGTTTTTCCAAAATAGGGATCCCTGGGTGGCACAGTGGTTTAGCGCCTGCCTTTGGCCCAGGGCATAATCCTGGAGACCCGGGATCGAATCCCACGTTGGGATCCCGGTGCATGGAGCCTGCTTCTCCCTCTGCCTATATCTCTGCTCCCCCCCCTCTCTCTCTGTCTCTCTCTCTCTCTATCTCTCTGTGACTATCATAATTTAAAAAAAATGTTTTTCCAAAATATTAACTCCCTCACATTCAGTGTGCATTCCAGTCGTCCTTCTGCCATTTTCTAGCTGTACCCCATGACCAAGTCATTCACGTTTTGGTGCTTTAGTTTCCTTACCAATCAAGCAATGGGATTTACTAAGGGGTCTTTAAGATCTCTAACAACCCTATCATTTATGATTCTATCGTCACCTGATCATACAAAGAGGCTCATTTCTTCATCTGAAAGCAGTGTGTCCAAGACCTTTTCTGAAAAATCTTCAACGCCGATGAAACAGACACTATGACACCATCACCAGGGGTCACCTAACACTTTGCCTTTTGTGGGGGTAGAAATGGGTGGTAGGTGGATGTAGTAGGTTTCATTACAGCTCCCAATTCTTTACCCCTCGCTCTGTATGTGCACTTTGCTATGTGCTGGGTGGTTCATCTCACTAGAGAATATATTTCCTACCTCACTGATGTTGGGCTTAGCAGTGGGACTTGGCCACCGGGATACTACTATACCTAACATGAGAGGGCTTGAACTATAATTGCACCGTTGGTCTTGCTCTCTTGACTGTCATTTCCATAAGAAGACAAGCCCTGGGAGGTCCAAGGAGAATGAGAGAAGCATGGTGCTGGGCCAGACCCTGTCCACATTTTGGAGCGAAAGTCCACTGAACTCAGCCTACATCAGCTGATTCTCAAGCAACCCACAGAGAAGTGAACACGAAGAAGTCATTGTTGTTTTAATCCACTGCATTATTTGCCGCAGAGCATTATGTGGTTACAGATAACTGATAGAGCCCAGGACTGGGATTATTTAGGATACTTTCAGCTGTAATTAAGAGAACGCTGCTTAAGAGAATGTCAACGAAATTTTAATTGGGCCTTTAGTGTCAAGCAGCTGAAGCAAATTCAGACAAATCGAGTAAGAAAAAGCAATTTATTAAAAGGATTTTGGGTAGTTAGGATTGTAGTGGAGGTTCCTGGAAACTTAGACTTGAAGTTTTCAAATTCAGGAACAACATCAAAATCTACCCGCGCATTCTGGTAGCAATATAACTGCTGCCACCACAGGCTAATCTACCACAGGGGCCACCAACACTAGATATCAGATTCTACTAGAACTCATGACAATGCTATTTCTGGAAGTTGAACAGAAATATTTAGCCTCTATTTCTGCTTCATGAAGCTTCATGAGTTACCATCAGATGCTGCCCAAGCATTTGTTTGTGCCTTGCTCATACTACACCTTAACCACAAGGAAGTATGAGGTCAGTATCTGACATTTTTAGCTTCTGTGGTGAAAAGTGGGCGGCTCATAAAGTGAAGAACTCCTAACCTATACAAGGGTTTTGCATGCTGGCCGGCCAAAGTGAAAGATAAATGCCCATTTCAGCCCACATATATGTATATGACATATCTGTCTCTGCCGTTGGTTCCCGGAACAGAGCTCCTTAAACTCTTCTAATTTTCTAAGTGATGAAAGCTCTAGGAGTACTTTTTGTTGTACTGAGATAATTCTAGGTAGGCTCCTGGAGGCTGCCAACCAGAAGACCAGACCATGATTAGAAGCTTAGGATTTTCAGCCCCAACTCCCATCCTCTAGAGAGGGGAAGGGGCTGGAAGTGGAATTAATACTTGATCATGTCGACGTTCTATTTTGATCCCTATAGAACAGAGTTCGGTGAATCTCCAGGCTGGTGAACACATTCATACTGGCAGGGTGGTGTAGCCCAGCTCGTGGGGACAGAAGCTCCTAAGCTCAGGACTCTGCCAGACTTCACCCCATGTATATCTTCATCTAGTTGTTCATTTGTATCCTTTATCACATCCCTTAATAAACTGGTAAATGTAAGTAATAGTTTCCCAGAGGTCTGTGAGCTGCTCCAGCAAATTAATCGAACCTGAGGAGGGGGTCTTAGGACCCTCTGATTTATAGCCAAATCAACAGAAGTTATAGGAAACCTGGGAACCTACTACTTGCGATTGGCATCTAAAGTGGGGTGGGAGCAATCTTAAACCATGGGATCCGATGCCATCCCTGGGTAGATAGTGTCAGAATTGACTTGAATTGCAGGGCACTCGGCTGATGTCATGGGGAATTGCTTCGTGTGGGGAACCACCCCCCCAATACGTGGTGGCCAGAAGTGTCAGAAGTGAAGTGTTGTGAGTGTTCTGTGTAAAAGAAAGGGAGACACCCACTAGGAAAGGACGGGTGTTTTCCCCGAGTAGGAGGGAGAATCATGGGTTTTTCAAATTTGGTAGGGTCCTCTCATTTTTCTCTATAACTTCTTTGAAAATCACTTAGAGTATGTAATGAATTTCTAAATATTTATGGAATTTTCTAGACACATTATTGATATTGGCTTTCTAATTTCATTCTATTTGGGCAGAGAATGTACTCTGTATGATTTTATTCCTTTGAAATGAATTAAGATTTGTTTTATGAATCAACATATCTATCTTGGTGGAAATTCTATGTGCTCTTGCAAAGAATTCAGTAACTGGTATGGTGTTCTATAGTACCAACTAGAGCAAGTCGGATGTTGGTATAGCTCAAAATTTCTATAACTGCTTCAATTAATTGCTGAGAGAAGTGCGTTAAAGTCTCCATTATATTGGTAGGTTTGCTTCTTTTTTTCATTTGATTTCTGTTAGTTTTATCCTTGTATTCTGAATCTCTCTTATTAGATGTTATGTATTCTTTATGAGTTATTGAATTAAAATGATACTATTTCATACATAACACCAGAATTTGTAGCATTGTAGTATGTTTCCTCCCTCCCCCCTTTTTTTGGTGCTATTGTTGACATGTTTTACTTCTAATTGTTATATTCCCCATCATGCATTATTATTATACAACCTTAATAAGCCTGTTGTCTTTATAAAAATCTAAAGAAAAAAATGGGAAAACATCATTTACATTTACCCACATATTTACTATTTCTGGCTCTCTACATTATTTCTTATGGATCTGAATTCCATCAGGTACCTTTCCTTTACAATCTGAAGCATTGCCTTTAGTAATTCTTATAGTGGGATTCTGCTGGTGACAAGTCTTAGTTTTTCTGGAAGTTTAGTTTTTCTGAAAGTTCCTTAATTTTGCATTCACGTTTGAAGGATAGCTTTGCAGTATATGAAATTCTAAATTGGACATTGTTTTTCCTTTTATCACTCAAACTGCATCTTGTCATTATTTTGAGACCTCTATTATTTCTGTTAAGAAGTTGGCAGTCATTCTTATCACCATTCCTCTATGTAATGTCTTTTTTTCTCTTTAAAAATGTTCCCTTCCATTTTCAGAAGTTTTATTATGATGTGCCTTGGTATAGTTTTCTTTACATTTATCCTTCTCAGAGGTTTTTGAGTTTCTTAGATCTCTGGAAGTTTGTTTTAAAGCAAATTTGGTAAAATTTCAACCAATCCATCTTCTTTTTTTTTTTTTTTAAGATTTTATTTACTTATTTATTTGAGAGAGAGAAAGCACACCCTAGTGGAGGGAGCAGCAGAGGGAGAAAGAGAATCTCAAGCAGACCTCCTCCCTGAGCGCTCCATCTCATGACCCTGAGATCATGACCTGAGCCAAAACCCAGAGTCAGACACTCAACCAACTGAGCCACTCAGGTGCCCCAAGTCTACCTTTATTTAATATTATTTTTTTAAAATATTTTATTTATTCATGAGAGACACAGAGAGAGAAAGAGAGAGGCAGGGCACAGGCAGAGGGAGAAGCAGGCTCCCTGCAGGGAGCCTGATGTGGAATTTGATCCCAGGACTCCAGGATCACGCCCTGGGCCGAAGGCAGGCGCTAAACCACTGAGCCACCCAGGGATCCCGCAAGTCTACCTTTAAATATGTATTCTCCTCCATTGTCTCTCTTGTTACTCTAGGGCTTTAAATGTAACTATTTTATTTTATTTTTCTAAAGATTTTATGTATTTATTCATGAGAGACACACAGAGAGAGGCAGAGACACAGGCAGAGGGAGAAGCAGGCTCCATACAGAGAGCCCCAATGTGGAACTCAATCCTGGGACCCCGGGGTCACACCCTGGGCTTCGGCCCAGGCAGATGCTCAACCACTGAACCACCTGGACATCCCTAAATATAACTATTTTAAATCACTTGATACCGTCCCACAGCCATTGAGGCTCTGTTCTCTCCTCCTCCTCTTGCTCCTTCTTCAATTTTCCTTCCTTCTGTAGTTCGGTTTGCATAATTTCTTTATTGACTCATTATCAACTTTGTCACCAACCTTTAACAACTTTCTATTGTCCTGTCTTTCTATATTTCCCATTTGATAAATGTTTGACTTCAACATTGTTTATTTCACTTCTAGGATTTACATGTAATTCTTTTTCGGAATTTCATGTCTCTCTTGAAATTTCCTATCCCCTCACTGATTGTTTCACTATTTTCTGTTGGTTTTTAAAATATATGTTTTAATAGTTTAAAAGTTCTTGTCTACTAACTTGAACATCTGGGTGATCCAGAGCTCTTTATCAACTTTTTAAAAAAATGTATTATGATCACATTTTTCTGTTTCTTCACACTTCTAGTAGTTTTTTATTATATAGCAGACATTGTCAATGACACGTTATAAAAACTGTAGATTCTGTAATCATCCACTAAGATGTGTTGAGTTTTTTTCCTAGCAGACAGTTAAATTACTGAGGGGTCACCTTGATCCTATGGAGGCTTGGCCCTTGGGATTTCAGTGGAAAGACCAAGGTATATACTAAACCTTCCAATTTAGAATGATTTGAACTCTAAATTCAGGTTTTCTAACACTAATTACTTGCTAAAATCCTTGCCCCTCTCTTTTGGGTCTCCAGAGTTGCTTTGTGGCTGGACTTCCTGAAGTCTTGTCATGCACATGCATAGTTTGGGAGTCAGCCAAGCATTTGAGGGAAGTTGCATTCAGATCTTAGGGACTTACTTCCCTGTGACTCCTTCCTTTCTGGAACTTTCTCTTCAGTTTCTAGGTGTGATTATAATAGCCCCAAAAACTCTCCTCTGACTCCTCAACCCACTAAGACTGCTATTATCTGCTTGAGCTCTGTTCATGTTGCTTTAGGCAGATGAGGGAGTTTGCTCAAGGGAACTGCCAGTTAAATGTGATATCTTACCTAGCGTACTTCCCTTTTTTCAAGACTTTGTCTCTTAGAGGTTTTGTCTGTTTTTGGTTGTTTTCTAGTTCCTTGAAACAGATGCTGTTTTTTCTTATATTTTGTTCAAATTTTATAACTGTTACCAGCAGAAAAATAGTCCAATATGAGATACTCTGTTATTAAGTTGGGAGCCCAATAGTGACTTACTCTTAAGAATGAGGAAAAATTTTTCCAGACGTCTCTGACAAGTTCTCCAATGGGTCATTGGATAGAATTAGGTCCCTTATTTTTTCCTAAAGATTTTTCAGACCTTTTCCTAAAGATTTTTCAGACTGTTCTTGAGCAACGAGCATTAATTAACAGTGAAAAATTACTCCTGCAGCCCAAAGTGGAGTTAGCTTCCTCTGAGGCAGGGAATTGCACAGAGCATGACAGATAAATACAGATATATGAACAAAACCAAAATTTTCTTAGGAAGAAAAAGAAAAGAATTCATAGAGAGGAGAGAGAATAGAAGAAAGGGGGGGGCCAAATCACTTGTTCTTAACCCCAAGCTACACATCAAAACCATCCTTTTAAAGCACTAATTAAGACCTAGTATCTTCTGGATACATTGTTTTAGATGTTGGGCCTGCAAGGCTCTGAGTTGCCCTGCCCCCCTGGCTTTAGGTGGTCCTACCCCCGCTGTTGTGTGCCAGGAGCTCCTTTTGCAATGCTGGTAGCTCTACCCCGATGACTCTACTGGGCATTGTCCTAATAGGGGCTCTCTGCAGTGGGCTCCTACTCTGGGGAGAGCTCTCTTGAGCCTCTATAAGGGTGCTAATTCCATTCATGGGGGATGACCTAATCACCTCCCAGAGGCCCCACCTCCTAATACCATCACACTTAGTATTATTAGGCTTCAACATATGAATTTGGGAGAGACAAAAGCATTCAGACCAGAGCACCATGGAACTTCTTTAAAATTAAACCTCCTGGACTCAAACCCGGAAGTTCAGGTTCAGTTGGTCTAGAATAAAGCCTAAGAATCTGCTTGTTTACACAAATTTACCAAGTGGCTCTGAGGTACAATCTCTTTAAATAAGAGGAGCTTTTTTCAACCATTCATGGAATTTGCTCTGTAAACATTTACACCCAAGGACTCCTTGCTACTCTGTAATGCTTTGGGGCCTGCAGTCTTCAAGTGGAGCACTATAGGTGGGGCCTTCTTTATTGAAGGGGTCCGTAGGTCCACATAGGCCCACGTGTAACCCTAGAAGAAGGCACAGAAATATCCACATGGGAAAATGGATGGGCACGAAGTAGCAACCACGTGAGACAAAGGGCAAGCACTGGTCCCTTAGACACTGAAGAGGCAGGTGAAACTGTTCATAGGGGATGTTAATGGAGCACCTAAGGTCACCCATGTGGGTAATGGAGGGGAACCCAGGTCTACAGGACCTTTTCTAAATGTCCTGAGTATAATCTAATAGGCTGACTACCCAGGAAAAGGAAGAAGTTGAAGGAAAGAGGGATGCCTGGGTGGCTCAGTGGCTGAGCGCCTGCCTTCGGCTCAGGATGTGACTCTGGGGTCCTGGGATCGAGTCCTGCATTGGGCTCCCCGCAGGGAGCCTGCTTCTCCCTCTGCCTGGGTCTCTGCCTCTCTCTCTGTGTCTCTCATGAATAAATACATAAAATCTTAAAAGAAAAAAAAAGATAAAGGAAAGGAGTGAACAAAGAGCACAGCACCGCTTGCATTTCCCCCCAAAATACCTTTGGTCAGCGGTTCCCTGTAATGTAACATTTCCACTTCGAAATGGTTTCTATTAAAAAAGTGTTTGTCAGTCTGGCTTTGATCAGCAGTTTTAAACAACTGGATGGATTCCCAGCTTTAGCCGTTTTCCCAGAAAAGTTGCCTCCTCCCACGGAGTGCAGCCGGTTTGCAGCCAGATGCAGGAGATCACTGTCCACATGACTGTCTTCGGGCTCTGAGTGTCCCTCTGTACAGTTACCTGACATAAGAAGATGGGGCAAGCCCCAGGAGCAGGGGACAGGGATCCCTGCTGGGATTCTCAGGGCAATTCCTCCCAATGCCTGTGCTCAGGGCTCTCTGGGATGACTCATTAGCTCTGTGAGCAACAGACACGTTTTCCTTAGAAGCATCGCTCTATGTTACTGATGGAAAATCACTACTATTTTCAAACGCTTTCTAAGGGCCAGCCACTGTTTGAGACCCCGTGCGAACATTATAACCTTAGATATCACAACACCCCGATGGGCTGAGTCTTACTGCTCCCATTTTACAGACGAGGAAAGGGAATGTTCCCTGTCCCCCGACAAAAGGACGACAGCACGGTGGCATCAGGCTTCCAGGCAGCGGGGCTCCAGAACCCGCGATATTCAGAGCGGGTCTGTGGGCCTGTTATAAATGCAGATTCTCAGGTCCCCAGACCTCCTGAATCAGAATCTGCATTTTAATAAGGTCTCGAGAGACTCATTTGCACAGTGAAGTCTGAGACTCTCTGGTGCACTATCTCCTCTTCGATTGGATTAATTTGGGCAAAGCCTTTAACTTCCCTGAACCCCAGACTTCTCATCTGTGACACACATCACAGCACAGTCTTTGTAGATTTGTTGGGATAACACAAGACAGTGTTGTGAAGAGTCCGGTGCTCAGAAAGTGCTTAACGCCCAGGCCATGGGATGGTGCGTGAGCATTCCCCGACTTCAAAAATCGTCAATGATATTATCCAAAGAACTTAAAAAGGCTATCCACCACTCTACTTCCCCTTGCTCCAAATACTCTTTCCACTACTGGGCAGTGGAGTGACTAAAAGTTTACAGAAACCATTTTTTAATTTTTAACATTTGAACTTGTGGTAGTACTTTCTGGCTCTAAGTCTAGTATTCTTTCTTCTATATTGATTTTATTACTCTTTTTTCCCTTTTTTTCTTTTTTAAGATTGTATTTATTTATTCCAGAGATACACAGAGAGAGGCAGAGACATAGAGGGAGAAGCAGGCTCCCTGTGGGGAGCCCAATGCGGACTCGATCCCTGGACCCCGGGGTCACCACCTGAGCCAAAGGCAGATACTCAACCACTGAGGCTCCAGGAGTCCCACCCTTTCTTCCTTCTTTTTTTTTTTTTTTTTTTTTTTTTATATATGATAGTCACAGAGAGAGAGAGAGAGAGGCAGAGACACAGGCAGAGGGAGAAGCAGGCTCCATGCACCGGGAGCCCGACGTGGGATTCGATCCCGGGTCTCCAGGATCGCGCCCTGGGCCAAAGGCAGGCGCCAAACCGCTGCGCCACCCAGGGATCCCTCCCTTTCTTCCTTCTAAAATTATTTCTGCAATGCAAAATGTATCCAACGGGGGGCCCCTGGCTGGCTGAGTCGGAAGAGCATGTGACTCTCAGTCTTGATGTTGGGAGTTCAAGCCCCACATTGGGTGTAGAGACTGCTTAAGTGAATAAATAAACTTTTAAAATATACGTATAGAAAATAATATAAAACATATAATATAAACAATAATCGTAAAGTCATAAAACCATAGCCCAAGTCATAAATAGAGCCTTGTCTCTTATAAGACCTTGGTCTAGAACAAGATCTATTACCTTGTCCAGTAACTTGGACATTCCCTATGTGCTCCCTTTGCTATCTCGACTTTTGTCTTGGTTTCTTGCTTTTTAAAAAGTAGTTTTACCACCTGAATTCTATGTACAAGGAATCATACAGCAGATGTTTTGTGGGCCCCTGGATAGCTCAGTCAGCGAAGTGTCTGCCTTGAGCTTAGGTCGTGATCCCAGGGTCCTGGGATCGAGTCCTGCATTGGGCTCCCTGCTCGGCGGGGAGTCCGCTTCTCCCTCTACCCCCTCCCCTGCTTGTGTGCTCTCTCTTACACACTCTCGCTCAAATAAATAAATAAAATCTTCTAAAAAAATTTCTTTTGTGACTTGCTTCTTTCACTCAATCTGATGATTTTTAAGCTTCCTTCATGTTGATGTATGAAGCTGTAATTTACTAAAATTTTCATTGCTTCTAAGTATTTATTTGTTAAAACATCCCACAAGTTATCTGCCAAGAAGACTTCTGAGTGGCTTCTCATTTTTTGGGTAGTTAGTGCTGCCACGAGCGCTTGCATACATGTCCCCTGACACATATGCCCACTTAGCTGGGTCGTAGGTAATGTTGGTGTCCCTTGACTAGGGACAGTTTTCCAGGGCCAGCACTAATTTGTAATCTCACCTACAAAAAAATAATTCTTACTGCACTCCACACTTATCAACACTCAGTATCTTAGGAGTTTTGGGCTGGTCTGGTTAGGGTATAACGGGAAGTCATGTGGCTTTAATTTGTATTTTCTAATAGTGAGATTGAGTATCTCTTGATATGTTATTGTTCACTGAAGTTTCCACCTTCTGTGCAGAAACTGAATTTTTTTGACATTGTTTTTCTATTGGATCATTTTACTCTTATCAATTCATGGAAGAGCTCCACATATCCGATATACATGTCCTTTGTGTTTACATGCATTGCCAACATCTTCAGATATTTTTGTGGATTTTCTTTGTATTTTTTTAATGATGTGTCTTGATAAGCAGATATATGAATGTGGTCACTTTTATTAATCTATTCCTTTACAGTCTGTGCTTTTTATGTCTTGTTTAAAAAATCCATTCCTACTGTAAGTCATAAACATGGTGTAAAATTTCCATTTACTTAGGTCTTAACATTTATGCTTTTTAACTGACCTGGAATTTTATTTTATTTGTTTTAATAATAAATTTATTTTTTATTGGTGTTCAATTTGCCAACATACAGAACAACACCCAGTGCTCATCCTGTCAAGCGCCCCCCTCAGTGCCCGTCACCCATTCACCCCCACTCCTGGCCCCCCTCCCCCTCCACCACCCCTAGTTCGTTTCCCAGAATTATTGACCTGGAATTTAAAAAAAAAAAGTTTTTTTTTGATATGGAGTGAGATAGCATGCCCCATATTATTTTTTTTCCATATGGATAACCAACTGTCTCATCATCATTTATTGGTAAGTCCACTCTTTTCCTGTCCATCTCTAGTACTAACTCGGTCACATATCCATTGTCTATATATGTATAGATCTTTTCTGTAAGTTCCCAGTTTTGTTCATTGATCTATTTGCCTGTTGCTTTGTCAACACTACACTGTCTTCTCTAAAAAGTCATCTCACCTTCTTCAAGACACAGGGGATCTTGGTTGTTCTTGTCATTTCTTTGGTTTTTCTTAGCTTCAAAATTAGAAGCTGGTACTAGATCATCTCTGTGGTGCTCACTAACACTCAAAGGTTTGATTCTGTATCATAGCATCTTGTGTAATCACACGCTTGTTGTCCTTGACGATCCCATCAGATTTAGCAATTATTTTACCGAACTGTAATAATCGTTTAAAATATTTTTACATAGTTCTGTTATTAAATTAATACCTGTCTTTTTGCTTGTTTTCGAGAATTGTAATGCTCTTAGACTCTACCATCATTTTAAGATAAAGGCATTGTTGATACACAAGTACATAGAGAGTATTGCAGGTACCCGGAAGTTGCCTGCGATTTACAGGCAACCATAACGAAGCATAAATCACCGTCTCTGGTGTAGAAGAGCACATATTTTAGCTGGGGAGACATGGCAATGACCCAGTGCAATCTCTGACTACATCTGGATTTGGTTAGTTAATTTTCAGAAACTCAAGTTTTTGTGGGTTTTTTCCTCCATATAAAAAATGAAGCGCTTATCCTGTATTATCGTAATGCCCTTTTCTTAACTCCAGCATTTGATGAATTTCCAGATGACAGCTCTTTCTACTCCCCCGCCCATGCGAAGGCCATCAAAACACAGACAATCGGCAAATGACTCATCCCAGAAAAAAACTTGGAAGAGACACATTTTCTTCTTTAAATAAACGTTTTTTTTTTTTTTTCAGGAAGAAGGGAGACAAACCCATATGTGTGCCAATAAAAAAATAAAAAAATAAATCCTGGTGGATTCTTTTTCCTCTGTTGAAATCAGAGTCTCTATCATAAAGTTCTGCGTTTCTATTACCTTGTTTATCTTGTTCAGTTGGTAAGCCTGGAGTCCTGCCATGGTAATGTGCTAGCTACTTGTATGCTATCCAAATGTTGGATATGGTAACAAAAAGCCAGCACGAAAACAGCCAAGCACCAGTGATCTCTGACATGGTCGCACCCAAGTGAAAAAAGCTGAAAGGGAACGTGTTTTTGCCAGTGAATGCTGCAGGGTGGATTTGCCTGGCCTTAAGGAGTCAGGGGAACTTGCCAATGACATGGAGGTGAAACCATGGCTAGAATTTGGATTTCCAACTCCAAACTGGCTCTTTCTGCACATGGAAATGTGGGAATCTGACACAGATAGCTTCTAGGGGAAGGCTCTGTGACAGAGGAGATCCACTCTCCTCTCAATGATGAAATGATTTTGAACCGATTACCCTAAATGCAAATAGCATTTTCCTAGGGGCGCAGAGAGGGAGACCGTGTCTTGCAGTGCACTACAGAAGTAAATATTCGTAGATACAACTCTTTCGCTGAGTTCAAGGCTAATAAATATTGGTTCGGGGGATAGAATTTACGGCAGGCAGAAAATATGTCTGATGTATAGTAACACCTGTTGTGGACTGAATTATGTTCCCCCCCCCCCCAAATCACATGTTGAAACCCAACCTCAGAATGTGATGATTTTTAAAGAGGGGACCTTTAAGGAAGTGAGCAAGGTGAGGAGGTCTTAGCTATGGTGCTTGATCCGCTAGGACTGGTTGTCTTTATATGAAAAAGAGAGACATCAGGGATGGACACATGCAGAGAAAAGGCCCTAAAAAGACATTGGTGAGAGGGGGAGACCCTTGCAAACCCAGGAGAGAGGCCCCAGGAGAAGCCAAGCCTCCCCATACCTTGTTCTTGGACTTCCAGCCTCCAGACCATGATGAAATAAATACCTGTCGTTAAGCCACCCAGTCTGTGATGTTTTGTTATACGGCAGCCCTAGCAAACCAATATAATGCCTCCTGAGTCTCCTTTTCTGAAGTTTTCTCATTATTATTTTGAGAATAAGAACTGTGTCATTGACTTAATTCTGTAAAAATATTCTGGCTGAAGCCTTCTGTCCCTACCAAACAAAGCACACACACCTTGGCCTAATCCTTGGCTTCAGCTATTGCTCTGCTACAGCAGAGCCTCTTTTTTTTTCCCCCATTTTTTTCTTTTTAAAGATTTTATTTATTTATTTGAGAGGGAGAGAGAGAGAGAGAACCCAAGCAGAGAGGAGGAGCAGAGAGAGAGGGAGAAGCAGGCTCCCCACTGAGCCTGCATCCAGACATGGGGCTAGGTCCCAGGACCCCAGGATCATGACCAGAGCTGAAGGAAGGGGCTTAACCGACTGGGCCACCCAGGCACCCCCTGCAGAGCCTCATCGTGCCCTCCAGCCACAGCAGGCCCTCTCGCAGGGCTGGGGGGGAATGCTATAAACTAGGGTCACTCAGACTCAAGATGCAGGAGGATTGCAGATTTCCAAGTCGGCATATATAATTAAGTAAACAAATATCAAGAATATCTGGGTGTCGGTATGTAGCCAAGGTGGAAAATTAATGTTGATTTGGAAAATACAAGCAAGGCAGATGCTAATTTTCTTAGAATTAAAATAAGGACTCTTTTTTGGCTTGTTTCATTTTGTTTTATTTTGTGTGCAGAGATCTCTGAATTGTCACTATGGGGTATTTGCCTGTAGTTATGTTGCTGCACTGTTCACCTCGTTCACAGTCTTTAGATAATGCGCTCTACTTGGTGGTGGGTTCGATTCGATTTCAACAAATTCACATTTTGCGAAATGCATCTCGTGTTTTTCTTTCTCTGATGCTTTTTTTTTTTTTTAAGAAAGATTCTGTGGTCAAAACAAATTTAAAGTCCTCTTCTCCTCCGCAGCTCAAGGCACTTATTTTTCTTTGTTTACTTGTGATGATTTACTGCTGACTGCTCTGTGCCTGGCACTGTGCTAAGTGCTTTTTATGCATTCTATCATTTAGTTCTTGCGCTGTAACTGTGAGGCGTGTGCCCATCAGAACCGGGGGATCAGAAGAGTGAAGTGATGATCCCCATCATGAGTAGTGACTGAGCCAGGATTTGGAAACAGATCTCTTGGGTCACTTAACCCCTGGGTATTGCCTTCTCAGCATCATGAGTCTTCTGAGCTAACATTTATACTGCAAGGCCTGTCAAACCAGTTGGCACAAAATCTTTTACTGTTGGGTGTGTGTGTGTGTGTGTGTGTGTGTGTGTGAGAGAGAGAGAGAGAGAGAGAGAGAGAGACTAAGTGGTGGACTATCTTGAGAAATGTGTTTCCAATGAAGCACATGCTGGAAAAACATAAAAACTGGAGAAAAGTGACCCAAATATATCCGTTTAAATTGGTGAAAAGGATCTTTTTTTTTTTTTTTTTTTTTTTTTTTTACAAAAGTACCACTAAAATATCACCTAAGACAATAAAATTCTTTGTAATTAATAAGAAAGTCTTTTAAAAAAGCAATTTGATGGTGATGGTTTGGGATGACCCTAGAAGCAGAGCCTGAGCTGGGCCTGCCCGGGTGGGACACTGATGAAGGAAGGGGGGCCACGAACCAGGGCAGGGCAGGGGATGAGGCCTGGGCAGGGGCCTGCCTTCGACTTGATCCCCTGGGGAGCCCTGGAGCGTGAATTGCACCCGTCGTTTGTCCCATATTGAGGCAAGGGGGCTGGCCTTTGTGGGCCTGTGTCCGGCAGTCATGGCCTAGCTCCTGTGTGTGGTGGGTGGGAGGGCAAGACTTCCTGAGAGAGACAGCTCCTGTTGGCTGGAGGCGAGTCTCCGGAGGAGGAGCACAGCACCTTGGGGTGACTGGGGCCTGGGGGGCAAAGCAGACCTGGGCGACACCAACAGCACTCACCATATCCTCCCCACGCACTCGCCAGGCCCACTGGCTTCTTATGTTGTGTTCACTGCACCGCCATGGGGGTTCTTGAGGATCCGTTTGGGGTCACGGTTTCTAAGGGAAAGCTGCAAGGACAGATTTGAGGGGCGCCGTCCCCTGCTGCAGCTGGCCCAGGGAGCACCGACACTCGCTGGGGCCCCCGCGGGCGCTTGTGCGGCTGCAGGGCCGGGTGCAGGTACAGCGGGGCACGGGCTGCCGAGGGCCGCAGCCAGTGTCCCCCAGCCCCTCGTGTGGCCTCGGGCCTAGCTCTCAGGGCCCTCGGAGCCCTTACTCCGGTCGGTGTGCCAACGGTCCAGCGTGTGCCCACTGCTCTCCTGGCACCAGCAGCGCAAGCCTCACTCGGTGGCTGTCACCGGGCGGCTAAGATGACCCTCTTGGGGGGAACTGGGGCAGTCGGGCCCACGGAGGCCAGGGCTGCAGGCGACCGAAGCACCCATTTCCCAGGTGCGTCTGAAAGTGCCGGTAAGTGAGGGACCTTCGACTCCTACCGCCTGTTTTCTAGGCTCGGGTATTCCACCTCTTGAGGTTAACATCCCCTCCTGGCCGTTGGTTCCAGGGAAATACCCTTGCAGGCCAGTACCCTCATCGTTGGGGGTTGTTACCTCCAAGCTGGGGGCTCCGCGGCCCCTTCAATAAGCCATTCTACTCCCCTCTAAGGGGTCAGCACCTTCCGGAAGGCACAATATGTGGTAGGGTCCGTGGATCCCTTTGTTATTTTCCCATGAACTCACCCCCTGCCATGGACTTGGCTGTAAAGGGGGTCGTTTGGTCTGAGCCGATATTATATGAGCTTCCCTGTTGGTAGATTAGCCTTTGGGGGGTCGTCCTGGCTGAAATACTACAGGCAAGAAAGGCAAATCCTTACCCGTTCAGGAGGAAACACCTAGGGTGGGAGGCTATGATGTGATCACCTTGCCACCAAGTGGTTGGGGAGCCCTTTGACGGCATGTGCCACGCCAGGGGCTCAGCATTCGTCTGCGTGCTGCAAGGGCGGGTCTGGGCAGTGGTCACTTTGACCCAAGAGAGCCCGTGCGGTAGGGTTCATGCACACCCTCTCGTCTGCCATCGTGGCTACTCTGGTCATGAGCCACTGCACAGGCTCTTGGGTGGCTGAGCCCATCGCTGGCTGGGTCATCCTGTCCACTGTTTGTTTAGTGCCTTTTCTGTGACGGTGCTCTCTGGCTGGCATACGGTGCCAAAACCTCCATCCTCCCACCAATCCATTCGTGTGCTTCTTTTCCGGACCTCTCTACTCTCAACTTTATAATCTTGCTTCTTCCCAGTTCCTAAGCCATTTGCTTTCCCAGTCAGTCTGAGTCTATAATTCATATCACCTTTCCCTTCACACCAAGGTCACGCGCAAGTGCGGTGGTACCGGACCAGGTCCTGAAGCTCTGCCCACCAGGAGGATGTTCTCCGTCCTCTGTCTTTCTAATGCTCTGACCATCCAGCCACACATCCTTGAGTGTCGTGTCAACACTGCGCTAGATCGACAATATGATTTTACAAAAGCCAAAGCTGTGGCCTGGGTTTCATCAGCGTCACCGTTCACAAGGGATAGGTGACATCTGGGCTGCCCACTATCCCAACACACTTCTTATTTGAGGAGACGCTCAACCATAGTGAGGGGTCGAGCTCCAGCTTCTGCTGCAGAAGCCAGGGGAGGTGGGCATTGCGCTGCCGTGTCCCTGGCGGAGAGAAGGGCCAGGCAGTCACCTCTACCAGTTGTTGACCCTCAAGCGGGGTCAGACACCACCATCAGTCCCTGGGCTGCAGCCACACGGCCACAGCCACAGCAATAGGGATGATGTGCCAAGAGGTGGTTTCTGTGAAAAGTTCTTGGCTACGCTTTCCTCCTTGTTTTTTCAGGGATCTGGATCTCTGGCCTTTCCTCAGTTCTGTCTGCCAACCCAAGATTGTTCCCAATGATTTCCTTTCGTACTGAATAATTCAGAATCAGTTTCTGGTTTTGCAACCGAGAACCAGGACTAATATACACTCCTCTGTTTGCAATAATCAAGTGTCTGACAGGTGGGTGGTGCTAGGTACAGACACAGGAAGATACCCACCGTGGCCCACGGAAAGAGAAATACCAGGATAGAGCAACTGGACGAGCCTGTATGGCAGACATTCAAGGTGGGGAAGGGTCCCTTTAAAGGGGAGAGACTTGAATTATGTCCAAGGTAGCTGATAACTAGTTATTGAAGTTACCAGAACACACTGGCACCATATTTACCCCGATTATCTTTTGTTTGTAGACTCTGGGCAACAAAGTCGACCTAATGTGACCTATTAGCTCTCATTATCTTCCAGCTCACATACCTTTCTTTCCCATCCTATGAAACAGTTTGAAAAGGAGAAATAATCATACCTGTAGGACCACATTCAGCAGTCCAACAAAAATTTTCTTGTTTTCTTTTTCAGATTAATATTTTCCTTAAATTCACTTCCAGACCACTCTGAAATCCTTATTTTGTCCCTCCCTCCTTCCTTCCTATTCTCTTTTTTCTTTCAAGATTTTCATCTTATGAATGCTGTTATTCAAAATATTATTTCACTTTAATATATATCCATTTTAGAGGAATTAGAACAGGCAAGAAAACGTAAAACAGAAAACAATAGTCATCAGTATCATTCTTGCCATAGGTTTTTTTTATTTTTGGTTCTTTGGTATATTGCCTTCAAGATTTTTCTCCTGTTCATTCAAATCTATATTAACAAAAGTGATGAAGAATTAGTAATGCGAAAATATTTATGCATATACAACTTATGTTTGTATAATAAGTATATAATCTGCTTTACCCACTTAATATTTTCATTTTCTATTTTATAAAATCATTTGAAGATGTCATTTTTATTACATAATATTATAGCATATGATAGAACTTTTTATCTGTTCCTCTAACAACATTTGAATTGTTTTGAAATACTACAATCAAAATAATATTATGAGGGTACCTGGCTGGCTCACCTGGAGAAGCATGCCAATCCTGACCTTGTGAGTTTGAGTTCCTTGTTAGGTGTGGCAATGACTTAAATAAATAAGTGAACTTTAAAAAACAACAACTGAAAAACAGAGGCACCTGGGTGGCTCAGTCAGTTAAGCATTTGACTCTTGGTTTCTGCTCGGGTTGTAATCTCGAGGGCTGTGAGATGGAGTCCCGTGGCTGGCTCTGTGTTCAGCAGGGAGTCTGCTTGAGAGTCTCTCCCCCTTCCTCTCCCCCTCCCCCTATTTGTGCACTCTCTCTCCCTCTTTCTCTAAAATAAATAAATAAACATTTTTAAAAAACCAAAATAAAATAATATTATAAATGTTTCATTTGTTCATGAATCTTTCCCCACATGTCAAGTTGCCCTTTTATTTTAGCAGAACTACAATTTTATGGGACATAAAAATGTTGGGGCACCTGAGTGGAGTGGTCAATTGAGAGTCTGAGGCTTGGTTTAAGCTCAGGTCATGATCTTAGGGTCGTAGGATTCAGCCCAGTGTTGGCCTCTATACCTGGCATGGGGCCTGCTTGGGATTCTCTCCTTCCCTCTCCCTTTGCCCCTCCCTGCTACACTTCTGCCCCTCAAGTAAATAAATAAATCTTTTAGAAAGAGAGATATAAAAATGTTAAGTTTATTAAAGCACAGTGCCACATGGTTTTCAGAAAGTTTGCACTATTTTATACTCTACTTGCATGAGTATCAATCTCAATACCGTAATTTTAAAGAGTTATAACATCCTGGATAATTATAATTTCAGTGTTATTTTAACAACCTTTAAATTTATGTATTCTGTTCCTGTTTTGATAATCAAAGTTGTCACTCATCTGTCATTTCAGATTTACAAATGTAAAGCTTGGTCAGGGAGAGGTATAGATGATTTTTAGAATATATTCTCTATCAGAATAATGTCTAGCCTGAGTTAACATTTTTTAGGAAAGCAGAAGGACTACACTGACTGTATTTTTTTTATATGACTTTGATAACCCCATGTGCATGTTGTCTGTTTTATGTATAAGCAAATTATGTGGATGTGTTTTCTATATCAGGTTTTAGACTGTCCACTTCTGGACCCTCTTTCAAACTTAGGTAGTTTAATCGGATTCTAAAGATCATAAAAGTCTTTCCTTGTCTCCCAAAGGCAGTTTTCCCCAAAGCTGTTCGAAAGCTATAAAACTAGCAATTACTAGATAAGGTCCACTGGCAAAATTAGACATTTGGGGCTGTTAAGTTACATGATTTGTATAGAAAAGGATTTCCAAAAACTCCGAAGTAGCATTTGAAATACCACTAACGCAGACAACATGTGGAAGAGAAATTGCTTTTGGTTTCCTTTCTCTACAAAGATGTTGATTCTAAATTACCTGGATGCCCACATAGTAAGAGTATTTTGGATAACATTTTTTAAGCTAAGTGCAACCATGTCCTTAAAGTCTGTTACTATAATATCTAAGATGGGACAAGATTTTTTTTCTTAAAGATTTTATTTATTTATTTATTTGAGTGAGAGAGAGAGAGAGAAAGAGAGAGAGAAAACATAAGCAGGTGGAGAGGGAGAAGCTGACTCCTTGCTGAGCAGGGAGCCCGATGATACAGGACTCGATCCCAGGACCCTGAGATCATGACCTGCACCAAAGGAAAATGCTTCACTGACTAAGCCACCCAAGTGCCCCTGTGACAAGATTTTAAAGCAGGAACCTTCAGATGCAGGCTTGTCACCTACACTTTTGACCCACTATCCCTGGTTTGCATTTTGAGAAATATTTTTTTTTAGAACTTGCTGACCAACATCCTTCCTTTCCACCCAAGTCAACTGTTAGCTGGTGAGCTCCAGGACTCCCTAATATCCAGGACTCATACACACAAATAAATGCATGCATGGAATTGTATCATGTCCTCCCTCAGCTTCCCTTCGCTGCATCACTCACTCCATCAAAAACAAACAAGAAACAGGGGCACCTGGGTGACTCAGTTAAGCGACTGACTCTTGGTTTCGGCTGGGGTCCTGATCTCAAGGTGGTGGGACTGAGTCCTGACTCAGGCACTGTGCTTACTGGAATATGCTTCTCCTTCTCCCTCTGCCCCTCCCTGCGCACTGTCTCTCCCTCCCAAATAAATAAGTAAATCTTAAAAAAAAACAATAAAACAAAACAACCAAGAAACAAATCAAATTAGGGACTTCTGCATCTTCTGGTGCAACTCAATATGATATCCATAAATGAAGCATGAACCATTGCTTAGCATCCTATGAAGTACTCCAGTCTAGAGGAATTGACTTGAGTGGAGGGTAGAGTAATGCTTCAATTCTTTATGCTTTCATGAACTAAAAGCTAGGTGCTGGATTCGAGCAAGCTTTATCTTTACATCTACATTAACTATGGGATTATAAAGGTTCTGGCCATTTAAAAATATTGCTTGATGACATTGAAACTAGAAGACAATGCTGAGAAAGTAACCAACAGTTACACGATTTCATGATATTAGTATGAACAGAATAATTGAGTTTTTTTTTTTAAAGCAGTGAAGGTGCCAAAGACATTATAAATCAGCGTTATTTGGAGGGAAAGTTGGCAACATGTATCCAAGGCCATAAAAATGTCCATCCTTCTTGACTCAGCAATTTCACTACTAGCAATTTATCTTGAGAAAACAATGATAGTCTTGCAAAAAGATTTACATGCAAAATGTCCATCGTATCATTATTTATAAAATAAAAAATTGGAAATAACCTGAAAATCCAGCAATAGGGAAATACTAGATTGAAACATAAGATTGATGATATTCAACTATTTTGACATGCAAAAGTGGCAAATTTCTGTAGTTCAACCTAAATATATATCCAACGTATTTTTTTAGATCCTCTTTTTAGACCAGATACATCAATAAAGAATCATATAGTAGAAGAATACTTAATGATGTGAAAAACATCACAACATATTGATTAGAGAGGAAAAAACAATCATATAAGAAAAGAGTGAAAAAGATGTGTCCTTGTTTTAGTGACTGGATAAACACCTATGAGTTAACATGATTAACATATATTATCTATGGCTGCGGAACTATGGATTGTTTTATATTTATCTTTATGCCCTTGTTTTCCAAATAGCCATGGTAATTATGTATTATTTTTTGCAATCACAGAAATACACTAAATTCTACACACACAAACCCCAGTAAAAAGGAATTTCCACGCCATTTTAGTTCCTGTAGACAAAGCACTTTGCTCCCCTCCATAGCTTTCCACAGTTCTTGTCATGGATCTGTTTCTGTTTTCAGCTGGGCCTATGGTCATGGATGTAAAACAATTTCTTGTCCACCCTTAAATCATGGTTGCCTTTAGGTTTAGACAGTTAATTAGGAGAGGGGGATGTGCCTTCAGAAGAAAAGCCTGCCCTGGGGTTTTCCAGATGGCTGACCATCTTTCACAGAGGAAAAGCTCTCAAAAAAAAAAAAAAAAAAAAAAAAAAGCTCACCTTCTTCTCCAAGAGGTAAAATTCTCATCCGGTTGGGGGAAGGGCATAGAGCCAGCTCGCAAAGGCCGAGCCTCCAAGGCCCCTGGGAGAGCAGTACCTGGCGCAGGGCCGCGGAGGCTGAAAGCAGAGCTCGGTGCCCCTGCAGACCTGCTCTAGTTTACAGTAGGGGAGTAGAAACATAAGATAACAAGAACAAAAGCAAGGGGTTTCTAATACCTTTGCACTTTGGGACATGAGTGGTGCATTAGAGGGGGTTTTTGGTATTCCCACGGTACTCAGGTTCAGATCCAGTTGAGAAATCTCTTTGAACCGGATTCCATAACTTCCCAGAGAGAGGAAAAACATGTTGAAATATTAAGAAAAATGATTACAAATATGATTAAGTCCAGACTGGTTTCAAAACATGTGACATCTTAAAGTATGAATTTAGTTACTTCATAATTTAGCAAATTACTTCATTTGGGAAATTTGAAACAAGATACTTCTTCCCTCTTCTCCCTCTCCCTCTGCCACTCCCCTCCTCTAAAGATAAATAAAATAATTCTTTAAATAAAGAGGGGGGAGGATGGGGCTCCTGGCTGGCTCAGTCAGTTAAGTGTCCAACTCTGGAGTTTGGCTCAGGTCATGATCTCGGTGTTTTGAGAATGAGCCCTGTGGGGGGCTCTGCACACAGCGGGGAGTGTGCTTGAGATGCTCTCTCTCCCTCTGCCCCTCCCCCACCTCTCAAAATAAATAAATAAACTTAAAAAAAAATAGTTCTTTGCTAGAGCCCTCCAGATGAACTGCTTGGATCCACCCAGGGTTTCAGAATTCCCATTTCTGGGATAATGAAGGGAATTCTCTCCTAGGCTTTTATGAAACAAGGAATTGAGAAAAACACAAGTGATGCTACTGGTAAAATGTATAGACTTCCTAAATAGTTCACGTGCCCCCCGTATTGTGACATACGTACGGGTCACTGTAGCTACTGGTTCCTGTACTCCGTGACTGGAAATGCCACCAACTCCAGAGCTAGGCCGCCTGGGCTTGAGCACCAGCACTGCCTCTTATTGGCTGTGTGACCTTCGTCGCGCTCCCTGTGTCTGTTTCTCTGTCCATGAAATGGGTGTAGTAATAAGCCCTTGGATAGATTACTGTGAAGATTCAAATGAGTTAAAACTTGTGAAGTACTATAAAAGCTGGACACAGTAAATGAGAGGAGAGTGTCAGCTCTCGGTATCTTAGCATCTCCTTTGTCTTCTGCATCAACACTTACTAGATTTTTGGATTTTTTTCTGACCCATCACAGTAAGAAACACAGTATCTTCTCATCAGTAATGGCAGCTCATTATGACGGTGGTTTGCAAAGGACACTTCCCCTGTGTATGTGTGTGTGTGTGTGTGTGTATGTGGGGGCCATATTAGACTCTTTAGTGGTGTCCCTCACTTTGTAAAAACTCTCCGGATAATTTTCACATATACCTCATTTCAGTGAGGATGCTAGGGTAGGATGGCTCATTTGCAGACACTTGGGCATTGTACTCTTCTAATCTGTACTAACCTAACTAACTCCTTGGTGACTTGCTGGTCTTTGACCAAAGAGTTCCCAGATGCCACACCCACCTCCCCCTCCACCCCAATTTCAAATTATTCTTGTCATAGATTTGCTTCTTTTTGCTAAAGTTTGCTGATGTTACCCATGCCACACCTATCTCGGGCATTGCTTTTGCACCTGCACGCTGCAGGTACTAGCCAATCCACTCCGACCCCTCCCTGAGTGGGAAACAGCTATTCGTGGTCCATACTATGGATATATTCTATGAACAGCCCTGTGATTTGGGGCAGGAAGAGTCAACAAACGGAGATGTTTTTAAGGCACTGCCTCTTCCCTTGTCTCGGGAAAACCCAAAGAGGCCATTTCTCTGCCATACTCCCATCTCCTACTTCAAAATTTTGCAGTCAGATGAGAGAAGTGCCTTTCCCTCAGGCCACAACCAGGACTATGCTGGGATTTTCATGGGCACTGGGCACATTTGCTTTGAGGGCTGCTTTCTCCATAAGAAAATATTAAGTTCCATTTTATGATCATGTTGGTGTAAAAATGGATATCTCAATATTACGTATTAAAAGATTTTATTCAGTCTAAACATTGAGCCTTATTTCTTCTGATTTTAAAAGAGATTAAAATATTTTTACGGGCCCCTAAAAGCCCTGTGGTCCTGAGCTATTGTGCCCACCAACATTATCATGCCTAATGATAAGTCGGCCACTTGCCTGAGGCTCAGCACAGAAGAGACGTCATTTTCCCCAGCCTCCTCCTAGTGCTCACATTAATTCCAAGGCAAAAACCCTAGAAGGAGCAATTCAAAGAATAGAGAGTTGGGTATGTTAGCATCCTACAACTTAGCAGATATTGCTGCATTTAGTTTTAAAGGATTAATAGTTATTAATGTCTACACAGGTGACTACAAATGCTGGTACCTTGTACATAATAAGTGTGGATTGTTCTAGTTGAATTGCATGGAATTAAACTTTAAAGGGCAAAACTACTTATATAAGGTGACAAGATCCTACCCAGTGTCTGGATATTACCTTAGGGATACATATGAGGACTCGGGTTTTTTGTCTGATGAGTACACTTGTCCCCGTCCTTTTATATTTAGAAGCACACCCCATTATATACTGACTGGGGCCACAATACTGCCGTTCACCTCAGAAATAAGTTTTTTAAAAAATGCATATATCTCCATGGAGATGTGTCATATTTATTTATATGTTAATATCTATCTGTTCCTGCATGTTGAGTGCTATGGAACATTTTTAGGAAATAAAAGTAAGGGTTACAGTCGTTTTTGTTTTTGTTTTTGTTTTTTACACTCCCGGCCAATTGAGCTTTATTTTTTAAATTTTTTTTAAAAAATATTTTATTTATTTATTCCTGAGAGACACAGAGAGAGAGGCAGAGACACAGGCAGAGGGAGAAGCAGGCTACCTGCAGGGAACAGATGTGGAACTTGATCCCAGGACCCTGGGATCCCAGGGATCACGCCCTGAGCTGAAGGCAGTTGCTCAACCACTGAGCCACCCGGGTGCCCCCCACCCTCCCGCCAATCAGCTTTAGCTTTACACACAAGGACTATGAGCTGAGGAGGACTTTGGCATGCTCCCCTGACCTCTGTGATTTCTGAACTTTAGTTTACTCCATTGTCACTTCTTTTTCTGCAATTTTGCGTTGGTATTTTGTAAAGTACTTTCAATCATTAATGTTTAACCCAAGTTGTGTAAGCAATAGTGCTGAAAATCCTGCAGTGCACCAACAGAAAAGTGCCATGCAAACACAAAGGGGCCGAGAAGCTCCCAGAAGAAGTTTTCAGAATGAACTTGGCAGAGACCAACAGCTAGATTGGGGACTGCTGTAGAAGTTTAAGAGGCAATAAGAGGATACTGTGAAATGTTTTGTGTCAATAAATGAAAATTTAGAGGAAATAGATGAACTTCTGAAACTGGATGATATATTAAACTGATTCAAAAAGACTGAAAATCAGCCACTCGAGTTGGCAACTAGAGACAGCAACCTTGACAAGACTGGTTTCAGTGCTACACCGGATGGGAGGAGAATAGCCAGAGGCAGTGGAAAGAATAAATTCTACTGAGGAGTTTTGTTGTAAAGGGGAGAGGATTTAAGTCTGTTGCACATCCTATCCTACACACACACATACACGCGCACACACACCCGGATTGCTTCGCCACTTGATTGAATTCACCTATTCTGTTAACTTCTGGGTTCTACGCTGAATTCTTTTTATGGGATTCCTGCCTGGAAAGATGGTGCTTACAGACATGGGCAACACCCCACGGATAATGCATATCTCTGAAGGCCTTGCCTGTCTCTACAGTCAAGGTACTAAAGTTACACTAATGTTCCAAGTTACTCCATTCTCTCATTTAAATGTCTAATTGGATTTTCCAAGATTTCTTGCTTTCTCGCCCTTAGTTAGGATCTCGTTATCTCACATCTATTACAGCGCCATTCCCCGTCTTCCAGCCTTCAGGCTTCCCCCTTGACCTCTGGTTATATAACTCAGCTAGACTGGTATTTGCCAAGGTAGTTTCTAAGCAACCTTAGTTCCATGAACTATAATACCATAAAGGCTCCAAGGCCAGCCGAGGTCAGGAAGTGCAGAACCCTGGAGCCACCACCAGCTTCCCCATCAACTCTTTGGAAACTGACCACGTACACAGTGTACTAATGCTTTAAAGGAACCCAACACCCACTGAGTTTTATTTAACATTGCCTTTAACAGTGGAAGTACTCGTTATTATGTCCAAAAACACATTAAGAAAGCTGCAATTCACTCTACAATAACTTCAGCAGGGGCTCAGTCTGTGACCCTAGAAGAAAGATGCACATTTCAGGTGGTCATCTCGGATTCTAAAGTACAGAACTCGTTACTTAAAATGCTTCTGTTACACGTACCTCAAAAAATATCCTAGTTTGCTAATTGGCATAGTAAATATTAGAAATTTTTTTATTGCTGGAAATAATAGCTGATTAGTTTAACAAATGATAGGAATGAGTTCCACTGGGGAGGTTAAAGATATATGATCTGTGAATTGGCTAAAATCTGAGGCTCTCTTGCATTATAACCTGGTAGCTGGGTCATGTGGAGTAGATGACCCTTACCCACCCCAGATTTCTGCAGTGACTACCATCATCTGCTAAAAAATAAATTAATAAATAAAGTGAGTCAGGCATTCCCAAAGAGTATTTAAAACAGAATGTTATGTTTAAAAATAGGCATTGTGAATTGGACAGCACAAGATATGTAGGTGAGGGATAATATTTGAGGCAAGAACTCCAAATAAAGTGAAGATAAAAGCTTGACTTCCTCTGAGTATACAGATGATGATGCATTTGCTTCTCTGATTTTTTTTTTTTGCCTCAAGCAAGGGAGAATTGCTGGAGGGAATGAACCTAATGAAAACGTGTCCAGTATACTTGGCTGGAAATTAGTCATGGGTCTCTATGACACCGACATCTCCTCCCAGTTATATCAAGAACAAAATTATAGAAATTAAAATTATAAACAAGAAAGCAGTACCATTTCCAACTGTTCAAGGCTCTCGTGGGTATTGTGAACTGACTTAAGCATATCTGATTGTTTATAGGAATCAGATTCTTTTTGGTAACCTCCAATATTTAAAAAGACTTAAGAGCTAGAACTCTCCTCCTCCCACAACCTAGTTTTCAGATAACAGTGAAGTCAAGGACCACACAGCACTCTGCCTCACAAACAAACACTTGTCGGCGGTGGTCACATCACCCATCCTTGTAGCTTGATGAAGTCCAAATTCTGTTCTATCACATGTCTGACCCATATCTGTCATGGAAGACACACTTCAGGTAAAAGTAATAAATTCAGGTAGTAGAATTCAGCTGACTCCCTAGTTAAGAGTCAATTAACAACAACCCTTCAGAAATTTTCCAACCTGGGTTGCTATAGAGTCTCAGTGCTTTTTAAAAAAATATTTATTTAAAACATTTATTTATTTATTTATTTATTTATTTATTTATTTATTTATGAGAGAGAGAGAGAGAAGGCACGTGCAGCGGTGGGGGCGGGGAGCAGAAAGATAGGGAGAGAAAGCCTTAAGCAGACTCTGCACTGAGGGGCTCCATCTCATAACCCTGGCATCATGACCTGAGCTGAAACCAAGAGTCAGACACTTAACTGACCTCACCATCCAGGCACCTTGAATCTCAGGGCTTTTGCCTTGTGGTCCCCTTCTGCTTTTTCTCTACTTCCAGTCCAGTTTGAGGCTTCTCTCCTGAGAACTCTTAGGATTGCTTCTGCAAGGGTCTCCATGCCGTTATCCCCAGAAAGGACTTAAAATGGAGTCTGAGCTAAGCAGTCAATGCTGGGGGTCAAGAATGGAGTAGTGAGCTGTGAAAGCACTTAGTCTTTTTATGAATTCTGAAAGCTCAAAAGGAAAGAAAGGTTAATTAAATGGATGGATTAAATGAGAGTGAGAGGGAGGGTGTATAAGTAGCCCATTGGGAGCCACCAAGAACAATAGAGGAGCCTTTTCAGAGATTGCAGCAAGAAAGAGGCTCCAGATTGAAGGTTCCTACAAGAGGAGGAGTTGGAGGTGGAGGGTGCAGAGCTAAAGGTAAGGCCTGGCTGGGAATTTATATGGGATGTGTCTGGCAGTCTTGGGTTAGGAACACACATAGCTAGAGAGAGAGATCTCAATGAAGAAAGATGCTCCTGAGTCCTTGTCATTAGAGAACCCTGGTCCCTAGAGATACAAGCAGCTGAGAGAAAACTCAGCTTTATCTAGAATGGGGAGGAAATGGGGACGATGGAAACTGATTAATAGGCAAAGCCAGTGAAGACAGGAAAGGAGTAGTCAGTGCTTGAAATTTATGACAAGTTTGTGAATCACTATGAACTATGCAATCTTGTGGCTGTATCTCATCTCATTTCTACATACTTGGACCTAATTCACACAACTAAGATTTTCTCTATTGTACAAAATAGTGTTACTTTCAAACTGTTGATAAGTATTCCTTTCATCTCTTATGAATTCTCACCGATACACTTATACCAGAATTCACCACATGTCGGTTCCTAAATTATTGCTTCATTTCTTCAAAGTTTATCTATCTGATCACATACATGCTGTCAACCACCATATTTCCTGATCCTTGTTCTGTATCATCTACTTATCTCAGTTTATTCTGCTTATATATTGAGTTCCAACACAAGAATTAACTTTCTATAGAACCTTCCCTGACTTCAAATGACATTGATAGTGGGTTGTAGTACAGCACTTTTCAAACCATTTGTCACAACCCATTACTGGGGCCTGAAATCAAGTTAGAGAGTTATGACCAATATTTTAAAAATTGAAATTGAATACAACAAAATAGAAAATATCAGCATGTATCACATGTAGTAAAGATAAGTATATATACTTACACACGCACAGATATTCAGGGGTCTAATGTAAAATGATGGTCTGGATTGTGCAATTTTGGTTATAGGGTTAAAGAACTGAATTCTTCAACAAAATGGAGGGGAAGAGAAAAAATGATGAAGATTTTAGGAAAAAGAATGGCCCCAAAGCCTGGACCATGAGTGGAAAGAGGCCACCAAAGAGAAGCCTTTGGTGGCTAAAACAGCCAAAGAAGGAACATTAAAGAATAGGGATACCTAAGAGAGTTCATTCTTTTTTAATTGAGATGAGAAGGAAGAGTTGTGCCATTCAAACCGAACTTCATTTCCTCTCTAACACCTGCAGAAGCCTAGAATGGTTCTATTCTTGTGCAGTCTCTTCAGTCACTTAAAGAGCTGAGAGGCTTTACTCTGTGAGTCCAGCTTTCTCAGCATGAAACCGATAGCACATAACAGATAAGGGGGCCACGGAAAGGAGATGGCTGATGACTGCACACATGAGCAACAACCCCGAGAGAGAGGTGATGTTATCTCCAGCTCCTCAGGCCATACTTAAAAAGCCAAAACCCAACTGCTCCCCCACTGACATTTTATACAATGCAGGCTTCTCTCCCTCCCAATCAAATACATTTTATGGTTCTTTTCAAAACAAGAACCCTTGTGAGGAGTCATGGTCTAGGATAGGTTTTGTTTTCCATTAAATTCTCCTTTTCAGAAAGAAAAAAAATCATCCCTATGCTAGTGTTTAGAACCTAACAAACTGCACATGTTTCTGATACTTTGTTCTTTCTCTAGGTAACTAAAAAAAAATTGTTCTTACCATGGCAACCTTGGTGCTGGCTCCAGAAAATGCCATTTCTAATTGTGCTTTCATATACTGAGCATCAATGGGATATTTCTGTAGGGATCAATTTTTGTAAGTAATCATCTTTTTTATGTATGTTATTTGATTCCTATCCTTCAATGAACCAATATCCTTAAATAACAAATGAAAATTATGCTTTCCCAGTGGAGGGAATTAATACTTAAGCCAGGGCTTCCAAACAGTTGAGAGAATGTGAATTGGTTTTCTTGTGTGGACCTGGATGATGTCTCTTCTGTATTTATGAAAGGAAAGAGTCTGCTGTTGACCTGCAAAACCAAGCCACCCAAGCGTCTAAGACCATGAAAGCAGCTTGCTAGGAAGGGTATGAGATATAGCAAAATAAATGTTTTTACAAACTTTAGTGGTACTCCTTGGCCTATTGTCTCTTTTCTACTCCTGCTTGTTGCTTTAGAGGTCATTTTAAATCTACTACCTCAGGATCTGTGAGGATCTTTTTGTTCACACTTCCCTCTTAGATGAATGGCCAGAGGTAGTCTAGGGTCTTGACTCACGTGGGATCCTTGGCCTGGATGGGTTTGAAAATGGGCACATCCATGGGCTGGAGAATATGGATCCAAAGGAGGCTAGAAGAATATGCATTTGCACTGCTATAGCCTCTAATGGGAGGTGAGGTTAGATATGTTCTACAGATTCTCCAAATTGTCGACTCTGAAACAGCCAGAGAGAGAAACCCAAGTACTAGGTACAGAAAAGTAGGCAGGAAAACCCAAGATAAGCATATTGGTAGAAGACAGACCATGACAGGAGGCTGACCTGGGGGATTCTCTGTGATATATTCTTAGGTAGGAGCCTTGGCAGCCTCCTTTTTGGCATTCTTTCCTTCTAATTGGGCTTTTTTCGATAGCAGTTAGGGATGCTATTATTTATGGGTCGAATTATGTCCCCCCACATTCTTCTGATGGAGTCCTAACCCCCACTACCTCAGAATGTGACCTTATTTGAAGACAAGTCTTTGCTTGGAGCTAATTAAGTTAAAGTTAGGACATTAGGGTGGGATCTAATCCAATAGGACCAGTTGGGGGAATGTGGTCACAAATATGCACATAGAAGAACCATAGGGAGATGAAGGCAGAGACCAGAGTGATGCTCCTATACACCAACGATGCCAAAAATGGCTAGCAAAACACCAGAAGCTAGGGGAGAGGCAGGAACCCATCGTCCCTCAGAGCCCTCAGAAGGAGCCAACCCTGCTGACATCTTCATTTCAGGCTTCCCACCTCCAGAATTGCAAGACAATAAATGTCTGTGGTGGGAGCCCTCCATCCAGGCTGTGGTGCTCAGTTATGGCAGCACTAGCAAACTAATATGGATGTGCTGAGGGATGGAAGTTAGGTAAAAAAAACAAAAGTCCATCTGTCCTACTGATTATCTTCTCATGGTAAAATCTGCCACATAGAAGTTGATGACAATTCTGGAACAGTTGACCACAAAAACGGATGGGAGCTTCACATAGCATCTAGCCCAACCTTGTCCTTTTCAGATGTGGAAACTGGAGCCCGGAGAGGAGAAGGGTCCTGCTAAGTCACATGGTGAGTTCGGGGTCAGGAGAGACTCCTAGATTAGTTCACAAGAGCTACCACGGATTGGGTGGCTCAGACAACAGAAACTTACGTTCTCTCAGTTCTGGAGCCTAGAACTCAAAGATGGAGGTGTCGGCAGGTTTGCTTTCTTCTGAGGTCTCTCTCCTTGGCTTGCAGTTGCCGGCCTTCTCCGTGTCCTCACATGATCTTGCCTCTGTGTGCACACACCCCTAGTGTCTCAGCATATTCAAATTTCCTGATCTTGCTGTTTAACATCCTTTCAATTCAACTTGCTAACATCCTTTAGCATTTTTTGGAAGGCAGGTCTAGTGGTGATGAAGTCCCTCAGCTTTTGTTTGTCTAGGAAATTCTTTAGCTCTTCTTCATTTTTGAAGAATACTTTTGCAATGTATAGTATTCTGGGTTGGCAGGGTTTTTTTTTTTCTTTCGGCGTGCTGACTATATTGTATTACTCCCTTCTGGCCTGTCATTTCTGCAAAAGAATCTGCTGACAGCCTTATGGGTTCCCTGGCATGTAATAAGTTATTTTTCTCTTGTTGCTTTTAAGATTCTCTGGTCTTTAACTTTTGACAATTCAATTATATGTATCTCAATGTGGCTTTCTTACTCTTCATCTTATTCAGCTTATTCTCTAGGCTTCCTGGTTCTGGGGGCAGTTTGTTAGAGTGCTTTACACCATTGGCTGAAAAAAAAATCTATCACCTGAAAACCCAGAATCATCTGGGGCAAATGAAAAACATATTTGTGAGCAGCCTGGGTGGTTCAGAGGTTTAGCGCCACCTTCGGCTCAGGGCCTGATCCTGGAGACCCGGGATCGAGTCCCACATTGGGCTCCCAGCATGGAGCTTGCTTCTCCCTCTGCCTGTGTCTCTACCTCTCTCTTTCTATCTCTCTGTGTCTCTCATAAACAAATAAAATCTTTTAAAAAACCATATTTGTGAGAGGAAGGAAATGAAGCAAAACTTTATCCATTTTACAACACAGCCACAGGGCTACCTTTGGTGATGAAAACCAAGTTAGTATGAGTTAATCCAGAATCCTGATGAGAATGGTCCTGTGTTGCAAAATAAGAAGGAAAAATAACAGCCACAGTATCATCTGCACTTACATTTAAGAAGAAGGCCAAAGAGAGTTTTTCTCAAAAATGATTTTAAGACTTGCCAGCATTAACCTTTTACTTTTAAAATTCGTGTTAAATTGTTTCTGCAGAAAATGTAGGGGTCAGAAAACAGAGAGCACAGAGACCGAGAGAGGGACTGTGGGAGGAAGGATGCAGTCTAAGGGCAGGAGTAAGATAGTGAAGCCCGGATAGATTTGCTATGCTGGTCCTGGCTTCCCTGAGACAAGGAAAGTTCTGAGAACAGACGCTGCCTTGGCAGCCTCCTTATTGGCATTCTTTCCTTCTAATTGGGCTTTTTTCAAGGTATTAAGCAACTTAAGTTGTTTATTTGGCAACGTTCTGATTCCTTTTGATTTCTGGATTACATAACGCCAAACCAAAGAGAATGGCCAACTAAAGAAGAGTAATGCATTTTTCTTCACATTTTGGCAGGTGTATTCATAAGTTAAAGAGGTAGATCTGAGAAAACATTTGATCAAAGTAAAGTTGCAATTAGAAAATCGAGTGCCACAGAGACACTTATTGGTCTCTCGGTGGGTGGGGGGCGGGCTCAGAGACTATATTTTCAGCGGAACGAATCGTATGGTTTTTTATGGTCATCAGTCAGGTGGAGGTTGTGCTGGGTAGAAGCAATGTTGCTTTGCATTCCACCAGCATGATTGGTGAGAATGTCCTTGAATTCAAATTAGAGAAATGATTAGCCCTGGTGCCTGTGACAGTGATGGATAACTTTGTTTTGCAGTCACATGCAGGTCACCTTTCATGCTACTGGGAACTTTCTTTTAGACACAAGAGATAAGAGAACAAAATGACTTCCGTGTTATTAAATCAAGGCTATTATTATCTTTTGCATGATCACATTTTGGTCTGAGTGGAATCTTTCAGAAATGCAAGCAAACTGTATATGTATATTTAAACTGTATATTTCAACATAAAATGAGTTCTCCAAGCAGAGAATGCAAGGTTAAAGCCACATGTAAAAGAAAGAGTAATAAACAGTAACCCCAGAGCAGATACCAGCCCCACACCTGGCTTGGTTGATGTGATCCTGGAGACACTGATCACATCTAAATGGAGATAATAACAAATACTTACCCCACCTGCCTCATGGGGGCCCACAGGGAAAACTGATGCAGACCATGTTCACAATAATTTGTCTTCTTGTTTATATGGACTTTGCCAGGCATTATGCATTATGCCAAGCGCATTGCATTTTATATCTGTTCTTCCCAACCATTCTGCAACTGGAATGGTTTCTCTTCCTCCCCCCCTCTCTCCCTTTTTTCCACCTCCTTTTCCCCCCCCTCTCTGTCTCTTTCTCTCTCATAGAAGGAGAAATTTAAAACTCAGAGACTAAGTAGTTTATCCAAGGGGCAGCTGAATGAGCTGAGACCATAACACTTTGAGGAAAAGCAGAAGTTATTCGTCAGAACTTCTAAGGGATTTGACTTTGGATTGATTCTACTTTCCTATGATTGTTTTCTCTGACAAAATTCAGATGAAAAAGCTGAGATGCTTAGCTTTCTTACATATTAAATCACTTTTTCTGGGAAATATTATAGTGGAATCATTGCTAAAAATAACAAACCTTTATATTCATTTAAGTGCTTTTCCAGATTATGTAATACTTTCTTTTATATCATCTCTGCTGGAATACTTCCTAATTTTTTACTTTTAATTCCTAATGGATATGGATCAATTATCTTCTTCATAAGCTCCAACAAAGCGAATCAAAAATAAAGTAGAAATATACAGAAATGAACCTCTACCACACCACGTTAACCCATTGGCCAAAGTTTACATCATCCATAAGGGACAAATCAACATCATGTGCCTTTGGGTATGATGCATTGAGAAGACACTTCGATACCTGAGAGATTCCTGCCTAAGATAAACAAGTTGAATCTAACAGTGAGGCAACATCAAACAAACCCAAACAGGGATGTTCTACAAAATATCTGGTTTATATGCTTTAAAAATGGTGATGTTCTAAAACATAGAAAGTCTGAAGAACTGTTCCAGATTAATGGAGATTTAAAGGACATGATAATTGAATGTAATGCGTAGCCCAAGTTTTTCACTTATTATAAAGGACGTTATTGGAATAAATGGCCATCTCTGAATAAGCTCTATGTATTAGACAATGGAATTGTATCAGTGCTAATTTCCTGTGAATAGTTAAATGTTCATTGTTGTGTAATTATATAAGTGAATTTAGTGGTAAGGGGTATCATGCCTGCAACTTATTTTCAAATTTTTCAGAATATATATTGACAGAGATAGAAATAAAACAAAGACACTAAAATGTTAACATTTGGGAAAGGTGGATGAAAAGCACCTGGGAATCTTGGTAGTAATCTTGCAACTTCTTTGCAAGACTGAAATTCCATCAAAATAAAAAAAATTTTTTGGAAAAAAAAAAAAAATTTTTTTGGGTGGGGGTTGTGCCTGAGTGGTTCAGTCAGTTGAAAGTCTGACTCTTGGTTTTGGCTCAGGTCATGATCTCAGGGTCATGAGATCCAGTCTCACACCAGGCTCCACACTCAGCGGTGAATCTGAGATTCTCTCCCTTTCCCTCTGCCATTCCCCTGCTTGTTCTCTCTCCACTCCCCGCCCCCTCTCTCTTAAACAAATAAACCTTTAAAAAAAGAAAAACATTTTAAAGCCCCATGCAGATTAATTTTTGAAATCTTTCCTGTTTTCTGTCTCTTGTACCTTCCTAAACTGAGACATGGAATTGGCTATCTTTCCAAAGAGGCCTGGTTGGTTTTTGTGGAATGATGGAATTATAAACCATAATATGTGTGCTAAGCATTCATACTACCACTGTTAGTAAACAAGTTTAGTCTTCAGAAAAGACATGTTTTCTTCTCTCTCAAGGCATGAGCTTATATGGATATTTCTGAGTTCTAACATTGTATTTTTACTGAAATTATTTTCTGCAATGGTACCTCCATTTCTCTTATGCCAAAAAGTCTTGATTTTTAAACAAAAGACTACTGCTTGTTTTACCTAACAATAAAAAGAAAATAACTCCCCAAACAGTAACACTATTAATCCAAACAATAAGATGAGAGGACGAAGTTCAGGGTTTCTTTCAGTTCTTTCTGTCTTTAGACTACACCTCACTCTGGATGTACAGAAACCCTTCTCTAATGTTCCTGTTTCTTTTCAGTTTGAGGTTATTAATAGTCTTCTAGATGACCATTCTCAGATTTGAGAAGCTTTTAGTTTCTATTTTCAGAGAACAAGTCTCTTAAGAGAGAGGTGGGAAGAAGTCAGTCATTGAGTCTCCAAAGTTCTGCATGTGGGTTTCATTTAAGCCACCATTTGATTCATCAGCAGTTACTGAATGAGTGGTACGTGTAAGATTACATTATTCATGGAATGCATGCGTCCTGGCTGGGCAAAGCAATTCCGCTTTTCACTATTTGATAATCATAAAATATGTTAATATTATGCCTAGGCTCCCATGAAAAAAATTTTTTAATCTACAACACAAAGATGACTTCACATTTAATGGTAAAGTTGCTTCCGGTTATACTTATTCAAATTTCAGTATCAATGCTTCTTGCTAGATCCAAGTTCTTTGATACAAGTAATTGCTCTATTTTCTGCTGTTTACAGCCTAGGCTTACTCTGAGGACACAGCTACTTCATGGTGACTGTTTCTAATTTCTAGTTATGGAGGTAAAATGTCCCAGATAATGACTCCATTATTTCTAAGATTTGGTCTTCCTAAGCGTTTGGGGAGTTTAGAGATAATATATCAAAGGCTCAATCTTATTATGAAGCAATCGATGATTGGGATTTTGGCATTTTTGGAAGGTTAACTGGGAAGCTCTTGAGTATTCAGTATAGGGAGGGTCAAGGGGATTTAGAAGGTGGAGGAGGAAAGAAGCTTAACAGATAGAAGATTTATATTCCTGTCAAAGGTAGAGTGAGGTGGAGACTAGTTTTGGGAGCCATTTTCCAGAGGGATTTTAAAGGTGGTTGAGGAGGGTGCCTGAGTGGCTCAGTTGGTTAGGTGTCTGCCTTCAGCTCAGGCCATGATCCTGGAATCTGGGATCAAGCTGTGTGTTGGGCTCCCTGTTTAGTGGGGAGGTGCTTCTCCCTCTGCCCCTCACCTCACTTGTACTCTTTCTCTCTCCTCTGAAATAAATAAAATCTTTAAAAATAATAATAAAGGTGGTTGAGGAGATGCCCACCACCGAGATTTTTTTTCTCAAGGTCCTCAATGAGGTCTTAGGTATTTAGTATTAAGCCTTATCACTCCTAACCCCACACACGCACACACACACACACACACACACACACACACCCCACAAATCTCTCTAGGCAAGAAGAGCATTTTCCATGATTTTCCTTAGATATTTCAAAATCTATCAAAGGAAAGCTACCTTTTGAAGTCATTTCTGTTTATCTGTTCCAAATTTTTAAATATTTCACAGATTGGTGACCATAATGGTCCAGCACACATGAATGTAAGTGAGTCTCCCTTCTAATTTGTGCACTAGATATGTCCATAGTGAGTAGTTTTTGCCTGGGGATGCAAGCTGGACTCCATTCTTTTTACAGATCTTGTAGAAAATACATGAAGTGGAATAACACAGAGGGTAGGCAGATTGGTGGGCAGACAAAAAGCCTAATGTTTTCCTTCTCCTTCAGATGACAGAGCTTTTTGAACTGAATACAGTGCAGGATTAGAGTCCAGTTTAGGCAGTCTTGAAGGGTAAAGAGGAAGCAAAAACAAAAAAGAAAACTGTAAAAAAGACTTTAGCTTATCACTGTTTCTCATCCTGCAATCACTTCTGCTGGATTTTGATAGGAATTGCTCCAAATTTCCCAAGACTAAGACAAATTGTAAAAGACTGTGAAAATAGAGGTCTTCAACTCAAAATTTCAGAATAGGGAGCGGCTTAACTTCCCAGTCTACTTGGTATCTTCAACTGATAATTGTTGTTTTTTAAAAAACATCTTTAAGCCTCTTCTCTTGAGCAAGAAATGAAGGAACTCTTTATGAGAACTATCTTTCTTTGTGATTAGGCTTGCTTTCCCCTCTTCCCCTCCCACCTCAGCTGCTTTTTCTTCTTCTCAGGGCGGAGCAGAGTCACTACTTGGTACTACCACACCATTGTGCTGATTAGAAAATGGAACTCTTTTCTCAAGACACTTCCATGTGTTGGAAAATTTATGTAAAAAATATATTAATTGGGCAGCCCAGGTGGCTCAGCGTTTTAGCACTGCCTTCAGTCCAGGGCATGATCCTGGAGTCCTGGGATCAAGTCCCATGACAGGCTTCCTGCAGGGAGCCTGCTTCTCCCTCTGCCTGTGTCTCTGCCTCTCTCTCTCTCTCTCTCTCTCTTTCTCTCTGTGTCTCTCATGAATAAATAAATAAAATCTTTTAATATATATATATATATTAATCCACAATATTGACTATATGAATGGTGCCCCCTAGGGTTGTGTAGTTCACGACCTGAACATATGATGGCTCTGGGAACTCTGGGCTGGAGATGTCTATATGGAGGATGCATAGAGCGACACCCTTAGGACCAACACTGGCAGTTAAGAGCAGGGCAGAGGAAGAAGAGGAACACTTGGGGTAGTGTTTCCCCCAAAAACAGATACCTGAGACTTATAGCTGGATTTGAGGGTGAGGTAGAAATGGAAGCTATTCTTATACTTCTTGGTTATAGCTTCAAAATCAGGGAATTGGGGTGGGGGAAAAACGTGTTGGGAAAGGCACGCACCACATGCAGTCTTTTGGTCCCTACTTGGCTATATAAGAATGCCCTCAGTCCTAGAGTTCTTTCTTTCTTTCTTTCTTTCTTTCTTTCTTTCTTTCTTTCTTTCTTTCTTTCTTTTCTTTCTTTCTTTCTTCTTTCTTTTCTTTTTAAAGATTTTATTTATTTGAGAGAGAGGGAGAGATAGTGAAAGAGACCACAAGCAAGAGGGAGAAGCAGACTCCCCATTGAGCAGGGAGCCCAACATGGGACTCGATCGCAGTACCCTGGGATCATGACCTGAGCCAAAGGCAGATGCTTAACCGACTGAGCCACCCAGGTGCCCACCTGGAATACTTTCTTTCCACAAGCTAGGGAATCCATATGCCTGCACTGGGCTTATTGCCCTGCGTGGGAATAGCTTTCACACTCAGCGTGTCCTCCTCTGTTCTGCTTATATGCCTGAGCCACCGCCTCAGGCACACCTAAGGCTTCGCATGCCAGACCTCACAGGGGTGCTGTGGGAGGCAGGTCTTCTCCTGTAGCAGGAAATCTGGCCTTGGGGGCTGGCACATGGCAAGGGGCTGGATCTTTTGCACATTTTCTCTCCTCGTGCTATTCAATGTTGCTTCGCTTAAACTTGGTGTGCATGTTGTCTGCTCTCAGTGACCTCAAATCATGCACTAGTTTCTTCCCTGGGTGAAGAAACTGCTTTTTGGCCTCGACTCCATGCATATTGTATCTACCCTGAGGCACAGCCTGAACATCCTGTGAAGGGTGCAGCAGAAAGAGATGGTGTGATGGGCTAAAAATGGCCCCTCAACTATGTTCATGTTCTAATTCTCCCAAACTATAAAATATGTTACTTTATGCAGCAAAAAGGACCTTGCAAGTGGGATTAAATGGAGTACCTTGACTTAATGAGAATATCCTAGATTATCCAGGGGCATCCAGTGTGATCTTGGGGTTTAACAAGAGAGGGGCAGGAGGGCAAGAGTCATGATGAAGTGCTGACAGAAGCAAGGGGAGAACAAGGAGATGTGATGTGAAGCCACAATCCAAGGAATGCAAGAGGCCTCTAGAAGCTGAAGAAGGCAACAGATTCTCTTCTATAGCCTCAAGAAGGAACCCATCCTGCCACTGTCTTGATTTTAGGCCAGTGAGATTGATTTTGAGCTTCTGACCTCCAGAAATATAAGATAATAAATTCGTGTTGTTTTAAACCATTAAATTTGTAGCAGCAATAAGGTACTATAGGTGGCTGACAATCAGACCCAAGAGTAAAACAGGCCTGAAGTTCTCTCCAACAGGCAAGTCACAGGCAGGAAGAAAACTAACATTTATTGACGGCCCTATTATGTACTAAGTAAAAGACTATACATTTAATATGTGTGTTCTGCTTTGCATAGCAGTGTAAAGGGCAGGGCACTTAGGAGTCAAATAGCCCAGGATCTGGGTGGGATCCATCCCAGCTATAACTTTTGCTGGGTGGCTTTGCATTTCTGAACTTCACTGAACATTGTTATAAAATGCTAATATGAACTTGAAATGTTTTGAGAATATGAAATGATAAATAAAACACCTATGATAAAGTATTCTTAACATGCCTGTTATTTATTAGTATCATAATAGCAAGTCATGGTAGATCCATATGTCTCCTGTGACTGGAGGCAAGGCCACACACGGGTTTAAACAGTCTTTCTCTATTTCCTGGTCCACTGGCTGCCCCTTATTCCTATTGCCTCTCTGTTGTAGGCCTTGCTCCATTATATCATTTCAACTAGTTGTTGCTCTTTACTTTTTATTTAAAAACAAAAGGCCTCAAATGTCCCCTTACTTACCTGAAGTTTGTAACATTGAATTTCACGACTTCTTCCTTAGAGGGTACTTGACAAGAAAAAATTATAAATGGATAGTGATATTTGCATGACCCTTTACAGTTTTATGAGCTGCTCCCCATGATCTCCTTTGCATTCCCAGGGTTCCCAGGGTGTCTGCCTCTTGGGTTATTGAGCAAAACCTTTCACTCTTCCTGGACTCAAGAAATAAGTTAACCAAATAATGGTTCTTCTGGCCCCCAATCTATTTTTCCTAGAGAAATCACCTTCTAATGAGGCAGAATGAATTAGAATGTATAGAATGCAGGGAGCCTGGGTGGCTCAGTTGGCTGGGTGTCTGCCTTCAGCTCAGGTCATGACCCCAGGGTCCTGGGGTCAAGCCCTATGTTGGACTCCTTGCTCATTGGGGAGCCTGCTTCTTCCCCTCCCTTTGCCTGCTGCTCCCACTGTTACACTCTTTCTCTCTGTCAAATAATTAAATAAAATCTTTTAAAAAATGAAAAAAAATGCATGGAACACACAAAAGATATTTCAAAGAGTTTTAAATAAGGTGAACTAATGTTGCCTGCAAGACTGTTCTTCCTGAGGCTGAATGATAAAGGAACTCCTCTGGAGTCAAACAAAATGCCACTTAAAACCTGAATGACTTGAGTCGAGGCAAGATGGCAGAAGAGTAGAGGTCCTTATTTCATCTGGTCCCCTAAATGTAGCTAGATAACTTTCAAACCATCCTGAGCACCTATGACTTCAACCTGAGATGCAAAGAAAGAACAGCTGGAATGCTATAGATAGAAATGCGATGGCTTCTTCCAAGGTAAGAATGTGGAGAAGAGAAGCAGAGTGGATATATCAGAAGATAAACAGTGTGGCAGTGGGTAGGAGACTTTGCAAACTGCTACAGGAAAGCAATACAGCCCTGGAATGTGAAGTTGGGACCTTTAGAAAGCTGCTCCTGAGAGAGTCTTCCCTGCCTGAAAAGCACTCAGTGGTGACATAGGACAGAATCGCTGGAGGGGCAGTGAGGTCTCAATATTCCTGGAGGCACAGAAAGAACAGGGACTCCTAAGCCAGAAAGGTTCCCAAGCATTGGAGTGGGAAATGGGTTGAAGGCAGTAAGCCTGGGAGAAAGCTCAACCTGTGCCGTAAACCACCAACTGCAGTCGGATTGGGGGACTGCTGCCATGCTGGGTCCCTGAAAAGAACTGGAACACAGAAGCTCTCTGATTGCCTCTGGGAGAGGCTGAGAGGGTGTGCACTCCATAGGGTGAACGCTCTCTGTCCCAGGGCCCAGCAGCAGACAGAAGCAGGCTATCCTCCACTCCCTCTTCTAGAGATTCTCTTACTACAAAGATGAGATCTCATCAGACCAAAAGTAAAAATATTTTAACTGAGATTCAGTCTAAACTGGATGCTCTAATGGTTATCGTCAATGAGGCAGAAGAGAGAGTGAGTGACATAGAAGACAAATTGATGGAAAGGAAGGAAGCTGAGGAAGAGAGAGAAAAAAACTAAGAGCCCATGAGGAGAGACTCCGACTCTTCACTAAGTGATAGCTTGAGAAAGAACAACATCATTCTTATTGGGATTCCAGAAGGCATGGAGAGAGAGAGAGAGAGAGAGAAAGAGAGAGAGAGAGAGAGAGAGAGAGAGAGGAGATAGAGAACCAGAAAGTATGTTTGAACAAATCAGAGCTGATAATCTCCCTAATCTGGGGAAGGAAACAGGCATTCATATCCAAGAGATAGAGAGGACCCCCCAAATCAACAAAAACTAATTAACACCCCAAAATATAATAGTGAAGCTTGCAAATTTCAAAGATAAAGAGAAAAATCCTAAAAGCACCTCAAGACAAGAGAGTCCTAACATATATGGGGAAAAATATCAAATTAACAGCAGACCTATCCACAGACACCTGGGAAGCCAAAGAGAGCTGACATGATATCTTTGGGGTGCTAAATGAGAAAAACATGCAGCCAAGAATACTTTATCCAGCAAGGCTCTCATTGGAAGGAGAGATAAAGAGCTTCCAGGATAGACAGAAACTGAAAGAATTTATGACCACCAAACCAGCTCTGCAATAAATACTAAGGGGAACTCTGTAAGCAAAAAGGGAGCCCAAACTGCAGAAACAGGGACTGTCTAGGTAATACTATGACACTAAACTCTTATCTCTCAATAGTTACTCTGAACATGAATGGGTTAAAGGATCCAGTCAAAAGACACGGGGTGGGGATCCCTGGGTGGCTCAATGGTTTAGGACCTGCCTTTGGCCCAGGGTGTGATCCTGGAGTCCTGGGATCAAGTCCCACATAAGGCTCCCTGCATGGAGCCTGCTTCTCCCTCTGTCTGTGTCTCTGCTTCTCTCTCTCTCTCTCTCTCTCTCTCTCTCTCTCTCTCTGTCTGTCTCTTATGAATAAATAAATAAAATCTTTAAAAACAAAAACAAAAGACACAGGGTACCAGACTGGATAAAAAAGCAAGACCCATCTATATGTTGTCTACAAGAGACTCGTTTTAGACCTGAGGACACCTTCAGACTTAAAATGAGGGGGTGGAGAACCATTTACCATGCAAATGGACCTCAAAAGAAAGCTGGGGGTAGTAATCCTCATATCAGATAAATTAGATTTTAAACCAGAGACTGTAATAAAAGATGAAGAGGGACACTATATCATACTTAAAAGGTCTACCCAATAAGAAGACCTAACAATTATGAGTATTTATGCCCCTAATGTGGGAGCAGCCAATTATATCAACCAATTAATAATCAAAGTAAAGAGAAACATAGATGATACATTAACAGTAGGAGACTTCAACACTGCACTCTCAGCAAAGGACAGATATTTTAAACAGAAGATCACTAAAGAAACAAGGGCCTTGAATGACACACTAGGTCAAATGGATTCCACAGATATACACAGAACATTCCATCCTGATGCAACAGAAAGCACATTCTTCTCAAGTGCACATGGAACTTTCTCCAGAATAGACCACATACTGTGTCACAAATCAGGTCTCAACTGATAACAAAAGTTTGGGATTATTCTCTGCATATTTTCAGACAACAGTGCTTTGAAACTAGAACTCAAACACAGGAAGAAATTTGGAGGGAACTCAAACACTTGGAGGTTAAATAGCATCTTACTAAGAATGAATGGGTCAACCAGAAAATTAGAGAAGAATTTTAAAAATTCATGCAAACTAACAAAAATGAAAGCACAACTTCAAAATCTTTGGAATACAGAAAAGGCAGTCCAAAGAGGGAAATACATTTCAATCCAAGCTTCCTTTAAAAATTGAAAAAATCTTAAAAACACAAGCTAACCTTACATCTGAAGGAGCTGTAGAAAGAACAGCAAATAAAGCCTAAACCAAAGAGGAGAAGAGAAATAATAAAGATTGGAGCAGAACTCAATGAAATAGAGACCAGAGGAGCTGTAAAACAGATCAACAAAACCAGGAGCCAGTTCTTTGAAAGAATAAGATAGGCAAACTCCTGGCCAGACTTATTAAAAAGAAAAAACACTCAAATTAAAAAAATCATGAATGAAAGAGGAGAGATCACAACCAATACCAAGGAAATACAAACAATTAAAAAGAAATGTATTATGCACAACTGTATGCCAACAAATTAGGCAATTTTGAAGAAATGGATGCATTCCTGGAAACCTACAAACTACCAAAACTGAAACAAGAAGAAATAGAAAACCTGAGCAGACCAATAACCACTGAGGAAATTGAAGCAATTATCAACAACTTCCCAAGAAACAAAAATCCAAGAACAGTTGGCTTCCCAGGGGAATTCTATCAAACATTTAAAGAAGAAGTAATATCTATTCTACTGAAGCTGTTTCGAAGGATAGAAATGGAAAGAATACTTCCAAACTTGTTTTATGAGGCCAGCGTTACCTTGATCCCCAAACCAGACAAACACCCCACCAAAAAGGAGAATTACAAACCAACATCCCTGATGAACATTGGTGTAAAAATTCTCACCAACGTAGTAGACAATAGGATCCAACAATACATTAAGAAGATTATTCACCATGACCAACTGGGATTTATCCCTGGGATGCAAGGTGGGTTCAACACTTGTAAAACAATCAACGTGATTGGTCACATCAACAAGAGAAAAAACAAGAACCATATGATCCTCTCAATAGATGCAGAGAAACCATTTGACAAAATACAGCATCCATTCCTGATTAAAACTCTCTAAAGTGTGGGGAGAGAGGGAACATTCCCCAGCATCTTAAAAGCCATCTACGAAAAGCCCACAGTGAGTATCATTCTCAATGGGGAAACACTGGGAGCCTTTCCCCTAAGATCAGGAACATGACAGGGATGTCCACTCTCACCACTGCTATTCAACATAGTACTAGAAGTCCTAGCCTCAGCAATCAGATGACAAAAAGAAATAAAAGGCATTCAAATTGGCAAAGAAGGAGTCAAACTGTCTCTCTTCGTAGATGACATGATACTGTACATAGAAAACCCAAAAGCCTCCACCCCAAGATTGCTAGAACTCGTATAGCAATTCGGTAGTGTGGCAGGATACAAAATCCATGCCCAGAAATCAGTGGTATTTCTATACTCTAACAATGAGACTGAAGAAAGAAATTAATCAATCTCATTTATAATTGCACCCAAAACCATAAGATATCCATCCAGGAATAAACATAACCAAAGACCAAAGGATCTGTACTCTAGAAACTACAGAGCACTTATGAAAGAAATTGAGGAAGACACAAAGAGATGGAAAAATATACCATGCTAATGGATTAGAAGAATAAATATTGTGAAAATGTCTATGCTTCCCAGGGCAATTAACACATTCAGTGCATTCCCTATCAAAATACCATGGACTTTATCCACAGAGTTAGAACTAATAATCCTAATATTTGTACAGAGGAATAGCCAGAGGAATGTTGAAAAAGAAAACCAGAGCTGGGGGCATCATAATGCCAGATTTCAGGTTGTACTACAAAACTGTGATCATCAAAACAGTGTGGTACTGGCACAAAAATCAGACACATAGATCAATGGAACAGAATAGAGAACCCGGAAATGGACTCTCAATTCTATGCTTTGACAAAGCAGCAAAGACTATCCACTGGAAAAAGGACAGTCTCTTCAATAAATGGTGCTGGGAAAATTGGACAGCCACGTACAGAAGAATGAAACTGGACCATTCTCTTACACCAGACACAAAGATAAACTCAAAATAGATGAAAGATCTAAATGGGGGACAAGAATCCATCAAAATCCTAGAGGAGAAGACAAGGAACACCCTTTCTGAACTTGGCCACAGCAACTTCTTGCAAGTCACAAGGCAAGGGAAACAAAAGCAAAAACAAAAATGAACTATTGGGACTTAAGATAAAAATCTTCTGCACGGCAAAAGAAACCGTCAACAAAACTAAAAGGCAGCCTTTTATGGATGGATATTTAACACCCAAGAAACAAACAGTCCAGTCAAGAAATGAGCAGAATGTATGAACAGATATTTCTCCAAAGAAGACCTACCCATGGCCCAGAAGCACATGAAAAAATGCTCTGCATCACGGGCCATCAGGGAAATACAAATCAAAACCACAATGAGATCCCACCTCACACCAGTGAGAATGGGGAAAATTAACAGGACAGGAAACCACAAATGTTGGAGAGGATGTGGGGAAAGGGGAACCGTCTTACCCTGTTGGTGGGGAAGTGAACTGGTGCAGCCACTCTGGAAAACTGTGTGGAGGTTCCTCAAAGAGTTAAAAATAGACCTGCCCTACCACCCAGCAATTGCACTGCTGGGGATTTACCCCAAAGTTACAGATGCAGTGAAACGGCAGGACACCCGCCCCCAAAGTTCACAGCAGCAGTGTCCACAATAGCCCAACTGTGGAAGGAGCTTCAGTGTCCGTCGACAGATGATGGATAAAGAAGACGTGGTCTATACTATATATACAATGGGGTATTCCTCAGCCATTAGAAAGGACAAATACCCACCATTTACATTGACATGGATGGAACTGGAGGGTACTATGCTGAATGAAACAAGTCAATCAGAGAAAGACAATTATCATATGGTTTCACTCATATGTGGAATATAAGAAATAGTGAAAAGGACCATAAGGGAAATGAGGGAAACTGAGTGAAGAAAAATTAGAGAAAAGACAAACCATGAGAGACTCCTAACTCTGGGAAACAAACGAAGATTACAGAAGGGGAGGTGGGCAGGGGGTGGGGTAACTGGGTTACAGGCACTGAGGAGGGCACATGATCAGATGAGCACTGGCTGTCATACTATGTGTTAGCAAATTGAATTTAAATAAAGATTTTTTAAAAGATGGATGACTTTGAGAAAGTTATTTGACCTTTAAATTACTTTAAAAGAAATATATATATATACATATATATATATATATATACCATATTTTTCCAGAAATAATCATCCCCCATGCGATTACTGTGTAATTACTATATAACTACATGTGTAATAAACTACTCAGTAAATATCTATTTCCTTTATTTCCTTAGTTCACATGAGCTCATTTTAAATTTTCAGTTATTTTCTGTTTCTGTTTTGATCATTGTTCAGAGATATTCTCAGTTTTGCTTTGGCCTGATTGTGAGTACAGATTAAATGAAGTCTTTCATGTTCAGCTTTCAATAATTGCAAGAAGAACCAAAGAACATAAAAGTGTGACAAATGGACAAAAGGAAACAATGGCCACGAGAAGGATACAGACCATGGGGTTTGATGTGTTGATCATCTTGTAAAATAATCATATACAGGGAGCAATGGGACTTTATCATATATTTTCATAATGATAATCCTCATAAATTTTTCTTATTGTAAATAAATGAAAATTGCATTATAACTACATACTCTGAAGAACTTCTAAAAAGAATGCACTCAAGAATAGCAATACAGGGACACTTGCGTGGCTCAGTGGTTAAGCGTCTGCCTTCAGCTTAAGGTGTGACCCGGGGTCCTGGGATCAAGTCCCTTATCAGGCTCCCTGCAGGGGAGCCTCTCCCTCTGCCTGTGTCTCTCTGCCTGTGTCTCTCCTGAATAAGTAAATAAATAAATAAAATCTTTAAAAAAAAAAAAAGAATAACAATACAAACATTCATAGCCTTCTTGACCTTGAGTTACTTGTTAGCAAAATCACAAAGAATTAAAAGGATGCCTTTTTTTAAAAAAATATGTATATAAAAGGAAACAGTTTCTGTTTGTTCCTGGAATAGAATTTGAATTAAATCTAAAAAGGAAGCTTGTTTCCTCTTGGTAATCAAACTGTATTAAAGTAAAACAGAAGGAAGAAGACGTGTTATATAATTTTGGTTGACAAGGAACTTAACTGTGGATGAGCAGGTCATGGAACTAATTTTGCGTTCCACTACAATGATGCTGTTCTCAAGTGGGATAAAGGTGTTAGTTATACTCAAGGGCCAGTATATTCCATTAATTCAAACTCCCCTAGATGCCACGAGGTGATAGCAAAAACAGCTAGCTAAACAGTTGCCATTTTTGTTTAAGTAAACGTTTTTTTTTTTTAAAGAAGTTTCAGATTCACAGGAAAACTGAGCAGAAAGTAGAGAGAGGTCTTCTATATCTCCTGCCCCCATACATGCACAACTTCCTCCTCTATCAATATCCTATGCCACAATGGTTCATTTGTTGTAATTTATAAACCCATATTGGCACATCCTTATTATCCAAAGTCCATATTTACCTTGGAGTTCATTCTGTTACACAGCAACAGGTTCTGTGGATTTTGGCAAATGTATATAATGACATGTATCCACTATTATAGTATCATAGAAAATAGTTCCACTGCCCTAAAAATCCTCTGTGCTCCACCTCTTCCCTCTTCCCTCCTCCTAATCCCTGGTGACCACTCTCTATTGTCTCTACTGCTTTGCCTTTTCCAGAAAATCATATCGTTGAAATCATACAATAAGTACCATTGGCTTTTCCAACCGGCTTCCTTCACTTAGCAATAGGCATTTAAGTTTCCTCTATGTCTTTTCATGGCTTGAAAACTTATTTCTTTTTAATACTTGAATAATACCCCACTGTCTGGACGTACCATTTTATTTATCCGTCCATTCACCTACTGAGGTCATCCTGGGTGCTTCAAAGTTTGGGCAGTTATGAATAAAAAACTGCTATAAATATCTGTGGGCAGGATTTTGTGTGGACATAAGCTTTTGATTCATTTGGGTGGATATGAAGGAGGGTGACTGGTAAAGTATGTTTAGTTTTGTAAGGAACTGCCAGGGTGTCTCCCAATGTGGCTGCACCATTTTGCACCTACCAGCAAGGAACGAGAGCTCTTGTTGCTCCACATCCTCACCAGCATTTGGTGTTCTCAGTGTCTTGGATTTTGGTAATGGTATCTCATTGTTATTTTAATTTGCAATTCCCCGAACCACATGCAATGTTGATCCATCTTTTCATATGTTTATTTGCTCTCCTGGTATTTCCTTTGGTGAGAGGTCAGGTCAGGTCTTTGCCCACTTTGCAACAGGTTGTTTGTTTTCTCCTGTTGATTTAAGAGTTCTTTGTAAATTTTGGGCAATAAGTCCTTATCACATACGCCTTTCATAAATATTTTCCCTCTTTAAAAAAATAAAATAAATCAGACTATATGCTTGATTTTGGGGGGCTTTGGTGGAAAGATACCAGGAAATTCAGGTGTATGTTGACTACTTCCTATACACTTCTGTGAAGTTATACAGGTGATGAGTTTCTGTCAAATGTGGCCTGAGAATCAGGGAGGGAGGAAAATACAGTTTTTCTAAGAAAGATACGTTTTTCCTACAGCCATAAATCCAATATGGTTGAATAGCTGACGGACTTGAGTTTTGCAGAGTGAAAAAGCTGGAATCTCTGCACAAAGCTAAAGTTAGAGGAACACAAGAAACATGGTTGGATATAAGATTGAGACCTGGACAGGCCCAAGCACATGCTTTGGGGTTCTTTTCATTGGCAAAGGTAACAATTACCCCCATTGTACAAACCAGTCGAGGACATGTAACTTGGGGCAAGGGGAAGGTGAACTGTTCTGTAGTTCTGGCTAGAGTTTTTCACAGTCAAAAGGCCTGCTGTCCAGTTAAATGCTGAAAACTTACAGAATGGATGAAGCATTAGAACCTGTTGGTATGTGGGGTGCCTGGGGGGGCTCAGTCGGGGTTAAGTGTCCGACTCTTGGTTTTGGCCCAGGTCATGATCACAATGTTGTGAGATTGAGCCCCGCATCAAGAGCCATGCTCAATGGGGAGCCTGCTTGAGATTCTCCCTCTCCCTCTCCCTCCCCCTCCCCCTCCACCCACTCATGGGCTTTCTCTCTCTCTCTCTCTCTCTCTCTCTCTCTCTCAAAATTAACAACAAAAAAGGAACCTGTTGCTATGTGAGAGAATCCCTCAGCTTTAAGTCTCGTTTCAAGAACCATAACTAGTCAAGTTCTGTAGGGTGGAATGAATATAAATGGAGACTAATAGACTTTAAGAGAAATATGCTGCCAGAGAAACCCCAAACCTATTACCCAAGAAATGAAAACCCTGCATAAACATAGCTCCTGGTGAACCCCTCTCCCCCCAGGACACAAAACACACACGTGCTGGAACTAGACTAGTGGAGGGCATGCCCCAGACAGTGAATCAGCCCCAGCACTCATCCCGGCCAAGCCGGGTGGTTGTTGACTGCTAGTGTCTGCATGAATGAGTCAGTGCCCTGTTCTGGCAATTATTAAATATTTTTGAACAGCACATCTAATTGAGAGGGAGACTTTGATCGAAATTGTGCTTCGAATGTATTTTTTTGTTTGCGGAAGATTGTCTGCTTAATACAATCGAGACGGCTTCCAGGGTAGCTATACATCTAAACTTTAATCATATGATAGGATAGTATGGATTTTCACCCCCTATAAAAACCAGAGTAAAGACATTTAAAAAAGAGAGAGAGAGAGTACCATGTGGTGCTCAGAAGGGCTTAAACAAGCCACTAGTTCTAATTTTCTATTCCTGTAAAAGAGGTTCAGGATGTCTTCAGCACGTGTGTGGTTTCGATTCTGTTTAGAGTAAGGCAAAAGCAAGAGCTAAGTAAAACGAAACTTAAGCCTGCTCTTAAGCGTGGCTAATTCTAGGAAATCAGATGGCCTCTCCAAATTTGGCAAGGAAGCTAGCAGTGCATACGCACACACACTGGCCTACAGTTAAGAAAGCACCGCATAAAAAAAAGCAGCTTGGGGGCTCCTGGGTGGCTCAGTGGTTGAGTGTCTGCCTTCAGCTCAGGCCCTGACCCTGGGGCCCCAGGATCGAGTCCCGCATAGGGCTCCCTGCATGGAGCCTGCTTCTCCCTCTGCCTGTGTCTCTGCCTCTCTCTCTCTCTGTGTCTCTCATGATTAATAAATAAAAATCTTTAAAAAAAAAAAAAAAGGAGCTTGTTTTATTAACCAGCATGAAACGGTATCATGGACGGTTTTTTTTTTTTTTTTTTTTTTTCCCCCTTTCTGGGATCTGACTCTTTAGTACAACAACCCATCTCAGACCACACCAAGAATATTTCAGGGAAATTTTGCCAGCTAGTCTAGGCATGCTCAGACTTACATCTTTCTACATTTTTAACCCCATATAAGCACATTCTGGAAGCCTGGTAAGTATCAATACACACTTAGTTTTTTCTTTTTTTTTCTTTTCCCGAGTCTGTCTTCAGAAATAGGAATGTTTAAGAGAGTGGAGATGAGGAGAGGAGAGAATAGGAGAGGAGAGAAGAAGAGAGAAAGAAGAAAGAAAGAAAGAAAGAAAGAAAGAAAGAAAGAAAGAAAGAAAGAAAGAGAGAAAAGAAAGAAAACAGGAAAAGGATATAGGTCTCAGCAAAAGAAAAATATCTTTAGTGTGTTTACTATAAGATAAAACAATGGCAAAGATATAGTTTGGGTCATTTTCTAAATAAAAAACAGAAAACCAGATTCTACATTTCTTCTTTACAGATTAAATATATAGGTGTATTTTCCCCAGTATGCTTTTATTTCTTTGAAATAATAATCGTTCTCCAGAGAGAATCTTGAAGATTGAGGACATCAGCTTTTAAACAGAGCCGAATCCGCCTGGGGGGCTCGGCGGTTGAGCGTCTGCCTCAGGTCCAGGCCGTGAACCCAGGGTCCTGGGATCGAGTCCCGCATCGGGCTCCCTGCATGGGGCCTGCTTCTCCCTCTGCCTGTGGCTCTGCCTCTCTCTCTGTGTGTCTCATGAATAAATAAATAAATAACATCTTCAAAAAATATAAAAGTAAAAAATAAACAGAGCCAAATCCTTATTAGTGAGGCTCTCCGCCCCCCCTCCCCGACACACACACACACACACACAGAGTAAGGTAAATCCTGACAGGACAAGCAAAGCATTAAACGAAGACACCTTTCCCCCTATTTGCTGGAGTTGGATGAAGGAAGCTGCTTGCGGCTGCCGTCCTCTCACTCCCCTCTGTAAGGGAGCAGAGCTTTCACACTTGCAGGTGTGATGCTACCGCGACCAGGCCAGCTTCATACCGAGCAGCAGCAGCCACCTGGGGCAGGACAGAAGTTCGGAGGATCCAATGCTGAAATACCAAAGGAAAGAAAAGGTCGGGTCTGTGCACTAAATATCCCAGTGGATTTTCTTTCCTTCTTATTTTTTAAAATTTTAAAAAAGAGTTATTTATTTATTCATGAGAGACACACACAGAGAGAGGCAGAGACACAGGCAGAGGGAGAAGCAGGCCCCATGCAGGGAGCCCGATGTGGGACTCGATCCCGGGACCCCAGGATCACGACCTGAATCAAAGGTAGACACTCAACCACTGAGCCACCCAGGTGCCCCCATCTTTCTTTTTTTTTTTTTTTTTTAAATAAGTGATCTCTACACCCATTATGGAGCTTGAACTCATGGCCCCAAGATCCAGAGTCCCATGATCTACTGACTGAGCCAGCCATGCACCCCCACCCACACCCCCGTAGATTTTCTTCAACCCTGGTGCCTCCAAGGCCTCTACTGGTGAACTCTCCGTAAAGTCTTCTGTCTTTCTTAGTTGGGGTGCCAAATAGATGGGCAGAGGTGCAGAGGCCAGACAAAGGTTGTTGGGTTTCCTTTCCTGACCAGGGACACGGGGCCTCCCAGGGACACGGTTCTGAGCCATCATGTGAGTGTGTTGGTGTGTGTTGTGATCAGAACATTCTAGCTCTGAGAACACTTTTTCCATGTACCCCTGGGAATATGATTATCACACTGGCTTCGTTCTGAGCACAACAGAAACCAAGAAAGAATTTATTATTTTTCCTTAAAATTAAGGAGGCCCTAGAACTTCGGGCAAATCGATTCTAAGTGACTTAGGCAGTCAAGGCCCATGTGTATGGAGGTTTTGCTTGTAGGTTTTGTTTTGTTTTTAAAGATTTTCTTTATTTATTCATGAGAGAGACACACACACAGAGAGGCAGAGACACAGGCAGAGGGAGAAGCAGGCTCCATGCAGGGAGCCCCACGCGGGACTCTATCCCAGGTTTCCAGGATCACACCCTGGGCCGAAGGCAGGCGCCAAACTGCTGAGCCACCCAGGCTGCCCTGCTTGTAGGTTTTGATGCAAGTCCAAGTCTAACAAGCAGGCGTTCCTGTTCAGTGGGCCAAATTCACTGAGTGACCTATGAGAGACCTGAGCGCCCCTCCACCCTTCCTCATCCTGCCTTTTCTCCTCTCCAAGGACAATGCAGCCCGGAAAGTCAGAGCTGTCATTGCACTTTGGGTTCTCTGGAGGTAAGGAATTGTTACTTGAACAGTTAGCCACGAAGACACACGCACACATAATATATACTTGCGTATATAAAATCAATATATACGAGCTTGCATGGCTGTATCCTTAAAGCTGCAAAAATATCTTTTCCAACTTGCTGTTCTCTTAGATGAGAATAGCATTCCCTAGGTAGAGGATGGGTGTGCTAATTCAGGGAGCAGAAAGGCATTGAACCCCAACTGAGCTGGTTCAGTCAACTAGAAACCTCATCCTTGAGTGGCCAACCGGGTGCTTAACTGATCAATTGCCAGGAAATTAATCTGGAATTTCCCAGGCACTGGGCAGGGTGTTTTAGATAAGACTTTAATTGAATTCAAGATAATGTAACAGTGCACGTTCATATTTAACTAGGAAATGGAGCAAAAGCTTTATTATCTGAAAAAAAAAAAAGATTTGGAAATCCTAATAAACATGATATGGGAGAAGGAATAATAATAATAATCGTTTTTAAACTCTGTCTTTGGACGTAGATGAGCGCAGAGTGTGTATTTCAGGATTTGAAGTAGTTTGTTTTTATTTCAAGTTGCGACTTCCCTTCATAGGTTGTGCCAGAGAGAACAAAGGTTGGTTTTGTTTTTTTTTTTAAGATTTTATTTATTCCAAAGAGGGGAGGAGCAAGGTGAGGAGGCAGGGGATGGGAGGAGCAGAAGGACAAGGAGACTCCCTGCTGTGCACAGAGCCAGATGCAGGGCTCCCTCCCAGGACCCTGGATCATGACCTAGGCTGAAATGAAGAGTCTGATGCTCAACCAACTGACCACCCAGGAGCCATGAGACCAAAGACTTTTGTGCTTTTTCCCCACCCTATAATTGTTAGGTCCATAATCTGACCCTGTCACCTTTTGTGTAATTACCCCTGTCATAGCAGGAGGGGGCATGTGCATTGGTAAGTCCAATCAATTTTAGGGCTTATTAGTATAAATCTTCTAAGTGTAAAGAGCCTAGTTTTTTTTTTTTAAGTTTTACAGGAATAAATTTTATTTTATTTTATTTTTTTTGTATACTTTTTATTGGAGTTCGATTTGCCAACATATAGTATAACACCCAGTAAGAGCCTAGTATATATGGGAAATGACTTTACAAGTCCTGGCTGCGTTGCTCCTGTCGCCTTGACCTTCCCCTGGCATAGGCAACGAGCGGTTAATTCCAGAAAAGAAAGTAACACAATGTCAGTTGAAAGAAAACAACCCAGAGACTGAATTTTTACAGGATCCATGTTTGGTAACCGCCCTCTGTTGGTTCCCCTGAGGAGTGCACTGGATGGGATGGAGACGCAGGCCCAGTCTTCTTGCTGGTTTTCTCACTACTACAGAAGGTCAAAAGCCAGAACCTTCTTTAATCTCCAGAGTGAGGAGAATTGTGATTTTTTTTTTTTAGATTTTATTTATTTATTCATGAGAGACACACAGAGAGGCAGAGGGAGAAGCAGGCTCCCTGCGGGGAGCCCGATGGGGGATCTGACCCTAAGACCCTGGGATCATGACCTGAGCCAGACAGATGCTCAACCACTGAGCCACCCAGGCGCCCCTGAGACTTGTGATCTTAAAGCCTCCCTCTTGCTACTGTGCGCAGCCCTCTCAGGAAGGAGATGTCAAAGTTGTCTGCCAGGAAAATATCACAATACGATGGCCATTCAGTGGAGGTGTCGTGTAGGCGTTCACTTTGTCCACAAGTGCCTCTTCTAACTTCCCTCCCCCTCCTTTGACACCAGGACACTGAGTGAGAAGGAGAAAGGAGCACGCACGGTAGTCTAAAGGAGGCGGTTCCAAGGACGCCTGGCTGGCTCAGGGGTTGAGCCTTCAGCTCAGATCATGATCTCAGGGTCCTGGGATCGAGTCCCACATCGGGCTCCCTGGATGGAGCCTGCTTCTCCCTCTGCCTGTGTCTCTGCCTCTCTCTGTGTGTCTCTCACGAATAAATAAAGATCTTTAAAAAATAAATAAAACAAAGGAGTTAATTCTAGTCAGAGCACTGCTGTTTTTGAGCTGTGGGTCCTTGGACAAGCCATTCAGCTTTCTGAGCCTGAGATTCCTGCTTGCCCCCTTCTCCATCACCTTCAGAGGGTAATAAAGACCAAATGAGATGTGGAGGTGCTTTGTTTATGGAAACATGAAGTGCTGGTATAGTACTGGCTTAAGAAGAGAAGCAAATCGAATAAATATATATATATATACTCCCCCCTCCCAAAAAAGAAGACAAGCATTCTGCAAATATCATTTTCTCATTCAAAGGACTGAAGATTGGAGAGTAAAAGGAATCACCCTAGGTTTCTGTCTGTTTCCACTTTTGAGGTCCTGGGAGGCATTCTGTTATAAAAAGTATAGACTCTGGAGTCAGACAGACATGGGGCAAATACTGTCACTCTGGTTTTTTCAGGTCATTTATCTGCTCTGTGCTTCTATTACATTATCAGCAAAGCAGGGAACAGCATAGATGCAAGAAATGCTTTACATCCCTAAAGTTCTTCACAGGGACTAGAGTTGTAACAAGAGCTCATTATTTAAGCATACGTGGTATCAACAAAGAGCCAAAAGTGAATTAATCCTTTTATTATCATAATAAGGAGCAAATTTCAAGGCAAATAATGAAAATAATTATCGTAAAGTTAACAGAAATTTTATAATTAGTTGCAATGATACACTAATGTCTAGTCCAGAGCATGTTGGGGAGCTGATTTGACGTGGAGAGGACATATATTTTCTTGGACAAGATTGTAGGGTGGCACAATGCAACATCCTTTAGTTCACGTTACCCTGTGCAACACACCATCAAAGGAGGATCATTTTTCATGAATAATAAGTTTTTTTAATGATAAGTTTTAAAAAAAAAATCAATCTTCTAGAAGGATTTGTAAAATTCTTTGATATTTAAGTCAATACCTTTTAGAAACATTTATTGTGTTATCATCTTTACCCATTTCCTCTTCTTTAGGTAAATTTACCCTATTCTTTGTGTATTTTTACTTCTTTGATTTGTACTTAGCGTCTTAAAGCACATGACTATCCATGAGAGTGGAGCAATTCTCCAACATCGTTTTCACCGATTTCATGAAATTCTACATCTTTTGCAAGAATGGCAACTTCAGAGGGTTGGGGGACAGGGCAACTGAGTGATGGACATTAAAGAGGGCACATGATGTAATGAGCTCTGGGTGTTGTAGAACACTGATGAATCATTGAACTCTACCTCTGAAACTAATAATAGGTTATATATGAATTAATTGCATTTACATTTTAAAAAATAACATGGTAAAAAAAAGAAAAAGAATCGCAACTTCATTTTGCCACCTCGTTGCTTTGTGTTGTCAGATGTCTACAACATCCTACCCTCAGTAAGAGACAGAATGAAAAAATTTTGAAGGTTGATCAGGAATAGTCATTCAAGCCAAGCTGAGAAAGCTGTATGAAAGGGGGACAACTTCATGACTATTCTGTTCATCAGTGAATACTTTCATGTAATGTCCAACTTCCTTCCTGTAAAACCACGTCTTAAAGGAATTTGGGTAATGAACACCCAGATGAGTCCCTGATAATGCTTCTTCCAACTGAGAATTCTTTCCTGTGTTTGTTGATTCAGACATAATGGATGGAGGCTAAACCATATTTATTGTTATATAAAGGAATAGCATTTGCTTGTCAGCTCCCAGTCTGAGTTTAGGAATGCTAACTTTGCCTGGACAATAATTTTATATATATTATGAAAAACTATCCATAGCTTACTGTCAAACAAAACTACAAAGTGAGGGGCGCCTGGGTGGCTCAGCAGTTGAGCACCTGCCTTCGGCCCGGGGCGTGATCCAGGGGTCCTGGGGTCGAGTCCTGCGTTGGGCTCCCTGCGTGGAGCCTGCTTCTCCCTCTGCCTGTGTCTCTACCTCTCTCTCTCTGTCTCTCATGAATAAATAAATAAAATCTTTATTAAAAACAAAAACAAAAAACCCACAAAACTACAAAGCGATAACTTGCTGGATTTGTTGTTTCTACCAGTGAAGACAATAGTTTATTTTTTTGTCATATAAGAAGCTGGTAATTCAATCAAAAGCACCACTAACAGAATGAAAAAATAGGGAGAAGAGATTTGTAACACACTTATTCAGTGAAAGACTTGTATCCAGGTTTAAAACCTAATTTTAAGAATAAGCAAGTGTCAAAAAAAAAAAAAAAAGAAGCACGTGTTTAAGAGGCATTTCACTAAAGAGTGTATCCAGATGATAACTAATAGACATAGAAAAGGTGCTTATCAGGGCACCTGCATGGCTCGGTCAAGGTTAAGCATCTTCCTTCAGCTCAGGACATGATTCTGGGATCCTGGGATGGAGCCCGGCATCCGGCTCTCCACTCAGCAGGGAGTCTGCTTCCCATCTGCCCCTCCAGACTCATGTTTGTGTGCTGGCTCTCTCTCTGAAATTAATAAATAAAATATTTTTTTAAAAAGCACTTATCACTTTTGCATCAAGGAAATGCAAATTAAAACCTCAGCGAGGTATCACTATACCCGTGCCAAATGGCTTAAAATTGAAAGGTTGGCAATCCCTGTGTTGGCCCAGCGTGGAGCAACTGGAGCGCTCATAAATTGGTGGTAAGAACCTAAATCGGAGAGCTGCTTTCCAACATGGCTTGGCCGTATCTACCGAAGCTGAGCACTTGACTGCTCTGCGACCCAGCCATACTGTACATGCCCAACACAAATACGTGCCATGTCCGCCAACAAGACGGGTACGAGAATGTTCATAGCTTCTTTATTAATAGCCTCAAACTGGAAAGACCTCAGTGCAGTAGAATGGATGGATAAATCATGTCCCTTCTGCTGGACTACTACGTGGAAATGCAAATGAACCACTGAGCGACGCAGCAATGTGTAAACCGTAGTGTATGATTCATACAAAGCTCAAAACCAGATGAAAGCGATCAATGGTGATAGAAATGAGGACAATAGTCATTCTGGGTAAGGGGGCAGTATTGAGAGGAAGGTAACACAAGTTACCTTTTGGGGTTTTGGAAATGTTTTATATTTTGATGCAAGTGGTGGTGTACATGGGTGTATGTAAAAATTAAATGAGCTATCCATGCATACATATATATTATATAATTTATATATTACTACACATGTAATGTTCAACTATATATAATAAAGGAAAAAAGCCAGCAATGAGTGAGAATTCTGTTGCCAAGGAACCTTTACATTCAAATGCAAACATTTTCAATTCTTAACAATGTAGCATATTTCACCAGGGATGGAAAAACTTAAAAATATTATCCTTTTATTAAAAAAAAGACTGAATGGGGTGCCTGGATGGGTCAGTTGGTTAAGCGTCTGTCTCTTGGTTTCAGCTCAGGTCACAGTCTCAGATTTGTGAGGAGGGGGAAGGCTGCTTGAGATTCTCTCTCTCTCCCTCTTCCTCTGATCCTCCACCCACTCTCTCTCTCCCTCTTCAATCAATCAATCGATCTGTCATCAATCTTAAAAGAAAACCCACCTCCTGCCCATAGGCAGGCGGGTGGGGGGGCAGGGGAATCTTAAAAGAAAAAGACTGGAAAGACATTTAATAAGATGTTAATATGAGATTGTTGGTTGTTTTTATTGTCTCCCTTACGTTTGTCAATATTTTTTCAATCTTCTAGGATGAGCCTGCCTTCATTCGTGATCAGATAACAAACATGCAAATAATTTTTAAAGTATGTGCTAAAATGTTAACTAAAAGCAGTATATTCACTGGGTGTTATGCTATATGTTGGCAAATCGAACTCCAGTAAAAAAATATACAAAAAATAAATAAATAAAAGCAGTATATTATGTAACTACAATTCACTGAGTTATTAACATTAAATATGTTTCCTCTGTGAATTTTTTAATAAAAGAATTGAAAATCATGTCTCTTTGGGCTAATACTCTTGGATAATAGACATCGAAGGTACATATTTTTTCTTTTTTTTATTTATGTATTTGAGAGAAAGCACACATGCGCGCGCACACACACACGCATGAGAGTTCACGAGCAGGAGGTAGGTGCAGAGAGAGAGAGAGAATGAGAGAGAAGTAGGCTCCCTGGGGAACAGGGAGCCCGATGTGGGGCTGGATCCCAGGACTCCAGGATCATGACCTGAGCAGAAGGCAGCCACTTAACCGACTGAGTCACCAAGTGCCCTTGTTTTTTCTTTTATTAAAGCCATTTGGAAAGTTGTGTCTTTCTTGCTTCCTCTGAAAGCAGTACAGCCTGTTGTTAGGCGTGTGGGTTCGTGTCTGACCACCTGAGTTCATAGACTCAGCTCTACTACCTTCTGGTCCATGACTGCAGGCAGCCGACTCAGCCCTTCTAAGTTTGTTTCCTCTGATTTGGGGGTGATGACAGCAGCCGTATCTATAGGGGGTTGTAAAAAAAAAAATAAGTACTTCTTGTTATTATCACTGCTAAGATATATGATTAAATCGTTCTTGCCCTGTATCCCTGTGGGCCTAGTAATATTGTTTAAAGAAACTTTTGAAGGATGTTTTACTTTAACATTTTTTAGTGTGCTGAGCTCTCAAATGTTGAATAGCATAGTTTTAACCAACTGGCCTACCAATCCACACTTGGAAATCAGCAACTATGTGCATCGTGTCATCCTCACAACGACTCCGTGAAGTAGGCAGCGCAGCGCCACCCTTTTATACAAGTGGACGTACGCTGGGGCCCGAAGAGGCACAACGAGCCCCCAGACAACAAGAGCCCCGGGTAAGGCAGGTCTTCGGATTCTGGCTCCATCACATCACATCAGCCACAGGACACACAGGGCAGTTTCCTTCTGGTAGAGTTTAACCTGTGATTCCTATAGGCTTCTCTCATTTCTCCTTTGATGGGACGTGGGTCCGTCATCCCCCTGCGCCCCCCCTTCCCATCCACCAAGATGCTGATGTGTGAACCTCCCCACTTCCACCCTGTGCTCCTGCTGGCCCTCTGCCGGCACCTGCCATCCTTCAAAGCTGAAGTCACATCCTGAGCCTGCAGAAAGTATCCCTGGTTTTCCTCATGCAGTACTCGGTTTAATTGTAGCCTCTTTGAATCTTGATAACCTTTCGCTTTTCCTCTTTCTTGGCACTTCCAATGCTGTTCTGCATTTCGATTGTTTGGGTATTGGTTTTCCCCCTCCACCTCTATTATTTATCCTAAAAACTCTTAGAGTACCAGCATCATGGCTCAAAAAGGAAGATGCCCTGGCACCTGAGGGGCTCAGTGAGTTAAGCATCTGTCTTGGCTCAGGTCATGATCCGGGGTCCTGGGATCCAGCCCCGATTGCATCAGGGCTCCCTGCTCAGGGGGGGTCTGCTTCTCCCTCTCCCTCTGCCTGCTGCTCCCTCTGCTTGTGCTCTCTCTCTCTCTCTCTTTCTGTCAGATAAAGGAAGGAAGAAAGAAAAGAAAGAAGGAAGGAAGGAAAAAAAGGAAGGAAGATGCCTTTGAATGGATGGATAAGTGCGTAATGATGTAGCAGGCAAATAGGTACACATTTCAATATGTTGTTCATGAAACAAGTTCGGGGCACACGTCATAATATGCAAAAACCCCTCCCTTTGTTGGGATATTTGCGTGCAGCAAGGGACTTGCAGATTCTAGTTGAATTGCATTCATGAAAATTTTTTTTGAGGTTTTAAAAATAGGATTCTTGCTCAATTGTCCTTGGATGTGACCTCATTAAAATACCGGAAATGAATTTGTTCTCCTTTGCGGGCACATTAGCTCCTGCAGGCCGCAGACATGGGGCACTCAGAAAATTCCCTGAATGTCAAACAGATCAGAGGGCTGGGGTCAGAGCCCCTCGGCAGCAGATATGAAGGCAACCTTTCCCCAGGTGGGTCAGGATGCTCCTGCCCAGGGCAACATCGTATTCAACTGGTTTGTTTAACTGACTTCTCAATATGAATGAGACTGATAGAAAAACTCTCTTAGATATGGCACAGTGGGTTATATTATCTAATGCAAAATGTGGTCCTAGAAATTAGATGAATTATGTATTGCAATTTTTATGCATTTAAATTTTTTAATGTCTCCCCTTCTGACCTCTGCATTTCATCTGGCTCGAGATATATTTGAAGTAGATTATGCAGTATATTTTGTCCATTAATAAATATTGAGCTGAATGTGCACAGTAAAAATATAAAAATACATTTGAATTTCAAGCCAAAGACTCTGTGCTTTCAAAAAATATATTTTTTAAAGATTTTATTTATTTGAGAGAGAGACAGAGATAATGAGAGAGAGCACAAGCTGAGAGGAGAGGGAGAAGCAGATTCCCCCGTGAGCTGGGAGCCCAGCCCGGGGCTCCATCCCAGGACCCTGAGATCATGACCCGAGCTGAAGGCAGCCGCTTAACCGACTGGGCCACTCAGGGGCCCCCCAGAATAAATTTTATGTTTGAAATTTTTGAATTAAGAAAAGAATAGAAGGCTTTAGCTGTCTTTGGATCATGAGCCATCTTCTATCTCCAGAAATTCTCAGGGACACCAAGGCTAAGCGGGTGTGAATTTTGCCAACAGGAAAGCGCAGCGGGAATTTCCAGAGGACGATCAGGGACGAGTGCGTCCGTGGCTTGGAAGCGAACCAGAACCAGACGAACAAACAGCCACCGGCTGGTTGCCTGATCTCAGATTACTTGCTGGGAAGAGCTGTGTATTGCCAGTCTGAGTTCTCCGGAGAAACAAAGCCACCAGGAGCCATGGAGCTATACAGACTGATGGATGGATTCATTTTCAAGAAATTGGCTCATGGCTCACACGAGGTGGAGATATGGAGGATCTGGAGGCGGAGACCGGCAAGCTGAGGCCTAGGAGGGTCGGTGGTAGTTTCCGTCCAAGCCCAAGTTCAAAGGCAGAGAAGCCAGACGGCCCAGCTGGAAGACAGTTCATGATGAGGGGAAGCAGTGCTTGTCAGCAGACAGGGCGGACTTCTGTTCTCTTTTGGTCTTCAGGTGATGGAATGACTCCCACCCCCTGGGGAAGGCCAGGCCTCCTCTACCTGGCCTCTAACTCCAGCCTTACTTTCATCCAAAACACCTTCGCTGCTTGGCTCCCATGATGTTTGACTGGAGTAATGTCTGGCTGAACAAACATCCGGGCACTCGGTGACCCAGTCAGGGCGACCCGTAAAATTACCGTCACAAGTTGTTTTAACAGGATTTTCCCTGCTGCCCACAGCAATCAATGCAGCTCTCAAAGCTGGAGCTGAGGGTCAGAAGGGTCACCTCCTCCCGGGGAGAGTGACGTGATGACAGAGCTGACTTTGGAGTTAAATTGGTCTGGATTGAAATCCCCCCCACCCCTCAGTCACCTTTTAGCTCTGCCATCTCCGATGAACTGATTAACCTCTCAATTCCCTCACCCATAAAGCACAAAGTATTGCAGATGATTAGGGGAAAATAGTTGTGATGTGACTGTCGCCGAGGTAAGTGTTCGGCACGTCACATCTGTTATCATTAGTGCTTCCCTCAGGATTCATATAGCGCTGTTCCAAAAAACGACTATTCTGCACTTAGTACTTTAGGGAACACAGAAAACAGTTTGTAGACGGGAGATAAATCACAGTAGTTTGGACGTAGCATTTTCTGAAGGTGTGTTCAGTGGTTTGGTTTTTTTTTTTAATCACCAAAATGTACCCATAACTTCTAAGTCTTGAAACTCCAACCAGACCATGACATTCTTTACGTACACCACTTTCCTCTCTGATGTACTTTGATTTCGAGACATCCTGAATCTTCCCTGAGACCCTGATGCCGCCAAAGTTGGCCAGGCGAGCTGAGGGGAAAGCAGGGCATGTCTCCCGCAAGGGTCAGCAGAGTTTGTCTCTTGTTCCCTGCACTCTGGCTATTAGGTCACGCCAATTTGGAGACTGAGAAAAACATGGGGTTGGGACCACTAACGGGGCATTTTAATTCGTGGAGCTTCGTGTGCTGTTTGGGGGTCAAACTCATTGTGGCCCCAGTGAAAAGAACAAATGCTGACCCTGAGGGCAGATAGGACATGGCCTGTCACAGGAACTTGGTAACCCACTCCCTCGAAGCAAAGCTGGAACAAATAATCCGAACTTAAATATAGTTGACCTGGCCGTAGACCCAGCCCTAGGAACCAACCTCCCAGAAAGCGGCCACGGATGGGGACAACCTAAGCAGGGTTGTGAGCAGTGAATGTTGTCTCCTGGGGACCCTCATTTTCTGTTTTTACACGATTTTCCTCCTCTCCAGGCCAACTTCTGTTACGTACCTCCTTTCTTTTCTGTGTTTCCTCAAGGCCTCTGCTCCTGTCACAGTCAAAGCTGATTTATATTTTAGAATTAATGACTTGGTATTTTACCCTTCTGGGCGTATTTGGGTTTTAAACAAAGATGGCAATTACAGAACAATGCTTGGCTGAGAGGTGTATGTCCTACAACTTGGGTTTCTTTTCCTTTTTTTTTTTTTTTTTTTTAAAGATTTGGTTTATTTATTCATGAGAGACCCAGAGATAGAGAGGCAGAGGCACAGGCAGAGAGAGAAGCAGCCTTCCTGCAGGGAGCCCGATGCAGGACTAGATCCCGGGTCCCCAGGATCATGACCTGAGCCAAAGGCAGACACTCAACCATTGAACGACCCAGGTGCCCTGCAACTTGGTTTCAATTCCCTTCTCCACCAATCATTACTTGGTACCCACCAGCATCTCAGTTACTTGCCTGTAATATCAGAAAAATAAAAATAACTTCCCCAAAATGACTTCAATAATGTAACATCTGTAAAAAAAAAATGCTTTTGTAAACCTTGGATTATTATAAACACTGTTACTCTTTTTTTTTAAGATTTTATTCATTTATTTATTGAGAGACAGGGAGACTGTGTACACGTGGAGGGAGGGGTAGAGGGGAGGGAAAGAGAATCTCAGGGAGACTTCCCACTAACCATGAAGCCTGATGTGGAGTTCGATCTCATGACCCTGAGATCATGACCTGAGCTGAGACCAAGAGTCGGATGTTTAATCGACTGAACCACCCAGGCACCCAACACTGTTAGTTATTTTTGTAATTAGGTCAATATCACTAACTTGCCCATATTTCTCACAGGATTCTTGAGGGCCCTGTAAGGTGACTTATTCACCACTGACCCCCAAGGACTGATGCTGGGCTGAGCATTTAGGAGGGACGCAGCAATATTCATTAAGTGAATGAATGAATGAATGAATGAACGCGTGTATGGATGACAGCCCATGGGGGAAGTGGGTATTTTGAGATCTAGTATTGAGCTGAATGCATCATCCGGGCATCTCTTCTCTGCCTGGACAGCCCTTAGTGGCCACAGAAGAGAAGCAGGGTTCACTTTTTTGATTGACAATTGATGTGAAGTACTCACCCCTATATATGTTGGAGTTACAGTTTATGAGGCTCTTTTTCTCCCCACCATAAACCGAAATTGGTGCTTAGAAGCAGGCAGAAGAAAAACCATGTGACCCTAAAACTCATACTAAAAAGGAAAGGCTAATAGTGTATTTTTAGTTAGTTATTGTGCCTGTGAATTTTGAGCCAGGATAACCACTCGGCCTGCACATTGAACCAGAGCGACACCTATTATTTCTGCTAAGTGCCATGCTACATTAAATGTCACTCATGTCTTTTTTTTTTTTTTTTAAGGGTAATTATTTCGGAGAGCCTAAAGTGCTAAGATTTGCCTCTGTGACAGAAACGTGAAAACCCCCTACCTTCCTTTCTTCCCTGTGTTGTTAAATCGCAGGCTGCAAACCCACCAGTTGTGGGCACAGCCTGTGTCCTCTGTGTGCTAAGTACCTTCCGTCTCCAGGATTCATCTTCTACCTCCCTCTGCACAGAGTCTGGCCAATGTGGGCTGCACACACGGGGGCCCCTGGGGGTCCCAGGGCAGAACAAGGAAGGCACAGGCGATAGAACGGAGGCCAGAAGGCAGAGGAAGTCTGGGGCATTTAGTTTCCTGGTTTCTTCTCTAAGGACTCAGCAGAGGACGCCGTAGGTGCCAGGCTTTCTCCACAGAGCCGCCCTTTCTTAGAAGGGGGATGGCTTCCTCCTTTTGTTAGCAGGTCTAGAGGAGATAACAGCTCCTTGTTGCCACTGGCCCCAGGGTGTGCAGTCTGTTGGCGGTTTTTTGGTGGTTTCCGTAATCCCTGCCCACGTCTCTGCAGAGAGGGCCTTTGTTAAGCGCCTCTCAAATGACCCAGTTTGAGGATGCCTCTCTCCTGATATGCCTCCTGTGCAGAGAATTAAGGCAACTGTAAGTTGGCCTTTTTATCTCAGATCCTTAAATATTAGCAAAAGCCTGGGAGGGGTCATCTTCTAGCCATTTCTCTGAGTAATTCACTACCTACTATCATTTTTATGGCTCTAAGTGATGTCATAAATATTGACATGCCTCCTTCCTGCCGGTCCTGCGCGTGAGGTGGGGGAGCATCCGCAGCCTTAACACAGGCCGCAAGGCCTCTCACCGTGTGCTCTGCAGCCACAGCCGCCGTGTCGCCTGGGACCTCATCAAAATGTAAAGTAGTGGGCCCAGTCCCAGACCTACTGAATCAGGAATTTGAGGAGTGAGGCCAACAATCTGTACTCTAACAAGCCTTCCAGAGGATGCTAATATATGCTGAAGTTTGGAAACCACCAGTGTAACATGTAGTTACATATGCATTTTAACGGAAGGAGCCCCATCCTGTTCTCCTCGGAGAAGGACTTTCATTTCTCCAGTTCTGTGGTCTCAGACGTGAGTCCACCAAAGTCCCAGAACCACCCATGCATGAGGCTTGTTCAAAATTCCAGTGCCTAGATCCCCACTGGATTCGGTGAATCGGAATTTCAAGCTTGAGAACCACTGATCACTCTATCAGCTCAAAATGGCAAGACCCACAGCTGGAATAGATAGAACAAGCTGAAGGAAGGGCGCCCACCATCTGGATGTGGTGAGCTCTAAGAAACCGGAATGACCTTCGGACCTGACTTCGATTTGTTGTATACTGGCAACGTTTTCTACTGCAAACAGCTGGATCGCGTTTATGGCCACTTTGGTTGCAGACAAGAGGGAAGTGTCTGACCTACATTCTGAAGGTGCTGCCCTCCCACTCCTCTCTTTCTCATAGGCTGCGCTCCCATCCACAGCTCCTGCCAAGTGGGCATGCCATGCAGCCGTCCCAAGCCACGGATGATTGCATCCAACCCGAATCATTGGCAGCCTAGCTGCTAATCAGACTCCTTCTCTCAAAAAGGCCCTAAGGCTTTCCTCCTCAAAGAGGTGGTCTGTGGACCAGCAGCATCAAGCTATCACCTGGGTTTCTCTGGGCCCACCTAGACCTACCCACTTAGAACCTGCAGCCTAACAAGATCCCCGGGTGATTCACATGCAGATTGACGTTTGGAAGCTCTGGTTAAAGAGACAGAAACCTTTTAGAGAGACAGAAACCTTTTAGAGACTCAGGAATAGATACCTCAACCCTATCCAGAACTGGTGGTCATTTTTAAAAATATATTTATTTATTTGGGGGAGAGAGAGAGAGAGAGAGAGAACAAGTGGGAGTGGGGGAGGGACACACTGAGCAGAGAGCCAGACACAGTGCTCGATCCCAGGACCCTGGGATCATGACCTGAGCCGCAGGCAGATGCTTAACCAACTGAGCCACTCAGGTGCCACGGTGGTGAGTTTTGATCATATAAAATAATGATGGGTTCTTAAAGGAATTAAGAAAACCTGTCTGCTGAGAGCAGGTAGTTATTTGGGAAGACAAGAAGAAGCAGAAATTAGATACATAGAGAAACAGAGAAAGTAGCTGGGTTGTTGAATTTTCTATATTAGGCTCCCCAACAGCAGGCTTCCTTTCATTTTTTGATGTTGGATCTCAATGATGTTTCTGGTTGTATCATTACAATAAACCTCCCTGTTTACTTAATGTAGCCTGAATGAGTGTTTCTTGTAAGAGATAACTGGCAAAGAGATGAGCTACACTGCAACGAAAAGAAAATTAAAATAGACATTTGGAGTCATTTATAGGGTATATTGTATAGAGTATTATTTATTAGTAAATTACCTTTTAAAAATGTTTAAATAACAGTCATTATGAAAAATTCAGATTTTTCAGAAAGAAGCAAAGTAGAAAAAAATCTTTCTTCCCCTAAGAGACTTCCCTAGAGGTAAACGGTTAACAGTGTCTTGTATAACCTTTAATAATTTTTTTCTATGTTCCTGTAACCACCCCTGTTTTTTTCCTTGGCACCAGTTAAAGAAAAGAAAGCTGCCTCTCGGGATGCCTGGGTGGCTCAGTGGTTGAGCATCTGCCTTCAGCCCAGGGCCTGATCCTGGAGACCCAGGATCAAGTCCTACATCGGGCTCCCTGCATGGAGTCTGCTTCTCCCTCTGTCTGTGTCTCTGCCTCTCTCTGTATGTCTCTTATGAATAAATAAATAAAATCTTAAAAAAAAAAAAAGAAGGAAATCTGCCTCTCAGTCCCATATTGACCTCGAGTTGGCGGAGGTAAGTCCAGTGTCAAAATGGAAAGCCGTGATCCAAAGAGACCAGAGCAGTTGAGGAAACTGTTTATTGGTGGTTTGAGCTTTGAAACTACAGATAATAGTTAAAGAAAACGTTCTGGAAAATGGGGGATGCTTACAGACTATGCGGTGATGAGAGACCCCCAAACCCGAAGTTCCAAGGGTTTGGGTTTTGTGACCTACTCTTGTGTTGAAGAGGTGGGTGCAGCAATGCGTGCTGGGCACACAAGGTTGATGGGCATCTAGTGGAACCAAAGAGAGCTGTTTCTCGAGAGGATTCGGTAAAGCCTGGTGCCATCTCACAGTGAAGGACATTTTTGTTGGTGGTGTTAAAGAAGATTTAGAAGAATATGATTCGAGAGACTGCTTCAAAAAGTGGCATAATTGAAACCATAGAAGTTATGGAAGATAGGCAGAGTGGAAAAAAGAGGATTTGCTTTTGTAACTTCTGATGACCGTGATACAGTTTGATAGAATTGTTGTTCAGAAATACCACATTATTACAGGCATAACTGTGAAGTGAGGAAGGCCTTTTCTAAACACGAAATGCCGTCTACTGGATCACAAAGAGGTCACGGAGATGGCTCTGGCAACTCTATGGGTCGTGGTGGAAACTTCAGTGGAAGGGGAGGCTCTGGTGGTGGAGGTGGTGGCAGCAGAGGTAGATATGGAGCAGATGAGGCTGGATATTTTGGAGGTGACGGTGGCAGCCATGGTGGTGGTCCTGGTTATAGCAGTAGAGGAGGTTATGGTGGTGGCCGAACGGGATATGGACACTACAGAGGCGGCTGTGGTGGTGGTGGTAGAGGATATGAGGGTTAAAACAAAGGAGGAAATTTTGGAGCTAACTATGGTGGTGGTGGGAACCATTATGGTTTTGAAAATTATGGTGGATGATGGCAATGAAATTATGGACCCATGTAGCAGACGTGAACAGACGTTTCTCCGAAGAAGACCTACACACGGCCAACAAGCACATGAGAAAAGGCTCCGCATCACTCATCATCAGGAAACTACAAATCAAAACCACAATGAGATCCCACCTCACACCCGGGAGAACGGCTAAAATTAACAAGACAGGAAACAACAGATGTTGGAGAGGATGTGGAGAGAGGGGAGCCCTCGTGCACTGTGGGTGGGAATGGGAACTGGTGCAGCCACTCTGGAAAACTTTGTGGGGCTCCTCAGAGTTAAACATAGATCTGCCCTACAACCCAGCAATTGCACTGCTGGGGATTTACCCCAAAGATACAGATGCAGTGAAACGCCGGGACACCTGCACCCCAATGTTCATGCAGCAATGGCCACAATAGCCCAACTGTGGAAGGAGCCTCGGTGTCCATTGACAGATGATGGATAAAGAAGCTGTGGTCTACGTACACGATGGAATATTCCTCAGCCATTAGAAACGACAAATACCCACCATTTGCTTTGACGTGGATGGAACTGGAGGGGATGATGCTGAGTGAAATAAGTCAATCGGAGAAGGACAAACATCATATGGTTTCACTCATACGGAGAATATAAAAAATAGTGAAAGGGATTATAGGGGAAAGGAGAGAAAATGAGTGAATAAAAATTAGAAAGACTCTGGGAAACACACATGGTTGTGGAAGAGGAGGAGGCTGGGTGGATGGGGTGCCTAGGTGACGGGCACTGAGGAGGGCCCGTGATGGGATGAGCACTGGGTGTCATACTATATGTTGGCAAGTTGAATTTTTAAAAAATAAAATGATTAAAGGCAAAAATAAAAACAATAAATAAAAAATCACAGGCCCACAACGGGGGATAGTGTTGGTGGAAGAAGCCTGGGCGGTCCCTCCGTGGTCACGGGTCTGGCGGTGGAAATGGTGGACATGGTAACAGAAGGTTCAAAAGAAAGAAAAAAGGAGCAAAGGTCTCCAGGGCTTAGCAGGAGAGAGCAAGGAGGGGGCAGGAAAGGCAGTCACCCCGACGCATGAGAGGAACCGTAAAAATCTGCCACAGAAGGAACAACGACCCACGTCGTCGGCTTGCACGGGAGCCCTTCTGTCCGGGGTGGCGTGGGGGGCGGACCTGGGCCTTCGCCGCAGCTTGGTCCTTCCCTACATGGGCACACCCCACGGATCGTGGTAGTGGTGCCAGGAATAAAAAAATTAAGGGATTTTTAAGGAAAGAAAAGAAAGAAAGAGAAAGAAAGAAAGAAAGAAAGAAAGAAAGAAAGAAAGAAAGAAGAAAGAAAGAAAAAGAAAGAAGAAAGAAAGAGAAAAAGGAAAGGAAGAAAGAGAAAGAAAGAAAGAAGAAAGAAAGAAAGAAAGAAAGAAAGAAGAAAGAAAGAAAGAAAAATAAAAGAAAGGAAAGAAAGAAAAAAAGGGTAAAGAAAGAAAGCAAAGCGAAGCGAAGCGAGAGGCCCCACCTGGAGCGATGTGTCTGAGACTGGCTCACGTTTGCTCACCTTCCAACCTTTAAAAATACCCCCCCCCCCCCAGCTTTGGTCCTTTGTCCTTTGTTTATAAGCGAGTCCTGGGAGGTCCACGCGGGGCAACGCGGCCTGGGTAGGAGGCCGCCCTGGGCTGCGGCTTAAAATGATGCTCTCGGTTTTCATCGGGCTTCATGAAATACCTGGTTCTGTGACAGTTCCTGTTGTATTTGCTTGAAAATATTTGAAGACGTCATCCACGGGCACACGTAGGAATTTTCTTCTAGAATTCAGTGCTAGGGAAAGACCGCGCCCCCGAGACACTGGACCAGCTCGGACCAGGCGCAGAATCACTGACCCGGGCCTTGACTTTTTGTCTCAGCTGCTCAGGGTCAGAGCAGAAATTAACCAAAGCAACTGATTTCTTTCTTTCTCTCTCTTTCTTCCTTCCTTTCTTCCTCCCTCCCTCCCTCCCTTCCTCCCTCCCCTCCTTCCTCCCTTCGCTCCTTCCTCCCTCCCTCCCTTCCTCCCTCCCTCCCTCCCTTCCTCCCTTCCCTCCTCCTTTCCTCCCTCCCTCCCTCCCTTCCAGGGTGCTCTCTGCCCGATGTGGGCCTTGAACTCACACCCTGAGCTGCAGGAGTCAGAGGCGCTACCCACCGAGCCAGCCTGGTGCCTAAAGCAGCCGCGGTGTCCGACTGGCAGATTTCTGTTCTTTCCTTGGGCCACGAGCTCTACGTGACCACGTCATGGTGTATTTTGCTCCATGACAAGCCGCCTCAGGCATTTCTGGGGACTAAGCAAGGGGTCGGGGTGCTCCTGGCCACGGCTGGGAGCCAGGCACGGGGCCACAGCGCGGGCAGGTGCGGCGTCTCCCCGGGCCTGGAGCCGAGCGGCCAGGCCCTCGCCGGGGAGGCCTGCAGATGCCACTGGACGCCCTCGGAGGACGTCGGGCTCCAGCGTCTGAGGCCTCCGGGCTCTGCCGCACGCACCGTTTGCCAAGGCAGTTTCACCTCTAAGGATCCCCCCCGAGGCTGGGTGCCCCCCACCTGGAGCCGTTTGCAGCGGCCATAACAAAGGACGAAGGCCCCAAGCGGTCCCTCAAAAATGCAGGGTCCCTTTTTCCGGTCAGCGTCTTTCCAGATGGTTGGCAATGATCCACCTTGAATAAAAACACGTAAGAGAAAACAGACACTCTGTGGCCAGGGAGGTGAGTCGTGCTTTGGCAAAGCATCCGTGCCAGTCCTCCTGCTTCGGGCAGCGAGGTTTCCAGAACGCCGTCCTGCTCCACCAGGTGCTCGGTGGGGATTTTGAAGTCTCTCCGCTTTCAAAACTACCCCCACTTGATTTATTCCGTTAGCAAACATAGCATGGCTTTTTATTGACCTCTGATAAGGACAAAACATCGCAGAAGGCTACTGGGACATCTTTTTTTTTTTAATTCCAGGGAAATAGCGGCCTGGAGGCTGGTTAATGCCATCTGCTTTCCAGAGTGCCCTCTGCTGGCAATTGCCTTGAATTTAAAAATATTCTAGCCTAGGCTTCAGGGTTTCACTTGTTGACCAAATAAGGTTTTTTTTTTTTTTTTTAATGCATTAGTAAAAGAAAACATTTGCATGAACATGAAAACAAAACAAAACAGACATTTTATCTTAAGGATATAAATAAGCATATATATGTATATATATTTAAAGATTTTATGTATTTATTTGATAGAGACGAGAGAGCACTAACAGGAAGGAGAGGGAGAAGCAGGCTCCCCATGGAGAAGGGAGCCCCATGTGGGGCTTGACCCCAGGTCCCTGGGGTCATGACCTGAGCCAAAGGCAGATGCTTAACCCACTGAGCCACCCAGGCGCCCCAACTCCCTTGTTCAAAGATTTTTCAATTCATTTGAGAGAGCGAGCGAGCGAGCAAATACATTAGATAGAACAGCATCAGGCCTAATTGCACGTGTGAGGAAGAGAAAGCTGCTTTACATTGTTTCCAGTTGTGACAGCACTAGGGCATTTGTGCAGCAGAGATTTCTTGATGCTTATTCCGTGAGAGGCAGCGCGTCAGACCACCGGGGTGACCAAGGTGCTGCTGACACCCTCCCGCTCAAGGATCCCACAGCCTCGGGTGAGAGCCGCAAGGAGGTGCCGCGAGCCGTGAGTGCAATGTGAGGCCGAGGAGGAGGGACCCCATCCCCAGGAGAGGGGTGCTGGGAGAGCACCCTGGAGGAGGCGGGCAAAGAGAAGGACGAAGAAAGGCAGAGGGAAGAGTCTTGGAACCTCGGTGGGGAGTCCAGGTGGGGCCGGTGTGGCTCAGCGCGACATGCAGGGCTTGCCAAGAGATGCTGCTGTCCCCCCGCAGTTCTCCAACGTCTTGGTTTCGGGACCTTCCGTCCTTAACCATTATTGAGGACCCAGGGAGCCTTTGTTCACATGGACTCTATTTCTTGAGGTTTACCATATTCGGATGAAAACACGTGAAGTCATTCGTGTACTTCATTACGTGGTAAGCTTAAGCTCTGTTTTATGGAAAACAAAACAATAAAAGTTCCAAACGCAAGGGAGTGAGAAGGTGGCCCTGTGTTACGTCTTTGCGAACACTCTGTCACGTCCGGCCTGACGGGAGCCAGCTGGATTCTCAGGTCTGCCTCAACTCCCACCTGTTGACACGCCGCATGTCGAGGAGCAGCTGGGAAACTCCACTCGTGAAAGGGAAACAGTGGCAAAGGCAAATAACATCACAGTGTTATTTAAAAAAAAAAAAAAAGGTTTGATTCTGCACACCCCCGAGGGCCCAGACCACGTTGGAGAGGGTGGCCGAGCGAGTCTGCAGGGGCAGGCCCACGAGGGAGCACTGTGCAGGTCACATGAGGCGCCCTGAGCCTAACCAATGGCCTGAAGGACCTTAAGCTTGGAGCTAGAGCCGAGGGTCCAGGCCTGGAAGGAGGGCGATGGACTTTGCGTGTTTGAGACATGCCTACTTGAGATATGTGTATTTTTATATGAATATCTTCTAAATATTAGATATATACGTATTTTATCTGTAAATGTTTGGGAAGTAGAATTGATCGGACTTGGTGACCGACAAAGCTGAAGGACTAAGGACATAGAGACAACCCCCACGGTCCCAGCACAAGAAGGCCCAGATAAGGCCCTGCCGTGCAGGGGGAGAAGGCACCCCAGGTATTCAGTGTGGGCCTTGCCGCCCGGGTGGGGCTTCAGATGGCCCAGGAGAGGCATTTAGGATGAGGGGGAAGGTGTGACCTGGAATCTTGTGCAAGGGCAGATTTACCATAAACCTTGAGCTTAGGGCCCCTCCCACGCGTGGGTCCCACTCAGGGAACTAGAGGGACCCCACTCACAGGTGCACAAGATTATCACCTTTTTGTAAATACGCAGAGGTTAAAATACCTTCTAACTGCAGTTGGCTAGTGTCGGTGATTCCCCCGTTTCTCCATCACAAACTCCCTAGCTGTTGGATAATTAGAGGGTCTGCAGACATTTGGGGGGATCCAGTCAAAGGCAAATTGAGCCGGCGGTGCATTTAGCTCGGGGTTAGTGGGATAGATTTATGCGAACCGCAGCTTCTTCAGCTATGGGTGCCTCACCCAGTAGGGGAGAAACCTCCAGGAATGCCCCTGCTCCCCCGATGCTGCAGTGCGGGGCCAGATGTATTAAAATATGACCTATTGCACCAGCACCAGAAGTTCAAGGGGTAACGGAGGGAAAGCAAGGTTGAGGATGTACAGGGCCAAGGGCGCCAGGGGGGCTCGGTCAGGTAAGCATCTGCTTTCGGCCCAGGTCACGACCCCGGGGTCCTGGGATCAAGGGGGCTCCCCGCTCAGCAGGAAGCCTGCTTCTCCCTCCGCCTCTGCTCCTCCCCCGACTCACACTCTCTGTCTGACTCTCAAACAAACAAATAAATAAATAAAAATGTATGGGGCCAGAAGTAATCTATGGAAAGTTCTCCCCATCATCAGAGGTACCATTGATGTAGCAGAGGACTTTGTTCGTGTCAGTGACTTGCCGACATGAAAGTTCTCTCCAGGCACGAATTGTGGTGCATTAAACATGAGTTTGATTCTTTGTCACTCCTTCCCGGAGGCAGTGGCTCTGTCTCCACCCCCCTCGCCCCCCCGAGCCCGGGCTATTCCTGTGACTGGCTCTGACCAATGGAGGGCACACCCGAGAATGATGTGGGCCACCCCCAAACCTGGGTCTTAGGAGCCACGAAGCTCCCCACCTTTGCCCACTCAGAATGCTCCATCATGGGATCCAGATGCCAAGCTTCTAGAATTCTAATCCAGCAGAAAAGGCCGTGCGCAGAAGCCAGCCCCCCAGCTAACGGCCAGCAACAACTGCCAGGCGCGTCGTGAGCCATCGTGACCCTGGCCCCAGGGAGTGCTCTCTGACTACAGCCCTGCTCAGCTCTGCATTATTTTATTTTTTTTAAAAAAGATTTTATTTATTTATTTATTTGACAGAGAGAGACAGAGCGAGCACAAGCAGGGCGCGTGGCCAGCAGAGGCTGAGCGAGAAGCAGGCTCCCAGCAGAGCAGGGCCCGATGTGGGGCTCGATCCCAGGACCCTGGGGTCCCAAGCAGAGCTGAAGGCGGCTGCTTAACCTCCTGGGCCCCGTCCACACTGCATTTAGCAGATGGCCCACCAGGTTAAGCTTAGTCAACCCAGAATCCTGCAGCAACAAATGGCCAGTGTTTTAAATGACTAGTTTCAGCCTAATCCGTTCCTCAGCAATAGAAAACCATAAGAGTAGTTTGGTGTTTGGAGCAGAAGGAAAATAAAATGGAGATAAAGGGTGAAAAATAGGACAAACTTGACACTCATGGTAGAGCTAAGACCAAGGAGCGAGTGGTCCACGGAGAGCAAAAGGCCCAGGGGAAGGGGAGGTGCTCTGACCTGGCCTCCGAGGCCATCAGGAGTCCATCAAGGACCCAGACTGAGGTTCTGGCTTGTGTAGGAGACGGGGAGCGTCATTCTGAGAATGCTAGAAATGCAGTCAGCAGGGCTGGCGTGCTACTTAGCCCAGTAAATGCTTCATCTTACAGAAGAAAACTTAAACTAAGTTGAGTCTGGGCCAAGCAAATACATAGTATTTATTGCATGATTTTTGAAGTTTTAAATTTTTTTTCAGTAATCTCTGCACCCAATGTGGGGCTCAAACCCACAACTCCGAGATCAGGAGTCGCATGCTCTTCCAGTTGAGCCGGCCAGGTGCTCCTATCCCATGAACTAAACGGAATAAAGAAGGGCGTCTGGGTGGCTCAGGTCGTGACCCCGGGGTCCTGGGATCGACTCCTGCATCAGGCTCACCTCAGGGAGCCTGCTTCTCCCTTTGCCTGTGTCTCTGCCTCTGTGTGTCTCTCATAAATAAATAAAATATTTAAAAAAAATAAAAATAAATGGAATAAAGAACATAGAATTTGATTCCCTATTAAAAAAATATAATGAGACCAGAAAGAGGACAATATCCTGAAAGTGATAGGATTGCTTTAACTGGTTAAAATTACTCAAGTTCTTAAATCGACTTCCATGGAACACCTTGTGAAATGTGTTATATAGATCATCCTTTTAGGGCAGTTTTATTTAGCACAGTAATAGCCTCGATCGATATCTGTTAAGAAAAATACAGGAAGGACTTGAGCTCTGGAAGGAAGGGAAAAAAAAAAAAACCTTCACCTCATCTGTATGATAGAACGTCTGGGGTCCAGGAGGTCAAGACACAATTCTTGGGATGTTTTTAGTGCAAAAAAAAAAAAAAGTGATTTTAGTAAAGCATGTGGACAGGACCCATGGGCAGGTAACTGATTCTAGAACCTTCAATGAGGGCGGGGGGTTAAGGACAGTGGATGTATTTGAGGAACTTGGAAGCAAGGTTTTCCGGACCCTGAGGGGCTAGCTGTGGTCTAAGACAAGGCCACTTACTACCGTCTAGTAAAACCTGAGTTGTAAGACCCCTCAGATGTCGATCAGTGGGCCGTACGTTAGGAAGATGATGGCTAAACATATATACTGGGGGAGGAGGGGAGGGAGAAAGGAAGTTTCCAAAATGGATTTTTATATGTCAAAGCACACTGACAGGATCCTGGAGGTCAGGCTAATATCAAGCTAAGGTTGTCTCTTGACTCAGGCGATGTATTAACATTGAGGCAGTTGAGTTCCTGGAGGAAGGTCACCCTGCCTGGCTTAAGGACTTGTCAATAGGATGCAAAGGAAATTTATTTTTTCCCCTCCATTTCTTTTGCCTTTGTTCTCCCCATCGTTATCCATTCACTCAAAAACACTTTTTTCTGCTTTAAAACTCAGTAGTTAAAAACAGGTATGAAATTACTTTGAACTATTTCATTTTTCTTGGAAACGTTCAGTTTTTAAGATGGTCATTTTAGTCTAGTTTCTGATATTTGTCATAAGCTTCATTCGCTTCTAAAAGGAACACATGAAAAATCATAACCGAAGTCTTATAAACTCAATTTTTCTCATTTAGGATTTACTTATTAGAAAACATGCTTTGAGGGGTGCTTGGGTGGCTCAGTTTGTTGAGCATCCAACTCTTGATGTCTGCTCAGGTCATGATCTGAGTTGTGAGATTGAGTCCCGCATCGCGCTCTGCTAGCCTGCTTGGGATTCTCTCTCTTTCCCTCTGCCCCTCTCCTGACCCCTCTCTGAAAATACAAAAACCACACATTTTGATAGTCCACTATGTGCTCTGTTGTAAATGCTGAGGAAACAGGAAGACACAAAACGACATCTCTGCCTTCCCGGAGCTTATATTTAAATATAAATGTAAAGGGAAAATAGGAGCACCTGGGGGGGCTCAGTGGTTGAGCCTCTGCCTTTGGCTCAGATCGTGATTCCAAGGTCCTGGGATCGAGTCCCACGTCGGGCTCCCTGCATGGAGCCTGCTTCTCCCTCTGCCTGTGTCTCTGCCTCTCTCTGTGTCTCTCATGAATAAATAAATAAAATCTTCAAAAAAATAAATAAATATGGGGAAAACAGAAAACAAACACATAATCAAACAGCGAGAATTGCAGAAGGAGAAGTGAGATGGCAAATAGCAGCAATAAACAGCAACCAAAGGGGGCTGAAGAAAGCCTGGTGACTGGAGGCACTGGGCAGTCTCTCCGGACGGTGGGGCCCTCAATCTCCACCTTCCAAACAAGACACAGGATGTCACCAGACTTTCTAATGACACAAGATGCTGGTTTTATTTTATTTTATTTTATTTATTTTATTTTATTAAGATGCTGGTTTTAAAGTGACAGGGCTACACACCTTATGTATGCCTAGAAATTATATTTACGTCTCCAGTCTCTGAGATTTGGGGACTCTGGTACTGATAGCAATATCTTCTAGATGTTTGCATACAGGATCTACTGGGAAATAGGAAATGTTATAAAAGACACGGGGGATAAAAAAAAAAAAAGACGACAGTCACAAGAGAAACAATATTAAAACACACACAGCACATCTTTAATGCTCCAAAGGAGAATTGTGGGAAATGTTAGTGGGTCTCTCCAGTGAAATACAGCCATACACCAGAGATGTTGTTGGGGAAGGTGAAAGAAACTATAATTGAGTAGAAAAATACAATTTACACACACGTATGTGACCATTTAGAACCAATATGAGCAATTCTTTTTGCAAAACATTTTTAAATATTCCTATAGCATTGATAGAAACTAAACGTAATAAACTCAAGTGTGAAATAATTAGATTTGCTTGTAATGTCAGGGTCATTTTGAAAATTGCCTCCAGTGATATTGATACTTCCGTGGTTGAACTATTTCAAATCCAAAGTCTTTATTTACACTAGGATCATCCCTTTCTAACACGTGTATTGACAGTCCCAAAATAGCCTCAGGGCCAGCCTCACTTTTACACAGACTCTGGCCAGTCCAAGGCGGGTTTTCCCAATATGTGCAGCACATACTGTCTCCAGACTTGAAATGCATGTCACCAAGGAGGCCACTGAACTACCCGTCAGCGACTGAGAGATGCTGGAGGACGCCAGGGGGCAGGGCTGTGGGTAGGGATCTGAGATACAGAGAGAGAGCTGGGAACCAGGAAAAGAGACGAGAAGAAGTAAAAGAGGCACATTCCCAGATGGAGCCACTTTATTTCTAAACTTGAGTCGAAACAGATACAGACTTTCCTACCTCCACCCTGGATTTTCGTCTTATAAAATAGATTTGCTACCAAAATCCTTCATAAAATCTGCCTTCCTCTTGGCAGTAGGGAAATAAGCAAAGAGTCAAAGGTTAAAAGGTCATGCATAAAATATCATAGCCACCAAGATAATTATACAAGAGTCTCAAATTCTTCACAAACCAATGATAAAACATTAAGACTAATTTACATTCCACTATAGTTGCAGCACGTTAAGATATTTTCTTCATATATTTATGTTCATATTTCACAAACAATAATATTACAAAAAGACTATCAACTTTTTTCATAAAATAGGAAAACGACAAAGCCATCATACTATAAAATCAACCTGCAGGGCACACACTTTTTAATATGAGAACAAAAATTAAAAGGAAGCTAGTTCACCCCGAACTAAAGTATCTTCACCACAAACTCTGTAGGCTTCCCAAAGGAGTGCTCAGCACTCAGATTTGGGGTTGGTTTAACCACTCTTGGACCTGCTGGTTTGTGTGTATCCTGATTCCAACTGTTATTATTCCGGGGAGAATTTCAAGAAAGAACTTCAAGCAAGGTCTGAAGTCGGATCCAGAGCACGTTATTAGACAATTTATTCATACACGTTAAGAGCTTTAATGAAACGCAAGTGTCTCATTAGAAACAGTGGTGGCCCCTTTCTCTTTCACTCCCTTTTCATCCAAGAGAATCCTTTAAAGATCGAGAATAATGTACTGTCTGTGATTACTATAGCATTTGGGATCTTAAATCTGGGGGGAAATATACCATTTTAAGAAACTCTGTGCATGTATATTTTCTTTGCTTTCTAGAGGTAGATAACCTCAAACTAAGGCCTGAACACTGGTCCCTTCAAATGGTGTAAAAATTCCCACTAGAATTAAATGAGGAGAGTAGCCGTCAAAGAGGAAGAACTAAAATCTCGGTTTTTGTGTTTTTTTTTTTTAGGAAAAAAAAAACCTTTGATGATATTTGTGTCTATATGTACATGGAAAAATGACCCACAAACCACACCCCCCAAAACAAAAAGGCAAAACGCTGTAGAAGAAGCCAATACGGTTTGCCAGTCTGACAAAATGGTTGGAATTTACAGTTGAAAGACACTAGATCAAGCGATTCAAATGGCTGATTTTAGAGGAAAGGGAAAAGCAGCCCAAGAGATGGTAAATCACTTGTTTCCAACATTAGCACGTTGATCCGCATGATTAATTGTTATACACACACAGGCACACGCACAGACACACATCGTTGCATTTACTGCTCTTTTGTACGTACAATTCTACTGGCCTGTGCAATAAATGAAAAATACAGGTGCACGTTTTCTTTTATTTCACTGCAGAGGTGGCGAGTGCCCATCTTTCAAGTGAGTGAAAAGGTTCCCCTTCCTCTCCACCGACTATCCTGACCTGGCCGTCCTGCTGCCTTCTCAAGTCCCCGCAAAGGGCAGGGTGGGGGCAGTAGTAAGAGTGGCAGGAAGGAGGGCAGAGGCACTCAAACCGGAATTAGAGTTCCCTGCTTTGCCAAAGATGTTCCCACTGGCAGTGAAGGCTTTACGTGAAGTCAAGCTTGGGCTTCTAACCAGGCTGGAAGGAGATAAAAAGAGGTGATGGCACCGGGTGCCCACGTATGCTTCACCCAGGGGACTACGAGCTAGCGTTGTCCTGACCACACAGGGCAGAAATGAGCAGTGTGGGTCCTACCTAAGTTATTGAACTATAAACTCAGACCACTTTGCTAGGTATAGCCACAGTTTCTAATTATTCTAATTTGTGACGGCGTAGAAACATCAAAATAGTTAAGCCTGACGTGTAGTAACATGAATAGCTACTTCACCTCTTTCCGTAACATTACACGTGGATATAATTCTAAGGTAGTTTTTTAAAAATAGCATTATTTTTAATGTTCGTTATAGACGTTATTCTGAAAAATCTTAAGTCTAGCTGCATATATTAACATTAAATAACTTAAAAAAATAAACCATACATTATATATACCAAAATAGCCCCATTTTAAAGCCATGTAAGTGGAAAAATTGAGTTTTCAAGAATAAACTAGACCCTCTTTAAGGTATTTTTCATAATTTCAATATTAAACGTATCCTCTTTTCTGACTATGCGAAATATATTACACACTGCTCTTGGTAACTTATGTCAGAAGTGTTCATTAAGAAAATAAATAGGTTGGTTCAATTGTCTGTTTTTACTTGTTCTGTGATGGAAAGTCTATCCTAAATCTACATGAATTTGCTCCCAGAAGATCTCCCCCACGGAGACAATATAACCAAAAAGAACTTAACAACGTACAGATATCCAGGACGTGCGACTTTATATTTTCTAATAATAGTGGTAGAGAGTGACTTTCAAGTATCATTATAATCCAACTGGAGCTGGAGACAGCTGTCCCATAAAATTAACGCTCTACGGGAAGAAAGTCATTTGAGAAACTCGTCCCTTCTAGAACGCCTTTGCCAAAATTCCCATAGGAAACAAAACCATCTATCCATAAAGAACAGAGGGCACTTGGTACCCAGCACTGACCTTCACGTGCACACAAGGAACACTGCTCTGAATTTAAAATAAACCCTAGCAAGTGGAAGAAGAGCCCACATTTGCTTTACTCACTAAAGGTCACTGTGTCACCCACAGCTGGAAGAATTTCTTCTAGAAAGAATTTCTGGATGAAGACAGAACCCAAAGCTATTTGGGCTCCTGGTCCGGCTTTCTGCAGCCATGAGTGTTGGTAGTAGTTTGGCTAAAACCACAAGAGCAGAGAGCCTGGCCCACTTTGAGAACCAGATTCAGACATTTTGCACTCACGTTAGTCAAACGCAATTTCGAAAATTAAATTCATGTAAAGTATGCGAAGAACAGAGATCCTGTGACTCACAAGTAACAAGGAGAAATCAGTCAACTAAAAAGTGCATCTCTTTCCAAAGCAGGTGCAGGAGGTCAAGAGGGGCTCAAGCATTCTAGAAATTTCACCCTTTCACAGGTTTTGATCCAGCCACTTGATGTAACTATTCCTAGTCCGGATTCCCACGGAGAAGTTGGTGGGCCAGCTGGTGAAGATCATGCACCCGTGGAAGCCATCCTCAAAGTGATCCAGGGTCACCTCCACACCTGCACTCTCCAGACGCTTGGCATACATGATCCCATCGTCTCTCAGGACGTCGTGCTCACACGTCAGGATGTAGGTCTTTGGGAGGTGCTGCAGGACTTTCTGGTCTGCGATGAGCGGGGCTGAGCGGGCATCCAGCAGCTGAGGGATCTCCCGCACGATCCTGGCGTTGCCGGTGGTCTGCACAACGGGCTTGTAGTCCTTCGTGAGGGATGGAGGCAAGAGGGACGTCCAGTTCAGACGGGCCCTGAGGGCAACAGCCTCTTCCACGTCAAGTGAAGTGTGGTTGTTAACCACCATTGCCTGGACAAAGTCATAGTTGCCTTTGAAGTAGTCCACCCAGTACTTCACCATGACGTAACGGGGCAGGATTGGGGTGTTCACATTTTGCTGATAAGAGGGTGTGTTAAAGTCTAAAGCTTGCAGGACTGGGTAGATCAAAGCTTGCACTTTGAGCTTGTCTTTGAGGTTGGCATCTTGAGTAAACTGGACAAGAGGAAGCAAACACAAGATCTCTTTTCGCTTGGCTCCTTTTACAGAAAACCACACCTGACAAGGTAGCTGAATGCATCACTTTGACACAGTCAAAGGGGCAGACGTACGAAGTTTCCACCAGCACTGGTATTAAGTAATGTGGTCTAAAAAATAAAACTTCCCCACCGCCCCCCACCACCCTCTGCCCTCACCTCCTTGATCAAGCTGCTGGCTATTTACTAAGCAAGGAATGATGTGTGAGCGAACACTGCAAACGCATGTGATTTCTTAGGTCCTGAAACCCCCATCCACACTTTACTTGTATCTATTCTTGGGCATTAGCACACCTTGCTGCGTTCTATGGATGCATGACGTGTGAGCCTTATTCTGTTCCGTGTTCTCCGCAAGGCCCGCGGAGGCAATGGCTTCCTGGGGAGAAACAAACTGGTCTGATCCTTCCAGAGGGGAAGGGTAGGAAGAGCTAACCGAACAGGATGATGGGACTCCCAAGTGTCGGGGTGGGACCTCAGGGTTTCTCCTCTGATGGGTCAGAGAGACAGAATGTGAGTGGTGCCCCAACATGCCCTCCAGTCTCCTTAATGAGAACGTGCCCCAGAGTTGAGGTTGAAACGGGAACGTGGGTGTGTCCTCTAACTGAGCAGATCTCAACCCCACCGCCCCCCTCCCGTGCCTCCGTATAATGCAAACACGCTGCCTCACTTAGTAGTTCCAGTGGCTAGAATGATACATATTTTCGGGTAACATCTGAAAGCAGCTAACTAGGTCGCTGTGTCTGGCAGGCAACTCAACCATCAAGGTCACTCGAGCCATACAATTCCGCTTCGGGTCGGAGTTTAGAACTCCATCCCCAGGGAAGAGGTAACCACTCGGTCAAAGCAGGAGGGAATGATCAGGGAACAGTACTATTAACACGTGCCAAGAACGGCAGATACGTCATTTCACTAGGTCCTGGCAACAGCCCTGAAGTCAGATGGCATTATCCTCATCTTCCTGAGGCGCAGACACGTTAAGGCGTCTGCCCAAAGTGCTGTAGCTCTCAAAGCAGGGGGACTGGATTCCATCCCACTAGGTCAAATTTTAAAGCCCACGATGCTCTCCGTACTACAGCGGGTATCTCTTCTCCCCACATCTGGATACATGCACAACACACCTGCCAAGGCCAAAGCTCTTTACATACAGCAAAGGAGAAGAAGCTGAGGTGCACCACAGATAAAAAGGTTGGATCTATTTGAGACGCCCAGAAGAAATTTGGAGCTGAGGAGACAGAGCAGCTCTTCTAAACTTATTCCATCCATCAGAGGAAGAAAATGTACTTATCTTTGAATTTACACAGCTGCCCAGAACCCTGGGTGCTCTTAGAGCTAGGTAGTTTTCAAAGAATTTAGCCACGTAAGCTCAGATGAACTTGTTTTATAACATTCGAAGTTATAATTTTTAATTTAATTTTAATTTAAAAATTTTTTTCCTTTTCTATTAAAGAGTAAAAAAAAAAAAAACCTTTGTGGGAAACACTTCTTAGCTTTTTCAATTTGACTCAAGCTCTAAGGAAATAATCTTAACAATTGGAATTTGAGCAAAAAAAAAAAAAACAAAAAAAAAAACAAAAAAAAACCCAAATTGCAAGTCTGCCATGGAAAAGGAGCCAGGGATACTTGATTTCTATGCATATCTCTGAGGAGCAAGACAGCACTATAAAATGTTAGCCTTCCTTTTGTATTAACTATAATCAGAGCCTTTCCAAGGACTGAGAGGTGACCCCTCTTCCTACTTCAGAAAAATCGGAGAACTCTGCAAGGGCAGTCCTCTGGATGATTTGGCCCCGAACCACCAGCCCACCTGCTAGGCCTTTGCCATACTTAGTGGGGAATGTGTTTTGTTGGTCAGCAGGACGCCAGCAAGCACCTCAGGGCAATCTGTTACCTGCTGGCCCAGGGCAGCGGCCAAATTCCCACCAGCGCTGTCACCAGAGATGCCAATCCGGCCTGGGTCAACCGAGTACTTGTGCAAGACTTCCGGCTGCAGAAAATACTTCGTGGCGCGTACAACATCGTGGATCTGTGCGGGAAAATAAACCTTTGGGACGAGCCTGTACCTGCGAAGACAAAAGTTGTATTCATTTAAGGACCTCACCAAGTCTTTAAGGGCCATTTAAAGCTTAAGGGGAAACCGATTCTTTTGACACAGAAATAAATAAGGAATTAAAATAGATATAAAGGGGCGTCGGGTTGGCTCAGTTGGTAGAGCATAGACTCTTGATCTCAGGGTTGTGAGTTCAAGCCCCACACTGGCCATAAAGTGTACTCTAAAAAATAATGGTAACAAAATAAATACAAAAATTATGATAATGATAAAAAATAAATACAAAATAATGAGAAAAATGATAAAAAAATAAATACAAAAATGAACTGTTCATTTTCTTGCAAATCAGCTGTGATCACTTTGTATTACCAATAATCCTCCCCCTCCCGACATTTTTTTTTTTTTAATTATGAGCCACCAAACAAAACAAACACCTAGACCACCACCAATGGAAAAGCAAAACATCAAAGTTTTAAAGGTGGGTGTTGATCATTAAGATACAGGTAGAACCACAATAGATTTTGGAATTTTATTTTGGGAAGTCAGTGTTCAATTCACAACACCGATGGGTTAGAAGGTGACCTGGCAACATTAACCACTTCATTGGTCTCATGTTTTATGACTCCATGTGGTATCCTTCACGATTTACTTGAGAAATATAGCAAAATTATGCTTCGACGAAGAGGGCATGCCAGCCTGACATTAAACCCAGCCAATGAATTCACTCCCTGGGAGGCTGGAACTGAAGGGCTAGTTATCAACCTGCAAAAAAGGAAGCCACATCTGTCAGACGGCCCGGCCCAGGATAGGCCTTCGGGGGCACTTCTGAGGCTTCTTCTATCCCCCCCTCCCCGCTTTGTAATATCAGAGTCCTTCTGGGGATCCTACTCTGTACACTTTGTAGGATTCCTGTGCCCTTAAGAACCCAGTTTTGTCAAATGCCCCACCCATAATATCATCTTACAAGTCCATATTTGATGGTAGCCTGGGCCTGGAGGGTCTTCTCAATCTCCTCCTTCTTTCCTTATTAATTCTCACTCATCCTTCAAGCCTTACTCAAGGGTTTGGCCTCCTCCAAGTAGACGTCCTTGACTAAAACTCCACTTGTTTCCAGGGCTGAGCTGGGTACCACTCCTTGATACTCCTACGTGCTGGGGTATATTACTGGTCTTTTCGCCTCCTCTTAAAACAATGTCTTTATGTATTTCCTCTAAAGAGCGTGTCCTCTGATATCAGGACTGTGTTTTGTCACAGTGTTCCCAGCATCCATCAATGAGCTAGGCCCATAAGCATCCACCCGGTAAACCCTTTGTGACATACCTTCCTTTTGCAGACACAAGAAATTGAGGCACCTAAAAGCTACTTCATTTGTTAAATAAGTCAAACACAGATAAAAACAAGGGGCGATGGAAACTGATTACTTAATTAAAATCTAATAATATTAAGAACTCAGGTCTTTCAATTTCCATTTTATAATGAACATACTTATTCTCAGAAACCAATTTTCCCCCGTCTAAAATACAGCTAGCGTGACTGTCTTAACACTCTCGGGGCAGATACAATCAAATGGACAAATATTTGTGACCTACTCAGAAGTAGTGAACATTGATGTGGTGACTCAAGAACTACTGCATTTTGGAAATTCTAAATGTGATTCAAAAAAAAAAAAAAAAGATTCCCTTAGTAAATTGGCTTATAACAGACAAAATAATTTTTTTCATTTCGCTTTTTGTTTTTCCGTCGGTGGATCAATATATCACCCAAAATGTTTTTTTTTCTCTCTTGAATTTCATGATGTCCCCAAGCAGCTGCTAAACTTGGATCGGTTAAGGAGCGAGAGGAGTAGGAGTACGCCGTTTTGTCCACTAGATGGCACCGTCTCTCACAATTCCAATTACCCCCAGTTTTAGGACAAGATCTCAATTTTTGAACTTTCAGTTTCACCAAACTGAAGCTGATTTTTTTTATTTTTTTTTAAGAGAAGAGGAGAGAGAGGAGGGAGGGGCCGATGGGGAGAGAGAGAGAGAGAATCTTAAGCAGGCTCCTCACCCAGTGTGGAGCCCTAGGCCAGGCTCCTCTAGCTTACGACCTGAGCCAAAATCTGGAGGCCTGGGCTCAACCCACTGAGCCACCGAGCACCCCTGACCACGCTGCATTCTTAATTCTTTCAATGAAATAAAGACAAATGCACTTCGTGACCCACGTAGTGAGAATAAAGGCTATTTTGTCTCAGCAACATGCCATACTGCATGATAAACTGTTTCCCTGGGACACAGGTAGGAACTGAATCTTTGGATATTGTTTCCCAAAAGGCCTTAGTGACTTGGAATTAAGAGAAATTTGCAATCTTAAAAAAAAACAAAAACAAAAACAAACAAAAAAACCTTGACTAATAGTCGGCTCAGATAACAAAGTAAACATCCTTGAAAGAAAAAAACAAACAGGTCATAATAGAGCCTTCCCGGTGCCACTAAAGATCTGCCTTCTAATCCCTCCTACCTTAGTTCAAGCTGGAAACTTTCCCTAGTTTGATTCCGTAAGAAGACACTATTTTCACAGATTGGAAAATACAGTGAAACTATGCATTCCTGAGGGCGCCTAGTGTGAGGCAAGGCTTCAAAGGCACTTGACATTGACCAGAGAAGTAGAGCAAAAGGGCTCTCTTTTTGAAGACACAGAAAACTCAGAGGCCGGAGATAATTTAGGGGTGCTAACAGCCAAGGAAAGCGAGAATAAATGCATTTATCCGATGCGCTTGTTTAAGGTTCTGTCCCTGCAAAGTGCGAAAAGAGGATTCTGGGTTTTTTAGGTTTCACGGTGATAGCTCTTGAGTTAAAGCACCTGATGAAATTTGTGGCAAATAGGGTCTCAGTTTGCCCGACGTAGTGCCAGGGCTAGATGACTCTGCAGGGCTGGCTCCTGCCTGTTACCGCGCGCCTCCCTCTAGCAAAATGTGGTTGGGAACCCAGGAGTGATGCTTAATCGAGGTAATAAATGTGTACACCTTGTGAAAATTAGCTTACTTCTGGGGCGCCTGGGTGGCTCAGTGGGTTACGCATCTGTTTTTGGTATCAGGTCATGAGCCCGGGGTCCTGGATGGAGCCCCCTGTGGGGTTCCCTGCTCAGCAGGGAGCCTGCTTCTCCCTCTCTCTCTGCCCCTCATGCCCTCTCTCCCTCTCTCTCTCTAATAAGTAAATAAAATTGTAAAAAAAAAATCATCTTATTCCTGGTAGGCGAGGCACCCTGCCAAGCACCCTGCAGGTGTGTTTCACTCAAATCGAGGGCGAACCTGTGGGTGCAAGAACGAGCACACGAAGCTCAAGGGGGATCGTGACTTGTCTACACAGCAGCTGGTGTGTGGCACAGCTGTGGGGGGAACTCGCCACTGACTTCAAAAGCCACGTGTAACCCCCGCCCTAGAAACCATCCTCAACTCTTCAAAACCTACAGCCTACACGTCAACACGCATGTGTGTTTTCCCATCGCCTCACCAAAGCGGTCCGTCCTCACACCCGCAGATTTCTGGATCCCAGGACGGCTCTCCTGGCTGCGATGGCTTTGCAGGCCCCTCAGTCGAACCACCTGCCGCGGTGCCTGCACGTGGCGCATCGTTAATAACGGGCTTTCCTTCCTTCCAGGCCAAATTTTAATGACTGATTCTGTACCTTTTACATATAAAATATGTCATACAGCACTCTTCTGTGGTGAGACAAGTAATAAGCCACATGGCTTTAAAAAACATCAAAAGGGGATCCCCGGGGGGCTCAGTGGTTTGGCCCCCCTCTTCGGCCCAGGGCGTGATCCTGGGGTCCCAGGATCGAGTCCTGCGTCAGGCTCCCTGCATGGAGCCTGCTTCTCCCTCTGCCTGTGTCTCTGTCTCTCTCCTCTCTCTGTGTGTCTCATGAATAAATAAATAACATCTTTAAAAAAATTTTTTAAATTTAAAAAATAAAAAACATAAAAAAAGAAATCGTTCCTGGCCCACCTACTCCCCGGGCGCATCTCCAGGAACTGCGCTTCCTGCAGTCTAGGCACAGCTCAGAGCCCCAGGATGATCTTGGGAGTTTTACGAAAACACTGAGGTTTGAGCCCCTCTACAAAACATTCCAACGTATTCGAGAGCCTCGCGTGTCTGTATTTGAAGGTGAATTCCCCCAATAATTCTAACGCACAGCCAAGATTCAGAAACCTCATTCTGAGTCCAGTCATACTGTCGCTGCTCTCTGGGTGCATGTCCCTGTCCCCAGTCCCAGTGCTCTGGTGTCTTCTATCCTCCGTGCCTTCCCCCCAGCACCTCCTAATCGGATGTTCCTATCCTGGAAGTCTCATCTCAAATGCCACCTCTTCCACAGAACCTTCTGGAGGCCAGCCAAATGTCACTCCCCTGCCCCGGAGCCCACCAAGTCTCTTCGACAGTGGGTCATGTGGAGGACACCTCTATTTCCTTTAGTAGTAGATGGAAAGTCATGAATCTGTACTGAAGACTTTGGTGTACACCTACCCCGTTCCTCTGACCCGTGAGCTTATTACCTACTTTATTAAGGGGACCAGGGAGATGGAGCGATGCTCACAGAGACGAACAGATCGCTCCCGAAGTGGGTGGGGGACGCCGCACACAAGCCCGGCGTTGAGTGAGTCGCTCCAAACCCATGGAAGTGGAAGCGCTGAGTGGCACTCGCGTGCTAAGAGCGTGATGATGCACGTTCTCCCTCAAAATAGCCCAGCCTGGAGACTGTGCGCAAGCTTCTGCTGATGACAAGGACACTGAATTCTCGTCGTGTGGTGCCAGCTGGGTGAAAGGTACGGGAGATATACTGGGATGAAATTATACTCCTTCAGGTTCAGCAGGATCTCTCCTCCTCTCTTTTTCTTGGCCTTTTTCTTCCTCCCTTTTCACCATCTCCCAAGAAGAGTTCAATAGATTCACCTTGAGCATATAAAAGGTTAGCAGGCCCCTCAGTCTTACAGAACCCATCTCCTCAGGAGGGGCCATCTGGAACAAACCAGTAACTGCATCTCCGCTGTGCTCTCTCTTTGAGGGAGACAACTCCAGGGGAAGAATCTCTATTTCTTTGCCAGGCAGATGCTTTTTTTTTTTCCCCCAATCAAAATTATAATAAAATTGCACAATAGTGGAAGCATAGAGACTCAGGTTAAGAAACAGTCTTCTAAAAAGAAAAAAAAAAGAAAAGAAAAAAGAAAAGAAAAAGAAAAGAAAAGAAAAGAAAAAGAAAAGAAAAGAAAAGAAAAGAAAAGAAAAGAAAAGAAAAGAAAAGAAAAGAAAAGAAAAGAAAAGAAAAAGAAAAGAAAAGAAAAGAAAAAGAAAAAGAAAAAGAAAAAGAAAAAGAAAAAGAAAAAGAAAAAGGCCTTCTTTCCTGCTCCGGCTCCTGCTCTCTACATCGGCCCCTGTGAGAGTTTGACAATAGTCATTCAACAAAGGAGAGCTGAGATCTGAGATCGGGGAAGGCTCGGCCCATGGGGTAAGAATGACCCCTGGGTGGCTCAGCGGTTTAGCACCTGCCTTCAGCCCAGGGCATGATCCTGGAGACCCGGGATTGAGTCCCACATCGGGCTCCCTGCATGGAGCCTGCTTCTCCCTCTGCCTATCTCTGCTCCCCACCCCCATCTCATGAATAAATAAATAAAATCTCTCTCTAAAAAAAAAAAAAAAAAAAAAAACTGATGTTGCTCAGGATGCTTTGCCAAAATCCTAGGAGTGACTGAGCCTAAGACCAACCGACCGACTGACCGTGATCCACTGTGATCCATTTAAACGAAGTGATTCTCCGAAGCCCTGTTGACAACTGAAGACTTAGAGACTTTTCTGAGCACACAGCAGGGATCTCCCTGGGCTCCAGACCTGGACCTAAACTGCCTCCTCCGACTCAGATGCAGACTACAACCTTAAGGGTTACAGAAAGAGCTAGAGCACTCCCAGGTGGCTATGGAAGCCCGAGCAGGCTTGGGGTCTCCTCCTCCCGGCCTCCTTTCCTCGTGTGGCTTCAGGAGCGACACCTAGCTTCCTAGAGTTCAGGGGTGGGTGGAGCTCGGTTTCACATCCCCACCGTGGTCTGCTCTGCGGCTGCAGCACAATAGCTCCGATGGCTTCCCCACGTCTCCCCAGCCACGCACCCCTCCACCCTGCTCCCCCGAAATGCTCAAAGACCTCAACCACAAGAGAGAAACCAGCGGATTTTTCATGTTACTAGAAAACACAGCTGGGAAGACATTAGTTGACTATGTCTAAAAAGGAGCGACTCGTGAGTCAATGATAGGGAAGAAAACAAAACGAGCTACTTCTTAAAAGAAGCACAACACGATCCTTCTCTAGTTTTAAATGATCGGTGATGCTGGTCTTCACATCTGCTAAGGCTGGCCCGGGCTGAGCGCCAAGGAAAGTTTGCAGCAAATCGTTCCTGTCTTGGAAGAGAACGGTCAGCAATCTGGGCTGCCCACCTGCCAGGGCTGCCCAGGTGGGAGTGACGCATGAAGATGTCTCAGCTCAAGACTCAGAAGAAGAGCAGGAAACGGAGCAGAGAGAAGGTCCCAGCTCGGTCTCCATCGCTCGGTGCTTTCCTGAGTATCTCGTTCGTACAACTGAGCTGTGTGTCCTACGGGGCCGCCCAAAAGGACTCATTCTGTCAGCTTGCACTCATCTAATTTTATGGATTAAAAACACTTGGACTCCTTGACCATCTCTTTTTGTCTGGCCAGATTCTGTTCATTCTCAGGAGTTTAACGCAAGCAGCACGTTCTTTAAGGTACGGATTTTCTCACCCTACAAACGAGGTAAGATCTTGCCTATTTTCTGCCTCCATGCTACTTAGCCTTCTACTCCACAGCACTTAACACCATGTAATGTTACTCGCTCATCATTTATTTTCTCATCTAGATTGCAAACTCCATGAGGGCGGGAATTATGTTTGTTTTACACGGTTATGTCGGCGGAGTGCAATGCAATGTAACTGGCACATATTAGAAATTCAATGAATGTTGATGGAATAAGAGAAAGGGGAAAGACATGAGCAGTGAGAAGAAACATGTTCCCAAGTTTGACCTCCGAATACACTTTCCAAGAGAAACATGATCACATGATGTTGGCTCTGCCTCAACTAGAGCATAGGTTATGTGACCTCTGGCCTGCCTGGGCTCTAATCACCTTAGCTCTTGATCTCCGCCCAGAAGAGTGCCGTGAATTCCAAACAGGGGTTGATGACTACATGTGCGAGTTGGGCCTTTCCGTTCCGGGGGCCAGAGTCCTAATCCTCCAGACCTGTCTAGTGCTTCACAGTATCAATTGTATCCCAATGGTCCAAACCGATTCTCATGACCATTATCTGCAGTCATTAACCCAACTCAAAGTGCATTTACTTCCTTCATCTAACTACATACGTCTTCTAAGTCTTGGACTAGCTGATAGGAACCAGAGGAAGGAAGACAGGGTTTCTCTTCCCAGCAGCTCGCATTCTAGACACACAGGAAGGATTCCTCGGTCCAAGTTTGCACATGACATTGAATGACTTGCCTGAGGTCATGCAGTCGTGACTAATGGTACTTGTCTACTGCTGTGATGCCTCCCAGTGATAAACTTGTGGATACTACGCCACACAGAGGGGGCACAATGGAAAGTGAAGATGGAAGCAGTCCCTTCCATATCTAAAAGAAATCTTAAAAACATCCTATCCATCCTTGTATGTTTTGTGATAAGCTTAGACTAAAAGAACACCCATTTCACTTGGGATAGATGCCAACAGGTGGAGACGGGCGTGAAGGAGGAATTTAGACTTGTTGCCAACTGCCTACATGGACGCCCTGGGTGGGGAGGCCTGCTGGAGAATCCTCACAGTGCCAAGAAAAGCAAGCGCAGTTTCCCTCCAGTCCTTAGGCCTTTGAGGAAACCACTGCAAGGTCCCTGAGGCAGGTTCCTCAGGTCTGAGCTGTCGGGCTTGGCTCCAGAATGGGACTCAGCTACTTAAATGGACCCTCCTTTCCTCTGGCCAGCTGCCCAGGCTAGACGCAATCCTTCACCGGAAGGTCCCTGCGTTTCAAAAGTGCGCTGCAAGCCCTTCATGGTCTCGGAGGCCTGTGGAGAGGCCAGGGCCAGCCAGGAGCTGTCCAGAGCTGCCTGGGAGGCAAATCTGCTCAAGAGGCGGCCACAGCACTGCCTTATGTTCAAGAGTCACCGCCACCCAAATGAAATGGGAGACCAGCCCTTCCAAGAGACTGCAAAAGAGGAATCTCTTAGGTCTCAGATCTGAAGCAGGGGCTTCAGAAAGTGGTTGATGTTATCATGACCCTGTCGCTCAGCATAATCAGCGTCCTTCAATACTGGCTGGACACTGGGTCAAAAAAAGTATGGGGCCTCAGGGCATGGGTTTAATGCCTTACTCCATTTATAAAACTAGCTAGCTCTGGGGCCTCGCTTCCTTTCCTAAGAGAAAAATACCAAAATATTTATCTTGAATGATTTATTAGAGAATTAAGACAGACTCCTATTCATTCGTTCCACAAATATTGATTGAATGTTCACTCTCTGCCTGGGATGTTTCCAGGCGCCAACGATAAACAATGAACAACCCAGGCCAAAATCCCGAAAATCTCCGTCTTTGTGGAACTTGCATTGTGTATGTCAACCCTGTACAATAAATACATAGTAAGCCGAATATATGGTCTCTCTGAGGTTGATGACAGTTTTGGAGAAAAATGAAACAGAGGAAAAGTAAGTTGCAATTTTAGATAGTGGTACCAAGAAAGGCCTTGCTGCAAGCAGGATATTTGAACAATGATTTAAAGGAGGAGAGGCAATGCATGTAATAGCACCCACACGAACCCTGCCGCGGAACAGGCACCAGGGCTTTTATATTACTGCCATCACCACAAGTGTTATTATAATTTTTATTCATATTCTTCTTATTAATACTATTAGTAATAATGATGACAATAACTGCATCCATTGAGATTTGTTGAAGGCATTCTATTTACCAGGTCTAAGCTATAGAACGGGGCTCCCAGGGGAGTGACTTTTCCAACTCTAGACTGGTTTTTAAAATTTAAAAGTCAGGAAACATGGGGATCCCTGGGTGGCCCAGCGGTTTGGCGCCTGCCTTTGGCCCAGGGCGTGATCCTAGAGACCCAGGATCGAGTCCCGCATCCAGCTCCCAACGTGGGGCCTGCTTCTCCCTCTGCCTGTGTCTCTGTCTCTCTTTCTCTCTCTCTCTCTCTCTCTCTCTCTCTGTGTGTCTCTATGAATAAATAAGTAAAATCTTTTAAAAAATAAAAATAAAAAAAATAAAAGTCAGGAAACAAAATTATTTGCTATAGATAACTGACTGCATATTTTTCTCAGTCTCCGTTAATTCCTTTTCCAAAAGTTTTCAAAAACTAAAATAAAAAATAATTCAAGGGCACAGATGGGTGGCTTAGATGGTTAAGCATCTGCCTTCAGCTCAGGTCATGATCCTGGGGATCCTAGGATCCAGCCCTGGTGTCAGGCTCCTGCTCAGCGTAGACTCTGCTTCCCTCTCCCCCTCCCCACTGCTCCTGTTCTCTCTCTCTCTCTCTCAAATAAATAAATAAAATCTTTTTAAAAATGAGAGATAAGTCAAGGTGTTGTAAAGTGAGTTGAAGAAATTCCAAGTGACATCAGAAATCATTTTGTGTGACCTTGGGCCAATCCCTTCATCTTTCTGGATCTGTACTTTGCACTGTATTTTACTGCTTGTACAATAAGTAGATGATGATCTACTAGAAGTTCCCTTCCTAAAACTCATTTTTTCCATGACTAGTATTTTTCTTTGAGAGAGAAAGGGAGAGAGAGAGAGCTGGAGAGAGAGAGAGGAGTACAGGGCGGCAGGACGGCAGGACGCAGAGGGACAGGACAAGAGATCTTGAGCAGGCTCCACCCATTGAGCATTTAACCCATTGAGCCACTGGGCGCCCCTCTGTGACCGGGATTAATTACTTACTCAATGGAGACAATGACAGCATTCAGTTCCTCAGCCATTGCTGTACACAGTTCATCATAATACCTGATTTCTAAAAGAGACAAGGGGACAATCAGTATTAAACAAGTCATTTAATACTGTCCATTCTCAAATTCTGCCCACTGGGGACTGCTTTTAGGCTTGGATTTAAATTATCAATAATAAAAATAACAAAAACCAAATATGAACATATGTCTCCTTAATAGAGTTTAATTTAAAATTAAGTCTGGCTTCTGAGCAAATGTAGTTAGTATAAAATAACAGGAAATCCGTATTAGATTACCCTTCAATGTGTTTTTAACTAACTAGACATTTATTTCATAATAGACTGTATGAAATGCACCAAATTAATTTTGACTTTGTAGCTCTTCGAACATATGCCTTTCCAAAAATCACAGCAAATAAAGTTTCCTCCTTAGAACCACAAAAATTTTGTTTATCCCTTTCCTTGCTGCAATCCAATTGAATTCTTCCAATGTGAAGAACAGCACATTCTGTTTAAACCAACGTAAAAAACTAGAATTTTAGGAAGCCTTAGCATTTCTCAGAAAGAGGATCCAAAGGTTTGCAGCGACAGAAACAATTTTAATAACCGCATAACCATCTGCATAGCGTCTCCAGCCCGAGGAGCTCTTCCTCCGGCAGGAGTGATGAGTCAAAATTATGTAGAAAATGCCAGGGGGACTCGTAACCCATGCCATTCTGGGCGCTGACACTTCCTGGCCTTCAGTGGAATGTCACACTTGCCAAGTGTCCAGTAGTATTGATGCAGTCACTTCTGTTATTCGCTGTTGTGTTCTCAACCCCTAGCACACACTGGGATAGCCATGGGTATAGGTCTATATGTAACTGTTCGAGTTTTTATATTGGAAATCCGGCACCCCAGGAAACCCCTCAGTCCTGGACCAACCTGCATACCCCATAAGCATCTGTTGAAAACATGAGCAAACCCATGAGTAAAAGGATAAAAAATGAATATGAAATGGGATTAATAGAAAAAGTTACACTTTTCTGGCCTTTGCCACATTAAATTAAAAAAATGTTATCTAAGAACACAAACAACAGATGCCTGCGGTGGCTCAGTCGGTTGAGCTTCTCTTGATTTCAGCTGAGGTCTTGATCTCAGGGTCCTTGAGTTCAAGCCCTGCATCAGGCTCCACGCTGGGTGTGGAGCCTGCATTTACAACAAAACAAAATAAAACCCACAAACTAGAACAAATTGTCATTGCCTTTAAACCTAGGGGATGCCAGGGCTCCTGGCTGGCTCAGTTGAAAGAGCATGGGATTCTTGATCTCAGGGTCATGAGTTCGAGCCCCACATGGAGTGCAGAGATTACTTAAATAAATAAAACTTAAAGAAAAAAACAAAGAAACGTAGGAGATGCCAATAGCTTTGGGCTGAACAGGAGGAAGTAGCTCCACGATCACTACAAGCGGAGAGAAGGCCCTTACTCCGCCTTGGTGTGCTTTCTGCTAGGCTACTCCGCCCGGCTGCCTGCCACTCTGAACGTGTTCCGCTCCCGAACCGAACAGAGTCATCAAACGCCAAAGGGAATATTCTCGAATCTTACAATACTGTTGCCTTTTAGGGGGTGGTGTGTCTTTTATATTTTTTTTCATCTTCTGTTTCATAAGCAGACGAAATGTGGATGAGTTAACACGTATACTCAGAAATACTTGTCCTGGCAGTCGAGTCGTTGCTTCAGCCTGACGTGGACGTGTGGCCCGCTGCGCCCGCTCTTCGCGCCCCGTCGCTCCCGCCGCCCGCACGATGGCCCACAAGCAGATCTACTACTCGGAAAAGTACTTCGACGAGCACTACGAGTACCGGCATGTCATGTTACCCAGAGAACTTTCCAAACAAGTACCGAAAACCCATCTGATGTCTGAAGAGGAGTGGAGGAGACTTGGTGTCCAACAGAGTCTAGGCTGGGTTCATTACATGATTCATGAGCCAGAACCACATATTCTTCTCTTTAGGCGACCTCTTCCAAAAGAGCAACAAAAATGAAGTCTTTCTGGGGATCGTCAATTAAATCTTTTGCAAATTTAATGTATATGTGTATATAAGGTAGTATTCAGTGAATACTTAAAATGTACAAATTGTTGATCCATACCTGTGCATGAGCTGTATTCTTCACAGCAACAGAGCTCAGTTAAATGCAACTACAAGTAGGTTACTATAAGATGTTCAAGATAAATTTCTTCTAGTCAGTTTTTCTCTTAATATAAGTGCCTGTTTGACTTTGTCTGTTACTTTTGTTAAATAAAGTTTGTATGTTGCATTTATCATTAAAAAAAAAAGAAGAAATACTTGTCCTACTTCATAAAATAAATAAATAAATAAATGTCTTCAAAGCACAAAGTTGGCAAAAGAGCTGCAGATGCTTTCCTCGTGGCCTGGCCAGGTGAGAGTGTGACTGGCTTCGGCCCAGAAAGCGGTCATCAGCGCTGTCGCATGAGCTAGCCTACGATTTAGGCCCCGGGAGAGATTTCCCGAAGAGTCTGCCTAGGTTAACGAGCAAGACACCAACGAGCAAAACCTTGATGGCGTAAGGGTGTCCCCCGTCACCCCCAGCAGCACCCTTTCGGGCGGAGAAGGGGCCCCCGCTGGCAGGTGGCCGGGGTAGCGGGAAGCCCAAGCATCCCCACGCGGCCCACCCCCCCCCCCCCACCCCGCCACCTGGCCCACAGGCGACCGGGACATACTTGCACTGGCCAGGGCCCAGCCGCCTCCGTGGACGTACACGATGCTGCGCTTCAGAGGCTCTTCTGGCTTTGGGGGGCCTTCAAACACTCGGACCTCCACGCCGTCGAAGGCAGTATCGGTCACCTTCACCCGCGCCGACGAGTGTGCGCTTTTCTTGCCAAAAGAAACGATGATAAAATTCAGGGCGAGCAGATGGTGGCTCAGGCCCAGGGAGTGTATGAGGTTGCTCTGCAGGGCGGGGGGCAACACAGAGGAGAACATGAGCCAGCCTGCTCACCACCAGGCCACACTCCCCCCAAGCACTACGAGCAACTGCCGCCACCCATCCGCGCCCACCGGCCCCCTGTGACACCTAACAAATAGGGTTTTTTTTTTTACTTTTTGCCCTCGGTGTTTGCAGCAAAGTAATTTCATACATGAGACTTTGTTTTCTGGGCCAGCGCTGTGAGGGAAGCTGGACGGGTATCCTCAGTCTCACTTTACCAAGACGGTCACCTACATGACCACTTAGCTGGGTAAGTAGTGGTTTGGGGACTAAAAACTATGACTTGTAAATTTTAGGATTTGGTCCTTGGTTCCCCTTCTCCGTCAGTATGAGCACAGTTTCAATAACGTACTAGGAATGGAGAAAGAATACTTTACTAAATGCAAATAAAAGGCAAGGAGGTTTCTCATTTACTCTAAGATTGATTGATTGGTTGATTGATTTTTAAATATTTTACTGATTTATTCATGAGAGACACAGAGAGAGAGGCAGGGACACAGGCTGAGGGAGAAGCAGGCTCCCTGCGGGGGGGGGGGGGGGGGGCCCATGTGGGACTCGATCCCCGACCTGGGATCACGCCCTGAGCCCAAGGCAGATGCTCAACCACTGAGCCACCCAGGTGTCCCTTATTGTAAGTATTTTTAAAGTGTTTTACCGCATATATATTGTGTCTGTTGTTTTGAGAGTGAAGAAAGAAACAGCGTGCAAAAGGCAAAGAACAGAGGTAACTCAGGCCCCAGCACTGAGGAGCAGAGCAGCCCGGTCATTACCAGCTGGTCATTACCAGCTCAGAAGGAATATATGGCCTGCTGTCACTTCCCCTTTGAACCTGAGGGCACTGAGCTCTGCATCCAGCGTTTGCAGGAAATCATCTGGGTGAAGAAGGAGCAAAGTGACAAGAGACCCACGTCACCCACCCAGCAAACACCCTGCAGAGTGTGTATCCCTCCTCTTTCCACGCTCATACAAGGTCTTCCTATTGAGTACACCTACAAATATAAAACTGACCTCCCTGCACGACGTAATGGCCATGTTTCAGAGCCAGAGAACTGGAAGCCATCTGGCAGCTACTAACTAGTCTAACTAGAGAGGCCTGCAAGTATCAGAGAGTGACTGGAAACTTTCCTGGCACAGGTGCATGAAGCTAGATACCGTATCTCCCAGCGGCTCTCAGACCTAGGGGAGAGGAACAGCTAGAGAGTAACAGTGCCCTTCTAGAAAATATGAAACAGGACAAAGATGAAATAATTAATGCCACCATAAGATCAAGGAAACAATATTACTAGTAGTGGGAATCAGGATTGTAAGAAGTCTGTGAGGCACGTTTACATGGCTTCCCAGCTTGTACATGGGGCCCACTGGTGTGCCTTGGGGAGGAGGGCACAGATGGGCTCTAGTACTGATCCCCTCACCCTGGGGAGCCAGGATCCTGAGAGCCCTTTACCCCAAGTCCCATATAAAATATTATTATATACACATCCCGGCCGTGAAAAGAGTCGGAAAGCCCTGCATTATAAAACGCCTGGCCAGCGTTCATGAAACACAAGAACAAGAAGCAATTAATCTAACCTTGAAGAGCTATTCCAGTCACTTCGTTAATATTTGTCTGTTGGCAGGACGCCTGGGTGGCTCAGCAGCTGATTGCCTGCCTTTGGCCCAGGGCGTGACCCCGGGATCCCGGGATCGAGTCCCACATCGTGCTCCCTGCGTGGAGCCTGCTTCTCCCTCTGCCTGGGTCTCTGCCCCTCTCTGTGTGTGTCTCACATGAATAAATACATAATCTTTTAAAAAATATATTTGTCTGTTGGCAATATAAGCAGCAGAGCAAATACGTATTAATAAAATAATTCTACTTCTATGTGTCAATTGTCCACTTTACTGGAAAAGTTGAAACAACCGATAACGTGCTTGCTATGAGATAAATGTATGTGATATGAAGTAGGTTCACACACAGAGAATTCTAACCATTACTTTAACGTCTTTGGTAAATTGGGAAAAAGCAATCCTCATTTGAGTTTTGTGGCAAAATGTCAGTACTGGGGAATATACTGGGGAATATTGATTCCTGCCAGGACATGGCTAAGAATCACTGCATTCACTGAGATTTCTAGAGTTCACATGTGCCCTCGTCAATATCGTTATCAATTAATAGAGAACACAGAGGATCCATTCCATTTCTCACAGAACAAGTAGCTCGACAGGCACGAAATAACGAAATATGAACAAAGCAATAGCAGGCTTCGCTCCATTACCTCCCTGGACTATTTTTTTTTTCCTTTAAGTTAAATGAAGACTATTGAATATTTAAGACAAATTATAGATGAGTTTCTTCAACTATAGGAAAGCTGTAAAACAGATGATTTGCCTTTACAAGACAGATTAGAGAAAATTGTTCATTTTATAGAAAGCCTACTTTGGGTTTCTTTTATGCACTGCATGCCCTGAGCGCATGCAGACTTGACTCAACTCGTCCATGCCGTTCCCCAAATACCTCTGCCCTGTTAAATTATGATCATTCGCACTAACAGAATTTCTGAACAGCTATCTGCATTGTTCACGATACTGCCAGGGTGGCGTGGGAGCAGAAGTGCTCATTCAAGAAGAGACAGTTCATATGGGAAAAACAGATAAGCGAATAAGAGTAAGGAAGGGTCCAAGAGGTGCTAAAATACAGTCATGCTAATGTTTGGAATTGTGTTGCTAAATTCGAGAATGAAAAATAATTGTCCTGCAGAAAATACCCAGATTATTTCAAAATGTGAAAGTGGTGACACACTCAAGCATGAATCTGTCACCAACCTTCTTACAATTTTTATTGTTAATGGTCATGATCACTGTGTGAGTGCCCACAGTGCTAGGGTAGGGTAGTCTTATGCAGGATGGGCCGACATTTGCATGTCTATGTGATATCACATGGCACGATAAAATTGTAACTATTATCTAACTTTTTTTCTCCAATATCTACTGTTTCCCTTAGCTCTTCTCACTGCACTCCTCCAATCTCAAGCTTTCTGTAGTTGTTACCTAAGGGATGGGATATGAGAACAAAGAGCAAAGAAACAGGATTGCCTTCATGCTTTTGACTTTCGAAGCCTATGTATCCTTTGGAGAGTTTTAAAAATAGACATTGATTTTGGAAGATCTCATGATGAATAAGAAGTCTCCTAGAATAGAAAATGATTCTCCAAACTAAGTAGTGGGAGATGGGAGGAGAAAGTGTTGGAGGTGAAATGAGGAACGTAGGACTTGAGATCTGAAATCCAATCAAAAGAGAACCCTGAAACACAGCAACCCCCAGATATGTCTGTGGAGTCTGAGAGCAGGAGATATAGGCCCCATGCCCAGACAGAACCTTGGAAGGAGGTAAAGACCTTAGGGAAGATTGGCTGCAAGGTGTGTCTAAGAAGATGGGGCCGCAAATGGCCTCTGAGAGTTCCTCAGGCTTCCACTGGTACAGAAGCAGCTGAATGATTCCATATTCCAACGAAGGCATAAATGTGGCGAGGGCTGCACGAGTGTCTTGCGGATGGACGTGAGACTACCTTTCCATTAGCCTCGGCCCATTATATGCTCTCAAGGGTCCAAGGGAATAGAAGAAGGCATTAATGAATCTGAAGGGCTCTTATAAATTAGAACAAAGGATATTCCAGGGGAAATGTATAGAACTCAAACACCAAAGACCACATGGAACAACGATGTGAGCCAAGGATGGGTACCCAGATGGCCTCCCCCACTCATTATGCCTCAACATTGCATAAGACCCCCCTAAAACCTAAAAGTAAGCAGAAATTAGGGGGAATACTTCAATTATCAGACCCAAGTTCTCTCTTAAAAATGCATAGTCAAAATATAGATGAGGTTTTATTTCTTGCACCCTTAAGTTTGTGAAGCAGGATTTAGATCCACCTCAAAAAAACATTCTCGAATTAACAAAGTTTCCTGAAACCTCTTTAGAAGTAACTGGAAAATTCCAGCAGCAGCACAAAGAAGCAGGCCAAGTTTTAAGGGCCCCACAGGTTGAGAACTGACCAATTATTGGCCAGCTGAAATACTCTAGGGCAGTGATATGGATCTTCAAAGCTTGCCCCCATAACCACTCCAGGATCTAGGGGAGAAATTCTGCTTGAGGAGGTGGAAGGGACAAAGGGTATTACATCAGAGTAGGACCAGACACAACAAAATAGATGGGCCGCTGGCTCCCTTCCCAGGTATGATGACCAAAGATCAAAGGACAAGCAAGAATCAAAGGAAGAGAGCAATAGAGAAGTAAGTTGTTATGTTTGTGAATGGGGTTGTTTTCTGTTCACTCATTCAACAGGGGAATTATGAAATCGATTCTGTGGGCAGGGAAGCCTACTCGGGAGGCAGAGACAATGTTCTGGAGCTTTGGAAAATAGAGGAGAACCAAGACTTGTAAATGAATAGCTGATGTGAGTTAGCCAAGCAATATAAGCAGCAAGGGAGATCTAGATAAAAGGTTGCATGAGCTCAGAGAAGGAAGAAATTACTTCTATCTGTTCTTCCTGGGATGAAATCCAGTAAGGCTTCCAGTAGCCTAAACTGTGGCTTAATGGAAGACGAAGCATGAGCAGCAAAGAAAAGGGTTGGAAACCAAGCTGTCAAAGTGTTGGGCAAGTGCTATAATTCAGAGACCTGCAGGAAGAGCTGGTACGTAAGGGAAGTGAAGGCCGGGGGCGGACGGGCGTAAAAGGCTCCATCTGAGAGGCATGCCCAGCGCCAACGTCAGGAGCACAGACTCCAGACCTGGACTGCCTGAGTGAAAAGCCCGGCCGCCCCACTTACCAGTGGCGGGATCTTGGGCAAGTTACTAAACCTCTCTGTGTCTTGATTTCTCATCTACAAAACAGAAATCATGATACTAACAACTTCAACACATTCTTGTGAAGCTTAAAAAAGGTTAAAACACCTAGAACAGCACCTGGCACATACTAAGCCTTCTACGAGTTGGTTATTATTACTAATAGCCCTGATCCAGTAGATCACTGAATGAAGACAGGTGAGCCCAGGGTCAGATTGTCCAGGGTTTCCAGGGAAGCTGAGACAATCATTTTCCCCTTTACGTACATTTGTTATCAGGACCACACTGATTCCCAAGTTCTGGAATTACTACGGATTAAAGAGATGTAAGAGAATTATCTTTTAAAAGGTTCATTTGCATGCTCGTGTCCCAGGGGGAGGGGAAAGCCATAGTACAGTGATACCGATGCATCAGTAACAGCCTGTGGTCAAATTTCAACATGAACCAACCACATTAAAATACTTAAAACATCTATTGTAACTGACTACCTGCTTCACTTCACATTTTCAAAATGATTCTCCAATTTTACCAGTGACAGCCATTTTATCTTGTCAAAGAGCTTTCAAATTCTCCTATCCAGATTCTGCTCTATTGAGCACCTATTACAGGGAAAAAAAAAATTGTGGAATATCTGCATGAAAATTACGGTCATATTTTTCAAACATTATAGAGTTTGAGTGTATTTTTAAACGCAGACTTTTTCTTATTGCCACACAAATTATATGACTCACACTTAGGCCCACTGTAGGGATCACATGTGATTCACTAATGCAGAAATGTTTTTCTACAAAAAACCCACAATGTCTGTGGCAAGAAGCTACCAAAGGGCAGATCGCTATAATTCAAAAAGTATTAATTAGGCACCTACTATATGTAAACACTCTGCTACACGTTATAAGAAGGCAAAGGTGGGTGAGTAGTTAAGAATTTAAATCTTGTCTGAATCCCTCCCTTTCCCTCAAATTTCCATCTCTCCTTAAGCTTTCACAGTTCTCTGCACTTTCTCTAAGACTCTAACACCTCTGATTTTATTATTTTATTTTATTTTAATTTTATTTTTTACTCCTCTGATTTTAAAGCCCTGATTCAGATTAATTTTGTTTTTGTTTTTAATTTGCAGACAAAACAACACACGTCTGCAGGCCATATCTGGACTGAGGACCAACAGCTACAAGTTCTGATGTAGGGATAACCCTATCTGACTGAAGGTACAGCTGGAAAGATAGCGGCAGATTAATCCTCTTAAGTGTAGCCCCTCGTTGTCAACGGTGAAGCAGCAAAAATTCTTGGGATTTTTTTTTTTTTTTTTTTAATGAGACTATACTTTGGGAAGGATTTCACCTGTGGTATATGTGACAGATTGGTGAGAGGAGAGACTGGAGGCAGGGGTAACAACTATAAGAATTTGGCAGTTGCCCAAAGGAGAGAAAAATGAAGGTCGGCCCCAGGAGAATACAGAGATCACTGAGGCAGAGTCGATGGGCCTTGGCAACTGCTCACGGAATGGAGGGACTGGGACCAGGTGGGCAGTCGGGTGGGGTACCTGGAGAAAGAATTCAGAGATATCAGAAGGTCTTCACTTGGGGTATGAGAAACAGACAATATAGGCAGAATGGTCAGGGAAGGTAAGATAAGTTTCATTTCAGAATTATTCCATTTAAAATCAAGAGGTAGGGATCTCTGGGTGGCTCAGCGGTTTAGTGTCTGCCTTTGGCTCAGGGTGTGATCCTGGAGTCCTGGGATCAAGTCCCACATCAGGCTCCCTGCATGGAGTCTGCTTCTCCCTCTGCCTGTGTCTCTGCCTCTCCCTCTCTGTGTCTCTCATGAATAAATGAATAAAAACCTTTGAAAAAAAATAAAGTCAATAGGTAGATGGGTCGAAAAACGCAGACAGCAAATGTATAGTCAGAGATCCAATAAGGTCGGGCCTGGAGGAAGAAGTCAGAAGTAATTTTTAATAACCCAAGCAACACACAAGCATAAGAACATGCTAGATGTTCACAACAGATGATTATGATGGATGCAGAACCTCCAAGAGCAGAGATATGGTACCTTAAAGTGCAAAGGTGTGGGGCCCAGCCTAGAAGAGGAGACAGAGGCTGTCCAAAGAGGCTGCCTGGACACAGTGTCGGCTGGGGTTAAGTGTTAGTGAATGCCCAGGTGGCTGGAGAGGGAGAGGAGGGTGAGAAAAGGCAAGCGGATACTCGTGGTTGTGGGGCAGGTGTTCCACACTTCAGTCTTGTGCCCACCACCCACGCTTTGCTTCCAAAGTGATGCCAAGAGGTGGAAAGGCATCAAAGACTTCTTTCCTATTCCCATCTAGATTACAAGGATGAAAATATTCCTTCCCTTGCTGAGGGCTGGATCTCCATCTCAACCCGACTCTGATGAGAGGACGGGGCTGTCTAAGTAACATTCTAGAAGGCTCTGGGCCGCACAGTAAAGTCTGCCAGAGAGGGAAAGTCAGTTTGCTTAGGGAAAACAGGAATCGTAAAGCTGAATAAAATAAAAGCTGAAACCTTGGGTACACACCATCACTGCAAGCGGAGAGTGGGCAGGAGAGACAGAACCAATCTTTAAAAGATCTCTCCACCCTCCCTCCTCTAAAAAGAAGAAGAATGAATTATTAGCATGGCAAAAAAAAAACAAACAAACAAACAAACAAAAAAAAAATAAACAAGAGACTGGGGAAGTTAAGGGGGAAGAAAGTTTCAAGAAAGAGCAAGTTGCTGAATGCCTATAGAGAGGCCAAATAGATCATGAGTGTTGGCAGTGTGGTCGTGGGATCACTGGTGAACCTATTAAGGCCAGTTTAGTCAGACATATGGGACTGGGAGCCAGACTGCAATGGTTTGCAAAGTGAGTCAAAGTGAAGAAATCGAGATAGTGAAGGTGTAGAGAACTCTCACTGTAGAGATTAGGAAAGCTGCGGGACACCAGGCTGAGGGAGAGTCAAGAAAACCCATTTTGTTTTGCTTTAGATGAGAGAGACTTGAGCCTGACTGTAGGGAAAGCGCCGTGTACGAGGGGAGACAAAAGTGACACAGGAGAAAAGAAATGCCACGTGATTTGAGACCCTGGCGGAGGAAGAAAGGCTCTGGGAAAGATGGGAGGGCTGGACTTGGGGAGGCCGTAGCAGGTGAGCTCACTGTAGGCAGGGAAGGAAGCTGAGATGCGTCTCTAGAAGGTGACTTCTGTTGAGATCAGCTGTCTTTACCCTAAAGAACACGGGCGCTTTCAAAGCCTGCGCCCTTTGAAGGCAACTCATTACAACGCGGCTCTCAGCCCCATATCTCTGACAAACTGACCTTATTAGGTTCACCAGTGACCCCCTGCCCCCCGCCCCTGACAACACCAATGATCTACTTGGCCTCTCTGTGGGCATCTAACAATAATTTGCTCTTCCTTGAAACTCTCTTCCCCTTTCATTTCCCTACTATCTTGTCTTGTCTCTCTTGCCACACTAATTCATTATCTCCTTTGGGTTCTTTTACTGACTGTTTCTTCCCCTCCCGTCCACTGGGCCTTGAAGTGACAATGTTCTCCAAGGTTCCATTCTTTATTTTATTCAGCTTTATAATTCCTGCTTTCCCTAAGCAGGTCAATGTAACTATTTTGGCTCAATGTCCAGCATCGGGACGTGCTTAGCAGCAGCATATTAAATTAGATGGCCCTGACCTCTATCCATACGCTAATGACTTCTAAATTTCTATCTCCAGTCCCGGATCTATCATTCTTCAGCTCCAAGTCCGTATTTCCAATCATCTCCAGGATCTAGCCTATAAGCTCTTCAAAATCAACATGTTCTACTCGCCCTTCTCCACTTCCAACTCAGCAACTCAATTAAATTCTCCATTAATAATCTAACCACAAATCTAGCTTCCACGCTGGAGACCTTGATATCTTCTTCAGCTTCTCTCTTCTCTCACATGATATCCAATCATCAATTCATGGCAATTCCATCTGCCAACATTTTCTACTCAAAATGTTGCTCTACCTCTAGCTTCTACCCCAGCTCACACTGCTGCCTTCATTACATGCTCATTATTTCCCGTATTTGCCTAACTTGAATTCTAGATAACCCCCTTTTTTTATTACCTGCTGCATACTGCTGTTAGAGAGCTTACCTTGAAAAGTCAATCACTTTACCTGGCTGTTTAAAAATGCCAACTAAAAATAAATAAAAATAAATAAATAAATAAATAAAAATGCCAACTAACTTCTAGTTTCCTACAGAGAAAAGTCTAAACTTGGTATGCTCTGATCCCGCTGTATGTGCCAACCACGTTTCTCACCACCCCCCACCCCCTTGTATTTTCTAGTTCTCTGGAGTCAAGTGTATTTGAGCATAAGTTGCGTAACTTTATTTTTATCTGCTACTCTCTTAGGCAATGCCCTTCGCTGATGTTCTGTACCAGGCCTGAACTTACAAATCAGTTGACATCAGGTCAGTAGCCTGAAATTGGCCGTGATGGGAACATTTACATAATAGAAATCAACAATAGCTATAAATCAGGGTTTCCCCACTTCCTGCCCCTCCCATCCCATGGACAGCACTCCACTACCTCTACGTCACCCCTCCTCTTTCCTTACTCATTCAGAGCATAGCAGATAGTGTTTTATGGTGTGGACTATGAGGTCAGTTGGCCAAGGCTCAATCCTAGTTCCGACACTTACTAATTGGGTGATTCTGAGCAATTCACCTCTGCCTGACTCAGTTTCTTTACCCATAAAATTGGAGAGATCATAATATCTACTTTATAGCGCTTTTTAAAGGATACCTGGCATAAAATTTAGAATGTAAGTGCTCATAATGTTACCTCTTTTTATGCCCTCATAGCATTTTCGTCTGCCATATAATGGAGTCTTGCTACATTAGCTGGGAAGAGCCAGGCTAAGTCACCAGCTGCATGTTCCTAAACCGAGTGATACACGACATCAAGGTAGCAGAGCTCTTTAACTGATACCAACCCTATCTTCGAGGCTTCCTCAGAAGAAAAAGCTGTGAAAAATCAGCTTTCATTATCCCTGCCTTGAAATTTGTTACCAAGGACAGAAAGGGTAAGGAAAAATCATTGAGAAGAAAGAGCACAGACTTTGCAGAGAGACAAGTTCTGGCTCTATCATTTATTAGCTACATGACCTACGCAAGCTTCCTAAGTTCTCTGGGCCCCAGTTTCTCAGATAAAAGAGGGAAAAACTGCACATGAGGGGTAAATCCACACTAATTGTTCTCTCTCTCTTTCCCGAGGTCCTGAATTGACAGAAGCTTTGCTCAGGCCTTTGGCAGATCCCCATCTGGTTAGGGATCCTTCCAACACCTGTCCTTCCTCTCTTATTTCCTTACTATTATCTTTGTAAAAAAAAAAAAAAAAATCTTTGGTCTCACACTCTGAGAGTAAGCACAGATCAAAAGGGTTCAGTTTGGGGACACCTGGTGGCTCAGCAGTTGAGCGTCTGCCTTCAGCCCAGGGTGTGACCCCGGGGTCCTGGGATCGAGTCCCGCATCGGGCTCCCTGCAGGGAGCCTGCTTCTCCCTCTACCTGTGGCTCTCTCTCTCTCTCTCTCTCTCTCTCTCTCTCTCTCTCTCTCTCTGTATTTCTCTTTCTCTGTGTCTCTCATGAATTAAAAAAAAAAAAAAGTTCGGTTGGGGCACAGTCGCACTATCTCCATAGAGTAAAGTACCCGAGAGAATTATTATGGCAACCTGTGAAACACAAATATAATTATGTGAGAGTAGGATCCTCTGATGCGATTGCTCTATTACAAAATTTCAGATTGGTTTAGCCACATATCCAAGGATTTCAGGACAAGCTACAAAGCAGACCTGAGGAGAATCTCACTGCCATTGGATCAGCAAAGGTAACCTAGAACTGTGGGATGACCTTCACTTTGTTCTCCACTTGCACAGTTGCAATTCAATCTGGAGGAGCACAAGGACAGGCTCATCTCTCTCCAGTTGCTAAAACTTTTTATTTTTTTACTATGACCCAGAAGACAAGTAGCTCGACATTGCCAAGGTGCTGGCTTAGCTCCAAATGCCTCCTGCGTTCTATCAGGGGACAGCAAGGGGCATGGTGGCTCCTATGTGCCGATATTCGCTCTCTGCCAGTCACTGTTCTCAGTGTTTGGGGGAGTCTCAGAACAAGCGCGGTCCAGGGAATCACCCAAGGTCACACAGGAAGACGTGGTGGGCTGGGTGTGAACCAAACATTCTGCTTCCAGAACTCTTAACCATCACCCTCAACTGACACTCAGGAGTCCATGTAGTTTCCAACCTGTATCATAAAACTGGAAGATTTTATATCTGGAATGAACATTTAGCCTCCCACATTCTACAAAGGGAAGCTCAGCCCTGGAAAGGAGAAGATACGAGACTCGCCCAGGATCAGCTGCTCCAGCACAGCCCAGCCTTGACCACTTGGCTCAAAGAGGCGCCCTCCATCTCCCCCTTTCCTCCAGCTCTTCCTCACCAGCATCTTTTTCTCTCTGGGAACCTCCTTCTGGGTCCTGTTCCCAGCTCACTCTTCTCCATATACACACACACCCATGACAGTTGATACGAGACTTTAAAAAATTACTTGGGAGTTCTTTTTTTATTTTCATTTCTGTTATCTATGAAGCAATAAGTAATTGTGGTCTCCTTGGGACAGACGAGGTCTGAGTCTTGGGGATCAAATGTTATTTTCCGGTGCCCCATGTACAGCTGGTCATAAACAAATGTCCTTCGTGAGGCTCGTCGAGCTGCTAAAAGCCTCCCTTGACTGCCAGGACAAGAAGCATTTGTTTTCATCTGAGCGTTCCAAATAGCAGCTGACTAAAGACAGCACAAAAGAATTAAACTTCACAACAAAACCTCCGGACTCCCTTCCGCTATATGACAATTCAGAGCTTGCCCACTCACGCCCCCTGCCTGGACTACGATAATCCAGAAGTTGGGGTTATCTGCTTTATGTAGAGTGTGGGAAGCAGCAGATTAGATGTGACCTTTGAAAACTGTTTCTTAACTGGCACATAAATCCAAAAAATAAAAAGCAAATGATTTTTACAGACGTCTGAAGGGCTAGATTCAGATGATGATTAGAACAAGACCCCTCTGAGTACATTCAGAACGTGATTATAATTAATCAATGCATGCTATATGAAACATGTAATAAATTATAAAAAATCATAGGACTCTTTTGTACAGTGCTTTCCGTGTGAACTTTCACCAGTTTGACTCTCAACAAGGGCCTGTGAAATAGGAAGAGCAGGTATTACATGCATTTTATGCTCATTTGAGGCTTAAAGAAGTTAAATGCCTTGTCCAGGATCATAAAGCTCAAAGTGACAAAGCGAGTACTGGAAGCCAAAAGCCCAATCGACCGACCCGTCCCGCTCATGTCAATCCTCAGAGCTCAGATGAAAATCACTGACCGAACCATTATTTGAATCAGCAGAGCCTCTCCCGTCACACAGGTTTTGAACACCTAAGAGTGAAAGGTTTAAAATCAGCGTGGAGAAGGGAAGTAGGTCATGAAATGCATCCCAAACTCCACTCTGCCAGACGCATATTTGCCAGCAGATCTGCTAGGCTGGTTCGCAGGACCAGTCTGCCAACTTAAACGGTGCCTAAGAAAACTAATAGTACAAAAGCTTCAGTGCAACTGGAATTTCTATAGCCGGCAGTTTCAAGTTCATGTAGTTTCGCCATTCCTTGGCGCATCGGTCCCAGAGGCTCAAGAAGGAAGGCACAGGCCATGGTGATGGAATCCGGAGTCCCTAAAAATGAAGGTTTTTACCTCTGCCCCAGGAGAGGCTTCTCATTTTAACAGACTCAGGAAACAGAATAAAAAATGTACTCCTTGGGGATCCCTGGGTGGCTCAGCGGTTTAGCGCCTCCCTTCGGCCCAGGGCGTGACCCTGGAGTCCCCGGATCAAGTCCCACGTCGGGCTCCCTGCATGGAGCCTGCTTCTCCCTCTGCCTTTGTCTCTGCCTCTCTCTCTCTCTGTCTCTGTCTCTGCGTCTCTCATGAATAAATAAATAAAATCTTTAAAAAAAATGTACTCCTTACATTTAGTCAAGATCCACAATTACCACGAACAATCTAATGTGCTCAACAGCTAATATCTTAAGCTTAAATAAAAATTGTCTATACACCAGATAACTATATTGCCCTACTGGGGTGAATCTGCAGGTTAGACATCCCACTACATGGAAAAGGGTATGGGTCTATTTTTCATCCACTTGTTCAACAAACATCTGAATGTGTATTGTGTGCTGGACGCCAAGACTAGTAGAGCGATAAGGGGGAGTACAGGACAGGTTCCATCCTTAAGAAGCGGACACCGTATCAGGTGGATACACACAGTGCAAGGCAATAGTGTGACCAATACCAGGGATACATACGCAGGGAAGAGAAGTTTAACACTTTCTACCCAGAGGAGCTTTTAAGGTGTTCACGGCATTGGTGACATTAGAGCTGTGTCTCTAAGAGGCACAGGAGAAAAGGGGGCGAAGGGCATTCCAACAGCGGAGCAATAGGGTAACACACAAAGCTACAGAAGAGCAAGGCGTATTGGAAAGCTGGGATGGGCTCCTGTTCCGTGGCCCTAAGAAGAATGGGGTTGGCACTGCATTTTGAGGTACTGAAATAGCCTTAATTTGATGATTGTGCATTTGGTCTTTATGGTACTTTTTAAGAACATCTGTTCCCCACCCCCTCCTATCCCCAGGGAAGGCGAAGTATAGCTCCACTGACAGAGGTCGCTCCCAGCTGAAGAGACAAAAGGCCTTTGGCTCACCAATAGCTTAGCAAATTGTTCATTTTAAAAATCCACCTGTTTGGGGAAGGTTGTTAAGAACTAGTTATATCCCTTATCTCTGTTATCACATTGAGCAATCCTACAAGTTGTCTAAACCGAGGCTATTCCAAGGGTGGTCCACAGACTGGCAGCATCAGAATGTAAATTCTTGGGCTCCAGCTCTGTGGAATTGGTATCTCTGGGGGTGGGACTTAGGAAGCTCGCCAGGGGGCTCTTTTTCGCCTTAAAGTTGAGAAATACTGGTCTAGTTCAAAGTATGAAACAGTATTTCATTAAACAAGTTTTGTTTGTTTGCTTTTTTAATGTCAGCTTGACACCCGAAGCAGGACTTGAACCCACAACCCTGAGACCAGGGTTGGTCCTGACTGAGCCCGCCAGGTGCCCCTAGACCGTCTTCTTGCCTTTGTAGGTAATGGCTGAGCAGGTGTGGGGGCATGTGGCCAAGTGCAGGGCTTGCAGGGCTTGCAGGGCTTGCAGGGCTTAGGGAGGCCGCGCAAAGGCCTGAAGGAGCCGCCGGCCCCCTCCGAATGATCCCCTCCGAATTCCCACTTATCGGTCCAGACACCTGCTCTGTTTAGTCCCCGCCCCGCCCCGCCCCTGCTCCCGGAGAACCGACGGGCTCCGCCCAGACGCCTTGGGGCTGGGCCCCTGGGCCCCCCAAACCCTGGGAGCAGGGACCCACCGCAGCCCTGGGCGAGCGCGGGCACCCAGGGGAGCAGGTGCCCCGGAGGGAGGCGGCAGGGAGGGGGGAGGGCGGCCCGGGGGCGGGGGGGCCGGCGGGGGCAGAGGCCAGGGGCCGGGGCCAGGGGGTGGGGGGCGGGGGGCGCCGGGGGCAGAGGCCAGGGCGCAGGGGGTGGTTCTAGGGGGCAGGTGCGGGGGGTAAGGGCGCCCAGGGGCGGGGGTGCAGGGGGCTGGGGGGTGAGCAGGGGGCAGATGCTGGGGGACTGGGGCGCAGGGGGTGGTTCCAGGGGGCGGGGGAGGGGCGCCCAGGCGCGGGAGTGCAGGAGGCTGCGGGGTGAGCAGGGGCAGATGCGGGGGGGTGGGGACCGGGGCGCAGGGGGTGGTTCCAGGGGCAGGTGCGGGGGAGGGGAGGGGGCGCCCAGGGGCCGGGGTGCAGGGGGCAGGGGCAGGGTCCTGGGGCAGAGGGCCGGGGCGCAGGGGCTGGTGCCGAGAGGGGTGGCCGGGGGCAGGGGCGCAGAGGCAGGGGCTGGAGCCAGGTGGCAGGTACCAGGGGTGGGGGGGGTAGGGGGCGTGGGGGGGGGGAGAAGGGCCGGGGAGCAGTGGGTGGAGCCAGGGGGCAGGTGCGGGGGAGGGAGGGGTCCCGGGGCGCAGGGGCAGGGGCACAGAGGCAGGGGGTGGAGCCAGGGGGCAGATGCCGGGGTGGGGGGCGGGGGGGGGCAGGCGCCGAGGCCGGGGCGCAGGGGGCCCACGGGGAGGAGAGGAGGCAGGGCTGAGGGGGCGGGTCCCGTCCTGCAGGGTCTCAAGACCCGGCAAAGAGAGGGCAGAAACTGAAAAGGACAAAGAACATTAAAAAAAAAAACCGCCCACGGAAATATTTAAAAAGATTGTTGGACTTTAAAATAACAATAAACAATATAACAATGTGATATGAACAATAAATATAATAGTAAAATAACAAGGTGACCTTATTCTGACACTGCTGAATTATACTAAACACAAGCAATCAGATCCTGGCCAGCCCCTTAGTTTCAAATTTGGTTTTCATTTTGAACACAATATACCCAAAGGTGTTAAAGAGGAGTTAAACTTGAGACTGTGTTTTTCGTGATCTCCTCTATGAGGATTGAAAATTGGGGCTTATAGGGGCTCCTGGGTGGCTCAATCGGTTGGGTGTCTCCCTTCTGCTTGGGTAATGGTGCCCGGGTCCCAGGGCCCTGGGGTCCACCGATGTGGGGGGGCCTCCTGCATCTGGGTCCCTGCTGGGTGGGTCTGCTTCCCCCCTCTGCCTCAGCCCCTCCTCTCTGCTTGTGCTCTCTCTCTCTCTCAAATAAATAAATACAATCTTTTTTTTTTTTTTTAAAAAAAGAAAGATAAAAGGGAAATTGGGGTTTATAAAAGTTGTCATGTAGGTAGGAAGTGAAGAATTTCATTTTGAAGCCCTTTCACTGTACTATCACACTACACATGGAACACCCAAGCCCAAACTGAACATTTCCTCAATGCTCAATTTTTCAACTCTTTTAAGCCCTGAAATTTCCTAATGCAGAGAAAGCACAGACTCAAGAAAACTGCTCTTGTTTGCAACCCAGAGACCATCACCTTCACCCTTCAGGAGAGAGGAGGCCTGTGTTGGCCATCAGGGCACTATTGTTAACGGGGTCAGGAAAACCACCAAATCCAGGAGTGTGCCCCGGCCTCCAGCTCAGAAGTAGAAAAGGTGTAAGTGTGTTCGCATTAGTTGTGCCTTCATCATCTTCCTATGTAAATATAAGATGGTACAGAAGTTAAGGATTTAAATATAAATGTAAATTTAAATTTACATTTAAATTTAAATATAAATGTAAATATAAGATGGTACAGAAGTTAAGGATTTTGGGGAAGAATATATTTCATATAAAGGCAGTGAGTTCCTTTGTGGGTTCTGAATTGTGCGTGACCCAGCAATTTATGAAGAACTGTAAGGTTATTTACCACTGTGATGTTAATAAAATCTAGTCTGAGCAAATATTTTCCTCCTCTCATGCAGCACAGTAGACAAATAAGGTGACTGAGCATATTTTCTTTCTGGTAAAACTTTGCTGAAAGTTACCATTTTATCATTCTTTGAACTTAAAATGAATAGAATCATTAAAAATGAATGAGGGAGTTAACGTTTGCACAGGCAAAAGGTCTTTGTTGCTCGATACACAGCCGCACAGGTCATAAGGATAATAATGATGCATTTGTTCACAGTTTCATCCTCCGCACTCAGTACACTGGCTGGCAGAGAGCGTGTGTGCAACAAACACTTGTGGGATGAATGAGTGTGCGGAATCACGCTTAAAAGTATACGTTTCACGCTTGAAAATGAAATGCTTCCCATACATCCGAGACTCTTTACCGAGACATGTACTACTGTGTCTTGCAATCTTCAAATTACTAAAAATTATTTCCCCTCAGTAAACACCCAAGAAAGTCAAATCTAGAAAATATCACAAGACTACACACAAAATTGGAAACTGTTCAGCAGGGTGCAATACCCAGGTACTCTTATTAACCAAAAAACCTATACATCTGGGGAAGCTAATCCATTAAATCAACTTGTTAGAGCAGTTAATGATAATTCAGTTGAGATGTCTGGGGGCTTTGAGTGGGAAATTAAGCCATGTTACCCTAAGAAACCAACCAAATACCTTCTAGTCCGTGTGCAATGTTATAGGGAAATCCCAGTAGCTGGAACCCACAGTTTCACAGAGTCCCATTAAAGATTTATCCTCCAGGAGCTTGTAACATACCTCTCGTGACCTAATTCTCTCTAATCTAGGTCTCAGCCCTCTTTTGCTCGTACATCTTTCCTCACCAATCCCTTTCTGAAGGACTCAATCCTTACTATCTTAAATGAGATGCAAATAAAAGTACAAATTTAAAACCTAAAAGGCCTACCTATATAGTCTCTCTTCTTTGAACACTCGGGAAACTGATGCCCAGAGAGGTGAGCTGAGAAACTGCCAATCATCCAGCTACTGAAATGTTTGAACTAGACCCCCCAGGTCAGCGGACCTGCCTATTGATTTTTTTTCCCTACATCTCTGTTGAAAAAAGAAGTTCCATTGATCTCAGAAAGCTTCTGAGACACTAAAATTGCTTAACTCTAGGCTTATTTTTTTGCTATCATTCTACCCTCCACTTTACTGTTCCACCTGCCCCCCAGAGCAAGAGCTGGAGCATCCAGGTTTCAACAGCATCTCCCTAAATCCTCACCATCTGCAATCTCTTTAGCAGTGTCCGGCGACCTGATCCCCTCTTTGACATCTCTGGCTTCCCTACTTAGTATTAGAACGGTAGAGCTGAAAGGAAAACTGCTAAGCGCCTTCTCCCGAGCTACGTTCTAGAAAACAGCACCTCGAGGAGAGAATTTTGCCCAGAGAGCAAAGAATGAAGGATCCTGTGATGCTGTGATTAAATAGCCTTGGGGGACACTACATGTCAGTTCTTCTCTCAGAGATTTACAACGCACGATGGCTTTTTAAGACAAGCCCCTGAAGTAGATGAGAAATTTATTGAACCCTGCTTACTCTTTAACCTCCGGACAACTATTCACCTCCCTCAAAAGTGGTTTGGGGCAGCCTTACCTAGTCCAGCCCTGTTGTTTTACAAATCAAAACTGAATTTGGATGGTTTACCAGGATCTCCCTCTATTTGGGGACCAGAACCAGGGCTCCAATCCAGCTGAGTCCCAGGCAGGGCCTACTCTCTAAGAATTATTCTAAGTATTATTTCTCCTCTGCTGGATCCAATTCTTTCCGGTCTTCAGGATGTCTAGCGGCCAACCCTCTGCTGGGGATAGACTACAAATGTTCACATGGTCTTTCTATGGGGGAAGGTGAGAAGGGTGGACGTTTGATCTTATTTCAGCTTGATCCCACATCTAATTAGAACATAGGACCGTGCTGGGTTTCCTCAAGTTAGCCAACTTCTATGCAACATTGAACACTGTAGAACGTAAGTCTTAAACTCATGTCTTCAGGGGCCAGAGTGGCTAATGCAAGTGGGTAAAATAGGCTGTAATACTTCAGGGAATGGGAGGCTTGTGGCAAACTGGAAAAACAAGGCTTGGAGTAAGGAAGAAGCTTCCCCTGGGTGATTGTGTGATACAGAAATTCTGGCCTACTGTTGCCAGATGATCCAATTTTTGAAGAGAAGCAGGCAGCTCAGATTATTGTGTGACATATTCTGAATATTAGATGTTGGTAATGAATTTAAAAATGCTTAATAGGGTCGCCTGGGTGGCTCAGTGGTTGGGCACCTGCCTTCGGTTCAGGTCGTGATCCCAGGATCCGGGATCGAGTCCCACATCAGGCTCCCTGCATGGAGCCTGCGTCTCTCTTTGCCTGTGTCTCTGCCTCTCTCTCTCTCTCTCAGTCTGTGTCTCTCATGAATAAATAAATAAATCTTTAAAAAAAATGTTTAATATACAGGGGTGTCTGGCTGGCTCAGCTGGAAGAGCATGCAACTCTTCAACTTGGGGTCGTGGGTTTGAGCCCAACATTGGGTGTAGAGATGACTTAAATAAATACACTTAAAAATAATAATGTTTAATATACAATGTGGGCCAAAAATAACATATCTGCGGGTTAGTCTGTGGTTCTCAAGTTGGTGGTCTGAAAGTCAGGATGCATTTTTTTCATACAATCAATATGCCTAATTGACAGTGCTCTAACCCCAAATCTGGATAATAATAAATGAAACCAAGATATAAAATTAGAAATATTTGATTGTGGGTCTTGTTTATTCTGCATCTTAGATTACGATGATGGATAGAAGCAGTTTAGAAAGCAATGACAAGGAACGTGGGAATTATGGAAAACCTGAGGGGGACTTATGGGTTCTCTCAAGGACTGCAGAAGTTCATGAACTTATTTCTTTTTTAAGATGTCTATTCCTTTCAAAGCAAAAAAAATAAAATAATTTTTTCCCTTCAAAACACACAGATTTCCTTATCCTTAATTTGAATGTAGTCTTCTTGTCTGAGGTAATTATGGTCATTCTTGGGGGATTACAAAAGAAATGGGGGCGGCACCTAGGTGGCTCAGTAGTTAAGTGTCTGCCTTCAGCTCAGATTGTGGTCCCAGGAACCCAGAGTCGAGTCCTGCATTGGGCTCCCTGCATGGAGCCTGCTTCTCCCTCTGCCTGTGTCTCTGCCTCTCTCTCTCTGTATGTGTCTCTCATGAATAAATGGATAAAATCTTTAAAAAAAAATAAAAAAGAAATGGGGGATGAAGATTAATTTTTTTCTGATTTAATAAACTGGGTTGGAGTTGGAAGACAAAAGGGAAATAAGTTTTTTTAAAGATGTACTTATTTGAGAGAGAGAGAGCATGTGTGCATGCATGTCTGCATGCACACATAAGTGGGGGGGACGGGGAGAGGCAGAGGAAGAGAATCTCAAGCAGACTCCCCATTGCGCTCAGAGCCCAACTGGGGGCTTGATCCCCCAACCCATGAATGCGGTCATGACCTGGGCCGAAACCAGGACTTGGATGCTTAACCAACTGAGCCACCCAAGTGTCCCACCACTCCTTTTTCCCCCAAAAGAACATGTTAAAGAGAATATAATACAATGTGATGTAGTATAAGTATGAAAGAAAGTCTAAGCGGCCTAAATACTGCCTCCTTCACCAGCACTCCCCAAGGATGCCAGGGAGTGGGCTATTTATAACTGTTAGAATGACAGGTGCTCAGTACTATGCTAAGGGTCACTGGTCCTCCTTCTTGAGGTTGACAGATGTGTTAAACACCTGAAGGTACTCTGGACACACAGGGCCCTACAATACAAGCAGGGGTGGGAGCTGACAATCCTTTCACATAAACTGAAAACCAAAGCAACTCCCCGAGCATGAAAAAGACTCGACCCTTGCAGAGAAGGAGGGAGTTCACATGTATATGATCCAACATGTCAACCAGGGACTAACATATTGTTTTGAAACTGCTTTCAGAGACTTTGGTTCACTCCTTTGTATACTTTTTTTTTAAGATTTTATTTATTCATGTGACAGAGAGGGGAGGGGGGAGAGGCAGAGACACAGGCAGAGAGGCAGAGGGAGAATCAGGCTCCATGCAGGGAGCCCCACGTGGGACTCGAGCCTGGGTCTCCAGGATCAGGCCCTGGGCTGAAGGCGGCGCTAAACCACTGAGCCACCCGGGCTGCCCCTTTTGTATACTCTTAATGAAGACAAATCTTCTTTCCCAGAGGTTGAACCTAATTTCTGGAAAAGTCAGAGTCCCCCTAAATAACAAGGTGTGTAATCAAGCTGAGGATTGCCCTTTGTTCATAAACAAGGTGAGACTATAACTCAATGAGACTGATGCTCACGCATACCTCAGGGAATGGCCGGGAATCACATTCCTGTCGAAATGTTCCAGACATGTTCCGAGTACTAGCTAGTGATGGTGTCACCAGTACATTAAACTTAGAGGAGGACACTTGGAGGAACAGGCACTCTGTGAACAAGCCCCTATTTTCCTTTGCAGGGTAGTGTAGAAAACATCAACGATTTCCAAAGAAATTACAGTTAAATAAGGCATCCATATAAGCTGTTAAGTTTTTAAAAGTCAATTGCAGGGGCTCCTGGGTGGCTCAGTGGTTGAGCATCTGCCTCTGGCTCAGGTCATGACCCTGAGCCTGGGATCGAGTCCCATATCGACCTCCCCTCAGGAAGCCTGCTTCTCCCTCCGCCTGTGTCTCTGCCTCCCTGTGTGTCTCTCATGAATAAATAAATAAAATCTTAAAAAAAAAAAGTTAATTGCCATTGACCCTTGAACAATGCGGGAGTTAGAAGCACCAAACCATCAGCATGGTCAGAAATCTGCCTGTAACTTCTGACTCCTCCCAATCTTAACTATGAATAGCCTACTGGTGACCAGAAGACCTACCAATAATGGTTGATTAACACCTATTTCCTATGTTGTATGTCTTATAGACTGTATTCTTATAATAAAGTGAGCTAGAAGAAAGAAAATGTGATTAAGAAAACCATAAGGAAGAAAAAAAATACATTTAGAGTACTGTAGTGAAAAATAAATCCATGTGCAAGTAGACCTGCACAGTTCCAACCTGTGTTGTCCAATGGTCCGCTCACTGCACGGTAGTTCATGTTGGGAAGGGTATAAAACAACTGGCATTCTCTCACACTGCTATGATCCGTTTATAGGAAAATAACTTGGCAATCAGAAACAAGAACTGTAAAAAATATTTATACCCTTTGATATACTAGTTCTAATTTGGGGCGATCACTTAAGGAAAAACTCTAAAAACAAAAGGATTATATACTCAGCTATGGTCACTGCAGCATTATTTCTTTCCTTTTGTTTTTTAAAGATTTTATTCATGAGAGACACACAGAGAGAGGCAGAGACACAGGCAGAGGGAGAAGCAGGCTCCATGCAGGGAGCCCAACGTGGGACGCGATCCCAGGACTCCAGGGTCACGCCCTGGGCCAAAGGCAGGTGCTCAACCACTGAGCCCCCAGGCTGCCCACAGCAACATTATTTCTAATCACAAGTAACTAGTCTAAGTATCTGATAAAGGGAAATAGCTTAAAAATGGCACATGCTCTTGGATACATCCATTCCAGAGGGAAGGGAATACCATACAGGAATAATCTGGCAAATCCTTCTGGTAAATCATCAGTAAAAGAAGTTGTGCGTAGAACCGTGTGTATAGTGTGACAGCGTCTAACAAAAGCCATTAATGCGCAACCAGAGACAGGAAGGAAACAGAACAAAGAGCAAACGGTGGCTGCGTGTAGGTGAGGCTGTAGTTGAGTTGTTCTATTTTCTACGTTTTCTACAGCATGATCATACACTTCTTCTGGCATAAAAAATAATAATTCAATCCTCTAATGTGCTCAAGGAATTAGGTTTCTATGGGAAAACATTTTAAAGCAGCTGTGACAGCCAGAGATTATACAACTTAGAACATACTCCAGCCTCTGGTAACCACCTACTATACAAACACACCTCTTACCTACTCCTAGTCCTACACACTACTTCCCTGTACACACCTGCGCCTGCACAACCTGTCTTGCCCGCGCGGTATATACCTTCCCCAAGGGTACAGAAGGCTGAACGTCTGTTATTGGGATTTCTCCTTTTCACAACCAAACTCACGTTCATCCTTTAGGGTCCATCGCAAATGCCCTCCCCTCTGGAACACCCTGGCCCGCTCACTCCGCAGTCACTCCTGCCTCCGCCCTCTCTAGTCCTTGGATAAAGCTTCTGCTTCTGATACTTGTGGAAATGGAGAGTAATCATGTAACATCCACCTCCTTCACTTTTATTCCCCTGGGGCTGGCATAGGCCTGGTATGGCCTGGTACAGTAACCAGCGCTCACCGTAGTTGGGGATGGATTAACACAGTGTAGACGAGGTTTCCTTTCATCCTCACTTCTAAGTCCGTTGCTTTCTCAAAAAAAAAAAAAAAAAAAAAAAAGCAGCTTACCCCTGATTCATTTTTCTACTTGGTCTCTTCATGAACAGGAATGGGAATCCAGGGCAAAAGCCAGCACATCTTGCTGGGTGCTGTGTGTGATGAGTCACTGAACTCTACTCCTGAAACCAGTAGCGCCCTGCACGTCCACTAACTCGAACTGAAATAAAAACTTGAAAGAAAAACAAAACAAAAAAGACAAAAGCCAGCACTTATCACTGCTGGTCCTGTTAATGACACCTAATTCGAGAAGTGGGACGGACAAGGCACCAAACTTCCAGTCAGGACATTTCCACCACTGTCTTTACAGTAAAAGCTGTCCAGGGACTTGGGGTCAGTCACCATTCATTCACTCAGCAAATATGTGAGTATTCACTCCACGCCAGGTACTTTTTAGGAGTCAGGTACAGGGTGGTGAAGCCCACAGACACACTCCCTCCCCCCACAGGGCCGCCAGCCTGGCAAGGAAGACACAGTGACTTGGGAGCCCAATGACTTAGGAGCAATGAAACAGACGATTCCTCATAGTGCATGTCCTCTGGAGGGAAAGAACAGGTGGAGGGTGAGCCGACGTGGTCAACACTAGAGGTCTCCAACCATAGACCAACCCTCTGAGCAGCACCAGGAAGCTTCTGTCTCAAGGCACCGCAGCTCTCAAGAACTGCACAGTTTGTTTCAAACTTTATTTTTATTTATTTATTTTTTTTTTTTGTGTGTGTGTGTGTGTGTGTTTTTTTTGTTTCAAACTTTAAACAAAGAATGACTTTTCCGAAGCAGTGCTCTGGGGACACAATGGGAAAGACTTAAGTTTTTTGTTTAAGACAAAAAAAAAAGCCCTACTAAATCCAAATAACAGTGGCAAAATACATTGTTTTCTCTCAAATTATATTATATATTTGGCCACCAAAATTTAAGTGCTATCCTACAGGTTTGTAACAGAACCTAAATTTTTTTTTTTACTATTTTTTATTTTTTTTTAAAGATTTTATTTATTTATTCATGAGGGATACAGAGAGAGAGAGAGAGAGAGAGAGAGAGAGAGAGAGAGAGAGAGAGGCAGAGACACAGGCAGAGGGAGAAGCAGGCTCCATGCAGGGAGCCCGATGTGGGATTCGATCCCGGGTCTCCAGGATCACGCCCTGGGCCAAAGGCAGGCGCTAAACCGCTGAGCCCCGCCAGGGATCCCACAGAATATTTTTAATAAGCAGTTTATTTATTATTTTAATAAGCAGTTTAAAGCTTTATCTCACCAAGTAGTACTTTTTCTTGATAAACCATACTCTTGCATGTTTTCATATTTTTATTATTATCTTACCTAGAGTTAGTATAATTAAAACAGTGAAATGTATCTTAACACAAGCCTGGGACTAGTTCTACCCACGGTTCAGTTACATAAAGACCTTCTTATACCTTTCAGAGTCTCAGTAGAAGTAGTTCCCGGTGGGTGTCATGCTGCCCCACCTCAAATGGAACTCAGAAGCTCCCCACCTGCTGTTTTCCTGCAATGCCCTTACTTCTCCCAACTGTCTGATGCATTTATTTATATCCTTTCAGACTCAAAAAATGGATGGTGGGGGGAATGGCATAAAGACATTTACATGCTTACAATACCCGAACGGAAGCCCAACTTTTAAAGCAGTTAAAGTTCTATGATTTACCCAAATATAGGCTTTTATGATTTGCCCAAAAATGGGCTTTTTGGAGTCAAGAAATCACATTTTTAGAGTAATTGAAAATCACTGCCAAGCAGATTCCTTCCGTAGACATAACCAACAACAATGTTCTCATTTTTATCCAAACTATCTTCATTTAAGTTGCAGAAATATGCCAATTTGAATTTGCTATGTGAGGAAATAAGACCAACAAGTTATTGGTTTTGGTCCCTAAGAGCTTCTGTGGCTGCTACCGAAGGCTCGAATCTAGCACATGGTGTATCCTAAAAACTACGGGCCCACTGTTCTTGACAAAAGCATAGTATGTGCATTTAAATGGCATACGAGTAACTACAAAATTAATAGGCATCAATCTACAAGGAAGAAAGTTTAATATTTATCTGATATGCACCTCATTTTGAAGCACACAGGAAAAAAGCTACTTGACTTTAAGAGTCTACCTTTTAAGATAGGTTTCCACATAGATGAACAACCAGTATAAATTTAAAATTAGTTTTTTTGGGGGGGGGGAAATTAGCTAGTTTGCTTTTTATTTCCACCTTTATAATTTTTTAAGGTTTTGTTTTTTTTTTTTTAATTTTTAAGCAAGCTCCACACCCAGCATGGAGCTCGAACTCATGACCCCCACACCCAGCAGGGAGCTTGAACTCTTGACCCCAAGATCAAGAGTCATCTGCTCAACTGACTGAAGTAGCCTAATTTTTAGGCACCTAAATTTTTTAAACAAATATTTTTTAATCTACTAGTTATAAGTATATAATTTTATATATTTTATATATATAGCTTATTAGTACCTCAGCACTGTCTATCAATAACCCCTATCTCAGGCTTTAATCATAAGCTACAAAGTTTATTTTGGCTCTTTCCTGTCAGAAATGATAGAAATGATAGTTTAATATGATGAACAATACCAGTCATAACGTTTGTTTTGGCAGACATCCTTGGAATCATTCCAACAGGTTACAGGTTGAGACGCTGAAACGAAAAATCCACAGTTGCTTGGGAGTATGTTTTGTGGCTGATACATTGAGGATGTAGAGCTGATGGGCCCCATTCCATCCTCACATCCCTCCATCTCTCAGGAGAATCCAACACAGTTGACCACCCTCTCCTGGTACTTCTCTCTTTGCTGGTTTCTTTGACACTCTATTTCCCCAGTTTTCCTCGCTGTTCCCTGACTGCTCTGTCCCCTTTGTTGGCACCACCTCTTCCCAGACCTAAGACTGACTCTCTTCTTGTTCAACATTGTTTCCTTAGGGGATTTCATGTCTTTACAGGATCTCAATTATTGTCAGCCTGCCAACAGATTTTTCCATATTCACTCTATTTTCTTGCCATGTATTTTTGGCATGGGACTGTAGTTCCAGGAAGGCCAAGTGCTATTTGTTTTGAGAATTCCTATAACCCCAGTGCCCAGTGTGTGGCTGTTAGTGAATGATAGAGGCCATCATGACTTTCTTCTCTCCTGGGGGCCAACTGAAGACATCTGCCTTTTATAACTTTAGAAGTCAAAGTCATCTTTTCCACAGTTCCCAGCTAGATCTCTAGGTTCAAAAGATGGCAATCATTTGAGCAAATCCAAAGCCCTTGTTGAGAAAAAGATCAACCCTGCTTGCAACTACTTCACAATGTGGCAAGATGGCCCACCACTGAGACAGAATTCAAATAAAGGATTTTAATTTATATAACAAAATGTCATGTCCCCAATGGTACCTTAGGCACCGAAAGTCTTAAGGAACTCTTTTTAGGTGATAATGATATTCTAAAAGGAATTGATACCTTGGCAAACTCCAATGGAGATCTTTGATATAAGACAGCGAAAGCCTAGAGACATTCAATTTCTTTGACTTTTAGAGCATTAACTCCAAAGGTAGAGACCCTGAATGAGACTTTTGGCTCTGGGTGTGTGCCGTGGGCAATATACGCAACCCCTCTGTTCCTTCATTCACAACACAGGAATAATAATAGTACTGACAGGACTGTTATAAAGACTGAGTATATACATAAAATGGTTAGAACAGTATGAGTTAGCTATGGTGATGATGATTCATAGATCTATTCAGTTAGAACATAGGCAAACTAAGCCTACAGACTTCAAAACTTTAAACACAGGAGGAAGTGTTTAGCTCTTGCTTTATGGCAAGCACTGTGCTAAGCATGTTATACATGCAATCACATATAGTCCAGATAACAAGCCTCAAAGGAAGCACTGTCATTATCTCACTTTTCTAGAAGACAGAACTAAGGTTAGAGTTCAAGTGACTTGCCCAACTAGTTTCACAATGAGTTAGTGCCAAAGCTGGGAGTTAAACCAAGCAGCCAAAAAATAAATAAAATAAAATAAAATAATAAAATAAAATAAAATAAAATAAAATAAAATAAAATAAATAAAATAAAATAAATAAAATAAAATAAAATAAAATAAAATAAAGTAAAATAAATAATAAAATAAATAAAATAAAATAAAATAAAATAAAATAAAATATTACAAATGAATAAATAATAAATAAATAAATAAATAAATAAATAAATAAATAAATAAAAATAAACCAAGCAGCCACAGCCAACAGAAGTCCAAGTGAAGATCTATCCATAAGAAGATACCTCTATAAGGGGCATATCAATACACACCAGGATCTGCATCGTAAGTGCAGAAATCCAGTCTGCTAGTAAGAGCAACAGCAGACTGACAAGAGTAACAGTGAAAATAGAAGAGTATCAAAACAGCCATATTACTATTGGAGTATACTGTCGACAGCTGTCAAAAATCAGACCTGGACTATACATATCTCTTGTGCCAGGTACTGCCCCAAGTCCTTAACATATTACCTAATGCGTGATAATGACGACGAACAACCAGTAAAGCTTTATGCAGATCGCCTCATGCAGTGTTCATACCATATGGGTTAAGTCTCACAACCATGTCCATGATCAAGAAAGAAACTCAGAGGTTAAATACATTCTTCAAGGCCACATGGCTAGAACGGCTCAGAGTCTGGATCTGAACAGAGATCTCCCCGACCCCAAAATCCATGCTCTTAAGCACTACGAAAATGATCCCCCAAATTTGATTAAAAAAAAAAAAAACGCCAACAGTATTGTGAAGGGCTTTTTGTATATGTGCAAAATAAAGATCTGTAAATTCGGGACTCGCTGGATAGTCTAAGATTCAAAATACACGTTAGTATGGTGGGAGTTCTGAACTGTTTCACAATGAAAAAGAGAAATCCAGGCAGCCCCGGTGGCTCAGCGGCTTAGCACCGCCTTCAGTCCAGGGCCTGATCCTGGAGACCCAGGATCGAGTCCCACGTCAGGCTACATGAATGGAGCCTGCTTCTCCCCCTGCCTGTGTCTCTGCCTCTCTCTCTCTCCTCTCTGTGTGTCTCTCATGAATAAATAAAATAAAATCTTTAAAAAAAAAAGAGAGCGAGAAATCCTGGTTAGCTCTCCGTGGAACTCATTCTTTCCCAGCCTCATCTAACCATAGAACCATCTTCGATGGGCATAAATATTAAAATCCAGGACTAAAATTTTGAAGGCATAATACATTAAATCCTCTAGGACTGAACTTTGTAAATACATGCTACCTCCCTGTGTGATGCTTTCTGGATGTGGATCATACAACTAATACAAAACATTTCAGAGTGCAGGGGACGGAACGGGAGGAGGGAAGACTGAACAATCATAATACGAAGCTGCGGAATATCATGGGAAGGGCTGTGGAGTCCAGCAGACCTGGTTCACAGCCAGCAGTCAGTAACCCCTGCTGGTGCTTGCGTTTATTATTCAGCAAATGGACCCATCATTACTCCCCTCTCTGCCAGTCATCTTGTTCTATTAAAAGCAGATCATTGGCTACAAGCAGAATTGAGCCGGTGTGCTAAGAAAGTCAAGGAAATAGGAATTACTGTCGCCACGGACTTGCTTCTCACTTCCAGGGAAGAGCTGTGCCACATGAAATGGAAGGGCCTGCCAGCAGGGACCGAGTGACCCTCACAAGTGAGGCATAAACTAGGAGGAGGGAGATAAACATCGTGCATTTTGGAAGAGCAGGCTTCAGAACAGCCAAAGAGAAAGTACTTTGGACCCCAGAAGCAGGGACGTTGTTATGGGGCAGCCAGCACAGAAGACGGCCGGTCAAATTAATTTTGCATGAAGCATTTGGCGATTATCTGTTCAAGAGGAAAAGGGAAAGACAGACATCGAGGGGATGTGGGAATTCACTGGGGATGGCCTAATGCGTGACTGGAAGCCAGCAGGTAAAGTCCTTATGAATTCAAAAACAAGCATCAGGGGATTCCTGTGGGGCTCAGCAGTTTGGTGCCTGCCTTCGGCCCAGGGCCTGATCCTGGAGACTCGGGATCGAGTCCCACGTGGGGCTTCCTGCATGGAGCCTGCTTCTCCCTCTGCCTGTGTCTCTGCCTTTCTCTCTCTGTCTCTCATGAGTAAATAAATCCTTAAAAAAAAAAAAAAAAGCATCAATCTGCAACAAGTATGAGGAAGTTAGAAACCCAAGAACAGTGAGGCTTGCAAAAAACAGTTGCAAAGGGCAACAACAACAACAAAAGAACTCATTTGAGGGTAAGTTCAGAGTCACAGGCGCATGGAAGCACTAAGTCTGCTCTTTGGGGCAAAAGTAAGCAGAACCATGAGTTCCTGTATTTCTTGATGATGAAGGATCTACAAACCAGAACCAACCCCTAAAACAGGTAAGAGGGAAATTATGTCCACGATGGTTGAGAAAGCCTAGCATGTGGCGGGGAGCTTGTCCATAAAGAAACATCAAGCTAAGGAAGGAGACGTGCAGGGGCCACACACACGCGGATTCCAGCAGAGCATAAAGGACAGAGAGATTAAGGCTGACTGGGGAAAGGGGAAGTTTCCAAAAGAGATCATTTTTGAGAGGGTGTTGAAAGATGTGTGGGACGTTAGCCAAAGTCCGCGGGTGGGAGGGCAAAGGGGGCAGAGGTAACAGGAAGAAAGTTGTCAGATACACAAGTGTGCAGACTTAGTGGGGACACTGAGGCTGGATTCACTAGTGTGGGACTGGCCGGGCAGGTGCCAGGTGCCGAGTACAGAAATGGGGACAGGGGGACAAGGGGTGAGGGAAGGGGTGGGGGCGGCTCCCTGCAGGGCTTCCTGGTCAGATCTGAGCAGAATAAGGAGCCCAGGAATCATTCTACAGCTTTGACTTGATTTTGCCAGATAAAAGTGGACTGAGCCTCTCTGTCCAGATTTGAGAATAATTCTGGTTTAAAACAGTTGTCCTAATGAATGAATAAATTTAAAATATTAAAAAAAAACAGTTGTCCTGGTATGATTATTAAGAAGCGGCCTCTATCACTCTTAAATACGTGCTGGTTTGGACAGTGAGTTCTAGGACTACCTAGATACACGTCACTTGGGGACTATCAATCTATGTTTAATAGCAATAATAACAAACTTGTAATTAAATAGTTATAAACTGGGGATCCCTGGGTGGCTCAGCGGTTTGGCCCAGGGCACGATCCTGGAGTCCTGGGATCGAGTCCTGCGTCAGGCTCCCGGCATGGAGCCCGCTTCTCCCTCCTCCTGTGTCTCTGCCTCTCTCTCTCTCTCTCTCTTATAGATAGGTAAATAAATAAATAAATAAATAAATAAATAAATAAATAAATAAATCTTTAAAAAAAATAAATAGTTATAAACTGCAGGGAAGAGAGCTCCCCAACAGGTGTGCCCCAAATGGGTTACAGGTGGGCCGCAAGACATGGATGCTGAAGTGTTTCGTGGAGACAAAAACTCAAAAACATTTTTTTATAGCTCCTCAAAATTTATCAGCCTGCATATCCTCCTTGAGAACCACTTGTATCATCTTCTACATAAATGAATCCCGTGAGTTCTAGCACTCAAGCCCATGCAGACTGATTCCCTCCTTATTTCCTACACTCTCCCCTGGCACACGCTTAGAAATGTAATCAAGTCTACGGTATGAAAATGAAAAAAAGATTGGGAAAGACTACCCTAGATTAATTTAAATGTGGGAGCTCAAAAAAAAAAAGGTGCAGATTCAGGGACCTAGTGACAAAGTGAGCGTGAGCAGTCCCACGTGCACGGCTGGAGCCATGAAAGGTGGGTCACGAACACAGCCCCCGAGACAAAACGGGGAACTCCACCGGGGAGGACTCTGCTCTCAGGCCAGCCGGACTCAGCAAGGGAGAGCAGGAAAGTAGGAGGCCAGAACATTTGATTCTAGTCTCTGTTTTGCCAGGATGCACTAATTATGTGATCTTGAGGATGTCCTTGAGCTTTCTGAACCCCGGTTTCCTCACTTGATAAATGCACGTCATTTATGCCAGCCGGTGATCCATTATAAAAATAACATGAAGCGTGAGGCGCCTGGCTGGCTCAGCTGGTGGAACATGTGACTCTTGGGATCGTGAGCTCAAGCCCCACATTGGGCAAGAGAGTCTACTTAAAAAAAAAAAAAAGTAAAACACAAAGTTTTTTCTTTAAGATTTATTTATTTTATTTGAGAGAGAGAAAGAGAGGCAAGGGAGGGGCAGAGAGAGTCTTAAGCAGATTCCTCACTAAACACAGAGCTAGACGTGGGGCTTGATCCCATGACCCTGAGATTGTGACCTGAGCTGAAACCAAGAGTCAGATGCCTGGGTGGTGTCCCAAAACGGATTTTTTTTTTTTTTTTATGATGTATGCCTGGGTGGCTCTGCGGTCAAGCATCTGCCTTTGGCTCAGGGCGTGTCCCAGAATCCGGGATCAAGTCCTGCACTGGGCTCCTCTTTCTCCCTCTGCCTAAGTCTCTGCCTCTCTCTGTGTCTCTCATGGGTAAATAAAATCTTTTTTTAAAAAACTGAGATAAGTGAAACCCTTTGTAAAAGCTGGGGCACTGTGTGAATGTAAAATTTAATAAAAAGATGAGGTTCATCAGGGTCTCCTCCCTCTTAGGGCTGGCCTCCTCTTCCTGTGTCGACCCGGGTACCCCTGGGGTGTCCCTGATAGGCTTCCTCAAGCTTACTCTCACTCCATGCACATCCATTCCCATGACTTGCACCACCACTCATTCACCGACCCTCCAAAATCCATGTCTGCAGCCCAGCGCGCTCTCTCTCTCTCTCGGGCTCTGGTCTTGTACGTGCAAACTATTTACAAAAAGCTGTCCTGGACTAGTCCCATAGCCACGCAAAACAAGGTCCCAAACTCTACTATCTTCACTTTCAGATCTGCTTTCCCTCCATGAGGGTCACCATCCTGATGGTTCATGCCGGCACCCAGGCTCTGCCTCAGGAGCCACCTCTGCCTCCCTTCTCTCCTTCAGCCCATCAGCCAGTCTGTCAGCTTCACTGCAAGTTCGTGCTCTCACCTCTCTTCTGGATTACTTCCTCAGGGGACTCTCACCTTCATTTACTTTAAGCTCCAGTCTCTACACTATCACTGAGAAAGACTGTTCTAGAACACGGACTTGGCTATGCGATTTCCCTGTGAAAAGTCTCTCAGTGGCTCCTTTCTCGGCCCACAGAGCCCTTCACTACCCGGCCTGCGCTTCCTTCCAGCCTTACCTCTCTGAGGTCTACACCACTTCTAGTTCCCCAGCTATCATCCTGTCCCGTTGGCATGTCCCTTCTGGCTGGAATGCCCTTCCAACCTCCTTCCGGCCCCTCCCCACCTCCTCCCCCACCTCCTCCACTCGGCTCCTGCGGAAAGGCAGGCTAGTGCAATGGTTAAGCTCTTCAGCTCACAGTGAGGCAGGCAGGAGTTGAATCGTGATTCTACCTCTCATCAACTGTGTCATCTTGAGCAAGTGATTCTTCTTTGCATTTCAGTCTCCTCCTTTGTAAGATGAGGGGAATAAGAACATCCATCTCATAGAATTATAGGATGGACTCCATGAATTACATGCAAAAACCACAGCACAGTATCTGGCACAGTAAAGCCTCGCTATATGCTCTAGAGATGTTAGGGTTTTTTTTTTTTTATTATTGCAAACAATCAACCTTGATAACTCAGGTTAGATGCCAGCGAGAAAGGACAACAGTCCTCAATGCCCTCTGCCTGGGTCGACATTAGAGCAACCCATAAGGCCTCTGTCCATAACTCTTGTCGTTCAAGAACACCCTCTGGGTAACCACTAACAAATAGGCTTATTTCCCCTTCACCCCACTGTAAATGCCTCAAGATTAGGTGTGCGTCTTTCTCATTTTGTTTGCCAGTTCTCAGCACTGGTGTTCAGTTAATATTTTTTGAATGAGTGATGACTTCCAAAGGGTAGGATTTTAATTTTATTTTAAATTTATTTTAATAACCTGATAGGTTATTAAAATTTTGGGCACAAATTAGGTAGAGACTACAGCTAGGTTTGCCACTTGGAAATTCAATTACATTTCTTAATTCTTTTTAAACATAAAACGGGGTAGATAAGTAATGGTCCCACACGCCATTTCATCTGGCAGTGGAAATACATACTCACTATTTTAAAAGAAGTCATTGTGCATTAGCAGACCATTTGAGAACAATTACCGTGCTTCTGCGCCTCACAGAAATGTCTTCAGGTCAAGCCCAAGTCCTACGTTAGAAATAGAACTTCCCACTAAAATAAAGTGCTATAGCATTCTTGTGCTCAGGGCTATATTTGTAGTTCTAGGAAAAATAAAAAGGAAAACTATTAATCAGGCCTTGTCTAACACACCGGGTTAGAATCAATCAGAATCAATTGATTCAATCAGACCTTAATTTTTAAAAAATATTTATGGATTGATTTTAGAAAGAGAGAAAGGAGGGAGATGGACAGAGGCAGAAGGAGAGAGAGAGAATCTCCGGCAGCTCCACACAGAGCGCGGGGTCCCACGCAGGGCTCAATCCTATGACCCGGAGATCATGACCTGAGCCAAAATCCAGAGTTGGTCACTAAGCCGACTGAGCCACCCAGGGGCCCACCCCAAAAGTATTCATAAAGCTTGTCTGCTACCAGGTGTTGATAAAAATTCCATCAAGTCAGCTAAAAATGATCGAGATTGGCGAAATCTCTAATGTACATGAAGAAATATGTATCGTAGCAAGCCTACAAGGCGGTGGCCAAAACTTATTATTTACCCATGTTTTGGGGTCGAATTTACCTGACGGTAGCAAATGTTCCAGTTCACGAATGGTTACGTAAAAGGTTAGCAAATTGGAGTTCTGCAAGGCATCCAGCTCGGCGGGACCGAACCCTCACCCGCACAGCCCAAAAGCGCATCGTGCACTTTGATATTTGGGGACACGTTACAAGGTGAAAAACCTGTTCAATTAGTTCAACAGCACTGTTATCCCTAAGAACGAGGGGAAACGCTCTGCAAAAACATCGATTTCAACAACCTGTTTTACAGTTATGTCATTAAAAAGATACGCAGGAGAGGGGCGCCCGGGTGGCTCAGCTGGTTAAGCAGCCCCCTCCTGATTTCAGCTCAGGTCATGACCTCGGCATCATGGGATCAAGCCTTGCATGGGGCTCCGAGCTCCTTCTGGAGTCTGCTTGTCCCTCTGCTCCTCCCCAACTTGCACCCACTCTCTCTCTCTCTCAAATAAACAAATAAATAAATAAAATCTTCAAAAAAAAAAATACATTGTAGAGGAACTAGTAAATTGAGAAATGATCAAAGTAAGCTCAGCCCAGCCTAGCCCTTGCTCTGAACTCCCTCTAGATACCTGCTGCCTTCAGCCACCATCTTTACCTTCCTCTAAACCGTGCATAACCTCTCCCTCCTCTGAGCTTCTGGAATTGTGCCTCTTCAGTAATGCTCACCTGCAACGACCTGTTTAATAGCTGTATATTAATGTGTCTTCTGCATTCCATCAAGCTATAGGTTCCTTTAGGTCAGTTTGGCATCTTCCCAAACCTCCCCCCCATGAAGCATGCCACAGTGATAGCTGTATCAGGGGATCCAGGATGCCTTTGTTTTTTTGGTTTGTTTGTTTTGTTTTTAAGAAATTTGCTTTTCTTATAGAACAATTACTAAAATAGGAATCACATTGCGGGGGGGGGGGCGGTTGTGTATATCAATTCCTCTTAAAGTAGGAAACCTACAAAAAATTTTTAAATAATTTCTTATCACTACATATTCATTGTAGAAAAGCTAGAAAATATAGAAATGAAAATTGAAGATATAACCCTATGGCCCAGAAAAAAAAAAGCACTACTATATTAAGTTACACCCTTCTGCTTTTTCTCTGAGTTTAGATAGATGTAGACATATGTTTATGTGTGTTTTGGTATACAAGTATTATAAATGGGATAATGGTATATATATGCTCTTTTGTTGCATTTTCCCACTTAACATACAGTACAAGTCTTTTGTAGGTCATTTAACATTATTTTACAACCTAAATGTTTTGACTGTATAGTATTTTAAAAAGCATGTTCCGTGATTTATGTAATCTTTTATTTTTCTTGCTTTCATTTTTTAAAAATAATGCTGCAAAAGAGAAAGAAAAGAAAGAAAACAAGGTGGCTAACTGTTCCCCCATATTTCTTATGAAACAGCAGTGCTGGGGCGCCTGGTGGGCTTAGTCTGTTGAGCAACCAACTCTCAATTTCACCTCAAGTCATGGTCTCGAGGGTCCTGGGGTCAAGCCCCATGCCTGGCTCTGCACTCAGGGTGGAGTCTGCTTGAAATTCTCTCTCTTCCTCTCTCTCTCAAAATAAATAAAATCTTAAAAAAAAAAAAAAAAAAACAGCAGTGCTTTTGGACTAGTTGAGCAAGGTTTCTGACCCTGTAAAATATTTCCATCTTTACAGCTATAGCTTTGCCTGTATCACTGGTGACTTTAATTCATAATGAAGAACTGTTGGGTCAAAGAATAAACATATTTCTACTGCTTCCAACGCATACTGCCAAACTCAGCAGTGTACACTTCTCAGTATCTTCACCTGTCCTGGTTTTACCATTTTGAAAAACCTTTCCTTGCACAGCATTTAAAAATCAATCTCTAGAACCTCCCAAACTCCCTGCGTTTGTCCCTCCAGTCTCTTGCTGACCAGTCTTCTCCACTGCCTCTCCCAAGCCTTTTGTTTGCGCTTTTCCACAGCTCACGTCTTACGAAGGCTTTGCTCTAACACTGCAATTTGCCTACCTAGTACTTTATGCCCTTCGACTCTTACAGTCAAACTGCCAACCAACTAATCTGATAAACTAATCCATGCTGATGTGAAATGGCTCATTCCCAGCGACATGTGTCCAATATAACCAGCGCAATTTAAGGGCTATACATCATCTCATCTGCAATGCATTTTATTTACCTTAAAGAGCAGTGGTTCTCAAGGTTTCCTGCACACAGAAATCACCTGGGGAGCTTTTGAAACTACTGGATGCCTGGGACTCACCTCCCAGAGATTCTGCATAAATCTGGTATAGGATAGAACTTGAGCATCAGGATTTTCAAAGTTCCCTAGGTGATTTTAATGCAGCATCTGGGTTTGAGACGGACGTTAGAGAAAGATCTCAGGTAGCTTCCTTTTTAGGTAATACTGGAGGATGCCAAGGGGGGAAAAAGTACAATGAACAAAATCTCAATAATCTGAATCATCTGCATAAGATACAGGAGATAAGAGTGGGTAAGAAGAGGTGCAGCATTTGCCAATGACATGGAATAAAAGTAGCATTCATAGTTCTTGATGCTGGGCACGTGCCAGCTGTGCTAAGAAGTAGGCCACGCTTCCCGCTGAAGTGGCTTCATTGGCTTTTGTAATTGAGCGAATTGCTTGGGTAACAAACTTGATGCCATGCAATGTAGCGGTGGCGCTCCAGGTTTCAAGGAGATAAGTCGCTTCTAGTTTACATTTGTTTTACTGTTTCAAGAAAGTTGGGCAATCTCCCAGATTTTCTCCACAATCCATAGCAGAGCTTTGAAACAACTCTGAGAGGAATAACTACAAGTTCCAGGCATTTAAATACATTACTGGGGGCGCGCCTGGGTGGCTCAGTGATTTGAGCGTCCATCCACCTTTGGCTCAGGTCGTGATCCCGGGGTCCTGGGATCGAGTCCTGCATCAGGCTCTCCTTGGGGTGCCTGCTTCTCCCTCTGCCTGTGTCTCTGCCTCTCTCTCTCTGTGTGTCTCTCATGAATAAATAAATAAAATCTTTTAAAAAATACATACTGAAGCTCATAGCAACCTTGTAAGGTAGATGTCAACCCTATTTTACAGGAAAAAAACAGAGGAGCAGAGAAGGTTAGTAAACTGCCTGGCCTCGACACCAGAGGGTGGCCTGGTTGGGATCAGACCCAGGGAGGCAGCACTTCAGCAGGCAGCCTCATACATATTTACAGTGTGTCAAGTCACATTGCCTTTTCCCCCAGGCAATTTGAAGTGACAGTGACGTTACTAAATTGCTTTACTGGGTAGAATGTGCTTCCATGTGGTCTGAATGATCTTTCTGATATTTCACAGCTTAGAAGAAAAGAGATGAGAGCCACTTCTGTGCAAACCCACTCTCCAGCCACAGTGTCAAGTGAGGATACTTGGTTACCTCATTTATCTCTGTGACCGGGCTCTACACACAGTATCATTCCCAAACACCAGATCACAGGGTCCAATGGCCTTGCCTCCGATTGGGTTGCCACCCTACAGTTGGGGAAGAATGGCTTTTCTCCAAAACTGGCTTTTCCCAAATTATACATGATGGGAAGGACTCCTTTGGTGACCTGAAATCTGAGAATGATCTCTGCAGCCAACATAGCAGTTTCTTTTTTCATGTTTTTCTTATTCTTCTTACTGTTGAAGGTCATTATAACCCACCCAGGTAAAGACCATTGTCACTCCCAAACTGCGTAATTTTGGAAGGAAGAGAGGGACTGCAGGGCTTCCTACAGGAAGACTGCCTTTCTTGGGAGAAAAAAAAAAAAAAACGCTAGAGAAGGAGATGGTCATTCTTCTACCATGTCAGCATGACAGTCAGCAGGAGGGAAGGAAGGGGATCTATAACTTCATAGACCATCCCTACCAGACAAGAGGGGACTTTGGGGTGGAAAACATGGCTGGTTTTAAGAAAAGCAAATTCCTGGGATGCCTGGCTGGCTAAGTCAGTGGTGCATGTGGCTCTGGATCTTGGGGCTATGAGTTTGAGCCCCACCTTGGATGTAGAGATCACTCGAAAAGAAATTCTTTAAAAAAATTAATTAAAAAAAAATCCCTCGTAGGAAAGTGCTACAATACCCTACTTAAGGGGCCTTTTGATAGGACAAAGCCTCAGAGACTCTCTACACACAATTAGAATGGACAGGGAAAAGGAACATCAACCCTCTAGGAAAATCATGATCCGCCCCCCCCCCTTCTCTTTCTCTAGTCATTCCTGAAAAAAAGGTTACAAAATAACCTGAGATTAAGGAGGGTTAGAATAATAGGGCCCAGCTTTGGCTGCAGCTTGTGCTTTAGATTTTAGATTCTCTGGCACTAAAATTAGTGTCTCTTACTATTGAACAAAGTGCAGGCCGTTATGGGGGAAAAAGACATTCCTACGCACCCTATAATAGAAACGTCACCCCGCCAGGGCAGGCAGGAGGCCCTTGGCTCCGGCGAAGATTATCTCCTCAGCAATCAAGGGCATAAAATAAGTGCTGCGGGGCAGGCAGGGAACAGGTGCACCTGCGCACCTGCCGCCCCCGCGCCCGGGCCTCCGGCCTCCTCCCGGGGCTGAGCCGCTAAGCTGCGGGCGGGAAGCGCCAGCTCCGAGCTGCGGCTCCAGGCGCTGCCCCCGCGGCTGCCCCCGCGGCTGCCCCCGCAGTACAGGGCTCCGCGAGCAGGGGCCCGGGGGGGGGGGGGCGCCGGGGATCCGCCCGGTCCCGCCCGCAGGCCTCCCCGGAACCGGGCTCGCGCTCTGCGGCCCCGACGCAGGAAGGAAAACGGGGACCTGGGACGGGGGAGGGGGGGATGCAAGATGCAAATGTCAGTTCCTTGCAAACCAAGGACGAGGAGGGGTTGGCGGGCGGGGGGGGGGTATTAAGGACCCACGGAGCGGGTGAGCAGTTGTGGAGCTGTAGGCAAGACCTCCACGGCCACCCCACCCCACCCGCGCAGGTGGGAGGATAGAGACCTGCCCCCCCTCACAGGGAAGCACGGGCCTGAGGATAGAGACCTGCCCCCCCTCGCAGGGAAGCACGGGCAGAAGGATAGAGACCTGCCTCCCCCCAACCCCGCAAGGAAGCACGGGGGGGGGGGGGGGGGAAGGATAGAGACCTGCCCCCTTCGCAGAGAAGCACGGGCCTGAGGATAGAGACCTAACCCCCCTCACAGGGAAGCACGGGCCTGAGGATAGAGACCTGCCTCCCCCCAACCCCGCAAGGAAGCACGGGGTGGGGGAGGATAGAGACCTGCCTCCCCTCGCAGGGAAGCGTGGGCCTGAGGATAGAGACCTGCCCCCGCCCCCCCTCCGCAGGGAAGCGCGACACCCGACACGCGCAGCCCGAGCCACCCCAGCCTGCCCCCCCCCAGGCCCCCTGCTCGCGGATCCCTGTGCTGCGGGGTCTGCCTTTGGCCCAGGGCGTGACCCCGGGGTCCCGGGATCAAATCCCACATCAGGCTCCCTGCAAGGAACCTGCTTCTCCCTCTCTGCCTGGGCTCTGCCTCTTTCAGGCTTCCTCATGAATAAATAAAATCTTTTTAAAAAGCGGGGCGGGGGGGGGGGGCAGCCCGGGTGGCCCAGCGGTTCAGCGCCGCCTTCGGCCCAGGGCGTGACCCCGGGTCCAGGGATCGAGTCCCGCGTCGGGGTCCCTGCAGGGAGCCTGCTCCTCCCTCCGCCGGTGTCTCTGCGTCTCTCTCTGTCTCTGTCTCTCTCTGCGTCTCATGAATAAATAAAATCTTAAAAAAAAAAAAAAAAAAAAAAAAACAGCCGACCGCCTGATTGCGTTCGAGAAATGCGCGTCCGGGGGCCGCTCCGGGCTCCGGGCTCCGGGGCGGCCGGGGGCGCGGGGCGCGGGGCGCGTCTCACCACTTGCTGCGCGCTCCGGAAAGTGGCGTCCAGCAGCATCAGCTTCCAGGGGTCCGACACGGAGCCGGGCAGCGGGATGTACACGTAGTAGGCCGCCAGGGCGGCCAGCGCGGTGAGCAGGACGCAGGACGCCCTCATGGTGCCTCGCGGAGGCCGGGTGGGCGCGGGCCGGCGTCTCGGCGGGGGTCGGCGGCGGGGCCGCGGGGCCGGGCCCGGGAGCCAATCAGTCGCGGCGCCGGGAGGAAGTGGGAGCGCGGCCGCCTCCCTCCGTGTCCTTGGCGAGCGCCGCCGCGCCCCGGGCTCCAGGGTGCTCCGGGGCTGCGGGCGCCGCACAGCGGGCCCTGGCGGACGCAGGCCCGCCCTGCACCCCGCGCTGGTGGAGGTGGGGGGGGCTCTGCAGGCGCCCCAGCCCCAGGTCCCCTCTGCAGCCTCCCCAGCCTGGAGGGCCCCCTCCTCAGCCCCAGGTGCCCTCTGCAGGAGGTCCCCTCTGCAGGCTCCCCAGTCTGAAGGCCCCCTCTGCAGGCTTCCCAGCCTGGAGGCCCCCTCTGCAGGCTCCCCAGCTCCAGGTCCACTCTGCAGGAGGTCCCCTCTGCAGGCTCCCCTGCCCCAGGTCCCCCCTGGAGGGCCCCCTCCTCAGCCCCAGGTCCCCTCTACAGGAGGTCCCCTCTGCAGGCTCCCCAGCCTGGAGGTCCCCTCTGCAGGCTCCTCAGCCCCAGGTCCACTCTGCAGGAGGTCCCCTCTGCAGGCTCCTCAGCCCCAGGTCCACTCTGCAGGAGGTCCCCTCTGCAGGCTTCCCTGCCCCAGGTCCACTCTGCAGGCTCCCCAGCCTGGAGGTTCCCTCTGCAGGCTCCTCAGCCCCAGGTCCACTCTGCAGGAGGTCCCCTCTGCAGGCTCCCCAGCCTGAAGGCCCCCTCTGCAGGCTCCCCAGCCTGGAGGCCCCCTCTGCAGGCTCCCCTGCCCCAGGTCCACTCTCCAGGCTCCCCAGCATGGAGGTCCCCTCCATAGGGTCCTCAGCCCCAGGTCCTCTCTACAGGAGGTCCCCTCTGCAGGCTCCCCTGCCCCAGGTCCACTCTGCAGGAGGTCCTCTCTGCAGGCTTCCCTGCCCCAGGTCCACTCTGCAGGCTCCCCAGCCTGGAGGTTCCCTCTGCAGGCTCCTCAGCCCCAGGTCCACTCTGCAGGAGGTCCCCTCTGCAGGCTCCCCAGCCTGAAGGCCCCCTCTGCAGGCTCCCCAGCCTGGAGGCCCCCTCTGCAGGCTCCCCTGCCCCAGGTCCACTCTGCAGGCTCCCCAGCATGGAGGTCCCCTCTATAGGGTCCTCAGCCCCAGGTCCTCTCTACAGGAGGTCCCCTCTGCAGGCTCCCCTGCCCCAGGTCCACTCTGCAGGCCCCCGAGGCTGGAGGCCCCCCTCCTCAGCCCCCAGGTCCCCTCTGCAGGCTCCCCAGCCTGGAGGTCCCCAAGGATGCACAAAGCCACAGGGGGTGGGGGTGGGCATCCTGGCTCAAAATGGACAGCCCGAGTAAGAGAATAAAAATCCTCGGTCTTCTAGAGCCAGACATGCAATAGGATGTAAATGCTAGCTGATGTGTCATGCAAAATAAAAGAGAGAGACATAGAGATTCCTATAGCTCAATCAGTGACATGCCTGTGGTCTACCTAGCATCCAAGTCTTGGTTTCCCAACCTCATTCGCCAATAAAAAGGAACCTGGACTCTGCTGGCTCTTTGGAGAAAAGCTTGATTCCAAGGCTGGGACCAGTGAAGTACAAGGCGAGTCAGTTGTGCGAGAAGCTAAGGAAGCGCTCAAAAATGATGGGACTGGTCAGAAGGACACAGGGGACCGCCTGAAGTATCTCCCAACGGCTAAAGCTGGGTAATCTTAACATCCAAATAAATAATTAGTGGGTTACAAATAACATAAAATCCAGGAATTTATTACACATGAATAAAAATAAACAGGGAAATGCCACCTGATAAAAATAATTCTTTCAATGGGTCAAGGATAGCAGAAAAAGCATTTGAATCCAGATTTCCGATGGGGGAGAGGGTGGGTGTAGAATGGGGCAAAGAACTCCAGCAACAGAATTACCACCAGGGGATTCCCAAAGGAAAACATTTGGAAGAACTGTTTTAGGGAGATGGTAAGAGAACAGCTCCAAACTTAGTGGACACGGCCTCAAAACACCTGGCACGTATAATCTTGAGCCTTAAGATAGCCGTTTAGATGGAGTCTGATTCAAGGAAGTGAAATAGTCATAAATTTGGGACTGATAATGAGATTTTTAGGAGAACATGTGTTTCTTGTTCAGAATTGGAAGGAAACATTCATGTGAAGGGCAACACTTCAACGGTATTTCAAGCATTCAAGTTTGAGGTCACGGTTTTGTATCTTTTGTTGTTGTTGTTGTAGCTACTGGTTAAGCACATGACTCTAAACAGAAAAGGAGGATCCCTGGGTGGCTCAGCGGTTAAGTGCCTGCCTTCAGCCCAGGGTGTGATCCTGGAGACCCAGGATCAAATCCCACATCAGGCTCCCTGCATGGAGCCTGCTTCTCCCTCTGCCTGTGTATCTGCCTCTATCTCTCTCTCTCTCCCTCACACATGAATAAATAAGTAAAATCTTTAAAAAAAAAAAAACAGAAAAGGATGTGTATGTTTGTGGGTGAATGTATAGGGTATAAGGTTAGAAGCAAATCTTTGTGGGCGATTAGAAATGATCCCGGAGATATCAACCAAACTGACCACTGGATTAATCTGTTTTCAGGCCATCTGTAAAATAATTCAAAGTTTTACCTTGTAGGTTTTGATGTTTTCTTCCTGGCTTTTGACTTGCACTCATAAAATCGTACATCTTAGAGCTGGTGACAAACCACAACAAACCCACCACATCTGACTCACCCTTCCTTTCTTGAGCAGTAGTAACAAGCTCAGTCTTAGGATGAAACTCTCGAGGCCCAGAGCAGCTGGCTCGCAGTCCTCTAGTTTGTAAGTGATGGAACCAATATTTAGTCCTCCCACCTCCCTGTACAGGACAGTTTCCCTTAAGTAGGACACTAAGAGATAGAAACCAAGAAGGAACAAAGAAACCACAATAACTCTCTGTGCTTCTTCTGTAAATCTTAAAATTAAAAAAAAAATGGGGCCACTTTGAGACAAATGTAAATGCCTTCGGTACTTGTTTCTAATACTTCATCCGTTCATTCAACAGATACCCCTGGCCTATACTGGGAGATAAAGGAGGGAGGCAAGACAATAAGGTCTCTGCTCTTTTTGATTTTTACATGCGTGGTGTGATGGAGGTGGTGGGGAGAATGTAGGAAAGATAAAGATTCTCTGCAGAAAGGTACAAGTTGGGGGCTTTGACCAGAGATTTTTATTGCCTAAAATCGGACACATTACATTTTCTAAAAATTCCTGTGCTCTCCAGGGAACTGAATGTTATTTTGGTGTCCTTGGTGGATCTGCCTTACGAGAAAAGTGTGGTCCACGTAGATGACTGGGCATGGTTGTTGGTCCTGGGGTGTATCTGATGGAAGGTCATGACCTGGTAGCGATCAGGGGCCCAGGCAATCAGTCACCTGTGAATTTGAATATCATCTTCAAATAAATTCCAAAGTCCTTTCCTAGGCTAGTCTGGCTGTCGCTGCCTGCCTCTGTGATCACGGCTTGTCCTCCCCGCCTGTCTTCTATGCTGCAGCCACACTGGCTTCCCTCCTATCAGATGTACTAGGGCTTTTCTGCCTCAGGATCTTTCTATGTGTCACATTCCATGCTATTTCCTCTGCCTGGTACTCTGCCCCCTGCTTTGCATCCTAGTTGGCTCATTCCTATTATTGAAATATCTGCTTAGATGTCAATTCCTCAGAGTGACAATATTTTACAAAGTTCAGGATGCAGTTGGGCCCTGAAGCTTGTTAAGCACCTTCTGTAACTGCTAACTGACCACGCAGCAGTGGGATTCTTATCTTTGTCACAAAGCGAATGTAAAGGATCCACCCCTGAGTAAAGATGGAAATGAGTTAGATGAAAAGAGAGTTATGTTGTTGGGTATTCATATCCTGAAGGAACGTGTTTTATAAAGTAATTTTCAAAATTTCTGAAAATACTGAGTTGATTTTATTTCAGAATCTTGTTTCAGAAAGTCTATTGAACATTTATTTGCCTGCTTAAAAGCCAGTCTTTTTAGGAGTGTTCTGGTTAAGTATCTTTTTTCCACTTACCTTTTTTTTTTCTCAGATTGTCAGACCGATGCAAACAACTATGGGTAATCTGTTTGAGGCTTGTCTTCCTATAATCCCTGAGAAAGTGATTTCATACATTTTTTGTTATAAAATAGCTCCTTCCGTTTTATGGGTGCATCCAAGAACCGGATATCTTTTCGTGGCCTATGTATAAAATTGTGTATCAAGGAATTGATAACATTCAAGATTATATAACATCACAATATGTCACAATAACCTTATTATCTTTGGACATAGATTGCATTTGTTTTCTAGAGTCTGCAGACGTTTACCAATGACCTACTAGTACTGAACACTTATCATGCTTGGGGGTGGGACAATATCCCTGTATGGAAGGAATTCTTAATTTAGTAGGAAAAAAATAGTAAACAGGAAAATAAAAGAAAATTTGCTAAGTTCTATGGTAGAGGTGTAGGAAGGGGAGTCTTCAAAGGTGAGAAAAGGCATATGCAGGTATACTGTGCGATCTGAGGTTTGTGGCGAGAGCATGGTACCTGCGGGGAGCAACGTCTGTTGATTTTATGAACAATACCATATGGTAAATTTTATCAGCAGAAGTTTCAGGTCTCTGTTGTCATTTTTAAGTAGGCTCCACACTCAACGTATGACTTGAATCACCACCCAGAGATCAAGAGTCACATGCTCTGCCAGTGGAGCCAGCCAGGCATCCTTCAGGTCTGTTCTTCACTGAATTACCAGTGGAACCAGAGATAGTGATATATGATCAGAATTTATTTCACTGATTTAATTGAATGTATACAAATCCAAGATAGGATAATCTGTGTATGCTTCTCAGGAACAAATGACTTCTATTTATAAATGTACTTTTAACAGTTACTTAAAATATCCACTGGCCTAAGTTCTTGGGCCAGGTAGTCAGGATGACATTTACATTTTAGCAATGAGACGTGCTAAAAATAAATCAAGCGGGTTATATATTCAGTTAGGCTTCTCTATTGTTTCTTGGTTCATAAACATGTACTTATCTCGGAAAAAATAAACCATTAGTTTGTTCGGTTGGGCATTTACTTTTGTTAGGTCCCACTATACTCCCAGAAAGTTACTCTTTTGAAAAATTTGAACCCCAGATTTAAGTTCTTACCTATTCCAGTGCCTGCCTTAAGCTCTATATCCAGGTCCCAACTCAGTCCTAGGCACACAGCCAAAGTTCAATAAATGTGTAGAGCTGATAAAGTCTAATACTGAGATCTGAAAGGCTGACAATGTGAAAAAGAGATCATTACTTCTCTTCCACCCCTAAATATAATTAGGTAACAAATTGAATATTACGTAGTAACTAAAAACAATAGATCTGTTAAATTTAAATCTGTTTCTTATGCATGTATAATTTTGAAAAGTAATCCAAAACTTTGAATATCTCCTCTGAGAGAAAGAGAGAGGATTTGGAAATACCCAAATCCTTTTTTTTTTTAAGTAAAATTTTTATCCCTGTTTTTTTTCCCCAGCTCTATTGAGATATAATTGATACATTACATTATGTAAGTCTAAGGCATACCACCTGTGGATTTGATACACTTAAATATTGCAGAACGACTACCCCCATAGCCTTAGCTAATACCTCCATCATGTCACATATTATCATTTCTTGTGGTGAGAACATTTAAGATCTACTCTTCTTGCAACTTTCAAGTATATAATATGGTATCATTAGCCATAACCACCATGCTGTGCATACCATCCCCAGAACTTTTATTTATCTTACAGCCAGAAGTTTGTTCTCTTAGAGCAACATCTCCCCATTTTCCCTACCTCCTCCCCAGGCAACCACTGGTTTACTCTCATTCTCTCTGAGTTTGGCTTTCTTACATTTCACATATAAGTGATGTCAGTATTTTTCATTCTGTGTCTGACTTAAAACTGGAAATCTGGAAGAAAAAAAAAAACCTGGAAATCTGTGCCCTTTAACCAATCTCACTCTGTTTCCCCTACCTCTCAGCCCCAGGCAATCACTTTTTCTACTACTGTGTTTCACAGTTTGACTTTTTTTTTTTTTTTTTTTTTTTAAGATTCCACATACTAAGTGATATAATACAGTATTTGTCTTTCTCTGTCTGGCTTTTTTCACTTAGCATAATATGCCCACAGGGTCCATCCATGTTTGCTGCAAGTGGCAGCATTTCTGTTTTTCTCATGGTTGAATTAGTCCACTGCGTGTGTGCACATGCACCTGCTTGTAACAGAATTTCTCTATTCATACATCTGCTGATAGACATAGATACTTATGTTTTTTTCCATATCTTGGCTACTGTGACTAATACTTCCCATGTGAAGTGCAGATTTCTCTCTGATTTTTTTTTAAAGATTTCATTTTTTATTCATGAGAGACAGAGAGAGAGGGAGGCAGAGGGGGAGGCAGGTTCCCCGAGGAGCAGGGCACCTGATGCAGAACTCGACCTGAAGACCCTGGGATCATGACCTGAGCCCAAGGCAGACACTCAGCTGACTGAGCCACCCAGGTGCCTCTCTGATATTCTATTTTCATTTCACCAGGGATATTGACCTCTAGCTTTCCTTAAAAAAAAAAAAAGATTTTATTTATTTACTTATGAGAGACACAGAGACACAGGCAGAAGGAGAAGCAGGCTCCGTGCAGGGAGCCTGATGTGGGACTCGATCCTAGAACTCAGGGGTCACGACCTGAGCCAAGGGCAGACGCTCAACCGCTCAACCGCTGAGCCACGCAGGTGTCCCAAGTCCAATGTTTTCTTACTGATTTTCTGTCTAGATAACCTAGCCAATATTGAAGTCTCCTGCTGTCATTGTATTGTCGATTTCTCCCTTCAAATCTGTTAGTATATGCTGAATATATTTAGGTGCTCTAATGTTGGGTCCACATGTGTTTGTGAGTGTTTGTGTGTGTGTGTGTATGTATATAGGATTATTACATCTTTTAAGTGAATTGATCCCTTTATCATTAGGTATTAATATTACATCAGCACTATTTTAGGATTTTTCCCCCTGAAGTTTGTTACTTAGTTATAATTTGATATACATATTAAAAAATATGGCAAACTTTTGATGCACTTGTTTAAATGTTTTAAATTTCTGTTAAAGTTTGTGTCAATATAAAAATCCATTGATTTTATCAAAATAAGTACTTTTTAACAATGTTTATATTCATGTGGCAGAAAATACAGCCAGTAAAGAGATACATGGGAAAATGTTTAACCTTACTAAGAGTCAAGAAATGTAAAAAAATTATCAGGGTTCTGTTTTTCCTTCCAAAAAGTTACTAAGAGAGAGTATATCATAGATGAGAATAGATGTTATAAAAGATAGGTAAATACACAGAATCCAGTTTCCTTTTATAAATGATACCATGATATGAGTCTTTATGTAGAAGATCAAATTCCTTAATAAAGACTACTTTAAAATTATTATATATTCAAAATATAAAAAAATAAGTTTCTCCTACATATTAAGTAAGTAAGGATTGTATCTAAATGTAAGTAGAGTGCTTAGCCCTTAAAATAATTAAAAAGCAGAATACTACCACAAACAACTGCTTAGGTAATAATAAGTAAATATGTATTATGGCAACAACTAAGTTTAAAGAAATGCAAAAAGGCTTAAATATAACTGGAAGTAAATACACCCTAACCTCAGATGCATTTATGTTTATGTAGTAGAACTATGGATAATTTTAATTTCTTTTTATTACTTGGAGTTTTTCCATTTTCTTCATTCATTATTACAGTGTTTTAAAAATAACATAGAAACAGATCACAAAAATGCCAAAGAACATTGGTACCAGAACCATCTCAGATCAGATAAACCTGAAGCTTTATTGAAAGTTACATATCTATTTACATTTATTTATTTAATTTAGAAATTGTATTTATAAAACAATCCTCTATATTTGTCTCAAAGTGCCTGTCCTAACAGAAACAAAGTTGGCTGGAAATTCTTTAGTCAGCTCTGTCATTGGCTGTCTATATGACCTTGGGAAAGTTACCCATCATTCTTGACTCTTAGTTTCTTCATCTGTAAAATAATGGTTTGGACCCAACATCTCTAAGATTCCTTCTTGTTCCAAGAGCTATCCGTTATATGAGAATGCAAATACAAGCTACACATGTTACAAAAGGCACTGTAAGTAAGGCTCTAAAAACATACTTTTATAGGAAAAATGCATAAGCTACTATGGAAAAGTAATTTATGTGTGAAAAAAACAAGAAATGGTTAAAATATAGTATTGACTTAATAAGTGATCATGATCAAATCACAGAAATGTGTATGTGGCAAGAAATTCTATTATTGAGAAAAAACACGAAGCATGATTAAAGTCTTATAGATTCATTGGCCTAAAGTTACTTTTCTATTCCTTTGGTAAAATGAGTCATTCAGTTGTGGCAATATTAATGACTATTTACAAAGTACTTTATAACTTTACTTTTATACTTTTTATAATTTATAAAAAATTACTTTATATATATATAACTTTATATATATATACACATATCAAGATCTATACACATACTATTAATTGTATATGATGGCCTATTTCTATTAAATAAAAATCCCATTGATTTGAGAAATTATTTGATCATCTACCTCATAATAGATGCATCTCACTAGTTTTTAAAAATTATCTTTTGGGCTCAGTTGATCCAGGGTGCGATGTGCCTCTCGATCTCAGGGTTGTGAGTTCTAGCCCCACATTGGGTATAGAACCTATCAGAAAGAAGGAAAGAGAAGAAAAAGAAAGAAAGAAAGAAAGAAAGAAAGAAAGAAAGAAAGAAAGAAAGAAAGAAGAAAGAAAAGAAAGAAAGAAATTAAAAAGGAATCCTCTGACTTTTCATATGCTTTATAGTGAATACTTTTGGGGGCATATGAATGGGACATTATTCCAAACAAAACTTTAGGGATCCCTGGGTGGCTCAGCTAGGTTTAGTGTCTGCCTTCGGTCCAGGGCCTGATCCTGGGGTCCTGGGATCGAGTCCTGCTTCGGGCTCCGTGCATGGAGCCTGCTTCTCCCCTCTGCCTGTGTCTCTGCCTCTCTCTCCCTGTCTCTCATGAATAAAAAAATAAAATCTTTTTTTTTTTTTTAAAGAAAACTTGCATGAGCATCGTAGTCAGCATTTGGTATATCCCAGAATTTTTTTGAACACTGTTGATAAATGTTGGTAATTTCCCACATTGTGAGTTGTAGGTCTGCAAGCTGGAGGCTATCTATCTATCTATGTATCTATCTATCATCTATCACGGTCCTACTCTCTCTCACATCTCAGACACCCAGCATGTGCCCTAGACTGTGCCATTAGCAGCACTTAAGGAATGCCCTTGATTCAAAAGAGCATTGTGAGGAAGGAGGTGTTGTGTAGAGTCAGGCTGAGAGGCACCGAGTTCTCTGTGGTATCAGAGGTGAGGGTTGCTAGTAGTGTCTGTGCTCCTTGTTTCCGGGGCACCGTGGGCAATCTGGTGGTGGCTTTGCCCCAAACAGCTTTAGCCTCTGAGAATAATTCGCATTTTCTGTTAAAAGTAGCTCAAGTGAGTTGGTTCTGTTGTTTGTAACCAAAAGCCCTTATATGGTCATTTACAGAATAAATTCACAATTATGGTGCTCAGTTTTGTTTCTCTTGCCTCTCACATTAGCCGTCCTTTTAATTGTTAACGTCCTTGATCATGACTATAAGATCATGATTCCTGGATTATTAAAAAGGATATCTTAATAATCTCCTTGCCACCAGTATCTGTTCCTTTTCTTTTTCTTTTCCTCATTTAGAAAATGAAGTGGGCAGAAACTGATTTTAAGGTGTTCTCTAGCACTAAAAGTCTGTGATTTATTCCCTGCTGTTCTTACTGATTGGCTCTTCTCTGCCCAGAATACCTTATCCTAAATTTCACACTTGAGTCTTTGCCACAGAAAATAAATATGAAAAAGAATAGCCTGAAGACCAGCAGCTAAGATTTGAAGGGTAGGGCAAGGCCCATATACTGAATCTGTGACCTTGGCAACCTTGCATTAATGTGTTTTGGTTGTTTTATTTGGTACTATACCCCTCACGGTTATGAATATTTCTGTAACCCTAAGAAGAATGAGAAATAATAATAAGAGTATGAAAAGCATAAATTTAAATCCATAATATTAATATTTTTAAACTGCTTGACATATGAAGTAGTAATAGGTTTTATAATCAATATAATTTGTATTTAAGATTTTATTTATTCACGAGAGACACACAGAGAGAAGCAGAGACACAGGCAGAGAGAGAGGCAGGGTCCATGCAGATAGCCCCGTGTGGGACTCGATCCCAGGACCCCAGGGTCACGCTCTGAGCCAAAGGCAGATGCTCAACCACTGAGTCACCCAGGCGTCCCTTGTGTGTAGTATGATAAATGTGTATGTACTATTTAAGAAAATCTGACATATCAGACTTGTGATTTTTTACTAATAATTATGAAATTTCAATTATATGTTTTAATGTTTCATTAAGTAAATAATCAATGTTTAAATTTAATTCATTTTGATTTAGTATCTTATAACTCACGTTTAAATAATTAGTGTAGTGGGATGCCTGGGTGGCTGAGTTAGTCCAGTGACTGGCTCTTGGGTTCCCCTTAGATCATGGTCTCAGGTCATAGTTTCTGTGTCAGGGGACCCAGCCCTGAGTCAGACTCCATGTTTGGCAGGGAGTCTGCTTGAGATCCTCTCTGTCTCTAAAATAATATATATATTTTAAATAAATAGCATGGGGCACCTGGGTGGCTCAGCGGTTGAGTGTCTTGTTTGGCTCAGGGTGTGATCTGGGGATCCGGGATTGAGTCCCACATCGGGCTCCTGGCAATCCCTGGTTGTGCAGAATGTGTCCACATTTGAGAGGAGATATAAATAGGTGAACTAAGTGAAGCAAGTGGAGGTATAGCCCAGTAATGTGGTGTAAGCCAAGGACAGTGAGCTAAAATCTAGGTCTTCATTTTGGATGGCCCTGGAAACAATGCCTATGCTTAAATCTCCTTCTCCTGTTTCAAGAAGAGGAACTGTGCTATAATAATCAATTTTTTTCTGTCCTGAGGAATTCTAAAGTAAAGTCAAGAAATCAAGCCAGAGCTTCCTCAAGACAGTGCAATGTTGGTTTTGCTAAAAAGAATTCCTTCTTTTTGATAATCTTGTGATAATCAAACACAATTGATTTCAACTGATTTTTCTTTAGGGACTTAGGATAATAAGATAGTAAATATATTCATTACAACTCTAACAAGATAATGAAATAGACTAATAGACTAGAAACTCGAGCTTTTTTTTTTTTTTTTTAGATTTGCACTCTTATCTGTAAAGCTTATGGACAGATGACTTAATTTCTAATTTACAATTTCAGACACATGTATGAATTGTGGGTTTTGCCATAAGGTGTTCCAAGAGTTTCTGGGAAATGGAAACTTATGTTTCTTATTTTCATAGCAGGGAAACATATTTGTTCAATCTGCTTTGGAGGAGAGTTGGTAAAAGACCTTGAGTGTTCATGGGACAGTGCTTGGATGTATGTTAATGTATGCTATTGTTAAGCCAATATCAATAGCAAGGGTTTGATAAGAAAAGTGGCACAGTGAGAGCTACTTTGTTTCCCTAAGTTTTAAATTATAAAAGTAATCCATGTTCACAATTTAAAAAATCAAGCAATGTAGAAGTGTTGTCTAGAGGTATCTACTATATGACATTGGCTTTTAATTTCATATCAGTGTTCCCAAGAGCAGTGATTTAATGCATATAAGTTCCTTGGTCGGTCACTTGCATGTGAAAAGAAAAAGAAAACAAACAAAAAATAATTTAATTAGGAAAATGAGACAATGTAATTTTAAAATATTGATAAACATTTCAACTCGATATGATACTATACATAACAGCTCCATTAAATCTTCAAAAAGAGAAGCAGGCAAAAATGTTAATGAAAAATTAAAGGAAATTATGCTTAATGAAGGAGAAAATAGCCTAATATTTTAATAGCCTCTATAAAGTAAGTTCAACTGTGTGTGAAAGTGAAGGTAAAAATAATGATAAAGCATTAGGGTTTTTTTTTTTTTTCACATCTGTGACTATATCAAGCATCACAACTTTCATGTTAGTGTGCATTAGGGAAACATTTTTCTCTTTTATACATATTACCATGAAATTACCTGTCTACTGTGGATAGTGAGGATGCCGTATGGCCTTGTGAACTCCAGCGGTGTAAAAAGAGAGGTGGTAAGATGAAATAGGGACTGTGTAGATAGAGCTCACCAAACCCTGAGCTCTCGGAGGGCATCAATTCGCTCTGCATCAATGATGCTCTGCATCCAATTCGCTTCACAGTTGCATCCCCAGTGCCTAGCACAGTGCCTGGTGTATATAATACCTCATAACTATTTGTCAGATGACAATAGTAATAGCACTTATTGAGTGCTTTCAGTGAACTATCTAAACACCAATATTATTTTACACAATCCTCAAAAAACTCACAAACTACTTCATAGGATATCTGTTAGTGCAGGAATTTATAGCTCATGGGATATGAGCTCAAAGGCATTGGGACCTAAAAGAAATTTATAGTTTGGTCGCTATAAGGCAAAGGTTAAGAACTTTTGGAATCATACAATTGCCTGAATTTTAGTTTTCTTCTGATTTACCGTTGTCCAAAATATGGAATTTCTTTTCCTGTCTGTGCTGTCTGGTCCTTAGCATCTCACACAGTTTACTTGGTCTCATATGCTTGCTACAATTTCAATAGCTCAGTCATCTGGGTTTAGAACTTTGGTTTTCAGCCACTTGACTATGATATGCAAAACTTTCTTGGTATCCATCCAAAGTTGGGTTTGCTGATATTTTGGAAGTAGAGATATTTTCTTCTGGCAAAAGCTATCTATATCTTTTGTCAAATTTGAGAAATTTAAAAAAAAATTTTGAGAAATTTTTGGCCATTGTTCCTTAACAGAGGGACTCCAGGGCCGCCTGGGTGACTCAGTTAAGTGGCTGCCTTCGACCAGGTCATAATCCTGGGGTCGTAGGACCGAGCCCCGCGTTAGGCTCTCTGCCTAGGGATGAGTCTGCTTTTCTCTCTCCTTTTCCCTCTGCACTTCCTCCTGCTTGCTATCTCATGTGGTCTCTGAAATAAATAAAATATTTTTAAAAACCCAATGGGATTCCAATTATATGTGATGTTTTTCCACAGTTCCCTGAAGCTTCATTTTTTTTTATCTGAAGTTTTTCTGTCTTGTTAATATTGAATAATTTCTATTAATCTCTCCAAGTTAATGGACTCTTTCTCTGACACTTACATTCTACTGTTTAGCCTGTCCAGTTAATTTTGGATTTTAATTGTTACATTTCTCATTCTAGAAAATTTTGAAAATGGAAAACAGATTCCATTTTGTTTTAGCAGTATGTTTGGTGAGGTGTTGTTTCACTTACATACAGTGAAATTCTTGAGTTTTGACAAAGGTACACATTTGTTTAGCTATTACTACAATCAAGACATGAGTACTTCCACCATCCCCGAAACTTTTCTGGTGCCATCTGTAGTAAACCTATTTCCTCACCTGTAGCCTCTGTCAATCACTGATCTGTTTTTTGTCCCTATCTTTGTCTTTTTCGGAATGCTATATAAATGGGATCATACAACATCTAGCTTTTTGTTTCTGGTTTATTTCACTTACCATAATGCTCCTGAGAGTCATTCTTTGTTGCATGAAGATTGCTGAGTGGCATTCCATGTTTGGGATGTACCACTATCTGTTTATGCATTCATCAATGATACACATTTAATTTTTTTCCAGTTTTTAGCAAGCATGAGGACAATTTCCTCAAAGATTCTTATATGTAAGAATGGGATTGCTGGATCTTGTGCAATCATATGTTTAACTTTTTTTTTTTAAGATGTATTTATTTATTTGAGAGAGAGAGCGAGCAGGGGGAGGGGGAAAGGGAGAGTGAGAAACTCCAGCAGACTGCATGCTGAGCATGGAGCCCAAAGCAGTGTCAGATGTGGGGCTTATCTCAAGACCCCCAGGATCACCACCTGAGCCGAACTCAGCAGGCAGCCACTTAACCGACTGAGCCACCCAGGTGTCCCTCTTCCCCTATTTCAATTCAGCTTGGCTTTTATGTATTTTTTATATATAGGAGTTCATTGTGATGTTTCATTTGAAGAAATACTCAAAAAGCTCAGAAACTTAACTACAGAAAACTATAGTTTTCTGAAGTTTAAAGTTTATGGCTACCACAGGGGAGGTGGAGGAAATAGGTGATGGGGATTACAGAGTGCATTTGTCATGATGAGCACCAGGTGATGTATGGAAGCATTGAATCATTAAGTTGTACACCTGAAACAAATATTACACTGTATGTTAACTAACTGGAACTTAAATGAAAACTTGAAAAAAGTTTGAAAATAGTTGATAAATGAATTCTCATTATAACATGTAAGTAATATTTAGAAGTTTTAAAATCTTTCCTTTCTTCCTCCTTTTGATTTTTCATTCCCCATTTCTTCTTTTGCTGATTCTTAAAAAAAAAAAACTCCGTTCCTAGGATGTGGCAGGTATTCTACTATGGAGGGACAGATAACAAGCAGTAACATAACTGCAGGTAATAATGGCCATGAAATAACAAAAGAGCAAGGCAAAGGGGACCAGCGGTGTTTGGGGAGGGGCTGCAGTTTTGGTTGGGGTCAACTAGGCTGATGGAGACAGTGCATTTGAACTAGGCTGATGGAGACAGTGCATTTGAATAAGAATTGAAGGAGAAGAGGAAGAAAGTCATGCCTGTTATGAGGGAAGAACATAAAAGCAGAGGAAACAGCCTGAGCTAGGAGCATGCCTCCCATGTGCTCCTCACAGGAGGAGCAGCAGAGAACCAGTGTGGCTAGAGGTAAGTAAAACTGTGAAGGGGAGAGGAGTTGGTGATGATGTCTGTGAGGATTGTGTTGGGGCCTTAAAGTCTACTGTGAGAACACTAGTTTTCCTATGGAAGAAATGGGAAGCCATTATAGGCTGTTGAGCACAGTGACAAGATCTGACTTACGTTTTAACAGGAATGTTCCAGCTGCTTTACTGAGAAAAGACAGTGGAGGCTTAAGGGTGAAACTGGGGAGATGAGTTTGTAGCTACTGCAATAATTCAGGTAAGAGAAGATGGTAGCCTGCAAAACGATAGAGGGGCTAAGAACTGCTCTGGATTTATTCTGAAGGTAGAGTTGACAAGATTTGGATTTGTAAAAGCAACACATCTTGGCATTCTTGGTCACAAGCAGTAGAAAACAATTCTATCTTGAAGGAAAAATGATTGATTTTTTTTTTTTTTTTTGGTGCAGAATCAGTGTAAGGATCAGTCTTAGAATGGGCAGGAGCTAGAGAGGAGGAGTAATAGGTAGTGGAAACACTAGCAAAGATATTTGGACTCAAAGACTCTGGTCTGCACACTGCTGTTGCTATTGGAATGCATATGATTTCTACTCCTTTCCATATCTTTAGCACATGCTAAAAATTCAAAGTTCTATGAAGAGCATCTGATTGGCCGAGCTTTAATCATGGGAAGAATGTGGCCCTGTTCATATCTGTGGTAACAGAGAAGCACTACCATTTACTAAAACCATATTCCATGAGGGATTTCTCAAAAGGGAAATTGGACTATTATTAGGAAGGAATGGTTAAATGCTCAATAGCTGGGAAAGCAACAATTGTCCACTAAAACATGATGCTAAAACATTTGAAAATTAGAAAAAAAAAAAGAAAGAAAAAGGAAAGGAGAGGGAGAAATAATCTCCTTAAATGCTATTGGCCAGATACAGACATGAAGAAGAACTCTTGTATTTCTTCAGTTAATTCTTTTCTACACATAGGATTTATATATAGTTGCACTGTGCACTTATATATCATTTATCACATTTTATTTTATTTTATTTTATTTTATTTTAAATTTTTTATTATTATTATTATTTATGATAGTCATACAGAGAGAGAGAGAGGCAGAGACACAGGCAGAGGGAGAAGCAGGCTCCATGCACCAGGAGCCTGACGTGGGACTCGATCCCAGGTCTCCAGGATCACGCCCTGGGCCAAAGGCAGGCGCCAAACCGCTGCGCCACCCAGGGATCCCCTTTATTTTATTTTTTATTTTTAGTTATCACATTTTAAATAATTTTCCCAATGCATTTCTATTATTTCTTACACATAATTTTTCCTTCATTATTAACCCCGCAGTTAGACTGCTAATTGCAAACGGGCATACAACTGAGATCCAATATCCACCATTTTTTGATGACCTGGTTCCATTTTTATTTCACCAGCATTAACAATTCCATTTTTTCCCATTCATTTGAACGGCAGCAATAAAACTATTGCCAAGTACAAAGTATTCAACTTGTTGCCATAGCAAATACTATTTTACAAAGATAAAGTTGCTGTCAAAACCAAACAGGCAGACTGTATTACTTTAGGATACCTCAGGTATGGGACACCTGGGTGGCTCAGTAGGTTAAGTGTCTGCCTTCGGCTCAGGTCATGATCCTGGAGCCCTTGTTATCGGGTTTCCTAGTCAGTGGAAAGCCTGCTTCTCCCTCTCCCTCTGCTCTCCATCCATACCCCCCAACCCCCGCTCATGCTCTCAAAAAAAAGTAAGAAAAAAGTAAGTAAAATCTTAAAAAAAATAAGTAAAATCTTAAAAAAAAGGGATACCACAGATATTTATAAATTAGTTGATAGTGTGGAAGAGATAATTTATGCGTGTCAGTGTATAACATATAAAAGAGTGTAGTCAGTGTATAACATATAAAAGTGTAGGAAAACTCATGTTTTGATATGAATAATAGCCTATGTTCATAAACTATCAAGTCTTACCTGAATCAGTTCGGTACCGTTAGCATTAACTCTCTTCCACTCATAGCTGCCCTGGCTGTGGTACAAAAATCATTCAATTCTTGGGTAACTTATTTGAATGTCAAAAATGCGAATTATTTTACTCTTGAAGTAAATTTATTAATTTTGGAAATATGCCATTTAATTTTTTCTGAAAAAATGTCATAAATAATGGGTTAGATAAAAGTAAAAATAAGAGAAACTTTCTCTTTAGTATCTTTGAAAAAAGCATCACTGATACAATAAAAAATAAGTTCATTCATTCATTCACTCATCGAGTTATTTGTTATTTCAACAAATATTTAATTGAGTGCCCTCTGTATGCTAGGTCCTGTGGTTAAAATGGCTCTGATAGTTGTGGGTAGTTAGGAAAGACCTTCCCAGGAGTGGTAAAGTGAGCAAATGCTAAAGGATGAATAGAAGTTGCCTGTTCTAGGTTAAAGGGATGGGAATCAGAAGGATTGGTAGATAGAAGAGCAGGTGCAAAAAACCTTGAGAAGGAAGGCAGGTATAGAACTCAAAGAAAGCAAACATGGTGTAAAATGAAGCTGGAAATGTAGGTAGAGATCAGACCATACAGGCCTAGTAGGATTGGAATAGTGCTTTGATGAGTTTGTGTTTGCAAAATGTCACTCTGAATACAGGTTGGAGAATGGATTAGAAAGTAAGGTGTATTCGTAGAGAACAATTAGGACTTATTCAGGCACCACCTACTAAAGGCCAGGAACTGTTGCTAGGTGCCGGAGATACGTAAGTGAACAAGACCAACAAGTCTTTTCAGTTCTTGCCGAACTGAAAGTATCTTAAAGTTTTCAGACGTAAATTAAAAATATAAGCACTATGAATAAAGATATTGGTATTTTTAGAAGTATGATGTAAAACATAAATATTAATATTTTAATGAAGACAATAGAGTCATGAAAATAAAACATTTTATCTTGATTTTGTCACTAACTAGTTATCTGACCTTGGTAAAGGAATATAGTCTCTATGGTGCTGGCCTTGGTAAAATTCAGCTGTAAGATAAAGAATGAGACTAACGAGCTGAGATTTTTTTTTCCACTTCTAAAATTTTATTAATCAAATTACATAATTTGAAATAATGGCCTCATCATATTTGGAAACCTCTTGCTCCATCAAGCAAAGCTAATTCTCTTTGTCCAAGTGAAACTTTAAGTGTGAAATTCATATAGTCTTGGAAATCTGTTAAGTGATTTATAGCCTAATGATTCATATGAATAAAGCTACGATTCATATCCTAATTACTGGTTATTGAGGTATGTAGAATAGCTTCTTCTGGCTCCCAGTGATTATAATTTCTTTTTTAAAAAATATTTTATTTATTTATTCATGGGGGGGGGGGGCAGAGACACAGGCAGAGGGAGAAGCAGACTCCACACAGGGAGCCTGACGTGGCACCTGATCCCAGGTCCCTAGGACCACACCCTGGGCTGAAGGCAGGCGCTAAACTGCAGAGTCACCCAGGGTGCCCTGACTGTAATTTCTAGAGCATGTTTTATGGGCAGAGATGACAGGTTAAAAGATGCTGCATTTTAACAAATGTGGAAAACAGGGCTTTTCCATTGGAAAATGTTATTAATTCCAAGAAGGACAGATTTCCATTAAAATTTTTGAAATAAATGTCTTAAGTCATAAGTTCTTAGAGGGGTCAATTCTTTGTATACTGTGTGGCATCAAAGGTATGTACTTAAAAAATGCTTTGAGGTGGTAAGGATGCTGCCAGAAGGAGAAAAACAATTTCATAAAATCTGTGGCATCACAATGTTAATATTTAAATGTAGTAAAACATTCAATCCTATGATGAAACATTTAAATTTACTATAAAATAGTATTATTGGGTGATAACATTTCATATTTTAAAACTTGATCAGACCACATGAAAGCGTTTTAATTTTTTATGATTTTATTTATTTGAGAGAGAAAGAGCACATGCTTGAGCATGAGGGGTTAGGAAAGGAGAGGAGGAGAGGGAGGGGAGAAGAAGACTCTTTGTGAGCAGGGAGCCTGAGGATGCCAACTGGGGAGGGGGTGGGGCTCAATCCCAGGACCCTGAGATCACCACAGGAGCCAAAGGCAAGCATTTAGCCAACTGAGCCACACAGGTGCCCTAATATTTCACATTTTAAAAATAAAATCTAGGAATTATAAGGTATTTCATAACAACTTTAGGTAATTAAATCAAAGTCCACTACAACAGATATTGCAACAGATTTAATAATTTTTCAGATATACTGGTTCTTATTGTATGAGGGTGGGTGGGTATGAGGTGGAGAGATATCCCATATTTGAAAACTAACTTTCCTAACTCCCCATTCTCTGCTGCTCTGAAGTTGAAAGAAAGAGATATGGAGGGTGAGGGAATGAAGGAAAGAGAGGAAATATGAATAAGAGGGAATAAACTAGAAGAAGAGCAAGGGTGGGATAAGAGTCAAGAGAGTCCAGAGTGTCACCCAATTTGGAGATGGAGGTGGGAAAGCTAATCCTCCAAAGGAAGCATCTCAGTAGGTCTATCTTTCACATTTCACTTTCTCCATCTCCAAAATTTTTATTCTCTGCCTTTAGAAATTGTTTTATTGCTTGGGGGAAAATATGTCACACACCACTAAGTACTTAAATTCAGTTAAATTCCTTTAGTATTTTGTATCTGCAACCTGTTCACTTGGTATCCTGGGAGTTGTTGGTGACACACAGGAATTGTTTGATGGTTTATTCTTTCAAGTTACCCCTTATTTTGGTGTATCTATCTGCCCCATATAAACAGAGGTCGACATATAAATTTAACAACTGTACTTCCAGTGAAGGGGCCTGGAGAATGAGGCTAACATTTAATGTAAAGAATCTCAGCTAGGACCTGCCTTGGAAGGGGACAAAATCCTGGCCAAAGGCAGCAGCAAGAGAGCCATGTCTTTCCAGACCAGAGAAGACAGCTTGAGCACAGCAGGATTTCCTTAAAGGAGAAAAGGAACAATAGATTTGGTATAGAAGAAAAATCATCCTCCCTCTGGTAGGGAAAGAAAGCAATGGAGGTCTGGGCTGCCCCAAGCTTGGAGTTGGTTGGAGAGGGGAGTAGTTTGTGGCCTGGGAGGGTAGGGCAAAGGGAGGCATGGGTGCCATTGCTCCTGTGCTCAGGGCTGAGAAGGCTGTGTAGAGGACCACCAGTCCCATCAGGCAACTTACAGGGTCCCTCAGTTGAGATAACAGTAGCAGTAATATTAACAGCTAACGCTTCTTGTATGTTCACATATGCCGAAGTATGTCTTAATTATATATATATAATTCCAATTATATATATATATATATTTTTTGCAATTTCCAATATAATATATATTGGAAACCTCTTGCTATATATATATTTTTTTTATATAAAAAATATTTTTTAAAGTAGGCTTCATGCCCAACATAGGGTTTGAACTCATGACCCTGAGATCAAGAGTTATTATATATATATATATTTATGAAACCTCTTGCTATATATATATTTTATATATATTATATATATATATTTAAAAGTAGGCTTCATGCCCAATGTGGGGTTTGAACTCATGACCCTGAGATCAAGAGTTATTATATACATATATATATATATTTATGAAACCTCTTACTATATATATTTTTTATATATATAAAAAATTTTTATATATATTTTTAAAAGTAGGCTTCATGCCCAACGTGGGGTTTGAACTCATGACCCTGAGATCAAGAGTTATTATATACATATATATATATTTATGAAACCTCTTGCTATATATATATTTTTTATATATATATAAAAAATTTATATATATTTTTAAAAGTAGGCTTCATGCCCAACGTGGGGTTTGAACTCATAACCCTGAGATCAAGAGTTATTATATATATATGAAACCTCTTGTTATATATATATATATATATATATATATTTTTTATATATATTAAAAAAATATATATTTTTAAAAGTAGGCTTCATACCCAACGTGGGGCTTGACCTCATGACCCTGAGATCAAGAGTCCTATGCTGTATGGCTGAGCCTGTCAAGCACCTGTTTTAATCGCATCCATTAAATGCTCACAGCATGATAAGGTACTACTGAACCCTTCTAGGGAAGGACAAACGGAGGCCGGTTGCCCGCCTCCCGCCCCCGAAGGAGGCTTCCCGGGCCGCGCCCTTCGGAGGTCGGAGTCGGGGGGGGGGGGGGTGGGGGGGGGGGGTGGGAGCCGGGCCCCAGGGCGCGGAGGAATCGGGCTGCTCTCCGCCCGCGTGCGGCTTCAGCGGCGGGAATGTCCGGATGCCGGGCACACCTGGCTTCACCTGCAAGCGCATTCCAAGGTGAAATTTCAATGACCACTTTCCTCCCCTTTCGCCTTGGCGGCCTTCACAGCATCACCGGGAGCGGCGGATTTGCAGGTGACTCAACAGGGAAACCGAGAGTTAGCAGAGGGCATCACTCATTTTTTTTTTCCCCCCGGATTGTGTTCGAGGCCTTTCAGGCCTTCGGAGGTGGCCTGACAAACTCAGCAACACGAATTCTGTGATTTCTCACCTGTCGGGGACCGGCCGGAGCCTCCCTTTGCAAGCACAGGGTCCCCCTCTCTTATCGGGTGGGCTCTAAGATTAGGGCCCCGGATTCCCCTTTCCTCTGTCACCTGCACTATGCAAAACCTACCTGGCGGGGAGATGGGGGGGGGGGGGTGTATCTTTCTTAAGAGATGACGTTATAGGGTATTAGGCTTAGAAGTGGAAGGGAGGTGGGGGGGGGTTGGGGGGACTGGGTGACAAGCACTGGGTGTTATGCTAAAGTTGGCAAATTGAACTCCCATAAAAAAATTAAAAAAAAAAGCAAGCAAAAAAAAAAAAAAGAAGAAGAAGTGGCAGGGACTTGTTTTCACAGTGGCGTGCAGCAATTACAATTATGGGACAAACGCTGGATTCTTGGCTACGGTTTGCAGGGGAAGGAAAGACCTCCCGGCGGGGAGGAGGCAGCAGGAAGCAATGGGCTTTGGCTCCAGGAGACTCTGGGATCCCCTGTGACATTTGTTCAAATGTTTAAAAAAAGAAAAAAAAAAAAAAAAAAAACAAAACCTCGGAGAAACCCTGAGGATGAGGTTCCCCAGCCCAGAGCAGCAGTCAACGTACATTAGGATTTGAACTAGCGGCTGCTGCTTTCAGCGCCCCGGGGGCTCGACCCCGCCGTCCCAGGTCAGCACCTCCGAAGTCGACTTTATTTATTTATAAGATTTTGTTTATTTATTAGAGTCACAGGCACAGGGAGAAGCAGGCTCCACGCCGGGCGCCGGACACGGGGCTCGATCCCGCGGCCCCAGGGTCGCGCCCCGGGCGGAGGGCAGGCGCCGCGGACCGCGCAAGCGCACTGGCAGGGCAGCAGCTCCCAGCGAGCGCTGGGGAGTCACCCGTGGGGGCAGCGATTCAACGTAGACGGCGTAGTGACGCTTTAAAAAAAAAAAAAAAAAAAAAAAAAAGGTCGTCTGCGGGGAGGAGTGCACGGGAACTCGGGCCGGGCTGAGGTCGCGGGGGGCAGCGCCCCGGCGGCGGCCCCGGACACACCTGCCCCGCCGCCATCCGGGCCCCTCCCCGCACACCCGGCGTCCCGACGTGCGAGCCGTTAGGGTGATTTGAAACGCACGTACCACCAATCAGCGGGCACGGGCGGAGGCCGCGGCCAATCAGCGGGCGCGGGCGGGGAGGCGGGCGGATGGCCGCGGCCAATCGGCGCCCCCCTGGGGGCCGCGGCCTATGGGAGGCCGGTTGACATCCTGCGCCAATCGGCGCGGCTTTTAGAGAGCGCGGCTCACTTTTTGAATCGGTGGTGTCCGACCCCGCGAGGATGGCGCCGGCCGAGGCGGGCGTCGGTGCGTGAGCGGGTGGGCCGCGCAGCGAGCTTCCGAGAGCGGTGAGGACCCTGTGGGGGGGGGGGGGCGGGGGCCGCAGCTGCCGGGCTCCGGGGCCTCGCTCCCCGCTCACCGCGCTCCCGGCCGCCGCGCCGTGGTGCGTGCTGGGCCCGGGGTCCCCGGCGGGCCGGGCGTCGTCAGCCCGTACCTGGTTCGCTCCTTCTGGCGGAGGGATGTGGGGGGGCGGGGAGGGGGGTGAGGAGGGGGGAGAGGGGCGCAGGGGGCGCCGCCGGGGGCAGGGATGTGGGGGGGAGGGGAGGGAGGGGCGGGGGCGCAGGGGGGAGGGAGGGATGTGGGGGGAGGGGTCGCCGCCCCATCCCTGCGGTTCCGGCGGCGGCTGCCTTAATCTCCACCGGGCCTGGTGGTTTCCCTCTGCGGTTCTTCTGGCCGTGTTCCCTGGAGGAAGTCTATTTTTTTCTTTTTTTCCAGATTTTAAGGGTGTCAGGCCCTTCCGCACCCCGCCCCCCGCGTGCGCCTCCCTCCCGGGACCCGATTTGTTTGGTTTTAGTGGCTGAAAGCGCAGCCCCTGCGGGCAGCCCGGGGCCCGACCGCCGTGGGCCCGACCCCCGTGGGCCCCACCCCCGTGGGCCCGACCCCCGTGGGCCCGGCCGGGGTGCCCGCCTCACCCCTCTCTTGCAGGTGCAAGGACTGTAGGACGCAGACAGTAGTAGTCCCCGCCTCTCTTAGGGACACCTTCAGAGACCGAGGAAATGCCAGCGCAAGAGCTTGGAACAAGGCGTCCCTTAGGCGTTGAATGGATGTTGACCCACCGTGGTGCGATGGTGACGCTGTTACTGGTGATGCTGTCGGTGTTACCGCCCCACACAGCATTTCGTTTAGCTTCTCTGAAGGATGACTGCCTAAATATATATATATATATATATATATATATATATAAAAGTAAAGAAGTAAAAGGAAACCTAAAATGAATGTTTAAGCGACAGATTTTTGTCTTCGGGATGACAAGAGGCACGTGTGACAGTCATTTATTTAGTCGAAGGCTGCTTGAGTATGTTCTTGGATGAGAGGGAAGCTCGATGGGTTTATGAGATGTGATCTATGGTCTTTATTTAAAAAGCTTACAGGGGGGATCCCTGGGTGGCGCAGCGGTTTGGCGCCTGCCTTTGGCCCGGGGCGCGATCCTGGAGACCCGGGATCGAATCCCACGTCGGGCTCCTGGTGCATGGAGCCTGCTTCTCCCTCTGCCTCTGCCTCTGCCTCTCTCTCTCTCTCTCTCTCTCTCTCTCTCTCTCTCTGTGACTATCATAAATAAATAAAAAAATTTAAAAAAAAAATAAAATAAAAAGCTTACAGGGGATCCTTGGGTGGCTCAGTGGTTTGGCGCCTGCCTTTGGCCCAGGGCGTGATCCTGGAGACCCAGGTTTAGTCCCACGTCGGGCTCCCTGCCTGGGGCCTGCTCCTCCCTCCGCCTGTGTCTCTGCCTCTCTCTCTCTCTTGTCTATCATAAATAAATAAATCTTTTAAAAAGCTTACAATGTGAGTCAAAACGATCGGTGTTTTTCCAGCCATAATCCAAAGCGCTGGATGTCATCCACTGCCCCACAACTCTTTTTTTTTTTTTTTTTTTTGTCCGAAATTTGAAGCTATTTCAGCAGTAAATTGATCACATGCGGTATTTATCAGAGACGATTTTAATTTTTGATTACCTAGTTTGATGCCCTTTAAACAGGCATAGGAGAAAAAATGTGAACTCTTAGGACGTTTTTGATTATTAAAATCTCCCTCCTTCGTTGCTTAAAGTACATTAGTTCATCTCTCGACTTGTTTTAAGGTTAGGGAAACCTTGAATGAGAGCCTTTGTAGAGTTTTTCTTTTTCATGGAAACCATTAAGTGTAGGAGACAAAAAAGGGCTGGATGGGGATCCCTGGGTGGCTTGGTGGTTGAGCGTCTGCCCGTCTGCCCTCGGTCCAGGGTGTGACCCGGGGATCCTGGGATTGAGTCCTGCATCGGGCTTCCGGCGTGGAGCCTGCTTCTCCCTCTGTCTGGGTCTCTGCCTCTCTCTCTGCACCTCTCATGAATAAATAAATCTTTTTTTTTTTTTTTTTTTTTTTTTAAAGGGGGCTGGATGGAATTTGTCATTGATTCTAAATAGAGGCTGTTAGTAACAACTATCAGAGCATCCCTTTGGAGAGGCTTAGAGTGATGATTGATGGGGAAGTACATAGTAAGACAAAAAGTCCACATTTTGAATTTTATGGAAGTTTTCAATTGTCACTCACTTTAAGATGTCCTCTATTCAGTTTTCATCACAACTGGATTTGGGTTGTGCCTTTCATTATCTTTTTCTTGTGGAGAGTGACCTGAAGAAACTGACGAGAGAATGGTTTGGAGCTACAGCATTTGACCAAGTGGCCATTGAGCATAGAGAAGGGGGGCCAGGTCTCTGCTCTTTTTTTCCTAAAATTTGAAGCTGCTTTGGCAGTAAACTAATAATCAGAGATGCTTCCTATGAGGTCCCAGAGTAGTTGAGGTAGGAGTGAGGAATTTGGGGGAGGGCAAATGAAGTAAAGAGTAAGGGGAGATCTATGTTTTGACAGGGCTTATCTGAAGGATGATGGTAGTATTATAAATGGAGATGGGAAGAAGAGTAGATTGGCTGAAGGCAAAGGTGGGGAGGAGGGAGATAGAATATTTACGACTACTTTCTGAATTTTCATTGTATGTCAGGTAATGTTCTGAGTACTTTTCATGCATTGTTATTTTTACTGTATTCCTATGAGTCAGGTAGTAGTATCTTTATTTTACAGAAGGGGAAACTGAGGCTCGGAAGTTGAATGACTTTTTTTTGGTTCAATGTTAAGGAAGATGAAAGATGATACTTTTTTTAAATGAATTCTAGACATAAAAGTAGAGCCTCTAATGCTTGTTTTTGCCCAATGATCATGCATTTTTTATTCACACTTTATGTTTTTCAGCCTATACATAGAAGAGTACTAACAATGGCTGACAATAGCATATTAACATCCACTACTGGAAGGACGAGCTTGGCAGACTCCTCTATTTTTGATTGTAAAGTCACTGAAATTTCTAAGGAAAATGTGTTTATTGGATCTGCTTCATATGTTGAAGGTAAACCTGTTAATCAGCTTTAAAGCACCAAATCACAGGCAGCCCCGGTGGCTCAGCAGTTTAGCCCCGCCTTCAGCCCAGGGCCTGATCCTGGAGACCCGGGATCCAGTCCCTCATCGGGCTCCCTGCGTGGAGCCTGCTTCTCCCTCTGCCTGTGTCTCTGCCTCTCTCTCTTTCTCTCTGTGTCTCTCATGGATAAATAAATGAAATCTTAAAACAAAACAAAACACCAAATCACTATTTTAGTCCTAAATTTTCTGACTAGGAGTTTAGGATTTCACTGTAATACTGTTAAGCAGACTACAGTTATTCAGTAAATATTTGTTGACAGAATCTCTTTATACTTTGTAGATTTTTTTTAAGCTTTTATTTAAATTCCAGTGAACATGCAGTGTGATAACTAGTTTCAGGTGTACAATGTAATGATTCAACACTTGCATATCTCCTGTCCTCATCACCCGTCTCGCCCCCTCCCCTGCCCTGGGGTAACCCTCAGTTCTCTATAATTAAGAATCTGTTTCTTGCTTTGTCTCTCATATTTTTCACTTTGCTTGTTTTGTTTCTTAAATCTCACATGAGTGAAGTTCTCTGGTATTTGTCTCTCTCTGACTTATTTCACTTAGCATTACACTTTCTAGCACCATCTATGTTGTTGGAAATGGCAAGATTTCCTTTTTTGTGACTGATATTTCATTATATATACACCACATCTTTATCCATTCACCAACTGATGGCGGATGCTTGGCTTCCATAATTTGACTATTGTAAATAATGCTGCTATAAACATAGGGGAGCCTGTATCCCTTTGAATTAGTGTTCTTGTATTCTTTGGGTGAATATCCAGTAGTGTGATTGCTGGGTCATAAGGTAACTTTTTGAGGAACCTCCATCCTGTTTTCCAGAGTGGCTGCACCAGTTTGCATTCCCACCAACAGTGCACAAGAGCTACTTTTTCTCCCCATCCTTGCCAACACCTGTTGTTCCTTGTGTTTTTTACTTTAGCCATTTATACTATGTAGATTTTTGATTACTGTTTGGATCAATGCTTCCCACCTTGGAAGGAGAAAGCATCTTATTGTTGAATATTGCTTCTTCCTTGTATGAGGGCAGTCTAGCTGCAACACTGTTAGAATTTATTCAGTTATGACTGGTTAGGTGAAGAGCCACTTCTTCCCTTAACTGCTTTATAAATGGGTCTCCTGAAGTTGCACGCACTGTTGAAGAGGATAGCTGTCCAAGAGAGTAAATTTTTTTTGATAAGAGGAGTGCTGATGTTTGTATACTCTGCTGCAATTTGTTTTCTCTTTCTCTAAAGTGATAGGTGATCACATTTTAAAAAATAAACAGAATTAAGTCATTTTAATTTTAGAGAATATCATGATCTCAAAGATGGAAATACATGCCAGATTTAGCCAAAAGAGGGATTAAGAACTGTTAATTTTGATGTTAGTACCTGGTAAACATATTTAAATATTTTAATTTTTAATAGAAGAAATGCCTCAAATCGAAACGAGAATGATATTGGTTCAAGAAGCTGGAAAACAAGAAGAACTTATAAAAGCTTTAAAGGTATGGAATTTTAGTTTTTTAAGGGAAAGACTATTTTTCTTCCATCAATATTTAAGCAATTTTATAGTTTACTTTATCTTATACTTAAGTCTCTTTTCCACAGACCATTAAAATAATGGAAGTCCCTGTTATAAAGATAAGAGAAAGTTGTCCTGGAAAGTCGGATGAAAAATTAATAAAAAGTGTTGTTAATATGGTAGGTCAAGCATATCATTGCATGTGGCATGCTGCACTACTCTTGATTGTATTCTTAAATTCCACTTAATGGTGACGGACCTAAATTAGGCACAAGGTATATTTTGCACTCTGAAGCTAGATGAATAGAATCATTTATATTTATTTTAAAAATATGACTATTTCTGAAACCCCGAACTATAGTGTATATTGTAAGTATGAATTCTTTACACAGTAACTTGGCATTGTTAAATTTAAATGGCGCACATATTCACAAATATATGGTGTTTTTCTTACCTTAACTCTTAGCTTTTTTTTCCCCCATTAATTTTATGTTTATTCCAAATTCTTGCTCTATTTCCAAAATTATAAATTGCTGGGGCACCTGGGTAGCTCAGTTAAGTGTTCAACTCTTGTTTTTGGCTTGGGTCATAGTCTTGTGGTGGGATAGAGCCCCAAGTGGAGCTGCAGGCTTTGTGTGGAGTTTGCTTGAGATTCTCTCCCTCTCCCCCAGCTCTTCTCCTTGCTCATGCACATGTGTTCTCTTTCTCTCTTTCAAATAAAATAAATAAAATCTTAAAAATACATATATAAATCACAATAACTTGAGAGTCATCAGGGAATTCGTTTCCGCATATGAAATATATTCTGTATACCAGCTGTAGTAGTTTGTGAGAGCTGCTGTAATAAAATACTGAGACTGGGTGGCTTAAACAACAGAAATGTATTTTTCAAAGTTCGGGAAGCTAGAAGTCCCAAGATCAAGATGTTGAAAGGTTTGGTTTCTCTTGAGGTCTCTCTCCTTGGCTTGCAGATGGCTGCCACCTTTTTATGACTTCACATGGCCCTTTGGGCATGCACATCCCTGATAACTCTGTGTCCTTGACTTTCTTCTTTCTATAAGTACAGCAGTTTGATCAGATTAGGGCCCACCTACATGACCTCATTGAACAAAATTACCTTTTAAAGGGCCCTGTCTTCAAATATAGTCTGATTTTGAGGTACAGGGGCGGGGGTTAGGGCTTCAGTGTGAATTTCAAGGACATACAATTCAGCTCATCACATCAGCCTAGCAAATAAAGCCCAAAACAATTTACTGACCAATTCAGAATTTTCTTTTAAAATAGTTCTGTTCCTTTTGAACAGGAGTCATACAGGTACCTTAATATCTTCATTTTTTATCTTAGATGTACATTATAAAATATTAAACAAAGCCTTTTTATATCCTACATTTTGTCACGCAGCAACTTCCTGCTTATTTCATATCTCTTATTTCCCTCATACATACTGAAATGGTTAAGTTAACCTATACCCTTTTTGTAGATACTAAGTGGCATAGTATTTTTTCTATTTCTATTAATCATTCTGAAGATGATTTATGAACAAAGAACTGTTAAGTGTGGCATCATTTTCTTAGAATAAAAAGTAATAGTGGAGGGATGCCTGGCTAGCCCAGTGTTTGAGCCTCTGCCTTTGGCTCAGGGCGTGACCCCAGAGTCCTGGGGTCCAGTACTTCGTTGGGCTCCCTGCAGGGAGCCTCCTTCTCCCTCTGCCTGTGTCTCTGCCCCTCTCTCTGTGTGTCTTGTGAATAAATAAATCTTTAAAAAAAATAATACTGGATATCTTTCTAATGCATCCTACTATCAAAATATGTATATATAAAAATCATTTAAATTTTATATGTGTATTAGATTTATAATGACTTAAGTCATGTCAAAAATTTATAATATTAATATTCAGAATTTAATATCAATATGGATGGAGATATATATCTATAAAAATACAAATAAGTAAATAAGGCTGTTTGCTATTAAGTATAATGCTCATTGTGTGATTTACAAGTTTACTACAAATCTAAAAATAAAAATATTGATAGTGAATTGATTTTAGGTTTAGAGTTATATGAATTAATTTTGTAATTATAAATTTTTATTTCTCATACCACCTGAAAAAAATCAAGGAAATTAAAGTGCCCTTTGTAAAGATGGAATCACTAGAAGAATTTGAAGGCTTGGATTCTCCAGAATTTGAAAATGTGTTTGTAGTCACGGACTTCCAGGATTCTGTTTTTAATGAGTTACACAAGACTGATTATAGAATTGTTGGACCACCAGTTATCTTAAACTGTGCCCAAAAAGGAGAGGTAAGAAAATATATATTTATTATGACTTTCAAGGTTAAATTTTTATTAATGGGTTTTGTGAAAATTCTTTACCAGAAAAATCCTGTTAATTGTTAGGAGTATGTAATAGAATAAGGTTAGTAGTTGTTATTCTAAGATAGTTTTTAAAATCTTCCTATTGTAACTCATAGGACTAAAAATCTTAAGACTTTAAAAATAATGACAATCATATATTTGTGTGTATATATGCACATATGTCTTTTTTTTTTTTTTTTTTGCACATATATGTCTTAATACCTTCTGGGGGAGAGAGAATTTCTTAAAACTTGGGTTCCAGCAATGTATACACATATATAAACTTACTTTCTTCCATAGAATGTATATACATTTCCATTTTTATTTGTTACTTCATGGTTTAAACATATTTTTTAACCATTCTTTTTCCATTATGTATATATCTCCCTTGGTTAAATTATTACTGTTTCCATTTTTATAGCTCAAAAATTGGAATCATATTTGGTTCGAGTATATGTGTAATTTACATAGTGTTCATTATAAAATATTTCAAACTGTTGTAACTTTAATTTGGAAACATTTACAATAGTGTATAGAGTCTGAAATTTTCCTAGTAGGTAAAACTTTGTGTCAAAGTATATTTTAGAACTGAAAGTTTGTGTATAAATATGTTTAAATTGTCAGTAGTAAGGTGTGTTTAGATTATGTGTGCCAAATATCAATTGGGAATTATGAGGGGTTTTTGTATTGTAAACTTTGTAATATGTTTTTTGCTATTTTTTTTTTTTAGTTTTTTTTTTTTATTGGTATTCACTTCAGAAACTTGAATCCGCAGAAATAAGCAGTATATTACCAGAAAGTTACAGGTAAACACAGATTATACATGCAAATTTCTGTTCACAAAGGTCACATGTACATTGTATTCTAGTAGTCCATGTGTTTTCAGTGAAATCTAAAAATATTCCCGTTCTCTTTGAGCAGTATTAATTTCTTGAGATCTTATTGCTTGTCACTTGAATCCTGTAGCTGTCATACATCTCGTATAAGCAACATTTGATTTTTGAAGTGTGTAGACCATCTCTTCATATTTCAAGATGTAATTTTACATTTCTGGATTTTAAAAACAGTTTAGCCATAATCTAGACATACGCTTCTAATTCATATACCTGCACATGTGACAGAAATGTGTCACATTCATATACCTGCACATGTGACAGAAATTTGTGAACAGAAATTTGCATGTATAATCTGTGTTGTATCTTGAAAAACACAAGAAATCTTGGATTAACAGTTGATTGGCAAGAGGGGGAAATACGTCTTAGCTTGAAAAAGATGTATTCTATTCTCTACTATAAAGAAAGCTCACAGATTTAAAATTGTTATATCCTTCAGCCTTTGCCTTTTTCATGTCGCCCACTCTATTGTACGAGCATGATGAATCTAGTACTATGTTTTACTGGATTTAGAAAAAAAGAAGAACTAGTAAGTATTTTAAAACCTTCTATTCAAGGAATAATTTTTTTCCAGCCAAATAAATTTAAATTGATATTTTGTTTGGTTAATTATATCATGGTTTTATTTAAAACATATTGAAGGAGAATTTATGAATGTGCTATTTTAAATTTTATGAAGAAAAATTCTGAAGAGCATTTTAAAGAAACATTTAGTTTAGGATGGCAGGCATATGAATTAATAGACCTTATTACTATCTGGTCTGCTTAAATTGTGTTAAGTACCATTGAGCATATTGTTTGAAGTTTTTGTTAACACATTACAGTTTTTGGTGATACAAGTCCAGCCTTAATGTATATTCATTGCCCTAGAGAATTCATAGGAACTTTTTTGATTCATAAAATTTTTTGTGTTGGAGCTATTAGGGTATTACTGTAATTTGTGGGAAGAATCTTGGTGTGATATAACCTAGTGTTAAAAAAACAATCTTTTTGGATGTATGAAAGCCAGTTGTTTAATTTCATTAAGTTTTGTGCAGTCATCTCTACTACCTTATCTCTATGTATAATTTTGCCTGTGCCAATAAGGCAAGTGAATCTTTAATTTTTTTTGACATAAAATTCATATCTTAACAAAAATTCTTGTATGTACCTTATAAATAAAAATTTTTCAGTAGATGCTAAATGACTTCTAAACATAATTTAAAATTTTGTTCAAGTTAATTATAAAGTTAATGTTGCCTAATTTTTCTTTTGAGGTCAGATTGGTGACATTGGTTCATCACATGGGTGGAGTTATTCGAAAAGACTTTAATTCAAAAGTTACACATTTGGTGGCAAATTGTACACAAGGAGAAAAATTCAGGGTACGTAAATTTGAGTATTTCACTATAGCATTTTTTGGGGGGGATAGATTTAATAACAGCACTTTCATCCTATTTCTCTCACAGTTTACTGAGAATCAGAAATTCAAGTTTTGCTAAGTACATTTAGTAAAAAATTTAAATCCTAGGAGTGTGGTCTTTTAGGTTTTAAGGAAGCAATGAAACCTGAGGTAGGTCTTGAAATAAGTAGGATTTGCGAATGAGTAGGGTTGTGGAGGTTGGTAGATGGGTAAGGTTTCAGGCAGATAATTAATATCAGCAAAGGTTACTCTTAAGTGTTGGTGAATAAGGGAATTGGGAAGTGTGCAGTTATTTCACTCTTGCCTAAATGATCTTAAGAACTGAGCTATCTTCTTATATAATGGCTCTAAGGTTTAACTAGTGAAAACTATGAAAGAGCAGGAAAAACTACTTTTATTAGAATTAAAATCTTAGTTTAAGATTGCTCTTGAATATCGTAGGAAGAGCTTATCACCTTGTTCCCACCCTCCATCAGAGTATTTATGTAAAAAATGGTAATTTGGGGGAATGTTGAATTCCTGAGAGGTATACTTTTCAATTCATATCTTAGTTTCTTGTGACTTAATCAGGTATTTTGTTTTGTATTCCTATCTTGGGGGTCAGTACTTCTAAAGGAGTAAACACGGAGAAAAGAGAAATAGAAGTATAGTAAAATAAAGATGAACTTTTAACTTCAGAGTTGTATTTATTTAAAATAACGAAATGATTTGGATATCATGGAACTTGTTCTAAATTATTTTAACCTAACTTGTATGATTGAAAGACAGTTTTTCTGTTAATGTTTCTTTATTTTGTCATAAAGCAGGTGAATAATGATTTAAAACTTCAAAAAATATGTATAAAATTGCTTAGAAATTCCATGAATGCAGTTATTTAAGGTGAAAATTTATTGTGATTAACTTTTATGTATTTAGATTGCTGTGAGCCTGGGCACTCCAATTATGAAGTCAGAGTGGATTTACAAAGCCTGGGAAAGGCGGAATGAACAGTAAGTGTTTAGAAAATCAGTAGTTCATGATTTGAATTAAATGTTATGAAGGTAAACTCATGTGCCCAAAACCCTAAATTCATAGAGAGTACAGACAGAATGAATTCAGTCTTTGGGTAGCCTAATGAATAAAGTCTAGGAGGAACAAAGTTATAAAAACATAAAAAATTTAAAGACATATGTGGTTATCTTCAGACTTTACCTTGTGGGATAATTTTGATTATCATTAACATTCTAAAACTCTTAGGTAATAGCTTAATGAATCTGGATATTTGGGTTGTGTTATATTTTTTTCACTCTGTTTGGTTACATTCTACAACTCAATACCTTGTTAAGCTTTCCAACCTCATAATTCCTTCCTATTCTATTGCATCATTACTTAATATTTCATAAAGCTGTAGAACCCCTGGAATAGATAGAAAATTTCACGTCCAGAGCAAGGATTTGAATCTTTTAAAGACTACTTCTGATCAAATTTTATCAGAATTTACTCCCGGATGACTGAGGACACATCCAAGTATTTTTTTAACTGATGTTTTTGTGAACATTTCAGGACCACATGTAAAATATTTTCAATAAATAGATTATACTAAACTTACAGAATTATTATAGATATATAAATTGATATACTTTCTGAATTTAAGTTAAGCTGGTTTTAGAAGAGTATATTTTGTTTTTAGGGATTTCTCTGCATCAGTTGATGACTTTAAAAATGAATTTAAAGTACCTCCATTTCAAGATTGCATTTTAAGTTTCTTGGGATTTTCAGATGAAGAAAAAACCAATATGGAAGAAATGACTAAAATGCAAGGTAGAATTTACTATAATTTAAAAAGTTCATATTTTTTTCCCCACTCTTGGTTAATTACCTCCTGGTGAATATACCTCTTTAAAAATTCAGTTTTGGAGATAAATAGTTTGACTTACGCTTGTGTGCATTTCTTTTAGGAGGTAACTGTTTACCTGTTGGAGATGAAAGATGCACTCACCTTGTAGTTGAAGAGAATATAGTAAAAGAACTTCCATTTGAACCTTCAAAGAAACTTTATGTTGTCAAACAGGAGGCAAGTAATTCTAGAATGAGATTGGCTTTTGTTTTTAGAGTTTTATTTTTATTTTATTTTTTTATTTTAAGTAGGCTTCACACTCAGTGTGGGGCTTGAACTCACTATACCAAAATTAAGAGTTTCATGCTGAGTTTCAACTCAAAATCATGAGTTTCACTCATGACTGACTGAGTCAGCTAGGAGCCCCAAGATTGGGTTTTTAAAAATATTACTAATTGCTTCTCTGATAAGATAGATTTTTTTTTTGAGATTTTATTTATTTGAGAGAGAGAGAGAGAGAGAGAGAGATAAAGAAAGAAAGAAAGGAAAAGAAAAGAAAAGAAAAAGAAAAAGAAAAAGAAAGAGCATGAGCAGGGGAGAGGCAGAGGGAGAAGCAGACTCCCCACTGAGCAGGAAGCCTGACATGGGGCTCGATCCCAGGACCTTGAGATCATGACCTGAGCCGAAGGCAGATGCTTAACCAGCTGAGCCACACAGGTGCCCCTGATAAGATAAATTTTTTTTTTTTTTTTTTTTTTTTTATAAATTCTTAATTAAAAAGTTTTTCTTCTCTCACCTAGTGGTTCTGGGGAAGCATTCAAATGGATGCTCGAGCTGGAGAAACTATGTATTTATATGAAAAGGTATGTATTTTTGTCCCTTAGTCATTCTGTGATTTTGATTGTATAAAGATAACACTTCTATCTGAAAAGAATATTATATAATTGGCATGTTTAAGAGTTTGTGAATAATTGAACAATTAGATATTGAAGAAGTTTCTGTAGATTTAAGCAAAACTATTCAGTGCAGTAGAATTATTTTAATCTACCATATGTCATTTTGTGTTTCTTCTTAGTGATACCATTATGAACAATAACATTCCTATCTTTAGCAACTTAGAACCTTAAGGGAAAGATAGATATACAAACAATTACAGTGCTGAATATGTGCTATAGTTGAGTTATTATTTTAACTAACCTCACTCAGAGACTCAGGCAGGACTGAAAAGAGCAAACACATGTTGAACCAACTGATTAGGCTAATCTTGCAAGGACATTCAAGTTAGACAGCAGGTGGGAGATGATGTGAAGATTGAAAGTACCTTGAAATAGCAAGTAGTTCAGTATGGGTCTTGAAAGGAGTGTGGGAAAGAAGGCCAACAAATAAAGCTTACAATTTAGGTAGAATCAAGTAGTTTTTAAAATGTTAAGGAATTTGGGTAGTATTGGGAACCATTGAAGTATATTAAGGAGAGAGATGTCATTGGAAAAATAACTCTAGTAGTAGATTGTAGGCAAGGAAGATGCACCTGTCACGCTAGATTGGGGAAAGAGTGTATCATTTACAAAAACGTGGCATAAAGGTATAGAAGTAGGCTTTAAGGGAAGATTTTCTTTAGTGGGAGATTTAATTTGAACGAAATATTGAAGATTGAGGTACAGATTTATTGTATTACTATGAAATCTAGATAGGTTCTATATTGTCTTGTCTTCTGACTCTTGTTCTCAGTGTAGAGTTCTTGACCATAAAGTTTAAAAACTGCTTTAAATTCTAGCAGAGAGCTTTTAAAGTCAAGTATTATTTGGCAAATACTGGAGAGCAATATGTCCAGGCACTGTGCTAAATGCTAAGGATACAGTGAACGAACTGTGAATGGTCCCTGCTCTCCAGAGTTATTAGCCTAACAGGGGACTAGACAGTAAACAAGCTTACAGATGAATATGTAATGGTGATAGAACTGAGAAGAAACAGAATGAGGTGCTTGGGGTTAGGCAATTACAGTGGTCCCTTGTCTATTATGTTTTATGAATCTTCTGAATTTCCTGGCAGAGTGTATAGTTGTAAAATCATTGTGCAAAATCCAGATTTTTGTCAGACTTGTAAATATAGTTTTCTTCTGTTCCTGTCTCAGTGTAGAACCAAGGAAGTAAAATTGAGCTTTTGTGCTTTTGATTGCAGGCTAATACTCCTGAGCTCAAGAAATCAGTGTCACTGCTTTCTCTAAATACCCCAAACAGCAATCGCAAAAGACGTCGTTTAAAAGAGACACTGGCTCAGCTTTCCAGAGAGACCGACATGTCGCCTTTTCCTCCCCGTAAGCGCCCATCAGCTGAACATTCCCTTTCTATAGGATCACTTCTAGATATCTCCAACACACCAGAGTCTAGCATTAACTATGGAGGTAATTCACATTAAAAAAAATTGGTCATTAAAATTTAGTGGAATGCAATAATTGTAGAATATAGATAAATCACTACTACGGTGAATATGAAAGGTTCTACCTTTTATTATGCCTTTGTTCCAGCTGAGGAGAAAAGGCACACAAAAATGCTTCCATTTAATGATTGTTTACTATATGCTAAGTGCTTTCTATATTTTATTTGTATATCACTCTAGAAAACGATAGAGCTATTCAAAGAACAAATTCTTAACACCAGCAAAACAAGATTAGTGTCGCATGAATTGTGGAGAAAATAGGTATGATGAAATCAGCAGAGGCTGAGCTCAGTTCTCAAATGATATAGGGAGGCCCTGCAACTAACTCTTCTCTCTTGATCATCAATTTTTCCCTCTACTTTTGTTTTATGATCTACACACAAATATGTCTTGTTTTTTAGTTTTAAGAAATAGTCAAAACGTCCCCTTGACCCCCTGACACTCTTTACTTTATACTCCATTTCTCTTTCCTTTTGCATGAGTATTCTTCAAAGAATTAACAGTGATCTGTTGTGGCAGTTCCTTGGTTTTCATTGTCTTCTCAACCCAATACGATTGAACCTTAGTCCCTACTGCATGAAATTGCTCTTGCTGAGATGACTTTTTTTTTTTTAAGATTTTATTTGAGAGAAGAGAGTATGAGCAGGGGGAGTAGCAGAGGGAAAGAGAGAGAGAGAAGCAGACTCTCTTCTGATCAGGGAGCCTGACGTGAGGCTTGATCCAGGACCGTGAGATCATGACCTGAGCTGAAGGCAGACACTTAATAGACTGAGCCACCCATGCATCCAAGATGGATAGGTTTTATGTAGTCAGCAGCATTTAATGCATGAACAGCTGCTATATGCTTCTCCAACTGAGTCAGCCAGCTGCCCCCATTTTTGCCTTTCTACATGCAGCACTTAGGTCTCTAAAATACATATAAAGTAGCTCATGCCCTCCTGTGCTTGAAGTCATTCAGTGGCTTTCCATTACCGTAGCTTTTGAGTTCCTATGTGATCCTTTCTCACCTACCTCCAAACTTATATGATGATGTGCTCTTCTATAATACTTGATGCTTCAGTCACACTTATCTTTGTTATTCTTTGGATATTTCCACTACATTCATACCTCAGGAACTTTATACTTTACCTCTTTGCCTTAAAAGAAATCTTCCTGGGTTTCTGCAAAGTTAAGTCCCTGTTCCAGTACTTCTCACTAATCCATTAACCTAGTGGTTGTCTTCAGTAGTAGTTATTACTGTTAGAAATTAATATTTTTTATTTGCTTCACCAGAGTATAATCTTTAAGAGAACAAAAACATTGTCTAATCCTTTGCTTTGTTCTCAGTTCCTAGTACAGAGTAGATACTCCCTAAATACTCATGGAAGGAATTGAGTGTCAATTTATAGTAGGCCCAGAAAACTGAAGTGGAGTTGAGAAATGAGAGGGGCAAGAATACAAATAATAGGATACAAATTCAGATTTTAGGGAATAGTGAATAGGTGAGTTTGCCTAGAGTATGGGAGAGTGATAGTTAAATTGAAAAGTTAATTGTGGCCTGATATTAGAGGACTTTGAAATCAGACTGGTATGTCTGAACTGCATATTGTCATCAACAAGGAATTTTAGAAACTATTGAGCAGTGGAGTAATTGGTTGAGTAGGTAATTTTTAGTGGATTATTCTGAAGATGATTAAATGGATGATTAAAAGAAAGACAAGTTAGAGATGCCCAGACCATGAAGTAATCCACAGTGGCTTGGGCCACAAGGTGATAAAGCCCTGAACCAGGATTGCTAATAGAGTAAGAAGGATTGTGGAGAGACTGATGGAATAGAGTGACAGGAAGGGAATAAGAGATTAAAATAGAAGACATGTTACCATGTCTGCAAAAATCGAAGTCTGGATTTTAGAGGAAGACAGTGCAGTTTTAGAGAATATCCAGGTTAAACTGAAGTACAGATGTCTAGTAGGTATCTGGAAAAATTGAGGTTGGTACTTGAGTGGAGGATTATGATTAGATACATGGGTCTCAGAATTTACTGGTTCCATAATTGTGGACGTACTGGGCATGAGATGGTAAAAGTTTTTATCATAAAGGAATGAAGCTTGAATATGCAGTTTAGAAGACAAGAGAAGAAAATGAGTCCCTGAAGAAAACGGGGATGATACTATACTAATATATTAGGTGTTCTGTGTTGAATCCCCAGTGTGTAGATCACTGCCTATACATAATAATTAAGTTGGGCCAGTGTATGTCAGATTTTTCCTCTTGAGATATGTAATGGCAGAAACTCTTGGGTCTGGAGAGTAGTCTGACATAATGGATGGCAGGTTGGAAAATCTTTGATGTGTTAGCTTTAAAAAGCATTCAAAGCTCCGTAGTATACATCATTGTTTTAATAATGTTTAAAGTTGGTATTGAGTAAAACAGATACACTGGGACTGCATGTTATTTTTTTCATGTCATTCTATTGTATGTTATAATTTGTTTTCCTGTTTAAGAACTTATGAGATTTTGTACTAATGTTAAAGTACTTTAACCATATTGATAGTAAGAAAGTGTATTTTAAGTTTTTATGGGATTTCATTTTTAAAAACTGCATATAAAGTATGCTAATATGTCCTTCCACATGTGTTGAACTGGATGTTTTATGTTCTTTTATGTTAAGAACTAACAATTTGCAGTTGATGTTGTTGGATTTTGTTGAGGAAGGTGTCTTCGTAACAAGTTTTGTTACAATGTAATCATAACCTTTTTATCCTTTAACTAAATATTTTTATATAGTTTTTCATTTTTACTATTTGAGCTCTTTATTTTGAAATAATTTCCAATTGCAGGAAGCTACAAAAGTAGTATAGAGATTCTAGTACTCTACTCAGAATTCCCAAGTGCAAATATCCTGCCAGGATTCCTTTAGCATTCATTCATTAATTGTCTCTTTCTGTACACACATGGATTGTTTATAACTGCACGGTTGAGACTAAGTTGCAGGTCTGATGTACTTCTAAATACTTAAGTGTGTATTTCCCCAAATAGAGGGACATTTCTTGCACCACTACATACAGTACAGGTGTGTTAGAATTAGGAAATTGACATTAATAGTATGACTGTTAATTTTTATCAGTTTAATACTCTTTTTAGGAAAAGAAAAAAAGTTCTTTTTTTCTGGTTCAGAGTCCATTCTAGGATCATATGTTGTTATCTCTAGTCTCTTCTAATCTGGGATAGTTCCTGAACTTTCTTTGTTTCTAATGACCTTGACTTTTTTTGAAGAGTATAGGCCAGTTATTTAGTATAATGTCTGTCAACTTGGAGTCATTGATACTTTTGACCATTTTTTTTGTTTTTCTGGCCATATCCTTATGAGGAAATTTTACTTTAATGAAAATCTAAATAGGTGTATTTCTAAGAGTGGGTATTCTTCCCCTTTTTTTGTTAAGTCTACATAATGTCTCATACTTTTATTTGGTTTTCATTAAATCTTTCTTCTTTTTTACCTTTTAGAAACCCCAAAGTCTTGTACTAAGTCTTCTAAAAATTCCACTCCGGTTCCTTCGAAGCAGTCAGCCAGGTGGCAAGTTGCAAAAGAGCTTTATCAGACTGAAAGTAATTATGTAAATATATTGGCCACAATTATTCAGGTAAGAGTTTGGTTGTAAAATGATCCCTGTTCCAGTATTTCAACTAAAAAAAAGTCTAAGAGATACTGTTTCTTACAAGAAAATTACATAGAGGCACCCATGTCATTCGGTGGCTCAGTCGGTTAAGTGTCTGCCTTCAGCTCAGGTCATGATTTCAGGGTCCAGAGATCAAGCCCCATGTTGGGCTCCCTGCTCAGCCATAAGTCTGCTTCTCCTTCTCCCTCTGCACCCCCACCCCCACTTATGGGCACATGCTTTCCCCCTCTCTCTTTCTTTTTCTCTCAAATAAATAAAATCTAAAAAAATTATGTAAGCATAGAATTGGAACTTAGGTATTAAAAATGAAAATACATAACTAACAGAAAACTTCTATTGGGGAAGTACCATACGATGAATAGAGTAGCTTCTATTCATACAGAAATAGTATCATTTTTTATAGTGACTAAAAAGAGAAGGATCCTCAGTAGATGATCTCTGAGGGGACTAGGTTTTATTTGATTCAGAACTTTGCAGGTTCCCTGTTACAACACTGAATTTATATACATAGATAAGGTAGGTAACTTGTTTTATTTAGTACCTGTATGTATGTGAAAAACAATAGCAATGAAGCATAACAATATGGATGTAATTTTTTTAGTAATCGTGTCAAGTTTCTTAAAGCATGCAGTGGTTAGTCATAAATGTTAACTCATTACTGATCATTAAAATGTACTGTGAAGTTATTGCTGAAGAAAAACAATTCTAATGGATCCTTATAGGATGAAATTGAAGAAGATATGAAGAATAAGCTGAAATTCAGGGTTCTGAAAGACAATAATAGGACATTATTTTGGCATCTGGAGAAAGAGGGAATAGATTTGTTTTAGGTAATGAAGGAGATTGTCAGGAAAATAAAGTTGATACCATCAAGCTTGTCTTTGAATAGAAAAATAATAGGGAGTTTCTGATTGGGGTTAATTTTTACCTGACCTCTATTTGAATTCTTAATATAACTCATTAGGGTTCAATATAATAGGCTTTAGTTGGCTTGTGCCATTGATAAAATTCATGGATAAGAAATGGAAAGGCTTCTTTTTTTGGTATTCATGGAGAGGTTATTCTTCACAGTTAATTTGTTTAGCAGTAGTCAAGGGTTTATGAGGCCCTCTGCTGTATTAAACTTCACTGTTTTAAGTCAGCTTTACTCTTCTTCCTCAAGGGAAATCATTCTAGATGAGTTTCTTGTTGAAGTTTTTATAGTCAGCCAAAATGTAGTTGAGTAGCAGAAAATCCCCTTGGCATATATTGTTCATGTACTTTGGTAGCATTTATTACCCAGAAATCTAAATCCTTTCAGGCCATGGTAAATGCACTGGAGTTTCAGAATTCTAATTTGCATATCAATAAATTCACTAAAATGCCTTTTTAAAAAGCCTTTAGAATGATTAGACTGTACATAGTTTTGTACCAATATGCTTACTACAAACTCACCTAAGATTTTCTTTAAAAGATTGTGGTCTAAATTCATAATAATGTTCTCTTCAGACTTTATTTTAGGTGATGTTTTCCTCCCCCCCCCCCCCCTTTTTTTGGAATTAGATTTGGAATAACTTAATTTTAATTCAGCCCCCAAATTAATGAATATCCGGAAGCTTCTTTATTTTGTGTAATACTTGGGTGCCTGCTAACAGAAATTATTGTGCCAGATGTTAAAGAGGATTCCTATTTTAGAGGAACTTAGACTGGAAGAGGAGATAAAACATACATACCTAATTATAATACCAAATGGAAGGTTATAAGCATCATGAAGGAGGTTTAGTTAAGGTATTTGGAGATTTGTGGGGTGAGAATGTGACTCTTCCAGCTTAGGGAAGGTGTTGGGCTAGAAGCTTCAATGGGTTGAACATTGGAAAAAGTACCATAAAGAAGATAAAAATTGATGTGAATTTTATTTAAAGATTTATTTATTTATATTATATATAGAGAAAGATAGTGTGCATATGGGAGGGACAGAGGCAGAAAGAGAGGGAGAGAATTTCAGTCAGACTCAGAGCTCAGTCTCAGGACCCTGAGACCAAGACACGAGCCAAAACCAAAAGTTGAGTGCTTAATTGACCGAGCTACAAGGTACCCCTGAAGTGAGTTTTAAAGTATGAGTATGATTAGTACATGGAAAGAATATGGGTAGGAAGTGTATTTGAGATTCTGCAAACAGTACAGACAATTGAAGATGTATATCATTGAGGGTTTTATGACTAGTCTAGGGGCATTAGCGTTTAGGTGGGTTAAGGGGTCTAGAGTAGGGGTAGGAGTGGTTTTAATGAGATTTGAGATAACGATGCCTATGTCAAACCAGAGAAGGCCTCTGTATATAGTGTGTTAGGTCATCCGTAATCTAGAGAAGAATTTTTGATGGGAAGGGGAAGATGATATCTGACTTGGATTTTAGAACTATAATTTGGTTCACTTTGAAATAGGTATTAAAGAAGGGAAATTATGGAGGCAAGGCCAATTTGAAGGAGATATATATATATATATTTTTTTGGGGGGGTAAATAAACATAAAGAATTGTTCTTAAAAATAGTAATAATTCATAATCTTCATGTAGTCCCTTACTATTTGTAATGTATTTTCATTTAATCTTTATCTTTTTCTTTTTTGCTTCGTTTCCTTCTCCCCTTTGCACTATTGGCATTCATTTTACTTGAACATATATTAAGACCCCAACAATAAGTTATTATTTTTAGTTTAAATCGCCTGTTGAAATGTTTATTTGTTTGTTTGTTTATAAAAGATTTTATTTATTTATTCATGAGCGGGCTTCCCATGCAGGAGCCTGTTGCAGGACTCGATCCCGGGAACCTTGGATCGCACCCCGAGCCGAAGGCAGAGATGCTCAACCACTAAGCCACCCAAGCATCCCCAAAATTTTATGTTTTAAAATATCATGTAGTGAAATTGACTATGGATTTTAATACATGCAAAAATTTATATAATCTCTATTACAATCAGAATATAGATCATTTCCATCCCCCCAAAATTCCTGGTACTTCCTATTCCTTTATAAGTCATACCCTTTCCTTATTGCAACTCCTTGTAAGCACTGATTTCTTCTTTCTCACTATAATTTTGTCTTTTTAAAAAAATGTTTGTACTTAAGGATATGTTTGGAAATAGCTGATTGCTTATTGCCTTCTTATTAACTTGAAAATACAAATTACTCTTGTATTCTAATAATTTTAGTGAATTGTAGAACTGTGTGATAAACTTGCATGAGATTCTAACATAACAGAAGAGTATGTATATACACGCAGATGAATAAAATAGGATAAAATAGAAAATGTTATAAGAAAAAAGTCTCATATTTAAGGAGAAGTATTTTTTTCCTTTTTTTTCTTTTCCATCAACATTTCCTTTCATCACTGTCTATATTTCACTTTTTTTTTCCCTTTCCCACAATCTATTCAAACTAGTCTTTTTTTTTTTTTTTTTTTTTTAAACCTTTTAGTTATTTCAAGTACCATTGGAAGAGGAAGGACAACGTGGTGGGCCTATCCTTGCACCAGAAGAGATTAAGACTATTTTTGGTAGTATCCCTGATATCTTTGATGTGCACATGAAGATAAAGGTAAATTTGTTTATGTTAGGTTTGTAGTAATTCTTTTTGGATTGTGCTTATATAATATTTTTTTCAGGTACTGTTGATTGGCTAAATGAGTTTTATACCTAAGACTTACTCCCTCATTTATTCCTTTGAATAATTTATGTCCCTGTGCTCCTATGCCTTATTAAGATTTGTTTGCCTATTTTTTGATTTTTGATTAATCCTGAAAATAAGGAATTAAACCTTATGAAGTCTTTTCTATAGAGACATGTGGTTACTAGTGCTAATTTTCTTACTGTTCCTCTCAGGTTGTAAGTTTTGTTTTGCTTTGGACAGTTTGATAAACTTTGAAGCTGGAAGAGACTTAGAGACCATTTTGTTCATTTCTCTCTTTCTGGTCAGATAAATATAAAAACCACATAAGACAATCCTACTCTCATTTTAATGATTTTTTTTTTCCTTTGATGAAGGGTCCCTGATTTGTAAGTATCAGTCTCTTAGAGTTGGGGCAGGTTTAGCTGAACTCTTAAAAGTAGTTAAGCTTTATTTTCTCTTATTTTCCTATATAAGGTGCTTGAGCAAAATTGGTCAATTTTCTCCTCAGAACACCTCATATTAATGTTTAGTCCATATTCCAGTAAAAAGATCAATCTGAATTATAGGATGTTTTCTTTTTCTTTATTTTTTTTTTAAAGATTTTATTTATTTATTCACGAGAGACACAGAGAGAGAGAGAAAGAGAGAGAGGCAGAGGGAGAAGCAGGCTCCATGCAGGGAGCCCAACATGGGAATTGATCCCGGGTCTCTAGGGTCAGGCCCTGGGCTGAAGGCAGGCGCCAGACTGCTGAGCCACCCAGGGATCCCCATATAGGATGTTTTCATACAAGTACATTAAGTTACTTTTGATTTTATTGCACATTATAAAAATATTAGAAGATCTACAAGTTTATAAAAATGTAATTTATCACTTGTATTTTGTACCTTATCAAAATGCATAATCATCTTTTAGTTATTTCTAGATCTCAAGGGAACTCTGAAAGAATTTTTATTTTCTTAAAAAGCTACAAAATTTCAGCCTAGTTTATCCTTATTTCCAGGTAGGTTTAATCTAAATATTTGAAAAGTATTCTTGATCTATTTTTTCTTTGTAAGAAACACTGAGAGTTGTAAAGGTAGGATGGGAAGGTAAGTGGGTTTTCATCTTGGTGTTCTAGCACCAACTTATGGACCAACTTGAATTTGTGTCATTTAGTTGGTCTGGGTGTACAAGTACTCTTCAAATATAAAATGTTATACCTGTTACGTGTATAGGATTATAATTTCAATTAAGAATCATGTTCTCTGATTCACTGGAGCTTTGAAAGTGATTGGCACTCTAGTTTGTCATGTGTAACATAATTCTTTAAGCTTTTTCTAGAAAGTTGGATTACCAATATTTCAACTATTAAGTTGTTTTTTAGCTGATTTCAGATTTGTCACACATTTGAAAATTTCAGAACCTGGGGTGCCTGGGTGGCTCATTTGGTTAAGCATCTGACCTGGGTGGTCATGCTCAGTCGTGAGATCAAACCTTGAGTCAAGCTCCATGCTCAGAGCAACCTGCTTGAGATTCTATGCTTCTTCCTCTCCTCCCTAACTCCCCGCCCCCCCCCCCCCCCCATTGCTCACACATTCTCCTTCTCTCTCTCAAATAAATAAAGAAAATCTTTAAAAAATTTTCAAAGCCTGTGCTCTTTTTACCATGAAACCAATACATGTCAAACATTTGTAAAAATCAGTGGTAAAGGGGAATAGAAAATGCCCATAATTCCATCACCCAAATTAAAAAATTTTTTTTTGTATTTTCTTTTTTTTTTTTTTTAATAGTAGTTTTTTTTCTCTTTTAAATGTATCTGGCCATCAAGCATTGCCACATCTATTTGGACAGTGTAAGAAGTTGGTATTAAAAAAAAAAAAAAAAAGAAGTTGGTATTATTGTCTACATTTTACAGATGTGAAGCTGCTACACCCAGAAATTAAATAATTTTTCCAAAGTCAAGTCATCTTATAAATGCTGGATCCAAGATTTAAATACCTGTTTATCTGACTTCAAAGTCAATTCTTTTAAACCCTATTGCTAGCTTGCTTTTTTTAAAAATTGAGATACAGTTGATGTGACATTGTATTCATTTTAGCATTGGAGATAATGATTTAATATGTGTATATATTGTGATTACCATACTACATTTAGTTAGCATCACCACACATAGTTACAAATTCTTTTTTTCTTTGTGATGAGAACTTTTAAGATCTACTCTCTGAGCAACTTCCAAATCTGCAATACAGTATTGTTAGCCACAGTTACCATGCTGTGTGTTACATACCCATGTCTTACTTATAACTGGAATTGTACCTCTGACCACCTTTGTCTGTTTTGCCTTGCCACCCCCACCTCCACTCCCCACCCCCTGGCTCTGTCAACCACTAATAAGTTCTCTGAATCTATGAGTTTGGTTTTACTTATTATACTTAGTTTGGGTTTTTTTAGATTACACATAAGTGAGATCATATAGTGTTTGTCTTTCTGACTTACTTCACTTGATATAATGCCCTCAAGGTTTATCTTTGTTGCAGATGGCAGGGTTTCCTTCCTTCCTTCCTTCCTTCCTTCCTTCCTTCCTTCCTTCCTTCCTTCCGAATTTATTTATTTATTCATGAGAGACACAGGGAGAGGAGAGGCAGACATAGGCAGAGGGAAAAGCAGGTTCTCCATGAGGAGTCTGATGCGGGATTGATCCCAGAACCCTGGGATCATGACTTGAGCCAAAGGCAGACGCTCAAGCACTGAACCACCCAGGTGTCCCAGGATTTTCTTTTTTATAGTTTAATAATAATCCATTTTCTATACATACAAATTTTCTTTATCCATTCATCTATTGATGGACACTTAGGTTGTTTTATGTTGCTTCTTGATATACTCTTTTAATATGCAAAGGAATAAATGTGTCCTAAATTTGTACAGTTTTTCATATCTTGTTAACAGTATTCCTGGGAAGCACTGCTGTGTATGTATTTTATGGTATTGCACAGTGGTTACAGGTGTGGGTTGTGGAATAAGACATAAATGGGTATGAAGTCAGGTGGCTAAGTGCTTCAGTTTTCTTATCTGCAATATGGGATAGTTAGTCTGACTTGGAGGCTGTAGAATTTTTATTTTTATTTTTTACATATTCAGAAGACACTAAGCATAGTACTTGACACTATGAGCATTCAATAAATAACAGTAGCAATTCACGTTAATAATTTAAATTCAGAAGTGAAGTAAACCAATGTTCAGAAGTTTTGTGAAGGAGTAAAACTAGTTTTTACCACTGTGTTTATAGCCATTGTGCCTGGCACTTAGATTTCTGTTTGTAAATGTTTGCTGAATGGTGGTCATGCTGTTTTTAAATGTCCAGATGAGGACTGGAAGTCTGTATTTACTTATTTAGTTCTTGGCTCTTTTTTATTTTTTTTTTTAATTTTATTTATTTGTTATAGAGAGCGTGTGTGAGCACGAGTAGGGGGAGGGACAGAAAGAGAGGGTGAAACAAACTCCCTGCTGAGCAGGGAGCCCAACATGGGGCTCAGTCCCAGGACCTTGGGACCTGAGCTGAAGGCAGACATGTGACCAACTGAGCTACCCAGGGGCCCCTGACCTCATTATTAATTTGATTGCAAGGGAATTCACTGATGATATTTAGATTAGGATGAGAATTTTTGAGATTGTTATCAACATCTCTCTTTTCCTATATGTGAATATTTGCTTTTCAGGATTTATCAACATTCATCCTTGATGTACAAATGCCTACTTTTGCATGGAACTATGTTGAAACAAAAGAGAAAGGGATTGGATAGAGTGCTTTTTCTTTGTATGTTTATCCTTTATTAATTTTGTGGAAGTGTGAAGGTACCCTGTGCTTGATTCAGGAACAGGTGTATGTTGGGAAATCTGCTAATTTGGTTTATTGTGCAATGAGCTAGGTAAAAGAGAAATCCATCTTATATAAAAGTAGATAGCAGTGCAGAAGAAATCTGAACAAGGAAGAAATGAAGGAAGTAGCTCTTGGTCCCATCTGTTTACTTTCTCTGCTTTTCTAACAGGCTATGGGAGCTCTGCTTTATGTCTTAGAACTGTAGAGTTCTGCTTATGGCCAGGAGGTAAACTTGGGAGAATCCTATGGAGAATTCCTGATGTTTTATGGACAAAGAGAAGGAGATGTATCCCAGGGTCTGTGCTAAATTGAGTGAAGCATTTTCCCACAGGAGCATAGTAAGAAATGGTGGCACTATGAATAATGCTCTTGGGGGCTTACCTGCCCATCTGATTCCCCATTTCTAATGGAGAGGAGCTGTGGTATCGATCAAGTGGAATAATGGAATCTGGAGTTAGACTGCTTGAGTTTGAATGGTGGTTCACAGCTGTGTGATTTGAGTCAAATGGCTTGATCTCGCTAAATAGTTTCTGAGGTTACCATTCATGAAGGCAGAAATGCTTAGTCAACAAACATTAGGAATTCAAGGTTCACCAGAAATAGACTGTTTCAGAGTGCCTAGAGATTATATTGCTTTCTGATAGCAATGTTCTTATGTAAGTATATACAGCCGTTTTAAAGTTTTTTACACTTTGTTTTTAAAAAGATTTTATTTATTTGAGAGAGAGAATGTACACGAGTGGGAGGTGGGAGCAGAGGAGAGGTACATGCAGACTCCCTGCTGAGCAGGGAGCCCAAGGTGGGCTCAATCTCAGGACCCCAAGATCATGACCTAAGCCAAAGGCAGACACTTAACTGACTGAGCCACCCAGGGACCCCAGCTTTTTACAATTTATAAAAAGGCCACTAGATCATATTGCCAGAGTTGTAAGGTTTTTCTCTTTTGTATTACAGCTTTATGAATATTTTGTGTACTTTATATTAAATACATAGGTAAATACAGTTAATAATAGCTTACTCAGGACAACAATCTGTTAAGGATTCTTTTCTTTTTTTTCTTTTTTTTTTTTTTTTTAAGATTTTATATTTAAGTAATCTCTACCCAGTGTGGGGCTCGAACTTATAATCCTGAGATGAGGAGTCATATGTTCCACTGATTGAGCCAGTTAGGTACCTCTCAGGATTCTTCTAAATACTGAACAAGTTTTTAATTAATTTAATCCTCTGAGATAGGAATTATTATAATACCTCATTTTTCAGAATAGGAACTTGAGACATGTAGAGGTTAAATAACTTGAACCAAGGACACAGAACAAACCCTAGAAGCATTATTTAAAACTATCTAGTTAGTGTCAGAAGCTACTACATTATATTGCCCCAAGGTTAGTCTTATTTATAAACTTTTTCTTTCTTTTGTTTCTTTCAAATGCTGTTTTAAGTTTTATTTCTTGATTTTTGGGCTGTTAAAGTACTTTTCTGCTATCAGAAGTAATTTTTCCCCCTTTTAAAAACTTTTCTGAATCTGTTAGTATAGGACAGTGGTTAAACTACTTGGTCTCAGGATCCCTTTTAATTCTTAAACTATTGAGGAACTTTTGTTAATATGGGTTTTATCTATTAGTATTAGCTATTTGAAATTAAAATGGAAAATTTAAAAGTATTTTTCAAGATGCTTCAAATTTTTTAACAGCTTTATTGAGGTACATTATATATGTCCTTAAATTCACCTATTTCAAATATACTATTCAGTGAGTTAATGACTTTACTAAGTGATGCAACCAATCTAGTTTCTGTCTCTATAAATTTGTCTTTTTTGGACATTTCATACAAATGCAAATATATAGTATATTGTATCTTATGTCTGACTTACGCGTAGCATTTTTTGAATTTCTTGTATGATGCTGCATGTTAGTACTTTGTTCCTTTGTATGGGCAGATAATATTCTATTATTTTGAAGTACAAAAGTTTTTAATTTTGATGAAGTCCAGTTTATCCATTTTTTTCTTTTATGTACTGTGCTTTTGCTTTGATATCTAAGAAATTTTGCCTAACTTAAGGTTTTAAAGATTTTCTTCTATGTTTTCTTCTTAAAGTTGTATTGTTTTAGCTCTATAGTTAGGTCTGTAATCCATTTTGAGTTAATTTTTGGCTAAAGTGACAGCCCATCTTTTTATGTGTCTTCAGTCTACTTTAAAAATTATATCAATAAATTTAAAGTTATAATAACTCATTGTATAAGTAGCATAAATAACATAATCTTTATAGAAAATAACTAATTTCCAAAGCAGAAATAGTGAGAAGAGTGACCCTGACATTTTTCCTGTCTGGCTTATGAGAAGACTATTTATCATACAGGCTTCTTTTTTTTTTTTTTTTAAATTAATTTTTATTGGTGTTCAATTTACCAACATACAGAAAAACACCCAGTGCTCATCCCGTCAAGTGTCCACCTCAGTGCCCGTCACCCATTCCCCTCCAACACCCGCCCTCCTCCCCCCTTCCACCACCCCTAGTTCGTTTCCCCGAGTTAGGAGTCTTTATGTTCTGTCTCCCTTCCTGATATTTCCCAACATTTCTTCTCCCTTCCTTTATATTCCCTTTCACTATTATTTATATTCCCCAAATGAATGAGAACATACACTGCTTGTCCTTCTCCGATTGACTTATTTCACTCAGCATAATACCCTCCAGTTCCATCCACGTTGAAGCAAATGGTGGGTATTTGTCGTTTCTAATCGCTGAGTAATATTCCATTGTATACATAAACCACATCTTCTTTATCCATTCATCTTTCGATGGACACCGAGGCTCCTTCCACAGTTTGGCTATTGTGGACATTGCTGATAGAAACAACGGGGTGCAGGTGTCCCGACGTTTCATTGCATCTGAATCTTTGGGGTAAATCCCCAACAGTGCAATTGCTGGGTCGTAGGGCAGGTCTATTTTTAACTCTTTGAGGAACCTCCACACAGTTTTCCAGAGTGGCTGCACCAGTTCACATTCCCACCAACAGTGTAAGAGGGTTCCCTTTTCTCCGCATCCTCTCCAACATTTGTTGTTTCCTGCCTTGTTAATTTTCCCCATTCTCACTGGTGTGAGGTGGTATCTCATTGTGGTTTTGATTTGTATTTCCCTGATGGCAAGTGATGCAGAGCATTTTCTCATGTGCATGTTGGCCATGTCCATGTCTTCCTCTGTGAGATTTCTCTTCATGTCTTTTGCCCATTTCATGATTGGATTGTTTGTTTCTTTGGTGTTGAGTTTAATAAGTTCTTTATAGATTTTGGAAACTAGCCCTTTATCTGATATGTCGTTTGCAAATATCCTCTCCCATTCTGTAGGTTGTCTTTTAGTTTTTTTGACTGTATCCTTTGCTGTGCAAAAGCTTCTTATCTTGATGAAGTCCCAATAGTTCATTTTTGCTTTTGTTTCTTTTGCCTTTGTGGATGTATCTTGCAAGAAGTTACTGTGGCCGAGTTCAAAAAGGGTGTTGCCTGTGTTCTCCTCTAGGATTTTGATGGACTCTTGTCTCAGATTTAGATCTCTCATCCATTTTGAGTTTATCTTTGTGTATGGTGAAAGAGAGTGGTCCAGTTTCATTCTTCTGCATGTGGATGTCCAATTTTCCCAACACCATTTATTGAAGAGACTGTCTTTCTTCCAATGGATAGTCTTTCCTCCTTTATCGAATATTAGATGACCATACATTTCAGGGTCCACTTCTGGGTTCTCTATTCTGTTCCATTGATCTATGTGTCTATTTTTGTGCCAGTACCACACTGTCTTGATGACCACAGCTTTGTAGTACAACCTGAAATCTGGCATTGTGATGCCCCCAGCTATGGTTTTCTTTTTTAAAATTCCCCTGGCTATTCGGGGTCTTTTCTGATTCCACACAAATCTTAAAATAATTTGTTCTAACTCTCTGAAGAAAGTCCATGGTATTTTGATAGGGATTGCATTAAACGTGTAAATTGCCCTGGGTAACATTGACATTTTCACAATATTAATTCTGCCAATCCATGAGCATGGAATATTTTTCCATCTCTTTGTGTCTTCCTCAATTTCTTTCAGAAGTGTTCTATAGTTTTTAGGGTATAGATCCTTCACCTCCTTGGTAAGGTTTATTCCTAGGTATCTTATGGTTTTGGGTGCAATTGTAAATGGGATTGACTCCTTAATTTCTCTTTCTTCAGTCTCATTGTTAGTGTATAGAAATGCCATTGATTTCTGGGCATTGATTTTGTATCCTGCCACGCTACCAAATTGCTGTATGAGTTCTAGCAATCTTGGGGTGGAGGCTTTTGGGTTTTCTATGTAGAGTATCATGTCATCGGCGAAGAGGGAGAGTTTGACTTCTTCTTTGCCAATTTGAATGCCTTTAATGTCTTTTTGTTGTCTGATTGCTGAGGCGAGGACTTCCAGAACTATGTTGAACAGCAGTGGTGAGAGTGGACATCCCTGTCTTGTTCCTGATCTTAGGGGAAAGGCTCCCAGTGCTTCCCCATTGAGAATGATATTTGCTGTGGGCTTTTCGTAAATGGCTTTTAAGATGTCAAGGAAAGTTCCCTCTATCCCAACACTCTGAAGTGTTTTGATCAGGAATGGATGCTGTATTTTGTCAAATGCTTTCTCTGCATCTAATGAGAGGATCATATGGTTCTTGGTTTTTCTCTTGCTGATATGATGAATCACATTGATGGTTTTACGAGTGTTGAACCAGCCTTGTGTCCCAGGGATAAATCCTACTTGGTCATGGTGAATAATTTTCTTAATGTGTTGTTGGATCCTATTGGCTAGTATCTTGTTGAGAATTTTTGCATCCATGTTCATCAGGGATATTGGTCTGTAATTCTCCTTTTTGGTGGGGTCTTTGTCTGGTTTCGGAATTAAGGTGATGCTGGCCTCATAGAACGAATTTGGCAGTACTCCATCTCTTTCTATCTTTCCAAACAGCTTTAGTAGAATAGGTATGATTTCTTCTTTAAACGTTTGATAGAATTCCCCTGGGAAGCCATCTGGCCCTGGAGTCTTGTGTCTCGGGAGGTTTTTGATGACTGCTTCAATTTCCTCCCTGGTTATTGGCCTGTTCAGGTTTTCTATTTCTTCCTGCTCCAGTTTTGGTAGTTTGTGGCTTTCCAGGAATGCATCCATTTCTTCTAGATTTCCTAATTTATTGGCATACAGCTGTTCATAATATGTTTTTAGAATCGTTTGTATTTCCTTGGTGTTGGTAGTGATCTCTCCTTTCTCATTCATGATTTTATTAATTTGAGTCTTCTCTCTCTTCTTTTTAATAAGGTTCGCTAATGGTTTATCTATCTTATTAATTCTTTCAAAGAACCAACTCCTGGTTCTGTTGATCTGTTCCACAGTTCTTTTGGTCTCGATATCATTTAGTTCTGCTCGAATTTTAATTAACTGTCTTCTTCTGCTGGGGGTGGGGTCCATTTGTTGCTTTTTCTCTAGTTCCTTTATGTGTGAGGTGAGCTTTTGAATTTGAGTTCTTTCCAGTTTTTGAATGGATGCTTGTATTGCGATGTATTTCCCCCTCAGGACTGCTTTTGCTGCGTCCCAAAGATTTTGAACGGTTGTATCTTCATTCTCATTAGTTTCCATGAATCTTCTCAATTCTTCCTTAATTTCCTGGTTGACCTTTTCATCTTTTAGCAGGATGGTCCTTAACCTCCATGTGTTTGTGGTCCTTCCAAACTTCTTGTTGTGATTAAGTTCTAATTTCAAGGCATTATGGTCTGAGAATATACAGGGGACTATCCCGATCTTTTGGTATCGGTTCAGACCCGATTTGTGACCCAGTATGTGGTCTATTCTGGAGAAAGTTCCATGTGCACTTGAGAAGAATGTGTATTCAGTTGAGTTTGGATGTAAAGTTCTGTAGATATCTGTGAAATCCATCTGGTCCAGTGTATCATTTAAAGCTCTCGTTTCTTTGGAGATGTTGTGCTTAGAAGACCTATCCAGGGTAGAAAGAGCTAGATTGAAGTCACCAAGTATAAGTGTATTATTATCAAGGTATTTCTTCAGTTTGGTTATTAATTGGTTTAAATATTTGGCAGCTCCCACATTCGGGGCATATATATTGAGGATTGTTAAGTCCTCTTGTTGGATAGATCCTTTGAGTATGAGATAGTGTCCCTCTTCATCTCTCACTATAGTCTTTGGGGTAAATTTTAATTTATCTGATATAAGGATGGCAACCCCTGCTTTTTTTTGAGGACCATTTGAATGGTAAATGGTTCTCCAACCTCTTATTTTCAGGTTGTAGGTGTCCTTCTGTCTAAAATGAGTCTCTTGTAGACAGCAAATAGATGGGTCCTGCTTTTTTATCCAGTCTGAAACCCTGCGCCTTTTGATGGGGTCATTAAGCCCGTTCACGTTCAGAGTTACTATTGATAGATATGAGTTTAGTGTCATCATATCTATTCAGTCCTTGTTTTTGTGGATTGTTCCACTGAACTTCTTCTTAAAGGGGAGTTTTAAGAGTCCCCCTTAAAATTTCTTGCAGAGCTGGTTTGGAGGTTACATATTCTTTCAGTTCCTGCCTGTCTTGGAAGCTCTTTATCTCTCCTTCCATTTTGAATGAAAGCCTTGCTGGATAGAGTATTCTTGGTTGCATGTTCTTCTCATTTAGGACCCTGAATATATCCTGCCAGCCCTTTCTGGCCTGCCAGGTCTCTGTGGAGAGGTCTGCTGTTACCCTAATATTCCTCCCCATAAAAGTCAGGGACTTTTTTTCTCTTGCTGCTTTAAGGATCTTCTCCTTATCTTTGGAATTTGCAAGCTTCACTATTAAATGTCGAGGTGTTGATCGGGTTTTGTTGATTTTAGGGGGGGATCTCTCTATTTCCTGGATCTGAATGCCTCTTTCCCTTCCCAGATTCGGAAAGTTTTCAGCTAGGATTTGTTCAAATACATATTCTGGCCCTCTGTCCCTTTCGGCGCCCTCGGGAACCCCAATTAAACGTAGGTTTTTCTTCCTCAGGCTGTCATTTATTTCCCTTAATCTATCCTCATGGTCTTTTAATTGCCTGTCTCTTTTTTCCTCAGTTTCCCTCTTTGCCATCAGCTTGTCTTCTATGTCACTCACTCGTTCTTCCACCTCGTCAAGCCTCGTCGTTAGGACTTCTAGCTTGGATTGTATCTCATTTAATTGATTTTTAATTTCTGCCTGATTGGATCTCAATTCTGCAGTCATGAAGTCTCTTGAGTCCTTTATGGTTTTTTCTAGAGCCACCAGTAGCTGTATAATAGTGCTTCTGAATTGGCTTTCTGACATTGAATTGTAATCCATATTTTGTAACTCTGTGGGAGAGAGGGCTGTTTCTGATTCTTTTTTTTGAGGTGAGGTTTTCCTTCTAGTCATTTTGCTCAGTGCAGAGTGGCCAAAACCAAGTTGTATTGGGAAAAGGAGAAAAAGAGAGAGAAGGAAAGAAAAGAGAAAAAGAAAAAAGAGAAAGAAGAAAAAAAAGGGGGGGGGGAAGAGAAGAAAAAGAAAGAAAGGAGAAAAAAGAAAAAAAGGGGGGGTGGGGGACGCAATCAGAAATCAAGAGGAAAGAGAGAAAAGAAAAAAAAAAAAGCACAAAACAAAACAAAACAAAAAAAAAAACAAAACAAAAAAAACACGGGGGAGTATCTTCCGATTCTGTGTTCTTTAAGTTCCTTGACTTCCCTTGGAACTTGTCCCTCCAGCTGGTCTTCTGGGGGAGGGGCCTGCTGTGCTGATTCTCAGGTGTTAGCACTTGGGGGAGCTGCTCTGCCCCTGCCTGGTACAGGGCTCAGTGGGGGTTGTTCACCCCGTGAGGCCCCGGGAGGAAGCCACAGTGGCGGGGGCAGCTCTGGGACCCTGAAGTCAGCCCCCGCAGTAGCTCCGGGGCTCTCCGTCTGCAGGGCCTGGAGGCTCCCAGGCGGGGCCGCTGATCTGCTCAGTTCCAGGCAGGAGCGTCCTCGCTGTCCTGGGCCCTCCCGGCCTCTGCCTGTCCCGGGGGGAGGCCGGATCCTGGGCTGTGTCCCGGCGCCCTGTGCTCCGGGGCCTGCGCTGTTGGATTCGCGCTCCCGGCGGTGCAGCCTCCTCCGCGGAGCCGCCGCCCGAGCCCCTCCGAGCTGTTCCCTGAGTCGCGCCGCCCCCTCCGGGCTGAGCTTCTTCCTCCGCCCGAGCCGAGCCGCCGCTGCCGAGCTGTTCCCGGAGCCGCGCCGCCCCCTTCCGCGGAGCTTCTTCCTCCGCCAGAGCCGCCGCCGCTGAGCTGTTCCCGGAGCCGCGCAGCCCCCTCCGCGGAGCCGCCGCCCGAGCCTCTCCGAGCTGCTCCGGGTCCCGCCGAGCGCTGCAGCCCTTAGGGAGCTCGGCGCACTCTCCGGGGCGCAGTTCCTCTGTTACTGTCCCAGGGAGCCCGAGGGCATCCCCGCCTTTCTGGGGATCCTGCTCCAATTCCCCGGGAGGCCTTTCCCCCCGGGAAGGTCGGTGCAGCTCCTGCTCCTCCGGGACGGGGCTCTCCTGTCCTGGGGACACTCGCCCCGGCCTCAGCCCGGCTCCTCGCGGGCCCCTCCCCCTTGGAGGCCTTTTGTGTCTTTATTTCTTTTTCCCCGTCTTCCTACCTTGATCGAAGTGCGAACTCTTCTCACTGTAGCGTTCCAGCTGGTCTCTCTTTAAATCTCAGGCCGAATTCGTAGATTTTCAGGATGATTTGAATGTTTTCTAGGTAATTTGTTGAGGACAAGTGACTTGGAGACCCTACTCTGCCGCCATCTTGCCCCTCCCTCTCTATCATACAGGCTTCTGAATTCAGTCTGTTGCAGTATCGCTCGTCATGTAGCCTGTAGGAAACTCTATTGTATACTTGTGAGAGAATTAAAGTGGGAAGTCAAATAGAGCTTTAGTATTGTAATGAAAATAGTTTTAATCTCATGAATCCCACAAAAAAAGATGTCCTGGGGGGCCTGTGGTTGACACTTGGAGAACTTTTGGTTATAAGAGCTTATGGATTAATTTCTACTTTAAAGTCACTCTTAGAATTTCAGTTAGGGAATATGTCATTTCTTGGCATCTCATTTTATCCTCTGATTTGAGTTTTATTACCTTATGCTTTTAAATGTCTTCTAAATTTTTATAAATATTTAATATTTTAGGATGACGGTAGAGGAATTTTATAGATCAGGAATTACCAAACTATGATTGATGGACCAAATCCAGTCAGTTTTGGATTTTGGTAAAGTGTTTTGCTTGTTTTGGTGAAGAAAGCCTTATTGAAACATGGCCACATTGGTTGTTTATGATTTGTCTATGGCTGCTTCAACAGTACAAGGACAGAGTACTTGTAACAGACACCATATGGCCTGCAAGGCTTAAAATATTTACTATCTAACCCTTTAAGTAAAATTTTCTGACCTGTCAGAGATTATAGTTTCAAATGGCTGATGTTAAATAAGATGCTTTAGCAGCAAGATGGAAAGTAGTTTTCTATAATTAATAATGCCAATCAACTTTATAGTTAATAGGAAAAGATGTTGAGCTGTCATATCAATTTGGAAAGTTAGGCTTAGTCTTACTGACTTGATACTCTTGATATTTTCTTAATTATTTTTCAAAGGATATTTTCCTGCTAGCCAAGAAGCTAATTCCTTGTTGAGGAGAAAGAATGTGTTATATTAATTGTTTTGCACATCAAACTGAGATGCTTTTTAATGTAAGGTGCTACTTTGAATATTTCAAAAATATTGAAGAATGTTTAAGGCACCGCCAAGTTCAAGCTTAAATGTTTCAATTTGTGCTCTTTCAGGATGATCTGGAAGACCTTATTGTTAATTGGGACGAGAGCAAAAGCATTGGTGACATCTTTCTTAAATATGTAAGTATTTTACTTCTTTTTTAGGCTTTCAGGTTAAAGCATCATCTCATTAAATACTCTCAAGGGAATGACAGGTACTTGTTTAAATGTAAGAGCTTGCTTTCAAAACTTTGACATAGTTGTGTTTGTAAAATAAATTGGAAGTGTTTTTGTCTTATGAAACATAGAAGTTAACACTTTCTTGATACCCCGAGGTCATTGTTAGGAGCACTGATTGTCATACTGTGCTATAATCATTTTATTATGTATCAGGTTATTTGCCCTTCGTTAATGGTTACAGATTAATGATTTTTTAAAAATTTTCTGTAGTTTTCATTTTTTTCTTTATAGTTGGTATCATTTTTGCCGTTACTGTGTCTCCTCTGCGTAAAAGCTTCTAACGAAGTGCTATTTCTTTACTAGGGTAGGAACTACATAGCTTAACTTTATCAAATAAATTAATTTTGAAAGAGCTGCAGCGAATAGGGTTTATAAGTGTCTTTTAGTCTCTGAATCTTAATTTATAGTTTTCAATGTCTTGAGTTCTGGCAAATAAACTTTTCTTTTCTGAAGCCTCCTTTTAACTTCTATCCCTCACCATATAGTCTTACATGTTTTTTCTGGTTGGTTGAGAATTCCAAAGAAGAAATAATTATCACATTCCTTTTTTTTTTTTTTTTTTAAGTTTCAGAGATAGAATTTCGTGATTCATCATTTGCATATATACAACATCCAGTGCTCAGTACTTCAAGTGCCCTTCTTACTGCCCATCACCCAATTACCCACCCCATCCCCCCACATACCTCCCCTCCAGCAAACCTCAGTGTGTTTCCTAGAGTTAAGAGTGTCTTATGGTTTGTCTCCCTCTCTGATTTCATTTCATTTTATTTTTTCTTCCCTTCCTCTATGTTCATCTGTTTTGTTTCTTAAATTTCACATGAGTGAAATCATATGATGTCTTTCCTTGACCGACTTATTTTGCTTAGCATAATACCCTTTAGTTCCATCCACATCATTGCAAATGGCAAGATTTCCTTTTTTTGATAGCTGAGTAATATTCCATTGTATATATATTACCACCTCTTAATCCATTCATCTGTCAATGGACATCTGGGCTCTTTGCATATTTTGACTATTATGCCAGATATCTTTTTGATATCTGTTAGTCTTCTCGATTAGTCAAGATGTTTTTCCTTTTTTTTGTTGCTTTTTTTGGGTAATATTATTTGATCTATTAAATGGTGGCTTGGATTCATCAATAAATAGCATGTTCTTGGATACTAATTACTATATTCTGAACTTAATAGAAATTTTTAAACTTGGTCATGTTTATGTCAATACAATAAGCATTAGTATACTTTCGTTTTTTAGTCTTAATTTGCTTTTCAAGTTTTAGGCTATGTGTTGATGCATTTTGGTTAGCAGTTAACTCATTAATGAGTAATTCATAAAAGTTTTATATTTAACTTGAGAAGAAACTTATTTTAAATTTTTCTTTTGCATCCAATGAATCAGATTTTGACTATTATTTGGCTTTAAATTTTCATTATCTAAGGGTAACATATATAACAAATTAATGTGGTTTTTTTCCTTCTTCCTAGTCAAAAGATTTGGTAAAAACGTACCCTCCCTTTGTAAACTTCTTTGAAATGAGCAAGGAAACGATTATTAAATGTGAAAAACAGAAACCAAGATTTCATGCTTTTCTGAAGGTAACTTACATTTCTTGAAAATAAAACTCTGAGAATAATTTCTGAAGGAGTGCGTTTAAATCATACTTTTAGTAAAAATTAACCGTGTAAGAACACTTGAGTGTTTAACCTTTTAACTTTAGGAAGACCTGAGAGTGGCAGTGATATTAGGCTTCAGAAGATTTAGATAGCTAGCAGAGGCCATGGGGGAGCTGAGTAGTGAGAATATTGTCTGTAGGTACTTATATTTTTTTTAAGTTATGCATGGTTTAGTTCTCAGACTTTTTCAATGTGATTTGCTTTTGCCTCTAAGTGCTTTATTTTGTTTACTCAATAGTATCCGCATAATTAATACTTCAAAAACCAGTGGGTTTTTTTTTGTTTTTTTGTTTTTTTGTTTTTTTGTGAGTGGTGTAGACTCAAGTGAAATTTAGGATAGAATTTATAGAAGAAATGTGCAGAGAAACTCACTTTGTGTTTAAGATGTTAATCTTTGAGTAGCCAAGAGTTCATTTCAGGCCCTGGAAGATTATTCAACCACAGTAATCTTCTAGAGAATCACTGCCACCCCATCTCTTCTATTAGTTCTTTTCAGGGCACTAGTGATGAGGTGTAATCTAATAAATGTAAGGTGTTTAATTTTTGCAGAAAACCTTTTTTTATTGTGAAATTCCTTTCAGATAAACCAAGCTAAACCAGAATGTGGACGGCAAAGCCTTGTTGAACTTCTCATTCGACCAGTACAGAGGTTACCCAGTGTTGCATTACTTTTAAATGGTACTTGTCTGATCTGTTTTCAGACTGTTTTGGATGTTTTTTAAGAAACTGTTTTGCTCTAACAATTTTGAAATTCTTTTCATTTTATAATTTTCTTAGATTTCAGCATTAAAGTTTATGTCTTATATAGAAAATATCTTTATGGATAATCTTAAAATCACAGGTAATTCAGGCTCCTACAATGCCTTATTTGTTACCGTATCAATTACATTGACTATTATTTTAGTTTTTGTTTCTCTACAGAAACAAAACTCTCTTATATTTCATGGCGTGTCACTAATTCAGAATCAGTTTACATCTATGTAAGTAAAATTCACCCATAAAATCACAAGCAAGAGATAATTCATGTCTCAAATTATTTAGTTCTTCTCTTAACCTTAAGTTCTGTATACTTAGTCTAATGCTTAACCTTTTTCTTAAATTGTACAGAACACTCTTGAAGCCTGCATCCATTTAATCTAGAGCTTAAACAGAGTCAAAAAAATTTTTTTTACAAAGTTAAATTTTTTTTTTCAAGATTTTACGTATTTATTCATGAGAGACAGAGAGGCAGAGACATAGGCAGAGGGAGAATCAAGCTCTCTGCAGGGAGCCTGATGTAGGATTTGATTCCAGGACCCTGGGATCGTAACCGGAACCAAAGGCAGATGCTCAACCTCTGAGCCCCCAGGCATCCCTACAGAGTTAACTTTTTTTTTTTAAGAAAAGGTAAGGAAGGCTTTAAAAAAAAAAAAAAAGATTTTATCTATTCTTGAGAGTCAGAGAGAGAGAGGGAGGGAGAGAGAGAGAGGCAGAGACACAGGTAGAGGGAAGCAGGATCATGCGGGAGTCTAGGATCACGCCCTGGGCTGAAGGCGGTGGCACTAAATCGCTGAGCCACCCGGGCTGCCCCAGAGTTAATTTTTATGAATAAATTTTGCTTATAGCAAAAGAAAAGCTTATATATATGCCTTTACATTTAGCTGACTAAAGTATTGAATATTTTTAGGACACGGTTAGTTTTTATATTTTAAAATTAAGTATGAAAACTAAATTACAAACCGAATTAAGCACATTAGTATGGATAGCAGATAAGGAGGCTAATTTTGTGACTGTTTAATCATTTCCTTTTTAAAATATTTTAGGTACAGTGCCTGGGTGGCTCAGTTGGTTCAGCACCTGCCTTTGGCTCAGGTCAAGAACCCAGGGTCCTGGGATTGAGTCCCGGATCAGGCTCCCTGCTTAGTGGCAAGACTTCTCCCTCTACCCACCTACCTGCTTGTGGTCTCTCTCTCATGCTCTCTCTTTTTCACTCTCTCAAATAAATAAATAAAATCCTTAAAGCAATATTTTGGGTAGTATATGAATTATAGTAGTAATTTAAAAAATTGATCATTTTCTTTTAAAGGTTTTTAAATCTAGTTTAGAATAGTTTATAAGATGATTTCCCCCATCTTTAAAAGCTGTCCTGCTTTTTTAAATTCTAAGGAAAATATATGGACAAAGCAGTGTGATTTAACTTTACAAAGCAGTGTGGTTTTTTTTTTTTTTTTGGATTATTTGCTTATCTTCATTATTTTTCATTATGTACATGTAGAAATCCATCAAATAGTTTCTAAGCCTTTCTCCTATCATTCCAACTTAAAAGAGTGTGTGGGTATGGTACTAGGGAATCATCAGATGGGACATGGCATAGGGAACTTAACCTAGATAAGAATCAAAACATCAGCATGTCATGAGCCTCTAAGTTAAACAAAACCTGCTTTCAAGGTTACTGAATGCTCTCTGTGATAGAGCTATGGGCTCCAACATGAAATATATAATGACTTCTCAGCACTATGGAGAGAGTTTGAGGAGCCTAGGTGTCCCCAAACTTTACTAATAGGGAATTGATACAGCAGTGTAAGAAAATCTGTACATATTCTGGAAATTTAGCCAATAAAAAAGGTGGAAGAAAAAAATCTGTGAACAAATGTGTAAGAAGAGAGTTCCTAAGGGAACATTGCATAAAACCTTTTTTGAAGTAAAGCTTAGATAATATCTTTAAAAATTAACCAACCTATATCAAAATGGACAGTATTTTATTTTTTTTAAAGATTTATTTGAGAGAGAGAGAGCATGTGCGCATAGTAGGGGGAGGGGCCAAAGGAGAAGGACAAGCAGATGGGTCCCCACTGAGCTCAATGACATGGGGCTGTATCCTAGGACCCTGAGATCATGACCTGAACCAAATCAAGCACTTAACTGAGACACCCAGGTGCCCCAAGATGGAGGGCATTTTGAAGTCTTAGATAAAAAAACTTTTTTTTTTTTTTTTTGTTACTATTTTTCTAGTCCTTTTTTAAATTCTAAGGAAAACATATGGACAAAGCAGTATGATTTAACTTTACAAAGCAGGGTGGTGGGTTTCTTTTTTTTGGGGGGGGGGGGGATTTTTCCTCATAAAAAAACTCATTTTATCATAACAGATCTTAGGAAGCATACAGCTGAAGAAAATCCTGACAAAGGCACTCTAGAAAAAGCTATTGGATCACTAAAGGAAGTAATGACGTAAGTGCATTATTTCAATTTCTTATTGTTTCTGAGATTAAAATGGAATTGTAGAACAATTAGAATCATGAATGGAGAGAAAAATATCAATAGCAAGTTTTTATAAAGTGATGTCTAAATTATTTTTCTAATAGTGTAGAAAATGATGAGAGAGAAGTATTGTAAGAATACATTGATTAATAGAAAACATTGATTTCTGAAGGTATTAAACTATTCTGCCATAGAAAGTAACAATGATTTAGAAATTTGATAATGTGAGGGGCAGCCCAGGTGGTTCAGCGGTTTAGTACCACTTTCAGCCCAGGGCATGATCCTGGAGACAAGTCATAGCATATTCTTGTCTTCGTTTAAACTACCCAAATGTAACTCAGGAAGTTGACTGTGGTGAAATAAAAGAAAAGATTCATAATACTTTATAATACTTCTTTTGACTTTTATTTTTAACTTCTTATTTCTTACCTTGAATTTAATGGAATATAAATTGATAGGGTTGGTTGTAGATGTACTAAAAGTATAAACTCTGTGGAATTGACTTGGATGCTTGATTGTTAAATTTAGGCTAATTACTGTAGGTCTAACTTGGAGACATAGCTCTAATCAGAGATGCTCTTTCTTTTTTTAATTTAAGTTCAATTAATTAACATATAGTGTATTATTAGTTTCAGAGGTAGAGTTGTTCAGTGATTCATCAGTCTTATATAACACCCAGTGCTCATTACTTGGCGTGCCCTTCTTAATGCCCATCACTCAGTTACCCTGTCCCCACACCCCCAACCCCTTTAACAACCCTCAGTTTCTTTATTTTTGTTTGTTTGTTTGTTTTCAGTTTGTTTATTTTTAAGAATCTGTTAGGATATGTCTTCCTCTCTGATTTCGTCTAGTTTTTTTTCTTCCCTTCCCTATGTTCCTCTGTTTCTCTTTCTTTCTTTCTTTCTTTCTTTCTTTCTTTCTTTCTTTCTCTCTCTCTCTCTCTTTCTTTCTTTCTTTCTTTCTTTCTTTCTTTCTTTCTTTCTTTCTTTCTTTCTTTTTCTTTAAGATTTTACTTATTTATTCATGAGAAACAGAGAGAGGCAGAGACACAGGCAGAGGGAGAAGCAGGCTCCACACAGGGAGCCCAACTTGGGACTCGATCCTGGGTCTTCAAGATCACGCCCTGGGCTGAAGGTGGCACTAAACCGCTGGGCCACCAGGGCTGCCCCTCTGTTTTGTTTCTTAAATTCCAAATATGAGTGAATTATGTAATTGTCCTCTTTTTCTGATTGACTTATTTTACTTAGCATGATACCCTGTAGTTCTGTGCATGTTGTTGCAAGTGGCCAGATTTTTTTTCTGATGGCTGAGTAATAGTCCATTGTGCATGCGTGTGTGTATGTGTGTGTGTATGTATGTATATGTGTGTGTATATATATATAATCTACATATACATATACATACACACCATATCTTCTTAGGGGGTATGCCCCATGTTGAGTGTAGAGATTATTTAAAATAAATAGGTAAATACACTTAAAAATGATCTTTCTTGGGGATCCCTGGGTGGCTTAGCGATTTGGCGCCTGCCTTTGGCCCAGGGCACGATCCTGGAGTCCCAGGATCGAGTCCCACATCGGGCTTCCGGCGTGGAGCCTGCTTCTCCCTCCTCCTGTGTCTCTGCCTCTCTCTCTCTCTCTCTGTCTATCGTGAGTAAATAAATAAATAAATCTTTTAAAAAATGATCTTTCTTGATTATTATAATCAGAAATAAAGGCTGTTGTATTAATTGTTTTGCCTTATAGAGCATGAGGGCACTTCAACTCTTCGGAATTTATGTCCTCACCATGTTTAATAGATTTAGTTAAATGACTTCTGAGATTCCCTGATGTGCTTCTATATGAAACAGAGTTTCTTAAAGTACTTGAAAAGGAGCTCTTAGAGCCTTTGCTAGCTCTAGAGAGAAGGTCTGGCAGTAGAATTATGCTCAAGTTAGCGAATACCAGCCTCTGTTGCTGCTGAAAGAGCTATGCATATTTTGTATTTTGCTTATGTTTGTATTTTATATGCCAATCAGCTAGCCTTTATGCTTTTGCTTTGTTATTTTGGGACCAAGGATAATAATAATAGTTTTTTTCAACACTTCAAGGTTTAACATACTCTGCACATAATTTAATTTGAACCTTTCAACAAACTATGAAATAGATGGTCAGCATCAACTTATTTTTACAGAAGAGAAAGCTGAAAGATTATTACTTACTTTTTTTTTTGAGAATAACACTTTTATTCTCTATTGACAAGTCAGACTGGGGTGACTGCAGAATGTAGGTCACCTATAAAATCCAACTTCCTAAGAAGACTTCTGAAATACAAAGTAGAAGAAAAATTCTCTTCTGTGTTGACAATCGCACTTAATGGCACATTTTTTCTGACAGCTTCACTTTTACATGGAATTTTTGAACATTTATTTTATTTTTATTTGTATTTTTATAAATTTGAAAGATTATTACTTGTTCAATTTACCTATTTGGTGTGTAGAGTACTTTGCCAGTGTTATTTTGATGGTAGCTTTTAGTATTTGTTATTTATGTATGATATGTATTGTAAACAAAGATAGAGTAACCCAAATAGGGAATAGTCATTTGACCTGTTGTTTCCCTTAGAATAGTATCAATTGGCTGCTATAGAGATAATGAGCCATGCTGATGAGATAGGTGATTAAATATTTCTTTCTTTTTCAACATTATTTAAGCTTTGTGGGAATTTAAGAATCTAATATATCCTTATCCTCAATGCTGTGCTCATAATAGGTCTTCAATAAATGTTGAGTTGTAGGAGCTCCTATTTCAATGTTGAATTGTGATGCTGATTTATAAACCTAATAGAGTTTGACCACATCTGAGTTCATGAGATTTTTTAATATTTAGCCTAGGTTTTAAATGCTTATTACGGTTGGTTAAAACAACTATAATTTTTTAGGTAAAGGAAATAAAGAGATAGTGCCAATTAACTAGTCTTTGCCATTTAAGCAAACCAAAACCCCCTAAAAAGAGATTCTTACAATGTTAGTTATACATGCGTAGTGTATACAGATTAATTTGTTATAGATCTATGCTCTAGTAGCTTTAGTATATATGTGTTTTATGGTTTCTGGTTTTTTTTTTTTTTTTTTAAACTATAGGTGCTTCAAATGTAGTTTGAATAATTTTGGCATATATATATATAGATATATACATATCTATACACACACACACGCACACACATACTCCTGAAACCACCATCACTAACTACCATCAAGATAAGGAACATTTTGCTTCCAAAAGTTTACTCCTGCCTTTTGGTAATCTCTTTTCCTGCCTCTCTCCCAATCTGCCATCCCAGGGCAACACTGCTGTTTTTATCAGTTTACTTTGCATCTTCTAGGATTTTTTTTTTGGTTTTTTAAAGATTTTATTTATTAATGAGAGATACAGAGAGAGAGGCAGAGATAGAGAAGCAGGCTCCATGCAGGGAGCCTGACGTGGGTCTTGATCCTGGGTCTCCGCCTGAGTGTAGGATCACACCCTGGGCAAAAGGCAGGTGCCAAACCACTGAGCCACCCAGGCATCCCTAGGATTTTATTTAAATAGAAGTAGACAGTATATTGTCTTTTATCAGTCTTCTTTCACACAGCATGATTATTTTGAGATTAGTCCTTACTGTTGCTTTTATCAGTAGTGCTTTTTCCCTATTATTTTCTGTGAACAAGTCTTTGTATGAATATATGTTTTCCATACCTAGTGGTAAGAATAGCTAGGTCATATAGTAGGTGTATGTATAGCTTTTAAAAAATTGCCAAACCGTTTCTAAAGTAGTTGTACTATTTCACCTTGCTACCAATGGTATATTTGAGTTTCAATGGTTCCTTGTCTGATAGGTGATTTGCAAATGTTTTCTTATACTCTGTAGCTTGTTTTTTTCTCTTAACAGAAAAAACAGAATTTCTAGATTTTGTGAAGTCCGAATTTATCAGTTATTTTTATGGGTGGTTATTTTATCAAAAAAAATTTTGGTCTAATCCAAAGTCATAAAGGTACTTTTTTTTTCCTGTTTAAGAAGTTCTTGTGGTTTTAGTCATTAGGTAAAAATCAGTTAAGTCTATGATCCACTTTGAGTTAATTTTTGTGTAAGGGCCAAGGTATGCATTGATGTTCATTTTTTTTATGTGGAAATCTGTCTAGTATTTATTTGTTGAAAAGACCATCGTTTCTCTACTGAATTGCTTTTGCATCTTTGCAAAAGATGTGAGGACTTATTTCTGGACTCTTAATTCTATTTCATTGATCCATACATCTATGATTATGCTAGTACACAAGTCTTGATTATTGTGCTTTGTGTATTAAGTTTTAAAATGGGGAAATAATCTTCCAACTTTATCCTTTTCAAGATTGTTTTGACCATTGTGGATTCCTTGAATTTGCATTTGGCTTTTAGAATTGGCTTGTCAGTTTCTGAGGATGGCAAGGGGTGAGGAAACTTGAACAGTGGGGAATTTGATAGAGATTTTGTTTTTCTTTCAACAATGTTTTAGAGTTTTCATTCTAGAAATGTCATACTTAGGTGAAATTTATTCCTAAGAACTTTATTCCTTGATGTTTTAGTAAATGGAATTGCTTTCTTAATTTTATTTTCAGATTGTATAATGTATAGAAAGGCAATAGAGTTTTATATATTAATCCTCTACTCTGCAACCTTGATGAATGTGTTTTAGTTCTAATAATTTTTTAGTGGATTCATTAAGATTTTCTGTGAATAAGATCATGTCATCTGCAAATAAAGATAGTTCTTTTTTTCCCTTTCCAGTCTGGATGCCTTTTATTTCATTTTCTTGACTAATTGCCCTGGTCAGAAGCTCCCCTACAATGTTAAACGGAAGTGGTGAGAGTGACCATCTTGTTCTTGTCCTGTTAGTGATTTTAGCGGGAAAGCATTCAGTTCACTGTTGAGTATGATTGTAGCTTTGGGACTTTTATAGATTCCCTTTATTAGTTTGAGAAAGTCCTTATTTATTTCTAGTTTGTTGAGTGTTCTTTACCATGAAAGGGCATTGGATTTTGTCAAATGCTTTTTTTGTGTCCATTTAAGTGATCATGTAGTATTTGTCCTTTATTCTATTGGTGTGGTATATTACATTTATTTATTTTTGCTTGTTTACTCAAGCTTATATACCTGGGATAAGATCTTACTTGGTTAATGGTGCATAATCCTTTTCATGTGTTCCTGGATTTGTCTTGCTAGTATTTTGTTGAGGATTTTGGTGTCTATATTCATAAAGGACATTGATAAAAAATTTTCTGGTGATGTCATCTTCTAGTTTAGATTACATTGGAAAGTATTTCTTTCTCTTCTGTTTTTTGAAAGAACTTGGGAAAAATTGGTACTAGTTCTTAGGTGTTTGGTAGAATTCATCAGCGAAGCCATTTGGGCTTTAAAATTACTAATTGAATTTACTGTTATGGATCTATTCAGACTTTTTATTTCTTGAATCAGTTTCTATAGTTTGTGTCTTTGTAGGAATTTGTCCATTATGTCTAAGCTGTCTAATTTGTTGGCATGCAGTTGTCCATTGTTCTCATAATCCTTTTTATTTCTGTAAGGTTGGTAGCGATGTCCCATCATTTATTTATTCCTGATTTTAGTAATTTTTGCCTTTTTTTTTCCCCTTGGCCAGTCTAGCTAAAGGATTATCAATATTGTTAATCTTTTCAAAGAACCCGTTAATTTTGTTGATTTTTCTGTTAGTTTTTATATTCTCTATTTTAATAATTTCTACTCTATGATTTCTTTCTTTCTGCTTGGTTTAGATTTACTTTTTTTTCTCCCCCTTGGTGTCTTAAATCAATTACCTAACATGTTTAGGCAATTGATTTAAGATATTTTTTATTATATGCATTTATAGCTATAAATGTATAGGGTACTGCTTTAGTTGTATACCATAAATTTTATATGTTATGTTTTTGTTTTTTCTCAAAATATTTTCTAATTTCCTTTTGATTTCTATTTGGCCCATTGGTTATTTTGGAGTGTTTTGTTTAATTCCCACATACTTGTGATTTTCCAAAGTTTCCTTTTGTTATTTCTAATTTTACTCCATTGTTGTAGGAGAAGATATTTTGTAATATTTCAGTCCTTTCAGAATTTTTGAGGTCTGTTTTATGGCTTAACCTGGAAAATGGCCCACATACACTTGAGAAGAAGGTGTATTTTGCTGTTGTTTGGTAGAGTATTTCTGTCATTTAACTTTCAGCCTATTTAGGTCTTTGAATCTAAAGTGTGTGTCTCTTATAGACAGCATAAAGTTGGGATTGCCTTATTTGTCTCCTGTCTCATAAATTGACTTCCCAGTGTCTTGACAACTATGTTTGTTTGTTTCTCTTGCTCTCTCTTTTTCTTTTTTTAAAAGAGAGAGAGAGAGAGCACCCTACTCATGGTGGGGAGGAGGTGGCTGGGGCACAGGGAGAGGGAGGGAGAATCCCAAGCAGACTCCATAACCAGCACAGAGTAGAGCCAGGCTTGATCGAAGGACCCTGAGATCATGACCTGAGCCAAAATCAAGAGTCAGATGCTTAACCAACTGAGCATCCCAGGCTCCCCAGACTTGTTTCTTTAGATTTTGATGGTTTTTCATTGGTTTCAGGAAGAAGGTGTATCCTTTCCTTCCTATTTCATCTGGTATGGAAGCAGTAGTCTTAGTTTTTGTTTCATGAAATGATTAGCATCTGACTTGGGAATGACCTTCATAAAAGCTTAAATGAACTTATATTTAGAACTTCTGTTAACCTGAAGTTTGTAAAAGTTTAAACATATTTTAGGAAGTATATAGCGAGTATAGTAAAAAAATAATAATAATATGGAAAGAAATTAGTAAAACATAATTTTCTGAAGGATTCTGTGAAACTTTATTTTTTAAGATTTTCTTTATTCACATGAGAGACAGAGAGAGAGAGGCCATGACATAGGCAGAGGAAAAAGCAGGCTCCCTGCGCAGAGCCCGATATGGGACTCGATCCCAGGACTCCAGGATCACAGCCTGAGCCAAAGGCAGACGCTCAACCACTGAGCCACCCAGGCATCCCTGTGAAACTTTTTAATATTGTAGGCTACTTTTAGGAAGTATTTTAACTGATTTTAGGATTTTAGGAAGTATTTTAACTGATTCAGTTGTCAGAATTAAGATAGACCACTTGCAAGATCTCTTTTAGTGACATAAGATATCTTTGTATGCAGTTTTCATATTTTATTGTTTTAAAAGTTGAAGTTTTAAAACTAAACTTTTTAATCTTTCAGCCATATTAATGAGGATAAGAGAAAAACAGAAGCTCAAAAGCAAATTTTTGATGTTGTTTATGAAGTAGATGGATGCCCAGTAAGTATTCATTTTTGATGATTGTCAATTTATTTTCTTCTTAATTAGGTTCTATAGCTTTAATATGAACAGAAGCTTAGTACCTTTTTCTTTTCTTTTTTTAAAATTTATTCTAGAGGTTGGGAGGGAGGGGAAGAGAGAGAGAGAAAGAATCTCAAGCAGATTCCACATTGAGCACAGAGCCCAAATGGGGACTGATCCCTGAGATAATGACCTGAGCCAAAATCAAGAGCCAGATACTTTACCAATTGAGCCACCCAGGTGCCCTGGCAACATTTTCTTTTAAATTATAACTTTAAAAAGATTACTAACAAGTGATTACTTATATAATATTTTAAATCTATACAGGCTAATCTTTTGTCTTCTCATCGAAGTTTAGTCCAACGAGTTGAAACAATTTCTCTAGGTGAACATCCCTGTGACAGAGGAGAACAAGTAACTCTCTTTCTCTTCAATGACTGCCTGGAGGTAAATTTGTGCTTAATATATATAATAATATAATAGTATAATAACACTGCTGATTTGTGTGACCTGCCTGAACATTTAAAGGCAAGCTTTGATTGAGGTATAATACACAAGCTAAAGTTAATTTAATCACTTTGAGACCACTTGTTTAATACTATTAATAAAATGCTTTTAAAGAGAAGGCCTAATACTAAAAAAGTATGATAAATTTTTATGACTTAAAAGCCAAGTCATAATGAAAATCTAGTTTATTTCCATGCTAATAAATGCTTTGGTCAGAAATTTTAAGAGTTTACTGTTTCTGTGTATGTTTGTTCAGGACCTATGAAATAATTTGAAATTGAAATTTTTCAAGTATTTTGTTGAAGATTAGAATAACTTGATTATTTACTATGAATTACAATTCCCCGATTTTTCATTAAAACAGCAGGTTTAGGGTGAATGAGTAGTTAGTATATCAGAGGGGTGCAATGATTATAATTCTAAAATTCTCATCTATTAAAACATTTCCTCCATATCAGTTCTGTGGGCAAATGGAATCACCTTCGTGTGCTTTTCCAACCCTTTTCTTAATAGTGTATTTTTAAACAACTAAACAGTCAAATGGGAGATACAAAGATGTGTATTTTCCTTCATATCAGAAGAGAAAACTGTGTATTTTGATAAAACAAATATATTAACCAAAAGACTCCTTTGACATTTCTGTTACTTACTGTTGCTTTCATTGAAGTGATTTGATGGGTTTCCTTTTTCTTTAAAATCTATACCTCTTCCTTTTATCGTTTTTTACTTCTCTTGACGTGCTGCACTCTTGGTTACTTTATTATTTAAAGTATAAAATACAAGAGAATTTTAGAGAAACCACCATGTGCAGTTACAGGTATAATAAAATCTCACCAAAGCTTGACTTATGTTAAATGCAGAGTTTTGTTGTAGTGGGGTTAATAAAAAATGATATTTTTATTGGTCAATAATGTCACAAAACACAAAAGACAGTGAAAATACTACACATAATTGACCATACCCTGAGGTAAAAAAGTCATAAAAAATCATGAGACAGATAATTCTGAACTACTTTGTCACCCCATAAAGAGAACATCAGCCTGCTTTTGCTTTGGAGAACAGGGGCAAGGTGAAGTCAATTTCCAGTGGGGTTTCGCTGTACATAGTTGCTCAGTACTTCTATTTATTTGCTTCTCTTAAAGCCTTTTTAAGGTTTTCCCTATTGAAGTGCCCAGATCAGCTGGCTCCACTGTCTATACTTCCTGCTAATCCATTCTGGGTTTTATGTTCTTAATCCTGAGAGAGTTGTGCCTTACTTTAAATTTTTGATCATATATCTTTTTTTAAATTCCATGAAGTTTTCTATAACTTGCTCGTTGACCTACCTACCACTTTAATTCCTGCCATTGGTTATTGTCTGTAGCTTCTGAGTCCATTATGTGATACCCTGGTTCTTCATCTCCTTTACCTTAAATCCACTAACTTTTTGTTCTAGTTTATTTTAGCTGCCTATGTTAGAATCATATTGACTAAAACAGTTCTATATTTCACATTCAATTTGAACTTTTAGGTTTATAATTCTAAACTTTTATTCTTCAGCTTTTTTTTTTTAAACCGTAGCAAATTTGGAATGATGAATATGGTAAAAGTTAGAAACATTTAAAATGGATAAAATCTATATTGACTTCTCTTAAATTTGACCATTTGATGTTTTACTGAAGCTAAACTAATTGAGGATTCACAGACATATTTTCCTTTTTATATTTTATCTGTGTTTTGAGTTTGTAGCTTGATGTGCTAGCATTTATGTCATCAGTATTGGCACTTATTTTTCCTGTATTAATGTAAACTAACTTTTAATATTTTATATGTAGCAGATCTGTATCATATTTCTGCTTCAGTGTGAATATGATTGCCATTTGATCATTTTTTTTTTAAAGATTTTATTTATTAATTCATGATAGACAGACAGACAGACAGGCAGGCAGAGGGAGAAGCAGGCTCCATGCAGAGAGCCCGACGCGGGACTTGATCCTGGGACTCCGGGATCACGCCCTGGGCCAAAGGCAGGCGCTGAACCGCTGAGCCACCCAGGGATCCCCATTTGATCATTTCTGATTAGCCAACATAGGGTAGTGCATTTTAGCTAAACTTTGTCACATTCATGATGCTGACCGGTCTCAAATTCATTAAGTAACTTACCATAAATCATTTTGTGTTAATGTCTTTAATTGATGATTATAACCTCAGAAAAAGATGTTCTTTTAAAATGGCGAAACAATACAGTTGGCTTTCATGGAAATGAAAATGATAAGTTTAAAGACCTTATAAAATTCACAGAATTCAGTACATTATGAATCACAAGGTCCTTTGTGATTTTGCTCCTGTCTTCCCCCAGACTTTACCTATCTCTTCCTCTTGCAAGAGTTCCCAGTTTAGGTAAAATTACATCTTAACACTGTAAAACTTTGAGTTTTTAATTTGTATCATTTGCTTAATGTATTGTTCAGTTAGTTTGTTACTTCCCCTGCCTCTTTCTCAATGGTATGTAAGTACGAGAACCAGAGCCATTTCTGTGTTACTTATTTTATTGTCCTCATTGTCTTGTGCAGGGTCTGAGTTCATTGAGAACTCTGCTGTTAAATCAATTATCTTTTGAACCCAATACTGAGGTCCCAGACCAACATTCCTGAACTCAAGGCTTTTTGTCGAAGATTCCTCTGTCCTTCAATGCTATTCCTTTTCAGATGTTTCTAAGTTCTTTCATACTTCTGGGACCTTTTGCATAGATCTTTTCCTTTGGTCTGTTTTCCTGACTTTTAGGCTCTTAAATATATGAGCATTTCTGCTACACAATTACATGGATGTATGAATTTGTCACATGGTAACTCTGCTTATCATAGTAATTCTAGAATGACAAATAGATGAATTGCATGTAGGTTTATATGATTAATATCATTTTTAAGTATTTGGCCTTTAATTGTTTCCATATGAATTTTTTTTTTTGTAATCAGATAGCAAGAAAACGACACAAGGTTATTGGCACTTTTAGGAGTCCTCCTGGCCACACCCGACCCCCAGCTTCTCTTAAGCATGTTCATCTAATGCCTCTTTCTCAAATTAAGAAGGTGCTGGACATAAGAGAAACAGAAGGTATGCTCACTGGATAAATTGTTAGCTAAGTGAAAATAGTTTATATTCATTTTAGGTTTGATTCATTCTCATGTTTTTATTTTTGTTTTTATTTTAAACTGATAAATTATCTTTTTAATTTTAAAAATTTATTTATTAGGGAGAGAGAGAGAACGAGTGAGCGCATGTGTGAACGGGGGAGGGGCAGAGGGAGAAGGCGAGAATCTCAAGTAGACTTTCCACTGAGCGTGGAGCCTGATGCAGAACTCAATCTCATGACCCTGAGAGCATGACCTGAGCTTAAATCAAGAGTGGGACGCTTAACCAACTGAGCCACCCAGATATCTCTAAACTGATAAATTATCTTTAAATATAGTTGGTTAGTTTTGGTAAAGTAATTTTTCTTCTATTTCCATCTCAGCTCTTCTCTAGGAACTTACTTGGTATCTTATTTTCTCAAATGAAAATGCTATCTCAACCTGTGGGATTTCTTCATCCCTAAGGAACAAAGAGCTTTTAAATGGTTAAATGTCAAGATAGTGCCCTAACCTAGCCTCTTCCACAACAAAACTTACCTTTATTCAGAATCAAAAAGAAATCACCGGTCTATCACATGTGCTCTGCATCTTATTCTTTCCTTGTTGTCAATGGCTTCATTGCTAGGAATATGTTTAGGATATGACCTGGAAAGAAGTACATGAATAAATGTACACAAAGTAACTATGGTAGAATTAACATGGGTCAGATGTTTATTAAGGAAGGTTTTTACTCAACTTTGTTAGTGTTAGGGAAGGTTCTCTGAAGGCCTGAAATTACCAAAATTTTATACCTACCAAAAAAAGTATCATCTAGGGATGTGTGTACATGGCCATACTTTTAGATTTTAGACATACATTTTTACAGTGTAAGCTGGTTCCATTACTGATCCCATCCTCTCATGATTGAAGACTTTGAGTTTATTAGAAACAAAACTTGAGCAGCAGCTTATGTTGCTATCTATTAGGTTGTCAGATTCTGGATCTGTTAAGGGTTATAATAGTGTATTTATTTAAGTCATCTCCATATTTTTAGATTTGAATTATAGATTATAATTATTGTTTAAAATAGGTTCTGTTTTAGCATTTTGGTCCAAAAACATTTTTTAACAGTTTTGATATTTGGACACTTTATTTCTTTAAATTAGTCTTGTAATGCCATTTTAATTTAAAACTTAAATTCTGGAATTCTAAGAAATGATATAATTAATTCAAAAAACTATCATAGAAAATATTAAATTTCATAGAAAATATTACATGTAGTATATAGCGTCAGTAAATTATCATTGTTGGTTTCTCACGTAAAACTTAGTATTACAATGGAATATTCCTCAGCCATTAGAAATGACAAATACCCACCATTTGCTTCGACGTGGATGGAACTGGAGGGTATTATGCTGAGTGAAATATGTCAGTCGGAGAAGGACAAACATATGGTCTCATTCATTTGGGGAATATAAAAAATAGTGAAAGGGAATAAAGGGGAAAAGGAGAAAAAATAAGTGGGAAATATCAGAAAGGGAGACAGAACATGAGAGACTCCTAACTCTGGGAAACGAACTAGGGGTGTTGGAAAGGGAGGTGGGCGGGAGGTGGGGGTGACTCGGCGGGCACTGAGGGGGGCACTTGACGGGATGAGTGCTCTGGGTTTTATTCTGTATGTTGACAAATTGAACACCAATAAAAAATAAATCTATTAAAAAAAAAACAGTATTATAATTCTATCCAGTATTTCAATGTAATATGGTGATATTCTTTGTCCAATTAAAAGTTGAGGGATGAGGAAGGGTGGAAAAGAGATAACTGTATTGGAATTCTATTGCTCTGAGGAAACTAAACTTGCATACATCTGTCATTTTCCAGGGAGTAACACTTAATGTTTGTAATTATTCTGAAACCCTAGATTGCCATAATGCTTTTGCCTTGCTTGTGAGGCCACCAACAGAGCGGGCAAATGTGCTGCTCAGTTTCCAGATGACCTCAGAGGAACTTCCAAAAGAAAACTGGCTAAAGATGTTATGTCGACATGTAGCCAATACTATTTGTAAAGCAGACGCTGTAAGTTCTTAAACGACTATTGTACTGAAAGTTTTAACTTGATTGCAATGCGTTCAGACTAACCCTGTACATTTCTAATGACTCTGCAATTATGGATGTAGGAGAGTTTTAGTTTTATGTGTATTGAGGAAAACTGGTTTAAAAAGTTGTTTTGGAAAAGATTTTTAAAAAATACACACGAGTCCTTCGCTTACAGGTAGGCCCTTCAAAACCTAATAACTAACTCCTTTGCCTTTTTGACTTCGTGAAGCTTTTGGGACTTGTTCTAATGTACACTGTGATTTTTGTTAGTGCTCTTTGACCTGGCTGTTTGTAAAATAGAGGGCATCTTGTTCTGTTGTTCTTTTATCTTGTTGAAAGCAATAGATGAGTTGTAGCAAGTTGTTTTTTCTGTCAGGCAAGTTGCCAACCAGTTTTCTCAGTCCAACTTCTGAAAACAAATACCATTATGAATATATAATTATCTTATTCAGCTTAAAGTGCAGATACATGAGAAAATCAAATTACTGAAGTTAAATCACTCATAGGAATCAGATAGCCTGTAGTACATCTTGGATGAACTCTAGATCCCTTAACAGATAATTTTATTTCTTCATTATACATGGGAGAGACATGTGATAAACAGGTATAGACTCTTTCATCTTTGTACAAATGACATAGAGGAGAATGTATTGATAAATGACCTTTTTCATTACAGTAGTACTGTAATGAAGATTGCCTTGCACATTCCTGTTGGAGTAAAATGTTTATTTTATCTTGCTAAGTCTAACCTTGAAGGCTATTGAGGTATAATTATAGTGGTTTATAGAGTAGGTAATAATTGATTAAAACCTCCTACCTAAATGTTGAGAACACTTAACAGACTTTTTTTTAAGCAGAAAATTTCAATTTCTTTTTTCAAAAGGTGACAGGGAAAACCAAGGAATAAATTTGACTGATTTATCCTAATTTTCATTTATAGGACAATTCATCTAGCAGGATTTTTTTTTTTTTTAATTTCTATGGGCCAGCAATATGTTATAAATAAAGGATTGTTGCATAAAAAGATTCACAGAAGCATAGGGGATATGGCAGTGCTGGCTAGAAAAATGATGGAGACAGTTATAAAGCATACAAAAGTGCTCATTGTGAGGAGGAGTTTTTTTTTTTTTTTCATAGTTCAAGGTATGCATATATAAGAGATCTTTGCAGTATAGTGACTGCCTGTTGTAGAAATTACTCGTACATTGATCATGGCATCAGACTAGATGGCTTATGCAGTCCTTTCCAAATTTATAGCCATAATACTGAAGTGCTGTTAATGGGAAAATTTCCTTAAAATACAATCTATTGATTACTAGCCACAGAATGGCTAATAATTCTAGAACTAAAATATAAACAGCTAATGGAAAGATTTCATATAAGTTAGCCACAAGATGGCAGCAAACGTTTAACTATGTCCTGATTTATACTGAAACCACAAAATTCAAGTTGTGAAATTTTGTTAACTAAGAAATATTTCTCACTGACTTGAGTTGACCTCTTTCCTGCATTTAAAATACTACACATAGTAAATTTTAAAAAGTCCGGAGTTGATCTCTTACCATTTGATAACAACTGCCATGTTGAAGATAAAGTATTTCTAAACACACACATGCACACACACAATGTGAAAGATAAAAATTTCTTGATTCTTTGAATCAGTAGTTTTTCCCTTCTATTACACATTTTGGGTTCTCTGAATAATTGGAGCTTACTTAATAAAGAGTAAAAAATACAGCTGTTTTATTGTATACTCTCATTCTTCATACCCATATTTAAGTGACTTAAGAATTTTTAAGCTGAAATAAAACCTAATCTAATGTCATTATTTTACATGTGAAATTAAGGCCAAGAGCATAAAGCTCACATTAGAATCCAGGTATTAGCTGATTCTTGGTTAAACTCTTGCATAGCTTTTCTCCCCATGGATATGATGTCCCATATTCTGTTAATTTAGAATGTAAAGATTAGAGTTTTAATCTGTTGAATTTTATCTCTCAGAATACTTAGGTATGTTTGGTCTCTTGCCAACATGTAATCTATAAGTGCATGGTTCATACTCTTAAGGTTCATATACTGCCTGAGGTCAGTTGGTAGCTTTCTGAAGCCACTGCAGATTTTTAATTTTTAATATCAAAAGTATAATTTATTGACAAGTGGATTTAAGCAGTGTTACTTCTTCACTCTCCCCACTTTTGAGTAGTTTAGAGGAAGCAACTTGATAATTATTATTTTTTAAGATTTTATTTATCTATTCATGAGAGACACCAAGAGAGAGAGGCAGAGACACAGGCAGAGAGAGAAGCAGGCTCCATGCAGGGAGCCTGATGTGGGACTTGATCCCGGAACCCCAGGATCACACCCTGGGCCACAGGCAGGTGCTAAACCACTGAGCCACCCAGGGATCCCCAGTAACTTGATAATTAAATGCCCAGTGCTACAGTTCAGTTCTTTTACTACTAATTCTTTGTTTCTTTTAAAAATCAAATTTTTACATCTTGGTCAAATCACTACTGGCTACTTTTGAGCAGCAATATTCATTCTTAGAAATTCTGGTTACAAGTTTTAAGAACTAACTACGTAAATAGACTGAAAGTAGAACGTATATGAGAAGAGTTTGTGTTTCTGAGCCGATGATATTTATAATGGAGTTAGTATGATTTGTATTTACAATTCTGCTGGTTATTAGCCATACATAATAAGTTCTTGATATAAATATCTGTTATTGGTACTACTTTAATTTGGTCAAGGCAGTAGCAGTAAGCTATAAATATGATTATAGAGCTTGAGGAAATCACTGAGGCACAAGCTCAGGGAGGCTTTATGATACTAGATATTTTTTCTGTGTTTGAGGACTAGTGGGAGAAGAAAGCTTAGGGGAAAAAGGGTCTGATAACTCACATGAAAAAGGATCTCATTAGCTTAAGATGTCAGAAATGGTGGAAAACTTCTTTTGAATTAACACCAATGAGTAGGTCTCTGAAATCTGTAGCTAAGATTCAGTTTCTCCTGGAATTAATATTATGTCACTCAGTGGGAGAAATTGATTACTACTTTCTAATCTTAAACTCTGCAGATCTTTCTTTTCTTTCTTTTCTTTTTTCTTTTCTTTTCTTTTCTTTTTTCTTTTCTTTTCTTTTCTTTTCTTTTCTTTTCTTTTCTTTTCTTTTCTTTCTTTTCTTTTCTTTTCTTCTTTTCTTTTCTTTTTTCTTTTCTTTCTTTCTTTTCTTTCTTTTCTTTCTTTCCTTTTCTTTCCTTTTCTTTCCTTTCCTTTCCACACAGAGAGAGAGAGAGAGGGGCAGAGACACAGGCAGAGGGAGAAGCAGGCTCCATGCACCGGGAGTCCGACGTGCGATTGGATCCCGGGTCTCCAGGATCGTGCCCTGGGCCAAAGGCAGGCGCTAAACCGCTGCGCCACCCAGGGATCCCCCAGATCTGTCTTTAGAACTAGTCTTACGTATTTGTGGATTTGGGGCTCATTGAAGAGCTTCTCTTTCTAGCCGTTGATGCTTCAGATATGTTGAGTAAATCATGAAATGGTTTTAGGATTATATTAGTATGTTATTAAAAATGTCTTATTTATGGTATAAATTTTGTTTTTATTTTGGAAATTTAGAGGAATAGAGTAAGGTGGTTTGTTTTTTTTTTTTTTTTTTTTTTTTTTAAGTGATGTCTTGCCTTTAGTGATACTTGTTTTTTAAACAGTCTGGTATATGGTAATGCAGTATTTTATTCTGTTAATAACTAATGTTTGAGAACATTTATAATATTAATGGAACTTAATCTAAGACAAGTTCAACATTTTTTGCTTTTCAATATTGGGTATTAATAAGAGATGGTCAAAATAATTATGGTCAAAATTATTACATCAAAAACTTTAAATGCTTGTTAGTCTTTATATAGTTTTGACATAAAGTTCTTTGGTTGCAAGAAAGAACATTTAGTTGACTTCACCAACAGGAACTATCTCTTAAGGTTGGGCTGGTGTCTTGGTATTTCTTCTGCTGTTGATTTTTAGCATAGTTGTCTGTGAATGTATGAATGGAGTTGAGTGGAGAGGTACTCAATCAGATTTATTCATAACTGATTACTATAGTAATGAGAAGGTACACAGGTAGTACAACTGCCTAATGTTTTTGAGACCAGTAGATTAAGCCTAAGGAGTTTAGTCAAGATTTAGGAATAAAAGCCCCCACAAGATACATACAGTATGAAGCCAAATTGGGAGCTTAAGAAAAGAACAAAGCCATAAATCACTCTTTCTGGCAGTGGTAATGGTGAATTTCCCAGCATTTTCCCTGTGACTTTAGACAGTCTTAGCGCATAGTCCCTCATGGAAGTGCCTGTCTGGGAAGCTTGACAGGGGCAAGAGAGGAAGAACTGTGGGGAAGGCCAGGTCACGACAGTGCCCCCAGAGTAAGGTTTTCCACTATTTGGAAGAGAGAATGGGAACTGTTGGTAAAACAAAAAGACTAATAGAAAAAAACCTTGGGGGATCCCTGGGTGGCGCAGCGGTTTGGCGCCTGCCTTTGGCCCAGGGTGCGATCCTGGAGACCCGGGATCGAATCCCACGTCGGGCTCCCGGTGCATGGAGCCTGCTTCTCCCTCTGCCTGTGTCTCTGCCTCTCTCTCTCTCTCTCTCTCTCTCTCTCTCTCTCTCTCTCACTATTTGCCTATCATAAGTAAATAAAAAAATTAAAAAGAAAAAAGAAAAAACCTTGGAATAATGAAACTAAGTTGCCCCAACTTTACATTTTTGTCTGTGATTTGCCCTACCTACCTTCCCCTATATAGAGAGAACTAAAGGAAGTACTTCATCTTTACATCTTAGCAAACAGCTATATTGTCATCTCAGCCACTACAACTACCTACATGCTTACCTTTCCAGTCATCCTGAACTCAGGGCTTCTAGAAATGTAAAAGACTTCATATCTATCTACCCTAATCAAATTAGAAGTAATATATTTGTTCATTGAGAGAAAACAGGAAGCCATCTGCTCTCTTTTCAGTTCATAGGTTATTATATGCTTAATAATAGTTAAGATAGCAATAGAAAGACTGAGAATCTCTTTTCTTTATTAGCAACTGTTTAAGGATTTAGTTTTATATTCATTTTATGAGTTTTACTCTCTAAATTGAAAAATAATATTTGCACATTAAAAAATCAAATAGAGAAAAGTATCCTGCAGTAAAATATACGTACCTGCCCCACTAGTCTTTTTTTCAGCAGTGCAATTTTTGATATTTTCATCTGTTTTTCCAGAAAAAAAAAGTGTAGATATATCCATTTCTTATTTAGATGTATTCCTAGGTAAATTTCTCTCTATAATTCTATTCGTGAGATGTTTTTAAGATTTACTTTTTTTTTTTTTTTTTTTTTTGAGAGATCATGACCTGAGCTAAAACCAAGAGTCTGATGCTTAACCAACTACACCACCCAGGTGCCCCTTCAGTGTTTAGTTTTTAAAAAATATCTTGGGTTGATCAATTTAGAATGAACATTGATGAATTATTTGTATTTTGAAAACAAAACATGAAGAAAAAGATATTTGTGTCAAAACATCCTTTTTCTGAATTTGCTTCTGTAGGAGTATAAAAAACTTCTATCAAGTAAGTTTTTAATATATATGTGTTGATTAAATGAAAGCCAGTTTGAAATGAAATCAAATGAAACTAAAATTGAAAATGAAATGAGAAGAAAATCAAATTCATAAAACTAAAGTTACAGCTGTGCTTAGTTTATGGTGTCATATGTACAGCAATGTAGGAAATGTGATCCCTCTGCAATAAAGTGTTGGAAATCTTAATGCAGAACCTTGCAGGGGTATGTGAATGGGGATGATGGAGATTCAGGGATAGGCAGAGCTTGACTCACAGTCTTGACTGCTTTGTTTCTCACAGATTGTCGAGAGATGTTAACTCTTCTGTTATTTTGCCAGTGATTGTCTAGATAACTAACAAGAACCAATTGAAAAAATATTAGAACTTGTGACAGTTTAGTTTAGCCAAATAAAAAATAAATACATATCAATAGACTTTTTTTTAAAGACTTATTTATTTTAGAGAGAGAAAGTACAAAAGAGTGTGGGGTGGGGCAGGGGGGGATACAGGCAGAGGGAGAGAGAGTCCTAAGCAGACTGCCTGCTGAGCCAGCACGGGGCTGATTTAACAACCTTGAGATCAGGACCTGAGCCAAAACCAAGAGTTGGAGTCTTACCCCACTGCGCCACCCAGATGCCCCTCAATAGTTTTTCTCTATGCTGGCAGTAACCAGCTAGAAAGCATGAGGAACAAAGACCCCTCTTTCCAATAAAACTTGGTATAAATTTAGGAAATTTTAGTATATATCTAGGAAATAGTCTTGTAAGAAATAAATGAGAGTTTTCTATTTTAAGAAAACTGTATAATACTTCACAGAGAAATCTGTGACGCTCCTGAATGAAAATGCTGACTAGCGTAACGAAGTCAACTCATTATAATTCTTATAAAATCCTTCAGTAAATTTCTGGATTTTGACAGAAGGATTCCAAAGATAATTTTTAAAGAAAAAGCAACAATAAAAAAGTAAAGATTAGTACTCCTTTTATGAGCTATTACATTGTATTTTGAAAGTTACAATGATCAGAACACTACTGCACAATGGAAAGGATAAAAGTCCTTGAAATAAGACTCTATTATACGATAAATGTAGTACTTTAACAATTTAATAGGATTGTTAACATATGGTGCTATACTTAGGGAAAATTAGATGTATATCCTAACCTTATATCCACATAAGCTTATAGGTAGATTTCAAAAGTTAAAAGTGAAACCATTTCAAAAACCTGTAAGAAAATGTAGGTGTAAGTGGTGAATGTTGAATCGGTTGGTTGGTTTTTTGATGTTGAGTTTTAGGCATTCTCTATATGTTCTGGATATTAATCTCTTCTCATATATATCAGATATATGATTTACATTTTTATCCCATTCTGTAGATGCCATCTACTCTATTTGTAGTGTCTTTTGTACATTTACCAGTTTTTATGAAATCTAACTTTTCTGTTTTTCTTGTGTTGCCTCTGCCTCTGTGGTATATCGAAGATAGCACTGTTAAATCCAGTGTCTTGAAGCTTTTGTCTTCTAAGAGTTTTATAGTTTTAGCTCTTTTATTTAGAGCTTTGATCCATTTTGATCAATTTTTGTATGTGGTATAAGGTAAGGATCCAACTTTATTCTTTTGCCTGTAGATATCTAGTTTTTCCAGGACCATTTGTTAGAAAGACTGTCCTTTTTCTATTGAATGGTCTTGATGCCCTTGTCAAATCATTTGACCACATTATAGGGGAGTTTATTTCTGAGCTCTCTATTATGTTTTTTATATTCTATATCTTATGTCAGTGTAGTACCATTTTGATTATAGTAGTAGGTAGGTTTGGGGTTTTTTTTTTCTTTCTGTTTTTTGTTTTAAGATTTATTTATTTTAGAAAAAGTGGGAGGATGAGGGGAGGGGCAAAGGTAGAGGGGGAGAGAGAGAGACCTTCTCCAGCAGACTCCTGCTGAGTGAGGAGCCCAACGTAGGGCTCAATCCCATGACCCCAATGTGGGGCTCAGTCCCATGACTCAAGATCATGACCTGAGCAGAAATCAAGAGTCAGATGCTCAACCAACTGAGCCACCCAGGCACCCCTTAGTGTAGTAGGTTTTTAAACCAAGAGGCTTAAAAAAAATAAAATTAAATAAATAAATAAATAAACCAAGAGGTTTGAGACTTCCAACTTTGTACTTTTTTTCCAGGATTGTCTTGGCTATTTGGGCTCCCTTGTGATTTCATATGAATTTTGGAATGAATTTTTTTTTCTTTGCAAAAAAATCATTGGGATTTTGATAAGGATTTCATTGAATCTGTAGATTGCTTTGTGTAGTATTGACATGTTAATGTTAAATCTTTCAATTCATGAGGACAGGGTGTTTTTCCACTTATTCCTCCCTTTTTAAATTCCTTTCAGCAATGACATGTTATAGTTTGCAGTTTATGTCTTTCATCTCTTTGATTGTTCATTCCTAAGTATTTTTTTGATGTTATATTTACTTCTTAACAAAAAGGAAATAGAGGCACTTTGTGTTAAAAAATAATGAAATGATAACATTAATTCTCATATAATCAGAAGAGACATTTATCATTCCTTAATATAGGAATTCCTTCAAGTGATATGGAAAAGAGCCATAATACACAGCTAATTGAAAAATATAAGATAAAACTGAATAAAACCATTCTAATTTTGTTAAAATAAAAGAATTATGCATATAAAAATATGTGTAGGAAGTATGTTTAAATGTAAATAGTAAATAGGACACTTGTGGGTAATTTTATTTTATTTTTAAATTTTTCTTCCAAATTTTCTATAATGGAAGTGATTTTTTTTTTTTTTTTTGACTCAGGAAAAAACATTATAACATTTTAAAAAGTTACTGATGATTTTAAGTACTATTATCTGATTGGGATTAGTAAGCAACTGAGTCATTTTTAGCTAATGGATGAGGTGGAAAGACAAGGTCTAGCGCAGACATGACGGATTTGCTTGTTTTAAGAAGCTTTGGCAAAACCAAGCCTGTCTATGTGATGTCAGTGGTGAAGAGCCAAAGCAACCATTTATAATTGTAGAGTATAATATTTAAGACTATTTGTTTATAAGGGCGTTTAACATTTTATTTCAAAGGACTACTGTGCATTAATTATCTTGTTTTATGACTCCTGTGGGTTAAGTATACCAGATATATTCTACATTTTGCATATGAGAATATTTTCAGAAAAACCAATATCCACAAGGTTGTATAAAATTCTCTCTAGCCACAGAATGGCAGTGGTGGAAGATAGTCTTAATAGTGCTAGACTAGTGGAGGAACTTGGTGATTCATGACCTAGATCTACAAATTTAAAGTGTAAATTGGTTATAGGAGTATGCAAAAACATTTTATCTCACCTCCTTTTTTCGAAAAGCCCAACCCAAATATAATTTGAGCAAATGATATTTTGGATTACTTGGAGATTAGTTGTCTCATTTAAGGTTAATTTTCATTAGTGGCTCTTGGCCTATATGAAATTTTTTACTCCTTTTAGAATGTAACTTAAGCGACGAGCCCACTCCTTAGAAAAATGTCCTTTGCATTTCTGCACACACAGAGATTTGCATGTGATTTCAGGAAGGTTGCATACCTCCTTATTTCTATCCATTGCCACTTCTAGGAGCTCTTGATCACAGATTCAGAACCTCCAATTTAGAATCCATCACATTTTAGTTGAGGAACAAAGGAAAAAGTCTTAAGTTTTAATTTGAGATTATCTCAAGGAAATTTGTTTCTGATGTTGGTTTTGTAGTGGACTTAATACTTAAAGCATTATGTCCACTGATTTCCAACTTGTTGGTTTTAGGGTTGTTAAAAAGATTTTGAGTTTTTTTTTTTTTTTTTCAGTTGCTTTGGTGTCCATAGTCCTTGTAATGATTTTTGCATTTAGTGAATGCTCATGTTTTACTGTCCTTAAATTAGTACATTTCAAAGTTGAAATTATGCCAACCATATAAAAAAACCTGAGTTGTTTCATTTGTATATACTCCCATGTGCTTAAAGCTTTGATTTTAGAAACAATTGTGTATTTTTATTTTTACTTATTTATTTTAAAATAATATAAAAGTGGTTGTTTTTTGTTTGTTTGTTTGTTTGTTTTTGACAGGAGAATCTTATATACAGTGCTGATCCAGAATCCTTTGAAGTAAATACTAAAGATATGGACAGTACATTGAGTAGAGCATCTAGAGCAATAAAAAAGACTTCAAAAAAGGTGAGTCTTAGCTTATTATTTAACATATCACCAAAATGTATTTTTCAGATTATTTGAAAATAATACTGCCATAAACCCCAGTATAAGGATGGTCTGTATAACAGAGCTATTTTCTTGGTTCTAAAAGGGCCCATAGAGCTAATAGTTTTAGTTCAGCAAATTCTTTAGTGCAGTAATTATAACAACTTGTTATCCCCCCCATTCTTGTTAGTGCTACTTCTATGCCCCGTGCTTCACTAGAATGTCCTGGTGCTGGTTTAGATGTAGATACATATACATCCATCTTAAATATTGCCTGGGGTCTACTCCTGACCATAAGTACATTTCAGTCTCCTAATGATGAAGACCACTTCCCTTTTTACCTTGTCAGAGTTGAGGACTATGTAAGAATGTTGGTAATGGGGCTGTTTATTTCAAATGGGCTCCGTGCTGGGTGTGGAGTCCAGTGTGGATCTTGAATTCACCACCCTGAGATCATGACCTGAGCCGAAATTAAGAGTCAGATGCTTATAACTGACTGAACCACCCAGGTGCCCCATGTAATGGGACTTTTTAAAGGTAGAACTAGAATTTTAATATTTTGAGCAATTTTGTTCTTTTTGCTTTTGAAGAGAGGCCATCTACTTTATTATTTAATCATCTTTGTATCTCCCAGCATTTAATGTATATTATTATACCAGATAAGCATGTTAAATAATGATTCAAATGAACTCTTTCTCTTTTTTAATAAATAAATTGAGGTTCAAGTGGCTTTGGATTAAAGATTTCACAACTAAATTTTAGCAGAATCAGATAAAAACCCTGGTTTCTGATCTCCCAGGCCAGGTTTTTCTTCCTACTTTCTTCCTCACATTTGGCTGTAGTGCTTGATGATTGCAAGATGGAATAGTCTACAGTGTGCTACTACATCTTCTTACTGTTTTGTCCAAAGAAATTCCAATTCTGCCATATACTATTTGTAGAAAAACTTCATGTATATTTGGCTTTATGTTCTTATCAGTTGTGTTAGATTTATCTAGGCTTAATTAATTGTAACTCTTTTTAACTCTAGGTTACAAGAGCGTTCTCTTTCTCCAAAACTCCAAAAAGAGCTCTGCGAAGGGCCCTTATGACATCCCAAAGCTCAGTGGAGGGAAGAAGTCCTTCTAGCAATGACAAGCATGTAATGAGTCGTCTATCTAGCACATCATCATTAGCAGTAAGTGACTTTGGTCTAATGGCCTAAATGACTTATTCGCATTTACGGAGTTGGTATGGAATTTGCTAACTTTTTCAAAATGGAAGTCTTAATGTCTTTTTTTTTTTTTTTTTTTTTTTTTTGTCTCTTGGGTAAAGGTAACAGAAAAACTTCACTTAATGAACTAGATACATACTTGGTGTATAGTTTGATATGAAATTTTATTGGGATTGAGGTACATTCAAAAATCTCTAAGAAAAGAAACATTTGGGCAGCCCCGGTGGCCCAGCAGTTTAGCGCCACCTTCAGCCCAGGGTGTGATCCTGGAGACCCGGGATCGGGTTCTACATCAGGCTCCCTGCTTGGAGCCTGCTTCTCCCTCTGCCTGTGTCTCTGCCTCTCTCTCTCTCTGTGTGTCTCTCATGAATAAATAAATAAAATCTTGAAAAGAAAAGAAAATTTCAGTTAGGCTCATCACTTTAATAATGTAAACAATGATGGTTCTGTTTATAGAGATTGGCTCCAATAATACAGCAGATTGGGCTTTTTTTGTTGTTTTTTTACTATTTTTATGATGAGTAGAATATAACCTCTGAAGCCAAAGAATGATGTGGATTCTAAATTCATATGTGTATATTCTTAAATTTTTCCTGAATAACTCAAATTCCTAGTGGTGTCAGAATTATTAGACAATTAATATCAGGAACATTTCTAACATTTATTACTGCCACTAAGTATGTGAATGATGTATCTGTTCTTTGCAAAATTATTATTGATCTAACCTACTAAGGTTAAGAAAAGCAAGTGATTGACACTTCTTAGTTGTGTGTCCTTCAGCAAGTTTCTTCTCTTATCCTCATTTTTGCAGCTGAGAAAAAAAGAGGCTAATAGTACTTAACCCTGTAGTGTTACAATAAGGACTAAACAGACATACATACACAATGTGATTATCTAATGAGAAGCAATTTGAATAGTGGTTAAGAGCATGAACTCTGGAACTCACATGTTCAAATCCTGACTCTGCTGTTTGGTAGCTGTATGACTTTTGGCAAGTTATTAAAATCTCTCTGTTTGGATTTCTCTATCAGTAAGATGAATTTAAAGTAGTAGTTGTAAAGATTAATTACGTTAACATACGCAAAGGGCTTTGAATAATTCTTGGAATATAATAAGTGGTTTAGCATTTTATGAATGGTTACCTTTTGTTATATGAAATTTATAGATGAGGTACGTAACACCTCATCTAGTAACTCTTATTTTTTTAAAAGCTAGTTAGGTCTAAGTCTTAACTCAAACACAGTTAAATGTATGAGTATGTTTATACAAATTTTGGAGGAAGATTAACCTTCCAGTGGAAGGGAAGTTGTGCTTGACAATATAGATATATGCAAAGAAATTTGATAAATGAAAATGAGTTAATAGACAATACAGTAAGGCCAAAGTACTGTCCCTTGTTTATGTCCTGCATCTACATACCTATGTAACTCTTATAAACATTGCTTTTCAAATAGATGTAATTGGAATTCACAGAAAATTTTTAGAAAATTATTTGTAGCTTTTGTCACTTCTTTGTAGATAACATAAATAAGTATGTAAAATATCTTTAAAACATTGATGTCCTCTTCTCAATTGCTTATTTCTGTTCTAACAGATTGTCCATTCTGTTTCCACAAGCAATATAATTGGATTTACTAAGCATGTTTATGTACAGCGCTCAAACTCTACTGGTGGGCGCTCTCAAAACTCCTGGTTTCGATCTATCCGTCATTCTGCCTCACGAGCTAGTTTTTCAGAGATACTAAAAGGAACTATTGATTTTTCAAATTTCAAAAAAAGTCCTATCCAAGTCATCTTTGATATTTGTGAAGAATTAGGAGATATGCCAACCAGTAATGGAAACAAGCCTCGTGAAGTTTAATGTGAGCTTATTAGCTATTTGAAATTTGTGTTTGTGAAAAGAAGAAAGTATACTTTCTTCACTGAATCATTATTAAGTGGGTGGGGACTTAGAAATTAGAAATTTTCCTATTTATAAAAGTGATCATTTTAAGGAATAGTAATAATTTTGATGTAAAGTAGATTTTTATTCCAAATCTGATTCTTAATCTTAGATTTATGGCATTTATATAAAATTCATGCTTTTTAATATGGCAAATCATAAACGCTTCACTTGAAGAAACTTTAAGCTTTTATACTATCTTCTTAAATCATCTTTGTTATCACTTAAATGGTAATACTTTACCAACGTAGCTCTTTAAATAAATACTACATTTTACTACATTGTTGATGAGAACTTACAATCAGCTACTTGGTTGGCTCTAGATTTACTTACAGTTAGACATTCATATATGTTAAAGCAATAATAGCTTTCTTTATAATTCATCTTGATTTACACCCATTCTTCAATTTTTGGTGTTCTTGTGCATGTTTCTTTATTATTATTGAAAATTCTGATGATATTTAACTTTGACCTCTGAAACAAATATAGATAGCTTAGTAACTTAATAATCTTCAGAAGTGCTATATTTTGCTGTTTTTACATGGAGCAAAATTATACACATACACCTATGTATGAATTGCACACGTAGTACAAAAACTCTCTAGGAATATATGACCTTTAATTTTAGAGAACAATTTTTCATGAAGTAATTTCACTCCTCTTAATTTTGCTTTATGATTAAGAAGAAACTACTAGGGCTTGTCTTTTTACCACAAAAACTTACTAATTTATAATTTTTTTTAAAGAACCTGAAACAGTCTTTAATATCACACAGAAATACCCTATTACCAGTAAGCCAGTATCCCAGTTGACTTAATATATAATTAACCAGTCTGTGCATTTTTTTTTTTTTCAGAATGCTAAAATACTTTTGTGTTTTTTTCCCATCCCCTAATTTAAATTCATTTATTTAAAGAGTTTAGAATTTTCAGATGTTTTTAAATTGTTACATTAAGTTGTAAAAATAATCTGCATGATGCTAAAATGTTTTTTAAGAAAAAATTTAAATATAAAAATATTTGTCTTGTCTTTACAGGGTATCCCATCTCCCTCCCTTATCAGCCTACCTTCCTTCTTTGAAAGAAGAAGTCATACTTTAAGCAGATCTACAACTCATTTGATATGAAGCTTAAAGAAACATCTTAATTTAAAGCAACTTATAAACACTTCATGTTCAAATAAGAAACTGACTTAAATGGTACTTGTCATTAGCACTTGGTGAAAGCTGGAAAGAATATAGATAACACTAAAACTGTCATTTGATTTTCTTCTTGAATGAGTAAGGTTAACCTCTTACATATTTTTGAGTTAATTCATGTAAAAATAATATTGATTTTGATGTAATTTTTCTTTTCACTCGAATCCTTCATTCGAAGACCAATAATTTAAGTTATTCATATTAGTAGCCTTGCAACTTGATAATAGTAAATAAATTATATTGGTGAGTACCAAATACTGCTGTGACTCTCTGTGTATAGTGTCCATGAATGAAGTTTTGGAAATTCCTATTTGTGTATCTCAATTTGTGAAGAAATTAAGTGATAATACAGAACTTACTAGATAAAACACCTGCACAGATTTCTGGTTAATAGTGGGGACTTGTTTCAGATGTGCTGTTTGAAGTAGTTATTTAACTATTCTGTGGCAGTTTATTTTATTCTCTAAAGTTTTCAAAATGTAGAGTGTGGGTTTTAAAAGATTTGCTCTTATTAACAAGAATAATAATTAAAGGAGATGGTTTTAAAATATTTTTGCAAATTGAGATAAGAACAGAGAGTTTAAAAAATAATGTATATTTTGGCAAACATGGTATTAGTATATACTTATAACTTTTTCAGGGTCCATATATTTTGAGTGATTTTAGCCACTAGCAAATCTTCATTTAGTTTGATAGTGTGAGGAATTTTATTTTGAAGGGTAAGACCATGGGGAAATTGTGGTATGGACTATTATATACTCTATGAAATAATTCTAAAATTGGCATCAGTTTTACTAATCTGCTATAAGATACGTAGATACGTGTATGGTCTACCTTTTATTTTGGTCTCATAGTTAAGTGTAAAATTGAAATACATTTATTTGCTGTTGTAAAATATCTTTCAAACCCTGATGTTAATTTTCACAATAGTTTTTTTTATAGTCAGTGATACAAAATAATCAAGTTCCTATGAATAAATGCATTTTTATTTCCTATCTGTGTAGGAGAATATGCAAACTTTTGTCATTTAACAATTTTCAGTCATCTGCTTTAATAGTTGACTAGATTTTTTCTATGCCACATATTTGCCATTTTTAAATAGTAAGTCACTCTTTATATATTTTAAAAGCAGTTGTATTAGTAAGAACTTTGTAAATAAATACTTAAAACTCAAGTATATTTTGTTTCATGTTTTTTGTTGTTTTGTAAAGAATTACTTAGTTTAGAGAGAGAGAGAGGGACAGCAGGGAGAGAGGCAGAGGGAGAGAGAGTCTCAAGCTACTCCCTGCTGAGCATAGAGCCTGCTGTGTGGCTTAATCCCTTGACTCTGAGATCATGACTTGAGCTCAAATCAAGAGTTGGATGCTCAACCATCTGAGCCACCCAGGCACCCCTGTTTCGTGTTTTAATCAATTCCTTTACACAAATTTTTATAAGTCAGTATGAATGCTTGCTTCAACTTCTTTCATATATTTGCTTGAGTATTTATTTTATTCATTTCTCCATTAATATTTTTGAGCATTATGTATACTGAGCTTTATTGTAGGACTTTTTTTTTTTAACGATTTTATTTATTTATTAGAGAGGCAGGAAGAAACAGACTCCCCACTGAGCGGGGAGGTGGATGTGGTTCTTGATTCTCAGGACCCTGAGATCATGACCTGAGCCAAGGTCAGATGCTTAATAGACTGAGCCACCCAGGCGCCCCAGGACAGTAGCTTTTAATCTGGAATCTATTTTGTAGAATGGAGGCAGTGAATCTTATGATAGTTTATAAAAAAAATTTGTGTTTAGTGCATGTATGCATTTTTCTGGCAGAAATTACACAGCTTTTATCATTTTATTGGAGATGGAGCTTTGATTTCTTCCAAAAGTATGGTGTTTCCAGGGAGGGGAAATGACCTGAGATAAGGCATGAAATTGGAAACATTGGATGAACCCTGGCAAAATATTAGCAGGTAGTTAATTTTAACTTTAACCCCTTAAATGCCTCTTGTTTTTCTCAGTAATGATTCCTGCTCCAGTATAGTATTTTTGGTATCCCCATTACAAATTAAAGACCGTGTGCGTATATTCTTTATGTCAACATGCTTTATCATGTTTGGATATTACTTACAAATTAACCTTTTATTCTCTATTGAGAAAATGTTTTAGTATTGATGTTTAATCTGTTGCATTATATTAATATATTTTGTAATGTTAACCCATTATTGTATTTGTGGGTTACACCATATAAATCCTACATGATGTATTGAATATAGAACCATATCAATAAAGAATCACATTCATGAAAGAGACATAAAATGTTTAATTCTATAGCAAGTTTGAAAATGTGTTGGACCTAGGCAAAGTATAGCCAAAGTTGACTCAAAAGGAAGTAGAGAATTCTAATGGCCCAAAAAAATAGCACAAATTAGGTAAATATGCACTGTTGAAGAAGATGCAAATTCCAAATGATTTTAAATCTGAGTTCTAGTATTTAAAGACTACTTAATGTATAGTAATAGTCATACTTTGCAGAATTAAAAAAGATTGGCAGCTATCCAGTTCATTTTGTGAAGTTTAACATAAGCTTTATATCAAAATTTTAAAAGGATAATGTAAGAAAGAAAAGTACTGATTAATTTCAATTATGGATATAGAAGCAATCATTCTAAATAAATGATTAACAATTAAGTCTAGAAGTAAGAATACAGTCTAACCGAATATGTGACCTTTGGATGAGTAATAAACATAGCAGGTCTAAACTGGCATAATGATCATAGTAAATGGAACTCAGTGCTCTTGACTGAAGGAGCCTTTTAGACTCACGCAGTTTGATTCAAGTTTATTTCTCAGCTCCACCATTATGGAGCTGAAATGGGAATGAGGTTTCCAGTTGGATCCAATATCAATGCTAAAGAGCCTTTTGAATTGTTGTAGGGATTTTGTTGCATCAAGTAGGGTTCTTTCAAGAGTGTGTGGTTTAATATTTTGGAAGTTTACAAATACAACTTAATTGACAATTTATAGGAGAAAATACATGATTGATCAGTAGATTCTGTAAGGTCATTTAATAAAACTCAGCCACTGTTTTTCATAAAATTTCAACTAAGGCCTTTGGGCAACATCACTAAATATAGTCAGAGTTCTTCTAACGGAATTATTGAACATTTATGAAATACAATTTAAAAATAATTTTAGTATATAACTGAGGTTAAAAATATGGAAATTGCTTGTTGTGAGGAATTGATCGAAATCCAAGCCAATAAAATACAGGTTGTGTGTGGGGGTGTGTGGCGGAGTGAGGGGGGCGGGGAGTGTAACATGACAAATTGTTTCCAGAATGTGTATGGAATTAAAGAGGGTTAAGAATGACCAATCAGTTGAGAAACTTACTATGTCAGGAACAAGGTTTATTATAAACCTGTAGTATCAAGACGGCAAGATATTGGAAGTCTCAATGCACTGAACACAAATTAATGGGTCATAATTAAAAACTGATAAACTGGGATCCCTGGGTGGCGCAGCGGTTTGGCGCCTGCCTTTGGCCCAGGGCGCGATCCTGGAGACCCGGGATCGAATCCCACATCAGGCTCCCGGCGCATGGAGCCTGCTTCTCCCTCCGCCTGTGTCTCTGCCTCTCTCTCTCTCTCTGTGACTATCATAAATAAATAAAAAATTAAAAAAAAAAAAACATTCATCTTTAAAAAAAAAAAAAAAAAAACTGATAAACAAAAGTGGTGCTTTGAAACAGTGAAATCTGTCTATCCAGTAAGTGGTGCTGAGAAAAATCTCTTTTTCTTTAAGAAGAAAAATCTAATGTCTTCACATTCTATACAAAATGAATTCCAGGGGAATTAGAGATTTAAATATGAAAGGTAAAAACTAAAAAAGATTTCACTAGGTAATATAGGAGAGTATCTTAATCTGTCCAGGTTTGGAAAATATTGCTTAAATGTGTCATCATAGGGGATCCCTGGGTGGCACAGCGGTTTAGCGCCTGCCTTTGGCCCAGGGCATGATCCTGGAGACCCGGGATCGAATCCCACGTCGGCCTCCTGGTGCATGGAGCCTGCTTCTCCCTCTGCCTATGTCTCTGCCTCTCTCTCTCTCTCTCTCTCTGTGTGACTATCATAAATAAATTTTAAAAAAATGTGTCATCATATTTAAAATTAATTTTAGTGGGAAGGATTGGTAAATCTGTATTAAAACTCAGAACTTCCAGTCGTGAAAACACACCATTAAGAGCAAAAGTCACAAAGTATATGTTCACAATATATGTAACTGATGGACTCATCCGGAATTGTATTATAAAGAACTAAAAAGCCAAAAAACATAGACCTCCATGTGGAAAAACAAGCATTCACGGTTGAGAAAATCCAAGGGGTTAGTGTTCCTGGATCGTATAGTAGCCCTGTTTCTAATCTTTTGAGGCACATCCATCTCCTTTCCATAGTGGCTGCGCCAACGTACATTTCCACCCATAATTCAAGGGTTTGCCTCTCCCCACATTTCTGCCACCTCATGTTACTTCGTACCTTTCCGGTAATGGCCCTTGTAACTGATAGGAGTGGATATCTCCTTGCATTTCAGTTTCCATTTTCTTGATAATTAGTGATGTTGAGCACATTTTCATGTATCTCTTGGTCATCTGTATGTCTTTGGAAAATGCCTTTTTGGGTCCTCTACTCATTTTTAAATTGGACTGCTGGTTCACTTTTGAGTTATAATACCTGATTCGCAGATTCTTCTGTTCAGTAGATTGCCTTTTTATTTTGTTGACTTCCTTCACCGTAAGAACCTTTTTAGTTTGTTGTAGTCAAAGCTTGTGTATTTCTGCTTTTATGGATGGCCTTTGCTTTTGGTGTCAAATCCAAAAAAAAAAAAAAAAAATCATTGCCAAGACCAATGTCAGGGAAACTACCACTATTTTTCTTCTAGGAATTTTATGGTTTCATGTCTTATATTCAAGTCTTTAATCCTTTATGAGTTAATTTTTTGTCTGTGCTGAAGATAATGGTCCAATTTGATTCTTTTGCTCATGGCTAACCAGTTTTCCCAATACTATTTATTGAAGAGACTGTCCTTTCCGAACTACATTCTTGGCTCCTTTGTTGTAAATTAATTGGCCATATATTCATAAGTTTATTTGTGGGCTCCTCATTTGTTCCAGTGATCAATGTGTTTTTAATGCCAATACCGTACTGTTTTGGTTACTATTGTTTTGTAATATAGTTTGAAATCAGGGAGTGTGATGACTATAGCTCATAGTGTGTTCTTTTTCACGGTTGCTTTGGCTATTTGAGTCTTCAGTGGTTCCATACGAATTTTAGGATTGTTTGATCTGTTTCTATGAAAAACACCATTGGAATTTTGATAGGGACTGCGCTGAATCAAGATTACTTTGGATAGAATGGACATTTTAACAATATTAATTCTTCAAATCCATGAGCATTGAACCATCTTTCCATTTATTTGCATCTTCAGTTTCTTTTATTAATGTCTTATAGTATCAGTGTACATTTCATCTCCTTGGTTAAATTTATTCCTAGGTATTTTAATTCTTTTTGATGCATCATCCCCTCCTTTAAAAAAAACCTCTTTCCTCCTTTGGATTTTGTGTCACTACTTTTTTCCCCTTCTACCTATTGAGCTAACTCTCAATGTATATCTTTGAATGTATAATCTCTTCCCATCCCTGACATGGACATGCTTCCCAAATATTAATCTTTGGGCCTTACTTCTTTGCATCTTATATACTCACATTACACTTTTATGTATGTATGTATATCTCTATCTCTACATTTATATTCATATGTATATACACATATCTATAATACTATTTGTAAAACATCCCCTGATTTTATTTTTAAAAATTTGTTTTCCTCCAAACTTTTATTTAAATTCTAGTTAGTTGGGCAGTCCTGGTGGCTTAGCGATTTAGCGCCAACTTCAGCCCAGGGTGTGATCCTGGAGACCTGGGATCAAGTCCCACATCAGGCTCGCTGCATGGAGCTTGCTTCTCCCTCTGCCTGTGTCTCTGCCCCTCTTTCTCTCTCTGTCTCTAATAAATAAAAATTTTTTAAAAAGTTAAAAAAATAAATTCTAGTTAGTTAACATACAGTAATATTGGTTTCAAGAGTAGAATTTAGTGATTCATCACTTAACATATAATAATACCCAGTGCTGGGTTGCCTGAGTGGCTCAGTTGGTCAAGCATCTGACTTCAGCTTTGGGGTCCTGGGATCGAACCCCGTGTCAGGCTCCCCATTCAGTGAGGAGTCTGCTTGTCCCTCTGCTCCTACCCCTGCTTGTGCTCTCTCTCTCTCCCTCAAGTAAATCTTCAAACAAATAGAAACAATATCCAGTGTTCATCATAATGGGTGCTTAATACCCATCACCCATTTAGCTAACCCCCCGTCCCCTCCCTCCATCAACCCTCAGTTGTTCTCTATTGATAAGAATCTCTTACAGTTTCTTACCCTCTCTCTTTTCCCCCTGCTTCCCCTGTGTTCATCTGTTTTGTTTCTTAAATTCCACAAATGGGTGCAATCAGGGTATTCATCTTTCTCTGACTGACTTACGTTGCTTAGCATAGTACACTCTAGCTCCATCCATGTCGAAGATTTCATTCTTTCTGATAGTTGATTAATATTCCATTGTAGATAATACACTGCATCTTCTTTATCCCTTCATCAATTGATAGACACTTGGGCCCTTTCCATAGTTTGGCTGTTGTAGATAATGCTGCTATAAGAATCAGGGTACGTGTAACCCTTCAAATCTGTTTGTTTATTTTTATTTTGGAGAGAGTGATACAGTACAAGTGGTGTGGGGGAGACAAAGCGAGGGGGAGAGAGAATCTTAAGCAGGCTCCATGCCCAGCATGGAGCCCCACACAGGGTTCAGTCTCACGACTCTGAGTTTAGGACCTGAGCTGAAACCAAGTTGGCTTAACCAACTGAGCCACCCAGGTGTCCCCCGGAATCTGTATTTTTTTATCCTTTGGGTAAATACCCAACAGTGCAATTGTTGGATTATAGGGTAGCGCTATTTTTAACTTTTTGAGGAACCTCTACACTGTTTCCCAGAGTGGCTGCACCAGCTTGCATTCCCACCAATGGTGTAAGAGGTGGGAATTTCTCCACATCCTCACCAACATCTGGTAGTTTCCTGTGTTGTTAATTCTAGCTTTTTCTGAAAGGTGGGAGGTGCTATCTCATAGTGATTATGCTTTTATTTCCCTGATGATGACTGATGTTGAGCGTCTTTTCATGTGTCTGTTAGCCCTTTGGATGCCTTCATTGGAAAAATGTCTATTCACGTCTTCTGCCCATTTCTTACCTGGATTTTTTGTTTATTGGATGTTGGCTTTGATAAATTCTTTATAGATTTTGGATACTAACCCTTTATCAGACACATCATTTGTGAAACCTCCAATTCCATAGGCTGCCTTTTAGTTTTGTTGATCATTTACTTTCCTGTGCAGAAGCCTTTTATCTTGATGAAGTCCCAATAGTTCATTTTTGTTTTTGTTTCCCTTGCCTCTAGCGATGTATCTAGTAAGAAGTTGCTATGCCAAGGTCGAAGAGGTTGCTGCCTGCAGGACTTTTTTTTTTTTTTTAAGATTTTATTTATTAATGAGAGACACACAGAGAGAGGCAGAGACACAGGCAGAGGGAGAAGCAGACTCCATGCAGGGAGCCCGACGTAGGACTCCATCCCGGATCTCCAGCATCACGCCCTGGGCCAAAGGCAGACGCTAAACTGCTGAGTCACCCAGGCGTCCCTGCCTGCAGGATTTTGATGGTTTCCTGTGAGAAACCAAACATTTAGGGCTTTCAACCATTTTTAATTTATTTTTTGTGTATAGTGTAAGAAAATGGTCCAGGTTCATTCTTCTGCATGTGGCTGTCCAGTTTTCCCAACACCACTTGTTGAAGAGACTGTCTTTTTCCCATTGGATAGTCTTTCCTGCTTTGTCGAAGATGAGTTGACCATACAGTTGTGGGTCCATTTCTGGGTTTTCTCTTCTGTTCATTGATCTTTGTGTCTGTTTTCCTGCCACTACCATACTGTCTTCATGACTACGGCTTTGTAACTTAGCTTGAAGTCTAGAATCATGATGCCTCCCACTTTGCTGTTCTTTTTCAGGAGTGCTTTGGCTACTCAGGGTCTTTTGTGGTGCCATTCAAATTTTAGGATTGTTTTTGTTCTAGCGCTGTGAAATATGTTGGTGGTGTTTTGATAAGGATTCCATTAGATGTGTAGATTGTTTGGGCAATATAGACATTTTAACAGCATTCTTTGAATCCATGAGCAAGGAATAGTTTTCTATTTCTTTGTGTCCTTTTCAATTTCTTTCATAATTGTTCTATAGTTTACAGAGTATAGATCTTTTACCTCTTTGTTTGGTTTAATCCTAATTATCTTATGGTTTTTGGTGCAATCGTAAATGGGATTTATTGATTTATTTTTTCTGCTGCTTCATTTTTGTTATATAGAAATGCAACAGATTGCTGTATGTTGATTTTATATCCTGCAATTTTGCTGAATTCATGTATTTTAACAATTTTTGGATGGAATCTTGGTTTTTCTACATAGAGTATCATGTTGTCTGCAAATAGTGAAAGTTTTACCTCTTCCTTGCTGATTTGGATGCCTTTTATTTCTTTTTGTTGTCAGATGGTTGAGGCTAGGACTTCTAGTACTGTGTTGAACAGCAGTGGTGAGAGTGGGCATCCCTGTCGTGTTCCTGACCATAGAAGAAAAGCTCTGTTTTTCCCCATAGAGGATATTAGTTCTGGGTCTTTCTTGCATGGCTTTTATGACATTGATGTACGTTCCATCTGTACCTACTTTGCTGAGGGTTTTTATCAAGAATGGATGCTGTATTTTGTCGAATGCTTTTTCTGCATCTATTGAGAGGATCATGTGGTTCTTATCCTTTCCTTTATTAATGTGGTGCATCATGTTGATTGATTTGCAAATAGTGAACCACCCCTGCTACCCAGGAATAAATCCCACTTGGTCATGGTGAATAGTTCTTTTAATTACTGTTGGATCCGATTTACTAATATCTTGTTGAGGACTTTTGCATCCATGTTCATCAGGGATATTGGCCCATGATTGTCCTTTTTAGTGGAGCCTGTCTGGTTTTGGAATCAAGGTAATACCTTTGGAATCAAGGTAAGGCCTCATAGAATGAGTTTGAAAGTTTTCCTTCCATTTCTATTTTTTGGAACAGTTTGAGAAGAATAGTTATTAATTCTTCTTTAGGGACACCTGGGTGGCTCAGCGGTTAGGTGTCTGCCTTTGGCTCAGGGCGTGATCCTGGTCCCAGGATCGAGTCCCACATGGGGCTCCCTGCATGGAGCCTGCTTCTCCCTCTGCCTGTGTCTCTGCCTCTCTCTCTGTATCTCTCATGAATAAATAAATAAAATCTTTTAAAAAAATTCTTTAAAAGTCTGGGAAGCTATCTGGCCCTGGACTTTAGTTTTTTTTTTTTTTTTTTTTTTTTTTTTAATTACTAATTCAATTTCTTTGCTGTTTCTGGGTCTGTTCAAATTTTCTATTCCTGTTTCAGTTTTGGTAGTTTGTAAGTTTCTAGGAATTTGTCCTTTCTTCCAGATTGTCCAGTTTGTGGACAATTTTCATAATTTTCTCTCATAGTTTTTTGTATCTCTGTGGTATTAGTTGTTATTTTTCCTTTCTTATTTGTGATCTTATTTATTTGGGTCCTTCCTTTCTCTTTAATTCTTTTAAAGAACCAACTCTTAGTTTCGTTGATCTGTTCTACTGTTTTTTTTTTTCTTTTTCTTTCTGTATTGCTTATCTCTGCTCTATGTAACCTTTAGTATTTCTCTCCTTCTGCTGGCTTTAGGCTTTATTTGCCGTTTCTTTTCTAGCTCCTTACGCTGTGTATTTGAGACTTCCCTTGCTTCTGGAGGCTGTAACTACAACCTTCCTTCTTAGGACCACCTTTGCTGTGTCCCAAAGGTTTTGAACTGTCGTGTTTTCATTTTCATTTGCTTCCATGTATGTTTTTATTTCTTCTTTAATTTCTTGGTTAACGCATTCATTCTTTAGTAGGATGCTCTTTAACCTCTAAGTGTTTGTGGTCTTTCCAAATTTTATCTTGTGGTTGACTTTGAGTTTCATAGTGTTGTGGTCTAAAAATATGCATATGATCTCAGTCTGTTACCTATTGAGACCTGATTTGTGACCCAGTATGTGATCTATCCTGGAGAATGTTCCATGTGCATTCGGGAAGACTGTGTATTCTGGTGCTTTAGGATGGAATGTTCTGAACACATCTGTGAAGTCCATCTGGTCCAGTGTGTCATTCAAAGCCCTTGTCTCCTTGTTGATCTTCTGCTCAGATGATCTGTCCATTGCGGTTAAGTGGGGTGTTAAAGTCCCCTACTATTATTGTATTGTTATCCATGAGTTTCTCTATGTTGGTTATTAATTGATTTATATACTTGGGTGCTCCCAAGTTAACCCGATTTAGTGCCACCTCACACTTTGTAGTTTTAAATCTGAAGTCTCTTCTTTCTCCTTCACCCCGGTAGTACTGTTTTCCTTTTTTTCTCCCTCTTTATCTTCCTATGAGTGGCATCACCCTATCACCTGAGCCAGACACCTGGGAATCATCCTACGCCCCAGCCTGTCTCTCTTCCGTATTCTTCATAGATCCCACTCCTTAGAATCTTGACATGAACCCATGCCCGCCTCTCTATTCCCATTGCTGTGCTTATTTCAGGTGTATGTGACTTTCTCCTGGATTTATGTGGTCATCTAGTCTTAGCCTGCATTCCACAAAAGCATAATGTGGGGAAAGGCTGTGTTCGGGGGTTTTGTTTTGTTTTTGAGGTGGTTTATCTTGGGGAGTAGAAATGGAGAAACAGAGATTAGGAAGTGTCTGATTTGCCTTCTAACTGATATTTTCCTTCTGCTGTCCATCCATTAGAGCCAGAATAATTTTTTTAAAGATTTATTTATTTGAGAGAGACAGAGCATGCACGCAAGTGGGGAGGGGGGGGGGCAAAGGGAGAAGGAGAGAGAGAAGCAGGCTCTCAGCTGAGACCGGGGCCCTGGGATCATGACCTGAGCCGAAGGCAGGTGCTTAACCAACTGAGCCACCCAGGGGCCCCCAGAGTAACTTTCTCAAAAACAAATGATTCTGTTATTTTCATGCTTAAAATGTTTCAATGTCTCTGCTGGAGACTTCCAGAAAAATATATGTTTCTTAGAATATTATAATGGTCCTCCCTTTAGGATCTGCCCCCTTCCTACTTTCTTAGAGCCCTCATTCACCACTTCCCCATATAAAACCTTCCCAGAATATTCCCCACTCTTACTCTAGCTCCTTATCAATACTGAATCCTCTTCCTAGAATGCTCTTCCTCCCCTGTTTTGCTTAACTATTCTCTCCTTTATGATGTCTTACTTGTTGCTGTACTTTTTCTCAGGCCCACTAGTTCCCCTGCTACATGTTCTAGCAGCATTCTATGTTTGCCTTCACCATAGAGCTTATATTGTGTTACTTCCAGGGGACGTGGTGGTGTCTAATTTATCCATTAAACTATATTGTCAATTCCTAGCATTCTGACAGGTAATAGGTGTCCAATAACTACTGAAAATTTCCCAGTATTTTGGGGAACGTGAACCAACCATATCTCTGAGGTGAAGAATGACCACATTCAGTGTATGTCTAAATACCTTTGGGGTTTTAGTTCCTCCCAGCAGGTGTGAACCAAGTATGTTCCTGTTAGATGTGCCGTAGGAAGAACGCGGATTGTGAGCATTGCTTGGAGGAGGGTTAGGTAAAGAGACGAGAAAGGTGGCAGCCCTGCCGTGCTGGAAGGGTCCAAAGAGTGGTCTTGTTGTTACTGCTGGAAACAGCACTCAGCTGATCACCTGCAAAAAGTGTGAAGACTGATAACCTTTGGAGCAATCCATTAGAGAAAGTGTTTCAGCTGTCCACATGCTGGAGCTGGAAAAGCAGCACGTGAGCCCGGATGCAACTGGGCTGTGAGCCAGGATAATTTCTGTAGAGTCTGAAAATGTGACATAAGGCACTAATATTGTACCTCCCCAGGATCTGGGCCTCACTGCCAAGAGGAGTGGCATTGCTGGAAATAACCCTGGGAAAGTGTGGCAGAGACTTGGGAAAATATTGTAGGCTGAGAGATTATTTTTCGCTTCCCAATAAATCTGCCAGGCTGAATTCATTTGCAAAAGAATAGATTAAGCTTGATTTGTTTGGCTTTTGTGGTTTCAACTTCCCTAGAATTAATTCATGCCAAATTTATTATAACTTTATTTTTTTAAATGAAGAACTGTATAATTTTCTACTTGATTAAAAAATAATAAATGCATATACCATTCTGGTTTTAGTGTTTCTAAAGGTGACTTCCCTAACTTTAAATAATACAAAACACGGCTGTTTCTTCTACTGTCAACTTTAGGCATTATTTTTTAGCTGCACTTCTGAGAGAGGCTGAAAAATATGTAAGTTACACCTTCTCCTCTCCCCTCTTCCAACCCCAATTTATTTTTTGATTTTCCACCTCCAATTTAAAACAACTGTTATTTTTGTTTGATCTTTTTATTATTCTAAGTGAAACAGCGTCTCATAATTCCCAAGATTTTTTTTTTTTGAGTGGGGGGAGAGGTAGAGGGAGAATGAGAATCTTAGGCAGGCTCCACTCCCAGCGTGAAGCCCCACAAGGGGCTCGATTTCACAGCCCTGAGATCATGCCCTGAGTTGAAATCAGGAGTCAGACGCTTAACTGACTGAGCCACCCAGGGCTTCCCCTCCCAATGATTTTTTAAAAATATTAAATTTGGGATGCCTGGGTGGCTCAGCGGTCGAGTGTCTGCCTTCGGCCCGGGTGTGATCCTGGGGTTCTGGGATCGAGTCCCACATGGGCCTCCCACAGGGACCCTGCTTCTCCCTCTGCCTGCGTCTCTGCCTCTCTCTGTTTCTGTCATTAATGAATAAATAAAAATCTTGAAAAAATAATATTAAATTTGAGTGCATTTTTATTAGCCCTCAGCTCATTTATCTTCACACTGGACCTAAGAAATCATGATTCCTTCTCTTTTTCCACACATGGAAACTGAGGCACAGAGCAGTTACGTGACTTGCACGCGGGTACCAGCTAACAGTGTAGTGCTGGGATGGCCCCCACGCCTGTGCTAGTGAGCGCCACTGTTTCCCACAGAGGAGCCCTCTCATCCATCTGCCCCTGCCCTCCAGAAGCAGCTCCCCCAAGTCCTGTGCCTTGGCCGTGGGCAAGGCGGTGCTGGGTGCGCCCTGGTGCACACGAGGCGGGAGGCGGGAGGGCCTCCTGAAGGAGGTGGGGTGTGATGCAGGTGGGGAGCACTCCCAGTGGGCACTGGGAAACGGTGAACTCCATCAGGTCAGCATTGGCCACATTTACGTTCCGTTGACATCGCGAAGTCTTGCAGATTCGGGTTAACAGGCGGATTCAAAGTGTGAACGTTGATACAGCATTTACTCTGTTGTGATGGAGTGAATGTCGTCCTACGTGGGGACAACTGCTGTTAGGATCATAAATTCAGGGTTTAATCAATCAGGATGAATGATCCTTGTATCCACTTGGTCACTGTTGTCTGGCTCTCAGCTTCTGGTGGCCTCTGCTGAACCAGATTCAAAAAAAAGAGTCCCATTTTAATACTCTGTTACGTTTTCAATAAGGTTGTGCAGTGTAGGTGGATGGGAAGCGTGTGACAGTGCCTTTCTGCTGTGAGGCCCAAAATGGTGTGGTCCAGGGGTTGAGTGCGCGGCTAGTCCAGGCTGATGACATTATTTTTCTATGGATGTGCTTTTCCCATTTAATTAAAAAAAATTTTTTTTAAGTTTTATTTATTTATTCATGAGAGACACAGAGAGAGGGGCAGAGACAGAGGCAGGGTCCCTGCGGGGGAGTCTGATACGGGACTCGATCCTGGGCCCCGGGGTCACGACACGACCTGAGCCGAAGGCAGACGCTCAACCACTGAGCCACGCAGGTGCCCCCCTTTTTCCCATTTAAATGACACGATTGGTACATACGCATTTTCAAGAGCTCAGAGGCACTAGTGAACAGAAATAAGAGTCACGAGAACGAGTGTCCCATCTTCAGGGATAGTTACTCCTGACCTTGTATCCTCTTATATTCTTCTCACATGATACTGGATATGTCTTGCCTTCTGATCTCAAAATCTTTGTTTAAATGACATAAATCCCTCCCCCCCCACCCCCAGCCAAATTCACTGTCTGAAAAGAGAACTCGTTATAGCCAATCCACATGTCGCAGCAGCCAAGTGTTTGATTTGTGCACAAAGTCGGGGCGGGGCGGGGGGACTAGCCTGCTGCAGTGGATTCTCAGCTCCTCTGCTGAAAATACTGACTGATCTGCGTTTGCACACTTCACACATGCTGCACGTTGTCTCATCGGATCCGCACATCGTGACATGAAAACGTCTCCCGGGAATGCCGAAGAGCCTACGGAGAAAGTAGATGGGCCCAGGAGGAGCAGAAAACTATTGGCAGAGGTGACTGAACTGCAAGGCACATTTTTAATGTTGGTGAAACTTGGCTATTTTGGAGGCGAGGGCCATCGCGCACGCTCATTTCAGGAAAGGAGACACAGGTGCTAGAACACAGGCCATCCAGGGCAGGCTAAGCGCTGTACAGTGACTGGGATGTGGAGCTAAGGCCTCTGCTTGCTGTCGCCACTTCAAACCCCCACTGCCTTTTGGAGACGTTTGAGGAGTGCGTTGTCTGCTCCGGGGTACTCGGCTGGTAAAGATCGGGGTGACCAGGGCAGTGATCGGCGATCACACGAGGGGCTGACTGGCTCCATTCAGCAGGGTACGCAAGGGCGGAAAGCTTGCAAACGAGGCCCCTTTGACAATCGACAGTGCGCCCAGATGGCCCTCAAGTGTCGGCAGTCCTGGAGATGGTGTCCTGGCCATCCCCGGGCCGCCCGGTGTTGTGCCCGATGGTGGCCTCCAAGCCTCTGAGCCTCCGCTGGAAAACAATCAACTCGATCATGTCAGCATTGGTCACGTTTACGTTCCGTTGACATTGCGAAGACAAATGGTCTGATGCTGCAGGCAACGCCGCTCTGGGTCAGGATTTACGGAAGAGTTTTGACGTTCAGAAGGTCTTGAGATTCATCACTGGGTTTGGCAAGTATCCTAACAAATAACGAATACGGTGTGGGAGACACCAGCCCCGCAACTGTGGCTGACTTCCAAGGCTTGGAGGCAGTGATCAACACCACGCAAAGACCCTAAATCTCGTGAAGGAGGCTAGAGTTAGTGAAGTGGGTGGTGCAGAGGACTTAGGGCCAGGGTGCTTGTTTCCCTTGATAGTCATCCTGGGTCAAAGCAGAGAAGGAAGCAAGAGCCGTAAATACGTGTTGCTCCTCTTTGGAAACTCAAAAGTCAGTAGAGGCAGGCGAGTAAGCAGGCATAGAGGCACAAGACCATGGGTCCATTGGAGACCGCGAGGAACTGAGGTGTGTCCTGTTTCAAGGGGGGTAGAGGGTGGGGAGCACAATACGCAGGTTTTGCCAACTATCATCCAGGAAATAAAAACTACGTGTTGCCAAAATTTTTGGATTTTTCAAGAAGAGCTGGAAGTTTCCATTTTCAAGTCAAATTCCCTGATCTTTCCACTGTGTGGGTTAACAAAGTTCAGGCCAAGCAAATATATCTATAGACTAGATTTAGTCCACATATAAGTTGTTTGCACCCTCTGGCCTTTCTTTTTCTTTTTTTTTTTTTGAGGGGAAGAAAGATTTATTTATTTATTTGAGAGAGAGAGAGAGAGAGAGGGAGAGAGAGGGAGAATATGCAGGTGTAGTGAAAAGGGACAGAGGGAAGGAGATCCTAAGTAGACTTTGCACTGAGTGCAGAGCCCAGTCTTGGGGCTTGACCCCCGAGATCATAACCTGAGCCGAAACCCAAGAGTCGTAGCTTGACCCACTGCACCAGCCAGGTGCCCCCACCCCCTGGCCGTTCTAAGAGCACTCAGTGTGCACATTCCAGGGACCTCGGAACCCTGAGATGGCCTGCCACCAAAGTAGGCTTAAACTGACACAGCCCGTCATACTCTTGTGAGAATTTGTACCATAGTACAAGGATTTAGTCAGTGATAGAGCAGAAATCAGGATCTATATCCTCACGGAAGAGATTGCAGGAAGAAAGTGCAATAGCAGATGCCGAGAGTAAGAGAAAATTATTATTATTAGCTAATAATATAAAGGGTGAAGAGGTTGTCAAGCAGAAGCAGTTAGATAGTAGCTGAGTCGTGATACAGTCAGGACAAACAATCGCAGCGTGACAAGGGGACAGACACTCTGGGTTTCTTAGGGTGCTGCCCGCTGAAAGGCTCCTTGGTCCCTCTAATTCCGTCCTCATCTTCGGGAGGTCTTAATGGACGGTTGGACCAGTGCTTCCTCTGAGAGGATTTTTGGGTTCCACTGAAGCATGATAATGTGGATAAGATTCTTGACTTCATTTTGTGCCATTTATAGTTTCAATAAATATCCACTTACTTGAGGCAAATTGAATGAGTCTCTCTTTTATAACCAAAAAATCCTAGTAATATTAATGTACCATAATTTATTTAATCAATTCCTCGTTGTTGAACATTAAGATTATTTCCAACTTTATATACAATTTTGTCATGGAAGCCTCTGTACATTCATTAAAGCCTGTCTGATAGTCCTTAGGATACATCCTAAGAAGTAAAATTTCTCAAAAAGTATGTGGGAATTCTAAGGATTTTGATGTGTATTGGCAAATTGCCATCTAAAATTGCCATTTTACAGATTTACATCCCCTTCCCACCCCCGCCATCAGCAAACTATGAGAGTCTTCTCCCTTCCCAGTATTATTTGGTATTATTTTTCATTTTAATTTTTACTAATATTTTGGGTGAAAAATGCTGACTTGCTAGAGTTTCCTTTAGCTTACTTGTAGTAACAGTTATTATTAATTTAGAGCTGTGTGTCTTAAGTTGTGCTGAGAACTTCAAAGTTTAATTCTCACAGCAACCTTCTGTGGTAGCTATTATTAGAGAAATGGAAACTGAGTCGAGAGGGGTTTAATACGGACAAACATGAGTAGGTAATGATCTGGATTACCAGACTGTGAGGTTAGTTCCCTAACTGTGTCACATATGCTGTGAGTATATTCCCCCCAGTTTACATCTAATTTTATTTATATTGCTGTTTTGACTGATGCCCAGAAGTTAATATATATATATACTAGATTTCATCCATTTTTTTTCTTATGGATTCCATTTTCATTGTCATATATTAGAAAGCCTTCCTCATCTCAAAATTAAAAGAAAAACCTTTCACATTTTCTCCTAGATAGAGATTTTGTTATATCCAGGAGGTGGAAAGGAGGATATACCCTCCTGACTTTTACCTTCAATGGGAATTTTCTCATAGTTGTATGTATTCATGAAAAATACATGTTTTAAGTGTATCAAGTTAAAGACACTTGATTTTAAGTGTCTGCATTGCATTCCATTATGGCTACCATTAATTCTCTTCCTGTTATCATACTGGTAGATACTTAGTTTCTAAATTTCTCTAAATCTAAAGAATCTAAGAATATAAATCATTTCTTTTAAATGTCTCTCAATTTTCACAACTACTCTGATAAACATTCTTAATGTAACTTTCTGATTGCATCTTGAGTATTTCGAGATTGATTCTACTAGTAAGATTTTTGAAACAAAAATTTTAAGAGTTTTCTTTAAAATAGGCTTCATTTTTTTTAAAGTCGTTTTAGATTCACCTCAAAATTGAGCAAATATTATGGTTCTCCTATACCACCTGCGCCAACACACGCGCAGCCTCCCCGGTTGTCACCATCCTGCACCTGAGCAGTCCACTTGCTTTAAACAACGAACCTATGTTGATATGTCATCACCCCAAGTTTAGACTTTACACTAAGGTTCACTGTTTGTGTTGTATGTTCTTGGGATTTGACAACGTTGTAAGGACATGTATCCACCATTTATAGTATCACACCAAATAGTTTCACTGCCCTAAAAATTTTTTGTTTCATCTATTCATTCCTTTCTTCCCCCTAACCTCTGGCAACCACTGGCAGCTTTTACTGTCTCCATAGTTCTGCTTTTTCCTGAATATAATACAGTTGGAATTATACAGTATGTAGCCTTTATCTCTACTTTTTGAATCATTTTGTCACAGTGCTTTCCAGCAAGTTCCTACAAATACGCACACCACCAGCGGAAATGTATGAGTTATCACATCTTCATCAGCATTTGTTTAGATTTTACAAAAAAAATAATAATTTTGAGAGGTGAAAAATCATTTTAGTTTGTATTTCTTTAATTTCTAGTTAGGTTAAATGTTTTTGGTAGGTAAATCAACTGAGATTTTGATAATTATTGAAGAGCAAAGAGATTAGAGTTTTAGTCTTTTTGACAGGTACTTGGTTGGAGCCATTCTGTTCTCCTATTGAAATGTGGAGACCTGTATTTTCATAGTCCCTGAGCAGGGTCACTGCTGATAACTGTGGAGAGTACACCCTAATTGGCCCAGGGAGGAGAGTGCGGATTGATGTATAGTATGTGCTTATTGAGCTTCACGCCCTGGGGCCTGGGGCTGCATCAGGCCATTACAATTACAGCAATCTGTAATTTTTTAGACTGTTGTTTCTAATAATCTGTGTGAAAGCATGGTCTGCTCTAATGAGGATTGGACTGATTGATTGATGGAGAGAGGGGACTGCAGAGAGAAAGGAAGAGAGAGAGAGAATCTTAAGCAGGCTCCACACCCAGTACGGATCCCCATGCGGGGCTCAGTCTCACAACCCTGAGATCATGACCTGAGCCAAAATCAAGAGTCGGACACTTGACCGACTGGGCCACCCAGGCGTCCCAAGGATTGGATTTATTTAGTGGTGAGAGTATGGCTCTCCCTACCTCCCCCAACTGCCACAGTTAAATTATTTGAGGAAGGGAACTTTCCTAAATTTCTACAGAGACCACATCACCATCTCCTTAAGAATTCAGATATATTGCTCATGTGGGGGGCGGCTCAGTAGGTTAAATGTCTGCCTTCAGCTCAGGTCATAATCCCAGGGTCCTGGGCTCGAGCTCTGCATCGGGCTCCCTGCTCAGCAGGGAGTCTGTTTCTCCCTCTGCCCCTCACCCTGTGCGTGCACTTTCTCTCTCAAATAAATAAATAAAATCTTTTTAAAAAGATTGCTCACTTGGCTGTAAATGGTGTAGCAAAGAACCACATCACTGTTACTGGTATCAATGTCTTATATCCCACAGGGATGTTTGGGCGAAATAAAAGTTGAAAATTAATGTCATATTGTATGGCAGTCATAATTTTAGCCTTGAATATTGTTATTTTAAAAATACCCACTCTTCAGCTATTTTAAAAATACCCACAACACCTCCTTTCCCAGACATACCAGGTTATGGAACATCTTTCAGAGAATCTCTATGAGCTGCAAACTCCCCAGGGTTGCCTTTCTCAGGAAGTGACACTGTTTATCCTTCTTCTACTTAGGAAGGTTGAATTTGCTCCCGTCTCATCCAGAACCCCAGTGTTTCCAAAACAACAGACACAGACGCATGTCCATTTTGCAAATTACACAATTTAAAATATTACAATAATTCAAATTAAAATGAAACATCATTGTTGACAAGTGTTCTGTGTATTGGAAAGAACCTGTATTTAAGAATCAAAAGACCTGGGGCACCTGCATGGCTCAGTTGGTTAAACGTCTGCCTTCGGCTCAGGTCATGATCTCAGGGTCCTAGGATGGAGCTCCCTGCTCAGCACGGAGCCTGCTTTCCCCTCTCTGTGCTCTCACTCCCTCTCAAATAAATAAATAAAATCTTTAGGAGAAAAAAGAAAGAATTAAAAAAAATCTGAATTCAAATCTCAGCTCTACCACATATTGGCTATGACATCCTGGTTAAGTTTCTTTTGTCATTTTGTCTATACAAAATAATAAAGCAAGATAAAAATGCTTTATTGTTTTGGTTGATGTTAAAAATAATTACAATTTTGCATGCAAAGAGAGTACCCCAAATGTTAATTAATTTCGTTCTCTCATCTGTGTGACAAACACATCAATATCTTCAAATGGTGACCAACCTATAAAAGCCTCATTGATTGGAATCATAACCATGATCCACCAGAAATAAATATCAGGAGCTACAAAACAGCAGTAGGTACTTTCATAGCATATTTTCATTTTTATTAAAATTCTCACTGAGGTTGTAGTGGCATAAAGTCCTCATTTATCTTAAGGTCCTGGAGCTTTTGACCTGCCATAATTTGCAGACGCACCATATGTAATTATTTTGTTCTAAAGAGTAAGGAACTTCTCAAATCTTTCATTCTCACCAAGTACCTAGAGTAAAAACATATGGTCTAGGCCAAAGGACTCATTTTATAGATGAGGAAATTCAGTGATTTATCCCCATCTGAGGCAGATCATAAGTCTTTATAGCACGCACAAGAAGATAGGGCTTTCAGCAGCTTGGCCAGAAGAGAATCTCATAAGTTTGGGTTTTATGTCAAAATTTTAACCAGCATGATTGGTCCAGTGCTCTAAAGTTCTTTTCACATTAAATTACAAATTAACACTAATGGTACACATTGGGCAGAGTTAGCATTTTATTCTCAATATCAATTTTAGGGAGTAAAGATAAAAATCTCCATGATTACTCCACACATTTCTTAGGACAGCATTTTTTTTCCCCCTGCAGATTTGAATTACTAAATTATTTGTTCTCTCTGAGCCTCAGCGTGCCCTCCTGGGAATAAAAGTGCTAACACAACCCACGTTACACACTTGCTTTTCTCAAGGGAATAAGTGGATGATTAATGAGATAATGAACGTGAGAACTCCCTGGAGAAAACGCATTTCATAAACATTGAAGAGAAGACTTTAGCTGTCCCACTGACTCCAACAGCTCAGACACAGACAACAGATAAATATCTTGGTATGAATTCTAGTTACTTTGTCTACCCGCCTCATGCACACCTTGACACTGGCTTCTGGAGAGTTTCCTAAATATCAAACTGATCTTACTTATAACAAAAGTCATCGTCCAGTTGGTAATTAACACCAAGCGTTTTTGAAATTCAATGCTTTTGCACGATGGGAAGCAGAGCAGTGATCAGGACTAACATGGAATGGAATTGCCTGTGTAATGTAGCCAGTAGCTGCTTTCCTTGGCCTTTCATGGTTTTTTAGAATAAAGTCTTATCCCAGACTCACTCCCTTAAAAAAATTCTTTTTTTATATTTTCATTACCTGAAGAATAGAAATTAATTGGTAAAAATTTAAAAAGCCAAAAGCAAAAGCTAAAAACCCACAGCTGGAAAAATTAAATGAATACTATATTCAGCTGTTTCCCAAGGACCTGAGGTATGTTGAGAATATTAAGATGTTACTGTAAATGTGGCTGAAAGCTCCTTGTGATGCCTCTGGCTCTGTGGGTTGAAATGGAAAACAATTTCTGAACAAAGAAATGGTTTTCCAACCCACACTTTTGTGTTAAATGAGACCCAGAATATTTTGTTGGATGAGAAAATCAGTGAAGAGATATGCTACAGTTACACCCATTTAAGATGGTTTTGTATTCTTGATGAATTTTTTTTTTAATCATTAGAAAAGCTCCCTCCTCTCTATATATTCTAAGCATGGCTTCTTTCTCACCTTCTTTTCTCAGTGCTCTTCTATCTGCTTCTTATAAATACAGTTTTTTGAAATTCCTTGCCTATTGATAGTTCTCATAGTCTCTTCATTGTCATAGGTTTAGAAGTTAGTTTATTAGGTGGCATCTCTGATCATTGGGGTAGAGCTGGACTTTTTGGTGCTGGACAGGCAGGCAGCCATTTGGAAGAAGGTAGGATTAGATTCATGTCCTACACTACACACAAGAATAATCTCCAAAAGGGCTAGGATCTAAACGAAAAAAATAAAGGCATATAGAGGTGAGGGAAGAATGAGCAAATTCTAAACACACATTAAAAAAATACTGAAGTACAATTTCTCACCACGAGACTGGCAAAACCAGAAAGCGTGTCAACACATTTTGTTAGTGAGGCTGTGAGGACGCAGACCTCCGCCTGGCTCAGCCCCAGGACCTGGGATCACGACCTGAGCCAGGGGCAAATGCTTCACCAACTGAGCCACCCAGGCGCCCCTAAAGTAAGTATCCTTGAGCCAATACTTGATGATTTGATTAAATAAATAATCACATCAATACAGGAAGAGAAGGGGTATCTCTTTCCTACGGAAGAAATCCAATGAAAGGGAAGCTCACATTTGAAGCATTTGGAAGAAATGCAAAGGGGATGGGCCGGGAGGCAGGAGAGTCCAGAGTGAGGGGGGTGTCCCAGAACACCAAGGACGAGGGCCCTTGAAGAAGGGAGGAGTCCTCGGGGGCAACAACAGGCAAGTGTGGAGGGATGGGTGCGGGAAGGATTCACTAAATTGGAAATTAAGAGGTGCTGGTGGCCTGGGCAGGGCGAGGTGGGATGGGCTGGGGGGAGAGGAAGGCCGCCATTTCCCTCAGGGACTGAATGGGAGCTGAGGAAGTGGGGGAGCTGAGAGCCTGGAGCCCCCCTTGAGACGCCTGGGAGGAGGTGGCCTCCTGCAGGGGGTGGTCACCGCACGGGCCCTCCAGGGGGGGAGACCTTCTGCCAACCTCCCCCGGTGAGAGGCCGGCTCTCAAGGCATTTCCTGTTGACTCCCCAGGGGGGTGCGCATTCCTCAGGCAGGTCCTTGCTCCTGTGCTCCCTAAGAGCCGCAGGCCAGGGCCGGGCGCTTCTGTCACGGGCCTCATACAGGTTCAGGTCTCCTACCTCTCCCCGAACAGCCACATTCACTCGTCATAGTGAACGGCAACCTCACCCTTCCTTTCTGCTCCTTTGTAAAGAGAAAAGATAATATTTCGGCCTTTTTTGTAGCGCCTCAGCCTTGAGGGGATGCAAATATAAGCATAATTGATTTTCTGACTTGCTCTCCCGCCCCGGCCCGGTGCTCTCCGCCTTCTAGGTGGGGTGACTGGCAAATGGGCCCTGACTGCTAACTGGAAAGCAGAAGACACTGGGCCACAGCACACGTGTGGGGCTTGCCCCAGCGCGGCCTGGAGCGCAGGGCTCCGCAATGCTCTGCGCTTGCCGCTAGTCACCTGCTCTTTGGCTTTGACTCAACCATTCAGGAATCACACTCTGTGTCTGGCAGGTCAGGAGTGACGGCTTATGAAGTGGTGGGATTCGCCTGCCTCCCCCCGACTCCTTCCTCCTCCCCACCCCCCTCCCTGGCACTGAAACATTCTTCCCTTCACCTGTGGGGGATAATGAAAGCTGGTGCTCTTACCCCTGTTTGAAGCCCAAATTCTCAAGGTGATTTGACTTCAAGGGTTGGTAAAATAGGAAATCCGTCCCCCCCTCTTTCTAACTGCTGGACTTTCTGGGTCAGTGCCCTCAACGGCAAGGCAAGACCCCTGCGGGTCCTATTCTTCTACGCCTCACCTCCGCAGTCCGCTAGGGGCCCTGAAAGGAGAGGCCACCTTTGCCTTTGTGTTTGAAAGGAGAGTTCCCTATGCACGCAGGGAAATCTGTGGGCACCTGCAGGCCGAAAAATAAGAATTGATTTCTTTTCACCCTCCCACTAATCTGAATGTCACCTTTGAAGCGCCCAGGATTTAATTGATCCGTGACAACTTGGAGGCAGCCACAGCCCCCACTGAATGATTAAAGACTATTAAGGGGGTTGGAGGTGCTTGCAGAGGTAGGGGGTCTGCTTCTCCTCCTGGGATGCCATCGTTAGGCGTTTGGACTAGTGATCGGAAGCCTCCTCATTTATGGGAAGGTGGCTTGGAAGCCTCAGAGCAGACTGAGCCATATAAAACTGTCAATATTTGTGTGTTTTTTCGCCTTTAAAGATGGCATTTGCAATATGGTTTAACTTAATATTAGCTACTATCAGAGAAATAGGAGATTGAAGCCTAGATGGATAAAATGAATTCTGAGTCCCTGTCCAGAATCTTTGTCCTTATCACTCATGAATCCGGAAAATCACTCATTCATTCACTAACAAAACCTTTGCTGCATGTCTCTTCTTGTATTGATCACTGAGGCAAGGATGCCAAGAGTTGGGTACATACTTAATTACCCACTAGGTCAATTAGGCATGCATGTAAGGCCCCACAAAATAGGGCATTATATCACCTGCCATTTAGTCTAAAATCAAAGTGTAATGTGTATGCGTGTGTTTAGTTAGCTTAGCTTACCTCCGGGGGCAGCTTGCTAACACTCCAAGTACCCCAATCAGAAATGTACACTCCAGGGAAGGTTGGTCAGTATTTGCAAGATTCTAATCAGGTGGCTACTGTAGGTGGTTAAGTCCCAGCCATCTCAGCTAGCACTAGAGGGTTTATTAATTAGCCTGAGGGATGCTAGCAGTAATTTTACATTAGTGAAATAAGCACTATTCAGGATGAGCATGTTGCCTAGGAGTGCAGCACAGGTACTACGACTCTTGCATGAACCAAGAATAAGAATCGAGGGTGCTCTTGGCCCAGTGCTCTGATCCCCACTAGAGAAGGTTGACTGAATGTTGTTACAGGCATATGGTTGCATTTTCCTTGAGTGCCCCTTTCATGAAATGTGCCTATCGCAGGCCTTAAAAAGACAGAGAAAGGGGAAATTCATGGACTTTTAATACTGGATATATCACGGTGCATGATCGGGTTTGCTTTCAGAAGAAATATTCCGACAGCAGTGCAGAGGATGCATGGAGGTGTTCAGAGAGGGAGGAGGTAGACTGGTTAGAGGGGCCACGGTAAGTTGCACAATGATGAAGGCCTGCCCTCAGGTTGTGGCAGCATGAGTACATGGAACAGAGAGGGTGGATTTGAAAGGTTTGGAAGAGAAAAATAGGTGGATTTTATGGATAATTGGATATGGGGAGAGGGCATGTGGGGGAAGAGAGAGTCACAAAGTCAACATCTAGGGTATCCGACTGGCAGGGGGCATTTACTATAAAAGAGAACCAAAGGTAAGGAGGAGGTTGAGAGCCCATTGGGAGTAAGCTACTTCTGAGTAAGATAAATGTGAGATGCCTGTAGGGCATTCAGGTGGATTAATCCGATAGGTCGACATAGTATGTATAGACACGTGTGCACGTATATATACTTATTGTCTGGGATCCAGGAGGGAGATCTGGGCTGAAAATAGATACTTACTGCCTTCAACAAACATCTAGTAACCATTTTCTATGCTCCAGGCCAAGACTGGTGTGATCCTTGCCCTTATTATGATTATAGTGTTTGGCAGACACGGTATAATGGGCACATTTTAAGAATGTCTTAAGAATAAGGTCACCCAGGGAGAGTGTAGTTAAAAGCACAGAAGCGGGATCTCATGAATGATTAACATTCAATGTGCAGGAGGTAAAAGAATGATGAATGATATGAAAGATATCGTATGAATGAAATGGGAAGGAGGATTGGCCAAATAGGAGGAAAACAAGAAAAGAATGACACCAAGCAAATCAAAGGATGTAAAAGCCTGAAGGAGGGAACGGTGAATGGTTCCAAATACTGGAGAGATCAAATAAATAAGGAATAGAAGATCCATTCAACACGACTTTTGGGAGGTGCCTGAGTAAGGCCATTTTACTGTAGTGGAGGCAACGGCCGGCGGAAGGCCGAATACTGAGGAGAGAATGAGAAATGAGGGGGCGGACATGAATCTTTATAAAGCTTGGCCATGGGGCACTGGAATTATTGGGGGGGGTTTGGGGGAGAGAGAGTTGGCTAGAGCTCTGCTTCCTGCTCTATAGATGTAGGGTCAGAACTCATAAAAGCGACTTGCCCATAAATGAAGTAGGGGTAAAATAATCCAAACGAGGAAATGCTAAGATAGTAAAAGGGGCAAAGTAAGTGAAGAGTTTCAGACAGTTCATTTTAAAGAAAGCAAGTGTCCTGGTAGCGACCCTTGTAGAAGGCAACCAGAGAAGTGGTGGCTTCTTTAAGGCAGACATGGAATGTGAGCATCAAGCAGACCGGTGTCCCTTGAACACGTTTGCTAAAGTGAGGGGGGAAAGGTGCCGTGATCGGAGCGGCCCTTCCATGCCTGCCGGAGCTCCGACAGGGCCCTTTATAGGGGACACAGTTCCAGGAACCATGCTCCATTACAAGTGAGTCAGCATTTCTGGGACTGTCACAGTTTTACTGGAAGTAAGTACTACCTTATCTTTCTGGGCAATTACTTTCAAGAAATATGATAAGGAAAAATCTCAAAGCTCTGACCTCTCCAAATTTACTCTTCATTTTTTTTTTTTTTTCAAATTCTCTGTAGAGTTGTTCATAGCTGAGAACTGTTTTCATTAGAAAGTACATATGGAGTCTACCGGCAATTAAAAGCAGCCAAATCTAGCCCCAGGACCAAAGGTGAGACCCTACCTAGTAGTCTAGAGCCAAAAATATGGCTTTGAGATCAGATGGGCTTGGGCATAAATCCCAATTCTGTAATTTATTAGCAGTGTGACCTGGGGCAAGTCCCTTAGCCTCTCTGAAACGTGGTTTCCTCAGCTGTGTAATCAAGGATAATAAAAACAACTTTACAGGAATTTTGCAAAATAATATACATGAAGCACCTTGGAAGAAGTAGTTGGCTCCGTAGTCTGTCCCTCTATCTCCATCTCAATAGGCAGATGAATCTGGTTAAAGTTGAGCAACATTTGTTCAGCATCTACGACAGCAAAGTACTGTGTCCACGCACACTGCAGAAAGGCAAGGGAGAGCCAGTGTAGAAGATGGACAGCGGCTCTTTTTTTTTTTTTTTTTTTGACTTCTATCAATGGGTCAAGAAAGAATGGAGGACAATTGATACAGGGGGAGGATTTTAAAGAGCAGCAGAATACGATTCCCAAACTTGAGTGAAAAGCCATCATGTCATCATAAAGAGGGTCAGTGAGAAATCTTTAGGGGAGATTTGGAAGGGTAGTGACCGTTGCCCTGAGATAAGTGCTAGAAAACAACGATGTCGCTTCTGTGCTATAATGCTGGCTTTATTATCTTATACCCTTGGGGATGCCCAGGCCACTTCCGTATTTTGAGACACTCAGTATATTCGCAAATGAAGAAGTGCTAAACAGGGTTAAAAACTGAGGTATATTTTTTTTAAAAAAAAATGTGTGTGTATCTACCTCTGACCAATTAATTCGTGTAATGCCAAGATACCGTGCGATGTAAGCAGGTGTTTCACCAGAGAGTCACGACATGTATAGGAACTTATTTCAAAGTCCACTATAGGCAAGACCTTCTTTTTCCGTCTTGCCGGGTATGGTTGGGAAGATACCACGGCCTACCCTTGACAGAGGAGTGAGTACGTTGGCCTTTGTGCCCGTGAAGGCTAGACCATTGCCTTTTGCCCTAAACTCTCGGCAACAGAGTCTTCTCCGTACTTCTGACAGCTCAGTCCCTGCCAGACATAGATGCTCAAGAAAAGTTTATTCAGGGACCTCTGGGTGGCGCAGTGGTTTAGCGCCTGCCTTTGGCCCAGGGCATGATCCTGGAGACATGGGATCGAATCCCACGTCAGGCTCCTGGTGCATGGAGCCTACTTCTCCCTCTGCCTGTGTCTCTGCCTCTCTCTCTCTCTCTCTCTGTGTGACTATCATAAATAAATTAAAAAAAAATAAAAAAAAAAAGTTTGTTCAAAGAAGGAGTGAATCGGTGTGCACCGCTTACCACCTCGAAAGCTTGCCAAAGATCCTAAAAACTGGCGTGCTGCTACACTGGGTAAGAGCTTGACATCCCACCCGTTTTACAAAGGGAAAGAGCCCATCACCCTTGCTGGGCTTCTGCGTGCTTTTTATGCGTGGCCGCCTTTTCGTCAGAAAGTGCTTGGTACAAAGCAGGAGAGGGAAAATGGAAGATGGTGAGGGGTGTGGACCAAGGAGCCTTTTCAGTTTGCTTGGGTTTTTACTGTTGAGAGTCCTATAAGCCTTCGGAATTTTACAGAGCCACAAAGCACAAATGACCCAGCATCAACCTTGGAGTATGCTAATGGAAGGAGTCGATTCTATCAGCAGCAGCATCTAGGCCTTCCTAATTTCCCTAGAAATGAAGAGAAACCCATCTGTTTGTAAATGCAAGGCTTCTTTCTGATCTTGAATCCCTGGGCTTAATAATTCAAAGTTGTGCTAACTCCAGAGACACAGTTGCTATCTTTAGACTTCGAGGATCTAGGCTAGACGATGCCGACTGACCCCGTGCGAGATGCTCGCTCTCATTGCCAGGCCGCCTTCTCATCTCAGGGTGCTCACTTCCTACACAGGGAAAGCAGGCTAAAGCATTTAGATCCCCCCTAAATTGGCGCAGCTTAGCAGGCTCAGCTTTGAAGTCCTCTGAGTCCCAAGGGCCTGGTTTTCCCATTCTACATGGGGGGATGCTTCTGCTCATTCCCCGCCAAAGTAGGTGATTAATTCTTGCTGGTGTCCTGGAGAGAAGGTGAAGGAAGGCTCTTTTACTTGATTTTTTTTTTAAAGGACCCTAGTCTCCTTTACCCATGGGATCCTTAAATATTCCTGGGCACGAGAGGCAGGAAGAGCAGTGGTGGCACCACTAGTACTAGTAATAAACCCATTATAATTTTGGAGTTAGAAGTCGCCCATCTCCAAAACTCCGTGCATTTAAAAAAGTATGGTTAATCTACACATCACCCTCCCTAAAAGTGAATGAAGAAAGCCAAAGCACGTCCTTGATGAAGTGCAACGTAGTGAGCATTTATCGACTGTTTAGTGCGTGTTGATTCTATATTAGGCATTTTGGCTGGAGGAATATAAAGAGGATTCTAGATTATGATCTTTGTTCTCAAGCTCAAAATCTAAAAGCAGAGGCAAATTTGTGCCCAAATAATGGAGCCTCAAAGGTCTCAGTGCCCAATCCCAGCACCTGTCATCTCATTGCCTCGACCCTCCCTCCCTCTACTCCTTCCCACCATCCCGCCCTTCAGCCACCATTTCCTACCTTGTGTGAGGCCCAGGGCCAGGTGCTGGCATTTGCAATCTCAGGAGTTGCCCAGGTGAAATCTGTATCAGCTTTAAGTGTTCCTGGGCATGAGAGGGCAGGAAGAGTCAGAAGAAAGAGGAAAAGCCCTCCATGGGTAGGCGGCAGCTTTCATCAACAAGGGAACTTAGGTTTCAGACTTGTCTTGGGCTCCTGTAAACTTGAGTAGCTCTCTGCGCACGCTTGCTGGAATCTCATCAAGGGAGGAAGTACGGGGCCTCAAAAACCAGCTCCATGAGGAACAGCTGCCATCAAAGGACCGTCAGCACACCACGGGTGGTAAGTCTGATGCAGGAGGTAATTGCATTTGAAATTCCAGTGGGCCCCCTGAATCTGTTTAGGAAATGGAAGTTTATTAAAGGCTCAAGGATAGGGGCACCTGGGCCCAGGGCGTAATCCTGGGATCGAGTCTCACATCCTTCTCCCCCGCAGGGAGCCTGCTTCTCCCTCTGTCTATGTCTCTGCCTCTTATGAATAAATAAATAAAATTTAAAAAAGAAAAAGGCCTGAAGATAAAGTAGGGGAAGACGTCTTTTGTCCCAAATCCAGCCATGATGTCTTCTTCATATCTTTGCGTGAAGTACAGAAAGGCATCCCTTCCTCGAGACACCTTCCTGGTATTTGTCTGGAAATTTTGATGACAAATGGACGTATCTATGATAAACAAGGTATGGCTCTTGTCCCCTGGAGTACTGCAGTGCATATCCACACAACTGTATGCTGTGGTCCTACAAGAATTATTCAAAGCCTATAAAAAATATGATGACAAAGAGGTGATCAGGGAGGGAGACACATTTAGGCAAATTAAGAATGGATTCTTATCCAGAATCTGTAATAGGATGTAACATCTATATAATCTCTTTTATATTCTGAATGGCATGAAAAAGTTAAAATCTAATTAACCTTTAATGCACTAATCTGAAGATTATTATATCAATTTTAAATGAATCAAAATGAAGCAGAGAGACTAAATGCCTGGCCCAAGGCTGTTGAGTGAGTGGCACAGGTAAGATTTCAATGGAACTTTCTCTAGGTTTTTTGTTGAAAGGACTTATTTTTTTCTGTTTTTTTTTTTTTTTTTTAATCCCCCTAGTCATCCAGATGAGACTTCAAGAAGCAAAGCTTTAAGATACAAGTGGAAAGTGGCAAAGGCTGAACATATAAATAGATTTGAAGAGGGTTTAGATAATTCATAGATGACAGACCCACAATGGTAACCAAGGAGATGAGAATGCCTGAGGAGCATCCCTAACTTGCATAGTAGCAACACCAGGGATGGATTTTGAGGGGACGACAGGCAGAGTTGGAAGACTAGGTCGGGGGCTCGGATGTCTGTTTTCTCTTACCATGGGCCACCCTAAAGATTTAATGAATGGTCTCCTTCCCTCATTTCTTCCTTCTTTTCATTGTGGATTTTAAAATCTCCTGCAGACACAGGCTGTCGCTACAAAAGAACAGAGCTGGACCCAATTGCCTCACGACCACGGAATGTTCTCGGAACTTCTGTGACGCCCCTTGCTCTTCCAGTTGGGGTCTGTTGTTGGGTGGTCAAAGCAGAAAAAGCAGGCCTGTCGGAATCTTACTTCTAATTTCAGCTTCCAAATTTTTCTTACTTCATTGGTTGATTGTTCTATTGATTTAGTCATTTATTCATCAGGAGTGGCGAATAGTTTCGGGTGTAAAATATTTCACTGGGGTCTAGAAAGACCCTCAAATAAATCATGGTTTCCAGTCTAAAAGAGTTATATACTGATAATGGGGATGATGGCAGGCTAGTCAAAATAACAACGGCAGGTACTGAGGATGTCTCACGTGCCAGGCACTGAGCTAATTCCACTACATGCCAAGATTCTGTGAAACAAGGTATTATGGTCTGTGTTTTGTGGATCCAGAAACTGGAGCAGAAAGAGGCGAGGCAACTTCCTCAACCCAGAGCTAGTGAGAAAAGGGATGAGACTGAAAAACTGTAGGAAAGTCAGGGGGAGGGGGGCTCCCAAGCGAGGAGGGAGCTTGCTCTGGCCTGGAAGTTCACAACAAGAGACATGAGCTCAAGGCTTCAGTGACGTCTGGCCTGGGCCTTGAGGGCGGGCAGAGACTGGTCGGCAGGAAATGGGCGCCCTAGTGGAGGACGACGGGGTGCAGCTTGTGTGTCGCTTGCGGCGGCCCAGCCTCCGTTACGTGTTCCTTTGGACTCACTCTTGGGAAATGGTCTTCTCCCACCAGATAAAGTTTGCAATATTGCCCATCGCGGTGGCCCGCTTTTCTCTAGCCAAAGCCAGTTCTACTGAGCACCCTCCGGGGCTGGGGTCAAAGCAGAAGCACAGCAGCAAACCAAACAACTCAAGAAGCTGGAGCGCGCTACGCACCTTGGCTGTGTGCTGAAGGGATTGTCCAGCAGGTCCTGCCTCTGGGCCGCCCTCTCCCCGGAGGAGCTCCGGTTCCTGCACTCTCTGGGCCTTGCTCTTCAGGTTCTTCCCTACATCTTTCCAGCACGTTTCTTTGCTCCCGCGGTAGCCCACGCGGCTCGGGTGGCTTGCAGCAAGGAATTCAACGGGGGTGACAGTAAAGGCCTGTGTGGGATGCAGACCCCCCAGCCCGCAGCGCAGATCGCCTGGAAGCCAGTGGGGAGAGATGCGTCTGCAAGGGCGCCTGGGAGCCAGGTTAAGGGGAAGGAACTTCACTGGGTGAAAAGTGGGCAGTTTTGGGAGCCTCTGGGTGGGGATGATGTGACTGTGTCTGCCCTTAGATGCTCCTGGGCAGCGGCTCCTGGGCCACCCGACTGGGAGGACGGCACCCCCGAGCCGGTGTGCTCCGCTAGGAAACTGCCTGGTCCGGGACCAGGTCACAGAGGCCTGGCCTCCCGGTGTGGACGTGCCAATGACAGGAGTGCACCGAGGAGTTGCAAAAGGGAAAACATTGAGCAATAAAAGGTGCATTTCTGGGTATTCATAAGAGGTGGGCTCGCGGCCAGTTCCCACAAAGGGTGCAGCTCGGACCCCGCACCCAACACCTGCGAGACCCTGCAGGCGCCTGGCCCCCGGGCCCCCGGGTGGGGGCGGTGGAGGCAGCAGAGGCAGCAGCCCCCCCCCCCCCACCCGGGGGCTAACCAGCTTGGTAGGGACTGAACTGGGGAGTCGAGCATCTGATTCTTAATTTGGGCTCAGGTCATGGTCTCAGGTGGGGAGAGGGCCCTGGGACTGCTCTGCACCCAGAGCAGAGCCCTTGGGCTTCTCTCCCTCTGCCCTCCCCTGGGCCTCCCTCCCTCTGTACCCGCCCCCCAGCCCCCCATGTGCTCTCGCTCTCTTTCTCCCCTCCCTCCCTTGAGCACCTCTGGGGACTTGATAGGCCTGGTGAGGAGTGATTTGAGGGGGGTGGAGTGAATATGAGGGGCAGGGAGGGGGGGCAGCTCATGTGACCCTGGGTGGTGGGGCCTTGGGGCCATGCGCCGTCCCTCCTCCGTCTGTACAAGGTGCCTAGTGGTGCCTGGAACCTGTTACAGCCACGGCTGAGCTTTGCCCGGAGCAGAGGATGAACCCCGACCACCAGCCCTCCTGGGCCCCTGCCCCCTGGGCCCCTGCCCCCTACCCCCTGCTCCCCTGCACCCCTACCCCCTCCCCTGGTCCCCTGCCCCCTGGTCCCCTGCACCCCTTCCCCCTGCTCCCCTAGCCCCTGCCCCCTGGTCCCCTGGTCCTCTACACCCCTTCCCCCTGCTCCCCTGCACCCCTACCCCCTGGTCCCTTGGTCCCCTGCACCCCTACCCCCTAGCCCCAGCTCCTCCTGCCCCCCCCACCCCTCGCTCCCCCTGCCGGGGCCCCCCCCAGCACCTCTGAGGCCCGGGGCCACCTGTTGGGCCACCTCCGGGAGGCCTGCTGTGGGGGTGGGAGAGTGGCCGCAGCCGTGGGGTCACTGCCCCTGGCTCCCTAGGCCCCCGGGGTGCCTGAAGGCGGAGCTCGCCTGCTCCGAGCGCCGGGTGCTGGCCGGGCCTTGTCCTGGGAACGGGGGACTGGCCGGCTCCCTCCTGAGGCTCCCAGCGGGGGCGGGGGTGGGGGGCCTCCTGCGTCCACAGCTGGGAGGTCCTCCAGGTGTGCAGGCCCAGGGCCGCCCAGGGCCACCGCAGTGTCAACGATAGGTGTGCTGTGTCCCCGTAGCTCTTTTTTAGAGAAACCCGCGTGGACAGGCCCTGCCCCGGTGGGATGGTCCCAGGGCCCATAAAGTGCTACTTTGAGCTCCAATCTGCCTCTGTCTTTTCTGAAAGATTTATTTATGGAGACCACCGGGGGCTCAGGGGTTGAGGGTCTGCCTTGGGCTCAGGTCCTGACCCCGGGGTCCCGGGATCGAGCCCCCATCGAGCTCCCCGCAGGGAGCCTGCTTCTCTCCCTGCTGGTGTCTCTGCCTCTGTCTCTCATGAATAAATACATAAAATCTTTTTTTTAAGTTTAGTTATTGTAGGGACAGATAGTGTGTGTGTGTGAGTCGGGGGCCAAAAGTATTTGGCCCCAACTTTGCCTCTTGTCTGTCAATTATTCGTGGCCCATCGGCGCCCCCCAGGTGGTCAGTGACCGGCTCACCCATCTATCCCGGTGGTCCCCCTTAGCCCCGGCAGCCGCTGAGGACAAAGAAATGAGAACAGACTCTCTGCCCTGCGGCCACTGAGGCCTCGTGGGGGAAGGTGAGAAGTAGATGGATGGAGAGAGCCGGTGGAGACAGTCCCGAGGTCTGCAGGGCGCTGCCCCCAGGCGGAGGGTGGGGGAGGGAGGACCCCCAGGGGCTGCGCCTCAGGTGAGGTTTAAGGAGCTGGTCAGGTGCAATGAGCCGGCGTCCTGGGCCCGCAGGGGTGAAGGGGTGCAAGTGGGAGGTGCTGGGGCCTGGGGGAGCTGCGAGCGTGCCACGACTGGGGTGCCTGCACCCGTGAGTGTGTGTGTGTGTGTGAGGGGGCGAGGACAGAGGCCGGGCCGGGGCTGGGGGCTGGGGGTAGGGGTTCACCTGCAGCCCGACGGCTCAGTCCAGGGAAGCCCCCCACTGCCCCCCGCCCCGCACTGCTGCTGAAGATGTTTGGCCAAGTGTTCTCTGAATTGGCACAAAACGTTGTATTTCACGAGCAGGACGTCCTGGCCCTCCGGCCCCAGCCTGGGTTTGAAACCCTGTAAGTTGAGGCACCTGCACAGGACCCGGCCTTCGCATCCAGCGCGGACATGTGCAGCGTCATGTGTCATGTGTCGGGTCATGTGTCGGGTTTTCAGTTCGCTTCTGGAGTGTTCGGAACCGCCGCCTCCTGTCCGGGTCCGAGAAGCAAGGGTAGGGGCCTTCCTGGAGATTCCTGGGGGGCCGAGGCCTGCAGCGCCCCTGGGGCCATGCTCTGCCAACTGTGGCTGCGAACACGCGACCCAGACACGCCAGTTTTCCTGACAGATTCTGGTATCCTCAGAACGGCCTCACTGGGGACTCTAACTGCCCCCCCCCCCGCCCCCAACTGCTAAACCTTTTACTTGATCTATGGAAGTAGCGTGGACACCCCGGGTCCCGTCAGCCTCAGGTGCAGGACCTCGTGATTGCACCTCTCTGTCCTGCAGGCTCCGCTCGCAAGCGCGGCTGCCACCTGTCTCCCTCCCACCCGATTCCCACGCCACTGGCTACCTTCCCCGCAGGGTAGCTTTTATCCTTGGGACTCTGCCATTTCCTAGGTGGAAGCCTCCCTCTCCCCTTCCCCCACTTGCCCCCTGCACCTTCCTCCCCTCTGGTAATCATCGCTTTGTTCTCCATGCATATGGGTCTGTTCCTGCTTTTTTATTTGTTCATTCTTTGGTTTTGTTTTGCTTTTGTTTTTGTTTTTAAGATTCAATGTATAAGTGAAATAAATCACCTAGTATTTTCTTTTTCTGACTTATTTCACTTAGCATAAAACCCTCTAGGCGCATCCATGTCGTTATGAAAGGCAGGATCTCATTCTTTTTGATGGCCGAGTAATATTCCATTGTGTATATACCACATCTTCTTCATCCGTTCACCTGTCGGTGGACATTTAGGTTGTTGCTTCCATATCTTGGCTACCCTAAATAATGCTTTACTTCTACTTTGATTATTTGGGGATTACTACCAGCGCAGAGTGGTACAGGGAAGAGAGGGTCACAGAGAGTCTCTTAGTATAGACCTACGGCGCTCGACACCAGAGCCCCCAGATACCCATGGCTACTCGGCACTGGCAGCGGGGCAAGTCCAGGCTGATACGTGCTGTCAGTGGAAAATACATACTCGGATGTCGAAGACTTAGTCTTAAAAAAAAAAAGGTAAAATATCTTGCTATGACTTTAAAATCAGATGTTTATCCTTTGGATAGATTAGATTAAATAAAATATATTATTAGATTAGATTAAATAAAATATATTATTAAAACAAATTTCATTCTTTTTTAGCTTTTTAATTGTGACTATAGAATTGTTTTTTAATTGCATATGTGGCCCACATTTGTGTGCCTCCCATTATGTTCTTAGTGGGCAGCACTGGTATGGAGAACAGGTCCTGCTCAGACAAAGAGTCGCGACATCCTTCCCTCTTGGAGGCTCTTCAGGATACTGTCCTGTTACGGGACCACGTGTTTTCATTTTGTCTTTAGAAAACATGGTCCCCGACCCACACTTTCTTGCTGGGGCAGTAACCGGCTCCTAGAGGCGCGGTCTGTCCTGCAGCCGGTTCCTTCACAGGGTGACCCTTGTGACCCTTGTGACTCCTGCAACTAAACCTCATCTCTGTTTGTAACCAGAGGAACGTCGCTGCAAACCTTTGCCCTGGAAGGTGCCGTTGTCACGGACTTTAGGGAAGGGGGAGAGGACGCAAGGGAGGCGGATTTCCTGGACTTGGCTACAGGGTGCACAGGCAGGGCCGCATTCTCTGGGGGCGCCTTCTCGGGCCTCAGCCGTACCCCCCCTGCGTCCTCCTCTGGGGTGACCTCCCATCCCTCAGTGCAGCTCAGTCACCTCCCACCAGCTTGAGGCTCCCCCGGCACCCCAGTTACAGGCGTGAGGCGCAAACAGGCCCTGTAGCTGGCCTGCGTGGGTTTCTGACCCCCGAGGGCGGTGGGGGCCCGGGCCTGGCCCTCCCAGGCTCCAGCGCCATGCTGACTTGACCTGCTGTGTGACAAGGGCTCTGATAGGTTCCCGAAGTGGGCGACCCACGGGGGGGGGGGGGGGGGGGGTGAGGGGGGTGGGGCTTCCCAACCGTGCTCGCCAAATCTCGGAGCCAGGGGGTGCGTTCATTTGCATTTGTATGATGACCACGATTAGCATAACAACCGGGAGAGGCCTGTGAGTACCAGCCGGCCTTCCTGAGACTGCCCAACCCTTCCTGGGGCAGGGCCCAGGGTTTCAGCCAGCTCCTGGCCAGGCCAGGTATTCACCCTAAGCCACCTGCGGGTAAAGCCACCCGGGGGGCAGTTGGAACCCAAGAGATGAGGCTAGGAGTGCACTTCCATAAACCCAGGTCAGCTGCGGGCCTGCTGCCAGTGTCTTATGCTCCATATGTTTTCTATGCTATAAAAGGCCGGGCCATCAAGCTGGGCCGAGAGTGAAAATAAATAAATAAATAAATGAATAAATGAATAAATAAAAATAAATAAATAAATAAATAAATAAATAAATAAATAAATAACACAGAGAAGAGAAAGTGAATGTTCCCTTTTAAATTTAGAAAGTACTGGATTTTCCCGTCATCCTTGCATTTACCCAGCTGTAGGATTTGAATAACACCTGAAAAATGTCACCTCACCCAAGGCTTCCTTTTTACATTTTTCTTGCGTTGGTGCAGCAGTAGTTTTCCAGATGGCCAGGTAGACGGCACAGTCGCACAGGCAGGTGCTCAGCGCGCTGGCTCCACTTCCCGCCGTGGCAGCTAGTAGCCGGGCTAGAGCCCCGAGGCACCGCCCGGTTCTAGGGCTTTTGCATTTGTTTCTCTGCAGAGGAGCTTCGCTATCTTCACACTGCTTTTGTGAATGGTGAATTTCTAGAATAACAGAAAATGCTGGTTGTTACACAGGTCCTTAGCAACTTTCTGCAAGTTCCATTAGTACAAAGAAAAACAGATGGAGCTGGAAAAAGTCCCCACTTAGGAATAAGGGGCATTCTGCGGCAGCAGGGCCCTGTAGGGAAGGGAGGCCTAGAAATTTCCCCAAGGCTTATTGACATATAAACTACATAGGCCCAGAAAGCATTAGGAGAGCAATGCCATTTTAAAACAATTCAGGAAGAGCCTTGCTTTGTGCCATTTCTTATGAGTAGAGGCTGGGAACCTGGAACAAGGTATCAGAATTTAATAGTCGAGCTAGTTTATGAAAAGCACTAGGCAGCAGGCTTTTTGTGTTAACCTTTTTAATATTCTGGGAGTTAATTGTCCAGACCATCTCACCTTTCCGGGTTAATGAGGTAGCTAACAGGCCACAATGGGAAATGACTGCCCAATCAAATTATGACAATCAAAAAAAGAAGAAGCAGCAGAAGAAAAAGAAAAAGAAAAAAACAAATGGGAAAGTCTGAAGTTCCATAGGCTTTTATTGTCTTTCAAAGAATGTACAGCAGCATTACCATTCCGTTGTCTCCCTGTGATGGATTGCAAGAAGAATCAGAAAAGGCACAACATGAATCTGCTCTCAGGACAATGATTGTAATCAAAATAGGAAATGGTACAAATGCAAGCCGTTCTCCTTGCAGTTTAAAGATTATAAATCCCTTATTCATCTGTTATGAGCCAGGGCCTACTTGTGATTTTTATAGTTCTTTACATGCTCAGAATTTTAAAACTGTAACGTAAAGGGGCTACAGCTGTTCTCCTTCCGATTTGGATGTTTAATCCCCGCTTGGAGCGTGGCCCCCTGGTCCCCCCGCCCCCACCCATCTGCGGTGGGAAGCGGCTGCCAAGGCCTGGGGGAGAGATGCAGCTCCCCGCGGTCTCTTCTCCCCCAGGTGATGAAAACACAGCACCTACTCTTCCAAGGGGCCCTGGGAAAGTGTCGGAGCACTTGCCAAGGGTTTTGCTCTTTTTTGGGGGGTGGGGGCAGAATTGAAAGTTCTTAAGATCATTATGCAACTGAAAATGGAAGCTGAGATATGCAGTCGGTTGGGACCCAGAAGCCCAGGGGCCTTTGTCTTCCATGTGCCTCTTTCTAGGAGGGTGACCTTGGTTCTCTTTGGTTTTCTCATCCGGGAAATAACTACTCTACCTACTGCAAGGGGCTGTGTTGAAGATCAAAAGAGCTAAAGTGTGTGAAATTGCTTTGGAAACTAGGACCAGCTTTTCACCCATTAAAATGGTGTTTGGAGACCAATTCTAGGGTGTGTGTGTGTGTGTGTGTCCTCACGCACACAACAAACAGTGCTCTCGAAAGGGGCTGGATGTCTTACAGGGGAAGTCAGTTCTGACACTACCTCCCCAGGAACAGGATCAGATCCTCCGGGTTGAGGGGCCAGTCCTACAACACTGTCCTCCTTCCTGCCCTCCGGACGTCGGCCCCCAGCTCAGGTTTGTTACCTGCACTTCTAACCAACTGACTGTAAATCATCGGGTCTCAAGACCCCCTCTCAGGGGTGATTAAGTTGCTAGAGAGGCTAGATCTCAGAGAAATATTTTAATTCTCGAGTTACTGGTTCATTATAAAGGGACATGATTCGGGAACAGCCAGACAGAGGACACCGTCCTGGCCCAAAGGGCACAGAGCTGCCTGCCACGCCTTCTTTAGGAACACGGCTCTCCCCAAATCTCCAGGTGCTTCTCAGCCTGGAAGCTCTCTGAGTCCCATCCTTTTGGATTTTCGGGGGACTTTATTACCTAGGCACGGTTGATTACATGATTGGCCGTTGGCCTTTGATTCCACTTGTAGGCCTTCACATCCCCCCCACTGGGCAGGGGGTGGACTGTAAGTTCCAACCCTCAGATCCCAGACTTGCCTCCCTGGGCCACCAGCCTCCATCCTTAGGTGCTCTGCGAAAGTCACCTCCTTAACATAGCGAGTGACACCTTTATCTCCTTTGGAGCTTAGGAAATTCCCGGGCTTGTGGGAGCTGTGAGCCAGGAACCGTGTCCAGGCTGAGGTCGCCTCCTTCCCTGCAGCTGGGCCTTCCCCGCACACCTGCACACCCCGTGTGCTTTTACAAGCCATGCAGAACTTCTTACTTCCCACGGTCACTGCTGAGCAAGAGCCCGATACCCTTCACCATGGCACCCTTGAGTTGGGTGTCCTGACACTCCCACATTCGGGGAACGCATTTATTTTGTGGCTATTCTTCTGGTTTTGCATTTTCTAATTTCAATCATTCTTGATTCCTGTCATTCCTGATTTCTGCGGAGGGAAAAGTAGTGGTAAGCCTGCCTTTTACCAGGTGGTCTTGTGATTTTAAAGAATCTCCACACATTAAAATTCCATTTTTATGTAATATCATTTTAATAGAAATGCTCATTTTATGGAAGGAAAATGACGGATAAAAATTTGAATGCTTCTTAGGAGCCTCTTATACCCTTTTTATGGCATTTTGATGTGGCTTAATTCATTAATAAAGGGGGATGAGTTGGAACTGTGGCATGTTTTATCTCCTATCGTTATTCAACAAAAGAGAATATTTTTTCCATAAAAATTTTAGAGCAAATTTCCAGTTTTCTGAAAAATACGTTTTTTTAAAAACAAAATGACCTTGGACACAGTTCAAAAGTGGAATTTTATGGCCACTCTTGCAATTCATCTACTCCCATAACAGTGCCAGGGAGGTAAGATCTATTATTATTATTTCTACTTTGCAGATGGGGTGAGTGACATTCACAGAAACAATGTGGGTTGTCCTTGATCACAGCGCAGCGACTCCATCTCTAGGAACTAGGCTGAGAACCAACGGCCTTAAATTCTGAACTCAACTGCCAAACACCACCCCCCTTCTCTTTTCTGGCCCCTAATTTTCTTCTTTTCTAGAAATATTTTTGCAGGAATTCACTCCGTCCTGGACACTTTAAAGGACCACGGACCAGCTGCCCTGATTTTTGAAGATGGTACCTAGGGACCAAAAAAGGATGTAATGTAACGGAGTTACATTTCCTCCAAGAGTAATGTAACGGAGAAAAATAATGTTGCACACGATTCGGTCTCATAGGAGGTGATGTGGCCAGAGTTGAGCTCGGGCTGTGAAAGAGGCGCTCTGTAAATGCCAGGAAGTGTGCTAGAGTCTTCCCGGAGTCCAGGAGGGAGGGGTGAGTGGATGAAGGTTCTAAGGTGCGAGCAGCATTTGGGGCTGAGGCCTGGAAGGCCGAGTAGAGAGAGGGGAAGGGCCCAGGGCCCAGCGGGAGCAGGGCAAGGCGGGCAGAGATGGCCAGGGGCAGGTGCCCAGCAGGTCCCAGAGGTGGGCCAGCCCGGCAATCAGGATAGGTGCTGCGGTCCCAGGGCCTCCCAAGTGGCCGGGGCTCCCCTGGAGAGATGGGGAGCTGCTGTCGGCGGAGAGAGCAGCGCAGGCCCTGTGGGATCCATCCGGAGGGGTGCTCTGGCCACGATGCGGAAGAGGGACTGGAGTGAGGACAAGCCGGAGGGTGGGGCCCGTCAGGAGTAATAACAGAAAAAGGGCAGAAAGGAGACGAGGGAGTGGGGGGGGACACATTTGAGATTTTGAGCTTAAAAAAAAAAACACCCCACACACTGTTGTAAAGTATAAGTAAAGTATAAGGGGGAAGGCATGTATCCATTTCACAAAAATCTAGAATTCTGGTGACACACAAACATAGTTCGTTTAAAATCGTGATTATTTGGGACATAGCTCATTAAATTCCTCAAATAATTGGTTTTTCCATGCGGAACACTTACAGGCAAGGCAAATGACAAGAAATCAAATTGAAAGCAATTTTATTTTTAAGGAGGGAATTCTTACTTTTTTGTTCTGGGACCATTTTATATCAGTTCAATTTCTCACATCTTCTGAGTCCCATTGCCGCCCCTTCCTGTCCTGCGTTCAGCCCCACGCGGGGCCGGCCGAGGCCCTTCCAGAAACTCCTTCGGGGCAGGGACTGTTTCCCACTCCTCTAGCTCTCAGAGGAGGGTGCCGGATTTACAGTCTTCACTATGTCACCCCCTAAGTAGTTAGGACCCAAGACCGACTTAAGGCCCTCAGTACCCATTTGAGGACCATTATCGCTGTGTCACAGATGAGGAGCCCGAGACCTGGGTCACAGAGTGAGAAAGCTGATGCTTTTTATATTATTTCACATGTCGGTCTTAGTGTCTATTCTAGGTCCTGGCGTATCGTTGGATACTCTCGGTAGATGCTTCAGTAGCATTTAAGCGGAGGGAGACTTTCCCATCGATCGGCCCCTGTCCTGCCGGACACTGGATGGACAGTCCCTGGACACTCCCTGGAGCCTGTGGATCGGACGTGCTTCAGCTTTATTCTGGCTGAAATGCAGCATCGGGTGTTAGTACAGGATTTTTGCTTTAATGCCACTTATGTTTTTATGGGATAATGTGACTCAGGAGACCGACACTGGCCACAAATGTAACCAGTATGCCCTTGGCTTCTCCTGTGTTCATTACACACGAGTCACATTTACAAGGAGATCACAAGCGTCCTTTGAGTATCTACCTTCCTAACAGGAGGAAGGTCAGCCTTTCCCCAGATCTTTCTCTCCAGGTATTCCCAGGAACCCCTGTTGTGCAAGGTGGGTCCCTTCGTGGTCACCACTCTATAGTCCTTAGGGTTACAAAGGCTTTATTAGGGGAACTTTAAGCAAGGTTCAGCAAGATGTGGTGTTTATGACATGAACAGAAAGGTGTGCCTTCTGGGGTGAACCTTCCAGGAGCAGGACCTGCTTCCTCCCAGAGCCCTCATCTTACAGGGCAAGTGCAGGGGAGGAAAACTTTCTTCCTCTTCCCTTCTGGGTTCTTTGACTAGTCTGATAATTCAACCGACATAAGACGGATTAAGCAGAGAGGTTTAATTTTATGCCTATGAGAGCACCAAAGAAATGACCAACATGGACAGCTTTTATACCCGTTAGAGAAACAATAAATTTGTGAAGAATTGACAAAACAAAGTGGGGACTTGGGGTCCATGGTAACTTACAGCCAGAATTGGACGGCCAGGTTCCTGAGCAGTCCGTCCTGCCGGGAAGAGGGGAGAACGATCAGTTCCAGCCGACTTATTATCCAGGCTGGTGCTGATCACTAGAAACACAATGCAAACCATATATACAAGTATGAGTGTTTTACTAGTAACAGTTAAAAAAAGGAAACCAAAATGTGTTTACTTTTTAAAAAAATTTTAAACTTTATTTAAATTCAATCTGCCAACATACAGTACTCATACATAACAACACCCCGTGCTCATCTCATCATGTGCCCTCCTTGATGCCCGTCACCTGGTTACCCTACCCAACCCTCCCCACCCCCCCACCCGCTGACTTCCCCTTCTGGGAAACAAAAATGTGAAATGCATTTTAACAATATGTTTTTTCTTTTTTTTTTTTTTTTAACATTTTTATTTATTTATTCATGAGAGACACAGAGAAAGAGAGAGAGAAAGAGAGAGAGGCAGAGACACAGGCAGAGGGAGAAGCAGGCTCCATGCAGGGAGCCCGATGTGGGACTCAATCCCAGGACCCCAAGATCACACCCTGGGCCCAAGGTGGCGCTAAACCGCAGAGCCATCCGGGCTGCCCAATATATTTTCTTTAAATTACCATATCCAAAATATCATTAGTGAGATATTTAACATTTTTTTTAATACTAAATCTTTGAAGTCATCAGGTGTGTGTTTTACACTTATAGAATTTTTCAATTTGGACACTAAATTTTCTTTGGAAATACTTGATCTGTATTTAGATTTCATAAAATTTACAGTTAAAAGGTAGATTTTCATCCCCAAATTGTTCCAAATAAATACTTTGAAGTTTTCCAATACCCGGATGAAGTGCCAATTTTTAAATTTAGCTTAAAAAATTTTTTTTAAAAAATAAAGTTTAAATTAGAATTAGTTCTTTGGTTGTGCTAGGTACATTTCAGGGGCTCAGTAGTCCTACTTGGCCAGTAGCTACTGTATTGGATACAGAGCAAGCTGCTCAGGTCAGCTTTGGGCAATCCCAGGTACGTATAATGTTAACATTACCTGGGACCCAGAGGTCTTAACAGTAGTATAATAATAAAACGCAAAAAAGCAATATATCAAGTTCCAACTTCAAGTTCGGACCCCAGTTTTGCTCCTTTGTGTCAATAAGGACATTACCTCACCTTCTGGACCTCGGATTACTCATCTGTGGAAGAAGATAGTATTTCTGGCCTCAGCTCTATAGTAAGGCCTAAATAGGACAAGGATTTTCCCCTTCCTGAAATCTCATTAAGAATGGAAAGATTTATCATCTCCCTTTGTAAAAGATCTAGAACTTCTGGTTTCGAGAAAGTAGGGCCTGGCATAGCTCTTCGTATCTATAAACCTATTGTACGAGGCTTAGAGAAAAGGCGGGCTTGTTATCACTATCAGGGATGCGGTCTACCCATTTCTCATGAAATATTTGCCTATTTCCCTAAACACTTACTTAAAAAGAAAGTCAAAGTCTTGATTATTCATGCATGTTTGTCCCACACATTGTCTCGGATTCATAGAAGATCACAACAACAGAACATAAGCAAGAGTTAATTTTCATGCTCCCGTGCCATTTATTAAATGATGTGTGTGGAGAGTGATTTTGAGTTCTAATTATTTCATGTAGTCTGATTCTGGTTTCTTTTCACTAAGGTACAAGCAGGATATGCTTACATTTAGAAATTTTGGGGATGCTCTTTGGGTCTGTTTTTCTGATTTTTTTATTAAAGATTTTATTTATTTATTCATGAGAGACACACACACACAGAGAGAGAGAGAGAGAGAGAGAGAGAGGGGCAGAGGGAGAAGCAGGCTCCAGGGTCTCCAGGATCACACCCTGGACCGAAGGTGGCACTGAACCTCTGAGCCACCCGGGCTGCTCTGTTTTCTGATTTTTTTTTTCTTCCTTTGATGACTTATCAAAAATAGGGAGTCTGCCCCTACGTGTCATTCTAGTTCATTCTGTCCTGATAATCTGCTGCTCATCAAGGCTGCACCAGAGTCCTTTGTATCCCTGTCCGGGAGCCCAGGGCACTGCTGAGTGGATGAGGCAACTTGTGAAATATCTGATTGAACTTGGACCCCATCACGCCATCTCCATGAATCAGGCCACTATAAATTAAAGCTTTGCTCTCCTAGTGGTCTTTCAACTTTCAGTACATTTTGATTTAAGGGACTTTGGTCTCTGATCATCTCATACTTTATGAGGTGGCATTCTGCACGTGCAGGGAAAGAATGACACAAAACACTCGGAGAAGACAAGTACGAGGGGGAACCCAAGCAAGTAAATAGGGACAATCCCCACGTGGTATCATGTTGTTCCTTATACAGGCAGGTGAGACATAATTGGTGCTGTGTAGTAGTTACTTCAGTGACCTTCTGGACTGTACGTCTAAGGGATGTGTGGTAGGGGTAGTTATAAAAAATTTTATGCCACAAAGAATTCTGTAAAAAAAAATGCTGTCATAGGCCTCTGTCTATGGAACAGCAATGACTGTGATGCAAGTATCAGAATATATGATTATTTTCTTGTAAACAGGCAAAGAAAAGCTGATAGGAGTTGGCCTTTCTCTGCACAATAATATTGAATAATGAGTTTTTTCATGATTTTTTTCTTATTATCAAGGAACATATACTTACTGTATAATATTAAGGAAAAGATAATAAAATCACCCATAACTACTTCCATTAAAGATAACCATTCTTAAAATATTTTGTATTTCTTTCGTCTTTTATATGTATGTATTTTATAGCCTAGTTATAATTGCGCTGTATGTAGTTTTATATCTTGCTTTTTTTAACATTATAAAATTTTTATGTTATTAGGTGAAGCATTGGATAGACTGTCATAAATCATTTAGTCTATTACCTATGTTGAAAAATTTTGGTTGAGTTCATTTTATTTTTCTACTTAAAATAACTCTGTGATGAATATCTTTGAATTCCTATCTTTTAGTATGTATTTTATTATTCTTTCAGTATAGTTTCCTAAAAGTGGAATTATTGGGGTAAAGGTTATAAATATTTTTAGAGCTCATATCGACAGATTGCTTTCTAGATGGGTTTTTAATTTATCTAGTGTTCTATTCTATCAGAAACCTATACTAGTGCCTGGCAAGACAGGTTTTTTAAACAGGTGTATTAGCATGTAGATACCAAGGTGCAGGTGGTTCTCTTCAGAGGAGTCACCTTGGAAAGCTATACTTATTTAAATGTAGTTGCTTCTCTACATGCCATTACTTCAGAGAGGCCCATGATTTAGACGTAGAAGAGTGTCACCAATTTGGGTTCTGAGTAATTTTTGGCTGTTTTCAAAAACTGCATGATCTGTTCTCAAAGAATAAAGACTTGTGACTGTCAAAGACATACAAAAGTATGAATTACCAGCAAATGGCCTTTGCTACTTGCTTTTCCTTCTTCAAGGACCCTGCTCCTGCTGAAAGCCGCTGTGACCATCAGAGCAATGCCATAGAAAGTCTGGAGGTGAGGAGACGGACACTGTGGTGTGTGCTGTCCGCAGCCTCTTCCCCTAGCAGTGTCTAAGTAACTGTGGTCACTTGGCTCCACTCGATTCAGAGAACAAATTAAGACCTGATTGGGGGGTTAGCATAGTGTCTTCATGACAAGGTGATTTTACTGGAAGAAACAATTTGATTTTTCTATGGAATGTGGTTTTTAAAAAAAATTTCATTTATCTATTTATGAAAGGCAGAGAGAGAGAGAGAGAGAGAGAGAGAGAGAGAGAGAGAGAGAGGCAGAGACGTAGGCAGAGGGAGAAGCAGGCTCCATGCAGGGAGCCTGATGTGGGACTCGATCCCAGGACCCAGGATCACTACCTGGGCCAAAGCCAGGCACTAAACCACTGGGCCACTCAGGGATCCCCTATGAATGTGTTTTAATGGATTTTACTTGATGAGAGAGAGCAAGAAAGAGAGGAGACTGGGGACGGGGAGAGAGAGAGAGATACAAGGGCCAGAGAGGAAGCAAGTGAGTCAAAATTTTAATAACTGGGGAAATCTATGTGAAGAGCATATCGGCTATGTTTTACTATTCTTGCCACTTCTCTATAGGTTTGAAATTGAAAAGATGAAAAAAACATCTGTAAGGGAAGAAAAATAATTTTTTTCTACCATTCTATGTTCCTGGCCAAGATCCCCCTGTATAAAAAGACACAGTAATGGGAGAAAAAAAATTAATTATGTACGTATGCACGAATAGAGGCCCCTCAAAGATAGGAGACTCAAAGAACTTACCAGAGTGGGCAGCTTTTGTACTTCTTAGACTAGAGAAACAAAAGGATTGTGTAGAATTGACAAGCCAGAGGGGTTTGGGCTTGGAGTAGCAAATGGTAAAGAATTAATGAGGTTTATCAATTCGGGGGAGCTAACTTCCCTATCTCTGGTGATAAGGACATCTTCTATCCTCCTGGTACAGGGAGATTTGTTTCCTGATTTCAGGGGCACAAAGGAAGTTTAGAATGTTCTTCTTGCACTGGCTGTTTCTTAAGTCTCTTTATTCAAAATAATCAATATGCCAATGTAGTATGTTTTAGGGTGACAAATTCTGAACCCCTACATATACAAACAACACCAAAACGCCCTCAAGAATGGTCCAGAAATGACTGAGAATGATTAAGGGCCTGGCATCGAGGCAAATGTGGATCAGAACATACACGATTTTCACATGATCATGGGTAGTCCCCTTTGGAATTCTTCCTTTGGGTGTGGGACTTGTGTACTTGACCTATTTCTTACCCCCATGGCAACTTCCAAATACACTGTATGGATACAATTTATCATCTTAATATAGACAAGTTGGGAAGAATCTGTTTAGTCATTTTGAAAGACAAGTTGCCCCTTAGCACTAGAGACCAGCAGAGCTCTGCTCATCATCCAGATGCTCCTCAAGTAGTGGGAGATAAAGGAAACTGAGATTATTGAAGCATTTAGGGGGTGGACTAGCTATACAATATTAATATACAAATATTAATAATATTTCAATTGATCTGATCATCAAATGTATATCAAATGTATATTGAAGCATTTAGGGGGTGGACTAGCTATACAATATTAATATACAAATATTAATAATATTTCAATTGATCTGATCATCAAATGTATATCACTTCTCCTTTTTGGATAGTATGTCTTTTTTTGTTGTTTCACTTCATGTCTTTGGAATGTTACAGAATAAAATCCAGTATCCCTTCAAGAAAATGTCAGAGATAGAACATATAGTTTTTGGTTCTTTTGGTCCATAAACCTCTGCAAGGAATGATCATACTAGGAGATATTAATTTGAACCAAAACTTAAGAGTAGCCACATCAATAAATCCTTGTTTCAGGTTAACTTTGAGCTGACAAGAAAATATCTTCCAATATGGTAAAGGAACAATTCTTGGATTTTAATGTGCATAAAAAACACCTAGAGACTTTTTTTTTTTTTTGAGAGAATATGTGCATGTGGGTGTAGGGGGAGGAACAGAGGGAGAGGGAGGGAGAGAATCTTAAGAGGCTCCCTGCTTGGCACAGAGCCCAACAAGGGCTTCATCTCACCACCCTGAGATCATGACCTGAGCCGAAATCAAGAGTCAGACACTTAACCAACTGAGCCACCCAAGGCACCCCTAACCAGGGATCTTCTTAAAAACACAGATTCAGATTCAGTTGATCTGGTGAGGAGCTTAAAATTCTGCATTTCTCACAAATTCCCAGGTGATGCCGATACTGCTGGTCCATGAATCACATTTCAAATAGCAAGTTGAGGACAAAACAAGTCTTTGGAACCAAGCAAGGCATGAACCCCTTTGGGCCTTGGTTTCCCCAGTTGTAAAATGGAGGAAATGCATATATGAAATTCTGGTGAGGCTGAAATGAAATAGAAGCATTTTGCAAGTGCTTTGTAAACTTTGCTTTCTCTTTATTATTATTATTGCTATTGTTTTTTACTAATACCATATTGCTTTACAAGTCCTTCCTCCGCAAAGAACTTAAAAAGAAAGAAGGGATGGGGCCTGAGTGGCTTAGTCAGTCAAGCATCTGACTCTTGGTTTCAACTCAGGTCATGATCTCAGGGTTGTGAGATCAAGAGCTACTTCGGCTCCACAGTGGGTGCGGAACCTGCTTAAGATTCTCTTTCTCCCTCTCCCTCTGCCTCATACTCCACCTCTTCAAAAACAAAAGAGAGAGAGAGAGAGAGAGAGAAAAAAGAAGGGCTGGAGGCCAGGTGCTGTAAATTATGCTGCATTGTTGCTATTCAAGGCTCTTTTTAATTTTTTTTTTAATTTTTATTTATTTATGACAGTCACAGAGAGAGAGAGAGAGAGAGAGGCAGAGACACAGGCAGAGGGAGAAGCAGGCTCCATGCACCGGAAGCCTGACATGGGATTCGATCCCGGGTCTCCAGGATCGCGCCCTGGGCCAAAGGCAGGCGCCAAACTGCTGAGCCACCCAGGGATCCCGTCAAGGCTCTTGATATTAATGTAGAAAGTGGAGACCACCAGCAAAATTCATTCCTATGGACAATGCTGTGGAACCTATTAAAATTCTAAAGGTTTGATACCTTGATACCTTATTGAAAACTATGAAAATTGATTCTCTTTTTTCCAGAAAGAAGTTTCTTTTGAAAGCTTTGGATTTCCATTATATATCATCCTTCCTAAGACTGACTAGAACTTCTTTCCCGAACCAAGCGCCAGCCAAACCAAGCACCTAACCAAGCACCGGCCCAAATAACCAATGGACATTTAGCATTGGATGTGGGGAAAGTGATCAAGCAGTGAAGCTGTAATCTAGTAATCGCAGTTATATTATTTTCAAATATAATCTTCAGGTACTGTAATGAGAGAATTTTAATCTTCAAAAAACTAAGATAAAGCAATTGATCACCTATTGGATATCAATACATTTTCCAGAGAAAAACATCTGAGTAAACAAACAGGCAGTGCTAAGATTCTGTCTCCACTAAAAACAGTTACAGGACATAGAAATCTTTTTGGAAAATAAAATTTTAACACTAAAGTCAAAATGCAAAACTAACAAGCTTCGTTTCCTAGAAGCTTGTTATGAGAATTTTTTTAAAAGATTTATTCATGAGAGACACAGAGAGAGAGAGAGAGAGAGAGAGAGAGAGAGGCAAAGACACAGGCAGAGGGAGAAGCAGGCTCCCTGAGGGGAGCCTGATGTGGGACTCGATCCCAGGACCCTGGGGTCATACCCTGAGCCGAAGGCAGATGCTCAGCCACTGAGCCACCCAGGTGTCCCAAGAATTTTTTTTTTTTTTAAATGGGAAATTCTAACAATGGTGAGAAGTGATAAGAGCAAAGAAGGTCAGAGGGAGTCTGAGCCATTTACCTTAGACTCCCGCATTTGGCTAGACCCAAGGTGCTATAGAAAGAAATTATTTTCTAGTGCTTATGAGGATAGAACTGAGGTGCCACGCCAGTGTGAGTTTAAATCAAAAAGGAGTTTTCTTAAACTCCACGGTCTTTAAATGCCTACAATTACATTAGCAACTAGCTTGAGGGAAGGTGATAGCCGTGATGGAATTCTCTGGAGTGGGGTAGAAAAGAAGGGACTACTTGATCAAGGTAAGATGGTCCCTGGGAAAACCAAAGTCCTATTTTATTTCATAATTTAAAAATATTTATACCTTGTATAATTATGAGCACAGAAATCTAACATATATTTAAGATTAAATTATTAATTGATGCCTTTACAACTTACTGTATAATGAAAACTTCAGCACTGAATATTTTATTCTCTTTTTTCCTTTTCATGTTTTTATCAGTGTTCTCTGAGATCCTGGCCATTTTCCCCCAGATTTTAGTTTTTTAAAAAATCTGATTTCCTGTTTATTTTACTCTGTGTCTGAGTTCTTCCTTCTTACCCTATCTTCAAATCCCCTTGTTGGTGTCAGCGGAGGTCTTGAGTGATGGCTTTTGACTCACGGCCTTGTCACATATGTGTGTTTGTGTTGAGTGGTACATTTAAGGAGAGGGGAATATAAAGGGTAGAGATTTTAGGGGAAAAAATAGAGATTTTAATGAGACAGCTCAACTATCATACTGGTTGTACCACATATGACTTATCTCCATAAGGGCTGAGAAAGTATATTATGAGTTGTATAATTTTTAAATTTGCATGTCTATTGTTTGTCCCTATCTATCCACAGCGTGTGAATAATTCTTGATGGTATGCATGAATATGCATGACTATTATAAGCAGACTTGGGGAAACCTGGTAAAGGTTAGTAGAGTTTGAAAGAACAAAGCAGGTGAAAGAGGCAGCGCTGGTTGTTTTATGAGCTGTTGAGCTACATTAAGTCACATTTGAACAGGAGTCAAGTCAAACTTGTTGAGAACATTTATTGCTGCCAGTCAAGATGAGTGAAGTGTGCAAGCCCTTTGTAACACGGAGCCCAGGGCCTTTGCTCCTGGATTGTCACCTGAGGCTGCGGGCGGCCACTGCCCCTTCCTCTGGGACCTCGGGGTGGCAGCCCGGCCCCCAGGGACTAGCTTGGCTGCACTGTCTGAAGCCGCTTCAGTTTTGTTTTTTGCCTTCGAGCAGTTCTCAGTTTTTTAGTTTTTAAGAAACTGTCCTCTAATTGGTATAGGAAGTCCTCAATTCGTCCAACCTAGGAGAAATAAACAGATTGGACAAGGGTTGCTGCTGTTTTTCCAGGTTTTGTGGAATTGGGAAAATGGTGAGGTATTTAAAATTACAAGGCGTTGGACAGGTCCGTGTTGGGACGGAATTGGCAGAGATGGAAACGAGTGAACATAAAAGCCTCCCTCCTTTGGGGTTTCCGTTTCAGGGTCCCTTATTTTAGGAACTCGAGGCAGGCCTGCCGAGCCCGCTTCACCGCCGGGCCCTCTGTGCGGGAATAGCATCACCGCCGACTTCAATGGTCAGTAAAACCAGGGGTTTCAAACAGAAGTAAATAGTGGAAAAGGATGGCTTTGGAAACAAACAAAGCCAGAGTTTCTGGCATTTGGGAGAAAAATGAACATTACACGTTGTCTTAGCAAAGAACCATTTCTCCTTTAAATCAAGGCAAAATTTTGGGGAAATGCATTTTCTTAAAAAATGCCACACCCCAGGGAATGAGATAAAGTAATGACACGCACAACAATCATTCTTAAAAATAAACTATTAGTCTTTCTGCAAAGAAAACTTACAATTATTCAGTGACGGTTGGTTGAATGTGTTGTACTATTTGTCACTATTTTATTCTACTAAAGAACTAGAGCAGCTTACGTACGTATATGCTGAGTTGGGCTCTCATGAAGGGTCTGTAGGCACAATAATTCCTACTCAGCCCTGACTCCCAGCACCTGCATATTGTATTAGCCTAAAGTCACTGACTGAAGAGCCCATTGTCATAAAGTTAGCTCAAAGCTAGAGCACTTATTATTCAAGGTACACGAACATATCATCCACTTAAGATAAAAGCACTTAAACTCTAATTTTCCAATTTTGAGTTCTACTTTTAAATCACTTGATTTATCATTCGGGGTAATATCCAAAAGATAATTCAGATTGTCAAAAGGAGAATAATAAATGGTAGCACTCATCTATATGTTATGCTCGGGTCTTTTATCACACCAGGTGATGTAAATTGTCCATTGGTTTCCTTAAGAAAATAAGGTAATTTATTTGTGGGAAAACAATTCTTTTTGAAAACCTAAAATTACTTCAGGTAAATTTCTCCCCAAACACATTGTTGTTTATGATGTCTGATCATTGCAGCAGTCATCGAACAATTTGACAGGATATTTTTGAGGGGGCTGTCATGAAACCAGTGGATTATTCTATGTACTCCATACCTCGGTACTATCCAACCTGCACCAAAATCATAAGTAAAAAATTAACACAGAGCACAATCAGAACAAACACAATGGATGGCACTTTACCGTTACTTCAGTAGCTGAGTTGATGACTCACTCGTGTTTTTGCACTGGAAATGTATCATTTAAATCAAAGCTCTTTACAATTAGAATGTTTGCAATTAGTCCAAATACAATTCAAAATTACAATCTTAACGTTACCAAAAAAAAGCTTCTTTCAATGTTAATTGGTTTAAAATATCCATTAGGTGGCTGCTGTCTTTTTTCCTGTTTAAATTGTATTTGTTAAGAGCTGCGTTGACTAACTGGGTTGCCTTTCATTAAAAAAGACAAAGAAGAGGGGCACCTGGGTGGCTCAGCAGTTGAGCATCTGCCTTCAGCTTAGGTCATGGTCTAAATTATTATTATATTATTATAATATTATTATTATAAATTTATTATTTTTTATAAATAAATAATTTTTTAAAAAGACAAAGAAGAAACATAGGATGTCTGGTTGGAACTGAGAGTACTTGCTAAATGGAGCTGGAGTACACTACCTGCTTGTCTTACCCCGGCCTAGGTGTTTACTGCCTCCCTGGTTGGTTCACATGCTGTCCTTTCAACCTGTTCTCCTAATGGTACTGGAATGATTGATTGATTGATAGATTTCATTTATTTATTTATTCATGAGAGACATAGAGAGAGGCAGAGACACAGGCAGAGGGAGAAGCAGGCTCCCTGTGGGGAGCCCGATATGGGACTCGATCCGGGGACCCCGGGATCACAACCTGAACCAAAGGCAGATGCTCAACCATTGAGCCACCCAGGTGCCCTGGAATGAACTTTTTAAAATGTAAATCTGGTCACATTTTTTTCCTCGCTGAAAATACCTAAATGGATTCCCAAGCCCTTCACATGGCCTACACGGCTCTGAGTGGTCTGGTTTCACTTGCATCTCTGATCCTGTCTCCTATTACTCATTTGCCTCAGTGTGTAGCACATCTGTCTTATCAGAGCACAGCAGGGCCGTGTTCTCTGTACCCTGGGTCTTCCTAATGACATGCCATGCGACGGAGTACTCCTTCAGGAACCCTTAGATTTCCCCTGAATTTCAGGTTCAACACCAGTGCCTCAGGGACATCTTCCTTGACAATCCAGACCACATTGGGTCTCTCAGTAACATATATGTTCCCATAGCAGCCCATTTATCTCTTTGCAAATTGTAAATTTTTTTTCTTACCTAATTGTTTATAATGATTTATTTAATATCTGTCTTTCCATCTGGGTTTTAAGGTCTATAAGGCAGGAACTGGGTCAATGTCGTCCACCATTCCCAGCATCTAGGATACCGTAGCCCCTCAGTAATCCTCCTCTCTGATAATAGAGCTGAAGACATCAGAAACCATCTTGTTTTTCCACATTCCCAGGGATGCCTGGTATGCAACATACCAGAAGGCTTTCTTTTCTCTTACAAATTAAATAATTACCACTTTCATATGCCATCATTCTATTGTCATCATTCAGCTTTGAGAGTCTCCAGGCAAGGTACTTACAAGGTGTGACCTCTGTACTCCAAGTGGACTGAGGTAGAAAGGGCACTGGATAAAGAGAGTCAGGAGTGTTGAGTTCTGTTTGTGGCCCCAGATAACTTTGATCTGTGACCCCAGAAAAGTCATTTGGCCTTTCTGGGCTTAGCTTAATTGACCTTTGGTGAAGAAAGGGTTTGCCTGGATAATTTCCAAGGACACACCAAGCCAAAAAAATTCTATGACTTGTACTCACATCAGATCTAAGTTAGTCCAATCTTACATGAGTCCTCACATTTCTCAAATCAGAGGTTATTCCCTTAGATTATACCATTAGGTGAATGACACACTATGCAGTAAAGTAAGTCCATTTTAGCTTCTATACTTTCTGAAGTGTAGGAGAGCTGCAACATGTTTTTAGTAAAGCTGGTTCTTTATTTTCTTTTTTTAAGTCAAGGAAAGAAAAATGCTAGTTGAAGAGAAAAATAGATTCATATAACTAAGAAGAACAGATTGTGAACGATAGAAATTTCTATAAAGCCCTTAGGGAAATAAAACACAAAGAAATATGTAAGCATGTAAGGAAGGGAAATGAGCCAGTTTTTGGAGCAGAGGACTTATTAGAGTTTTTCCTTTCAGCACAGAATCTACTTGCTTAACTATATCAGATAGTCTAGCTGGTCATTCTGGGTCTAATTTTCCCATTTGCAAAATGGGCAGATGGCATTTTTTTTATGTATCTATGTGCCAGTGCTGACTTGGCTTTTCAGAGCTACGGACATCAGAACAAATGAGCTTGCAGAGAATTTTGGGATGTGAGACGACCAAGGGGACTGAAGGTCTCAGCGAGAGGCCAGATTCTCACCTATCATATGGCTATCATTCATAGTCCACATCAAAGATTAAGGAAGTTATTATCAACTAGTTTCTCAGGACCTTTAAATCTTATACACAAAAATCTGTCAGTCGTGATTTAGTGTAGATTCAAGAAGTTCAGAATGAAGTTCAGAACTGTGGAACTAGAGTTCCACAAAGTTCCAAAGAGTTCCAAAGAGAAGGCAGCCTGAGAAGTAGTAATAGGAGATCTCAAAATTAAGACTTTAACAGTACGAAAACAAATAATGCCAATGAGTTAGAAATGTGGAGGTAACTAAACAGATCAACTTATATGACAGGAAAATTTCTAATCAGCTTAGATTTCAAGGGGAGCACATCTGTTGTTTCAAGCAAAGATTTATTGACCATTTACTGTACTTGGCACCATGAATAGGGTGATAAGCAAAAATATCAGATATTTGTTTATGAGGAACTGATATTCACGTAGGAGAGGTTTAATGAAAACATGGTTGCAGTAAAGCATAACTGTCTATATTAGAATAATATACGAAAAGTTCTATTGGCAAAAATGTCAGAACAGTGAATTCTATTTGAAGGAATGTGGACATGCATTGCTAGACATAGGAGGTGGCTCTTTGCCAGAACAGGAAGTGCATTCCAGAGGAAGGCCATCCATAAGAGCAGAGTTGTGAAAGAACATGGGCTACTTGATAGGGGTAAGTTTCTTAGGGCATAGATGTGATCAAGGAACTGGGAGTAGAGATACATACAGCAGGAAATATTGATTGGGGTCAGCTTATAAAAAGTGGAAAAGTGTTTAACCCATGTAGTTAGTAAGTAAATCTGGTATCATTATGCGGAATGGAATGCAGCCAGGGAAACTAGAGGCAGGTGAATCAATCAGGGGACCAGTGTACTAGGATATGGAGGATGTTATGAGGGCCTGAATCAAGAACTTAAGAGATATTTAGGAAGTAGACTATAGACTTGATGAAAATTTCTGTGTTGGGACAAGAAGGCAGGCAAGATTAGGAATGACTGTGAAGTTTCTAACTTGAGATAATGATGATTTTTAAGGAGATAAGAAATACAATGAGATGAACAGTTTTAGGGAAAAGAAGTGAGTTTGATTAGTACCAAATATGAAAAAAGTAGAAAAAAGGTCACATAATCAGAAGTTAATTAAAACTGGATATATAATAAAAGCCAGAATGAAACAAAACTCCAAATTAAGAAAAAAACAAAACAAAACAACAACCCACCAGTTTGAAGCCTACCACATGAAAAGCATTTCGGCAGTGAAAAAGTGCTGAAGAAAAATAAAAATGATGCTTTCAGTTATTCAGAGTATAAAAGTGATTATCACAGAGACATAGTACTGAAGTCAGATATATCTGGTTGGGAATTCTAGCATTTTCTTAGAAGTTGTGTGACTTTGTGCAATTTTATTTAACTTCTTAAAAACCTAAGTTTCTTTTTCTGTCAATTGCTTCACAGGGTCTGATAAGATTAAATTAAACAATTTATGTGAAGTATGCGTAAGTCTGAATCACTATTATTTAATAGTAGCAGTAATACTTGAATCTGGAAATGTATGTGCAGTAAACAGGAAAAGACAAACCATAACTAAATGAAAAAATACAAAAGTGAGGTAAAATAAAAAGATAAAACATCATTAATAGACACTACATTTTTGGCCTCTACTCTGGGAGGGATGCTGCCTCAGTAACTCAGCTAATTGTAGTTGCCATACATTAAAGGCTTGTGAGTAGGTAGGAATTTCCAAATTCCACTATGTAAGAGACAGAATTAGGAGGGGGCAGAGAAAGGAGAGAAGAGTTTCTGACGGCACATATTAGTTGCGAGTTCAGTATGAATCAACAGTATTCTCTGGGTGCCGCCCTAGAAACTAAGCAGATCACAGAAACAATGTGTCTGTCTCATGGAAGCAAGCGGAGTGTTCACTGATGGATGAATGAAGAAAATGTCTTACACACACACATACACACAGAAGAATATTATTCAGCCAGAAAAAGAAATAAATCTTGTCATTTGCAACAGCAGAAATGGAACTTGAAGGCATTGTGTTAAGTGGAATAAGTCAGAGAAAGACAACCAAGCTCATAGATATGGAGAACAGGCGGGTGATCATCAGATGTGCAGGAGTGCGGGGGAGGTGGACAAGGTAGGTGAAGGTGGTCAAAAGGTACAAACTTCCAGTGATGAAATAAGTCATGGGGATGTGCTGTACGGCATGGTGGCTATAGGACTAGAGTTGATGATACGGTACTGTATATTTGAAAATTGGTAAGAGATTCAATCTTAGAAGTTCTCACAGGAAAAAACTTGTAACTACGTGTGGCAATGGATGTCAACTGGACTTAGTGTGGTGATCATTTGGCAGTATATATGAATATAATTATGTTGTACACCTGAAACTAATATAATGTTGTATGTCCATTATATCTCAATAAAAATATGAAAAAAAAGCCCTTTCAGTAAAATGTGTCTGTCTCAAAGGAGACAAAGAATTTTATCCCTTCTCTGCTCGGGTCATACCACATCTGGGCTATCATGTTTGGTTCTGGGTATGCCAAGGGTCTGACTCCAAACTGTATGAAGAAAGCTGAAGGATCTGGAGGTCTTTAATATGAAGAAGGGATCATAAGAGGAGTCTGTGGTGTTGAAGTATATCAAGGTTGTTACGGGGGAAGGGGTGATGGGTTTGTTTAGTGTTGGCTAATCCAGGGAAAGAGTGCTATCCACAAGTAGGGAGTGAGTTTGTTTCTCAAGTCTTCCACTAGTCAGCAGACTTCACTACTGACCTTTAATTTTTCTCATCTCTAGTATAAATAACAAATTAATAGTGATGATCACAGCCTACTTGACAGGGTTTTTGTGAGGATTAAATGGTTTGTTGTTTGTGAAAAGCTCTTGATAAATGGTGTAGCCATCCATGAAGATTCAAATAGCAGTACATTGTGTAGTGCCTGGTGGCTTCATAGTTTCATAGTAAGTACTTAATAAATAGTTGTTGAGTCAATGAATAACAGAATGAGTCATCAAATGGGTGACAAAGTAGATATTAGGTATAATTGTTTTTTCACAAGTGTATAAAAATGAAAGGAAATTTAGGGTGAGGTATGGCAACCCCCACCACAGAGATTGGAAATCAAACATTAGGTGACTCTTTTGGAGAGCATGAAATATTTGTGAGTCATGTGTGAGCTGGATGTTGGATTTGATAAAATTTTAAAATCCCTTCCAATTGATCTGGATTCATTCAACAGAAATGGGCTCTATGGAAGGAGGACAGATTGCAATTTGGCCGTACCGCATGAAGGAGCATTATGGAAATGACAGGGATTCAACAACTTTTACTGTTGTAGTTTTTATATACTGAGATGTACTGAACTGGTTAATATAAACACTCATAGATACTGGGATTCTTGAGTCTCCCCTGTATCCCATTTATAAGATTATCATCTCTAAAAAGGCCTATATTTTCTTCTCTAGATCCATCAGAGTTGTATCTTGCATGCACAAGGCCCCTTTTATGGATTAGCTTAACAGCAGAAGGTAGTTCACAGTGTGCTCATTTCCTTTTCATCTTATAACTGCACAAGATTATGCACTGGCTCTAGAATATTTAAGTTAATGATTTATATATATGTTTTAGCATATCAAGACTTATGATTTTCTACTGGATTTCAGGATAAAATGCAACATTTTCATAGGTAAAAATAATATGTTTTCCCACACCCAACCACTCATAATCACTTTAAATATAGGCCATGCTAAAAGGTACTTGAGTACTTACTCCAATAATCTTTTACTTTAAATTGGTTTGTATCTTCTGTATAGGTGGAAAGTATAGGGATGCCCTTGGGTCAGGTGATACTCTGTTCATTTAAGAGCTTTCATGTGAAGGAGGATTGCTATGAACTCTCCATCATTTTGTGCTGCTGACTGTGACTTCATTTGCACAGAAATCCAACCTATTCTCATGTGGTAATTGAAGGCATGGTGAAAGCAACATCACTGCCTTCCATTTATTGTGTGAGAGCTGGCCATGAGACCAAAGGCGTTGCTGAGAAAGAAACTGAATTTTAGGGTAGTAGTTGGAAGGAAAGAAATGACAAGAAGTTCAATATCTGCAAAGTAAGTGAGAGATAATAACAATAAGGGACTACACAAAAGGAGTCACCCATTAGAGCTCTGAAAGGGGAGCCGTTCAGATGTGGTGAGGGGGGAATGAGAAGTGCTGTGAAGATTTGGGTGGCCCTTTTCCTTCCGAAGTCCATTAAAATCCAACACTACTGGGTTGAGTTGTGTTCTCTCAAAATTCATTCGCTGAAGACTTAACGCTCAATACATCAGAATGTAACCTTATTTACAGAGGTAGCCAAGTTAAAATGAAGTCATTAGGGTGGGCTCTAGTCCAAATGATTGGTGTTCTAATAAAAAGGGGAGATTTGGGTAGGCACACAGGGAGTGCCATGTGTGGACAAAGGCAGAGATTTGGGTGATATTCCTATAAGCCAAAGAAGATAAAAATTGCCAACCAACCACTGGAAGCCAGAGAGGCATGTAACTGATGAGAACTCATGGTTCTCAGAAGGAACCAACCCCGTGGACACTTTGATCTTGGAGCTTCCAGCCTCCAGAACTGCAAGATGATCAGTTAGTGAATGGAAGCCATAAAGTGAATAGAAGCTCAATGAAGTTTGAATTTTCCCCTCAAATGTGGCTGATGCTTTCTAAAATCCACTTTTCCTGCTGGTTCATGCTAAGCCTGCCCAGTTTAGGTACTGTGGGAACCGAGGTGGCATCTTCCCAATGATGGCGGCAAGAAGAAGTTGACCTCAAACATGAAAGCGTGGATAAATTACCCTGGGAAGACTTGAACTGGGACTTCCTATTGGATTTCATGTAGCCTGGATCACGGAGACGGGATTAGGTATGTTTATAGTGGTTTGTTTGCATATGCTCATGCCTTAGAAATTGGCTTCTCAAAGGATTTTTTAGTAAAGCTTTTAAAGATGACTAATAAGAAAAAATGTAGATGAAATAAGAATCACATTCTTCTGGAATAAATATCATGTTTATATGACTATGATGGTGGTTACAGAATGAGAATGTGTTTCTAGAGATTAGCAGTATGGACCCCAATCCTCTCGGCAATACAGACATTTCACTTCACCACGGTGGATTTGATAACAGTTTCTTTGCTCTGTTCCATTCAGTTTCCAGACCAAATGTTTTTAAATATTTATCATTCAAAATGGTTTGAATTTTAATTCTTATTAGAATGACAATTGTTTTCAAACAGGCTTGAAATTAATTTCTAAAATAAACTTAGTTTCTGAAACCAAGTTGTTTCTGTTATTCATAATATATCAGTTTCCTTTAGCTTTTGGCCTGCATTCAAGCAGACAAATGAGCCCCACATTTTTCCTTTCTCATTTAAGTGAATTCGGTATTTTATTCACTGTGTTAATCATAGGAGTCCAACCTGAAAATATGAGGCGCCTACCCCTGAGAAGCTACAAAATGTGCAAAAACAACTTCCTGCTAAACTGTATTGCCAGCTCTTGATCGAAAACTCTCCTAATGATAATATTTTTTGTTACATTTAGCATAGAGTTAAAGAACAATTACAAAACCTTGCTATGACTTTGTCAGGGAAACCACATAGCATGGTTTTTTTAAAAAGTTTTTTTTTTTTCGACATCTAATGGCATAATTTATCTGAGGATTTAAATATGTATTTTTAAAACTTTTATTTTGGGATAAGTATGGATTCACATGCATCAGTGAGAAGCGATACGAGAAGGATCCATGTACTCTCCGTTTGCCCGAATGGTAAGAGCCTGCACAACCGTAGACTACAGCCAGGATACTGACACTGATACGGTCAAGAAGGGAACAGCTCCATTACCCCAAAGACCTCACATGTTGCCCTTTTCCAGCTGCACCCATCTTTCTCTAGTTTCCTCATCCCCGAAGCCCTGACAACCACAAATCTATTGTCCATTTGTACGATTTTGTCATTTTAAGAAGGTTGTGTACATGGAAACATGCAGTGGATAGTTTCTGGAGCGTTATTCAGGTTGTTGTATCAATAGCTTGTCCCTTTTCAAGGCTCAGCAGTATTCCGTGTACCACAGTTTGTTTAATGATTCACCCCTTGAAGGGTGAATTAGCCCTTCCTGATTATTTCTGATCTGGGGGCTTTTATGAATTAAATTGCCATAAACAGTTGTGTACAGGTATTTGTGTGGCCATAAGACTTCGTTTCTCTGGAACAAATGACCAGGAGTATAAATTGTTAGGTCATGTGGTAGATGGCTATTTCGTTTTATAAAAAAACTGTCGGGGCCCCTGAGTGGCTTGGTCAGTTGAGCATCCAGTTCTTGATTTCAGCTCAGGTCATGATCTCATGGGCGGTGAGACTGAGCTCTGCATCTGCCTCCATGCTGGGTGTGGACTCTGCTTAAGATTTTCTCTCTCCCTCTCCCTCTGCCCCTTCCCTCCCCCCATGCTCTTTCTCTCTGTAAAAAACAAACAAACAAACAAACAAACAAACAAACAAACAAACCCACCCCTCCTCAAAACAACTGTGGCTGAATCATTTTATATTCCCATTGGCAACACATGAGGGATTCTCACCAGCATTTATTGTTGCCGCTATTTTTTATTTTAGCTATTTGATGGGTGTGCAGTGATTTATCTCATTGTGGTTTTAATTTGTGTTTCTCTAGGGGCCAGTGATGTTCAATGTCTTTTAATCTGTTTACTTGCCATTCTCTTTGGTGAAATGCCTGTTCATGTCTTTTGTCCACCTTCAAATTGGTTTAACTGCATTTTTTACTGTTGATTTTTCAGAGTTTTCATATTATCTCAATATTAATCCTTTGTGGGTTTGTTGTCTGCAAATATTTTTTTCTTGCCTTGTAACTTGTCTTTTCATCCTTTGCAACAGAATCTTTTACAAAGCAAAAGTTTTTAATTTTGAAATCTAATTTTTCAATTAGACTTTTATGGATCATGCTTTTGGTATCAAGTTTAAAAATTCTTTGCAAAAAAAAAAATTCTTTGCAAAGACTAAAATCCCAGAGATTTTCATCTATCTTTTTCTAAAAGTTTTATACTTTTGTATTTTACAGTTTTAGCCAGCTTTTGAATAAAGAGTGATACTTAAGTCAGGATTTTGTGTGTGTGTGTGTGTGTGTGTGTGTGTGTGTATGCCTACGTGTGTCCAAAGGCTCCAGCACCCTTTGTTGAAGAGGCTATCTTTCCTTCATTAAATTACTTTTGGCTTCTTTATAAAACATCATTTGAACATATTTATTTGGGTTTATTTCTGAGACCACAAAGTCTTGATTGTTGTAGGTAATAAAGTCTAATAAAGTCTTGAAGTTAAGTAGATTGATCCCTCCCCTTTCATTCTTTTTAAAAGGGTTTTAGCTATTCTGTATTCTTTGTCTTTCCATATACATTTTAGAATGGTCTTGTTTTCATGTATGAAAAATCTTCCTGGAATTTTAATAGCAATTGCATTAAGCCTGTATATCAATTTTGAAAGACTGGTATCCATAATACGCTGAATCTTCAAATTTATGAACACGGTATATCCCACCATTTATATAGATCTTTGATTTCTTTCCTTATTGTTTTGTAGTTTTTAGCATTCAAGTTCTGTACATGTGTTGTCAGATTCACAAGGAATTTTATTTTTATTTATTTATTTATTTATTTTTAAACAGGATCAATATTTTTTTTTAAGATTTTTATTTTATTTAATCATGAGAGATACAGAGCAGGAGAGAGAGAGGCAGAGACACAGGCAGAGGGAGAAACAGGCTCCATGCAGGGAGCCCGATGTGGGACTCGATCCCGGGTCTCCAGGATCACGCCCTGGGCTGCAGGCGGCGCTAAACCGCTGCGCCACCCGGGCTGCCCAACTTTATTTTTTTTGGAACATATAAATGGTATCTGTATTTTAAATTTCAGTGTCCTTGATCACTGCTAGTATATAATAATATAATTGAGTTTTGCACATTTATCTTGTGCCTTGCAACCTTGCTGAATTCAATACTACTACCACTTACTATTATTATTTCTATTATCATCATCATTTTGTAGATTCCTTGGGATTTTTTTTTTTTATGTAGACAATCATGCCATCTGCAAATAGGAGAAGTTCTGTTTCTTCTTTTCTGATCTCTATGCCTTTTATTTTTTCCTTTTCTTGCCTCTTGGCAGTGGTTAGAATTTCCAGTATGAGGTCAAATAAGAGTGGTAAAAGCTGCCACCCTTGCCTTGTTTCTGATCTTGGGGAAAACAACTTCAGTCTTTGAGTATTAAGTATAATGTTAGCTGTAAGATTTTGGTAGTTGCTGTTTAACAAGCTGAGGAGGTTCTTTTCTATCCCTAATTTTCTAAGAGTTTTTGTTGTGAATAGGTGTTAAATTTTGTTGACTGCTTTTTCTGCATCAATTGATAGGATCATGTGATTTTTCTTTTGTATCCTGTTAATTTGGAAGATTACATTGAATTTCAAATATTCAGGCTTGCATTTCTGGAATGAACTCTCTTGGTGATGGTTTATAATTCTTTTTACATATTGCTGAATTCTATTTGTTAAGATTTTAAGGATTTTTGCATCTATATTCATAAGGGACATTAATTTGCATTTTTCGGTGCTGTTTTTGTCTTGTTTGTTATCAAGATAATACTAACTTTATAATATGAATTGGAGAGTGTTTCTTCCTCTTGCGTTCTTTGAAAGAGATTGTATAGAATTTACATCAAATCAGCTGGGCTTGGAGATTACTCTTTTGGGAGTTTTAAACTATGAATTAAATTTTCTTAATAGTTATAGGATGACTGAAATTATTTCATGTTGGGTGAGTTGTACTGGTTTGTGTCTTTTGAGGAATTAATACATTTCACCTAAGTGTCAAATTTATACGTGTAGAGTTGATCATAATATCCCCTTTTATCTTTTTGATATCTGCAGGATCTATAGTGATATCCCATTCCATTCCTGATATTGGTGATTTGTGTCTTCTCTGTCTTCATTAGTCTTATTGGAGCTTTGCAGATTTTATTTATCTGTTCAAAGAACCAGTGCTTTGTTTAATTGACTTTCTCTATTATTTTTTCTGTTTTTATTTTCATCAATTTTTAGTTTGCTTTTTATTATTTCCTTCTTTGCACTTGCTTTGGGGTTTATGTTGCTTTTTTTTTTAAATGTTCTTGAGATAAGACTTCAATAATTGACTTGATATTTTTTCTATTATACTATATACATTTAGTGTTACACACTTAACTTTTATTGCCTCTTTGTGTCCACCAAATTTTGATATGTTGTATTTTCATTTTCACTCAGTTCACTGTAGTTTTTAATTTTCCTTGAGATTTCTTTTTGATCCACGGATTATCCAAATATTTAGAGATGTTCTTGTTATCTTTCTGATGTTGGTTCCACTGAAGTTAGTTGAAGAAAACATTGCTTATGATTTCAGTTTTAAAAAAATTGTGGAGGCTTGTTTATGGCCCAGGATATAGTTTATTTTGATATATAATCCATGGGCACTTGAAAAGAATGTGTATTCTGCTGTTGTTGGATAGATGTTCTATAAATGTGGGTTAGGTACTCTTGGTTGATGGTATTATGGAGTTCTATATATATTTGCTGACTTTTTTAATTAGTTGCTCTTTCAATTATCAAGGGAGAGCAGTTAAAATCCCCAACTATAACTGGAGACTTGTCTATTTTTCCTTTAAGTCCTATAAATTTTTGTTTCACATCTTTTGCAGCCCTGTTTGGTACATATACATTGGTATGTCTTCCTGGTGGATTGATTTTTTAAAAAATCATTATATAATATTTCTCTCTGTCTCCAGTAATTTTCTCTCCTTTGCAGTCCCTCTGGCATTAATATAGCCACTACTGCCTTCTTTATATTAATGTCTGTGTGATTTCCATCCTTTGATTTTTAGCCTGCCTATGTCATTATATTCGATGAGTTTGTAAACAGCATATTGCTGAATCATGGTTCTAAATTCATTTTGCCAATCTCTGTCCTTCAATAAGTGTATTTAGACCATTTACATTTAATATAATTATTGCTATGTAAAGGCTTCATCATTTTATTTTTTTTTCTTTTTGTTCTCTCTTTTTTTTTAACTTTCCAGGGATACTGAGACATTTTTTTAGAATTCCATTTTAATTTTTCTAGTGTTTTTGGCACATCATTTTATTTCATTTTATTTTTTTAAAGATTTTATTTATTAATGAAAGAGGGGGGGCGGGAGAGAGAGAGAGAGAGAGAGAGGTAAAGACACAGACAGAGGGAGAAGCAGGCTCCATGCAGGGAGCCTGACATGGGACTCGATCCTGGGTCTCTGGGATCACACCCCGGGCCGAAGGTGGCATTAAACCACTGAGCCACCTGGGTTGCCCCATGGCACATTATTTTGTATAGAAATTTTAGTACTTGCTCTAGGTATTAATATATATTTCAATATATAATATAAAATTATATAAATATCTGTATATATAGATACACTTCAATTGAGCATAAAAATGCAGGCACCAGTAGACAAAATTTTCAGTTTGCTTTTTTCTTCACTTTATGTTCAATTGGAGATGCCTTACTTTCCTTAATATGTCTTTATCTTCCCCCATTTATAATTTGATCCACATATATTCCTTCATTTTAGTATTTGCTCTGCATAAATTTAGGAAGTTATTAATTATTGATTTAATTCCCTTAATAGACAGGCCTATTCAGATTATCTATTTCTTCTTCAGTGAGTTTTGGCAGATTATGTGTTTCAAGGAATTGGATTATTTCTTCTAGGTTATCAAATTTGTGGGCATAGCATTTGTTCACAGTATCCTCTTTTAATTTCCATGGGGTCTATTAGTGATGTTCCCTCTTTAATTTCTGATTATTAGTAATCTGTGTTTTCTGGTTCTGTTTTGTTTTTTTCCTTGGTTAGGTTGGCTAGAGGCTTATTGATTTTATTGATCTCAGAGAACCAGTTTTGGTTTAGTTGATTTTCCCAATGGATTTCCTGTTTTCACTTTTATTGATTTCAGCTCTAATTCTTAATATTTATTTTATTATGCTTGCTTTGGACTTAATTTGTTCTTTTTTCCTAGTTTCTTACAATGAAAGTAAGATGATTGATTTTAGATCTTTTCCAATGTTTACATTCAAATGCTACAAATCTCCCTCTCAGCACTACTTTCACTATGTCACATGAATTTAGTCAGTTGTGTTTTTATTTTCATTTGGTTTAAAATATTTTTAAATTTCTCTTGAGATTTCTTATTTCACCCATATATATTATATAGGTGTATATTGTTTAACCTCTATGTATTTTGAGATTTTCTAGTTATTTTTTTGTTATTGATTCTAATCTAATTCCATCATGGCCTGAGAGCAGACACTGAATGATTTCTATTATTTTAAATTTTAAGGTGGGTTTTATGGCCTAGAATATGTGTGTGTGTGTATACATATGTATATATACATATACATATATATATATGCTTATATATAAATAAAATGGGAATGAGAGCAATAATACAGATATAAAAAATAAGATTATTTTTTTATAAGGTACTCACACTACTTGTGTAGTGGTATCCATTTGAAAGTGGACTTGGATTCGTTGTAAATATATATTGTAAAGTCTAGGACAACCAGTAAAAAAAAAAGTAAAAAAAAAAAAAAAAAAGAGAGAGAGAGAAATATAACTGATATACTAAGAAAGGAAAGAAAACAGAATCATATAAAATACCCAATTAAAATCACAAAAGGCAGAAAAAGACTGGAAGATTGCTGCATGCAGTTTAACAAAAAAAAAAAAAAAACACACAAGGGAAACTGAAATAGAGAAGTATGCTGTTCATAAGTCCTGGAGGAAGTACATAGCATGCCTCAACGACCACATGGGGAAGTCGAGGCTGGGTACAGAGAGAGAGAGAGAGAGAGAGAGAGAGAGAGGGAGATAAGAACCAGGGCACATATCTTTATTAGAGCCCACTGGTGTTTTTTTAGAATGGGTAATTTCTATTTTCCTATCTTCATTTTACTGATTCTTTCCTCTGTCCCCTTCTTTCTGTCATTGAGACCCTCCACTGAGTTTTTAAGTTTTTATTTTACTTCCAGTATAGTTATGATTCAGTGCTACATTAGTTGCAGGTGTAGTGATTCGACACTTCCATATATCACCCAGTGCTCAACAATACAGGTGCGCTCCTTAATCCCCATAACCTATTTCCCCCATCCCACCCCGCCACCTCCCCTTTGGTAGCCATCAGTTTATTCTCTATAGTTAAGAGTCTGTTTCTTGGCCGTCTCTCTCTCCCCAGCCCCCACCTTTGCTTGTTTGTTTTGCTCCTTAAATTTCACATAGGCATGAAATCATAGGTATTAGTCTTTCTCTAACTTATTTCACTTAACAACATACTCTCTAGCTCCATGCATGTCATTGGAAATGGCAAAATTTCATTTTTTTTTAAAGATTTCATTCTTTTTATGGCTGAATGATATTCCACTGTGTGTGTGTGTGTGCGCATGCGTGTGCACGCTTGTGTGTGCATACATATACATATCTTCTCCTTTGTCCAATTATCACTTGATGAACATTTGGGCTGCCTCCATAGTTTGGCTATTATAAATAATGCTTCAATGAACATCAGGGTACATTATCCCTTTGAATTAGTGCTTTTGTGTTTTCTAGGTAACAGTAGTGCTATTCCTGGATTGTAGGGTAGTTCTGTTTTTTTAATTTTTGGAGGAAACTCCATACTATCTCCCACAGTGGCTGCACCAGTTTGGATTCCCACCAACAGTGCACGAGTGTTCTTTTTTCTCCACTTCCTTGCCAGCACTTGTTTCTCGTGTTTTTTATCTTAGCCATTCTGACAGGTATGAGGTGATAGCTCACTGGAGTTCTAATTTGCATTTCCCTGATGATGAGTGACGTTAAGCATCTTTTCAGGTGTCTGTTGGTCCGTTGGCCATGTGGATGCCTTCTTTGGAGAAATGTCTGTTTATGTCTTCTGCTCATCTTAAATTGGATTATTTGCTTTTTGGGTATTGAGTTGTATCAGTTCTTTATATATTTTGGATACTAACCCTTTATCAGATAAGTCACTGGCAAATATCTTTTCCCATTTAGTAGGTTGCCTTTTAGTTTTGTTGATTGTTTCCTTTGCTGTACAGAAGGTTTTATGTATGTAGTCCCAATAATTTATCTTTGATTTTATTTCCCTTCCCCCAGGAGACATATTTTAGAAATATGTTGCTACGGCCAATGGTCAGAGAGATTCCTGCCTGTGCTCTCTTCTAGGATTTTTATGGTTTCAGGTTTCACATGTAGGTCTTTGATACATTTTGTTTATTTTTGCATATGGTGTAAGAAAGTGGCCAATTTTCATTCTTTTTCATGTATCTGTCCAGTTTTCTCAATACCATTTGTTGAAGAGATGGTCTTATTCTCATTGGATATTGCCAAAGTTTAATTGATTATATAAATATGTGTTTATTTTGGGTTTTCTATTCTGTTCTGTTGAGTTATGTGTCTATTTTTCTGCCAGTACCATACTGTTTTGATCACTACAGCTTTGTAATATAACTTGAAGTCCAAAATTGTGATGTCTCCACTTTTGCTTTTCTTTTTCAAAATTGCTTTGGCTATTTGGCACCTTTTGTAGTTCCATTTAAATTTTAGGCTTGTTTGTTCTAGCTCTGTGAAAAATGTTCTTGGCATTTTGATAGGGATTGCATTAAATGTGTAGTTTGGTTTGAGTAGTATAGACTTATTAACAATATTTGTTCTTCCAATCCATGAGCATGGAATGTCTTTCCATTTCTTTGTATCCTTTTCAATTTCTTTCATCAATGTTTCATAGTTCTCAGAATACAGAATATAGTTCTCACTTCTTTGGTTAGGTTTATTCCTAGGTATCATTATTTTTGGTGCAATTGTAAATGGGGTTGTTTCTTAATTTCTCTTTCTGTTCTTTATTATTAGTGTATAGAAATGTAACAGATTTCTGTACATTTATTTTGTATCCTGTAACTTTACTGAATTCTTTTGTCAGTTCTAATAGTTTTTTGGTAGAGGCTTTAGGGTTTTTCACATATAGCATCATGACATCTGCAAATAGTGGCAGTTTTACTTCTTCCTTACCAGTTTGGATGCCTTTTATTTCTTTTAGTTGTCTTTTTGTTGCTGTGGCTCAGACTTCCAGTACTATGTTGAATAAAAGTGGTGAAGAGTGGACATCTTTGTCTTGTTCCTGATATTAGGGGGAAAGCTCTCAGTTTTTCCCCATTAAGGATGATGGTAGATGTGGGTTTTTCATATATGGTCTTTATTATGTTGAGGTGTGTTCCCTCTAAACCTACTTCTACTTCTTTCTTTTTTGAGAGAGAGAGAGAGAGAAAGAGAGGGAAAGAAAGAGAGAGCATAAGTTGGGAGGGGGAGGGGAAGGGTGGAGGGAGAGAGAATCTTAAGCAGGCTTCGTGCTCTGCACGGAGCTGGATGCATGATCTGAGATCAAGACCTGAACCAAAACCAAGAGTCAGATGCTAAACCAAATGAGCCACCCAGGTGCCCCTAAACTTACTTTGTTGAGAGCTGTTATCATTAGTGATTGTTATACTTTGTCAAATACTTTTGTACATCTATTGAAATGATCAAATAATTTTTATCCTTTTTCTTATTGATGTGATATATCAAGTTGATTTGTGAATATTGCACCACCCTTGTATCCCAGGAATAAATCCCACTTGATTGTAGTGAATGATTTTTTAAAAATGTATTGTTGTATTCAGTTTGCTAGTGTTTTGTTGAGGATTTTTGCTTCTATGTTCATCAGAGATAATGGCTTGTATTTGTGTGTGTGTGTGTGTGTGTGTGTGTGTGTGTGTGTGGTGCCTTTATCTGATTTTGGTATTAGGGTGATACTGGCTTCATAGAATGAAGTTTGTTCTATTTTTTGAAATAGTTTGAGAAGAATAGGTAGTAGTTCTTCCTTAAATATTTGGTAGAGGGCAGCCCGGGTGGCCCAGAGGTCTGGCGCTGCCTTCGGCTCGGGGTGTAATCCTGGAGACCCAGGATAGGGTCCCACATTGGGCTCCCTGCATGGAGCCTGCTTCTCTCCCTCTCCCTCTGCCTGTGTCTCTGTCTCTGTGTCTCTCTCTCTGTCTGTCATGAATAAATAAATAAAAGCTTTAAAAAAATAAAAAAAAGTATTCGGTAGAATTTCCCTTGAAGCGGTCTGGTCCTAGATTTTGTTGTGAGTTTTTGGACTACCGATTCAATCTCTTTGATGGTAATTGTTCTGTTCAAATTTTCTATTTCTACCTGCTTCAGTTTGGTAGGATATATATTTCTAGGAATTTATCCATTTCTTCTAGTTTATCTAATTTGTTGGCATATCGTTTTTCATAATATTTTCTTAAAATAATCTGTATTTCTCTTCTTTCATTTATGATTTTATTTATTTGAGTCCTTTATCTTTTTTTCTTGATGAGTCTGGCTAGAGGTTTATTGATTTTGTTGATCTTTTCAAAGAACCAGCTCCTGGTTTCATTGTTCTCTTGGTTTTTTTAGTTTCTCTATCATTTATTTCTGTTCTAATCTTTGTTATTTCCTTCCTTCTCCTGGTTTTGGGTTTTGTTTGTCATTCTTTTTCTAGCTCATTTAGGTGTAATGTTAGGTAGTTTGAGATTATTCTCGTTTGTTGAGGTAGGCCAATATTACTATATGCTTCCCTCTTAGAACCACTTTTGCTATATCCCAAAGGTGTTGGATCATTGTGTTTTCATTTTCATTTGTTTCCAGGTACTTTTTGATTTCTTTGATTTTTTTGGTTGATCCATTCATTGTTTGGTAGCATTTATTAGTAGCATATTATTGAACCTCCATGTATTTGTGGTCTTTCCAGGTTTTTTTTCTTATGGCTGACTTCTAGTTTCATAGCATTATGGTCAGAAAAGGTGCATAGTAGGACTTCAATTATTTTTAATTTGTTGAAGTTTGTTTTGTGGCCTAATATTGATCTATCCTGGAGAATGTCCCATGTACACTTGAAAAGAATGTGTGTATTCTGCTGTTGTAGGATGGAATGTTCTGAATTTATCTGTTAAATCCATCTGGTCTAGTCTGTCATTCAAAGTCACTGTTTTCTTGTTGATTTTCTGTTTGGATGATCTGTCCATTGTTGTACGTGGGGTCTTTAAAGTCCCTTACTATTATTGTATTACTATCAAGTAGTTTCTTTATGTTTGTTATTAACTGTTTTATATATTTGGGTGCTCCCATTTTGGATGTATAAATATTTACAATTGTTATATCTTGTTGGAATGTCCCCGTTATTATTATACAGTCATAGTAATTTGTCTCTTTTCAAATATTAGTTTTAAAGTCTATTTTTTCTGATATAAGTATTGCTACTCTGGCTTTCTTTTGACATCCATTTGCATGATAAATGTTTCTCCATCCTCTCACTTTCAATCTGCAGGTGTCTCCATCCTCTCACTTTCAATCTGCAGGTGTCTTTAGGTCTTCATCTCATGTAGGCAGCATGCAGATGGGTCTTTTTTAAATCCACTCTGTCACCTTATGTCTTTTGATTGGAGTGATTATTCCATTTACATTCAAACTAATTATTGATAGATTCATATTTATTGCCATTCTGTTACTTGTTTTGTGGTTGTTTTTGTTGTTTTTCTGTGATTCTTTCTTCTCTCTCTCTTTCATGGTTTGCTGGTTTTCTTTAGTGATGTACTTGGATTCTTATTATTTTTGCATATCTATTACTGTTTTTTGATTTGTGGTTACCATTCGATGTATATATAACATTGTCTGCATATAGCAGTCCATATTAAGCTAATTGTCACTTAATTTTAAACTCATTCTTTACTTCTCTCCCCTCCACATTTCAGATATTTGGTATCATATTTTACATCCACTGAGGTTTTTTTTTTAATTCCAGTTTTTATTTCAGTATTTTTCAGTTCTAAAAATTTTTATTTGGTTCTTCTTATGTCTTCTATTATCTGCTGAACCTTTCTATGTCTTTGTGGAGACTCATTTTTTTTTCATTTGTTTTAAAGTGTTTGTAATTGCTCATTAAAACATTTCTTATGACGGCTGCTTTAAAATCTTTGTTAGATAATTCTAATATCTCTATCATTTCTGTGTTAGAATTTTTTTTATCATCTTTCTTCATTCAGTTTGAGATCTTCCCGGGTCCTGGTATGATGAGTGATTTTCATTTGAAATCTGGACATTTTGGGCATTATGACATGAGATTCTGGATCTTATTTAAACCTTTTTATTTAGCTAGATTTTCCTGACACTGCTCTGGCAGAGGATGGAAAGGGCACTGCCTTGTTATGGGTGGGTATGGAAATTCAGTTTCCCCATTCAGCCTTTATTGACTCCTCATTATTTCTGGGTGAGGATGAGCATTCACGTTCCTCACAAGGTTTTCATTGATACCTCCCTAGCTGGAAGGGGCAGCGATACCTTATTAGTGCTTGTCATGTGGCCTCCACTGACATCATGTTGAAGAGGCAGGCTCATAATTGTTGGTACATGGCAAAATCCTGACTCTCTGCCAGGCCTCCTCTGATACCACACCAGCAGGGGGAAGGAGGGGAAGTGGTGCCTTACTACCCAGTGGAGATGAAATCCAAGTTCCCTATCTGGTCTTTTCTGCCACTACTCTGTTAGAGTGGGAAGACTGGGACACCTTGCTATAGCCTAGTGAGGGAAGGAGTCTAACTACTTACCTGGCCGTTGCTGACATGGGTGAGTATTGGATCACCATGTTTTTTTTCTGTGATGTTTGGCTGGAGTAAAATGATTATTGTGTAAGGATTTTCCATTTTACTAGGTTTCCTCTTTCCTTGTCCTTTGGCTTTTGTTGGGGCTGTTTTGTCGACACACGTTAGTGTTTCTGGGTTACTAGCTTCTTTGCAAAGAGTGTAGGATGTATGAGAAAATAAAAATCTATCATGTCATTCCTCAAGTCTTCATGTCTCTTGGTGGTCAGTCCTTTTCATTCCACTTTCCAGAGTCTTGTATTTGTTTTACGTATAATGTTCAGGATCTTTAGTTGTTCTTACTGGTAGGAATAGGGAAAAGCATATCTACCCCATATTCCTGAAGTGGAAGTCTTCTATCATGGTTTTTTTTTTTTTTTTTTTAAATAAGCTTTGACCCCTGTACTTCAGGGAGATGTACTATAATTTCTTAAATCAGTTTTTCTGATTGCTTCTAAGTATCTATGTTAATATGATTTTGTGAATCACTGTGAAGCTGGAGGGGTCTTCTCTTCATAGGAGGTCTTGTAAAGGTAAAAGAGTCTCAGATTCCTTTTAATTCAATAAGAAAAGGGCCTAACTTTATCTTGTTTTTAGGTTAGGATCTCTAACATAAGTCTATATTCATTCTTTCACCAGCCATCTCATGCTCCTCTCCAGAATCTTTCTCAAGCAGAAAATCATTTTTAGCAAAGTAACACAAGTTTCACACATACCCAGTTTTGATGATATTAAGAGATATGGGTGTGTTTATGCTTATGGCATTTGTATGTGTTTTAGATTATAATAGTCTTGTCCCCTCCTCCACATGCACCATTTTAAGAAAGGCATAATCACAATGAGAAATGGCCCATACCTTCCTTTAGGGCTGCATGTAAAGGCACTTTCATTTCTGCCCTTCTCCAAAAGATGAAAGGTATAATGAGTACACTGTAAATGATTGAATGAGCTACAAGTCAATTGCTCTGAACTCTGTATTAATCCCACTTTCCATACAGAATGGAAGATGTCCTATGGTTCATTTAACTACCAAGTGGTATAAGCTGTTATTGTGTTATTCTCCAGAATTATAAAGGATTGCAAAACTTAATGTATAAAATACATGCAATAAAATGCTGGGCTGCCAAGCAAAGAAGACACCTTTGGTAATTTAAGGAGAGTAACTTTAGAATGAACTGCAAACTCACTCTTCGGTTGAAAATAGAATTGAGATATACACTCCCCTCCCTTGCCCCAGATATTTCACTGAACTTCTGAAAGATATATTTTGAAAAGTTTTTATAGACATTAAAAAAACTATAAGCATTTCCAATTTCTGTCTTAGTTACCTTCCTATATATTAGCTCACTAGTGGGACAGGCAGGGAAGGATCCCAGGAAGTGAAGGAGTAAAAACTACGCTGTCCAGTTCCAGGCGTAAGGCTTCTGGGCTCTGAGGATAAGGCTTGGAGGGGTCATGGCAATCTGTGTTTCTGAAATTGTGTCATGATTGACAGCCTGCCTTTCAGTTAACTCGCCAGAAAGTGACCCTCAGATTGACAAGAAGTACGCTATAGGAATGGCCAGACTTCCAAGCTATTTCCTTGAAGTTCTAATGTTGCAGGAGGAGGGAAAATGGTGAGCTATCAAAGCCAACATAAACGCAATGTCTATATGATGAGGGAAGACAGTGAGAGCAGATGATCCAGGGGACAGTGGGTGTGCCAAGTTTTGGATTTGGTCAGGCAACTGCCGTACAGCTGGCTGGATATGTCCTCAGTTGGGCCAGTCAGCTGTGATCTAGAGAAGGATGGAGAATGCCTGTGAGAGCCTCTGATGCTCCTACTCCTGTCACTGCTGAAAAGTAGGCTCAAAGGTTGTCTCACTGGCTGTCCTACAGGATCTGAACTTGGGTCAGGCAATATTCTTTGTGCCAGGGACTTTTAGTAGCTGCATTTGGTTCTAGCTAATGATTAGGAACAAAGCCTCTGATCCACCCAAACAAATCTGACTCAAAACTAAAAACTGTCACTACTAACTTAGGCTTATTTCCTTGTTAATTCTACAAAGCTCTTTTTCTCATCTCTCAAAGGAGAAATAATGACATCAACCTCACAGGGTTGTTGCAATGATTAAATGTGATAACCCGATGATGAAGTGCTTGGCACATATTAAAAGATCAATAGTAATCACTGATAATATTTGCCATCACCACAGTATTAATTAACTTAATTGTTTATCTGAAATACATTTTTCCATAGCCTGCTGTAATTGGGATAGTTATTCAAAAGCAAACTTCAAAGAGATTAACATAGTTTGATCATTTGTTGAGTAACAGTATTTTATTAGGTATGTGAGCACAATGGCAGTTAGCTTTGTCTGCCCCTTGATAAACTCCCGGTTAAATCTGGCAAATCTCCTGGATACATACTCCCTAGATGAGGGCCTTGCTAGGATTTGACTCCTGCACAGAAATGCTTCTGCTGCAGAAATTTCTTGCCAAATCATAAAAGTTTTAGAATACTTTCAACCGACAAAGTCCATAAAAGAGGTATTCCCAGTTTTGGAGGGAAGGCCAAGCACAGGTGGGAAATAAATGATGAGGCAATACAGTTGTTGTTGAAAATGTTTAACAAATTAACCACACACTTTTTCCTTTAAGTCAGAGGAGAAAGATGTTGTTTGGTTTAAATGGTAACTGCAGTTTGTCACTTAGATTTGAAGGATCACATGGTAGTTGGGGAAAATGACTAGGACCAGGGCTTTTGGCCTTCCCCCCTCTCTAAGCTGGACTTGGCTTTGTGGAGAGCAACATTAGAGGATGAAATGCTCCCTCCAGGTCCAAATGCCCCTGGGGCTCGGCTTCTGACCACAATCAGGAGGTTCAAGGCAGGAGGGGTGGGGGCTACTCCACCACTGCTGCTGTCTGGACACCAACTGACACAGACTCATTTATCCCGGGAACTTCAAAGATTTATCCCAGGCACCTGGCCTCTTCTGCCCCTTGAACCTTGCCTCTCTCTCCTTGTCCCCAGAGTCTGTCCCCGTCCTTCCCCCCAGCGTGGTCAGCATCAAGAGCATTTAGGTTTCTCCCCACGATCTGCGTTATGCCACGGACAGAACTGCTTAGCAGTGCCTGGAGTACACACTGTAAAGGAATTTGGGGATATGCTAATGAGGAAGCCCATAAGCAGAAGCGGAGAAGATTCACAACCAAATTGCAATAAATCTGCAGAGACTCCTTAAAGAACAAGACACACAGGAAAAGCCTGATTGCTGGGAAAACTGCTTTGCAAATGAGTGGTACGGTTGCTGAATCTTTGAAAAGACAGCGGCACTCTCAGAGAGACACAACTGCATGCCCTAACCACGCATTCGTCAGCCCGCACGACTGGCCGACGAAGGATAGTGCCGCGTGTGCAATCTCTCTCAGAAGAGTTTCTGGAGGGGTTCAGGTTTGAATGCTGATGTGGAAAGTAAATAAAATGTTCCAATTTGCTCTTCTCTCTTCCTCCTCAACCAACTGCCCCTGGCCCATCTCCCAGATTTGTAGTCTCCCCTGCTTGCTCTGCCTACATCAACAGCCTTGAACGGAGCAGAGTTGCTAAGTGACATACAATCCTATCCCATTTTCATCTCAAAAGACCAGATTAGTATGTCAATGAATATCATGTCTGTATGATGACAGATAGGACTTATAAGTTGAGATTTTTGAGATAAAAAAGAACATAAAACGCGAAATAATGTGCAGGGTCCTATGGATGGTTTACAGATATCGACCTATATACTGCGTTAGTTGAATTCACAGAAGGTTGTGATGTAGCACATTATAATATTTGATGAAATTTTAAAGTAGTATTTCTTTTCATGAAAATTCACAGGACCGGGATTACATGGTAGAGTATTTCCCTCATTACTTTTAAAATAACAAAATTTCATTTCTCCTCATTTAGTCTCAAGTCAGTGATCCAGAGGCATATCGGAATAAGACAATATGCTGTATCAGATTAAATTCTGATCTTCTCAATGTGAAATTTAGACTTTGTGAGGGAAGAACAAATAACTTTTTCTCTGAGTTGCAGACAGAGTGCTGCTTAACTGTTTCTCTTAACTGATTCTGTGGTGGGAAGAAACAGGAATGTTCCAACTTAACAGTTGGCACATTTTTTTTTAAAGACTCCTTTTTCTAAAGACTTCTTTTTCTATTTATCTTCGGGCCTAGTTCATAAAGCTTTGATGGGCTTCAGGATTCAACGCTAGGTAACATGAAATCAGAGACTCTGAAGGTGGTAAGGATATAAACACATTTTTTTTTTAGAAGGTTGTGACTTGCCCAAGATCTCATGAGTGGGGGCTCAATTAATGGTCAAGGATTTGCAGATTTAGGCTCTGTACTCCTGGTTTTAGATGAAAAACTAAGGAACAGAGGATGAGGATCCTATACAGGTGGGTGATAGAGGTAGGCTAAACCAGAAGTTCCTTAGTGACTCCTTAGGCCGAGCTTGAAAGAAGTGTACTTTGAGAACTGAAGACAATCAAACTGTGCTAGTTTATGGTCAAGTATCACTTTAGTTGGAAGTCACCGTAACTCCCCATTTGGCCTCACACCTGAATGCTCAGACATAAGACGGTGCTGGTCAGTCAGGCTCTTTCAGATAGCACAACGCTTAGGCTTCTATCAGGAAAGAGTTTAGGCTCCAGGGTCAGACCACACCCTGGCTCCATCACTTACTGGCTGTGTGACTTTATGTAAACTGCTGAACTTCTCTCTTTAAAAAATTATACATTTTATCTCATTTGAGGATTAGTGAGTTGGTCTATATAAAGGAAATATAGGAGAGTGTTGGCACATATTAAGGGCTTAGTTAATGTTGACTCTTATTCCTTCATTTTGAGGGTCTGGCTTTCAAAAGATTCATTCAGAGCTGAGAGGGGACCTAGAATCTTCTAGTTCAGTATCTTACAGATGAAAAAACTGAGGCCCAGAAAAAAAAAAAAAGTGGCTTCTGAGCTAATTTGCAACAGGCACAGGTCTCCAAATTGCTAGTTTAGGGTTTTTTTTTTTTTTCTTTTAGTTTTAGCCTTTAGTACTCTTCTGGATAGAAGACTGAATCTGACCACGTCTCACTTCCACGGCCACCACCTGGGTTCAGGGTTGAAGCCATCCAACCTTGGGTTCAAGCCATCACAGTTACTCTCCTGTATCATTGCAGTAAACCACTAACTGGTCTCCTGGAGTCTACTGTCACCCCCATCAATCTACTCTCAATTCGGCAGGGCAGCTTCGAGTGGTTTTCTTCTTTATTTGTTTGACAAAGCATTGTGATTTCTGCTCACTCACTTCATCTTCTGTTACTCTTGTTCATTCTATTCCAGTCCCCTAGCCCTCCGTGTACATGCCAGGCACGCTCTACTCTCGGGGTTTTAACGTTTGCTGTTTCCTTAACTTGGAATGCTTTTCCCAAGGTATTTGCATGGTTTGCACTCCCTTCAGATTCTTGTTCAAATGTCACCTCAGTGAATTCCGGCCTGACTATTCATGCTAGTGCAGTTGCAATCATGGGCACCTTCCATGTTCTTCTCCTGCTTCCTCCAGCCATGGCATTCATTACTTAAAATATATTCCAGATTTCTTTTGGTAGTTTAGTGCCTACTTTGAAATACAAACATCATGAGGGCACTACTTTTTCATGGCTGTATCCGCAATGTCTAAAACAACGTCTGACCCACAGGAGAAGCCCGGTAACTGTGGGATGCATGCATGAATGAGCAGTGTGATAACAAGACCTCTGGGACAGTCAAAGGGTTATGTTTTCTCAGGCTCTTGTTGTTGTTGTTACGGACTAAACCTTGTTAAAGAGTTCTGCTGGGGCACGGGATTTCCCAACATGAGAAAATGTACCTTTTTTTGTTTTTACACTTAATCTGCTTATTTTTGCATTTGTACAGCTAAACCAATGTACATATATCTTTCTTGAGTTAATTACTGGAGAGGGAATATTCTACATAGCCAAACCAAAAACAAAAGCCACTTCCCTAAAACTCTGTAAAGAATATATTTTGGTTTCAGTAAATTAGGAAAAGAAAACCCTACAATTTTTTCCTTTTTCTGGGTTCCTAGAGAAACCTCAAAGAAAAAAAAATGTAGACAGGAGGTCAGTGCTCATGAATCAGGTTTCATCCTGATAGGCTTTTTATAGACCTATAACAGAGTGGAGCCCTGGAAATTGTGTTAGGTAATGGGAATTCCGACAGACCCTTTAAGTACGTGGAACTAGGAGGTGCTGCTATAATTCTGCTGCTTCGGATGAAAATTTCAAGTGTTTTCATTAGGTACAACAGCTGTTTCTATTACAGATAACAGATCTCAGAGGTGGTGATGCTGATATCAACTTCTAGTGGGCTCAGAACACAGTGTAGCTTGTACAATTAGGGTTTTTGTAATTATTTTTTTCTGCACACGCAAATTAGCTCTGTAGCAGTAAAAGGAAATTACTTACTTGCTACCGGAATTGTCTGAAAGTGATATGATCATCCTTTGTAGAGTCACATTAACCAAATTAAAAGCCCTTGGGAAAAATTTGGCACCCTGTTCCCTCCCATTCACATCTTCCTAAAGACCTCTCAGGAGCTTCCATTTCGAAAGTGGGGATCATTACCAGGGCTTTTAATTTGAAAAGATTGGCTGCTCACCAGTAAGTCTTTATCTCGACACCTCGTGGTTGGGTAGAGTTGCTTTGCCATGTTCCAACCTCAGAGGCCTTGACTTTGCTATCCTCCTGACTCTTGCTCGCTTGCTGGTGTTTTCTGGCACGGGACAGAGATCCATAGCTCTATGGCTGGAGCTCGCCTCCAAGGTCGATGCTCTCATTGCATTCCTTTTCTGAATGCACATATCACTCTTCCTTGGAGAAATGGAATCTATTCCTCCCACCCTGTGAATCTGGACTGGTCTGCAGCCACTTTGACCAAGTAGCATAGGGCAGAAGTTCTGGGCCCAGCCTTTGAGAGGGCTGATGGTTTCCACTTCCCTTCTCTTGAAATAGTTGCTTTCAGAACCCAGCTGCTTGAAGCCTAATTCGCACAGAGAGGCCCCATGGAGGCACTCCAGTCAGCTGCCTCAGTTGACTAATGTCAGTTGTCAGTCACAAGAGTGAGCCTCGCTGTAGCTGAGCACATCTTCGCCTTCAGGTGACTCCAGCCCCAGGCACAGAGGCCACCTGATTGAACTACATGAGAGACACTGAGACACTGAGCAAGAACCACCTAGTGAAGTCTGGTCAACTCACAGCATTGCGAGAGAGAATACTGGGTGACGGTTCTACAGTACTATACTTGGGGTGATTTCTAACATGGCGATAAGGAACTGCAACAGGGGCAAAGTGGGAAGCCACAGGGTAGGCACTCCTATGAATGCAAACAACAAAAACTCACTTAGTGTGACGTGGAATTGGCGGCTGTCTATAAGATGTCAACAGGTACAGGTAAATATCAATTTCTCTTCCATCTTTTCGGCTGGTCCTTGGAATTTCATAATTGAACTGTTGCTCTGTTGTCACTTGGGTTTATAAATACAAATATGTAGTGTACAAATGTAAATATTTCTGGGATGGATGGATAACGCCATAAACCAGGGCACAGCAAACTTTTTCTATGTAGGGTCAGACAGTAAAGATTGTAGGCTTTATGAGCTACGTGGTCTCTGTAGCAATTAGCCAACTTAGCCAAGGTGACGTAGGCAATAGGTAAATGAATGACATGGCTGTGTGCCATAAACTGTGTTTATAAAAATAGGTGATTGGATAGTTTTGACCTGTGGGCTGTAGCTTGCTGACCCTATACTAAAAGACGATTTCTACAGCCAACAGAGGTATGTGGTTATAATTGCTTGAGTCTCATCAGAATTGCATTTGGTTTGCCTCAAGCTTCAATTCCTCTTGCCATTTCTTCTGAGTATCCTTTGTAAGGTTCTCTTCCTATGTTTGAAATGTGCTCCCAAAGGCTCTCTTTGCATCTTATTCTATGCTCTTTCTCGGCTATCTCACCTTCTCAAATGATTTCAAATAATACCAGTTCGCCATCAACTAAGACATCTTTCTCTATTCAGTCTTTTTATCTAGAACTCCAGCCGCCTGTGCTTCCCCTTGGATGTCTTGCCAGCACCCTAAGTTCAATGCCCGTCTGTGCCAGTTATTAGCCTATAGTCCCTTAACTCCAGACCCACCCTTCTAGGATCAGCTCTGTGATGCTGGGGCCTGGAACTCTGCAGATCCCACTTCTGTTTTGCTAGCTGTTGGTCTCTGTCAATAGGAGGTGGTAGAGGAGCATCGCAATGCCAAAGCAGAAAGGAGGGACTTGCTGCTTCCTGTCTGCTTGGGCTTCCTGTGAGCATCTCTTCAGCAAGGCTTCTTTGCTCCAGAAGGTCATGCTCTTTTCTGTAGCAGCGATTGAATCTCGTTTTTCCAAAAGTTGCAGAGTTACTTCCATTACAATTCCTTCCCTGCTCCTGCCTCCCTCCCTCCCTCCCCCTTCAGCTCCAGTGAGTAAGTACCCCCTCTTCAGAAGTCCAAATCTCAACCCTTTAGGGTTCCTCCTCCAAGCTCGGAGATAATAGTGCTTCTTGGTGCAAGGCCTGATTTTGGTCCACAGAAGGGTCCCTGCTTCAGGTTTCTAGGTTTTAGTAATTCCAGTCTCTCCTCTGATTTCCCAGCTCTAATGGGTGGTAGCTGCTGCCTTTAACTGCTCCTTCTGTGCTAAATTATCGTTCTCCTTTGCTTTTTCAGTTATCTAGTTAACAGTGTCATAGCTTCAACCATTCTTTATATTAAATTCCCTTCCAAATATCTGGAGCAGTTTCTGTCTCCTGCCTGGACTCTGAGTTTATATTCTCAGTGCAAAGCTACACTTTTGAAGTGTGTTCTTCCTTAGAGAATGGCACCAGCCAACCTCTCCCCATCCCTGTGCAGTGACTCAAGCCCAGGGTCTGGGCATCATTCTAACTTCTGTTCTCTAAATTCTCTTAAGCAATCAGTGAACAAGGCCTGTAGGTTTGGCTTCCTGCACATTCCTTCTATTTGTCTGCTTCTTTCCATCTGTACACCCACCACCATAATCAAGCCACCGCCTTATAACTGACCTCCCCACGTTTCCGTAGCTCCTCAATCTGTTCTTCCGCTGTCGCCCTAGAGATGTATCGAGAATATTTTCCAGATAAATACTTTTTGAAACATTCCAAATCCTTAACATAATTTATAAGTCTCTCTGTGATTTGCCTTCTGCTTCTGCACTTTATTTTAAAATATGTTCCTTGTTTCTTTATTAGTTTTTTTCCCCCTTTATCAGTTTTTTAATTTGCTCTGCTTCCTTTGCACTCTTGGCATAAACGCTTCCCTCTTTGCAGAAATCTCTGTTTTCACCTGGATAACTACTACATATCCTTGAATTGTATTAATATCACTTTCTCAGAGATGGCTTTTATTTTTTTTATTTTAAGATTATTTATTTATTTGAGAGAGAGTGTGCACACAAGCGTGAGTCGGGGGAGGGGCAAAGGCTACCCTGCTGAGTAGCCTACTGCTGGGCTCAATCCCAGGATCCTGGGATGATGACCTGAGCCAAAGGTAGATGCTTAACCTACTGAGCCACCCGGGTACTCCTTAGAGATGGCTCTTCTGACCTCCCAGACCAGATTATATTCCCCTATTTGTTTCTATAGATTATTGCATGTCTAGTTTCTCACCATAATATTCAGTAAACTTGTAGCTGTATCCTTGTCTTCTTTCCTTGATGGTAAGGCCTGTACAGGCAGGGGCTGTGTTTGTATTGTCCAGCACAATGTCCTGAACACCCAGTGTTCTTTTCAGCACAGTAGATATTCAACAAATATTTGCTGAGTTCAGTTAATTTCTGTTCTATTCATTTACCGTAGAGCCTCTGAACTGATTATAGAAGACAGCCATTTCCTCAGATGCACTAGAATCCATCATGGCTGATTTTTACTTTTTTTTTTTTTTTTTGGATATATTTTTAATTGGAGTTCAACATATAGCATAATACCCAGTGCTCATCCCGTCAAGTGCCCCCCTCCGTGCCCGTCACCCAGTCACCCCATCCCCCCGCTCACCTCCCCTTCCACCATCCCTTGTTCGTTTCCCAGAGTTAGGAGTCTCTCATGTTCTGTCTCCCTCTCTGATAGTTCCCACTCATTTTCTCTCTGATTGTTACCTCTTAAACTGGTGGCTTCTTTGGTTTGCTCTTCTCATATTGGACAGCAGTCCTCCCTTTATGGGTTCTTAACAGTGATTGGAGGACACTGAATGGGGAGTAGATTGACTAGAATTTATTAACTTTACTGGCCTGGAGACTCAACATGTTTCCCTCCTACGTTGTCAGAGGGCTCTGTAGCATCACATGAGTCTTCTGAGTACCCAGTGCGAGGTGCGTCTCTTTGCTTGTTTTATTTAACTCAGGTAGCCAACCAAGGGATGTTCTCCTACTTCTAACAACTGGTATGTTACTTCTTCACCCAAGACATCCATGTGCTAGTTTCTTTGTAGTTCCCTGAAATGTAGCCATTGTTCCTCAAGCGGGGCAAGTGCTGGGGGTGGGGGTGGGGGGCTAAAATACAAATAAAGGAGCTTTACAAGAATCTATAATAACGAATAATGAAGAAGCAGATAATGAAAATAGAATATGAAAATGAACATAAGAAGACTGATGAGAGCATGTGACTATAATCTTTTGGAGAAGGAGACCAGAGAAAACATTATATAAATCCATTTTGATTTTGGTTACACTTCCAGGGAGATAGCTGCATTTATTTAAAAAAGAAAACAAACAGTAAAACAACCTGGAGAGCTTTCTTTTCTTTTTATCTTCCAAACAGATTTGACCCAAGATGGACATTTTCTTTGAGAATAATATATCTTTTTCTTTTAGCTGAAAGTTTTACCTTTTGGATTGTATTCCACACACGTTCTTTATCGTTTCTTCTTCCTTCAAGGGTGTCCATGGCATCTGCCATTAGTGACTGCAGCTGTGGCACCAAGATAAAAATTATCAGTGTGGAATTCACACAGAAATAACTTCTCTAAATACACAGATTAAAACCTAATTAAAAAATCATTTGTACGCTGATGATTTTATTACTCATCTTTCCGACAATGAACACTGCCACCTCGTCTTTGCTTCAGTCATTACCAAGTATTATTGCAGATATAAAATATTGTAACAATGAAGAGTCTTCTTGAAAATTTGTAGGAAACATATAGATTTTAATGTAGTAAGTGTTGATGTTTTGTAAAAAAAAAAAACAAAACAGATTTGGATTGTAAAGAATGGAGGTAGTAGTTAATTCTCTCAGGAAATGGCATGTAGTACATGAGCACATTTTAGTATTTTCTCCTGAGGCTAATGTATCATAATTCTAGGCATCGTGCAAAAGCTCACCCGAGGACAATACTAAAACTGCACTGTTTTATTGCCGTTTAAAGGATGTAGCTCATTTAAGTTCTTTTACTATTCTTTTGTTTTCTAAAATTTCAAAATAACCAAGTTGCCTTTTTCAAAGACAAGTTTAGAAGATTCCACCCTTTGCCCAAAACTGCCATATTCCAATTTAAAACAGACCTATACACATACTGCATGTGTGGCTGCGAAGTAATGAAGCTGCATCAAGCCATGTGACATTCAAAGCTAAAAAAGAAAGTTCTCTAAAAAAGAACAAATGCCAGTTCAGTTCACTGTGGCATCAGAGTATGAACTCTTAGATAATCTCGCTCTACTTGAGATATTTCAGAGCTTAAGCAGGAGGGAAGAGAGTTGAGTCACTCAAAACTCTTCTGTTGAGCAGTCCCTGTTTATGTAGCACCATAAAAGATATTACTAGGATTTATTTTCTAGGTTAACCTATGCTTGGAAGTTGCAAAGTAAAATCTGTTACCTAAGGTGATGAGATCTTGCAAGATACATGATTTTAAAATATTTGGCCTATACATATATATCCATATACATCATTTTTTAGTAGGCATGTAAATTATGAAAATATCCCATGAAATCCTGTTTTCCAAGGTTTCAGAGAGGGGGATATTGCACTAACATGTGAGTAAGAGATGTTGGTGATGCTGGTTTGATGCTCTTTGTCTATATTTAGAAATATAAGTATTTACAGAAAAAAAATGAAAAAGCTACAGATATGTGGTTAAGAAAACCTAAGTGCAGGAAACTCCCCTGTATTTTTCATTTAAATCTTCAATGTGCTTTTCAGGAAGACAGGATCAACACTGCCAGCTTCTTAAATTAACATTTTCTTTGCTTCCTCTTATCTCAGAGGAGCATTAATCATCTAAAATTGGCTATAATATGCACTTTGGAAACTCCATACTTACCGCACTCCTGAATGTCTTATGAGTGGTAGGATAAACACTTAGCCTTTTAGAAGGTGTTCCGCTGCACACAACCATAACGCTTTAGAAAGTATTATTGCCAGTTTTGACTTAGTAATTCCTTGATTAATAGACTTTGTTTCACTCCACAGTTTTTTTTTAGTACGTATAGTTTTATTAGGGGGCTACTCAGACCATTTTATATACTTACTTTGAATATCAGTATTTATTTAATACCCTTTTACAGGGTCAGATGAACATTATAAATGTTGGCAGTTCGTGTCTTGATGGATTAATTTGTTACAACTTTAAGAGCCCAAAGAGGGAGGGTTGCTTTAGTTATCTGAAAATTACAGGTGATCAGTTTGGGCTGTTCTCATCCTTGCTACGGGAATTCAATTCAGGTCTATAATTAGTTTTCGCTACCTTCAATTAAAACCTCAAAGTAAAGAGCCGTCCCTACAACACATTAGCATCTCCATACACAGTAAATTTTACCTTTCCTCGAATGGCCCCCCACCCTGATTAGCAAGAGTTTTACAAATGAGGAGCCATCATTTCTAATATTAATTATGCTTATGATATACACATCTGTTTGAAGATTGTTTCTGAGATATTCCTTCAACTAATTTTTTATTATTTTATTTTAATTATTTTATTTATTTACTCATGAGAGTCGAGAGAGAGAGAGAGAGAGAGAGAGAGAGAGAGAGAGAGGGACAGGCAGAGGGAGAAGCAGGCTTCATGCAGGGAACCCAGGATCAAGCCCTGACCCAAAGGCAGATGCTCAACCACTGAGCCACTCAGGCATCCCACCATCAACTAATTTTTGACTAGCTCTGTGTTTTCTGAGTTAATTGGTTAATTTAGTTTAAAAAAGTCATATTTGACTATGTTTTCCCCTCCTGTGAAACAACTGTTTTATCTAAATGTATCAGTGTGGGGCGCTCGGTGGCTCAGCCGGTGAAGCATCCGACTCTTGATTTTGGCTCAGGTCAAGATCTCAGGGTCCTGCAATAGAGCACCCCGTCAGGCTCTATGCTCCGAGGGGAGGCTGCTTGAGGATTCTCTCTCTCCCTCTCCTTCTGCCCCTAGTCCTGCTTGTGCTCTCTCTCTCTCTCTCTCAAATAAATAAACTTTTAAAAAGAAAAAAAGTACCAGTATATGCGTGTGTGTTGGCACTGCCAACATACACATGACACTAGAAGTGAATAAGAAAACTATAAAGACTATTTTGTAGGGTTGGTTTTTATATAGCAATTATTCTTGTCCTCTTACTTTCCCTTACAAGAAAATTACATATTAACATATCTCAGAGTTTAAGAAATAATTTATTATAATTACACTTTATTTAAAACAAAAAGCCTGATCCACGATATGAATAATCAGCCCTTCTCCATGTTTTTACACATCACAAAGTTCTTGCTATAAAAACGGAAGCTAGTCGATGAGAGCCAATAAAAGACAGAAACCTCTTTCTACATTTTCCAGTTTCTTTATTAAAATGCCTCAGGAGGGTTGGGCAGTTTGCCCTCAGACTACATTGATTCTCGCAATTTTTTTCTTTTCAGAACATGTCACTCTTCTGTTAGCCCAGGGCCTGTGAAAGCCCTAAACAAAGAACACTTACCAATTCTGCCTCCTGTTGACTGACGTCCTGTAGATACGGAATGGTTGCTAGCTCTGCCATTGCTTGATTGATCACCTGGGACTGCTCCTTTACTCTCTGCAGCTGGCTGAGGAGGCTGGCATATTGCAACTTCTCCATCACACCTGAGCACCCGTGGAAACTCCCCTAGTCTCCCAGTAAAAGGAAGTGTTTTAGAACAAAAATTACAGAAATAGACCTCTCCCTGGGGACGGAAGGCAGGGAGTATTGTAATATATTTACATTCTTTGAAGCAATGGGTACCTAGAACAAATAAATGTTTCTTTCCATTATTTTAGAAAATTGTCTGTACCCTCCCTTCAAACAGGTGAATGAATACAAGAGAAGGCTTTGCAAGACTGTTCAGGAGGATTTGCAGGTGGCCCCGGATAAGGAGCCTAGGCTGAGGGGAAAAGAGGGGGCTGACATTGAACATGACTTCCATTCTCCCACGGGGACACCACAAAACTGTGCTCCTTTAGAGAGGGGGACTTTATGTCACAAAGCATCGTAGGAGCTAAGAGTTGCCTACTATCTTGTTTCTATAAAAGAATATTTGTTATGCAAGTTGAACCTTGGAAAATGTTGTGCAAGTTGAATCCTGTCTGCCTCAATGGCTTTCGTTAAATCTCCAGCTCTGCTTTTATCTTCAGTTCTCACTGGATGGCCTTGGGCTCTGGTTCCCCTTCTTGTGGTGTCATAGCACTTTATTCTGGCTCCCCGGACCATCTCAACAACTGATACAATCCATCTTGAAATAGGCTATTGTGCACATTTATAGGGACCACCACCTGCCATGGTATTTGGGGCTTTCTTAAAATGGGGCATATTTTTAATAAGGTGGCCCACCTATGTGTTTGCTACTGCCAGCCATAAAAGGGGAGACGTTACCTTCCCTAAAAATTTTAATACAAATGGTAGTGCCTGATAGGAGAAATAAAGTTTATCATAAAATTCTCACTTATATTAAGAAAAGGGGGCATAAAGGATATCTAAGGGTTATTAGAAAAGCTTTGGGTTCCTGCTGTGTTTGTAGGGTGATAAGAAGTAGGAAGTCACAGGAGGATTTAATTGGGCAATTGCATTCTGCATCCTGGTGCTCGGAAGAGAAAGTCTGGATGACCAGTGTTCCTTTATGACAGGGTTGCTCCTGGACCACCTCCATCAAAATCATGAGGTTTCCTGGGCCTTACTTGGAAAATCATGTATCTCTTGATATGTGGCCCTAGCAACATGAATTTTAGCTAGTTGCCCCCTGCCATTTTTCAAATATCTACAGTGGGAGTTGAACAAAGCACCATCATAAAGCCTAGTATCTGAACAAGGACTATTTTAGTTTGTGTATGCTTCTAAAACAGATTTTTCTTCCCAGACATTAGAGAAGGCAGATGTGATTTTCTTCTCCTTCAAATAGAACCTCTTCTAAAGAGAAAAATCGTTAGAAACTAGTATTATTAAAGAACATCTGAATTTCAACTTGAATTTGCAAACCAGTTCCTTCTGAAATGTCGTACTTGTATTTTGATAGACACTGATCTCTAGAAGTCGGCATTTTTCTAGAATTTTGGCAGTACAGGAAGGTTGAGCACCATTCCATTGTACCTGCTGTATGTCTCCCTAACACCTATCTATGCCACTTGACTAATGTCCCTCTATCCCTACTAATTTGTTCTTTCTGATTAATCATTTATCTGAAAACCTATAAACCTATAGGAGCCATGATTGCAAATTGTGGATTTGAGATCCCGTCTCTGACTTGACAAAATAGCTAGCCTAGCCATTTAGTTTAAACATGCAGCTAAACAATGGGACACTGTCAAATAAAGGAAAGCAAGTTGCAGGAGAAACCGTTTTCTTTCTGAAGAAAAATTGCTTTCTTTGTTCTTCTTTAAAATAAACAATGGGGCTCGTTGTAGGAAAGTGGTGTAGTGACTCAACTCCAAAGAGCAGAAACAACAGCAGTCTGCTCGGGAACATAATCTATCAGTGTAATTTTCCAAAACATCAGGAAAATAAAAATAGTGGAAGGCAGTGGTGCTTTGTTAGCTTGATTGTTGGATGTATAACAAAACAGGAAGTGCTCCATACAAATCAGATTCTAGGGACAGAACATAGATGACTGCTAATAGTAAGCTCCCCTCCTCCTCTCCCCAAAGCCAATGCAGTTTTGGTTCTCAGGAAACTATAGATTAATATTTTACCTATACAAGATGGGGGCTTTCGAGGGACAAAGGAAAAAGAAACTACAAACTGATATCTAACGCCAAGAGAACGGTTTTAATGCTGTTGCTTTAAGAAAATAATGAAACATGAAGGAATTAGCTTAACCATCTAATGTTACCGAGGGCTAAATCTAAAGGAGAAGTAGCGCTCCCTCTGAGACTTCAGGAGTGATCAAGGGGGTCCTTAGCTGCTGGAGAGAGTGTAATGTAATGGCCAGGATTGAAGCTAAAACCTCACACAGGTACAATGAAGGTTAGGTAAATAGCAAGCTCAAATGAAAGCTTCAGTCAGAGAATTGCCTAGATTTAATAGCAGGTATGGTTTAATGTTTGGCAAATGAGTGGCACCATGTACCACCACCAGAAAGCAGAGCCCCAGTATTTGGAATATATTTCCATTTGACATACATATAGAAACATTAATTGCCAAAAAGGGATAGAAAAACGCCTATTACCGTTCATTTCAAATGTGTATATGTAAACATTTTTTATGCTTCACTTAGAGGAAATTAAAAGTAAAATTAATGAGGTATTAAAAACATGGTTAGGTCATTTTTTGGCAAGTCAGCCTGTGAAGAAGGCTTCATGCATGGCAAGAGATTTTATTATTTTAACTCTTTAACATTTAGCCCAGGAAGCACAGTACATAAGGTTTGAAACTGACAGCAGCCAATAAAGTTAATGAATGGAAAAGCACAGCGGCGTCCGGTAGCACACGACATAATTAGAACAAGGATCCAGAGAAGAAAAAATACCATTAGAGCAGAGCTACTGGTTGAATGGGATTGATGTTCAGTGGGATTAGAAGCCACCAGGTAGGAAGGTTGATAGAATATTTTAGGTGGTAGCTCTTACTGTGTCAGAATCATTCTTGTTATTGTTGTATGCCTAGGAAAGGGGTCTATCAAGATAAAGAACCTGGGATCAAAGTGGAAAGACAATCACTGCCTGACACACAGAAACCTCCCTTATACCATGGATGCCCTTGTCTCCTTCTACCATCTCGTGGCAAGAGGTGAAAATTCATGTTCCCTGGGAAGGCCTACTGTGCTTAGTAGACCTACCCTATGGCTGGAGAGGACACCTCTAATCCTGCCTTAGTGAGAAGATCTGAGCACATTAGTGATCTAAGGAAAAAAAATTAGAAATCCATAGAATACTTGTATAATCTTCATTTTAGAAGAATATATAATTTCAGAGTACACACTTGTATCAAGAAAAAAAATGTCTATAAAACCATCTTTTTGTCAAAGCAATCTAAAACCAATATAAAGAAATAAAACTTATGAATTTGTAAATGCTTGACAAAGTGCTTCAACATGGATTATGTTCTTTGGACCTCACGACAACTCTGTGAAGTGGGCCTGGCAGTTATCAGCTTATTTAATAAATGAGAAAAAACATAGTTCGGAGGTTAAATGACTTGCCTTAGAGTTACACAGAGCACAACCATGGACAAAAGTCTTCATCTGCAGGGGTCGCAAGTGAGGTAACCAGTAATAAGAACAATGCAATACCTAAACATTCAAGTGGACCACATTTGCTATGTGACAAGAAAAAACACACTTCAGGGAATCCTAAAAACACTGTTGAGTGCTTCTTGGGTCACAGTTAATGGTACCATATAGGAATAATTTCTGCTCACCAACTCATTACTTGCTTCATTAAGCTAGGTTACCTTTGCAGCCAATTTTATTCAGTCCTGCTTTATGAAGCTGTGGTTGGGCATATAATAAAAAACCTAGAGGCCAGTATCTGGATACACTTGTGGTCCCTGGGGACCTCCTGGCTCACTTGCTTCGGTTCCATTAAGCTCTTTGAGATAATCTTCCAAAATCTTCTATTTCCCATAGAAGCTAACATAGAAATGTTGATAAAATTCCTTGCACTTAGCGAAGTGGTATTGACTCATTTTGAAGAAGATTGAGTTCTTAATTAGATGCCAAGAATCTTAGTTATGGTTTTTAAATCTCCTTTACAGACACATAAAGATACACGTACATACCAATTTCTAAGTGACTAGAATGCCCTTTGAAAGATGAAAAGAAAATGAATTAAGAACATTTCCAAGGTACATGACACCTGGGTAGGCTCAACCTGCATACCCAACACACTGAGATATAAGGTGGCAAGAGGTAATGTGGTCAGTGCCCTGGCAAGTAACAAGGCATGGCAGGTGTGGCCTCGAAGAGCCAGGGCACAGGCAAACCATTTCCACAACTTCCAGTTCTCTGGCTCTGCTAGGCTAACCAGGAACCAATGAGGTAAAATAATGCTCTATGGTGATGGTTCTTGTTATCAAAGATTCTACTACTTGCAAGGGTCTGATGACGACAAGGATGATACATGTGGATCTCTAGTCAACATGGGGAGGTTGGAGATGGAGGTTATGATAGAGGGTAAATTGGAGAATGGGACCTAAAGATTGTAGTAGAGTCAATGAGGTTGCCGTAAACTGAATGTTCGTGTCCACCCCAAATTCACAGATTGAAGCGCTCTCAGTGGGATGGTATGGTGATGGGGCCTTTGGGATTAGACAAGGTCAGGAGAGTGGAGGCCTCATGGTGGGACTGATGCCCTGATATGAAGAGACATCAGAGAGCTTGCCCTCTGCTACGTGAGAGAAGGTGACTGATGGCACATCAGGAAGAATGCCTTCAGACCCCGACCGTGCTGGCACCATGATCTTGGACCTCAAGCCTCTAGAGCTGTGAGAAAACGGAGGTGGATTTCTTCATAATAGAAATACAGGGGAGATCACTGAGTGGAACACAGTTATGGAGGGGGAGCTATGTGGTAGGAAAATCAGTAAAAATGTGCTTTTGTATTTGTAGCGCATAGAATTACAAATCATGCAAGTAGATTAGGGGTTTTATAGCTTTTCTAAAATGCTGAATAATGTTATTGAGCAGATAAACTGCTGAACAGATGCTAAGTAGCTGTTTGTGACGACCCCCTTGGTTCCCCTTGTAAGGTAAGAACATCAAATCAATGATGTAATACGAAAGCCACAAAAAGAAAATTCTTCAAAATTTTCAGCTTACAGATCTTTTTTGAAAAATATTTTTAAAAGGGGAAATCTGCAGCCTTTATAGCTTGTTAATGAGAAGTTCCCCTTATGTACTTTCAGTATAATGGCTTAAATTTTGTAAAACAGCACAGCACAATTCAGGTCTTATTTTGGACTTTTCAACACTGAAAAGTAGAAAGGGCGTATTTTCCCTGGATCTGAAAAAGGGATTAGATAACTTACCCTAAGGATATACAAAGATCAATTGCCAATGCTTAGAGGAGCATCTAATTTATCAGTGTGGTGTAGAGGCACTAGCTTGAAAACTCCAAATTCTTGTGTAGGTAACAATACAGTTATGTGTAATAGCCCACTGTATGAAATAGGGAAACACTGTGTTTACTAAAATTTTGTTATCGATTTGAAGTAAGAAATGCCCTGGAAACTTAAATTAGATATCAGAAGGCACAAAGAAAAGGCTCATTTAAAGGCTCTACTAGCCTACTAAATGCTGGAAATTGCAAAGTGTAGCATTGCAATATGTTTTAAAGTATGAAAAAGAAATCATTAGCTAAACTTCGCCTGGTTTTGCAAGTGAGATTCACCACGAATGCTTCTAAAATCCTCCAGTACTTGCAATTTCTCTACCATAAACTTTCCATACTTCTGGAATTGTCTAATATTTGTGCATTGGACAGATATAAAAGACTCATATACCTACATTCAATTGGGTGCTTCTAATAAAATCCAATATTGGCAAGATTCGCTTCCCCATTGTCTCCATGTGTCTCACTGTGTCTTCTTTGGTCAGCAGACTGAAGGGAGTTTTATGTTCTAAAAATTGTAACAATAAACTTTTATACTACTTTTTCCAGACTTCCATTTCAAAATGCTTTCTTTAGCAAGCTATAAACAGGTATCTCAATGTTAACAGATATGAAATCTTTAGTGTAGAAACCAGCACCATCCCTAGACCACATGCATAACAATGAAAGATCTATGAGGAGAAAGGCAGAGGAGACATTGCCCTTTAGAGACTATCATTTATTCATTTTGTTGTGTTTCCTGATTGAGAGATCTAAGAGACAGCCTATAACAATTCATCTCTCTCTGCAGAGTATGTTTTTCCTGACTTGTGAAAAAATGTTGTCATAAATGTGTCCGATTGTTGTCTTGTTCCTCCCAGGTATTATTCAAGTGTGCAGATCCCATTGACTTTGAATGTAGCTTGAAGTTGAGATAAGCCTCAGAGGATAAAGTGCCAGACAAAACACAAATCCTTAATTATGTGGGTAGAGCTGAAGGAATAAATTCAACCCGGTCGTGAATTTTTGCCCACAAATCTGAGACTTCGGCTCCATGTGAATATTTTCTTGATTTTGGGAAGTTTCAACAGAATAATTGAATGCCATTTAACTGTAATAACTCTTAAGGAGACCGGAGCTCTTGGTTAATTACATAAGCAAAGAGTGGAACAAATATCAATATAACAGCAGATGATCCAAGTGATTTAATGCTGTCATTGGCTATATTTTTGATTTCACATAAGTATTTTGGATAATTTTCTTCTAATTTGTTAACTGATGATGGCAAAAACTTGTATTCTTTAAGTGCCCTTTGCTTAGGTATTGGAGATCGCCAGGTTGGGGTGAGAGGGTTGGAGTGAGGGAGGTGGACACTAGAACTGTGTTGGTCTTGGGGGAACCTGAATCCAAGATATTGCTAACTAACCCACGAAGAAGATTGGAAGGAGTTAATTACAACCTGAAAAGCAATTTTGGGGGGCCTAGCCCTACTATATGCTAGGTCTTGTGATGAATTCCTGCCTTATAACAGCATTGAAGGATAATAATAAGTCCAGGTGATTTACCTGTAAATGTAGGGAGCTTCCTACTTGATAGTTTTTCCAAAAATTTCCCATCTTCTTTGTTTTTGAACCCAAGAGTCAAGAGATATTGTTGAGGAGGAAAAGATGACCAGTCAACTGTCTGAGGCAATATGTGGAGTCCTTGAAGATCTGAAATACACAGGATATGAACTAAAGACTTTGGTAACAAAGGGTATTTTTTACTCCTAAATTTCAGGAATTGCAGTTGGAAGACATGATAAATATAAATGTTAAAGGCACAAAGTAGAAGTATGTGCATCAAAATGTCAAATAGATGATCTATCAAAATCACACTTCATTATTTCTACTTTTCTTAAAATATACACATACACAGAGCATAGCAGTAAAATATGGTTGGATTACACACATCTCTTTCCCCATATTCAAAATAATAGAAAATTCGGAATTGGCTTGCAGGCTTAATAGTTTCATGTGCTCTTTTCTTTCTTTTTTTTTTTTTTAAGGATTTATGTATTTATTTGTTTATTTGACAGAGAGAGACAGAGGGAGCACAAGCAGAGGGAGTGGGAGAGGGTGAAGCAGGCTCTACCCATAGAGCAGAGAGCCTGATGCAGGGCTTAATCCAGGACCCCGGGATCATGACCTGAGCCAAAGGAAGAGGTTTAACTGACTGAGCCACCCAGGTACCCTCTGTGTGCTCTTTTCAAGAGAATTTGATTTTTCTGTTCATAGTTTAAGATTTAAAGAAATAATGTTATATGAAAGGAAAAAGAACAATTACCATGTGAGAATTAAAATATTAAGGCTAATTTAGTTACCATCCCTCCTATAGTTGAAGAAAATCTGAAATGACAAATGTACTGACTTTTGCAATTAGACTTGGAAATAATTCAAATGTCGTGAAAATGGTTGTAAAACAAACTCATATACTTAAAGACCATGAGAGCTAATATTTACTGAGTTCTTATTTTCTACCTTCCCTTGTTCTAAGTACGTTGTGTAGATTCTCTCTCTTTTAAAAGATTTTATTCATTTGCTTATTTTAGAGATAGCAGGAGGGAGAGAGAGAGAATGAATGAGCAGGGGGAGGGACAGAGGGAGAGGGACAAGTAGATTTGGCTCTCAGCTCAGAGCTGTAGGTGGGGTTTGATCCCACGACCCTGAGATCATGACCTGGGCCAAAATCATGAGTCAGAGGCTTAAGTGACTGAGCCACCCAGTCGCCCTGTGCAAGATCTTTTTAAATTCTCATGATAGCTTTACAAAATTGGTGCTGTTGTCTCTATTTTGTGAATAGGAAGTTGAGGTAACACAGATGCGAGGTGACTTACACAACAACACAGCCTGTAAGTGGACAAAGCAGGATTCACACCAGGCAATCTGACTCCAGAGACCACGGACCTAACCACTGTACTCTGCTTCAGGCCTGCTTGGCTCTTGATTACTTTTGGGATAGGGACAAACATCAGCCATGGGGTCTGGGTGGCCAGATTCACTTAATTCATTTCCATTCTGAGTAATAGCACTTTGGTTAATTGTGATAGACTTCACAAATGAAGGATGATGAACAGAGGGTTTAATGAGCTCTCCCTACTTAACACTGCCAGAAAGGGAAAAAGATGAAATTCCAAATATTCTTGAATTATGATTTAGTTAAAGGTCAATTTTTAATGTAGAATCAGAACTTAAATGGTAATGATTCAGATATAGCCTTCATTATTTATCTGTAATGTGTCTTTAAAAGATAATAGACACAGGGGCGCCTGGGTGGCGCAGTCAGTTAAGTGGTGGACTCTTGATTTCAGTTCAGGTCATGATCTCAGGGTGCTGGGATTGAGCCCCTTGTTGGGCTTTAAACTCAGTGCAGAGTCTGCTTGGGATTCTTTCTCCCACTCCCTATGCCTCCCACTCCTCCCCCGCTTGCATGCTCTTGCTCTCTCTCAAATAAATAAATCAATCTTAAAAAAAATGTAGTAAACCATAAGTGTTTTTATCCACCCTTTCTGGCATCCTCTATTCCTGTTTTTAGCTGCAGAACCCTTTGTTCAAACCAAATTTTACTAAGAAGCCCAATATTTAAAGTTGATACAAGTAGAGCTGTTTGTTTGGAGCCTGGAGCACAGACTACCCACTCCCATGATGGTACCTCGTCACCTCACATGCAGTAGCCACCTTAAACCCTTCCCAGAACAACAATTTTTCAAAGTTGTTTGGCACATTTTGGTTAAGTAAATAGGGTGTGCTTGTCAAGCAGAGAGTTAACGTATGCTTGCTATTGAAAAATTAAAATAGCACAAAATATCTTTTAAATACACAGAACAGAATATATCAGGCACGCTTTAGTTTTTCTTTGGTGACTCAAGATCAGGCAGTCCCTTGATATTATTGAGGGCTAGCATTTATCTGCAGCACTTCTGTGCCGTACACTTTTTCGGAGTTATCTTTTTCACTCAACAACCATGCAGGACAGAGCATATTATTATGCCCACCTTACAGATGGCACAACCGAAGCTCCAAGAAGAGGTTGCAAACTTGCCTAAGATCACACATGGAAAACATGGATGGAGAGATCAGAATCGAAAGTCAGGCAGCTAGACATCAAAACTTAACTCCCAAAGCCATCCCCATGGCAATTTAGCCATGATAGTAATCATCACTCTGAAAATTAATGGGAAACGTGTTCCAGAAGCATGGCTAAGCCAGTAAAGAGATGGTTTTAACAGACACGATTCTAGATAGAGCATTTCCTGGCATGTCTAAAAAAAGCACAATAAGGACATAAGAATCTCGGAACTAATAGATGACTTTGGTGTGCCTTATGCACAGATTCAACATACCTCTGTAGATGGTGTCTGAATTATGAACTGCTTCTTTGTTAAAGGATGTCTCATTTCTATAAACAGGGTAAAAATGTGATTTCTGCATTTCAATGCCGCAGGTTCTTTGCTTTTGAAATCTGTAGCAGATGATCACGGATGCATCCTCTGCTTCCAACCTTATACTGTCTTGCTCTACACAGTAAGGGAAGAGCTCGCCAGTTTTGCTGAAGTTGCCAATAACCAGATCATGTGAAAAGGCAACTAAGTAGAAATCAAAAGGACGCAGCTCACCCTCCTGACATACGGTCATCACATTTCTTTTGATCATGGTCATCCCTTAGCACTCTGTAAGATGCCAGAATTTATAAAGTGTCAGAATTTTCAGGAATTAGCATACTCCGGAGATGGAGGACAGGAAGTATGTGATCCCTGACTATGGTTTGCTCTTTAATCTGGTTTTGCTTCCTGACTCAGAGGCCAGAGGGCCTGCGGGCCATGCTGGGGATGATGTTGGGGGCTGTGCTATGGGAATGTTCTTGGCTTCTTGGGTATTTCTGGATGGCCAGAGGCCCCCCAAACAGGTGTGCGTAGGTTTTATGGCTGCTTTGACCTCTGCACAAACCCAGAGGGTATCTAGACATAGAAGCTTCTGGATCCTGGGCCGAAATTTGTTTGCATAGAGAGGGCTCCTGGTAAGACACCTTTAAAATTTTAAAGCCTACACCGAAGTGACAGGAGGCCCCAGAGTGCTGACGTTCAGAAGCGATTGGACTATGCTGTCCGTGGGCTGGTGTTTATAGCGGGTTTGCAGGGGACATCTTTAGATTTGTCATCTTCTGGTGCAGCTCTATTGCTAGAAGCAGCCGGATGTTTGAGAGCTCGATTTTATAAATAACATGAGGACTTTGAGGGGTTGACGTCTTCTTGTTCTTAAATATTTGATGGATCAAGAGGAGACTGGTATTAATAGTGGCAGTGGTTAGACTGACCAGTGAAACTAATGCTAGCACTACAGCTAATGGATTATAAACGTGCTTGTGAGAATACAAGTATCTTCTGTTCCTTTCAATCTTATAGGTTTCATCTTCTAAGTTTGATCAGTTTATCAACTTCTAGTCGAAGTTTTAGAACGTGAGAGGCTCCTACATTCATACTGTTAAGTTTAGAAAAAAATATTTTTTCAAGTATCATTCTTATTCCATTTGTATGCAGAGTAAATTGCAGCTGTATGAACATTTACCCTGGCAGGTGGTCTATGACCCAAAATGACGACACACTTACCAGATGTTGAATCTCATGTAACATTAATTTGAGTGCTAATTGTTCTCAATTTTATGCTCATAAACCTCTACCTACGTCCGAAAAGCCCTGTGCCCCTGATGGATATGAAAGTTAACCAGATTGTATTGTTCTTTGGTAGGAAAGTTGAATTGATTAAAAATGTCTTCTTTGGTTCTGTCATGCCAGAAGAACTGAGAAGAAATAAATACCTTCATGTGCTCTTTTACAACTTTCCAGAGTTAGCGATGAAATTCAGATGACCGTGACCAAATTTATTATTTAAAAAAATCAGTTTGCAGGTATGACATAGTTCCAAATTCTTAACGTTGGGGCAGCGGATGCTTTAAAAAATGAATATCAAAGATAGATGATGCAGACTGAGTTTCTTGCAAGGGGCATAATCTTTCAGTTCTTTCTAAAAGATGTCTAACCTCAGCAAAGGAGGATAAAGTTTGCCCTTTATCAAGAACCTTTTACTGCCCCACAGAAGGCTGGGCCTGACCAGTCTTCAGGTCTTCCAGTCATTCATGCCGTTTGACCTTCTGCTCTTTTGTTCTCCTCCTCCTCCTCCTCCAAGTTACTCCCTGGAGTTCAGTGACAGTCTTTTCTTTCTTCCTATCTTGATCTGTCTCTGTTTCCCCCACTCTCCTACACATACACATACACCTCCTGCTTCCTTTCTCCCTTGCTCCTCCGCCTTCTCATTCAGTGGTCATCCAAGCTGCCCCTGGCTCACCGATTGGTTCTTCATACATATACTCTTGGTGGGGGGAGGGGGAGTTCTCTATTTTTGTGGCTTCAGCTATTACTCCTAACCAAAAGATTAGAGATCAAATATAGCCTGATCTGAAAATCTTCACCAAATTCAAAGTTAGCATTTCTGAATGCCTCCTGGGACATTGCTATTGGCTCCTCATTATAGCAATTACCACAATGCATCAAATGTATTTGTCAGAAGCGATTTTTATAGTCTCCACACAACTTCCCTCTTCCCTCCTTTTCACCAATGTGTTATAAGGATAGCCACTATTCACCCAATTATTTGGGCTTAAAATCTGGAAGCCATTGTTGACTTTTCTTTCCTCTCATTCCCTGAAATTTGAGTCTCAAAAACGAACTAAATCTGCCCATTGTAATACATCTCATATGACCTCCTTTCTTAGCATAACCATTCCTACCACCCTGGTCGAATTTCTGATCACTTAACATCTGAGTTACAGAAAGAGTTTCCCAACAAGCCTCACTGCCACCAGTGTCATTTCATGCCATAATATTATCATTTCATGCCACATCAGCACCCAATGAACATTTTTGGAATATCGCCTTTGTGGTTGTCACATCCCTTCCTCAGGAACTTCAGTGACTTCTTTCCTGGTATTCAAGGCTCTCAGTTCTGTGCATCTGTTTCACAATCTGTACCTATTTCCTATGTTTTTTTCCACTATAAACCTTTATCATCAACTCTGCTGATTTCACTAACGTATACCAGCCCAGGTTTATCCTGCGTCTGAAATTTTCTTTGTTCACAAAGTTCCTTCCACTGAGAAACACATATATATTCTCCTTTTTTTCCCTTAGTCAATGACTATCCTTCCAGATGTATGTAATTTAAGTCCCATCTTGTCCATGAAGGGTTTCCTGAATATTTCAATATTCCCCTTTAAACTCTTAAAGAAGTCTATACCATTCACTCCAGGGTGAATTTCCCAAGATTTCATGGGGTTATGTCTTATCTGCCCAACGAGTTTTAGTCCTCTTGAGGATGACATCTTCAAGTTATGTTCATTCCCTAAGCATGTAGTAGGTGCTCTTCAACATTTGAATCTAAAAACAAACTCTTCCAAGTCCTGAATTTGTAATGGTCAGGAAAAAAAAAAGAACTTCAAAAATCTTTTTCAGAAAAAGAACTTCAAAAAGAACGAATAAAATGTTCAGAGCCTCTGAGATATGATTTCTTTGTCACTAAGCTTAGAAAAAATATCACACAGACTTTGTTCTTTACTTTACCTAAACTAAGGTTTAGTGGTTCTGTTCAACTTATGAAGAGTGAGGGAAATAAAATAATCAGTATTAAATAATTCAGTGGAGTAAATGCTCAAATGAATAGAGTAGCTTTGCCTAGATGGAAAAAATTAGTTTCATATTTGGGTTGTACATTTGCTGCAGCTTGTTCTCAGAGAAATACAAACTCATAGTCACAAAAGATTGGGTTAATGGAGGGAGTCTGACTTAGTGATACTGTTGACAACACAAGAAAAGCATCTGCTCAAACATGAACTATTGATTGTAGATCAGCAGATTCATCTCTGTAGATGAGGGATAGCTTTAAGTGTTAGGAAGTTAAATATCCGTAAAATAAAATTTAAACTCTCTGGAAGTTAAGTACAAAGCGTAGAGGTCATCAGGATCAGTGTTTTCTGTTAGATGCCTCATCATAAGCACAGCCTACAGGTTATGAATGAACTCTTCAAAGCAAAATTTTTTAAAAAGAAAAAGCACAAGAAATTTAAAAACTCTTTTAGAAGTATGCAGATCTGTTAGTGTCCTATTATCACCTTTCTCAAAGTTTCATTTCCTTTTCTCTTTTCTGGTGTCTGTGTCATTTCTCTGCCCTTTGTCCATAACAGAATGTTCTGACATTTTGGGTTAGAGCAAAATCTCATTTCTAAAGGTCCCAATTGCTCAGTATGAGATGGGACCATGTCAGTTTTATATGACTTCTTTTTACTGATCAGTCTCAGAGTTTAGCTTCTGCAGTACCTTCGTAATGCCAACACTTTGTCATTAGTTCTTTCCCAACCATTTTCTGAGTTTTATCTTGTACTCCTTTTAATGCCAATACTTCTATCTTGGAAGTTATCCACAAATTCACATCAGCAAGAAAATAGCAAAAGGCAGCAACTTTGCAGGAAGTTATCATTATTGCCCCCCATAAATAATAAAACAGTTTCTACTTTAAAAACATAGCATATTTTGATTTTTGCATTTGATGTGTGAGAAAGCTCTATGTATAATGAATCTTTGTATAATGAGCCACATTTTCTCTTTGACCTTCATTATAATTTCAGAGTTCTAGATGCAAGTGGAAAAAATTGGTTTCCATTCCTAAGATTCTTAATTTTCACTTCAGGCTGCTGGTCTACTTCTCTAAAAACAATCTTTGAATTTTAAAGTGTCTTCTCATAACCCATATGTAAACTTTGAAAAACAAATAATTCTGCAGGACTTTTATGCATAGTCCATTTCCACTTCATTTGGAAATCATGTTAAATCCAAAGTTTTATGTTTAATCTGATGTGTTGTATTTATTCTGGGACAGTTTCTCCATTCCATCCCCACCAAAGTAGATCTGAGACAATACATACATTAAAGATACTGATATTCCCTTCAATATGTATTAGACTTACAATCAAAGAAATAATACAATATTGTTATAATTCCTGTAAATTGCTATATTTTTAAAGATTTATTTCTTTGAGAGAGCAAACAGGGGAGGGGCAAAGGGGGAGAGAGAGAGACAGAGACAGAGACAGAGAGACAGGGAATCAAGAGAATCCCAAGAAGACTCCCTACTGAGCACAGAGCCTGACATGGGGTGGATCTCAGGATCCTGAAATCATGACCTGAGCTGAAATCGAGAGTCAGACACACTCAACTGACTGAGTGGCCCAGATGCCCTAGCTATATTTTTGCATTATATGAAGATTAGAATGGACATTGGTTGGTTAGCTACCTATGTATTCCCTTCTCACCTCTTTTTTTCCCCTCAGAGAATTTCTCAATCTCTACTTGCTCTAAAAGTAAGACCTAATTGACATAGACCAATCAATCCATGGCATTACCTTGACCTCAGTTTCGGTTCAATCATAAGCATAAGGGCAATTTAGGCCAATAAGAAAGAGTGAGTCCCAGGGACTGTGTGGAAGAGGCACTCACTGTTCTTCAAGACAGTGTGATTTGAAATCCGTAATGATCTTTGAGCATTTTTCTATTACCCAAGATCCTAGCACTTGAGGGGGATGGTATGTGTAGTGGAACACCAGGCAGAACTGGAGAATGAAGCTGACTGCAGAGAACAGAGCAGTGAGTGAGCTGTTGGAGTAAGCTGCATTTAAAGGCAGTGCCGCGGGATCCCTGGGTGGCGCAGCGGTTTAGCGCCTGTCTTTGGCCCAGGGCGCGATCCTGGAGACCCGGGATCGAATCCCACATCGGGCTCCCGGTGCATGGAGCCTGCTTCTCCCTCTGCCTCTCTCTCTCTCTGTGTGTGACTATCATAAATAAATAAAAATTTAAAAAAAAAATTAAAAAAAATTAAAGGCAGTGCCGCCTGTGGATCTTTCAATAATATAAGTCAATGTATTCCATGTCTCCCCCTACCCTTTTATTTTTTTTTTTATTTTTTATTTTTTTAATTAATTTTTATTGGTGTTCAATTTACCAACATACAGAAAAACACCCAGTGCTCATCCCGTCAAGTGTCCACCTCAGTGCCCGTCACCCATTCCCCTCCAACACCCGCCCTCCTCCCCCCTTCCACCACCCCTAGTTCGTTTCCCCGAGTTAGGAGTCTTTATGTTCTGTCTCCCTTCCTGATATTTCCCAACATTTCTTCTCCCTTCCTTTATATTCCCTTTCACTATTATTCATATTCCCCAAATGAATGAGAACATACACTGCTTGTCCCCCTACCCTTTTAAAACTTAAATCTACTAAAGTCAGTTTGAGCTGTGATTCCTACCACTTGAAACCAAAGATTTCTGTTACAGGGATTTAACCAAAGATTTCTGTTATAGGGATTTAGCTAGTAGTTCAGTATATGTACAAATTCTATGGAATCCTTAAAATATTATAGTTGAGATGCAAGGCAGTTATAAATTCTTCAAGTTGACTATCTGGGAAGAATATCTTATTAAGACATCCCAACAGTTTGAGGATTAGGAATTAATTTTCACAGCTAGTACAAAGATAGAAAAATTGAATACATCTTGGTGATGCCATTTTTATGATAACATTATTATGGAGTTATTACCAATAATTAAACTTGAATGTATATTAGCACAAGTTTTCTTGATCTTTATCATAATTATTACTTTTCAGTTTTGGTTAGATTCTACATCATATAGAAAGCGTCTCTTGGATAGTTAACCAAGAATGCATAACAAAAGCCTTACATAATCTGAAAACCTTAATTTTTCTGACTATCTGAATTGGTAATCTACTTGTTTATATCCCACTAGGAAGTGTAATGACTTGCCTTACATAAATATATATGACATAAGAAAAAGTGTAAAAGAATGTTTGAAGAAAATAGAGCAAGAGGAAAAGAGATGGGTGATAAAGCCATAAATGAGATTAATGCACAAAGTGTGTTTTATAAATTTTTATATAGTTGTTAAACAGGATCAGCTATCTCATTCACAGTAGTCCTATAGATTAACGCTGGAAAGGACCTAATCTATTTATGAGAGCATAAATTTAGGGAGAATATTTGGAGGGCTTAGATTGGGAAAGGGCACTTGGAGAGAGGTTGTCATATTTGTGTGCACCTGTGTGTGTGTGTGTGTGTATGTGTATCACAAGGTTTGGCTGAGCATTATGGATACAGAACCTGTAATACCTGCTTCCTGCCATGCATCCCATTGCAAAGCTCCATCTTGCCCCAACCCGTTGTTTTTTCTTGAGAGGCTGCAGTAAAAATTTACATTACTGCCACTTATTTTGGGTTTTATTAAATGATATTTCTTTAAATGCCGCTCCATCTGTCTTCAGTCAGATCCCATAAGAAAACACACTAAGCAGGATGCATTAAAGTTCCAGAGAGGTCCAGGAGAAATGCAATCGCGGGAGGTAAGAGTAGATGATGGAGACCAGAGGCAAATAGACCTGTAACCTGCTACTGCAAAAGGCAAATAAACTGCTTGTTGAGAAGATAGGACAGTGCCAGAAAACCACACTTCCCATTGGAAAGACCAATGTTTTCACATTTTCAGAAGAGAGACTTCAGCTCAATATATGAGGGAGTTCTGTACTTTGGGAATGATTCTCTGTTTCTAACAAGAATTCTGTGGTACAAATAGAAGATGATTTATCGCCTTTATAACCAACCTGGCCATAACACTTTCATAATAATATTGGGGATACAGTCTCTTTAATTCTATAACCTTTTCCATTTGAGAAAGTGAGTTACAAAGAGGAAAATAGTCTGATCTTGAAAACTCATGATCATGATAAAATTACATTTTAAAGAAGAAAGAATAAAATGAGGAATTTTTAACTTCATGTTTTAGAAAGCATAAGGATGTATTATCCTTACTGGTAAATGATGACTGAACAAGAACAGGGTTATAAATTTCAGTAAAAAGCAATTCTTAAAGGCCTATTTTAAAACAGTATATTATTCCTCTGAACATACATATTTACTCCTGGGAGTTAAATTGCATTGGAAAGACAAAATATGACTCTATCCACCTAAGTGTTAAAGTAATTGATATCTGATCCAGAAAACTTTTCTATTAAACATTACTAAGCATAGATCCATTACTGAATATTTATTTATTTAGCAAATAAATCTTGATATTTTCATCAAGAGGAGACAGGATATGCTTATTGTATTACTTTATTATTATTAAAATACAACCATGCAAGAATAAGAACTATACAAAATTGCATTATTTTGCTGGAATATATGAATAAAAATCTCAAGCAAAATCTTTATAAATGAAAACATAATAATTCTGGGGCTGATGAATTATTATTTGTTTTATATACCCTGACTACTCTGCATGAATCAAACCAAATTTTTCCTTAAATAAGAAAAATGGATAGCTACATAGCTAAAAATTCAGTAATTTTTTTTCTCTGTGAAACATAGTGCAATACAGCTCTATTATAGTATGGCTTTAAGATTTTGGTGGGTCTTACCATATTCTCCAAATAACAAAGGATGCATGGTAAGTTCCTGAGGATGTATAAGCCTGATTGTCCCAAAAGGCAGATTTGAATTTTAACCTTCTCTCATCAGTCTTGTAGACGTTATAAGGGTAATATGGTTCTAGTGCCTGCCACTGAGGGTGAAGTGGGTTTTTCTCATAATAAATCACTAATTTAGTTGGCCTATTCAGTAAAAAGATTAAATATATTTATACCCACATGCATTTCAAAATTGATTTATTTTTATAACTTTCCCTTTTCCATCTGTTTTTTGTGTGGAAATCCCTGACACGGGTGACTGTGAATTGGGGGCGAGCTAGAGAAAAATACAGTGCCTGGGAAATCTGTATTGTGAAAACTCTTCTTGCTCATTACCACCACCTCTGCCAGCTATTGCTGGGCTCACTGCACTGTCACATGACCAAGGAGTAATGACTCAATACTGTCTAGGCTTGACGAAGGTGACCTGGAGTTGGGCAGACTTTCTGAGTGGGAGGTTTGTCTGCCAGCCCCTGCTGGGAGAATTAAGTGTGTTAGTCTCCAAGTTTTAATGACAATACCTACTTATCCAGCACAACATAGAGGGGTAACTCCTCATCCAAGATCTTCAAGATATGGATTTTATGACCTTCATCTGTTGACGGTTTATTTAGATGACCTCTATAATTTGGAAATTCTTACTTATGGCCTCAATTTCTCTTGCTGCAATGAAAACTTCACAATTATGTCTCTATCTCTGTGTGTCAGTGGGTCTCTTGAAATGTTATCTTTCTGTGGGTGGATACCAACATGTGTGTATGAAAGCATTCACCTGTAGTTGTCCGGAGAAGGATGAAGGAGTGTGAAGTAGAAAAGAATGTGTATAAACTCTGAGTGTTTCTGAGGGTGGAGCTGATTGCACATGAAGGAGTGTTTGTTTAGTCATCGAGTTCACATGAATTGATTGTGTGCATTGCAGATGGAGTGAGAAGCTGCCTACTTGTGTATGATGTAGGGCAGCGCATGAGAGCAAAGCTACCTGGTTTAACAACAACAAAAACACCCAAAACAAAAGACCTCCAAATCCAAATCTCAGTGATTTTCAAGCACGAGAATTTTGGTTTTTGCTCATGTGGGTATTTGGTGGGACCTTCCATATGGTCATTCAGGGAATGCAAGCTTCTTTTGTCTCTGGCTCTTTCAGTTCCACGGTCCTATCTGCAGTGGCCATAGAAGGAGAGTTCTGCATGTAAGGTTTTATGGGCCAGACCTGGAAGTGGCATGGGTTATTTCTGCTCACCTTCTATTGGCCATTACTGAGTCACAAGAGAGGCTGGAAATGTATTTTAGTTACATACATGAGAGGAAAAAATAGCTTGGTAAACAACTAGCTAGTCTCTGCCACCTTCAGTGGCAAGGATTTCTATTTCCAAACTGCTCCTTTGTCTGTTTTCTCCTCCATCATTCTTTTAATTAGTCAGCTTTCCATTCCACCATTTGAGCTTAGGTTTTAATCGAAAATATTCTCCAGAAGAATGAAACAACATAGTCCAATATTCACCCTGAATTACGAATTACTAAAGTCAGATCCTTTCTTAGGAACAAGTATGTTCTAGCACTCCCTAGAATAGTATCTGGAATAGATGTACCCAATAAATGTTCGATGAATAAATGAATAGGTGAACAAACCATCCATCTCCACTGTTGATCTTCTTCTGTTCTGAGGTTCTTGGGATTCTGGAGCATAAAGAAGAGACATGGCAGCCTAATATAGAAAGCTGGAGAGAGGACTATGACTACTTCCAGTCTTCGTGGAGTAAAGGAGGGTTCTAGAGTAAGACCTAAAAGGCGACTGGGTTCATGAGCCAGCATCCTGGCAGGGAAAGGGAATCTGAGAGAATGGTTCTAGGTTCCCGGACCAACTTATGTGGTGGAGATGGTTGGTGTACACATGAGGAAGCATCTACACCAAAATACAGCATGGAGAATTCATATAGGTGTCCTTGGGTCACCTAATGTGTCACATAAATGAGCCCATTTGGTCCTGCTCACCAACAGAGTCAAGTGGCATTAGCCATGTAATCAGCAGCTGTACCAGCCTGCACCAGACTTTGAAAAAAAGAATCTTTCCTCACATGCCCACTGACCTCTTCAGACACTGGGTATGCTTGAGCTCTGTGAAATTTGAAACCAGACCAGAGGGAGAAGAAAATCCCATGGAAAGGGGAGGGGGGCTGGTGAATTTGATTACATAGTTACTGAAGAAAGACTAAATTTTAGAAATCACTAAATGAGACTGAGTCCCTTGGAATGGGATAGAATATATTATTGGCTCTGAACAGACCAAAGATGAATATGTATAGGTAAAAAAAAAAGCCTGTTTGCATACATCTGCTCTGGCCAGTCATATCTGCTGCATGTCTACTTGTTGAAATAAATAACTGAATAAATTTTTGTCAGGATAGAAGCTTCTTAAATTCTATCTACAAGGCAGATAAAAGGAAAATCTTGGTTTTGGGGAAGTGCCAACAAAACAAAAATATCTATTCTCTTTGTGTGACTTACTTTCTAGCTCCTGCCTTTGGCTACCAATGCCTGCCCTAATCACTTGGTATCACCTGTAAGAGAGATCCAGATGATAAAGGTAACATTTGACCTTTCCTATTCTTATGCTTTGTGTCTTCACTCTCCTAAGAATTGCATGGGGGAAAAGAAGCCAGACCACTAAGACTGTACACAGACAGTTAATAACAATGATTTCACGATCATTCCAGCAATGACTTTGGGGAAGATCCTTCACTGATTTGTAACGGTCAAGTAATGTCATCAGTGCAATAGCCTTGTTCACCCAAAGTACAGGTTCTTCAGGGCAAGAACCTAAGCAATCTCAATGAAATTTAAAATTCAAGACTGCTTTCCCTACCTCTGCTTTTCCCTCCAGAATCTGTGTCTTCCCTCTCTATTTTCTTATATAGCACTGTCATACTGCAGCAATTAGTAATTATAAAATAATAGAAACAATCATTAGTAACTTATAATTATCTTCTTTTCCAATGTATAAGATCCTTTAGCATGAATCATCTTGCCAATAGATCACAATTCATCTTGCTAACAGGTTTGATGGAGTTACATGAGACATAAATCTGGCTCAATAATGTTATTATTGTTTTTAAACTCTCACTGGCAACAGTGTTTTCAAAATATTAATTAATCTTCATGACTTCTCTTGTGAAGTAGGTTAAATATAACTAAACTCATTCTACCAGTAGAGAAACTGTCAAACAGGTGATCTCCTCAATGACTTTCTCTTCATTACCAATGGATCCAAGAATAGAAATGGAAATAGCTGAATCTAATTCATTTTCCATGACACTAGATAGACGTGACTTTGTTTGCTATTAAGGCCACTCCCACCCCCGACTCTTAAGATATCCATAATAAAATAGTGATTGTTTTTATAACACTTAACAAGAAATGTGCATTCTAAAACATTTTTATCCACTTCCTTACAAAAATGCTCAGAGTAAATCGGCATCAGTGGTCATTATAGCATGCACTGTGCTTTCTTCTCTTTCCTTTCCGTGCCCTCAAGTTCTCATTTTTCTTTAGAGATTCATTATTCAATCATCATTAGTTAGATTTATGTAATATGTTTCCTCGAAAGAGCTTGAAGCATTGTGGAGAAAAGTAAGGACTACTTAGGACCTTTAATGCTTCTATCACATCTCGGCTCCTATCAGAAGGAAATGGTATAGCTCAATGGCAAAGACATGGGTTCAAATCTGAAGGCTGCCAACACTGATTTGTTGTGCACAGAGTACATTATTGATCATATAAATGAGTGATTTGGCCCCAAAACCACTATGACAAGGAATGAAGAGCTCTTAATAAGAGAATGTGATACTAGGAATGTGCATTTACCATGGTAGTCACTGAGTGGCTCTTAGTTTTGCACAAGAAAATCTTTTCCTTTATTCAGAATAATGATGGGCACATAGTAGATATTAAAAAGTATTTCTGAATGAATGAACAAAAGCAAGTGGCTTCCAAAGACAAAAAAGAGGAAAAGGGATAATAACAGTACTGTGTCTTCCATGTACACTTATCCATCCAGATCTCATTTGGATATCAATGATCCAAAAACATAAGGAAACAAGGGAAGTTTGAAGTGTGAAATAGTTGGAAGAAGAAAAATAGAAATAGAAAGTACTGGAAAAAAATTCATCTTCAGGAAAATACTGTAATCCTCCAGTTTACTGATGGAGAATGTGGGGAAGGGTGGCATTTTATCATAGGTCATTCCTTCATTTTAAAAAATTTTAGAGTTTATGGGTGCCTGGGTGGTTCAGCCAGTTAAGCATCCAACTCTTGATTTCATCTCAGGTCATGATCTGAGGGTTGTGAGATCTAGTCCAGCATCAGCATCAGGTTCCTGGGCTCAGCAGAGAGTCTGCTTCTCTCTCTGTCCTTCTGCCCCTCCTCCTGCACTCTCTCTCTCTCCCTCTCGCTCTCTAAAATAAATAAATAAATAAATAATCTTTTAAAAATGAGTTTCCAGATTTTATCTTATTTATTTATTTATTTATTTATTTATTTATTTATTTATTTATTTTAGCATTTATTTATCTTAGAGAGCGAGGGGAGGGGAAGGGGCAGAGGGAGTGGGAGAGAGAATCTCAAGCATACTGCACACTGAGTGTAGAACCTGATGTAGGGCAACATCCCGGGATCCTGAGATCATGACCTGAGCTGAAATCATCAAGAGCTGGATGCTCAACTGATTGAGTCACCCATACCTCTTCTTTTAAAGTATAGAAACATCATAGCACAAAGAATGTGCTAGACTGATAGGACTAGTTCTACTTAAAACTTAAAATCACTTCTCATTTCAACACATCAGATTAAAATAATGTACCCCTAAACCATTCTAAAATTTGTATGGAACCATAAAAGAACTCAAATAGCCAAAACAATCTTGAAAAAGAAAAACAAAACTGGTGGTATCACAAATCCAGATTTCAAGTTCGATTGCAAAGTGGTATTAATTAAAACAGTATGGTACTTGAATAAAAGTAGCCACATAGATCACTGGAATCGGACAGAAAATACAAAAATGAATCCATAGTTATATGATCAATTAATCTTCGATAAAGGAGGAAAGAATATTCAAATGGGAAAAAGACAGTCTCTTCAAAAAAGGTGTTAGGAAAACTGGACAGCAACATGCAAAGAAAAAAGAAAAAGAAACTGAACCACTTTCTTACACCATACACAAAAATGAACTCAAAAGGGAATAAAGACCTAAATGTGAGACCTGAAACCACAAAAATCCTTCAAGAGTACAGGCAGTAATCTCTTTGACACTGGCTTATAGCAACTTTTCCTAGATAGGTCTCCTGAGGCAAGGGAAACAAAAGCAAAAATAAACTATTGGGACTTCACCAAGATAAAAAGCTTCTCTGCAGTGAAGGAAACAATCAACAAAACTAAAAGACAACCTCTGGAATGGGAGAAAATATTTGCAAATGACATGTCTGGTAAAGGAGTTAGTATCCAAAATCTATAAAGAACTGATACAACTCAACACCCATAAAACAAATAATCCAATTAAAAAGTGGGCAGAAGACATGAACAGATATTTCTCCAAAGAAGACTTAGAGATGGCCAGCAGACACATGAAAAGATGCTCAACATTACGCATCATCAGGGAAATGCGAATCAAAACTATCATGAGATATCACCTCACACCTGTCAGAATGGCTAAAATCAACACTACAAGAAACAATAGGTGTTGGTGAGGATGTGGAGAAAGCAGAGTTTTCTTGGACTGTTGGTGGGAATGCAAACTGGTGCAACCACTGTGGAAAGTAGTATGGAGGTTCATCAAAAAATAATGAATAGAACTACCTTATGATCCAGCAATCATACAACTAGGGTATTTATGCAAAGAATACAAAAATACTAATTCAAAGGGACACATGCACCTCACTGTTTATAGCAGCATTATTTACAATACCCAAATTATGGAAACAGCCCTAATGTCCATCAACTGATTAATGGATAAAGAAGAAGTGATATATATGTACAATGGAATATTATTCATCCATAAAAAATAATGAAATCTTGCCATTTGCAACAGTATGGATAGAGCTAGAGAGTTTAAAACTAAGCAAAATAAGAAAGACAAATACCATTTGATTTTATTTCTTTATGGAATTTAAGAAACAAAACAAATGAGAAAAATAGAAGAGAGGTAAACAACGAAACCAACTCTTGACTGTAGAGAACAAAATGATGGTTACCAGAGGGAAGGTGGGGGCGAAGATGGGAGAAATAGGTAATGGAGATTAAAAAGTGAACTTACAATGACAAAAAAAGTACAATAAAATGAAGGAAAGATCCCAACAATGTATTCCTACAACTGAAACGATAAATAAACCAGAAATAGCCCTGTATTTGCTTTAATGGAAATAAACTATCAGCTGATAACTTGAATATTACCTGTGTAGATATATTCCACATACGCAGGATGAGTTTTTGTGAAAACCTCTCTTACTTTTTCTATTTTATCAGCTCTGATTTTTGTTGCAAATGGTGTATACATAACTGAGAAAGATTCCACTCTGGTGATGGCTTCTTCAATCATGGCCTGAGAGGAAGCAAACAACCCATTTGGCATCAATAACAATATATGACTTTTTAAGAATGTCAAAAAATATAATTACCTTTATGGATGATTTAAAAATCTATATACTGTACTGCAAAGATAACATATTTTGGTCTTGAATATTCATTAGAATAAAATTTTAATTAGTTCTGGAAATACTATTTCATATTAAGAAAACCAATTAAATGAAGAAAGTTTGTAAACAGGCGCCTCTAAACTGAGCTTGCTTTAAGATTAAAATAAAAATTCTATTTTCCAAGGTGTCATTTTTTTTTACTCAATTTGAAAAATCAAACTCTTAAGTCTAACATAATTATCCTACTCTTGAACAGACATTGATGAGCAATTTGTACTTTGAAAAAATTAATTGAAAAATCTAGATTTAAGTATTTTCTATAAATAACACAACAAACTAGACAAAGTACATTTTTTTCTTCTTCTAATACGTGGGAAAGCCTTTTGGAATAAGAAAAACCTTTCTCAACTTCCTCCCACTAAAGCTTCCCTTCCCTCCAGATCACAAGAGCCACTTGAGATCGATTTTGCTATTTAAGAATTTCTTTAAATGTTCTTTGCTCATGTACCATTCTTGATAAAGCCTGCCATCACCCTGAACTTCCTGTTTTAACTAGGTCCATTTACTATTTGAAACAGACCAAAAAAGAAAGTTATGTGAAGTTTTAAAAGGAATTTATTCCTGTTCTACAACTTTTCCTTTTAATGAGGCTTAAACATTGAATAAAAAGTGGAAACATCCATAGTTATCTCATTTTTCTGAAAATAGCATAAAAGCATATTATAAGAATTTATATGTATTTATAGGAATAAATTTTTTCAGTAACAACTAAGAGTGCCAACAACCCTAAGGAAAAATAATAGATTTGAACTGTCCAATGAAGAAAAACCATTTAACAAACAGCAATTTCTCTTATTACTGGCATAGCATTTTGTAAACAAGTTTCTGATTGATATTAAGAGCAATAAGGGGTTGATTTTAAACTGAGCGACCTAATTTAACTTGTTCACTGCCTATTCCATTTCTTAGTGATTTCAAATGGCCTCTCTGACCGTCTGTATTGTGGGCAAAAGAGCAGCTTTGTAAGCATTTTCTTGATGCAAAGGGTCCTCCTTTCTCCAAGACTCTCATTAGAAAATTCTGGAAGCTTTCTAATTTACATTTTGAATTTGTAAAATTTGGGGCAAATTTCTGAATGGCTGAATGAAAGAACTTACACTGCCTGCAACATTGCCCTTTCCAGGTTTGAGGAACTTGCAGGGGAACCAAGAATAGTACTGTGTTTCCAAACCCAGAGTCAGCACACAGCCGGGGAGCAATGGATTATGCACGTGCAGCAGGACCCGGGTGCTGAGGCCTGGGTATCAGCTGTGGAAAGCTAACAAGGGTAATGCAGCAGGCAGCAGGTCTTGGAATTCAGAGATATGGATTTAAGAACTCAAACGTGGTGTTTAGGTACCAGGTTCCGGTCCTCCAGCAAAAATAAAGATCCTTTATACTAAGTAGGAGAATAATTTCTCTAATTTGGGGCTTACATATGTTCACTGCTGGAACCCATCAGGGGATGGCCTGGCAAGATAAAAATGTGTCCTACCTGGATATGCGCAAGAGGGGAGCGGTTTTAGATCTCAGTTCTAAGGTTACAATCTGACTTTTCTACCTTTGGTAAACTATTCCCGTGTCAGCTTGCAGAGTTGCTATAACAAAGTATCATAGGCTGGGTGCCTTAAATGATGGAAATTCATTTTCTCTAGTTCCAGACGCTAGAAGTCTGAGACAAGGTGTCTGCAAAGTCGATTTCTCCTTAGGCCTCTCTCCTTGGTTGTAGATGGCTGTGTAGCTTCTCCATATGTCTTTACATTGTTTTTTTTTTTTTTTTTTCCCTTCCCCTCTTTGTATGTCTGTCTCCTAATCTCCTCTTTTTTTTATAAGGACATCAGCTATATTGGATTAAGACCCACCTAAAGACCTCATTTGAACTTAATTACCTCTTTAAATACCCTATTTGCAATGCAGTGGCCATCTGCAGCACCTTGTTAGGACTTTAGCATATGAATTTTGGGGGGTAAACAATTCTGTTCATAATTCCTAACTCCCAAATAGCTTTTCTGATGGTCTCTCTAAATACCTTGATGAAGGGTATTTTGCTTTAAATTCTGGATCAAAAAATATTAATGAATTTATTTAATCCTTTAGTTTGCTTCCAGAGAGACATTAACTATCCCAGTAAGGCCAGGGTAGAAGAAAACACTCTCTCCATCCCATTTCTTTTCCAACTGCTGGCAGCTTAAGTGACTGTTGGCAGGGTAATGTTGTTAAGCCATCTCACAGCAGGGCAGTAAGACTCATGCCCAAGAGCCTACACCAGCTTTTCTGCAAGTGGCAGAAATGTGGTTTTTTTTGTGTGGCAGCTTGATCTGTTCATTTAAGGCACCGTACTCTTGGCTTGATTCTCAACGAATTGCATTTAGGCTTTCGCAGGGCTCTCCACTCAGAAGGGTATGTGCTGGAGCATGGCTTCCCTTTCTCCCTAATCAGAACCATTAGAAATGGGATTGTTTCTTGTGGCTTCTGCCCACCATCTTGAAGATGAGTAAGGTGGTGGTTGAGTGAACATAAGTGTGTATGTAAGAATAATAATTGAATTCTCCATAGAAATATTTTCTCAAAGGACATTATTATAACTCCAAGAAGAACTACTGTAATACAGAGTAGAATGAGAATACACATTACTCTTTCACCAGATCTTGACATATCTTTGTTGCGTTTTAATGTATTAATGTTTTTTGTTCTTCTAGAGATAGACACTCTTGAGGCTTTGAACCTGTCTCACAAGGCCCTTGTAAAGGAATCAGGTATATGTTATACACTCTATTATATGTATATGTATTTGTATGTCTATATACATAACATTTATATATATAACATTTCTGGTGCATTATTGAGTGACTCATTATCTAGATTATGTGAAATGATCTAGAAGAAAATTAGCTTTGCCTAAATAGAAGGAATTTCTGACTGTTTGAGTTAGACACCAAAATATCAGGTTTTCATTTTGAGATGGTAATAATTTAGTAATATAGGGTTGGGCTTGTCTTTCATGAAGAGTCTAATATCTGTAAATTGAAAAATTATACTTCAGGAATTTTTTTTAATTTTTTTTAAATCTTTTTGTTAACTTTTATTTATTTATGATAGTCACAGAGAGAGAGAGAGAGGCAGAGACATAGGAAGAGGGAGAAGCAGGCTCCATGCACTGGGAGCCCGACGTGGGATTCGATCCCGGGTCTCCAGGATCGCGCCCTGGGCCAAAGGCAGGTGCTAAACCACTGCGCCACCCAGGGATCCCGACTTCAGGAATTTTAAATGCTAGAATATTTTATAATAATCATAGTTATTAAAATATGGATTATAATCTATTTTTTATCATCAGTGTAAGATTCTCCTAGATTTTGAAAATAAATAGAGGAAGATACCAGATAAGGAACTGCAGCTTGTTTTTTTTTTTTTTTTTAAATTTTTATTTATTTATGATAGTCACACACAGAGAGAGAGAGAGAGAGAGGCAGAGACACAGGCAGAGGGAGAAGCAGGCTCCATGCACCGGGAGCCCGACGTGGGATTCGATCCCGGATCTCCAGGATCGCGCCCTGGGCCAAAGGCAGGCGCCAAACCACTGCGCCACCCAGGGATCCCGGAACTGCAGCTTGTAAAAAGTAAGCTGTACTAAGGAATTTGTTCCATTTCTATACATCAATAATGAAGCAATTGAAAGAGAAATTAAGAAATCAAGCCCATTCATAGTTGCACCAAAAATAATAATATACCAAGGAGTATACCTAATCAAAGAGGTCAAAGACCTGTACTCTGAAAACTATAAGACACTGATGAAAGAAACTGAAGATGACACAAAGAAATGGAAAGATATTCCATGTTTGTGTATTGGAAGAACAAATATTGTTAAAATGTCTACACTATGCAAAGCAATCTACTACCAAAATACCAATGGCATTCTTCACAGAACTAGAAAAAAACAATCCTAAAATTCATAGAGCACCACAAAAGACCCCAAATAGCCAAAGTAATTTTGAAAAAGAAAAACAAAACTGGACGTATGGACAAGTCCAGATGTCGTGTTATATTATAAAACTGTAGTGATCAAAACAGTATAAAGCTAAACATATAGATCAATGAAATAGAACAGAAAACCCATAAATAAAGCCACAGTTACATGGTCAATTAATCTTCAACAAAGGAGGAAAAAATATATACAATGGCAAAAAAGACTGTTCCTCAAAATGGTGTTGGGAAAACTGGACAGCCATATGCAAAAAATGAAACTAAACCACTTTCTCACACCATACACAAAAATAAACTCAAAAGGGATTAAAGACCTAAAAATCCTTCAAGAGAGTACAGGCAGTAATCTCTCTGACATTGGCTTATAGCAACTTTTCCTAGATAGGTCTCCTGAGGCAAGGGAAACAAAAGCAAAAATAAACTATTGGGACTTCACCAAGATAAAAAGCTTCTCTGCAGTGAAGGAAAACAATCAACAAAACTAAAAGACAACCTATGGAATGGGAGAAAATATTTGCAAATGACATACCTGGTAAAGGGGTTAGTATCCAAAACTACAAAGAACTGATACAACTCAACACCCATAAAACAAATAATCCAATTAAAAAGGGGGATCCCTGGGTGGCGCAGCGGTTTGGCGCCTGCCTTTGGCCCAGGGCGCGATCCTGGAGACCCGGGATCGAATCCCACATCGGGCTCCCGGTGCATGGAGCCTGCTTCTCCCTCTGCCTGTGTCTCTGCCTCTCTCTCTCTCACTGTGTGCCTATCATAAAAAAAAAAAAAAAAAAAAAAAAAAAAAAAATTAAAAAAAAAATTAAAAAAATGGGCAGAAGACATGAACAGACATTTCTCCAAAGACTTACAGATGGCCAGCGGACACATGAAAAGATGCTCACCATCACTCATCATCAGGGAAATGCGAATCAAAACTACCACGAGATATTACCTCACACCTGTCAGAATGGAAGTCAACAACACAAACAATAGGTGTTGGCAAGGGTGTAGAAAAAGGGGAACCCTCTTGAAATGTTGGTGGGAATGCAAACTGGTGCAGCCACTGCAGAAAGTAGTAATAGAGGTTCATCAAAAATAATAAATAGAACTATCCTATGATCCAGCAATCACACAACTAGGTATTTGTGCAAAGAATACAAAAATACGGGTTCGAAGGGATACATGCACCCCAATGTTTATAGCAGCATTATCCACAATACCCAAATTATGGAAACAGCCCAAATGTCCATTGAATGATGAATGGATAAAAAAGACGTGGTATAACATATACAATGGAATATTACTCCATAAAAAAAGGATGAATGGGGGAAAAAAAACCCATAAAAAAAGAATGAAATCTTACCATTTTCAATGACATGGATGGAGCCAGGAAGTGTTATACTAAGTGAAATAAGTCAGTCTGAGAAAGACATTTCTCTCATATGTGGAATTTAAGAAACCAAACAAATGAGGAGAGGGAAAAAGAGAGAGAAAAAAAACCCAAAAAACAGACTCTTAACTATGGAGAACAAACTGATGGTTACCAGAAGGGAGGTGGGTGGGAAGAAAGGGCTAAATAGGTGATGGGGATTGAGGAGTGCACTTGTTGGGGTGATGGAACTGTTAGATCACTATAATGTACTTGAAACTAATATTAGACTGTATGTCAACTAACTGGAATGTAAATAAAAACTTTAAAAAGAAAGTAAGCTGTGCTAAAAGGAAAGGTAGATTTCAAGTGATACTTTTTAATTTGACAAAAATTTTCTGCAACTGAGTTATTCTTTCCCAATGTGTGAGTTTCTCTGGTGTCAATAGCTGCCACTTGTGAACAAGGAAGGGGAAAACAGTCAGTCCACATGTCCTGTTGGTTAAGTGTACATTGCTGTTAATTATGCTTTCTCTGGTGCTACACACAAAAAAGCTTTGAAATTATGTGTTTACATTTGGGTTATTTCTAATAACTCTCTATTGTTATCCTCACATTTATCAAGTTTTAAAGCTTATAGGTACATAAACCAAGAATGTATGTGGGCAGCTCATTTTCTCTACAAACAGTAACTTATAATAATTTCTCTTTGTTCTTTAGCTGAGCAAAAAGAACCATTTGCTACCTCGGAAATCAATTTGCCCAGGATAATTTTATAACGAGGGAGATGATGGGGGAGACAGGGAAAGAGAGACACTTCATCAAGAGTAAAGGAAAGGCCATCAAAGTAGAGGGAAAAGATGACTAGCAAAAAAGAAACAAATAAAATTCATTCCTTCTTCTAACGCCAAGAAGGTTGCTTCTTCCTGGTAAAATTTTTAAGAGCTCTCAAGGTGCCTAGGATAAATCTGGCAAAAACTATAAACCACAAACGTTTTCAGGATGGTGCGATTATGAAACTTTTCCCCCTACATTTTTGCTGGAAGATTTGGACAAACTGCAACCTTTTTAACTATGTGTCCAGTGATGGTCGTTCAGTAGCAGAAATATTGTCAGTTCTAATTAGAAAATGTGATCAAATTATTATAGATTATTATCAAATTATTCCTTTAATGCTTCCAACATCAGGGTTGACCATAATTGCAGTAAATTACTTTACTTATAAGATTATATCTGGAAGGACCTTGGGAATTTTCCAGCCCAATTCACTGAACTGGAGATGAATTAAGTGACTTGAAGAGGCTTAAGTGACTTTTCTCAGGATGAGCAGCTTTTTAATGCCATAGAATTTAGAATAAGGGTCTCAAATATTATATTTCAGTTTGTCTTCAAAAATTGTGTCTTTCCCTCTTGGGTTTTACTCTCCCATTTTAAAGCAGTCATAATAAACATCAGCTTAAATTCTGAATTGTTTAATTTACTTAAGTTTTGCAGTGTATGTGAGTTAGAGAATTTTAGAACATATATATGTATATGTGTCCTAGGCACATGGTTGGCATTTCTCAGTCCCTCTTGCAGTTAAGTGTAGCCTGTGGCTCTGTGTGGATCAGTGGAATGTAAGCAGGAATGATACTGTTTCTAGGCCTGGCCCATAAAATGCTGCCTCGTATGGATCCTTTATTTTCTTTTTCTATCATCTTCCTGAAGCGGGAGGACGCCCGGGACGTGGAGGATGATGGAGCTACATGGTGGAAGAACTATGGGTTGTTCTCATTATTGCTGATTTGAGGAGAACCAATCAGGGACACCCACACTGAATGAACTACAGCATGAGTGCGAAATTGACTATTATTGTCTTAAATTACCAAAATGTTGGAGTTGATGGTTATAGCAATTAGTCTATCCTAATTCACAAACAATAATAAAAGAAAATTTGTATGTCCTTCATAATCTATTTTTTCTACTAAGCTTTATTTAAAATGTAGACAAAAAAACATGGTATTTTAGGAGATAAAATAACTTTTCATTCAGTAGTGTGAGAAATGCTTTTTTATATCCTATTTTCTTTAATCCTCATAAAGTCCACCTAAGTAGGTATTACTAGTGGATGAATATTATGATTGTATTATTTTCAGAGTTAGCATTAGACACAGGAAGCAGGGCTCTACTTGCAGACTATAAATGATTGAGATGGGAATCTTTAGTCTTTAGTGGCTAAATATGGTTCTTTGCAATTACACTGGTAACGATGTAATTTTGAATGATGACTAGAATTTTCTAGAAAATGGAAAAAGAAAATTTTTGTGGCCAATAATTTTCGAATTCAACCCTCTGCATGTATATGGGTTCAATTTGAAAGATTACAATTTTCCTGAAATTTAGAATTAACTTAAAGAGCCAATTTAGCTAAAGAGCAAAATACCTTACTTTGAGACTTCCCTATAAACCTATTCACTGTATTGCTTGTGCAATAGTCCAGATTGACATTTTTACAATGATTTTATTAATATAATGATATGTCAGAATAAAATATGTAATAATTGATTGTTTGCCCCTGCATTGATGAGCAACATTTTTTAATGCTGAAATATTACCTTGGATTTATGGGAGTTCTTTTATTAAACAACCCTCACTGTGAGTTCTGTATTTTTCTAATATAAGGGAATATTTGGCAGCTTTGCCATTACATTTATCAGTCTAGTGATGTGAAAGTTATGTCTAGATGCAGTTTAAATCAAGATATTTAAATTTTTATTTGCAGTGTTTGGAAATGACCAGATTGTATGAATGAGTTACCTACACCAAGGTGAACAAATTTTTATATAGCTGTTATGAATTCTCTACTTTGCAATCCATCTTGTTTAAAAATAGCCACAATAAATATCATTTTAAGTTCTAAAGCATTTTAATTTACTTTAGTACTTTAGTAGTGTATGTGAGGGTTATAGAATTTTAACATATATATGTATAGGCATTTAATGGCATGTATAATGTATAGGCATTACAGACTCTCTCTCTATATATATATGTATGTGTGTGTGTGTGTGTGTGCATTTAATGCCTAAAATTTACTCTGTATTAATTTTTAATTATTAATCATATTCGGTAGTAAAATTTTGTATCTATGTCCCTTTAGCATAGAACTAAAGAGATGAAAGGAATCCAAGACATTATTTTAAAATCGCTCAACTTTATAACCAGGGAAACTGAGGTTTGCTGAGTTCTGATGACTTAACCCAGGTCACAAAATGAGGGAAGGAAGCAGGAGAGGAGTGCATGTCTCCTAAACTAATGCTTTCTCTCCCACTCAGTGACTTTTCATCCTTCTAGTTAGAATGCAAATTCTAGAAGTAAGTATAAGATCAAGTTTTCCTTTCTTTTTTCTTTTTCCGTGACTATCTCATTCCTATCTTCAAAGACAACGAGAACTTGACTCTAACTCTAACAGAGAACCAAATAGACCACACCAAACCTAAACCAGGTCAAGATCCTCTTTACAACAATAACTAACACAAAACAGAATGTTCATCCTCCATACCTACTGACCACAATAAGACTGTTTTGCCCACCAGCTCTTCATTAGATTTGAGGAATGCTATCAATTAGCATGCCTGTCTCAAAGAGAAACATTTACAAAAATTAAATGAAAGGCTTCTTGATAAGGGAACTTAAATAATAATGTGCTTGGGTTGGTCTAGCTTATTTAATGGCAGAGCACATATAATTTATAAATAGAATTTTTAAAGTACATTCTTGTTCTAAAGACCCTGAATAATTTTCTGCTTGCACATTAGAGAAATACCAGCTGATAGAAACTCAGAGTTACAAGTGTGGGTTTCAGCAGCCTCCAGACTCTTTAGGATGCCACAGAGCTTTTATTCTTGATGACTTAAAATGAGTCACCAAAAGGTATCACAGGAATAAATAGCTACATTACCTGTAATTATTTCATAAGCACAAATGGGTATTACTAATGGGCTTTAGCCTCTGTGTTTGGTGGCAAATGTCAGCACAGTTTGGACCCTTTTTTGTCATTGTGCATTTCTTCCTTATATTTAGTTTAATTATATGAAGGTAGATATTTCTTTCCCTAACTGTATATTGTTTTCTGATTGTATTTCTTGATTGGTGGTTTTAGATTGGGCTTGCTGGTGCACAATGCTGACTAATGGCAGAGCTGGGACAAGAACTCGGTGACCTGGTTTCTAGATTTGTACTTCTTTTTTTCCCCCAACAAGCATTTGTTTTATCTCTTAGGCTACTATGTGAGATGCCTTTGAGAAGAAAAGTCTAGGATGCCCTTGAAAAACTGTATTTTGGAAAAGTTGAAAGAATCCAAGGATATTCATTTTGGAGACAAGACATATGTTGCAGGGACTAACTTTGTCATCAGAGTGCAACCTACTGTTGTACTCTGACTGGGCAGCCTTCAATTAATTCACTGAGAAATCTGTAAAACTCATTTAACACTTAAGGGAATCTTTCTGGACATCTGCTAGGTGCTGTAGATACATTACTCTCTTTGCTTGTTAAGGCAACACTGGAAAATAGGCATTATCCCATTTGAAAGATTAGGAAAACTCCATATGCAGTAGTTCACAGGGTTACGTTGTGACAGAGCTGGAATTCAAGCCAGTTCTATCCCAGTCAGAGCCCCTTGCTCTGAGCCATGTGTGGTGTGCAGACTCACAAATGAGGGTCATGGCTTCCCTCAAGTTTTGGAGGGCAGAATTGGAATCTTCAGCATTAGGAAAAATGTTCAACAGAGCCTTCCCATGGGGGAACCATTCATCTTGGAAGCTAGTAGCCCCATGGCCCTGGTGGTCCACAGACCAAGGAGGGAGATGGTCTGTCTGGGGACTCAGGAAAGGGGACTGTGGGCTGTGTCAAAAAAATGTCTTTATAGTGCTTTCATCTATTGCTCAAAGTTTGTCTTAGGTATACTCTTATATCCCCATAATTTCTTTTTTTTTTAATTTTTTATTTATCTATGATAGTCACACAGAGAGAGAGAGAGAGAGAGGCAGAGACACAGGCAGAGGGAAGAGCAGGCTCCATGCACCGGGAGCCCGATGTGGGATTCGATCCTGGGTCTCCAGGATTGCGCCCCGGGCCAAAGGCAGGCGCCAAACCGCTGCGCCACCCAGGGATCCCCCCCCATAATTTCTTTTCTCTCTCAAGTTTCAGCTTTGCCCCAGCAACTAGACACATCTTTTTTCTTATTTCTCTCATTTGTCTGTAATTAATCCCTTTCAGGCTGTGGCTCCTTCTGGAGGACTTTATATTTTAGGAGGTAAGAGATTGCAGGAGGCTGCTATTACAGGGCACGTATCCTTCTATATGCAACTTCTCATCATCAACAGGTCTCAGATGTGGCATATTTTCATCTGTGAGAAATGTGATGAACCGGTCAAATATTTATATATCAAATATTTATATACACATACACAAATGTTTATTGTATGCACACAAACACACTCTATGGCAACAACAAACTACAACTTCAAGTGATATTAGATGAAATGAAATGGGGTACTACTTTTAAGAGACCTGCCACTACACTTCCAAGTTATGGATGTATCCAGTCTCCAGTTTTATCTCTGATTTGTGTCTTATACATGAATGTTAAGGCAGGAAAAACCCCACCTGATGGAGAGTAAATACAGTGAAGATTTGCCATAGTAATTATGGTGTTTTCTATCTCTTTAAGGTTTGGGCTTGAAATAGCCCTCCCGAAGTTTCTTGAAGGATATCACTCTCTTAGATAAAAACAGGTCTGTTTATTTTTATTTATTTTACTTTTTATTGCTTTTTAAAAAATATTTAAATTCAATTAATTAACATAAAATATATTATTGGTTTCAGAGGTAGAGGTCAGTGATTCATCAGTTGTATATGACACCAGTGCTCATTACATCACATGCCCTCCTTAATGTTCATCACCCAGTTACCCCATCCCCGTACAACCCCTCTCCAGTGACCTTCAGTTTGTTTCCTATGATTAAGGGTCTCTCATGATTTGTCTCCCTCTCTGATTTTGTCTTGTTTTGTTTTTTCCTCTCTTCCCCTTTGATCCTCTGTTTTGTTTCTTAAATTCCACATATGAGTGAGATCATTTAATTGTATTTCTCTGATTGACTTATTTCACTTAGAATAATATACTCTAGTTCCATCCATGTCATTGCAAATGGCAAGATTTCATTTTATTTTTTAATGTTTTATTTGTTCATGAGACACACACAGAGAGAGGCAGAGACACAGGCAGAGGGACTCCATCCCAGGACCCCAGGATCATGACCTAAGCCAAAGGCATCCTATGATTTCATTTATCCAATGGCTTAGTAGTAATCCATTATCTATCTATCTATCTATCTATCTATCTATCTATCTATCTATCCCACATCTTCTTTATCCATTCATCTGTTGATGGACATCTGTGCTCTTTTTCAACTTTTTGAGGAACCTCCATACTGTTTTCCAGAGTGGCTGCACCAGCTGGCAGTCCCACTGACAGTGTTCTAAGAAGGTCCCCCCCAAAATAGGTCAGTTTAACAGTTATTTTAGGATCCTAAAAAAGAAGTAAATCATGCCATTTGTTGAAGACAAATATTTAAAATGCTGGGGCCTCATTATCTAGAGGAGGAGAGATTAGAAAATATGAAAAAGAAATTAAAAAGAAAATGATTCAACCAGAAACTGCAGTTCAGGTTGCGTACACAAACTTCAAAAATTAGTGAGGAAAATACAATCATGTGAATTCAAGAAAAGAGGAGAATTCATTTTTAATTGGTGTGCAATGCCATCAAAAAGATGGCTGAATATAAATAAAAACATTAAGAGCTTTGAGCTTTACAGATTATCTTATACTTGGGCGCACACAGTTTAAAAAATTTCATGATTTCATGGAATAGTTATTCCGCATCTCCAACTGCTAAAAAAAAGTGACCTCAATTTCTCTGCAAGCTTGTAAATCAATAACCCATAAAAAACTATGGGAAATACAAAAGATAACTATAAAAATCTCTAACTTTGATCATAACAATTTTTGATTTTTAGATGCAAACAAAACAAAGGAGGAATCAACATGTTCACCAGTTTAAACTGGAAGGCAGCCTCTAAGTAAGCAAAATAGCCTCATGACAACCTAGGAAAATAGCACAGGACTCCTGGGACACCACATAGCTACCCCTAAATTTGTTCAAGTAAAAGAAGGCCCAAACTGCCTTAAATCTATGAAATCCATATCATTCTCAAATGAGAGAAAATGAAATTTGGAGGTTACTTCTTTCTCAGCTAAGAACTGTCAGAAACGCAAAAAGCTTTTTAGAAGGGAAAAATAGAGAAGGAAAAGCTGACTCTATTTAAATAAGTGTGAGTTCCCTCCACTGATATTCCTACAAAACCAAACAGACACCATTAAAAAATTATATATACACACACACACATACACGCACATATATAATTATATTTCTGAAGATGAATACTAAGTAAATATTTCTTGGAGTGGTTGAGGATTACTTTTCTTGTTTGATGTGATGCCACTATTTTCTAATGAGCTTGAATTATCAACTTGCAGACAGAGGGTTGATATACAAAGTGAAATATGCTGTCCGCCTGCAGGGCCCCTTCTGAGGCACTGCCCGCGAATCCTTGTGTGATCTGGAAGCCTGGCACTGTTGGAGCTGGGGACGGAGCTGCGTCCGTCAGGGGCCATTAGGACTTCCAAAGCAGACAGCCTCTGAGAGGGTGGCACTCTGATGCACATTCACACTGAGGTGAGGTAACTGTGGCTCTTGGTAGGTATAGGGGGAGTGAGGAGGAGGGACGGCGTGGGGAGAAGAGAGGGACTGGCACGTAAAAAGCCACCTCACCTACTTGACAGTTCGGCCAAATCAATGTCACTAAGCATATACAACAGTACTGAGACGTACACATGAATTCAATATGCGTATGGTTCAGATTCTTCCCTCTACCCCTCCCTTCCCCTCTCCCTCCCACCCTCCCTCCCTTCCTTCCTAATGCCTGGGACACTCACAGAACATCAGTGGAAGAACTACACTAAACTATACAACCAGAAAATAATGCCACGGTCACTATCTTCTTCACAGGAACACTCAACCTTAGATCAAATACATGCCTCAATTACATCTTTCATTTAAAAGTGAACCTCTCCTACTGGCATACTACCTCAAATAGCATCAAAGCAAAGTGAAACACAGGCAGCATTTAACAACGCTGGTAACCATGGAAACATATCATTAAAGAATATATAAACAGGAATGAATAATTAGATGAGAAATTCATTTCTACATTTATCTTTTTCCAAGACCCAGGAAAGGAAGCTCTCTTTTACCTCTCATCTCAATTTGGACACTTCCTCCTTAGCCTGTCTTCTAACAGAAAAATATGAGAATTCATAAAATGAGAATCTTAATATTGCCTCACTTAATAGATAAAGCTCTTTGTAGGCAAGTGACTAAAACCGATTGCAATGCCTATTGTTTGTTGTCTAGATGTAAAACTGAAGGTAGGAAGGAATCCTGAGGCAGCCGAAGAGTTTGCTTTGGGGATGGGAGTTAGGCAGGAAAATCTGACTTACATCATGGTGACAAGGCGAGAGCAGTTAACCTTTAAAAACAGGAGTACAAGCTGCCTCACTTAATAGAGGCATCTACGTGGTGGGACTGAGGGGAGAGTCTGGGCCTCATGGATTCTTTCAGTGCTAGTACTCGGACACTCTACCTTCCTACCTAGCAAAGTCCTAGATAAATTCTATGGCAGGCTAAGTTGGACATAAACTTAAAAAAAAATTTCAAATAGCTTTAGAGACCATCTTGCTCAGGGTTGTGCATTGGAATCACCTAGCTGTGAGGTGGGAGACAAGACAGTTTTTAGAACCTCACCCAACTCTGGGAATCCAATACTGTAAATATTTTCCCAAGTGATTTTGATGCAGTTGGTCACTAGGCCAGTGTTTGAGGACCACTGACCAAGGCCGACTTTTCATCATAGAGCAGTAGAAACTAAAGTCCAGAGCAGTTGTGGCAAACCAGCAGTTTGAGTTGCTGGTCTTAATTTTTCCCCTCCCTGTTACGATATCACAGCCATGCCTTTGTCATGGCTTTGCAGTGAAGAGAAGAATCATACCCCTTGCCCTTGGCCTTGACCATATATGGCTGGCTTTGGCAAATGGGATGTTAACAAGCATGGTATGAACAGAGGCTTGAAATGTGCTTATATGATTTCGCTTTCTCTCTTAGAATTCTGCATTTTGCCATAGGATGAACAGAAATCAGGTAGCCATTGGTCAAAGGAGGATGAGAGACATGTGGATCATTGTGCCTCTCTGTAGCTTAGACCTAAGCCTAGCCAAGTCCATCCAAGACGGGCCTAAATCAGCCAAATCATGACTGGTAAGCCAGCCTGCTTATTATTATGATAAGCCGCTGAATTTAAGAATGATTTGTCACGCGGTAGTATTATAGCAGTAGCGCACTAACAAAAAAATGAAGTGACTTATCCAAAACTGAATTCTAGCATTGGAACTAGAAGTTACAGCTTGTGAATCTTAGGCCCGACTTCTTTCTCCTGCTCTGTAGTATCTGTTTTCCTTTGCTTTCATTCCTTCACAGAGCTAAGCACATATATCTATATCCATTGCCTTTCTAAGGTCCTTCTGCTCAGCCTACAATCTGTATATTCCAGAACACTCTGTCACCTTCCCTTATCAGAGCTTACCTTTCCTTCCATCTTGTTCCTTCAAGATTCTGCTTTCATGTTTCCAAAGGGACTAAGAAGTCTCAAAATAATTCTCCCAATTGTGTTAAGGAGTCACCCATTAATGAGTTAAACACTTACAGATAAAATTTCTTCTGCATATGATGTGGGGCTCACGAGAGACTTAGTGCCAAATAGTGGGAATTTAAGCATGACACATAGCAGTTGGTAGGAAAAATATTTTTAGGTGGGTGAGTTTGGTGCTTCTTAAATTACATCTAAACTAAATTCTATAAAGTTCGAGTTACTTTCAGACACTCTTTGTCAAAATATTTTATAAACTATATGCCTGATGGGGCCAAATAAATAAGTAAATAGACTATAAGCAAAGGTCATTAGGAGAAATACTCATATGGCATTCTTATTTTGTTCCTTTTTGTGGAAACATTTTTCACATGGAAGCAAATCTTTAGAGAGAACACATTTTTCTTCTCTAAAATATGTAGGTGTTTTGTTAAAGTAATAAAAAAGTTTCTGGTTCTTTGACCTTACTTTGCCTGTAATTTCATGTTGAAGATTTTATTTTTACTCTAAGGTAGAGATATCATAAATCTGTATCATGTAAATGACTAATATTGGAATAATTTTGCAATATCAAGAAGAATAACAACAAAGAACTGGAGTGAAAGGGTTAGTCTTCATTATTGATAGAAGGGATCAAGTAACTTTCAGTGTTAAGTTAACCCGTGTCATTCTCTGGTTAGTGCAGAGAAGTCCATTAGTTTGCTTCTGTCTTAATTGCTATGTTTGAAAGGAGAAGCAAATAGATAAGACCTTAGGATTTGCACAGAGACATCCACGAGCACATAAACCAATGAGCCAAAAGAATATTAGAAATCAGCAAACTTCTCCAAATATTCTGATATATCCCAAATCAACTAGAGCCCAAAGTTGTACACATTTGTAAACTTAAAACACACACAGACACACAGAAATACTTGTTGAATTCATGTAAGCACAGAACTTTTTATATAACAAATAAAAAACTATTCCAAAATATTCTTAATATTATTGGTTTGAGTTTCATGTAAAATAATATTTAATTTGGTTAACTGAATATAACAAATATGTGTTGAATCATTACTCACAACGCACTTTGATAGTACTGTGGAAGAAAAACAGATTAGGAAGTAGTTTCTAAAATAAGTACCAGGTTTTTTTTCCTGTTAATAAATATTTTGTGCTCGAATACATTCTTCTTGAAGACAGGACAATGTCTATTTTGTTCACTGCTGTACTTCTAACACGTATCACAGTGCCTGACACACAGCCACTAGTAAGTGCTCGATAAATACGAATGAGTACGGATGACAAAAACGATTTGAAAGTAAAGAAGAAAAGTACCCACTAATTTAAGAGTAGTCTGCACACACTGGAATGGAAAGATTTTAAGCTTGAATGACTATAATGCAGTTTAAGGAGGAACTAGATGATGCTAGCATCCTGGGTGCTATTTTTGTCTTTGAGTTTTGGAAGCAGCAAATGTCTCGTGCTAGGCCCAATATCAAGAAGAAAAAGGACTGTTGCAAAGAGAAGGAGTACACAGGGGCTTAACCTGTGGTCTGTTGAACTCTGGAAAGCAATGGAAGGGCTTTAGGGCTCACAGACTGTGCTCTATCTTCCTCAAGCATATGGCTAGGGAAAATCTCTTTCATCTCAGTGCAGCCAGTTCCTGATTTTGTCCTTTGAGAGTAGACTAATTTCACCAAAGAAAAATTCCTTGTGGTGAGCCCTCTTTGGAAACCACTTAGGCCATTGATATCTTTAAGATGGTGAACATTCAATGCCAAGTACAAGTTGAATTGGATGGGAAGTCTTGGTATTCTCTGCACAGATGGAGGATCTGTGAAAGTTGGCACTGCCTCAGCCTTTGCTGCTTCACTAAGGAAAGATGCTCCACATGTCAGGCTTTCTACGGGGGCCTGTATTGGTGTCAACAGCCCCTCCAACAATCCCAAAAGAGGTCTTTCAGTTGCTGTGAAAGTCTTCAACTTCCTCAGAGCCAAGAGCTCGAATCAGTGCCTTTTCAGTAGATCTTTGTCAAGATACAAGAACACACCATGAGGCTCTTTCTTAATAGAGAAGTTTGTTGGCAATTCAGAGAAGAAATTTAGAAGTGATTTAGTTTGATTAATTCTTGAAAATTTTTTAAGAGAAAAGAAAACTCCTTCTTAGAACAGATTGATAGTGAGAAGTTCATTCCAGGACTAGCTTTATAATGGCTGAAATCTTAGTCACATAAATGAAGCAAATCTTTTGATTAAAATGCTGAATTTACTATTAGAAATACTGCTGAAAAACTATGAGTTTTGTTTGTTTGTTTGTTTTGGTCACGCTGCTACTCAAATGAGGTGGTTGGAGTCAAATAACAATATAAATTTTCTAATACTGGAGATGAGACTGACAAAGTCTTGAGAATTTCTAGGGACAAAAATCAACAGACACTTGGCTCTATCTCTTATGAAGGTCACTTTTTGTTCAGATGGCTTTAAAATTGAAACAAATTGCTGACATAGATAACTTTGATTATATAGACTTAACAAAGATAATCTCATTGACCTGAGGACAAAGGAAATGATGCAATGTGAATTTTGGTTATTCTTGATGCCTGCCTATCCATATGAGATCTTGTGAGCTACAGGAGCTCTGATTCCATTTGCTATAAGAGATTTGTGAATCAGGGTTATTCCTCTTATTGCTATTAAAATGAAGCATTGACATTGGCATGATGTCAAATATATTTCAATTTCTTATTCCAGAAAAATTGCATTACTTTTTAATAATAATGATAAAATTATGATTTGCCATATTTTATGTGTAGGAGTTCCAACGCAATGAGGTAAATAGTAAGCACAATTTTTTGTGTATATGTTTACGAATACTGTTTCTAGGTGGATGCTTGTAAATTGAATCAGATTCTCAGAAGGGTTTGTGACTCGAAAAAGAAAGAAAGAAATTTTAAAAGAACAATTAAGGTGAAAAATAAGCTGATCAAGCAGCTTGCCCCTGTTTATGGGGGCTCTTCTGTACTTGTTTTGTGGGACTTCTGCCACAAAATTAGCTGTTGTCATCTTTTCTTACTCCATTTTTGCTGAGTGGTGCAGATTGGAGTTGGCTCTGTTACCCACACTGCAGGACATAAAAATCTGGCTCTGGATCTAAGGGGCAGGGGCTTAGGAGGTGGACTACAGTTCATTGTAAAAATCTTCTTGGAATAATATTACTTTAGGAGCAGTAAATACATAGTGGTCACTGCTTCAAAATAGCTAATTTCCAGCCTGATTAGGGACTTTTCAGTCTGTTAATTAGTTCAGAATTGTGATGAGGTTTCAAGGTGTTTGAAAAAAGAAGAGTGGCTGATAATAGGAGACTGGGTATCAGGTTGCGGAAGCCTACATGCAAGTACAGTTGTGACAAGTTATTTCCAACCCTCTCTAGCTCTGAAGAGGTGATGCTATTATAGAATAACATGTGCAAACACTTTTATTCAGAGTGATATATTCCAGTGTGAGCTGTCATGTAGTGTAGAGTTTTATGCCTTTTTTTCTTGCTGGGTTGATGATATGAAAACCCTTCCTAATACAATTGAAAAGTGTTCTTGAGCTCACCAAAGCAAAGGTCTGTTCTTTTGTATCCAAGACTTTGTAAGCCAACAATTTGTGAGAGTAGGTGTAGACCGGCTCTCAAATTTTTACATACCCAAATTTTCCATTTCCTGTTTAAAAACTCTGAGAAGAATAATTGACCAGAGTGGTGGATATTTTATGTGGTTGAAAGGTAACTTCATCACTTACAACAGTAGTGAAAATAGTCTCTGCCTAAGCCTTAACGAATGTCTAAGAATGTATATGCAGATACAGTGTCTAGTCTGTGATGTTTGGGGGGCATTTGTAAATTCAGCATTATAAACTCAATTGCCATGGTGGATTGGGGGGTGAAGTATCATTGTATTTAAAGATGACATGGGGGCAGCCCCGGTGGCGCGGCTGTTTAGCGCCACCTGCAGCCCAGGGCATGATCCTGGAGACCCTGGATGGAATCCCACGTCAGGCTCCCTGCATGGAGCCTGCTTCTCCCTCTGCTTGGGTCTCTGCCTCTCTCTCTCTTCTCTCTCTCTGTCCCTATGAATAAATAAATAAAATTCTTAACAAAAATTCTCTATCTTAAAAAAAATAAAAAAATAAAGATGACATGGACTGGGCACTCTCTGGCAATATCCAAAAGCCTCTTTTGATTTAGGACAGAACAAGGTTTAGAGAGGAAGATATATACATTTAAATTAAGATTGGGGAGAGGCAGGCTTGCATAAGGAAGTATGTAACTGGTGAGAATGGTGTGGTGTGCTAATGTTGAGGCTGGTTAGAGAGATTCAGTTTATGGAGTTTATCTGCATGATGAAATTTCTAATTATGTTGCTTCTTTTTATCTTAATATGTGTGACATTTTTGGATGTGCTTAAAATATTATATTTCAGTGCTAAAATGAGCTATAAGAATCGACCTTCTCAAGCACTTTCTGCTAGTCATCTCTTATTTTCTAGTTGGAGTTCCTCTAGAGTCTAATTGCCTTGGGTTAGATAACTATTTGGTGTTAGAACTTGGACTGAATCAGACCTGACTTCCAAACAAGGGCCCTTTTCCAATATTCCAAGTTGCTGCAAATTAAAAGAGAAAAAGAATACCTCAACAACCAAAAAATGAATAATTCAATTAAAAATGGCCAGAAGACATGAATAGACATTTCTCCAAAGAAGACATACAGATGGCCAATAGACACATGAAAAGATGCTCACCATCACTTATCATGAGGGAAATGCAAATCAAAACTACCATGAGATATCACCTCACACCTGTCAGAATGGCTGAAATCAACAACACAAGAAGCAAAAGGTGAGAGTGTAGAGAAAGGGGAAGGTTTTTGCACTGTTGGTGGGAATGGAAACTGGTGTAGCCATTGTGGAAAATACTATGGAGGTTCCTCAAAAAGCTAAAAATAGAACTATACTAAGATCCAGCAATCACACTACTAGGTATTTACTACCCAAAGAGTACAAAAATACTGATTCAAAGGGATATGTGCACCCCAATGTTTATAGCAGCATTATCTACAATAGCCAAATTATGGAAACAGCTCAAGTGTCCACTGATTGATTAATGGGTAAAGAAGAAGTGGTACATACATACAAGGGAATATTATTCAGCTAAAAAGAATAAAATCTTGCCATTTGAAATGACATGGATGGAGCTAGAGGGTATAATGTTAAGTGAAATAAGTCAGAGAAAGACAAATACCATATGATTTCATTCATATGTGGAATTCAAGAAACAAAACAAATGAGCAAAGGGAGAAAAAAAAAAAAAACAAAGAAAGAAAGAGGCAAACAAAGAACCAAACTCTAAACTACAGAGAATAAACAGACAGTTACCAGAAGAGAGGCTGGGTAGGGGTATGGGTTTACTAGGTAATGAGGATTTAAAAAATTATTTAAAAAAATAAAAAAGAGACTACAAAGAGAAATATATTTTATCTTTTATAAATACAGAATAGTTAACAGAATTTGTTTTCTTTTTGTGTAGCAAACATGCATGTATTGGTAAGTGGAGATTATTTTCCTACTTTGAGGTAAATTAGTGTTCTTTAAGGATACTAGTGTTTTTTGAAAGCTAAAGGAAACAAAAAAAAATATTCACAGTAAATCTTAACCAGTTGCACCAACACTGGATCTATTTTTTCCTAGTTCAATGTAGAAAACACAGTAAGTACTGAATTTTTGTTTAGTCAATGAGTAAGTTAAATCAAACATTCATTTGGGACTCGTTAAATGCCAAGCTTGCTGAATGTTATCTAATCCTTGAGATTCAACTCCTTTCCACTTCTCTCCAGAAGTTTCTCAATCCTTTAACAAAAAGTCTTCCTTTATTATATTTATAGCTCATATTATTTGCTTATATTTTTATATCTAGCAATTCTTTACAAATATTTAATTATATGGCTCTAAATAACTGCTACTGTTTTGCGTGTTCCAGATTCCCTGAGGAAAGTTTCAAACTTATCAGCAAGTTAATAAATTTTTTTGAGATTAATATTTTGTTCACTAGGTCATTTTTTTCCCAAATAATCACAAGTCTCAAGTATAGTAGGACTAATGTAAACCTTTAGTTTTTTATAAATAGGTAAATTGTGTTCCAAATATTTAGATGGAACTATCTAAATTATTGAGCACTTTAGATGATAAATCTAATACTTTACTGTCTAATAAAGATAACACATGATATGGAGACAGAAAACTGAGGGCCAGGACACAGTAGCTGAAAATATGGGAAAAGTGAGGAAGCATCAGGAGACTATTAATAATTATTTCTCCCTTTCATATATGTGTTTTAGCAGATCTTATTCTAGTTGGTTTGAAAATTAAATTAAATCATTTTGATGTATAAGGAATAAAAGACCACACACTCTAGAGAGGAGAAGATACAGAGGAGGGATTTGTCTTTTGTAGCTGACTTTCAAATATTTGAAACAATTTCATTTGGAAATGGGTTTCCTCGGTCCATGTTTCCCTACTGGGAACCACTGGATTGAAGTTCTAAAGGGGTAGAAATTCATTTTACATGAGGTAAACAGTTTAGTAATTAGCAAATCAGATGTTGTTTCTTGGAATAAATGAGCTCTTCATTTTGGATCTATTTCAGTAGAAAGTTGTTGACAATTTGCTGAGAGCAGACAGGAAGCGAATAGATTTATGTATCGTGAAGGAGACTGAACCAGTGAATTTTAAGTTCTCTTTATAATTCTAAGAGATTACCACTCTCTTCTTGGGATCTAATTGACCTTTGATATGACTTCTTGATGCCATTTTGAATAATAAGTGAGAAAAAAGATCTGCAATTTATTACATAAGTGTTCCAAATACTAAATATTACCCAACAAATACAACTGATCTTCACATTTTCTTTCGTTACGTAATTGGTATTACTTCTAGGGTCTGCTTCTACAGATCATAGATCAAAAATAATCTATGAAAATACAATGTTCATATTTTAAAGGATCGTGTCATTAGGGCAGCATGCTTGGAAAAATAGTTTCTGGGATGTCTAAAATTTATATTGGGTTGTAAAACTGAAGTATGGGCCAAGGGCTAACAACCTTGAATTTTGCCCTTAAAATTAGTCACAGACAATCTGCTTCTTTACAAATACATTACTACTGAGTAGTGACCTTCTGATTGATATGGCCAGAGCTACCTTTTTCAGCAGTCTTTTAAGCACCAATCCTTCATTCTGGTTCTAAAAATGAGATGGGCTCCTCCTCCCTAGTTGGGACATCAATTTTTACCTGCCAATACAGTTTGATGAGCTTGCTTATACACTGCTCACTTCCTCCACAGAGCCAGAACATGTAGTCAGCAATCATGGCACTCCTAAGAACAAGGACAATTAAAAAAAATAAATTTATAGGACAGAAGGAAAACCATAACAAGTAGTATATGTATAAATACTGAGGAAGAAGATTTTGTAATGTATCAATTTGACTAGATGAATATTAAGCAAAGCCGCCGCACATTTTAGACTGCAGAAAGTAGGGTGGTTTTTGTTTTCTGTTGTTTCTTTTAATCTAAAGTAAAACTATGAGAGAAACAACCAGCCATTTGTCTTCTAGATGTTTTTTTCTGCTTGTACGGTCTAAGAATACTTAAAGACTATGAAGGAATGCATTGTTTTGGTTGACCCTTATTAAGCTTCAAAGCATTTATAGAGCAGCACATATTTTATGGACTCTAAAATGCCTTCAAACCTAGCTTAGCATGTACAGGGAACTATTGTAGTGCTATTTAAGCATATCTCAGATTTTACCTGAATTAAAGATCATTCACCTGTGATTACATTGGCCTCCTTAAAGTAAAAATAAAAAATTTTCCAATTCAACAAACACTCCCCTCCCCCAACTTTTGTGTTTAATTGAATTGGTTTCAGTATCTAGTGTGTACAACCACTGAATTAGTCTTATTAAGCTGAGGGGATATTAAAAACTATTGCGCAATTGATATTAATTCATTGCTTAGCACCCTTTGGAAAAACAGTTTACTTTTATGACTGTTTCTGCTAGGCCTCTCTATTTCTTTTCTCCAGAGATTCCAAATCCAATTAAATGTGACTAGAAGTAATTCCAAATTGTCACGTTAGCCAATTAAACATATAATAATCCTGTGTACCAAATCACTAGTACCAAAAGTTTATTTATTTAAGTAGAGCTATCATGGTGTACCCCTAAATGTTTTTCTTATCTTTGCCTGCAGATATGTGTTGTTTCTTGACATCATTGTAAATTGAATTAGAAATTTTCCTTCCCTAAATATAGGTTGTCTGAAGCACAGCAGCTATAAACTTACTATGGTACTCTGCTGGAAGAATTAAAATGTTTAGATTCTGGCTCAGGACAGACAAAAATTAGGACTTTAACAAAAAAACAATGGGAAAAATACCACCATTTGGAGGGTTATGCAGCTCAATATATTTTTTTTACATGTGTGGTATTGGGAAGGAGCTGTCCACTGACATTTCAAAATAAATGACAATAATTTAGGAATATAATCTTTTAAGAGTCCTTTTTATAGTTTCCAAAGCCCTAATTTACTGATAAGATAAACTGACCTAGGAGGTTTTGATGTTGTGTGAATATGTAAGAAGTAGGAAAAAAAGTTATGAAAATTATAGATGAGAGGGGGCAAAAGTGAATTTCAAAATTTGCATTTGATAGAAACACTTGGAAAAATTTTCCTCTCATGACTACCTAAAAAGGAAGTCTACTTAGGTACCTGTCACCTAATAGAAATCCATTTAACAAATTCTGAATTTAGGAAATCAATGAAAAATTTTAAAAATCTCACTCTCAAAGACAGCACGCACATATTTATAGAAGTTGGGTACTCTTAGGTGACGACTTGATTCTGCACTCTGATTTCTCCTCTCATTACCATTTGGATGTGTAGATATGGCTCAACAAACATTGTTTAATGAGGACACCAGCCATTAGTTAAACCAGGGGTGAGTAGAATTTTCCTGTAAAGGGTCAGATAGTAAATAGTTTAGGCTCTGTGGGCCATGGGGTAACTGCCTTGTGGAAGGACCTACGGACCATAAGTAAACAAATGAGTGGGGTTGTGTTCCATAAGACTCCACTTCCATAAATATATGGCACGCTAGATTTGGTATAGTTTGCCTAATTGTAAGATAAGTTAGGAGGTTGAGCAACATCAGGCGAGCATTGATATAACTGCCAATCAACAGTTAGGCACCAGCTTCTATAGGTTCTGGCCACAGGCCCCCTTAAATATTTCAGTCTACTGTTTTCTCTTTAGGAACAATACATGCATTGTGCTCAGATTACTGTGCAGAGTTCAAGAAAGAAACTTTACAATTTTGAAACATGCGAAAAATGTAAAAGATAAATCCTGGATCGTAGGTACAGAGGCTTGAGTTAAGTAAATGGTAAATGGGTAGTTTCCCTCCGTTCATGATCGCCATTCTTAGACTGGAACAGCTGTGAGGGAAAAAGATCACAACAGTGGGTTTCTAGAGCTTTCCTGGATTTTTAATGCTTTTGGTGATTTGGTTTTGAGTTCACCATTGTAAAATCAGAAGTTTTAGTATTTTTACTAATGTTTCCCAAAAGTTGCTTTTTCTGTAATGATGTGTTGCCAAATTGCTACATTCTTAAATATAATTTTATTACACCTGGGGGCTCAAGTCTTCTTCCAAACGAACACATCTCCAAAATTGTATTGAAACAAGTGAAGAATTAAGATTCCTTGAAATTTATTACCTGACCTCAGTGAAGCACAATTATTCTAATAGTAAAAAAGATACTAGTATTAAACAACAAAGTATGGTTTCACAAAGCTACGTGTTTGCTAATATATAAATAAGTATAACTTATTTCTCTTAATGTTGGGAACACAATTTATATTGTAGTTGCTTCAAACCCATTTTCTTTTTAGTGGAAGTGGCAGTTATGTTTTCACCACCCACCTTCCTTTGTCTGGTTCCCTATCATAGCTCTGTCCTCCAGCCGAGCCTTTACAAATCAGTATAAAATTCAGTGGAAGAACACGAAAAGAGCATGGAAATAACATTATACCATGCAGCATCTGTGAGGCAAGAGACAGGGGTCTTTAATCACGCTGAATTTATAAAGGGCAAAGACAATTAATTCATCAACTCAGAGCGTCTACGGGGAGTCAAGTACCTTGTGGGATCCCAGTTCTGGCACACTCACCTCATGAATCAAATGTAAACAGTAACTGTCATTCTTCCTACTTCCCTTCAGGTATCTCTGTTTACCTTTAGACCAACATCCTGGAGGCTAGTCAGTGTGACCCAACGTTGCTTCTAAATGTCTTTGTTTCATTGTCGTTATTCTACTCAACTTACTTTCATTAATCTACTGAATATTGTAGCTGCACCGAAACTGGAGGATCACGTTAGCCAACTCCCTTTCAGTGACAGTGGGTGGTTTCCTACCTGTCCCTCTTGAGCTTTTGCTAGTGCTTGGCACCAAGTTAAGCAATTTACCCAGTGGAGCGTGCACCTGGTCCACTCACCCATACTTCTGCATCAGATCTCATCCTACCCATGGAACTGCTCTAGTAACTCTCTCTCTCTCTCTCATTATCGCTCTCACTCTCGCTCTCATTCCTTTTCTTTCCTCTTTTTCATTTTCTTCTTTTGTCCTGGAGCTCTTCTACCAGCACACAGAAATGCTCTTGTCTCTGCCATCTTAAAATAAAACATCCCCAAAGCCTCTTGCGATCCACTTCCCTCCCAGTTCTCATCTTAATTCTTTCCTTCTACACACACACACACACACACACACACACACACAAAACAACAACAAATAACAACAAGCCCACAGAAACTCTTTGGGAACGCCATGTATACTCCTTATCTCTAATTTCTCTTTTCCTGCTTGCTCCTGAACTCACGCCAGAAAGGCTCTTATTCCTACTATTTCACTGAAAACTGCTCTTGTCAAGGCTACTAATGGTTTCCATGCTGCTAAAACAGTGATTCAATTCTCAGTCTTCATTTTGCACATCCTCTCAGGTGCAAGTGATGCAACAGCTTGTTCCCTCTTCCAATATACACTTTCCCACTTGGGTTCCACAACTCCACTCTTTCCTGTTTCCTTCTATCTTACTAGTTGCTCTTTTCAGTGTCCTTTTCTAGTATCTTCTCATCTCTCTGAAAGCCTACCTTTGGAGTGCCCAAAGCTGCGATGTTTAGACCCCTTCTCTTTCTATATGTCACCCCTTGGTGATCTTACCAGTTTCATGGTTCTAGATACAGCCTATGGGTTGACAACCCTTACACGTATATCCTGAACTTAAACTTCTTTTTGGGTCTCAAGACTTGTAGAAATTGTCTTCTTCACATTTCTACTTGGATACTCAGTAGCTATTTCAAGCTTAATATTTCTATACCTGAGACTCTAACCTTCCATTACTTTCCTGCTCCAATCTCTAATAGTCTTCTCCATCCATCCAGTTTCTCAGGCAAAAAAAAAACTAAAATTAGTGCTTCAGAGCAGATCACTACTGTGCTTAAAACTGCAAAGGCTTCTTATCTCAGAGTAAAAGCCAGTTTTTAAAATGGCATTGAGCCCCCTGTCATATGGTCTCTGATCTCATTTCCGATTTACTCTGCTCCAGACCAGCTGTCTACTCTGCTGTTGCTCAAAAAGAATGGGTACACTGTTGCCGCTGGGATTTTGCATTGGACAATCCCTGTTCTGGGATGTTCCTTCTCTAGAACATACTCACTCCTTTCTTTAGGACTTTATCAGATGTTATTTTCTCAGTGAGGACTCCCCTGACCACATTCCAATACTATCCATACCAAAGCCAAAAATATTTACTATCTGGGTCTTTCCTGGAATGCAAGCTTCCTGAGGGCCGGGAGTTTGGTCTGTTTTATCCATGGCTCTATCCCCAGTGCCTAGAACGGTGTTGGTGTGGTAGTCACACCATAAATATTTGTTGAATTAATGACCACACATTACCTAATTTTTTAAAGTCAAAAAATTGAATTATTGTTACAAAAATCTGAGGGCTATAGAGTTACGTATCTTGGTAGGATCCTACCAGAAGGATACTCTGGATTATCTCACTGCTCGCATTTAACAATGCCTTTGTTCTAGAGGGGGCGTGGGAATGGAGTGACAGGGTGGGCTTGCCCGATGTAGAATCCAACATTTAGCTCACATTGGAGTTTAATAAATGCTCATGGATGCTGATGTATTTTTAACATAAATTGAAGAGGAAACCTACCAGAAGCACATTAGCCGATTGCGCTGTATCTGAACTTATTTTCTAACATGATGCCTTCACTGACATGTCAGTTTCCCTGCGAGCCTACTGTACTCTTCTTCTGAAATGATATTTGATTACATTTTAGAAAAGTGTCTCTGAAGTCACATTTGATTTACTTAATACATCTGTTAAATGTAAAAGGGCCAAAATCTGGCTTTTAAATATATATGTATCTAAAATAAAAGATTTTTCTGTCCTAACTCAGCTTATCGTGAATCAAATCCCATTCCCACAGAACAGCAAATACACGTTGCAAGAATTTGACATGTTATTATTAATAAGATAGGTACCCGCCGTTTTGCTTTCCAAATTAATGCCATACATGGATCACGATGTTTAAGCATTTTCATGCGAGGTGATTTTACAGATGGAATGTTTCCAAACGGTCTGTGCAGTTCTGAGGTTATGAGAGTATACTCTTGACAATTCTCAGGGCCTACGTTCATATTCAAAATCCGTAACATTTCTACTCAGTGTGGCCACTTGGTGGTGTAAAACAATAAGATATGGGTAAACAAAAGAAAATCACAGCACACAATCGGCTGTGTGTTCTCACAGGGCTGACTGGCTGGGACCTTGAAAAGTCATTCGTTCATCACCTTGCCTTTAGGCAGGATCACACTTAAACCTTTCAAATGAGACTGATGAGAATCTATTCTGTTTTAAAGACCTCCACAGAAGGACATTGCTCTGCCTTCCTCACTGATCCCTTAGTTTCACAGCCATAAATAGCATCTTCTGCAGTTTTAGTCTGCTGGTTTCAGTTTTTTCTCCAGGGTTAAAGCAACTTACCTGGACCTTATCCTCTGGATAGCGGTTCTACATATCCTCACCAAAATTTATTAATCTCTCTTCCCTAGGTTAATTAATTAACCTCAGGAGCTTTAATCTTTCTCAATGGGTCCCCTTTGCTTGACATTAGTGGGTTTCATGATTGTCTTTTTCAACTTGTTTAAGTTCCTCCTTTTCTTTGTCCTACACTCAGAAACTGCCCTCTCCCAAGAGTCTAAGGATAATCCTACGGGGTTTGTACGCAGCTACTGCATTTATGTAACTGGTACACACACTTCTTAGAAGCGGGTCTATTGGATAGTTCTAACCACAGAATCCTATTGTCAACATACTTAGGAGGTTGTTTCCTTTCTCCTAAGGAAGAACACATGTATGGGCATGTTGTTCATTTAGGTTGATTAAGACTGATTACGGTGTATATTCCTTTTGAAAGACAAACATACACTAATATTGAAGAGATTGTATTCTGATCAGGAGGGAAACCAAACCATCAAATCCACTCAAGTAAACACACACATACACACACACAACACACATACACAGCTGCCTTTTGCAGGCTCACGTATTTTCCACACAGCCCTCAGCCACAGTGATCTTTAAGAACTATGTAAATATAAAAGACCTCAAAATAGAGTCCACGCTCCCTCTGTGGTCTACTACTGTCGTGATAGGCTGCCCTTGTTTTCCTCTTCAATATATGGCCCATCAGTGTGGCTTATTCGTCGCTCAGAGCAAAAATGGATTTTCCTGTCTTGGAGCATTTGCATGTTAGTTCTTCCTACCTGGAATCTATTCCTTCCTTTTTTTTTTTTTTTTTTTACCTGCCTGCTGCTTCTCAAGATCTGGGCCTTTCAGCTTTAGCTTAAACATTGGTGACCTCTTCAGTGAGGCCTTCCCTGACCACTCTGTGTAAGTAAATTCCATCTTACCCTCCCTCAACCCAAATCTTCTGTTTCCTGCTTGAGTCTCCCATTTTGGAATCACCTGTTACCTTCTTTTCCTAGACTTGGACTGCCCAGTATGAGAGCCACCAGCCGTATGTGACTCTTTGTTTTTAAAAGAATTAAAATTAAAATTTAAAACCCAGTTCTCAGATACAGGAGGCACATCTCAGGTGCTCAATAGCCATGCACAGCTAGTGGCTACTACATTGACTGACACAGAACATCTCCATCAACACTGGGAGTTTGAGTGGCAACGCTGCTGTGGGCTCTAAGCCACAGTGCCTGCCATTACAGTGCCTCACACAATACCTGGCAAATAGTAGGTGCTTGCGATGGTTGATTTTCTGTGTCAGCTTTGACTGAACCACAGGGTGTCCAGATGTTTGATTAAACACGTGTCTGGGAGAGTGTTTCCTTTTTTTTTTTTAAATCTTTTTTTTTTTTTAAATTTTATTTATGATAGTCACACACACACAGAGAGAGAGAGAGGGGCAGAGGGAGAAGCAGGCTCCATGCACTGGGAGCTTGACGTGGGATTTGATCCCGGGTCTCCAGGATCGCGCCCTGGGCCAAAGGCAGGTGCCAAACCGCTGCGCCACCCAGGGATCCCTGGGAGAGTGTTTCTGGGTGAGATTAACATCTGAATCTGTACACCGAGTAAAGCAGATTGTCCTCCCTGACGTGGGTGTGGCTCACCCAATCCACTGAAGGCCAGAATAGAACAAAAAGGCTGAGTAGAGGAGAACTCGCTCTCTGATTGTTGTTGACCTGGGACATCAGCCTTCTCCTGCCTTTGGACTTGAACGTGGATGGGAATTTACACCATCGGCTCCCCAGGTTCTCAGGCCTTTGGCTTCAGCCTGGAACCAAGCCTCTGGCTCTCCTGAATCTCTAGCTTGCCAAACTACAGATTGTAGGACTTCTCAGGCTCCATAATTGCATGAGCCAATTCCATATACTTCTACCTCCTGTTACTCTGGAGAACCTTGACTAATTTCGTGCTCAATAATTTATATTTGCTTTTGTTTGGACTTTGCTCTGGTTATGCTTTCCTCCCACTCCACTACTCCTAGTCATTTGGTTTTCATCACGGGCCTCAGCCCATACAGTGTTCTGAGTTCACATATTTCAGGGGCTGGTGAGCATTGAAGAAAGGTATACTTTGGTCTCTCTACCTTTGTAACAAGTCTGCCTCTGTGCCTAATTGCCTAACTCTAATAGCTGAGAGTTGTCAGACGCCAAGTCTCTACCTTTTGCAGACCAAATCTAGTTAATGTGTTTCTGCCTTGACTGTAACTCCAGATTTTGATTATCCTGGGGTTCTAGCCATGCTTGCCCCTGCAAGATTGCCTGGCAATGGATAGTGGGGTGTTTTTGTTTGTTTGTTTGTTTGTTGTCTACTTCTAATCTGGAATTTAAAATATTGCCTGTCTCTTGATTCTCAGTTGATAATAAAAAACAATAATAATAGTATCACTATTACTATTTGTAACAGCAACCAATATTTAGAGAGGGCTTCCCATACATATAGTAAGTGCTTTTACATCTCATTTAATCCTTGAAACCAAGCTATGAAATGAGGAAAGTCAGGTTTCTTAAATTGAGGAGGCTAATTTCCAAAAAGTTAACAGCAGGGGCAGAATTCAACCAGATACATCATCAAATGTTGGCCTCTTAGGCATGGTTCTGTACTACTTGCATGTTGTCATTCTTTTTCTGTGCATATTTTACAAGACTCCATTATCTTTGGTTGGACTTCCCTGATGCTAATTTCTTGCTGAACTATTGACCAGTGGTACATTCTCTAAAAATCATATTCCTGTGGTTAAGTGTGTGTGTGTGTGTGTGTGTGTGTGTGTGTGTGGCGCGTGGTTATTTTTGCCTATTGATACCTGGTCCTCCTCCTCTACTGCCATTCCACACTTGTCTCACTAGTAGTCATGTCTTCTTGTTAGTTCTGGCTTATTAATCTGACACAGTTACCTTTTCTTTCCTGGCCATGTCAAGAGATATGTGGTTCTTCTACAGAAATAAATGTGTTTGGTTGAAGAAGTCTAGATGAATGGAGCTCATCTTAGATTACATATGAAGGTTAGATATTGACATTGATTTTTTTTCTGTGTGGAACACCCAAATACGGTTATCATCAACATTATCAGCAAATGTTTATTATGTTTATTACAATAGGCAAGACTGGGTGTCATGGTAACATGGAAATGTATAAAAGACATGATACTGACCTTTATGAGATGCCAAATTAACTATTGATATGACAATATTTGAAAAGAGTAATCAAAATACAAGGCAGTTTTGTACCCACAAGCAGCTATGCAAATGTTAAGTATATAATGTTAACTAAGAAGTACAGAGCAGTAAAGGGGGAAATGATTACTCTTGGCTGGAATGGACTGATTCACCCTGAGACCTCAAGGATGGCTAGCATTATTTTAAAGTGATGCTGAAGAAAAAGGAAGCTTTGCTTTTGTTTTTTGTTTGTTTTTTGTTTTCCAGAGACGTATCACATGCGGGGCTTTGAAGTATAATACAGGATCTGGGAAGAAGCAGGGGGTCTGTGTAATAAAAGAAAGGGAAGAAAGTCCAGAAAATTATGTTTCGGACGGGTTATGGTAGGCCTTGGATTCCAGACAGATGGATTTGAATTTTTTGCCTTGTAGACAATGGAGAACAATTGAAGGATTTTTGGCAGGGAGAGTAACATGAAAACTTCTAGTTTCAAAAATGTCAGTCACTGCTGGTTTCAGATTCTATGATGGGGAAGACATCTTATCCCAGTCAAGACTTCTCAGACTTGTGTTTAGCAGGGACAATGATAGCCTGTGGCCATATTAGGAGCATTCCTGGGGTGTCTCCTTTTATATGAGTTTATAAGTAGTATCCCTTGACATCTGGACCCACTTACTCTCCGGGATGAAAAAAAGATCTGTAGAACCAGATTGGCCATATGGATACAGAAAGGGGCCTGAGAAAGGTTTCTATTAGATTCATAGCTACATACTTCATGAATTATTTCATTCCACAAAGAAGGAGATTCTAAGATAAATATGCTATTTTCTATCATTAGGGTCTAGTGGAGATGCAAAGATACACAGATAATTACGTTACAATGAGTAAAATGGAAAAAATTGATAATATACACTAATGCAGATGAGAGGGTTGGTGTGTTGGAGAGGGGGACCTAGAACATATGAAAGCCTGGATCAGCCTAAAATGCTGAGCAGGAGTTAGCCAAACATAGGGGAGCGAGACTGAGAAGGGCACCTTAGGCACAGGATAAAACTTGAACACAGGTTTGGAAGTTAGAAGAAGGAGGGTGAGTGGGAATGCCCAGCAGGATCAATTTTCTGAGTTTAGAGCAGGCAAAGAAGGCACAAAGAAGGCACAAAGGAAGATGGATTTCATTATGTGGATTTTATTTTATTTATTTAAAGATTTTATTTATTTGAGAGAGAGAGAGAGGCAGAGACACAGGCAGAGGGAGAGGCAGGCTCCATGCGGGGAGCCCGACGTGGGACTTGATCCCGGGTCTCCAGGATCAGGCCCTGGGCTGAAGACGGCGCTATACCGCTGAGCCACCCAGGCTGCCCATCATGTGGGTTTTAAATACAGAACAACACGGAAAGTTCTATGGTTTAAAGAGAGAATCTTGGCAACTTTGTAGAGGATGCATTTGAGAGTGAGAAAGCTGGAAGTGGGAGGATATTGCTGGAGTTCTAAGAGACATCGGATGAGCCTTAACAAGGGAGTGACTGCGGACAAATGGGAAATTGAAATATTGGCACCGTTCCTTAGGGCAAAGTCAAATGAAAAAGGTAAGTGAGAAGGAATTTGAGTCCTTAAATATGGCAAACATTCCAGGCCCTGTGGTGACCTGGTGTCATGCACTGGGAGCTGTTTCCGTAGAGGCGTATCCTATTATCCTATTAATCTTGTGAGAAAGAAAAACCTAAAGATGAGTTCTCTCCTTTTCCAGATGAATGAAAGTATCTGATTCTCCAGAAAATCATCAATAATAATGAGACAATAATGGGCTTGACCTGAAGCCAACAGTATATAGTTCTTGGGTAGAAAGTAACTGGTACCACAAACCAGCATCAACTTAAGTAATGTGCTGCCCTGACTCCCTGAAAAGCGTTGATGGAGCTTGATAAACCTAAGTGTTGTTGGTGCTCATTCTTGAAGGCTTCCTTCTGGAGCATTCCTCTAGGCGTTCCTCTCCTGTCTCATCCTGTCACAGGTCACCCTCCCAGGACCAATCCTTGGGAGATCAGGAAATGTCCCCATCCCTGGAACATCTCATTACCAGCAGAGGGCGCCCTCACCTTTTGGTGTTTGGGAAAATTCAGAACCTGTGTTTCTCGAATCATGAGTAGGATTATCAAGTTTTATTCGACATTTTGCGGGATCAAAGGAGGGAGCAAAATTTGGCAGAAAAAAAAAACCCAAAACCAAAAAAACCAAGGTATGTCATCTTAGGTCATCTGAAAAAGGGGCAAAAGCTAGAGGAGAGTCTGGCTATACAAAACCAGGCAATCCTGAGTCTAATTTTGCTTTCAGTAGTTCACACCAGCAGTTTCTGAAGCCAATATAAAATGCAAAACAGTTGGAAAGAAGAGTACACGGAGCAGAAAATAAACCCATTCACAGCAGAGGAACAGCTTTCAGTGAAAGTAGCCAGAACTAACTCTTGTTAGGCCCTAGAAGTAAGGGAAAAAGTACCGTCTTCCCGCTTGTCATTCTATCTCTTGATTTCTGCTTGGGTAGGAAAGAGTCGCAGAATATACGGAGATCGTACAGTCTGGTAAACCATCCTGATGATGAGCATATTGTGCAACTGGCCTGCGATCATAAACTCAGCTGCCTAGTTCTTGACGGCCAGAGGCCTACAGGTAAAGACGAGAGAGTGGGGAAAAGAGGGATTAGTGGGATAATCCCTAGAGGGATTTCGGTGTGGTAAAGGTGGTGTTTTGGACCTGGTAATTAATGTTCCAATTGGACCAAAGTAGACGTGCGTACACTCTGGTGAGGTTTTCAAGGCAGCCTGCAGGCACCCATTTAAATCCGTTTACTGAAATGATATATAGCTAACAGTTATGCAATGGTTTACTGATAAAATAAGACCAAATGAAAAGAGAAAAGGGACTTACTGAATGCATCTGAATTTTTAATGGAATAGGAGTCGGTCTCGTTGTCAGTGTCTCTTGATCGTGGCCGCTCATGGCAATCTTAGGTAGCTGCATTTAGTGTTGTGTGGGACTGTCTGTGCACTGCAGGGGGGTCGGCTTCTCCGGGCACCCCATTCTTTATGCCAGGGGTGCTTGCCAATTACTTTGACCAATGAGATGGAAAGGGTCTGAAAACCACTCAGATTTGTTTATTGAGATTCTGAAGGGGAATCATAGGTACTTCAAAGGTTGATGGGACAGATTTTAAAGGTTTTTTTTTTTTTTTAGATTAACTTTTATTTACTTATTTTTCTTAGCTGAAGACCATATTATCCAGAGCATTTTCCTTATCAGTCTTGAGCAGCATAATTTTTTGGCTCCCGAATGGAACAAAAGAGACAAGCCAAAAGAAAACTGCTGGAAGTTTCTATTCAGTTAAAATTCAGATGTATTAAGTCACTTTATGCTTTTAATTGCTTTTATTTCATTAGTAAAACATTACATGATTATTAAATGTACATCAATTTAGTCAGTTGTGGTTTATTTTTTATTTTCTTTTTAACGATTTTTTTATTTATTTGACTGAGAGAGCACAAGCAGGGGGAGTGACAGACGGAAGGAGACGGAGAAGCAGGCTCCCTGTGGAGCGGGGAGCCCGATGCAGGGCTTGATTGCAGGATTCTGGGGTCATGACCTAAGCCAAAGGCAGATGCTTAACTGACTGAGCTACCCAGGCGCCCTGAACTGTGGTTTAAATGGGTGTCTGTAGGCCGCCTTGAAAATCTTACCATTGAAAAATGGATTCCAATGTTGGAAGAGGATGTGTAGCTTAGAAAAGTTCCCTGAGGTATAATAATTTAAGCACCAAGTAGGAAGAAAGAAAAGGAAGGGGGAAGTGCTGTTTTCATGATCCTATGCGAGGGCTGAACCCAGGCCATGGAGCCTCTTACTCTTTTATAACTTGCTTGACCTTACACAAGTCCCTTAATCCTAACAATCTATGGTCTGTCTCTAGAATGCAGATTATTTTAATAATACCTGTATTCTGCAGTTGCGTGTGTTTGTGTGCATAACAATATGTGTAAAACAGTTTGAAATATATGAAATAATCTACAGATTTCAGGCTGAGGCCCTCATTATTAACATGATCGTTGCCAACCTGAGGGTGAATGTGGGGGATGATGGTGAGGGTCAGAAGCTGAGTCAGATGTTCCCAACTCAGGGAAGCTTGATTCCCATACTGAAAGGACAGGAGTGGTGTGAAACAAGGTCAGAATAAGTTGGCTGGAAGCAGGAAGAGAGGCACGTTATACCTGGGGAATGTCCTCACATTATTAATATGGTCAAAATTGTTACATGGGATTCCTGACACTTAAATGAATTTTTAAAACAATTTTATAGGTAGCATTCTCAATTTAATCCACATCAGAAAACCACCACAACAAAACACCATCACCACCACCATAACGACAAAACTGATTTGTGAAAACCCCGTGAAGATATAATAGAGAGAGTCTGTTCTCCAAATAGTAACAGCTCACTGGTGGAGGGGGGCTGGCTCTCTCTTCCAGGGGGCTATAAAAATAACATACAGGCATTTGCTGATTTTAGGAGTGATATGTATTCAGGGTGGACATTTGGCAAAATTATGATGTGTTTAGATTTGCTTTTCACACTTTTCTAGACCCCTTTAAATAGTCCACGCCTCTGTTGTGGCATCTCTTTGCTTATTTTCCAGTGTGCTTTGTGTTGTAGCCACCGAAGACCCTCCACAGTAAAACCCACCTTCTCCTGGCCTCAACTCAGCATTACAGGATTCAGTGTCTCCCTTTCTCAGTATCTTCAAGCATATCCATTCAGCTTCTCATATATACAGGCAACTTAGAAGGCATCAAAAAGTCCTCTGCTCCAAAAGTGCTCCTCTCAATGACTTGAAGTGCCACAAAATGACACCTTAGTCTCTCCTCTAGGTCCAAGTATTAAACAGCATTGCACGGTTGTGTTTTCTCTTAAGTTGAAGGCATTATCATTCGTTAATAGCTTGTAATAAGTTATTTTCATCAGATTAACAGGAAGGCAATACAGCACAGGGATTAAGAATGCAGACACGGGAGCTGGATTGCCTTGATTTGAATCCCAGTGCTGTCATTTGCGATCTCTAGGACTTCGGACAGGTTACTCGACCTCTCTGTGCCTCGGTTTCCTTATATTACCATGCAGATAATAATAGTCGCCACCCTCACAGCATTGGCAGAAGGATTAAATGTTCTGTTCTATGTAATGCACACAGAAGAATAGAGCACATGATTACTTGGGAAGCACTAAGTGTTAGCTTGCAAATTATTATTCTACCCAGGCGTTAACACTGATGTTTAGGAAAATGAAATACACATTGCTTTATTGAAAAGGCTTGGTGTAGACTGTTTCCAAAATGTATTGATTTTCTAGGTTGTTATTAAAGTTTTTTTCTTGAACTTAAAAGACTTATAGAAGCTTATACAAATAACTAATATAGGTAGTGTAGTTTTGGGAGCCTACAGTGAGAATGCTATTTTCTTGGTGTGGCCTTCCTGAACCCTTATTATACTTAAATATTCTTGTATTCCACCCTTGTATCCTTGTATTCCATTTTGTTTGTAGGTCTTCCCTTAGAGCCCTGTAACTGTCCCTTGTAGATGAGGTATTGGTATTCTTTAGAAGCATCTCTGATATAGTATGATTTTGTGGAGGTGGGGATCATGCCTCATTCATCATTATGAATTCGCCAGAGACTTGCACAGTGTAGGCACTTGTTACATGATTATCAAATGAATGAATGATTGAGGGATCGGTAAGGACAGAGATTTTTGAAGGTTTCCTCATCGTTGTATCCCCAAACATCTAAAACAGTGACTAGCACAGAGTAGGTCATCAATAAATATTTGCTGATGATTTTGTTAAGTGAAGGAAGACACAGATGTGCTATTGAAGTTAAAATGGGATTCGGCATATAAAACCAAATTGTCCACTGAATTAGATCTATTCCTCTGGAAAAAAATGTACATTGGAGAGGCAAACGATGGTACATGGAGTAGGACGTTTGTTTCTTCCTTTGGAGATATTTTCCTGCAGGTAGGGGAGGGCAGTAATAGTTGTTATCCATTAGCTCTATTCTTCTGTCTTTAGCCGTAGCTACTACCTCATTTGTTCACTCACTCATTCAACCAAAAGCTATTGGCCATTTGGCTCATGAAGGACACTGTGGCTGATAATGGGTAGCATGAGGCAGGAAGGATACACAAATTTGTTGGGCATGGCATTTAGTTTGAGTAGCTGAAATAAAGTATAGTGCTCTTGACCTCATGAATAAAGTGTGACAGTCTCACACAATCCACTTCTAAGAGAAACTGTCTTGCCTATGACCCCTGATGGAGGAGCAGGTTCAGGTGATCCTGGTCCTCTTTCCTCTTTCAATCAGGATGCACAGTCACATTTTACCAACTGATGCTATCACCCAGACCAAATGTCTTGGCTGAAACATGCATGACTAGCAATCACAGATATATAAGAAGTAGGACATTCAAAAACAAAACAGGGATCCCTGGGTGGCACAGCGGTTTAGCGCCTGCCTTTGGCCCAGGGAACGATCCTGGAGACCCGGGATCGAATCCCACGTCGGGCTCCCGGTGCATGGAGCCTGCTTCTCCCTCTGCCTATGTTTCTGCCTCTCTCTCTCTCTCTCTCTCTGTGTGACGATCATAAATAAATAAAAATTAAAAAAAAAAACAAAAAACAAAAACAAAACAAACAAAACAGAAAAAAACACTGGGTAGCAAGAGGCACTTTAAGCTGTTTTGAGACCCCTTGATAAACACCTTTCGTGTACATCTGCTATGACTGTTCTGCTTCGGGGAAGACCTCAGGTGAGAGTGGTCAGCACCCTGATGCCACATGCTTGGCTCCACACTTATGGTGACAATACATGTAGGTTTTCTCAGGACAGTCCTAGGCTATTCCTGTTGTCCGAAGATAAATGGTGTGGTCTGCTATTGTTTTCTCACTGAAGATGTTTAAAGCATGCATGCATGTTGCACAGTCACCCTCCTTGGTTCAATATACATGGTTAATACTCTGTAAGGAGAATTGTTTATCTTATCTCTAGTAGGATTATAAGCTTTTGAAGAGCAGGAATCTTATTTTTTGCTTCTCCTATTTCGTCTTTCTGGCAAAAGCTGATTATACAGTAGGCTGTAATACATTTCTATTAAATTCTGTTCAACTTTTTCTCAGACTTAAGATTCTATGGAAAAAATGCTTATATATGTGCACTTTTTCTCCAATAAGGTATGTTTTTTCTTAGAGATAAATGTATTTATCTTTAGTTTGCTAGATGACTTTCTTATAGAATTTATCGGGAGATGTAATCCATAGGAACTCTAATTTTTATGCTGAAACTCATTTCCAAATGCTTATTTTGTAGTTTTAAATTTATAGTTTGGAATCAGAAAACTTGGCTATTAGATAATAAAGACATATTTTCACTACTCCGCAGGTTAGCCAATACACACAAACGATTAAACAAACATAAAGTAAAATTTCTATACATTGCTTCTTAGATGAAAAGAGAATACAGGCTGGGCTGAAGAAGAAAAAAAGAGGGATTCCAGGTATGAACAGTGTAAGGAAAGCTACAAGATTAGAAATGAAAATGGTATACAGATTAGAGGCAATCAACCATTTATTAATTTATTGAGCACTGACTATGTGCCAATTACAAGTAATATTTATATTATTGAGCTATTGAGACAGACTACATGGAAGATGTCAGAAGCCAGATGCTAGATTCAAGGACTACAACTGTTGAGTTTACAAGGTAATAACAGTTTTGCTCTTAGGAGAAGTTTTGTATTCTTGAACTGGTTAATGGTATTGATTTTAGGAAACTTTTACATTTCTTTTGAGACACAGTACAATGTCTATCTGTTTATTTAGATGTTTGCTTGAAGGGGGTTTAATGTAGGCAGAGATGATGCTCTTTTTCCCCCCCATAAACCACAGTTTGCATGGTGTTTGTCTTCTTTTTTTAATTGTGTTTTTAATTTTGCAAATGTGCCCAGAGGAGTTAAGTAATGGCAGCATATTTATAAATTAAAATATAAATAAATAATTTTGGAAAGCAATAACAGCTGGCAAGTATTTTTTCAAGAGAGTTGTTTGAAAGGGAAGAAACAGTTCTGTGAGCAGACTAGTTTGCAGAGGGATAGATTTCAGAGTCTCTATAAACAAAATTCTATTTTTTTTTATAAATTTAAGGGAATAAGTGTATCCCTTTGAAGGAAGGTGTGGGGCTTTAGGGTATGTCTAGGGTTGGTGGTGGGAGTGAGGTCTGGGGGGCTAGATAAATTATAAGGGTAAATATTCATGGTTAATGTAAGGGAGACCCTGTTTCTTATTAAATTTATATACTCCACTAGATTCTGGGTATAAAGAGTTATAGAATTAAAGAGTTAATAGTAACCCTGTTAATGTACTTCTGAGCTGCTACTATAGCTCTGGGGCTGATCAAATGTGAGACACAGGAAGTCCCAAGGCCTATATTAATGGGATCCATTTCAGATTTTCTTGAATCAGGAGAGTGCTGGGGTTTGTATCCCTGAAGAGACAATGTAGTCATTTGTGCCTCAGAGAGAGGCAGGATTTAAAAAAATCTACTGCCATGGCCATAATTTTACAGAATTCATCTGAGGAAAGGAAAATCTTTTACAAAAATCGATTGGTAGATACTCCATAATTCAATGATAGTCATTTGAAAAATTAACATTTGGTATACAACAAACCTAAAAGAAGAATCTTATGGGATCCCTAAGAGAATTATGTAGACTATACTAGCAGAGAGGTAATTCCCTTTGCCTTTGGGGTTGGGCTTGTTCCCAGTTTCTCGATGAGGAACCCCAAGAATGAAGACTAGTATAAAACCCAGTAACAGCAAAGTCACATCAGACATGCATTTAACCTAATTGGATTCCATTATATTGGTGAAAAAAACAAAAGGAAAGATGAAAATTTACATAGAACCCAGTGCCAGCTTGCCATTTTATTCAATAAACTGAAGCCCACAGGCAATGAATGGAATCCGTCAAATCAGCAATAAAATCATTGCTGGTTTTAAACCTATTTTTTAAATGTGAGAAAGATGTTAAGGATTTCCCTGATCAGTGGCAAAGAAACCAAACATCTGCCAGGCAAGTGGGTGGTCCAAGTCTTATAGGAAGAGCTTTGATAATTAACGGAGGGCTAAGGAAGAGTTAGACGAACTGGCAAAGTCATGTATGGAAAATGGAATGATGACAATGGACAGGAAAGGCCAACGGAAGAGAATCTTCATTAATTTGCCAAAATATTCCAAGCAGAGAAATTGAGTGACAGTTTCTGAATGTAATATCTCTATGGATATTACAATAAGCATTAAATGTATTTTGTGAGCATATTTATACATAGATTGTATATACAAAACCCCATATATGCTTTACATGCTAACATTAAAAACTAACCTCTTCATACCATGCAACGCCATTCTTTCCTTTTCCAGAGTGCATCTGAGTCAGATCCCAGAAACCCCAAGTTAGTTGGGGGAGAAGTAAAATCTTGTATTATGCAGGTGGGGATATAAGCCAGTATATGGAGGTTTTTTTCCATTATTATAATTTGATTTGTGTTCACAGGTTGGTAAGGCTTAGAAAAATTCAAATCATACAAGATGTAGAGTAAAAATCACGAAGTTTTCATTAAAGAGTCTGGATCATATTATTTCCAATAAATCCTTTTGTTGACTTTTATAAAGTTCTGGAATAAGAAGCTCCCCCTTTTATTCTGTATTTCTTTTAATACATGTCTGGTTTTAGGGGATTTTACCTACTTTACCATTAGATTCAAGATTTTGACACTCAGATTACACATCTAGGTAAGGAGTCCCCTTTTGAAGAATTTATTCCTTTTAATTCTGACTTAAAATATCATTGTGTTATAGTATGTATTTAAATAGCAATAAATACTATCTTTCATTTCAGAGTACTCTAACTATGGTATGTTATGTGCTAACTGTGGTATGTCATATGCATTCTAATTTATGTTCCACAAATATTTTATACTGTGATTAATGTGATTGAGTCCTGAAGATAGGTAGTGGAGGTGAAAAAGGTGAATCAGTCAGTTCCTCATCTTCAAGAAACCCCTGGTATTTTAAGATAAATTTACATTTAAGGAAATAATTATGACAGGGCATATGGGCTAATAGCTATTAAAGACAAGGTACAGAAATAATACAGAAAAAATAATAATTAATCTTATCAGAAGGAGTCAGGGAAACCTTCCTGGAGGAGGTGAACCACAAGAAGGGCTTCACAGATAACCAAAGAGGGAAAAGGTATTCTGAGAAGAGTATATGCAAATGTGTATAAGTATGAAACAGCATGCTGTGTTTGGGTAGTATTTCAGTATTAAAGTGTGAGTGTGGGATGCCTGGGTGGCTCAGTGGTTAACCATCTGCCTTCAGCTCAAGTCCTGGTCCTGGGGTCCGGGATCGAGTCCCACATCCAGCTCCTTGTGGGGAGCCTGCCTCTTGCTCTGCCTGTGTCTCTGCCGCTCACTCTGTGTATCTCTCATGAATAAATAAATCTTAAAAAACAAAACAAAACTGTGTGTGTGTGTGTGTGTGTGCGCGTGTGAGTGTGTGTGTAAAGGAGGTCATAGAGACAAACAGGGTCTTAATTACAAGAGACATTTTAATTTTTTTGCCAGGATTTATTTTGTAGATTATGGAAAATCATTTAAAGTAATTAGTCTGGAGAGAGATGTGTTCAAATTTGCTCTGTAAATAGAGCATACTACACACCTTGCTTTTTAACCTGCTTTTTAAAATAAAAAATATGGTGAGGTTAGCTTGCACATTAGTAAATTTGCATCTGTAGCAGTAATTAAAATGGTAGCATTGTATTCCATGGGTAATTCCAGTATTTAATTAATCAATCCATTATGTTAGATAATTAAGATACTGGAGAGTTAAGTTTTTGAAAGCAATAGGGTTCAATCTAGAACATATGTTTTGATTGAGATGCTTATAATACAGTCAAGTGGGAATATCCAGAAGTTGCTTGAATATATAAATGTGGAGGTTGGGAGGAAGATCTGAGAAAGTAGGCATAAATTTGGGAGTCATAAGTAGATTGATTAGTTAAAACTAGCATTTAATGGCCAAGGAAAAGTAGATGCACAATTAAAAAAAGAGTAAAGGAGATAGGCCCTTTGGAAACAGTAATTGTTAAGCAGTAGGTTGAACCATAAGGGATTAAGAAGGAAAAGTTAGAGAAGTAGGGGAAAAAACCCAGAGAGTATGATGTCAGGGAATCTAGGGGAAGGAAGAGAGTTGATTCTCATAACTTTTGGAGACATGAGACTGGGTCCTACCATTATTCTCATTCCACAGAGGTTTAAAGCTCTTGCCAAGGCCAACACAATTGTAACAATAGAACTGAACTGCTGATCTTGATTGGCTAGCCCAAATCTTAATGGAGTCAGCACCAGATTTTATGACTCAGGTAATTAAAGAAGAGCATAAAAGTATATCAAAATAAGCTCCAGAAGCTAAAATTAAGATGGAATCTGTAGGAGATATAATATGTAGAAAAAGAACATGTTCTTAAATTATAGCAGGCAAAGGATATCCCAAAATAGGCTGGGAGAGAAAGATGATAAAAATGTCTTTAAAATGTTAAGTCTCAAATTTAAGAATATGGTGGATGAGATGATCAGAGAAACACTACCTAGTATAGCTGATACTTTTACACAAGATGGACTGAAAACAAACATAAAAAATAAGTTTCTAAGGAAATTTGTTTTGAAATAATTTGAAATTTACAGAAAACCTGCAAAAATAGTACACAGAGTTATGTATATTGTTCTAGCTAGCCTCCTCTAATCTTGACAACTTACAAAACCATAGAGTAGTGAATGAACCAGGAAATTAATATTGGTACAGTACTACTAAATAAACCACAGATTTTTCTAAATTTCACCATTTTTTCCCTTATGGCCACATTTCTACTCCAAGATCCAATTAAGGATCCCACAATACATTTAGTTGTTGTGTATCATCAGTGTCTTCCAGTCTTTGACATTTCTTCATTCTTTTCTTTCCTTTCATGGCCTGGATACTCTTAATGAGAATTAATTGGTTATTCTGTAGACTGTTTCTCAAATTTAATTTGTATGATATTTTTTCATGATTAGACTGAAACTATGCATTTTAGGTAAGAATGCTAGAGAAGGGATGGATGTCCTGATTGCATACTAATGGGGGATGTATGTAATGTACATGTTTTATTACTGGTGGTATTAACCATGATCACTTGATTATGGTGATATTTGTTCATTTATTTCACCATAAAGTGACTAGGATTCCCTCTTCATCTGATAAATACTTGAAGGAGATCATTGTTTCTTATTGAATTATAATTGACATACAATTTTATATTAGTTTCAAGTGTACAACATAATGATTTGATATTTTTATACACTATAAAAGAATCACCATGATAGGTCTAGTTACCATCTGTCACCATACAAAGCTATTACGATATTATGGACTGTATTCCCTATGCTGTAGATCATATTCCTGTGACTTATTTATTTTATAACTGGAGGTTTATACCTCTAAATTCCCTTTACTTATTTCACCCATTCCTCCACCCCCTGTGCCTACACCAGTTTGTTCTCTGTTTCTACGGTTTGTTTTATTTGTTTCATTTTTTAGATTTCACATGTAAGTGAAATCATGTGGTAATTGTCTTTGTCTAACTTACTCACTTAGCACAATACCCTTTAGGTCCATCCATGTTAAGGCTTGATTTTACTCTTTTTTTAATGGCCAGTAATATTTCTTTGTGTGTATGTGTGTGTGCATACAGACAAATGCACAAATGCACACCATATCTTCTTTATCCATTCATCTATTGTTTCTAAGATTTTATTTATTTACTCATGATAGACACAGAGAAGGAGAGAGGCAGAGCCACAGGCAGAGGGAGAAGCAGGCTCCACGCAGGGAGCACGACGTGGGACTTGATCCCGGGACTCCAGCATCACGCCCTGGGGCGAAGGCAGGCGCTAAACCGCTGAGCCACCCAGGGATCCCCTCCATTCATCTATTGAGGACACTTAGATTGCTTCCATATATCAGCTATTATAGATAACACTGCAATGAAATGGAAGTACAGGCATCTTTTCAAATTAATGTTTTTGTTGTCTTCAGATAAGTACCGGAAGTGGAATTGCTGAAATTAAAGTCCATTAGTAGATCTTGCTTGGAACAATTATTACTGTGGTGTTTGCTAACACTGATTTTCTCTCATTTATTCTACATTTATTAATTGGTATTCCTTCGTAAGGAAGAGTTTTAGTTTATCCCCCATATATTTATTCAATTATTTTTATATTAGTATAAATTCAGATATGAATATTCATTTAATCCAATGGATTATAAAAAATTCAATGGGTTATAATTTGATGCCATCAATATTTACTTTATTATTCAAATTGTATTTTTTTAAAAGATTTATTTATGAGAGAGAGAACACGCATGAGCTGGGGGAGGGGCAGAGGGAGAGGGAGACAGATTCCCTGAAGAGCAGAAGCCCTACACAGGGCTCATTCCCAGGATCATGACCCCAGCTGAAATCAAGAGTTGGGTGCCTAACCCACTGAACCACCCAGGTGCCCCAGTTATTCACATTGTTTTAGCTTTGGCCATTGAGTGTGCCATTTGCTTTGCTTTTTGTGTCAATCATTTAAAAACTATGTAGATAGTGCTACATAAGTAAAGGGGCTCTTTTTTTCTGAGGATGTATGTTAGTATTTACTGATCTAGTCACTTGCTTTTGATGGGACATGTATATGGGAAAAGTAGACAAATCTTGAGGTTTTCAGCAGAGTGAAGACTGAATAGACAACCTGCTTAAAGTTTCTCTTACAAATAAGATGTTAAATGAAAGAACCAGGAGAAACTCTTAATAGAGCAAAATAGTGGAACAGCATATCAGCCTTGGCCTTGGATCCTGGTGAAGCACAAAAAAGAAAGTAAGAAAGTCATCCTTGGGAATTCCTAACTAGAACCTACACTATCCTGGTTTGGAATTCAAATCCACACTTTCTACAGTTTATGTGGAAAAGCAAAAGGCTTAGACTAGACAAGACATTCCCGAAAAAGAATCAGTTGGTAAAGTTTCCTTTGCTGGATATCAGGATATATTATAAACCATCCTACGTAGGATAGTGTGGTTTTGGCAATGCAACAGACAAATAGATATATGAATAGAATAAAGACCACAAACTGGCATATTCATACATGGAGAACTGATATAAACAGAGCTAACATGGAAGATCAATAGCAAAAGGATTTAAGATAGCAAGATAATTGGCTCAGTGTCATTGAAGGAAAAATATAATAAGAGAGTCCTACCTCCCACCATGTATAAAAAGCAATTATCATAGGGTCAAAACTTTAAAGGTAAAGGAAAAGCTTTAAAACTTTTGAAGACAAAATAAATAAATAAAGAAATAAATACAACTTTTGAAGACAATATAGAAGCTATATGATGAGCTTGGGATAGGAGAGAATTTTTTAAAAACCTGAAAACAGTGCAAATCATAAAAGAATTTGACTATACTTAACTATGCTAAAAATAAGTATTTGGATTTATTTTTTATCAAAAGATACCAAGAAGAGTATGATTATATAAACCATAAATTGGAAGGAATTACCTGCAACATGTATTGCTAAAACGTATTAGTACCCAGAGTATATAAAGAATCTGATCCAATGATAAAAAGACAATCCAATAAGGAATGAACAAAAGATAAATACACAAATGGAGAATTTCACAGAAGAGGAAACATGATTGCCCAATAAATATATTAAAAATGCACAAGCACACTAATAATAAAAAAGTGAAAATGTAAACCAGAGTGAGGCAATACCATTTCAAACTCACCCGAGTGGCAGATACAAAGTCTGACGATACCAAGTACATCCTTTGTGCAGGAGTCAGTGTCTTGGTGATAAGACTAAGCTCAAATTTCAGATTTGCTACTTATCAACGGTATTTGGTAAGTCGTGCAAATTCTACCTTAAGTTCTTTCACCTAAAACATGCAGAATATAATTTCTTTGCAGAGTTCTGAGGAACAAAGCTAATGCACCACCAGCATCTGACATAGAATTTGGCAAAGAGAAGGGATCATGGATGATGGCTGCCAAAATTGAGATAAATTGGGGTGGTAGCCTGGGAATATAATGTTTATACCAAAGTTGCACTCGACATAATTATTTTGGAGTGAGTGTTTTAGGGTTTTAAATATCACCGTCAAAGCTTGTAACAGCAACAACAACAGCAGCAGCAACAATGACGACGACAACAATAATAATTTCAGGGCTATTCATTGAGGGCTTACTATGTGCCAGGCACTGAGTTTAATGTTTTCTATTCATTGTTCCATGCAATACTTTACAAAGTAAGTATTATTATCTCTATTTTATAGTTGAGGAAATTGAAACTGAAAGACGTTACTTAATTAACTTGCCCAAGGTCACCCATAGCTAGTCATCGGTAGTCCTAGGAGTGGAACACACGGTCACTGGCTTGACTATATTTCTCTAATGCAGACTATTCCTCTTCAGCAGACAGATACACAAAAACAGAGCTTTTGACTTATAAGCAATTTTCACAATTAGTGGCATCAAGATTAATTTATGTGCATAATAGTGTGATGAACCCATGCCAGTATTTAAAAAGAAAGGGGAGGGGGACCGGTGAAGAATTTCAGAGTTTCTGGCAGTGTGCTGTTAGGATTTCCAGCCTAATCTTTTGTTATTGTATTGCTATTTTTGACAGAAATGAGGAAAGGAAAAAGGGAGAATTTGGAGTCAAAGCCAGGTGACCTGAACAGTTCTCTTTATGTCATTGGAACTTCCACCTGCCCACTCTGGGGAGCTCTACATTCTAACTCGCTTCAAGAATAATTAGAATATCTCTCAGAATGAAATAGGATGCTAACATTCATGATATATTCATATGCAAAACTTTTTAAAAAGCCAATTTCACCCCTTTTAACTCCTTAAACCAACCAAAATCATGCCTTTCAAACCCCCACATTAGTTAATACTGGGTTTCCCCCAAACACAGACATGACTCTCAGAGTGAGACAGGGTCTAGTAGTATTTGTGGTGCAATCTGTTTCTTGTCGTGCAAGACCTCAGGTGATGATTGCAAAACATGTTCTGGCGTCAAAGTTGAGAAATTTATTGTCTCTTTAGGAAGCTTCATCTATCTTCAGAGAGCTCTCATTATTAACAACAACAAAAGCAATGATATTTTTTATTCAGAGTTTATGATGTGCCAAGTACTGTGCTAAGTGTACTACATAGATTATCTCATCATTCATCCTCGTAATAACCTCTGGGACATAGATGCTATTACTATCTGCAATTTATAGAATAAGACATGGAAGTTTTGATCCATTTGTCATAATTTCAGCATCTTCAGAGTAAACTCTAATTTACTTGGCAACACTTAGACATTAGAAAATAGCACAGAACACTTGGAGTAAAACTTGGGCTCCTTTGGGTTAAACTTTTTTATGTTTAATTGGTTTTCTACATTTCACTATTGTAGAAAGTGTGGACTAGGGTGGGCATCTGATTGAAGAAAAGGATAAGAAGAGAACATCTTTATTTCTTCACACATAAAATGTGACACCCTAGGGCCTTTCTGCATTCCCTCTTATGTAGACTTTATTGTTCCACCACTTTTTTTTTTTTTAAAGATGCAAGGTTGGATTTATAAGACAGAAAAAAACTCTTTCTCTGTATCCTTCCACAAGTTTTCTAGGTCATTATTTGCAGAAAGTACACAAAGTCCAAGGATGGTGCATTTCTAAATTATATTAGAAATGTCTATAGGTAACGCAAATACATAGCATATCATTCAAAACAGAAAAGGGACCAAAGTAATTATCATGATATACATCAGCAAAATGGAGGAATTCACAAAGTCAATCAATGTTTGTTTTCTCTAATGAATTTTTGGATGTCCGTTGCAATCACCGGTGTTAAATTTCTTTTCTATACGCATGTAAAATTATTTATTCTTCCAATGATTTACTTATAATTTGGATGATGTCCAAAAGATTCAACTTTTCTTAAGGGAAACAATTACTTTTAAGCCATCAGTTATCATCGCAACCTTAAGATTAGTACTTTTGTTGTAAGATTGGACATTTATGAGTGTGTAATTTTAAATCCTTAAGATGTAAAAGATGGTTAGAAGCTTGAAGCTTTAGAGTATTTTAACCTTCATTTTTTTTCCTTGAAGTCACAAACACTATACACCTTACATATGTACAGGCTGCGTGCGCTGTAGTCTTTTAGTCAGATATTTAACCTAAGCTATATGAAATGACTACGTTTGTCTTTATTAGTGTCTGTTATAGAAATCATATGTGAAGAAGCAACACTTTATAGTGCTCAGGGTTCATACAGCTTTGTCATGCCGAGGGAAAGGGAAAATCACTTGATGGTGGAATGATCGTGTCTATCTTCCAACATACAACTATATGTCACATAGGACTGATTAATGCTAGCCCACACTAAAGCTGTTCTGGTAAAGGCAAACTGTCTCCAATAAAGAAAGAGAAAGCCCTTCAGGCAGATGGCCAGTTTAAGAATAAAAATTAGCCTACAGTCTTCATTTATACTATTTGAAGGCATAAGTGAGAACTTATTTTAACCAAAAAAACTGTGATGTATTTTTAGTATCTTGCATGGTGTTTGAATGGATTTTACACTTTCAATTAAATCAGAACTAAGTTAAAATAAACTCCTAACACTACTATCATCTCTTCAGAATCACTTGTCTTGAGTCTACCTGTCAGTATATTCTCCTCCCTTGCAAGATACACAATAATCTCTTAAAATCATAGAGTTCTATGAGGCTGTAACAGCTGACGTGATTTCTTGCTGCTTGTGGTTGTAGCACTATTCGTGAGTGATTGCTTTTATCAATAGTAATATCACTGGGGCACCTGGGTGGCTCAGTGGTTGAGCATCTGCCTTCGGCCCAGGGTGTGATCCCGGGGTCCTAAGACTGAGTCCTGTATTGGGCTCCCCATGGGGAGCCTGCTTCTCCCTCTGACTGTGTCTCTTCCTCTCTTTCTCTGTGTCCTCTCATGAATGGGTAAATAAAATCTTAAAAAAAAGTAGTATCACTGTTTTATGTTACTAGATTTCTGAACAAACACTTAAATAAATTTTTTTTGGGGTCACTCTTTTTTTTTTGGAAAGTTGTGATTTATGTATGCATTATTTTCAATTTCCAGTGGGATCAGCTTTTATAACAAAATACCAGCAATAACACAACCAAAGTCCCAAATCCTTTGCTTGATCCTCAGCATCCCACCTACTCCCATTTCTACTAACCTCTACTATCTATGTGGCTTCTCAATGAGTGTAGCCATGAATTAAGTCATCTTAAAATATTGTGTTTTGATTTGGCTGAACAGAAACCTACTGCCTGTGTATTACCTTAAGATGGGAAAAGATAAGAATATATTAGACTATAGGGATGCTAAGATGCCTGGTGGCTCAGTGGTTGAGCCCCTGCCTTTGGCTTGGGGCATGATCCCAGGGTCCTGGGATCGAGTCCCACATCGGGCTCCCTGCAGGGAGCCTGCTTCTCCCTCTGCCTGTGTCTCTGCCTCTCTCTGTATTCCTCATGAATAAATAAATAAAATGTTTTTTAAAACAAGAAAGAAAATTTTAGACCACATAGTTTATTATTATCTAATCTATTTCTCACAGTATTATATATAATGTAGCGTTATACGATACTGTTACAAATAAAAGGTAGAAGAGACAAGATCTATTGCAACAAATCAGTGAATTACATTTTCATGAATGGGACTACTTCAGCTTTTTTAAGATGACACTGTGTTTGACAAACTTGAAATAATTGACATTTAAAAGTTAAGAAATTTCTTCTTGCCAAGTTCTGAAAGATATTATTTCTTGAAGACTCAAAAATCTGCAACACTGAGCTTGTATATAGCAACACAAACTGGACTTGAATATGGCCACTCCCTTCAGAAAGGCTGTGGTTACGGTGACCAGATGGCCAGTGTGGTCATAGCAGTCCTAATTTATTCATATTTTCCTGGTATTTCTTAATAGTGCCCATTTTCACTAAGTTTTAAAGATAAATTATATGGTCATTGTAGTTAGTGGTCTTTAGTTCTCTGTAATTCATACAACTCTTTTTTCTTACAATTGGCCTTCTTTGCACACCATCAGCCTGAGATTTGTGAGCATTTAAATGTATTGTTACTGTCCTAGTATCTCTCATCTAGTTCATACATGTAGAAATACACAACGAACTCCGCCTTCATGATGGATAGAAGCTTTTGTTGTACTTTCCCCATTAGTATTACCTTCTGTTTGCTTCCTCTTACACAGCATGGTCCTAACTAAAGACTCTGTGTAATACCATCTAGTTTTTGCCATATAGGTATTTACTATAGGAGGCATGATACTACCACCGTAACTACTATGTGCACACTCATATTCATTTTTCAACCAGGGTTGACTAATTTCATGTAATATCCTCTTACTGCTGCAGCTAAATGGTTCTTAACCACAAACTCAAAACTGGCTAATTTAATTTGCAAGCCCTGACCTGGTGCTTGGTATGTGCCAAAGTCTGTGGAAGTCATTGAACAAACAGAAGTAAAAGACATGCCATTCATATTATCAAGAGTTAGAATTTCTCTTCACAAAATAAAAATAGTCTGTACTTTTGTTTGTTTCACATCTCTGCATATTTTTTCTTGTCTACCATCTTTGTTATGAAGGTAGAGTCAAATGATGTGTGTATGTATGTGTGTGCCAGTGTGAGTGCTGGGAAAGAAAAGACAGATTCAAGTAAAGACATTCTACTTCAACACATATACTTTTATGTGGATAGAAACAAAGAGATGTTAAAGAGCTAGGCTACTTGCTATTTCAGGTAGGACCTCACAGGTTGGCTGTTTCTTGGGGAGTTACAGCAACTTCAATTTAGATTTATGGCCTGAAAATGTGCTTTCATCAATTTTACCAGTGTCAGTTGTCTGCTCAAGGATGACCAGCATCCCTGCAGAGCCTAAACCAAAATAAAATATCCTTATTTTTATTCAATTTTCTACCATCTATATATTCTTGCTCTCTTCTCTGGTAGGTAGGATGTTACTAAAAGAATATTGACCCATAAAATAAAAGGACCTGCTCATTGTTGTAAAGGTGACTGATACCTTCTATTCCACTACAGGTCATAGCATTTTTCTCTAGCCTTTCTGGTTGAGAATCTCAGTTTTTATGAGGCTATCCTGGGAATCTCTTCTGGAGTATTTACTAGATATCCCTTCCTGGGTAGAGCTGGTTAGGCTCAGAAAACCTTAGATGGCCTAATTTCTAGGGACTGGTTATAAATACTCTAATGTGAATTAGAAAGAGATGATTCACTTCACTGCAAATCATGATTTGAAGACTTCCTAAGTCACATAGTAATGGCATTCTCTTGTATTTACTAAGTGTCTTTCAACTTCAGAAACATGACTACTTGGCATTCTAGAGGAAATAACTTTGAGGTGTTGGCTTTTCCAGTGAGTTTTAATGTAATGTCCTCGTAAGAGGCCTGAACCAAACTACCCAAATCTCCAAGAAGTTAATTGATAAACATGAATCTTCTATATATGGATTTGCAACTTATTGTTTTACATTGCAAATCTAATAGCTAAGGGACACTATGTTATTTATGTTCATTATGGAAACCATAATGACTAATACTGTATATTGAGGACTATACTTGCCAAGGAAGCCAAGGTGAAAAACTCTTGTATGGCAAATTAATTGTATCTGCTTCTCTGTTGGAAAGTCCATGCCACTATAACCAACAATTATTAGGAACTCCCTCAAGGAATATTGTCAGGTGGGTGGGTCATTGTATATTAAATAGATACACTTAATTTCACTGCAGGGATATACATATCAAGGACAATGGTTATTCAGTTCCAATTTTACATGACAAATACCAACAAATTCTTAATTTTCAAGTTCTTATTGTTTGTTTGTTTTAGGATCCATAAAGAATTTTTGTCACAACTTTAACTCAGCCATGCTTGATATAGTTAAGTTACAGTCAGTGATATGCTGATGACTTGACTCTCCCTGGACCCAAAAAGCCTAAATTTGTAGCATTTGCTAACTTCCAGAGTGTAAATTCTCCCAGCATTGCTAATTTCTGCTCTATTTTAACAATTGGCTCTCCTCAAATTCCAGAAAGTCAATATTTGGCTTTCTGAAATTTATAAAGGCCGACCTCAGCACACCACTAGCAGTTTTTTACTAGTTGTAATCTAGTTCTGAAGTTGCATTTATCCTTCCATTGATCTTCTGATTAGATTCAGAAGACACGTTAATAGACCATTTCTTAGAAAATACTATTTTACAAATAGTGATATCTGTTTACTTTGGACCTATTAGCTTCATTTGTAGCTTGGGACTTAAAAAGCATGGGACTGAAGGAAGCTTACCTCTTAAATGTTCTCTCATTCACATAGTCAGGAAAAGTATGTGGGTGGAATGAAAGTCACAGAGACAACTCAGTGGAGAAAATAAAATGTAGGAAGAAGTCATAAATGAGTACAAAAGATGGAACACAGTAGAGAAAGCATAAGAAAAACAATGTAAAAAATGAGATTGATAAATAGACTATTTTAATTTTTAAAAATGCACATTAACACACAGGTAAATAGATGTGGCATTTTGGTTATTTGACTGCAAAGTGATTGTAGTTGGGATTAATTCTGTCTTCTACCTTCGTCATTTAATTCAGTTTTGGAAACTCTTAGGACCATCTTATAGAAATGGAATTCATGTCGACTTTATGGTATTAATTTTATGGATCCATTTTATTATCCATTTAAATTCCTTAAGCTTCACTTTCCAAGTGTTATTTGCAAAGTTTCTAAGGACAATAACCACCCGCAACCTAGGCTTCTCATCCCTATTACTGCAGATCTCTCCCTAGGAGTTGTGCTTGGAGATAAGCGTAAAAACCACTCACATTCTCTTGCTAAATTCCTGAGATAATAAAGTGGACAAGTAAGAAACGGCAGCTACTCATTGGAGATGGGGAAAATTCACTGAGAGATTCATCAAAGGGAAGGGAAATCCAATATGATGAGCTTGACTCAGGTAGGAATAAAGCCTTGGCTGTCATAGGTGAGAAGGAACTCTGAGTGTAGCACTGAAGTTGTTGCACAATTCTTGTAATATATATTTTATTTTATTTTTTTTGCTGTAAGTCTAGGTTCTGGGGATGAGAATATTAAAGACTGTTTCACAAGGTTTTTTTATAAAATATATTGGGGTCCAGGAGGCAATATGTTAGAACAGCTCTAACAACCCTTGATGTTATAACTGATGCCATCTCCTCTAGAAAGAGCTCCTAAGGTCTTTTTCATGTGGTTGGATTTCATTTATCCAGAACTCAAGAAAGAGAGAGTCACAGAATTGTGTCATTACAACCAGGACCAGGAAGCTACTTGAGAGCAAGAGGTCAAGTTCATTTCTAATCTTCCCTGGAAGTTTTCCCATCATTATCAGTGACCTCATGGCTGAAAAGTTTGAATTTTACTAAGAGCTATGAACACGAAATGGCTTTAATTAAAGAAAAAGATAGTCAATAATTGTTGGTTTGACGTTTATAAGACAATAATTCTGGTAAAATCATACTCCATGAGAGAAATGGAAAGTTCTATTATGCTATTACCAGAAGCTGAGAATAAAATTAATTTAACTTGAAATAAATCTTCACAAAAGTTATAACAAACATACCGGGCAGCTTCTGAATATCTCTCCAGACATCTAAACACTGTTGCCTGGCGAAGATGATTTCGGAAATAAGCTGGGTTTAAAACAATGCTCCTGTAAAAAGATAAAAGAAATGCAAATATTATTAGGTTTTTAAAAATCAATTACCAGAAGTGTGTAGGAATGAAATAACATGTATTCAGTTTTATGTACTGTGTATTTTAAAAGGTACTAATGAATGAAGCCCCTTTCTTCCTGTAATTGTCAATTAAGACAAATAAACAAGTATTATGGAAAAACTAATTAAGTTTGCATGATAAAAGAATTTTATTTATAGTACTGGATGTCTTTTGTAGATATGACAGTGAATCCAACTTATATTACATATAAGACCTGATATTATTTTATTTGCTTATGTTAATAAACTAGGCAATAATCAGAAGTTATTTATGGTATGTGTACTTATAATGAAGGATGGGTTTGTTAGCTGTTGAATTTCAGTTAAAAGAAAGGACCTGGAATTTGGATGATGTGTTCATTTGCACTCAATAATTAGGTGCTTAGTGGAATGAATGAAAGGAACCTGTACCATTGGATAAGGACTCTAGTCTTGACCTTGCCACTTCTGGGTAGGCCTTCCTCACTTTGGGTTTCATTTCTTTTTTACTGAAATTGTAAGGCTTGGCTTGAGGATAAGATGATCTATCTATCCTTATTTGTTGATTCTTCTATCACCTAAGTTCTGGAATCTTGATTCATGCCCAGATGAAAAAATGATCATTCCCTAGCTGTCTTCTTGCCTAAAGATAAACTGGTAGGCATTTGCCTTCTTTGATTCATCAGAAGCTAGGCACTGTTCAAGGCATTTGATATAATGAGGTGAACTAGACGTAGTCCAGGGCCTATCACCACATGGGGAGACAGCTATTAATGAAAGTTTGAAATGTAGCTTCTACTACTAAAGTGTATCATGTTACTGATGTGGGACACAGAATGTTATAAAACCAACACAGTATTATTAAGCAAACTTCTTCTGAGCCTGTTTTCACAAGTTAATGTGAATCACTTGGAATTAGTTCATTATTGAATTTGGTTTTTATCCCTTTTGAGAATCAGATGTAAACTATATACCCCTGCTCAGAAAAATGCACCCAAACATAATTGCCCAAGTTTAGGGAATTCATGTGATCCCTGAAGCCTAGTCACGTCCAGATGAAAAAACATGCCAACAAAAATAATTTCATTCCAAGAACCACTGCTTAGAGAAAGGATAACGTAGAAAAGGAACATCTATCTGGTCCATAGAATCATGGAATTATATGATGCTGAGATGGATTGATTGAATGATTCAGCTCACTTTAAACACAACAGAAACCAGAGGGGTTATGGGACTTTTCTAAAATCATACACAAGTTAGTTAAAGAAAGGTTTCAAGTTTATTGTGTTTCCTATCTCTAGCCACAGTCCTTCATATTACACCCATGACTTTTCCTATGATAATTTCTGAATTAAAGGGGCCTAGGTTAGTGAAGTTTTACATCACCCTATTGTGTACAAATGAATACATTAAATCCCAAGAATGTACATTATTTCCTTTGATCATTTCTTATTAAAATGTTGGAAATCTAAAAGCTATTACATGAGTTCATTCCATATCAATACCGAACTGCTAATATTTTACATTAATTCAGAAACAGACTGTGTTTATATGTTTTATCCTTGTAAAAGTGATTTTATAAAAGTATTATGAGAGGGAGTAAGAGCAGAGCTCTGTCAGGGGCCTACGACTTCTGATGGACTAAAATTTTTCTTTCACATCATAGCTAATTCTTCCTTCTATCCTTATAATCATTCATTCACTTGTGCATTTTTACTAAGTGCCTAAAAATGTGAGGGGACAAAATCCCCTCACATGGGAATGGATGTTTCTAGCCTTTGACACTTCTTTGCCCATGATATGTAGTATTCTGGTATTGCTGAGCTATTCTCTAAGAATCTTGCTTTGTCAAGCAAGTTTTGTTTTGTTTTGTTTTTTTCCAGACAAGTTCTATTGACAAAAATGTAAAGGCTGGAGAGGAGGTTGGAGTGTGGTGGACACGAGTAGTAGTGAGGGAAAGGTTTCATTAAAGGAGGAGGAAGAAAAGGAGGAGTCATCAAAATTGTCCGGGATGTAGGGGAAAGAGAAGATTTTCATGGGTAGTGAAGATTGATGACGTAAACAACATGGGAACTATTTCAGTGTGACTTTTAAAAAAGGATAGTTTTTAATTTTTTGTTTTCTTTAAATTGCTTGTAAATACAAGTCCTCTTTTTGGTGTTGAAGAAATACAAATAGAGGACAGGAGTTTAGAAATCACTAGAGCAAACAGGAATAGATTCTTTTAGCCATAATTTAACCCTACACGGTACCATGCGAGTCATAGCTTTATCTGAGGGACCCAAAGAAGACCTGGAACCAATCTACCTGGGAGGTGAAGAATGTTTAGAAACTTGAGATATATTTGACAATTTATTATTTCTGGCTCTCATAATTACTGCAGCATTCACTGTACTTATGATATGCTTTATTAGATATTTGGCAAAGAAATGCTAGTGGTGATTATTGAAGCCTAGGTTTTACACTTTTAATAATGTATTTGATACTTTCTAAAATAACATATCCTTTTAAAGATGTATTTTATGTGCATACAACTTGTAAAGGAGCTGTTGATTTAGCCTTTACAAGTTCTTAATCAAAAAATAAAAAATAAAAAAATAATAAAAGTTCTTAATCATTTATCTTTTGATGTCATTTGGGGAGCAGTAGGAGGCAGTCTAGGACCAAAATGGACAATCTGGGGCTATAGCGAAAAAAGAGACAAACAAAAGCCCCTGCAACCCTACAATTATAATCAGAGAGAGAAGAACTCTGTGCTGATGGGTCTGATTTTATCACAGAGGAAATAACTCTAATTTAGCTATGTTGATAGGGCTTTTGGTAAAAAAACAAGATCATGTTAAAGAGAATAGCTAAATTATAGAACTCATTGAATTTTTTTGTCAGAAGAATGGCGATAGTGGTAGGGACAGGCCATGATTGCTCATTCACGTGACAGCACTATTCTAACAGAATGAGATCATATAAAATAATCGATATTATAATAGATAAAAGTTTTCAAATAATTTCTTCTCTCAGAGATTGATATGCCACCTCTGTTGTATATAAGTTTATATGCACAGTTGGATCCATGGCTGGGCTTTGTATCCCACACTTTTAATCTGTTTCCATGCAGAACAAATTGTTTTAATTATTGTCACTTTAAAAGACACCTTAATTCCTGGAAGAGAAGAACTGCCTAATGCCTTCTTTGTGGGGAAAAAAACCTTTTTCATCTTTAAAAGTCACGAAAAACAGCACTTGGTAGTTTTCATTGTGTTAAGATAAAAGCACTAGATTAATTTTAGTTAGAATAGACATTCTTGTACTGTTGTCTTCCCATCCAGGGATGTGACATTTATTTTCTTCATTCAAATGTTTTTGTTTGTTTGTTTGTCTCCCAGTAATTTTTTAACTTACTTCCTTTTGCTTTTTATTTCTTAAAAAAGAGAAGTTTCACTAATTTCTTATTAAGTGTTAAATTTTAAAATTATACACGAGAATATACATATACACATATATATTCCTTACTACTTGAAGCCTGATCAGCAGCAACTGAGAACTCATTAGAAATGTAAAATCTTGATTTCCACCTCAAACCTGCTGGGGATCCCTGGGTGGCTCAGCGGTTGAGCACCTGCCTTCAAGCCCAGGGTGTGATCCTGGAGACCTGGGATGGAGTCCCATGTCGGGCTCCCTGTGTGGAGCCTGCTTCTCCCTCTGCCTGTATCTCTGTGTCTCTCATGAATAAATAAAATGTTTAAAACAAAACAAAAACCTGCTGAATCTTTTTTTTTTTTAAAAAGATTTTATTTATTCATGAGACACAGGCAGAGACACAGGCAGAGGGAGAAGCAGGCTCCCCGTGGGGAACCGGATGCAGGACTCAATCACAGATCCCCGGATCACACCCTGAGCCAAAGGCAGACACTCAACTCCTGGGCCACCCAGGTGTCCCTGAATTTCATTTTAACAAAACTGTCAGGTGATTTGTATGCATCTTAAAGTTTGAGAAACATTGCCTATATTCATAATAAGAATGGGATTTTTTCCATTATTTCCTAATTTCTTATTGCTAGTATTTACATATACATTTTAAAAATATTATTTTTGTATCCTTTTGATTTAATATTGCAAAAATGTGGTTTTATTCACATCATCTGTAAATAATGATGGTTGGTGCTGCTTTTCAATATTTACATCTGTTTTCTTCTCTTACTGCATAGGCTACAATATTTTTTTTTTAAGATTTTGTTTATTTATTCATGAGAGACACATAGGGAGAGAGAGAGAGAGACAGAGACATGGGCAGAGGGAGAAGCAGACTCCCTGTGGGACTTGATCCTAGGACCCCAGTATCAAGACCTGAGCCAAGGCAGACGCTCAACCGCTGAGCCACCCAGGTGTCTCAGCTACAATATTTTTTAAAGGAATTCAAATAAGTGAGGTAATCTAGGGATGATTTCATATTTCGCTGATAATTATGATTATGGATTGATATGATAAAGAATTATTTTTTCCAAGAATTATTATCAGAAAGAAATGTTTATTTTTTTCAAATATCCTTTGGATCTATCAGCATGATCTTGTGGACTTTGTCCTTTGACTTTTTGAAGGAGTGATTTGTATTAATTATTTATTCAAAAGAACATTGAAATTAAGAAACAATATTAAAGTCAAGGATTAAGCAAGTAAGTAATAGAATGACTATATCCAGGACAAAAAGTAAACAAGCATAAAAATAAAGTGGTTTTATTGGCATTGTTATAATTATAATACTGTGATTTTTATAAAATATCATGCTGGTATTGCCAGAAGTCTTGAATATTTTGGTCTTTGAACCAAACTAATCTTAGTTTTAGCCATTCTTTCTACTGTTCTTTCCGTCTTTAGTTCATTCATTTCTACTTTATATTTATTAAGTCATTTTTGCCCTCTCTGGATTTTATTATTTCTCTTCTTATTCTTCACTTAATATTCAATCTATTTATGTTTTCTTTCTAAATAAAGAAAGCATTTATAGCTACGATTATTTTTACTATATTTTTAAGAATGATAGAGTATGTTTTATGCTTATAACTTTTTTCCTACTCTCTAATTGTAGATTTGTATTCTTCCTTGATGAAAAAATTATATAGGATAGCATTGTTCAATTTCCAAAGGGTAGTTTTTTCTTATTATAATTCTTACTGTTAATTTCTCATTTTATTACAGTTTGAACAGAGAATATATTGTACATTTCTGCTTTTCATACACATTATGAGTACTACATGATGGAGTTAGCAAACATTTTAAAGGCATGAAGAAGAAATAATACATTCCTCATTTGTAATGTATTATTAGTTAGAAAATGCTATAAGAGAACTTGTAAGATTTTTAATGATCTAGATAAAATTGCTAAATAGGTACCTGTTTCATTCAGTTTCCTTAGGAGATCTTTTTAGACCTAAATTTTAATGGTAATGATTAACATTTCAAAATTCAGTTTGTTTTTAAAGGCAATATTGATTTCATGATCTTTATTCTCTTCTTTATTCTCTAAATTTAGAAAATTAACTTACTTGAATATACTTTTATTTAAGTCAGTTTTATGTCTATAGTTTGTTGCATTTTGACAAATTTATAACCACACCACAATAAAGATATAGCATATTTCCAACTGCACCAAAAAAATCACAATGGAAGTAGGAGTTTCCTAAGTATTTCCCCAGAGACAGATATGTTTTTGCTTCTGTGTCTCCACCAGAAGCCATAGATTTTTGTCTGGACTTTGTGAATGAGACTGTTAGCTATCACTCCCCTTCAGGGACTTAAGGTTTTGGCTTTATATGAGATTAGGGATCAGAAAAGCAATTCTTTGTTTAGGCAAAAAACTTTAAATCCAGCTCCCTTTATCTCATCTGGCCAGTAGCAAGGTAAATTAGCATTGATTCATCCTCCTGAATGACATTCCTCTCACTTTTCTAGTCAAGTGTTGAATATTCTTTTAGAAATAGTCGGTAGATCTAGAGAATTCCAAAAATGTGGATCATTTTAATTTCACCAAAGCAAGATATTCTTGTGGATAAGATGGTGACATTTATGCTGGATAATGGCATCATTCAGTGGATTATAACTAGCTAGACAACCGATCAATAATATTGAAGTATAGTCTGTGTTACTATGAAAGAAGGAATTTAATGGCTTGTCCTTAGCCTTTTTTTGTGGACAATATTTCCATTAGTGACTAAGATTAAATGATTGTAAGGATGTCTATAAAACTTTCAGATGGCATAAATTTTACCTAACAAGGAGCTAACGTCTCTAGTGACAGAAGCAAAGTTAAAAATGATCTGGACTGGTTAAAAATAAAAATTTGATGTTACAGTTTTACAAAATCAGTTTACAAATATGGTCATAGTTTAAGAGTGACCACGTGGAAAAAGTCTGAATATTTTTACCATCACAAGCTAAATCAGATACACTATGACTGAACTACAAAAACTGTACATAAAACTCATGTTAAGTCAATCAAATGCATTCTGTCCAAATAATAATATTTTCACTAAATTTTGCCTTAGCCATATAAGTCTATTAAATTCATCTCTAGTTCTGAGCATCTGTGAGAATATCACCATACTGTAGTGTGTCTCAGAGTGTCTAGTGGGTCTGGAGAACATAGTGTGTGAAGATACGGAATGAAAATGATATGTCTAGAGAATTAAATAAGATTAGTGGAGACTAAGTAAGTACTTTCAAATACAAAGACCTGCCATGTGGAAAATAGAATAATTATTCTATGCAATACCAGATGAGTCCAGGCAAAACCCAGTATTATGGAGTTATTAATAGTTCAGTTCACATAAGGAGGGACCAATGATGCAATAGGTTTTGAGAAGAGTTTTCCTTTTACTGGAATCATTTAAGTGATATTTAGAATGCCATCTGTCAAGATGTGTAGAAGAAAGTCTTGACTGAGTAGGAGATTAGGCTAAATGACTTTCAAGTATATTCACAAAAATCCTTATAATATGTTGCCAAGCACCATGAAGGGTCTGAGTTTTTCCGTACTTGCAAGCTAACAAGCTGGCCTGATGCAGTTTCATGGACGCTCATAGAATACATGAACCTCCAAGGCTGGAAACAAAGGACGGTTTCTTATACCAATAGCAATAGGTAGTCTGTAAATCTTGTTGTACTGATTCCTTGAGCCACAATTCCCAGATGGCAATGCAAAGAGAGCCTGATGATACTTCACATGCAGTAGTTTGCATTACAAGAGAGGAATCCTGAGTTTAGGGAATGTAAATCTTTTACAATGGGCTATAAGCATGCCTGTCTTTAATTCTAGAGGGAGACACTCTCTCCATCCTCTCTAAGGATGTGAGCCGACTTGCCTTTTCTTTGAAGGCTATTTACTATGCAATCATCTTTGAAAAGAGTCCAGAGCAAAGCCCAGTCAGTGCCTTGTTCACAAGATATGAAAAAATGTGGGAGGCCCATGGAAAATTGTGTTCCTACATAGATAACTTTTGTTCAGATATTCAGGCACTATTTGTTTATATTCATGCCATTAACAAATAAAAAAGGGCTCATAACAAGGTACAAATAATTAAAATGTCATAGGAAAATGACAGGATAGCTAATATTGAAGAGTGAGTGACTACATTCTCACCTATTTATATTCTGTTCTAGGAGGAGTTTAAGGTAGCTTGTAGAATACTTATGAGGTTAAATCAAAGTAAAAATAACTCACAGGAAACAAAAAGGAAAAATGGATAAATTGGGCTATATCAAAATCAAAAACTTATGTGCATCAAAGGACATGATCAACGGAGTGAAAAGGCAACAGATGGAATGGGAGAAAATATTTGCAAATCATATATCTTATAAGGGGGTTAATTTCCAGAATACATAAGGAACTCCTACAACTCAACAATGAAAAACAAAGAATCCAATTTAAATATGGGCAAAATACTGGAATAGACATTTCTCCAAAAAAGATACATATGGCCAATAAGCGTATGAAAAGATGCTCAATATCAGTAATCATTAGGGAAATGCAAATCAAAACCACAATGAGATACCACCTCACACTCATTAGAAGAGATACTGTCAAAAAACTAGAAAATAGTGTTGACAAGGATGTGGAAAAATCGGAACCCTTGTAAATGGTTTGTGGGAATATGAAATGGTGCAGCTGCTATGGAAAACAGTACGGCAGTTCCTCAAAAAATTAAAAATAGAATTACCATACGATCCAGCAATTCCACTTTTATGTATATACCCAAAAGAATTGAAAGCAGGGTTTCAAAGATGTACCCCCACATTCATAGCAATATTATTTACAATGGCCAAAATGTGGAAGCAACCCATGCCCTTCGACAGATGAGTGAATATACACAACGTAGTATATACATACAATTAAGTATTACTCAGCCTCAAAAGGAAAGGGAATCCTTACACGTGCTACAACATGGATGAGCCTTCACGATATTATGCTAAGTTAAATAAGCCCGTCATAAAAAGGCAAATATTTATGTGAGGTAAGTAGATAAATTCATAGAGAGAGAAAGTAGAATGATGATTGCCAGGGGCTGAGGTGAAAGGGAAATGCAAAGTTGTTAATAGAACAGAATTTTAGTTTTGCAAGATGAAAACAGTTCTAGAGATAGACTGTATAGCAATGTGAATGTATTCACTGTACACTTAAAGAATGGTTAAGATGGCAAATTTTGTCTTACATGTGCTTTAGCATAACTAAAAGCAAAATGAAAGCAAAACTGAATGGAGAAAGCAATATTAAAAGTAGGGATGTTAAGATGAAGCATGGATGAGGTCAGTACACAAAATATATCATAAGATCTTACAAATTTGGTTGGGATGAACTGTATGTATCTTGTTTCTTTTTCTTGGTTTGCTGGTAACTAATGGAAAGAGCGATGTATAAGTTTTAAACAAGCCAGTTGCTCAATTCAAATATTTCTTATAATCAGAAAGATCACTTTATTCAAAGATGCTCTATAATGCAACAATCTGTGTCCTCAGTAACAGATTTACAGACAAATCAGTAAGGGATCTATATGGTTGCCTCTTAGAGCTTCTTTCAACATGGCTGTTGTCTTAAAATCAAATTTCAATCTAATGACTTAAATTCCAGAGTAGGTGGAAAAAATGGGAATATAAAGAGAATGTATGCAATTGTGTTGTCACTACATAAGGATTCAGTGAAGTCTTAGGGATGTGAGTTCATGTATTCATTTTAAATATTTCACATTGACCAGCAAGTTGGGACAACAGAATGACCTAGTTTAATTTATGTGGGAGAAATGAACTATTTTATTAAGATTAGAGCATAAAATTAGAATTAAAGGCATTGGTTTTTGAAATAAGAAAATTATTGTAGATTCTTGTCAAACAAAGCATATAGCTCTGCCAAAACAGTAGCAAAGTATGTTTCTGCAAAAGCATGAAAGTAAAATCTAACTGTTCAGGAAAACAGAAATATGTAAGAAAGAATTCTTACATATTTCTTGAGATCCCAGGATACACAAGAACAACAGAAAACAAGTTTAGGGAAGACAAATTCAAACGTCACCCCTGATGTTTTGCCACTCAAATTACCGTTAATTTTATGAGGAAAATATTAAATTACTCAAGTGAGCAACACTTTATTTCTTGACATAACCAAAGTCAATGGGAGACTTGAAAATTTTGCTATATTGTCACCGATTTGAAAAATGTATAGTCAGAAGGGAGATATATTATCTGTCTTCTTTCTAGAATTAATAATAAACATACATTAAAGAGTGATTAGGATCTATGTTTAAGTATAGTTTCCTTTAGAATTTCAGTAGGAGATTCCCTTGTTTAGAAAAATGGAATGAAGATTAAGGGATGCAAATAATAAATTTAATGAGTCATGAATACCCGGGAAACAGAAACCTTTAAAAGGAGGCCTCTTAAGGCATTCAGCCTTCCAAATTCTTCACCAACATAAATATCATTGATGAACATGCATTAAATAATCATCAAAAATAAGTAGGACATCCTAGTAGATCTTTACAAGTGTGCAGTCATATGCCTTTTTGAACAATGTAGAATATTTACTTTTGTCTACATTTATTTTATATTTTTACTCAGTTAACTATTCTGTATCCAGTGGAGACCTCCCTCCCTGTAATGGGAAGTAATGCTCACCAATACTATTTATCTTTATATGTACACACCTAGAAAATTCCTGACACATAATGGACCTCAATGAATGTTTATGGATTAAAGTACTACTGAGTGACTAAAACTTTTCCTCAAGAGCCACAAGAGAACCTAATTAATCTTATCTAAGATTCACCAATGAGATCTACATCTATTATGAAATGAGTATACCAAGGGCCCCTTCTATTGATTTTGGCATTTATATTTCAGTTGAACATCAGATTTACACAATTTCATAATCCCTACCTGTATACACATGTGATCAGTAATGAAAGGCAGTTTATTTAATCAAAGGATATAAAGATAAAGGTAGATAAATAGGCCTTTGAAAAAATTTTCCATGACAAAATTTTTTTTTGTAATTTTGAAACCTGAAAAAAAATCTCCACGTTTTTGTAGACTCTAATTGTGTCTTCCTAGTTTTTTTCTCCATCTGTCAAATGCCTGGATAGAGTAAACATGAAATGGAGTCCCATTTATTTTTCATCTACATTGTAATCCAAAGACTGTCCAGTAAAAGCTGTTAGTAAATCACTTGGTCAGCTCTCCCAACACAACCATCTTTGAGTAATACAGTATATCAACCTATCTTTTGACATTTTCATTTTTTGTTCTTGACATTTTCTTTTAAAAAATAATACAGTGTTGGCCCTATTATCTTATCTTTAAGGTCTGTGAACCAAATACTGGCTATCAACTCTCTAGTAGAAAAGCTATCAAGACTCAGAGACAAAGATGTAGATATAAGGCTCTATTCATCTGTCTGTGTAATATTGAGGGGGAGGTGGGTGGAGAAGTGGTGCTTATGGTTCAAGAACAGTGTGACAAATATCATATTTATTTTTCTATTCTCTGTGTTGCTTGGGTGGGATGCATTTTAGAATGATTACTTTGAAAAGTACAATTAATAAATTTCCCTCTGTTCTAACCTACCAGAAATTACTTATGATTCATTCAGCAACAATTATTGAATGTAAACCATGTTCCAGACACTGCACAGATTCTAAGGAAAAGAGCCAGAAGGGTAAATACACACTTAAACAAAGATTTTGAGTAGTCCTAATGTATGGAAATAAATGTCTGCCTGCATTTTATTATTTTTTTCATGCCGCCTTCAACTGGCAATTATGTAAGAATCTTTAAAATGAACTTAAATTATAGTGGCTTCTATATATAAGTTCAGTGGTTAATGAAATGGGATGCTTATTTTTTTTTTTTTTTAGAATCTGAGAATAAAGAGAGATTTTTTGATAGCAGAGTCAAAGCCATTTGTATTTTATCAAGTATTAATATCACTCATTAACATCATGATTTTTTGGCTTGGAGACTAATAAATGACATGCAGATAACAATACTTTACCAACTATAGAGCCCCCTGTAGCTCCCACAGCAAAGGAGAAATATTAATGTAACACTTATGCTTTATGAAATAATTAGACTTCTGATAATTATCCATGATCTCCCTTTCTTGAATTAAGAAAATTAGTGGGATCATACCACACAGTAGGCATTGTATTTATGTATAGAGTGTCCATCCTGCCTAAATCCCTAGATTAAAGCCAAAATTTGGATTGGATATGGACTTTGATTATGGGAAGTGCTCTAATGTTGGATTCAATTTTTATTTAAAAAAAATTTTTTTAAGATTTCATTTATTCATGAGAGAAAACAGAGAGAGAGAGAGAGAGAGAGAGAGAGTCAGAGACACAGGCAGAGGGAGAAGCAGGCTCCATGTAGGGAGCCCAATGTGGGACTCAATCCCAGGACTCCAGGACCACGCCCCAGGCTGATGGCAGGCACTAAACTGCTCAGCCACCCAGGGATCCCCCTCAATTTTTAGTCATAGCCCAAATTACCATTACTGAAAGTGACTCCAATTAGGAAAGTCTACTAATTACTAAGACTATAAATAAGAATGTCAATGATTTCTCTTTGAAATAAAAAGGGCTTTTCTAATTTGTTTATTGATTCTTTATTGACAAATACCCTATTTTTACATCACATCCTCTTTGGCTCAAAACATTTAGGTGTGACCTGTTCTGACTTGTACCAAATAAAGTGTCATAGCACAATACTTTGGAAAGAATATACTTTCCAGAATCTTCAAAAGTGCTGCCTTTTCTGTGAATATAACGACAACAGCATGTATCATATTCCTTTGTTTAAAAAGTTATGTTAGATACTAAGCAACTAGCTCCCAAATGAAAGTTTTAGCCCACTTGTGAAAAATTATATAGATACTTATATAACCAACAATAAATGAACTGAAATTTGAAGTAGTTAATTGGGAAAGGTATACAAAAAAGATGGAAAAACAAAAGGCTTGGACAAAGGGTTTGCAATGACAGGAAAATGTAAAACTTGGAAAGAAGTGAGCTGCGTGTTAAAATGGTCACATTTAGGGGGAAAAAAGTAGAAAATCCAAATTGGAAGAGTGGCCCCCCAAATGACTTGGTGATAGAAAATATTAAAAATTGCCATGTAAATTTGCTTGACTAAAGTAATAAATTGACCAGAGAAAGGCAGGAGCCTATTAAGGATCTGTCCATTAGTTAAAAGGATTTTTAATTTTGTGGAAGAAATTAACAATGCTTCATGGATTACTAAGCAAGCACTTGATGGAAACATGCTTTAAGAAGACAATCACTGTATTCTGAAGAAAGATAAGAGATACAGAAGCTGGAAGGATACTAAGGATGCTATTAACTAGTACAGTGATTCTTAAAGTGTAGCCTGCAGATTCCCAAGGGTTCTTCAGCCCTTTGGGGGCCCTCATATTATCATCATCATTATTATTATTATATTATTATTATTTTAATAATATTTAGATATTATTTTCCTTTATCACTATGTTGACATTTGTACTAATGTTGCAAAAGCCATAGTGGGTAAAACTGCAGGAATCAAATGATATTAAACTGTTCTAGGACTCATTGAGTTCATTCTTCACCATTGTATGCACTCGTTCCCCCGCCAAAAATGATCAGTCTCAACCCTTGAGTATATGTCTTCTTAATATTTGGCATGATAAGATGGGATATGTGCATAAAGCACTTTCCTGCATGACATAGTATGCTTGTCAAGGAAAAGTACTTGTGCCATGGTATGCATTTGCGAGCTGACTTAGCTACTGTTACCATGGAACACTGTATCTTACATCGAAGAACCACTAACAATCTGATTATCAGACTTTGAATTTGGCACACTTTTTTTGGAAAATGAAATAAGTGTGTCTGTCACTTAAAGGAACACAACTGACAGTGTTTATTGCCAGTGATAGAAGTTTGAGCTTTCAAGCAAAAATTAGGACTTTGGAAAACTTATATCTGTCACTATGAGTTTGACAGCCACCCCATACTTAAAGACCTTCCGACAAGATTGATGATACTAACATGTGCAATTTAAAAATTTACTATTCCATAATAGAAATTTGCATAATAGAAATCTGCAAATAATGCATTATTTTCCACATAACCAATGTATGATATTACTAAGTCACAACAATCCATTCAGAGTGTAAGCAAAACCAATGACTTCCAATATAACAGAGTGCAAGTTGCCTGATAATGGTTCCAGAACCCACATTGTAATTGATCTTTAAGAAACTATCACCTGTCAGGTCTTGGTCTGTATCAAAGAAGAATATTCAGGATTATCTGAAAAGTCTAATAATATTCTCTTTCCTTTTCTAATTATACATCTGTGTCAGGTTGGATTTTCTTCACAAGGTGCAAACATATAGCAACAGATTGAATGTGGAATCAGGTCTGAGAATTCAGTTTCCTTTTATGATGCTATACATTAAATAGATTTGCTATGTGTAAAACAATGCTATTCCTCTATGCATTTTTAAAAATATAGCTATTTTAATAAAATATGTATTTCATGTTAACATGTAATTGGTTTATTATTTTTAAATGAATAACTAAATATTTTTTAAATTCTACATTTTAATTTCTAATATAGTAAATATTTATAAATATAACCTATATAAATCAAAAGCTCTTTGGGATCCTCAATAATATTTAAAAACAGAATGGTTCATAAGGCCAGTTATAAAGTACTACTGTATAGCAAATAGTCAAAATTTTAATGAAGGCTCTACCTTCATACATCAAGAATGAAGATGGAGAGGCAAATTATTGTTTAATAATTTGCACTATATCACACCATCCTTTCACCCTCTTTTCTAAAACCAAAACAATTCTGTCTCCTTTAGTGGGGTACATACATGTGACTTCTCATTGTTATTCTCACATTATTTTCTTTCCACAAAAACCAAAACTTTCTCAGAAACTGTATCTGTTGAATAGGTTCTACAAGAAAATCTTACAGGAACTAAAAGTCTAAAAAACCAAAATGATTAGAATTAATTATATAGTCAAGTTATATATTATATTTCTTTCATCTGCTAATCTTTGGTGAAATACCACAAAAATAGCAAATGCTACTGTGAAATCGACTGTCTTGTATAAAAGTTGTATTGCTAACAAAAGCTTAATAATTGATAATACCATAAGAACAGTTATATAAAAAAAAGAGAACATTTATAACCAATTTGAAAATTATTTTGCCTCAGGTAACCTAAGAAAGGCACATGGTCTGCATTTCCTCTAGTGAGGAAGATTCTTGAGATTGTGACAGCTATAACCTGTGAGCAAAGTTATAGGCAGCACCATCAAGGAGACATTTCTTCTCAAACTAAAAGTGTTATAACTTAACATATGGTTGCTCTTCAGACTTCTATGAAAAATGAGGAAAGTTCACAGGGCTGAGAGAGGATAAACAGAAGGAATATTTGCCATAGCAACAGAAGAGGAAATGAGGGAGGGTTTAGGTAAATACAGCAGTAATAGTATAACCTCAGGATTTGCAAAATGCTATTTGAGGCTAACACAATGTTGTCAATGATATAAAATGTCCACTTCCATGAAATACATGTTCATAAATTATGAAAAGTAAAATGGATACTAGACTCATACCTATATTTAGAAGGTAGTCAGCTCTTCTAAGGTAACCTAATAGAGTCAGAGAAAGTCAGGAAGACTCAACAAGAGATTTCTATCTTGAAAAGAAGCAAAGAGAAAATTTAAAATATCCAACACAGGCTGGCAAGAGCTATCAGATGAATAAGGATTGGCATCTAGGCCATGTTTTTTAACCTGATCCAATAAAAACTGGTCTGCCCAAGTTTGTCTCTTGCTACTTTGTGGCCTTATATGTAATAGCCAATATAGTGACTTCTCCATGCCAAATATCCCAGAAAAGGTTCTTAGGACTGAAAGGGTGGGACAACATCAAGATTAGTTGCTTCAAGAATAAGACACAAATATCAGTTTTATAGTTTAGGCTGGGCGAGGCAGATTCATAGGAATAAACTTAATTACTTAAGATGGTGTTCATTAAACATCAGTTCCTTGTATTTTCTTAGATTTCTTCAATTTTAGTTTTGGTCTTGACTTACTTCACTTTTTCTTTTCTTTCATTTTTTTTAAGACTTATTTATTTATTTTAGAGAGGGGGGTGAGTCAAAGGGAGAGGGAGAGAAATCCTCAAGCAGATTCCCTGTGTGGGAGCCTGACCTGGGGCTTTATTCCAGGACCTTGACATCATGACCTGAGCTGAAGTCAAAAGTCAGGTGCTTAACTGACTGAGCTACCCAGGTGCCCCTTGACTTACTTCAATTTCTAACTACTTGTCTGGAAATATTTTGTGTGTAGAGTGACAAACTAGGAGGGTAAAAGCAATTATGTCCCAATGGGAACCATCAAAATGACTTTTACTTTGTGGATGAGCATGAGATGGACCGACGACTCACTGTGTTGAACAGAGCAAAGATGGTCATGAAAAGAAGTTTGTGAGTTCTATGCTTGTAAAATTTCAGGCTAATCACCTGATATGGTTGAAATAAAACACAATGGTGACTTTAAGGCTAAGATTTGCACAAAAATTTTCCATTTGTAAAACACACCCCCATAATGTCATTTGACCCCCTTCACAAGGTTGAAGAAGATACTGTCATTACACCTCGTTCAGAGATGCTGAAGAATGCAGAGAAATTGGGACAAAGAGAAAGTGCTTTGTGAGTCAAGGCTAGTCAGGGATGTTGCAATGATTTAAATCCAGGCCATTGATTGTTGAAACTTCTTTCAGTACATTACAAGAAAACTTAGAGCTCTTCTATTTTATTTATAATTACAGAATTAATCTGTGATAATCTAGAATTCTTTTAAAAAATCAGTTGACCTTGCAGAAACAAACATATCATTTCTGTTTTCAGTATTTATAGTCACCCCAATCCACACCAATTACATGTTTTATAACATTTCAAAATTTTAAGTACAAGACTGCTTTTAATATCCCAGTGAGAATTTACAGAAGACATTGCAGAAAGGCTAAATGACTTGTTCATTCCTTCAGAATGGATTTTAGAGCTGGTGTATTAGAAAGTGGGAAATATAAAAGAAGCATCTTAAAATGAATAAACCCAACAGAATAAACCCAACCAGAGGAGTGCCCATGCAGCTGTTTTGCCAGCTTCAAGGACCAAAAGGAACATTTCCTGAGGGCAGTGGGAATTGTTCCCATTCTTAGCATGGGAATCATGCCTTAGCACCACTGGTCTGTGTTCTGAGAATCACATGGAAATCAAAAGTAGGGTAACAAACCAACAATAACTGAGAGATTCACATTCCAAAGAGAAGTCCTGACAGGCAGATGCAGTGTTGCATAAGAATACTGCTCCATTACATTAATATTCTGCTTCTGCATTTATGGGCCATTTCTGTATCAATGAGTAAAATGTAAAGGAAAGATAAAAGCCAAATGGATACTGACTTCAGCGTTAAGACGAGGCTAAATTATTAGAAGAGAAGGAGTGGAAGCTAGGATGAGACATAAAACACTAAGCAAGATGATTATAAACCAAAATGCAGTCAACCTGAATATAAGGGCAGGCGATGACCCGTCTGAGTGAAGAGTCGTGGGAGGAAAGGTCAAGTGTAATGGAGGTGATACAGGAATGCTGAAGGCAGGCGTGACTGTAATTAATCGATTGCAAACTCTGTTATAATAAAAATAATAAGCACAAAAGTTTGTGAATGTATTTAATGTAAATAGAATAAAATACTTTTATTATATCTTTTGAAACTTGGACAAGCAAGTCAAGAAATCTGATCTGGCTTCAGAATCCATTATTGAAAACTCAAGAGTCAGTCAATCTGATTTGTTGTCTTCTCTAGGTCTTAACTTTTCCTCTCTGATCAGACATAGTCCTTGCCGTCTCCTTTTCCCTCCTCTCCTCTCTGCCTCCTCTTTCTCCCTTTCCTTTCTTTTCTTTCCTTTCCTTTGCCTCCTCTCCTCTTCTTCTTTATCTCCTCCCCACTTCCCTTTCTTTCCTCCTCTTCTACTTGTCCTCCATCTCCTCCATCTCCTCCTTCTCCTCCCTCTTCTTCATCCTTTTCTCCTCTACAACCTTCCTTTCTTTTCCTTTTCCTCCTCCTCTCTTTTTCCTTCTCCTTCCTTTCTTCTTCTTCTCCTGCTTCTCTTATTTCTTCTGCTTCTCCTTCAGAAAAGAAACTTCAAATAAGATGTCTGAACCATCAGCGTATGTCTCTTGTGTTCTTGTTAAGTATATAATGAGTCTTAGACACACATCTCTACTCCTTGGATAAAACATATGACCATATTCAATTATTTTCTGGAATTTATTGCTTTAAACTTATCTTTTTTTCTCACTTTTTTTTTAAGCACAAATAAGTTTATGTGTTTATCTTTCAAGACAATTTTACTAATCCATATGATAATCACAATGAAGAGGCAGGGCTTCAGGTAAAAATGAAGAGAGTGGTGATTATGTTAGAGTCAAGTCTTGTGATTTAAAAGCTGTGTTGCATCAATATTACACAGTAGACTTGCTAGATCTTATTATCCACAAGTCACACATGTGGAAAGCAAGGCTTTGTCAAACCTATAAGTAAGTAGTAGGTGAACCTATATTTTATGATAAGTAGTAGGTGAACCTATATTTTATGATTTCAGGGACAATGACCACTACACATTCCACTGCTACCTCAATCTGTATGGAAACCACATCCCCAATACCCCCGATTTTAAAGATACTATGATTTTAATTATTTTCAAGCTGAAATGAGACGACAAGCAGAATTTTTAGAACAAAGAAAAATCACTATATTGTCTTAAGTTTGCTGGGATGTGGTTCCTTCATCCGGGAAAATGGCAGAAGGAAAACTTAGGAAGTTATTGGAAGAATTAACTGAGAGAGCATATGAAGTGCCTAATCACACCTTCCACATGATAAATGTTCAATAAATACTTGTTCTCATTCCTGCTTGAGAACTATTTCTTACATGGTCAATTTTGCATTGCAGAAAGCTATTGTGGTTGTTCCCTGCAGTATGGTACCGTGAATACTTTGCCCTTCCACAGAAATTGGAATGTTTTATATTCTTTTAGAGTTATGTTTCATATAATCTTGAGTGGAAGTATCTTTTTTACAGGTAAATATATTTTTGTGGGGATAAAAAGCAAGAGACATAAAGGTAGTAATGATCCATCCAGTGTTTTTAACATGCCTAACTTCTTGAAGAGCCAAAGTGCCGCACTTGCAGAATGTCCAACAAGGTATCCTTAAGTCATGATTTCCCTTTGTTTTCTTCACACAGACAAACTCATATAAACATAGATGCAGGGACACCTGGGTGGCTCAGTGGCTGAGCATCTGCCTTTGACTTAGGGCGTGATCCCAGAGTCCGGGATCGAGTCCCGCATTGGGCTCCCTGCATGGAACCTGCTTCTCCTTCTGCCTGTGTCTCTGCCCCTGTGTGTGTGTGTGTGTGTGTGTGTGTGTGTGTGTGTGTCTCGTTAATAAATAAATAAAATCTTTAAAAAAAACCCATACATACACACATGGTCACACAGACACATATAAATTGTGCTAATTTCATTCAGTTGGAAGGAATAACCAGCAATCAAGGGATTATCAAAGGACAGAACTAGGAAGAAACATTTTCTAGCTCAAGCCTAAGAGTTGAGAAAGATGAGTATGGATGCATAATGCTTTTCTGAAGTGAATGGCAATGTATTCAAAAACAGTTAACCATATGTTTTCTCAAAGCAAGAAACTGTGAGGTACCCAGGGTTATATATATATACAGGTAAGATCAAACTTTTTTCTTTGTGTCCTGGTTAATACCCTCCCTATAAGTAGTAGTAACACTGATACTTGGTAGCCTACAGACTTTTTCATATCAAGAAACTGGCACCAGCAATGCTCCCACTGTTTTACTATTAGTATTGTGGTTTTAAGTTCACCTACGATTGTGAGAATTATTTTGTCTTACCTAAAGCTATTGAACTGTTGAATTTAATGGCCAAACTTTATTTATTTACTTTTTACTTACCAATTTTTATTTTAATTTTCCCCTAGTTTTATTAAGGAATACTTGAGGGATCCCTGGGTGGCGCAGCGGTTTGGCGCCTGCCTTTGGCACAGGGAGCGATCCTGGAGACCTGGGATCGAGTCCCACATCGGGCTCCCGGTGCATGGAGCCTGCTTCTCCCTCTGCCTGTGTCTCTGCCTCTCTCTCTCTCTGTGACTATCATAAATAAATAAATAAATAAAATTTTTAAAAAAGGGAATACTTAACAAAAATTGTATATATTTAAGATGTAAAATGTGATGGTTTGTTACATATGCACATTGAGAAGTTACCACAACCAAGTTAACTAATGCAATATTACCTAACGTGGTTACTTTTTTGGGGGGGGCGGGTGAGAACACTTATGATTTACTCTCATAGGGAAATCCAAGTATACAATAAAGTGTTCCTGATTATAGTTAGCATGCTCTATGTTAGATTCCCAGAGCTTATTCACCTTGTAACAAAGTTTGTACCCTTTGATCAACATCTCTTCATTTCCTCTACCTCCCAGGCCCTGGCAGTCATCATGCTACTCTGGTTGTATGGTCTTAGACTTCTTCAGATTTCACATATGTGTGTGATCATATACTATTTATCTTTCTGGGTGTGACTTATTTCTCCAGGTTCCTTCATGTTGTCACAAATAGCAGGGTTTCCTACATTTATTGGCTGAATTATATTCCATTGTGTGTGTGAGTGTATGTGTGTGTGTATACATATCACACTTTCTTTATCCATTCATCAATAGACATTGGGATTGTTTCCATATATTGACTATCATGAAAAATGTTGCAATGAACACAGAAATGCAGATATCCTTTCAAGATACTGACTTCATTTCTTTGGATGAAGTCATCCCACTACTATTCAGTAGTGGGATTGTTGGGTCATATGGTAGTTCTATTTTTAATTTTTGAGAACTCTCTATACCGTTTTCTAAAATGGCTATACCAATTTACCTTCCCATTAACAGTGCACAAGGGTCCCCTTTTGTTTTGGCAACCCTTGTTATCTCTTGTCTTTTTGATAATAGCCATCCTAAGAGGTATGAAGTGATACCTTCATATCTCAAAATGAAGTTTCATACTTCATACTTCAAAATGAAGTTTCATTTTGATATATATGTCCCTGATGATTAGTAATGTTGAGGCTTGTTATATTTTGGATATTCATCCCTTATCAAATGTGTCATTTGAAAATGCTTTCTCCCATTCTGTAGGTTGCCTTTTCTTTTTGTTCATTGTTTTCTTTGCTGGGCAGAGCTTTTTAACTTGACATAGTTCCACCTGTTTATTTTTGCTTTTGTTGCTGGTGTTTTTGGTGTCATACCCCCCGCCTCCCCCCCAAAAAAGACCAATGTCAAGTAGCATTTTCCCTACATTTTCTTCTAGGACTTTTATGCTTTCAGATATTACTTTTAAGTCTTTAATCCATTTTGAGTTGATTTTCGTATATGGTATAAGGGTCTAATTTCATTCTTTCACATGTGGAGATCCAGTTTTTTCAGCATTATTTAGTGAACAAACTATCCTTTCTCCATTGTCTACTCTTGGCATCCTTGTCAGAGCCTCATTTTTCATAGACATGTGGGTTCATTTCTGGGCTGTCTGTTTTGTTCTATTGATCTATGCGTCTGTTTATATGCCAATACCATTCTGGTTTGATTTCTTTGTTAGCTTCGTAATGCAGTTTGAAACCAGGAAGCGCAATGCCCCAGCTTTGTTCTTAATCAAGATTTCTCTGGCTACTTAGGGTTTTCTGAGGTTAAATATGAATTTTTGGATTGCCTTTCCTACTTCTGTGAAAAATGCCACTGGAATTTTCTCAGTGATTGCATTAAGCCTATAGGTTACTTTCAGTAGTAAGAATATTTTAACGATATTAATTCTTCTAATTCATGAATACAGGATGTGTTTTCACTTATTTGTGTCTTTTATCTTTCATTAATATCCTACAGCTTTTAGTGTACAGGTCATTTATCTTCTTGGTTAAATTTATTTCTAAGTAGTATTTTATTATATTGGAGACTATTATAAATAGAATTGTTTTCTTAATGTCTTTTACAGATAATTTATTGTTAGCATATAAAGATGCAAATGATTTTTGTATGTTGATTTTGTTTCCTCTAATGTTACCTAATTTATTTATTAGTTCTAACAGTTTCTTCATGGAGTCTTTAGGGTTTCTCTATATAAGGTCACATTATCTGCAAATAAAGACAATTCTTCTTTTCCCATGTGAATGCCTTTATATTTCTTGCCTAACTGCTCTGGGTAGGACTTCCAGTACCATGTTGAATGTGAGTGGTGAGAGTGAGCATCCTTGTCTTGTTCCTAATCTTAGAGGAAAGGCTTCCAGCTTTTCACCATTGACTGTGATGTTGGCTGCAGGCTTGTTATATATGGCCTTGATTATTTTGAGTTCACATTTCTTCTTTACCTAATTTGTTGAGAGGTTATTTATTTATTTATTTTTTGTCATCAGGCTTTTGAATTTTGTCATTCTTGTCAGGATCCCCTGATCACAAGACTTTTACCTTATTTTGTTAAGATGATATATTAAGATTTTTCACTTGCATATGTTGAATCACTCATCTCCCCACTGGATCATGGTACATGATTTTTTTAATATGCTGCAGAATTCAGCTTACTAGTATTCTGCTGAGGATTTTTGTGTCTATGTTCATCAAGGATATTAGAATATAATTTTCATTTCTTGTAGTGTTCTTATTTAGCTTTGGTATCAGGGTAAGGCTGGCCTTGTAAAATTAGTTTGGAAATATTGTATTCTCTTCTATTTTTTGGAAGAATTCAAGAAACACTGGAATTAATTCTTCTAATGTTTGGCATAATCTACCAGTGAAGCCATCTGGTCCTGGCCTTTTCTTTGATAGGAGACTTTTGACTACTGCTTCCAACTTCCATACTTATTGGTCTATTCAGATCTTATATTTCTTCATGATTCTGTCTTGGTAGGTTGTATGTTTCTATGAATTTGTCCAGCAACTCTTCTGGGTTATCGAATTTTTGGTGTACAAATTGTTCACGGTATTCTCTTATAATCCTTTGTATTTCTGTGGTATCAGCTGTAATGTCTTCTCTTTCATTTATAATTTTATTTGAGTCCTCTCTTCTTTTCTTGGTTAATCTGTCTAAAGTTTGCCAATATTATTTATCTTTTCAAAACATCAAATCCTAATTTTGTTGATTTTTTTCTTGTTCTTTTTCTAGTATACATTTCATTTATTTTTGCTCTAATCTTTATTCTTTCCTTTTTTTCAACTAACTTTAGGTTTAGTTTGTTTTTCTTTTTCAAGTTCCTTGAGGTATAAAGTTAGGTTATTTAACATATTCCTTTTTTTTAAACATAGGTATCTGTCTCTATAATCTTCCCTCTTAGAACTGCTTTTGCTGGATCCCATAAGTTTTGGTTTGTTGTGTTTTCAATTTCGTTTGTCTCAAGATGCTTTTTGATTTTTTTCTTTGGCCCATTGAATTTTCAGGAGTATGTTGTTTAATTTGCATGTATTTGTAAACTTTCTGATATTCCTCCTTTATTATTTCTAGCATATGTTTAAAGCAAATACTAACCAAACTGAAGGAAAGAAGAGACAGAAATACAGTAATAGCAGGTGACTTCAGTACCCTTCTCTCAATAAATGGGTAAATCATCTAGATGGAAAATCAATAAGGAAAAGCAAACTTCAATAATACTACAGACCAATGGACTTAACATCTATATACAGAGGCCCTTTATCTATAACCCCAGCTAAAAAGGCAAAGCAGTAGTAATTAAATAAAAATGTATATGTATATATAGAGAAGATTCCATCCAACAGTACCAGAATGCACATCCTTTCCAAGCCCACATGGAACATTCTCCAGGACCATAAATAGAGCCACAAAGTAAGTCTTAACAAATTTAAAAAGGTTGAAAATCATGTCAGATATCTTTTCTGACCACAATGGTATGGAACTAGAAATAATAAAGTCTTCTTTTGTTGTCCTGTAGTGTAAGGTTAGGTTGTTTATTTGAGAATTTTCTTGCTTCTTAAGGTAGGCCTATACTGCTATATACTTCCCCCTTAGGACCACTTTTGCTGCATCTCAAAGGTTTTGGACTGTTGAGTTTTCATTTTCGTTTGTTTTCAAGTGTTTCTTTTTTTCTTCTTCTTTTATTTTCTGGTCGACCCATTCATTGTTTAGTAGCATATTATTTAACCTCCATGTATTTGTGGTCTTTCAAATTTTTTTCTTGTAGTTGATATCTAGTTTCATAGTGTTGCAGTCAGAAAAGGTGCATGGTATGATTTAAATCTTCTTGTAATTGTTGAAGCCTTATTAGTGACCTAATATATGATCTGTTCTGGAGAATACTCCATGTACACTTGAAAAGAATGTATATTCTTCTGTTTTCAGATGGAATGTTCTGAATATATCTGTTATGTCCATCTGGTCCAGCGTGTCCTTCAAAGCCACTGTTTCCTTGTTTATTTTCTGTTTAGATTACCTGTCCATTGATATAAGTGGGGTGTTAAAGTTCCCTGCTATTGTACTATTATCATCAATCAGTTCCTTTATGTTTACTATTAACTCTGTTATATATTTGGGTGCTTCTACGTTGGGTGCATAAATAAATATTTACAATTGTTGTATCTTCCTGTTGGATTATCTCCTTTATTATAATATAGTGCTCTTGTCTGTCTGCTTTATGAAGAAGAGGTTATGTAGTGCCCATAAGTAATTTAAATATGTATTGTTTAATCCTCAAGAATTTGGAGAGATTTTCTAGATATCTTACTATTAATGATTTCTGATATAATTCCATTAACCATATTCCACTGTGGTTAGGGAACAAACTCTGTCAGATTTCACATTTTCAAAAATTTTTTGAGTCTTAATTTTTATCTTTGGTAATACTCCTTTTCTTATGTTCTGCTTTGTCTAATATTAACATATCTGAGCCTGACAGAAAAACAAGTTTTTATGTTTACTGTATAGTACATCATTTTTCTCCCTTTTACTCTCTTTTCTATAGGTTTTTATAGGTAGCATATAGTTGAATCTTGTGATTTAATCCAAATTGGCAATATCTGCCCTTTAATTGGAATGTTTAGTCAATGTACATTTAAGTAATTATTAATCTAGTTTGGTTCCACTCTAACATCTTGCTTTATTTTCCACTGTCCCATCCATTACTTGTTCCTTTTTTTCACCTTTCTGACTTGTTCTTAGTTACACAAATCTTTAGTATATAATTTTAAGTTCACTATTGACTTTCTAGTTGTATTTTTTCTATCTTTTAATGTTTACTCTAGGGATTATAACATGCATCCTTTATTTAACATAGATGTTTTAGAGTTAATATTGTACTATCTCACATAAAAATCACGTAGTAAAATTCCATTTGTGCTCCCTTCTCAGGGGTCTTTGTGGTACTGTAGTCAAATATTTCATATCAGAGTATGTAATCTTATTATTTATAATTTATCTTTCATCTGTTTAAAGTTATTCTATTGTATTTTGGCCTCTATTCTTTCTTTTTTTTTTTTAAAGATTTTATTTATTAATTTGAGAGAGAGAGAGAGAGAGCGCGCACATGTGCACAAGACAGGGGAGGGGCAGAGGGAAAAAGAGAAGCAGGCTCCCTGCTGATCAGGTAGCCCAACTCAGTGCTGAATCCCAAGACTCTGTGATCATGGCCCGAGCTAAAGATAGACATTTAACCAACTGAGCTACCCAGGCCTCCATTATTTCTGATTAAAAGTCACCTGTTACTTACATCATTGTTCCCTTATATGTAATATACTGTTTCCCTTTGGCTACCTTTAATATTTCTCTCCATCTTGGATTTTTAAGAATATGATTATGATGTTCCTAGATGTAGTTCTTTTTGTTTTTATCCTGGTTGGGGCTAATGGGATATACCTGTTGTTTTAATCAAATTTGAAAATTTTTCAGTAATTATTTTAATGTCTTAGTCTCTCTTTCCTTTCCCTTTGACACTTCAATTACATGTATGCTAGATTTCCTGCTATTGTCCCTGAAGACAGGTCACTGAATTTTTAAAAATTGGTTAATTTTTAAAAATCTTTCTTCTCTCCATTCTTCATAATGGATAATTTCTATAAATTTATCTTCAATCTTTACCAGTCTCTAAACTAATGTCAAGGTCAATCAGTACATTTAAAAATTTCAGAGATTAATCTATGCTAAAATCTCCTTTTGGTTCTTAGTTTCTATTTTTCTGTTGAGATTCTCATCTCTTTAATTGTTATTACAATTTTTATCTCAAGGTCCTTGGACCTGTTTCTCATAGCTTCTTGAAAATCTCTACCGATTCCAACATATGGGTCACCTTGGGGTCTGTTTCTATGGCTTGTTTATTTCTATGACTTGAGTTTTATTTACCTCCTTTTCTGCATGTGTATTAATTTTTAATTTTATGCCAGACATTTTGGTTGAACCTTTATAAGGAATTAGGATTATGACATCATCTATACAAAATTATTTGTTATTAGACAAACTTATTGTTTGTCTCTACAAACTTATTTTGTTTTGTTTTCCCTATCAAGCAATTTTATGGTATATATTCTTGTTCTTGTTATAATCCTGAAGTGTGGCCCTTTCTAGAGGTCATGGTCCTTACTCGTAAAGCATGGCCTTTCTAGAGTCTCAACTGAATGCCTGAGATACTCAGGGAGGTCTTTTCACACTGACACTCCAACATATCCCATCACTGCAGGTCCTCTCTTATTTCCATTTAGGAATTAGTCCTGCCCCAAGAAATCTCTGCTTTCATTGTTTGTCTCTACAAACTTATTTTGTTTTGTTTTCCCTATCAAGCAGTTTTACGGTATATATTCTTGTTCTTGTTATAATCCTGAAGTGTGGCCAGTTCTAGAGGTCATGGTCCTTACTCGTAAAGCATGGCCTTTCTAGAGTCTCAACTGAATGCCTGAGATACTCAGGGAGGTCTTTTCACACTGACACTCCAACATATCCCATCACTGCAGGTCCTCTCTTATTTCCATTTAGCAATTAGTCCTGCCCCAAGAAATCTCTGCTTTCATTGGCCAAGAACCTGAATAAATCCTCATGCAAACTTCTGCCCCCATGCCCTCACATAGCTACCTCTTCTTTGGCCACTTATCCTATAAATTACAGCTTCTTTTTCAGCCTAGTATTCTAATCTCTGCTTCCTCAGCTCAGTGAGACTGCAGTTTAACATGATATCGATCTCCATGAATTAGGGCAGGAAAACCACCCCAGCGAAAAACTGGGAAATCGTGGGGCTCACTACATGTATTTCCCTTCTCTCAAGGATCACAGTTCTGCTGTGCCCAATGCCTGAAAAGAGTTGCCTCATATATTTTTCCAATTTTAGTTGTTTACAGCAGAAAGGCAGGTCCAATACCAGTAACTTTATCATAGATGGAATGAAAAATTCATGGGTTTATATTTAATTTTCACAAAACTTTGTGAAATAATATTTGTGAAGTCGATACTATAATTATAACCCAATTTTATAGAGAATTAAAATCAGACGAATGAGTGGGGGAGTCAGAATTTAAGCCTAGACAGTCAGATTCCAGACTCTGCTCTGATTCAATATACTATACTGCCTCTGGAACATGAAATCATGTTTATTTCTTTCATAGCATTTATCACATCCTTTTTTCTTGTGTATTTATTAATATTTATTTGTTTTTACAATTTGACAATTCTAATGTATATAAATACCTTTCCTGTTTACAAATGCTTCCCCACTGCATAGCATAGGGGGTTTTGGTAGGCATTCAATAAATATTTGGTTGAATGAATGTAGCTGCCATCATTATAAAACAATTGTGTAAATAGGATCTCTCTCTATATTTGATATTTTAGATTTCATCTTGCCCTCTACCTGTGGCATCAAAATTCTGGAACAAAAACAAATAAGAATCTACAGGTGAGAAACATGTAAAACAGTGATATGCATCATTAAAATCTTTACAATTATATACATCAAAATATAATTATATGATTGAAAAAGTTACAGCAGAATTTTTATTCTTGATAAGACTGTAGTAATTAGAAATCAATCTGAGGAATATTCAAAACACTTCCTGATAAACAATGGCACCAGTCTGATGAGGTAAGCATAGAGTTGATGTGGTCAACTGACGAAACTAGGCATAGCTTTTGGTTGAAGTAAAAACAAAAACAAAAAACCCCACAAAACATGATACACATATCTGCCACTTTGGACATGTTATTAGGAAAAACAATTGTTAATAGTTGTTTCTAGAGCCTTTATATCACTTATTATCATATTTTAAATAAAAATACACAGATGATTGATTTCAAAATGTATCTTGGTTGAACTTAAGACCATAAAGTTATGGTTTTTGTAGTCTTCGACATGACAAAACAATGTGTACTTATTTTTATCAGAAGCAAAACTACATGATGATTTTTAAGCTAATTTTTGTGCTAACAAATCTCCTAAAGATATGCAGCAGACCTCACATTTACATAAAATTAAAGAAAGAATGCTTAGCAAATGCAAATAAATGCAAAAAAGGAATATTTTAATTTTGATTCATGATTAGTAGCAACCATCACAAAGTGGTAATAATACAAAAGCAAAATTCTGCATTCATTGTATAACTAATGGTTGTAAGCTATTTATAGATTGAGAATTCTGATTAATTTATTTTGAGAAATATAGTTATTGATTATATATCAGACTCTGTTTTAAAATCTGAGATCTTTAAAAACACTTTAATGGTAGAATTATATACACTGACTTCTGCAGTTCTGCAGTATGACAAGCCCCCAAAAATTATTTATTTCACTTGGTACATTATTAATTGTATGAATTGACTGTTTAACCTCTATTGATTTATATTTCTTACTTAATGTTCAACTTAGAAACAGAAGCAAAAGTTATTTTATGATAGAAAAAAAAGTTAAAAGTTTTCCAAGTGTAATAAGTAAGATCATTTTACTATCCACCATTACATATCCTTCTCTCAACAATTTTCAAGTATTGAAAGAGCACTCTTAGTTTTAAAACAAAAGTTGCTAAATCTTATTGCAAACCTATTGAAGTTTATTTTTGCATTCTTAGGCCCTGTAGCATTTTATTGTTTCTTATATTTAGATTAAAGTGGAGTTTTTTACTTATGCTCATTACTTATTTTTATAACATTGAATTGAATTTTGACATGACTATGCCATTTGAAGTTCTTTTATTATTAAAAATGATTTGAAAATCCATCAAACCACTCAGATATCCAGGAGATATTTTCCTTAAAATGTAGGCCATGTTGGTGACTCTTTTTATGTGTGGTGAAAATCATGGAGAAGGTGGTAAATAATTACTTTCAGTGCTTCTCAGTTTATTATTGTTTACATATGCCTATAGATTTTCTGGGTCAGTTCCAATTTCAAATATTTTTTCCCTTGTGATCATGAGTCATCCAAATAGCCCAGAAACTCCAATATTTTGACATCCTGAAATATATGTTACATTTCCAATATTCGGCCTCTCAAGTGGAAATGGAATAAAATTATTTGATAGACTGGACGTCCTGATATTGGGTTTGGAAACAATGGCCTCATAAAATGTTTCCAGAAAGTATAGGGTTGAATTTCTTTTTGATGTCAAAGAGACTCTGCCTTTAGGTTCTATAGTTTACTTAAGCAGGAAAATTTCTTTCAAGCAGGTTATCTTGTGAATTTTAAAATTATTTTGTTGTCTGCAGGTCCTTCATGGCAAGGTTAAACCCACAAATTCGACGTCTCCTGAGGAATGTGAGGAATCTTGGGTAGATCTTTTATATCCTTGTGGATGTGGAGTTGTAAATGATGTTTACCATGTTGGCAGATCTCCTAGTTACAAAATGGGTCTTAGTATAACTGATAGCTATGTTTCCTAGTGGTCATTAACAAGGCAGGCATTATGTTTTCATGTTATTAGTTTTGTTATTTGTATCCAAAAGAAGTACAGAATCTCTGAGTTCAGAGAATGGATAAGACAAAAATTCTAGGTAAATGTTCAAAGTTAAGTGGGGAGGGGAGGAGACACCATAATACTAAGGAAAAAGTTACTTGGAAGGCATAATGTAATGACTCTATCTCTGCTGTAGATTAAATTGAATATTACCCATGGTAAGAACAAGGCCTTTAGGAAATAGGGTATACGAGAGGTATATGTTTATAGAAAAAAAGGAGGCCTGGGAAACCTTGGGGACAAGATCATGTAATGATACAGACTTTTGAAGATGGATAGAAATACGAAAAAGAACTCTTTAATGACATGATAAAAAGTGTTTTTGCACCTTTGGACAGCTCTCACACCTACCCTTGCACAGGATCCTCTGAATCAGCTATCCTATCACCAGATAAGCCAGGAACTGTCAAGTCTTTGCTTAGAATTTACAGTCTGAATTTCCTTCTGCCATTCTCCATATCTTATGCATTTTTGGAAATCCTTATTTCATCCCTTACCTTATTCACTCTCTCCTCTCTTACGGTAGTAATTCGCCACTCAAGTTATCTGCTTTATTTTTTAACCCTGCATTATGAGTAGTTGTTCATGTGTCTATTTCCTCCTTTAGGTTTTGAGATGCCCTTTGTGCTCTCTCTGATTGTCTAGCTTAACATTAGCCAGGTAATAATGTTTTTTGTTTTGCCTTTGAAATGAAATGGAATTTGATCATACAAGCTCATGTAGTGCCCTCTGTTTGCATGAACAGTATTTACTTGCAGTTATTAATACTTCATTTTACCTGTGTGCATGATTCAGGGCAAGGTCGGGTTTCCTCATGCGTAGATAGCATGTAACAAGCTTTGTCTCAATGAAACTTGCCACACTTGCTATATCTTCAGCAGATGCTTCGAATGGTTTTCCCAGAGCTGCCCCTTTGCTGCAAAGCTTGAAAAAAAAAATTAATACTTTAAATCTCCTAACAATATTGGCATATAATATGTATACATACTTTTCCCTAACTCTAAGTTAAATATTAATATTTTGATTGTAAATTAAATAAATTGTTCTTGTTCACTATTATGTGACTATCGTATAAAATAAGTAACACATTTTACAGTAAAATGCTTCCTGTAAAATATTTTAAAAGTATGATATATTTTGAGGTGCCATTTGCTAAGAATGTATGTTTTAAAAATAAAGCATACAATAAGCAAAGATATTAACAGAAAACCAAGTATAAATCATATTAAATACCAGTGCTTTTATGAAAACCCAGCTGAGCAATGATCTAGCACACTATCAAGTTTGATTTAATATAATAAGGGGTATCGGAAGTAAACTCCTAGGAACCATTAACATGATCGGTGATTAATTTGAGTCTGAATCATATTCTCTAAGATGTTATTGAAAGAATAGAAGTGAAAATTTATTAGAATTTATTGGCAGAGGCCACAGTATCTGAAAAACATGGCAAGAATATGGAATTCTTAATAAAAATTCCAGGAAGTCAATGGTTTCTGGGCACCATAGATAAACTGTAGATGAAGAAAATAATTAATTTTTTAGGAGAATCTCAAACATTAAGAAGTGTCAATAATATGACAAGGATAGATTGGTACTTTTCCCCCTCAGAGTTTTCTACTATTCCTTGGAAATAAGGCTGATGGGGAAGATGAAACCCCACTTTTTGTTTAGTTACCTTATTCAGAATATCTACTTTTTTGCTCTTTTCTATCTCCATCTGACTATATACTGGAGAAAATTTTCTCACTGGGCAAAGTAATATTTGGAATTAATACCTATTTATATATTCCTTAATATAAAATTTCTCATATTCTAAATCCTGTTTGTTTAAATGATATAGTTTATTTTTATTTTTTTTTTAAGATTTTATTTATTCATGACAGACACAGAGAGAGAGAGGCAGAGGCACAGGCAGAGGGAGAAGCAGGCTCCATGCAGGGAACCTGATGTGGGACTTGATCCCGGGTCTCCAGGATCACACCCTGGGCCGAAGGCAGCGCCAAACTGTTGGGCCACTGGGGCTGCCCTAAATGATATAGTTTAAAATAATTTTTCTTTTATAGATTGAGATTGGCTTGCCATTTACATTTGCATTATTGTCAATTATTTTCTAAAGTGAAATTTGCCTGAGAATGACTGTATTCTGTTCTAAAATGTATGTCTCTTCTTAATTTTATCCTAAAGCTGTAAGATAAAATAAAATCTAGAGTCTAGATGTTTTAATATCATAGTTTGAATTGGTAGTTACCTGACACTATTATCTTTTGCTTGGATATCCTGTTAATTTTAAGAATTCATATCATTTAAAAGTCTTTTCCAATGTGATGGGTGAAAAATGTTGCTTCATTTATTTGGCTAATAAATATTTATTGAATCTAATACTAATTGCCAGACAAAAATTACTGACTTTACACTTTAATTTGCATTAGTTAGGCCTTTTTAAAATGAATTTTGGCTAGTTTTAGCTCTGCGTAAGTTCCTGTTTTTTACTCCTTGCCTATTTCGATTGACATACTAATCTCTTATTAATTATAAGAGGTCTTTAGATGTATAAGCTATTTTCCCTTTTCCTGTAACAACTATATATACATAATCAAACATAAGGGTCTTTCCTCTCAAATTATCTTTTAGAAAGTAGTCAAATTATATTAATGTGCTTAAAAGGATTCATATATATATATAGAGAGAGAGAGAGGAGAGAGAGAGAGAGAGAGAGAGAGAGAATATATTACAAAAGTCTTCACTCAATTATTTTTGGGGAAAAAAAGGAGACACTATTTGTGGATGACCTCAGTCAATGCTAGTTGGATGTTTTATAATGATGACCTAATTAATTGGTAATAAAAGAGACAAAACATTTAACACTGATTTAGTAACTTTTCCTGAGTCTGACCCTCACAAATGTCAAGGTGGTTGTAAAAAAAAATCTTGAAATATAATTTAAAAAAACAGTCGTTTGAACACAGCTGCTTAGTACAGAATCTCCCCTTCTCTACCAATCTGATCCTACAGGACCCAGAAATACCTAAATAGACAACTTTTCAGAAAAAAAAAAATCTGTGAATGGCATAGCTCTTCATGAAGTCCAAATCAGTAAAAAATAAAATGAGTAACAATTGTGTAGTTTTATTTGTTAGTATGTCAAATGACTAAAATTCTAGACCTTCTTGATTAACTTTATCTTCAAAATGAAATCAATGCTTTTTCAAGTCTCAAAATACTTGAACCTCCTGAAGTCACATAAAATCTTACACAAATAAAATAGAAGCAAACAAGCCACACATTGTGTGCATACAATGCTCCTTCCTGTTGTGTTCCTCTCTGATGTGATGGGTCAGATATGCCTCCATCCTCAGGCAGACGTTTTGTGGGATGAATCGGTGGGCCATTGAGAATGGAGTTAAGGGATAACTTAACTCCATGAGGACACTCAGATTCTACATGGCAAGAGGAAGCAGACTTTTAGACTTTAATAATATTAAAGGCTTTTTCCACAAACACTGAAAGAAAGTAAAAAGTAAAAAGTAAATGTGTGGTTTTCTAACAACTGCAATAATCTCTACTTCTATAAGGTTGAAGGCCAGGGAAAGAATGAAAATGAAAATGATCATCTTTAGATGTCTTTGAAACAAGCTTCACGATAAGGCAAATTGTTATCAAATATGCTGAAATTAAAGGTAGAATTATGGGTTGTAGACAAAACACTGGTATCCGTATCGTTTAAAAATTCCAGATATTTTACTGAATTTTTAAAATTTCCATGCAGACATTTGTACAGAAGTTAATTCTCTAGGAGATAAAGGACTTTAATGTGGTGTGAGTTTAAATGTAGGACAAGTGATTTGTTCAACTTATACACACAAGTCTTTGGTGAAATAAGTCATGAACATATGGAATAAAAACTTTTAAACCACCTGATAATGATATCAGTGATAAGTATCAGTGAGGATACTTTGAACTGGGAAAAATTAATATTAGGTGTTAAGTTTTTATTTCCAAAGGAAGACTATAATATTTTTGAATGAAGTATGGAGAAACTAAAAGCATATTATTTAAGGGAAAGTACAGTGAAAACTTTTATGGGTTTTGTTGTTTTGATGAAGAGCTAAATATTAAAATTTCAGGAGGAAATTGGAATCATAGGCTCAAATTTTAATTTATATATTTGATAATTTTCTGAAAACAAGATAATAATACTACAGTTATAAAATATTTTTTCTAAAGTATCTTGTTTCTTTTGAGAAATAAATATTAAAATTATCTTCAGAAATTATGTCATAAAAGAAATCACAAGGTTTAGAAACACAGATAAAAAAACATAAAATCTACTCATAGCCAAAATAACCAATATTAAATATTATTTTGGGGTCCCATTCTTAAAAACACAACCATGTATTTGTTTAAATTAAATTATCATTAACAAGGCTAATATTGCTAATAGGTTCTCCCTCCCTAGGATATTGTATGATGAGTGCTTGCCCACTGTATTTCTGAAACATAATTTTGAGTGATTCCTGAAAATCTAGGGAGGAACAATAAATGTGGCATTATTTTAGTTATCAAGTATCTATAAATAAGAGTGTATGCCATCCATCCAATAAGTAATTTTTAAGATTTTTATATTGATTTTGGAATCACAAAAAAATCTAAAGACAGAGAATAATTTACCCATAATCTTATCGTAATGTATAACTGCCACTAATTTTTGGTGTATTTCTAATATTCCTGATAATCACAGGTGTAAATATCCTCAAAAAATGTTAGCAAACCAAATTCAGTAATATATTAAAAGGATCATACACTACGTATTTTTTTAATCAGGTGAGATTTTTTTTCAGGGATCCAAGAATGGTTCAAAATATGCAATCATTGTGATACACCACATTGATAAAATGAAGGATTAAAAATCATATAATCATCTTAATAGATGCAGAAAAGGCATTTGACAAAATTCCAACATCCATGTATGATAAAAACTCAATGAAATGAGTGTGGAGAAAATGTACCTCAACATAATAAAGGGTATATAGGAAAAGCCTGCAGCTAACATCATACTCCATGAAAAGCTGAAGGCTTTTAAATGAAGGCCATAAAAAGAGTGAAATCTTGCCATTTGTGACAACATGGATAAACCCTGAGGGCATTATGCTAGTTGAAATAAATCAGGCAAAGACAAAAAACTGTATGACCTCACTTACATGTGGAATCTCAAAATCACAGTATCACAAAAAACAAACAACAAAAACAACCAAAACCAAAGTCAGAGATACAGAGGACAGATTGGTTGTTGCCAGAGTTAGGAGGTAGACGGTGGGGGGAGGGGTAAAAAGAATTAAAAGGTACAACCTTCCAGTTATAAAATAAGTAAGTCATGGAGGTATATGTAATGTATGTACACTACAGTGACAACAGTTAGTAATACTACTGCGTATATGAAAGTTGTGAAGACATTAAATCTCAAAAGTTATCAGAAGAAAAAAAATTCTGTAACTATATCTGGAGAAGGACATTAACTTGATTTACTGTGGTGATCATTTTACAACATATAAAAATATCAAATCATTACATCATCTGAAAGCATCACATCACCTGAAACTAATATAATACTGTATGTTAACTATACCTCAATAATAAAAAAAAACCACAGTAAAGTGAAAAATTTGTTATGGCATATTTCTTTCTATAATTTTCATGTTTTTATATAATAAATTGTATATTATTTTTGTATCTTTTTTATATGCTTTGCTTCTTTTTCTATGCTATCAATTAAAAAACTAAAATGTATTAAAATATACTCATGTAACAATTATAGTTGGGGATTTCAATATCCCCCTCTAAGCAAATAGTAAAATACTAGAAAGAAAATCACCAAAGACACAGAAGATCTAAATAGCACAATCAACAAACAAGATGTAATTGACACATATTTATAAAATACTCCACCTAACAGCAGCAGAATACATTTTTTTCCCAAGCACCCATGTATAAATCACACATACAGACTCTATTATGAAGCATAAAACAAACTTCGACAAATTGAAAATACTGACATCATTCAAAAAATATATTTTCTGACCATAATGGAATTGAAACTCATCATTAGAAAAGAAAAAAAATAATCCGATTTTAAAGTGGGCAAAAGACATGAACAGATATTTCACCAAAAAGGACATACAGATACAAATAAACACGTAAAAGATGTTCGACAGCTTTTTGTTTACCATCATTAGTCAGAGATATGCAAATTAAAACTGTAAATTGTAACTACACAGTGGCTGAAATAAAAAATAGTAATGATACCAAAAGCTGAGAAAGCTGATAAATGAGATCAGTCATGCGTTGATGATAGAAATGTAAAATGGTACAGCCACTGGAGAAAACAATAGGGCATTTTCTTAATACACTAAACATTCAACTACTATACAGCTCAACAATTACACTCCTGGGCACTTATCCTGGAAAAATGAATGTTCACACAGAAATCCACTCATGAATTCTTTTAGGACTCAATTCATAACAGCTCCACACTGGAAGCAGTCTAGATGTCTTGCAATGGGTGAATGAGTAGACAAACTGGGGTACATCCATACTATGAGATACTGCAAGGACGGATGAATGGATACTACTTGGCAATAGGAAGGAAAAGAAGGGTGATACATATGAAAACCTGATGAATCTCTAGAGAATTACACTGAATGAAAAAAAGCCAGCCCAAAGGCTACGTACTGCATTATTTTATGACAAAATTATAAGAAAAGAGAACAGACTAGTGATTGTGAAAGATTAGTGGTTAGTGATGGGATGGGTGTTACAGTTATAAAAGGCCAAGAGGAAGGAATCCTTGTACAGAGAGAACTGCACTCTATCTTGGGTGAGTATGTGCGTCTACAAGTCTTAAAACTGCACAGAACTAAATACACACACAGCACACATATGAGTACAAGCAAAACTGGAGAAATCCTAAGATTGATAGATTGTATCAATTCTAATATTCCTGTGGTGATATTGTACCATACTTTGCAAGGTCTTCCTTTTGGGACAAACCACATAAAGAATACATGAGAGTTCTTCATTATTTCTCACAACTGCATATAAATATAGAATTATCTCAAAGTAAAGTTTAATTTAAAAATTACCATGTTAGTATTTAGGTGTCTTTCATTTTTCCCTTCCCTGCCTTCTTTTTAGAATGTGACCATGTTTAACTGGGGTTTTGGATGAGAAGATAAAATCATATCTGAGGTACTTTTTCATAGGGTTTTTCTGTGTCAAATTATTGACTGATTCCTATAATGAGGAATAATAACTAATAATGAGGTTTGCTCTGAAGTTTTATTCAGAAGCCATTGTGAAAGGATGACGACATTCTTGTCATTGTGGTCTCTCGTTTGAGGATATTTGCCATGGGAGGAGGGCTGTGTTTAGTGATAGAGGGAATCACAGAGGGAAGTTGGCAAGTTCTTTTGTAGAATGATCTCATTATTTTTTTTCTTAATCATCTTTCAGTTTGTTAGCACCCACTTCCAAGCAATTTTTTCGAGAGGGGTTATATGAATGGTAACTTTTCTGAGCTAGTGCACAGCTGAGAATGTATTTTTGTTAACATTACACATGCAAATTAACATGACTGAATATACATTTCTTGACACATAACCATTTCTCTGCAAATACATAGTTCTCCATCTATATTCTTATATTTAGCAGGTAGAGAAGAAAAAACAGCACTTTTTTTAGATGAAACCAGACATAATTTTTTAAAACTTGCTGTATTGAAATTTCTTCCTTTTCCTAAAGCCTGTAGTATTTTTTCCTATCTACTTATAATTCAAAATTATTGCTTTCATGAGTTCAGATGTGTTCTAGTCTCATCTATTTTACCTGGAAAGAGGTACGTTCTTTGTGTTTCCAATTTCAGGTTTTTTTTTTTAACTTGTAAAACTTTTCTTCAGTTACATCTTTGATTATTGGTCTTATTCCAACTGCTTTGTTTTCTTTCTGAAGAAAGTAATTCTTAAATTGCATCTTATATCTCTGTTCTTCAGGTTTTCTGACTTTTTTCACCTCTACATTCTAGGATAATCTCAAGATTGACTACTATATTGTTGGCTTTATTTTGCCCAGTATTCAACTCTACTTCTTTTTATAAAAGCAATAGCGGTAACAAATGCAGGGATTTAAATGGTGCTTAAACAGTTACAAGTAATGTTCTAACTGTTCTCCATCTATTATCCCATTTACTAATAATAAAAAAGCACTATTTTCATGCCCATTGTCTTAGTTTAGGATGCTATAACAAAATTCCATAGACCGAGTGCTTAAAAATGAAACCGTTAGCTCTCCCAGTTCTCAGAAGACTGGGAAGTGCAAGATCAGTGTGCCAGTATGGTCAAGTTATGGTGAGGCCCTCTTTCAGACTGTAGACTGCTGACTTGTCATCGTAACCTCACATGATAGAAAAGACCAGACTGACAGATATCACTGGCGTCTCTTTTATAAGGACACTAATCCCATCCACGAGGGCTGTATCCACATGACTAATCCCCCCACGAAGGTTCACCTTCTAATACCCTCACACTGGGGATTGGGTTCAACATATGACTTTGCAGTACATAGAACTTAGTTCACAGATGAGGAAACTGAAGTTCAGGGAGTTTAATCTGCTCGGCCAGATTCCTTTGTAGATTACTCCATAGATTGCTCTGTAGAGTTAGCCACTGTGGTTTTTACCTAGATGTCTAGCCATGGAGTCTGTGCCTTTAATCACCACACTAGCACTACACAATGTCATTCCAAGAACTACAGATTTATGATGAAGTAGGAAAGAAAGAGATTAAATATTCAGAAACCTTTATAGCAGTTCAGCAGAGAAATGTTGTATCTGTTGAATTTCATAATAAAAAGTTAGGTTTTGTACTTTTACCTTATTTTTATTTTTTTCCTAGTAATTCATTTTTACAGTATTTTATAAAGTATCAATCCACAACTGGGAGAAAAACAAAATGAAACAGAACTGATTGTCCACCATGGATAGGGAAAAGAACTCTACTAAACTGTTAGAAATTTAGAAAATTAAGAAGTTATAAAGAGGGACACATGGGTGGCTCAGTGGTTGAGCATCTGCCTTTGGCTCAGGGTGTGATCCCGGGGTCCTGGGATCGAGTCCTGCATTGGGCTTCCTGCAGGGAGCCTGCTTCTCCCTCTGTCTGTGTCTCTGCCTCTCTCTCTGCGTCTCTCGTGAATAAATATAAAGAGAAAAAATCATTCACAGTTATATTACTTAAAAAATGATCATTGTTAGATATTGGTGTGGATATATCTATTCATATTTGTATCTATCATGACTTTATCCTTCAATTTACAAAAATTATATTATTCATTTTCCATACTACTATGTTACCTGCTTTTTTGTTTGTTTCTTTGAATATATATGGACATTAATAATTATAGATGCATACCATTTTTTCTAGTTGGTGTCATAATTTTACTAGATTCCCATTTAATGTTTTCTCCAGTGAGAAATTTCTCTAGTGACATATTTCTCAGTGTCATAAATAAATAATGTACTTTGAACAGCCTTGTATATACATCTTTGCCCACACATTTGATTATTTCCAAACTGTTTTATTCTATATGTTATAAGAGTTTCTTACATACTGGAATTGCTGAGTCAGAAGCATACATCAGAATCCAAAAAACACATTTTAGGATATACATTATGAAAATGCTCCTACAGAAAAGTTTTACACTTTAACCAACAAAATATTTAAAGGTTTTTTTTTTTTTTTTAATGATAGACAGAGAGAGAGAGAGAGAGAGAGAGAGAGGCAGAGACACGGGCAGAGGGACAAGCAGGCTCCATGCCAGGAGCCCGACGTGAGACCCAATCCCGGGACTCCAGGATCACGCCCTGGGCCAAAGGCAGGCACTAAACCACTGAGCCACCCAGGGATTCCCCCCGCAACAAAATATTTCAGTTCTTGTTTTTCTTTACTCTCACCCACACTAGGTATTAGCGATGCTTTAATCTATTTATTTTTTGCTAATCAGATAGGCAAAAATGGCACCTTACCTTAATTTGATTACTAGCTCAACCTCCTATGTTGATTGGTGATGTGTATGTGGGTGTGTTTGTTCATAAATTTTATGCATTTTTAAATTGGGCTGTTCTAATGAGTTATATTTATCACATTTTGGTATCAGGCTTATGCTAGCTTTGTAAAACAAACTAGAAAGATTCCGATCTTTTTCAATACTGTGGAACATTTTTAAATAAATAGTTGAAAAACAAATTTGAATCCCGTTCCTTTCACTTCTCTTTTCTTATTTGATTATTGTTCTGTTCAGGTTTTCATTGTTTTGCATTGATTCTGTTAATTCATATTTTCCTAGAAAATTTTTGGTTTCACTCAGATTTTAAAATCTGTCATTACAGTGAAGAACATTGTATTCTTAGAACATTTTAAATGCTGGTTATTTATTATGTCATTCCCTTTCTCATTCTCAGTATTTTGTAGTTTTATTTCTTAACTAGAATACCCAGAGGTTTGACTCCTGTTTTTTTCTGAAAACAAACTCTTAATTTATTAATTCTCCTGTTGTGCTAATTTATCGATTTTGGCTATTTATGTTGGCTACTTTTTCTCTCTTGCTTTCCTTAGGGTTCCCCACCCCCCTGCAATTCTTTCAATAATGTGTTTAAATACATAACTCATTTATTTTAGTTTTTCTCTATATGTAAGTTTGTTGTATGCTTCTGTGCTTCACTCAGGAAAAAAAATTCATAGCTCTTTCCAACAGCTATTTAAAATGGCTTATCAGTATTCTTTGAAACTTTACTATTTACTTTAGTTACTTGTAAGACTAAACCTTTTTTGCATATTTGTTAGTCATTTATACTTCATTATTGATGGATTCTCTGCTCAGATCCTTCGTCATTTGTCTTCTAGGTTCCAACTATTTTTCTAGTTAATTTCTATGAGCTCAGTCATGGAAGCTTGGTGTTTTGGCATGTTCTGATTGCTTTTCCCATTCTACACATTTGAACAACTCCAGAGAACTGCTTCTACCCATGCAGTAGCCCTTTTCTTTTTTCTTCTTTTTATTTATTTATTTATTTATTTATTTATTTATTTATTCATTCATTCATTCATTCATTCATTCATTCATTCATGAGAGACACAGGTAGAGACACAGGCAGAGGGATAAGCAGGCTCCATGCAGAGAGCCCAATGTGGGACTTGATCCCGGGTCTCCAGGGTCACTCCCTGGGCTGAAGGCGATGCTAAACCACTGAGCCACCGGGGCTACCCATGCAGTAGGCCTTTTCAAGATAAAGATGTTTTAATTGTACGAAGTCAGTGTTAAGGGATCATATTTTTGCTACATGGGACAAATAAATGTCTGTCTGAGAATGAAGCCTAAGTGGAAAGAATGGAGCCAAAGATAGAGAAAGTAGAAAGTCCAACACTGAATCCTGAAGATATTTGATATCTCTCAAAATATGAAAGATAATTTGAGAGGTAGTATTCTTTGGTTATTTTGAAAAAGTGAGATTAGAGGAAATAAAATTATAAAGAACTAAAAATAAAATTGCAAAATGAATTTTAAACCAGAAGCAATAAGTAAAGATTAATTTACAAAATCAAATCAGAAATGTGGACAATCTCTAAAAAAATGGAAGATATTAAAGATTCCATTGCTAATGAGTTCTGATAATTTCTAAAACATTTTCAAGCATGTAATTACATTTAGCTTCTTAGTATCTCCATGAAGTAGATAAAATAATTTGATCCATTTGATAAATATTAAAACCTATGCTAAAAGAGATCTAGTGATTTGCCCTAGTTAGCAGTTGAGGCTAGAATTTTTTTTTTTAATATACAGTTCTCTTTCCTCTATATCAGGCACATGGTCCTAAATTATTCTATTCACTTTTTTTTTTTCCTAAAATTTTAGTACTCGTACCTCTGTTAGACATTGGGTAGACCGTCTCATTACAACTTGTAACGATTTTCTTTTGGAAAATATGTCTTCTGGATTCCACCTGAATTTAATGCTTCCCTTTCTTTCCTACCACATAGAATCTCTCCAAAGTCCTGTCTTTGTATTAGAGACTGGTCCAAATCAAACGTTTGCTTGAGATTGGTTGGTGGTTTCTTCTTGGCTGTCCTTGTTGTTTACTGTGGTGCTGTTAGAACCTACACAACAACTGTCTTTGCCAGGGGAATTGGAAGGGAAAACAAAACAAAATGAAATTTAACTTCCAGAGTTCACTGCTCTTTCACCACTTCTCATCAACTTCATATCTCAAGGTGAAATAAATCACTCCTTTTCAATTTTTATTTCCCAAATTTTAAAGGGGTGAACATTTATGCATATTAAAAAAAGGTACTAGAGGTGGAATTAAGTGATGAAATAGCACTGAGAATCCCCCAAAAAGTCCTTGAACAAAGTTGGGGACTTCTAGCATTCTAGTTACAAAAGGCTTGTGTCTCTGATTGGGCATACAATAGTTAAAGATAATAATCTACTTTTTTATCTCTGTTCTTCCTTTTGTTTGTTTTTAAATTCTATCTGGTGTCTAGCACATCTTTGCAGCTATTTTGCTTTTTAGAAATCTCTCCATCTGGGTTAAAGCATCTGGAGGGCTGAGATTTAGTCATAAGAGCTAACCACCATCTTAACCTGCAAATTTTTGAGTGGGATCTTTAAAATTCCTTTTTAGATCCCAAACTAGATGTTCATTCCAAGGGTCTCATTATTAACGGTTTTAAATTTCAATAAATATCCTTTTATACTCCTTTAACAAAGTGGAAAGAAGCTCTACACTGTAGAATAACACCCATTGGTTTTACATTTTCTATCATCTTGTTACATGAAAGAGGAATGAATCCAAGAGCTCATCACTTGTAACTTTCCACATGGTGCCACATAGATCTACTAAAGTGTCTCCCTGGGAGAGACAGAGTGTGTGGGGCTAAGAGATGCAGAGAATTATGTTCACACATCAGCAGACTTAAAAGTACCATCAGGGTTTCAGGAGCAATGTTTTTCAGCCAAGTAGGCCACTATGTGACCTCTATTAAATTTATGGGAATTGGAGAAATGAGGTTACTCCCTGGGTGACAAGCTGTTGAATGACAGTAAAAAGTAATTAATCACTCCTACTCCTATTTGTTAAAATAGCTATGCTTCAGTAACCTCTCACCCCTAGGTAGCCTTAAAATAAAGGTGTGGCCATCCTAGGTTTATTCCACTGTGTTTCACCTTGATCTGACCAGCCAGCAATATGCTTATGCTCTGGAGCATGTAGATGATACACATTAACCTTCAGAGTTTTTTCAGAACTACCCCTAAACTCCAAGCTATCTGATGTTTAAGGCAGAGTGGAAACATGGTAGGAGGGAAATGAATTAATACAATAAATCTTCCTTCCTTCTTGCCTCTGCTTTTCAGCTCATAAAGATAGTGATTTTTAAAATGAAGATAATGCTAATAACATGCTTGTTTTGAGGTTGTTATTTGTATGTAAGATAAACATATTATTACATATAAACTCAGCTCTTGTACAATACTTATAATAGCTAGCATTTATTGAGTACTGGCTATGCAATTAGCATTGTCCTAAGCTCTTTCTATACAGTGGCCCATCAAATATTACCCTTTATACATGGCATTTTATTAAATATTATTCACTTCCAATTTTCAGATGAGAAAATTGGGTTTAAGGGAGGATACTAACTTATCAGAAAGTAAGTTCTAGAGCTACAATTCAAATCCAGATCTGCTGTCTCACCTAGATCTTATGTTCTTAGATAGTATGCCCCTCAGCTAGCCATTAACGTTAGTCACAGTCAAATCCTAGCAGTATCGCTGTGAATCTCAACAGCTTAACTTAATTAACACAGCTGTTGTATTCATGACCACTTCATTCATATTCATATATTCAGTGATATATATCTATATTTATGCCTATATCTCACTGGACTACCGTTAAGTAAATAATAGGATAGGGAGGACAAGCAGGAAAATAAAGAGGGTTGGGTCAACATTTACTGGGCAATCAGGTTACAGACTTTCATAAACATGAATCACTTCATTCCTACCTATTTTATAGACAGAAAGTTGACTAATTCAAGAAGCAGAGGAAGCTAAAACATGTAGAAGTGGAGAGAAGGAGGACTCGATGTGGTACATACAAGTAAGACAAAGAGCAGATGGTGGAGGTGCCATACGTAGAAAAGGAGCACAGTTCTTGCTTGTCAGGATCACAGGGGTCTTTGTCTGGAGTCCAGTGATGAGGAGCCTAGGTAAGTAGCAGTGAGAGTCTGGTGGGCCAATGGTTGTCAAGCCAGAATTACCAGTTCTCTAGGTAGGGGACTTTCTACTCTTTCACCTCCTTTGCTAAATAACAATCAAATTAAAATTAGTACTGTGAGAACATTTGATAATAATTGGGACTTTTGTGGGACCCTTGCTCTTAATAAATAAACTGCAGATTTATTTCTTTTCCAATTTATATTCATGTTAATTAAATGTTTTCCATTACTTCTTTTGGTGTAAGTGGGGAGAGGTGGGCAGTCTGAGAGGGTATGTTTTCCTTGGAAATGTTGGGATAACTATATAAAACAAGTAAGATATTTAAAAAAATATATGCTTCTGACAGGACATAGTTTTCTAAAACTTAATTAAAAAAAAAAAACCTTAAGAATTTAGGGAATAAAAAAAAAGTCCAAATCCCCAAATTCAATGCCCTAAGATATATATCACTTGATTTCACTCCCATGTGCTCTTTCAGTTATCATTGGCTTATAGTAGTATTAATTATTTTGGAGCAAACACTAATGGAGGAGTGTATGAGTCAGTAACTGCCATGAAAACACTGCAAAACAAACCACCCACAATTCACTGGCATATGACAGTAGGCAATTATTTCTTGTCCACACATCTGCAGGTTCACTACAGTTGGCCAAACCAGGGTGTATGCAGAGAGCCTTGGCTTTAAGATGATAGTTAATTCCAGGTTAACTAGGACTTGTAACAGCAACTATTTGAGACATGTTCTGTCACAGAAAAGGCAGTAATTAAAGTGGGTAAGAGAACTAGGTAAACAAATTTAAAGCCTTGCTTATTTTAGGTCCACTAACGTTCTATTGGTCAAAGCAAGTCACATGGCCATGTCCAACATCAAGGGCTGATACCATAGCTGGGGGGAGGACTTACGTAGGTTTAATACTATGAACTGGGTGGGGATTGGAGATGAAGAATTGGGACCAATAACTTAATTTACTACAAGCAGAAAAATAGATCTCTCTAGAAATTTATTTTTCAAAATTCTCATCTACACACTGTCATGTGAAAGTGTGCAATGTAGGTTATGACGTGAAAAAAAAATCTAGGTCTTTACTATTGTTCTTTTTTTCTTTTAGTACCACAGATTCCTTCAAAACAGAAATTGACAGTTCTAAACTGTATGTTCCACAGTTAAATTTTTTTCTCTGATCAAATAAGCTCATGACATGCTTGACTACTGGACTACTAAGACTATTCAACATACTAATGCATGTTACAAATATCTCAGAGGAAGATATGGTATACAATATTTTACAAACTTATTTGACTATGGAATCTTCTTGCAACAAAGTCATTTTTTTAAAAAGAACATCTTGGGGACTCCTGGGTAGCTCAGTTGGTTAAGCATCTGCCTTCAGCTCTGGACATGGTCCTGGAGCCCTGCTCAGCCAGGAGTCGACTTCTTCTCCTTCTGCCCATCCTACCCCTTCCACCCCTGCTCATTCATACCCTCTATCTCCCTTTCTCTCAAATAAATACAAAAATCGTAAAAAAAAATAAAAAAAAATTAAAAGGACATCTTTGAGGGCCTACTTTTGTGGAATTCATTTTGGGAAATGCTGTCCAAAGGCAACTTCTATCTTCCTTACTTCTTATTTCACATGGGGCTGGCATCTGGTTAATACCCCAGTTTTGAGATACATTTTTCTGAAAAGAATATGGGGAGTCTACTTATCATAATGAGCACTGAATAATGTATAGGATTGTTGAGTCACGACATTTTACACCTGAGACTAATATAACACTGTATGTTAACTGGAATTAAAATAATTTAATAAATTTTTTAAAAAAAGAATTTGAGGAGAGGAAGCAAGTTTAACAAATATGATCACAAGGCTATATAATTATGTTATTGATATGAGCTTGTGTATTCTATTTCAATTTACCCAGGTTACCTATTTACTTTTAAGCTAGTCAAATCCAGGTATGTGTCACTGTCTTTTAAAATTTCCTTTTTAAACTTTTCATATGTTTATGTGCATATTTAAAGTATGCTAGCAGTTAATGTTTGTGGATACCAAGAAATTTCTAATTCTAGGCCCAGAAAGAATGGAGTTGTGGGGTCATTTAATCCATACTGTTATGTTAGGTGTAAAATTCTGGATAGTATAAAAAACTCAAAATAAAAAAATATCAGCAATACCAATGGATATTCTCCTTTTCAGAATGCAAGTTTAAATTAACACCTGGATGTCATGCTATGAAGAATAATACTTAAAAAAGAAAAAAAAAACATCCATGAGGCTGGGACAGTTTTAGCTCACTAGAAAATATTTTTTACACTGAAAATTTTTATGGAATGTTATAAATCTGAAAAAAATCATTTTAAACAGCTGAGATTTTATAGCCACTCAGGGATAATAAAAAGTTTGAAGAATATATTATATTATGTAGATGAGGGGAATATATTAGTCAATATTGTGACTTTTTAAGAGTTTTCTCTTAAAAGTAGGATAAAGAAAAATTACGCATTAATCCTTTAGGTAAAATGTCAGTATGCTTTTGCATAATCCCACTAATATATTCCTAATGTTGAAAGAAAAATGACGTGGTATAAGGTGTGCTGGCAGTAGTGAACCCCAAGCCCTCCATCACGGCAGGGCAACGCATGATCCCCGATTATAGAAGACGGCAAACTCTTCACAACATTTAAAAAGAGTTTTTGAAGAGCAGCTGAATAACTAATCCCGTACTGTTAAAAATGCGTGAATGGGGATTTGGAATTTATATAATACTCCTGTACATTATCTCATTTTCTCTTCATTGAAGCTCTAAGACACAGATCCCATTTTGTGGATTATAAAACTGAGATTCAGAGACACCCAGTGACCTGTTCAAGGTCACACAGTGCATAAATAGTTGAAAAAGAACTAAAAATAATTCTTCTGATTTCAAATTCAGTGTTTTCCTCATCTTTGTACATTTTTTTCTGAAATGCTTTGTTCACAAGGTTTGTTTTCTGATTCCAAGTATATATAGTTCATATTATAAATTAGACTTGTATCTTTCTCTCTTATGACTGCAGTCATGAGAAATGGTAGAAAGGGTAGGAGTTTAGAAAAAAGAAAGTACTGTTTTCAAATTTAAATATTTTAGGAGAAAAGAGGCATAAAAGCAATGATAAGAAAATGTGAATTCCTGAAAGGGACTTAAAGCAATATTTATGGTTCTATGCAGAAAAAACTAAGTTTTTATAGTTACAATGCAAGTCATTCCTCCGTACAAGGATAAAACTTTATTTAAAGCACGACCATTGAAGTTTCAGTGTGAAAGCAGGCATGCTGTTTCCCAGAGTTGGTGGTGAAACATAACAGTGAGGAGTACTTTTGCTAGAGAACTAATCAGGATTTGGGGGATGTGAGAACAGGTGATAACTTACTTTGATGGCTCTCCGTCCAAGTGTACAAGAAGGGAAAGATTACTTTCTCTCTCACAAACTAATACCCTCATATCACAGTCTCCTAAAGGCTCTGAGAAAATGTTTTCCATTTCTGAAATGGAAAGATTGATTCATCCAGACGAATAGGAAGTTGAGTTTCCATATTGACCTTACTTAGGAAATACAGGTTTAACCTGAAGACATCCTTCCCATCTCTTATTTGCCTATATCCCTATGCTAACGGTGGCAGCCCCTAAGGAGAGCATGTATGGAAGAAAAAAAATTATTTCTGCCTCAATATTTTGGCTGGTCATATGGGATGGGGAAAAAGCTCAGGAAGAAATGTGATAACACTTCTACAGTGAATTTACAGGGTAATGTAACTTAAATTTGTTAACATTACTTACATAAAAATAGCAATTATTTATTGAATATTTACATATGCCATGTACTGTGCTTTACATATATTACCATATGAGATGGGTAATTAATATTATTTTCACCTATAGATACAGAACTTAAGCTTAGGCATTTTAAGTCATGTCCTCAATGTGGCCAAGCAATGGTAAACAATTAAACTTGGATTCCAACTCACATAGCTTGGAGCCAGAATTCTAAAATACTTTGGTATTTATTTTGGTAGTCAGTGCCACAGTAGTGGTCCTACACGACTGGTTCCTAGGCAGGATATGTATACATCTTTCTATTGGAACTTGCTCCTTATCAGTTATAGCCATTGGTTCACAAACTGGCTGCCATACATGGAAGGCAAGGGAAGGCTGAAGAAAAGGGCAGACCACTCCAGATTGGTAGGTGGTAGGTTTAACAAACAAGGGAACTTACATACAGATCTTGTATGTAGCCAATGCACCTGGCTGCTTGAATCCTAAAAGTTTACATAGAGACCTTTATGGGGTTCAGTCCTATATTCAGTCCAGGGGGTTCAGTCCTATATTCAGTCCAGGGGGTTTCCACAACACATTCTTTCAAGGATGCAACCCTGAGCTTCAGTTATGAGAACAGCAGGTAGAATGTGATTCCAAGAACAAGGGTAGGGGCCCGGCTTGTGAGTCAGCCAGAGGTCACATCTCTTGATGACCTCCTTCAATATGACAAAGTTAAAGGGACAGATGTATTGAGGGGAAAAAAAAAAAGAGTTAAAAACATATTTTTTAGGCTGGGGAATTTCTTGAATAAAAACATGCCAGTTGGTTAAACATAGTTAAAGACTCTACCAACTAGAAACATACACTGAGGGACGGCTGGGTGGCTTAGCCGTTGAGCATCTGCCTTTGGCTCAGGGCCTGATCCCGGATCCTGGAATTGAGTCCCACATCGGGCTTCCCAGAGGGAGCCTGCTTCTCCCTCTGCCTGTGTCTCTGCCTCTCCCTCTCTCTCTATCTCTCATGAATAAATAAATAAAATCTTAAAAAATAAAGGAACATGCACTGATTCTGATTTTCATTGCTGCCACATCATACTAATAGTCGACCATACCTGAGTGATTCTGATGATGTAAAGTCATTTCAACACTGAAAATAATACTCAAAATAGCACCAATGCCCAATGACCAGAAAAGAGAGATGATAACAAGCATCCATATTAACTCAGAGACTTCCCAGTTGTCAGATCTGCACATTATCTTAGTCGCCTTTTACTGCCAAGAAGTGATATCAGAACAAGTCAGATGAATGAGAATTGCTTTTCCCTTAATTAGTATTGCAGATCTTCCGTCAGGCTCCTGGTGATCCCTGATGCCATGTCACTGTCCAAACACACCCTGTCACCAGTTGCATACTCCCTCCAATGCCCAACCTTTACGACTATCGTCCACACTAGTCTTTGGTGATGATGATTAGATGTAAACAGGCCTGCAGGTGAGAAGGAAATCTTCATGGCATGATTTTCCATGTACTATAGTCATACTAATTACAAGAACTTGGAAAAGTTTGTGGTACAAACCCATTTTGCGATTCTTGTCTGCATGTGATACCTAAAAATGTCTATCATTAACATGTCACTCTGAAAATGTTTTAGTTTGTCAAGGAATATCTCTAGGTGCCCAAATTTATAAAGTTACTGTCTGAAATATGATACTGTCAAAGAGTGACAGTGAGTTGATTTAGATAGGGTAGGAGTTCAGGTGTGATTCTCTATATTTCTTGTGAGCTTGACAAGTCACAAATATCTTATGTGCAGTCCTCATTATCACTTGGAATCACTTCTAGGTTCTTGGAGTGCATTACTGACAATGTTATGGTGAACATAAATGAGAAAAACCATGTCCATGATAAGCTCCTCATTTAACATAACTCAAAAAATTAAAAATAATCTCCAATCCCCTTCTCCAAAATGAAACCCCATGATCATTGATAAAAGAAACTTTTTTCCTTTGCAGAGGGTTACAGAAATTGCATTTCTCAATTTTTTAAAAACATTATGGAATAAAAATAATGATATCATTATATCTTTCCCACATGAATTTATCTCTTAAGGACTTCAGTCTGGCAAGTTGATCTTTTATTTCTCTTAAATAAAAATCTCCTCCCTTCACTTAGTGCTCAGAGTCACCTGAAATAATTGATATACGCCAATCGACTAGTTAGTGCACAGTGAAGCTGTAACTTTCAATCAATAACATATAAAATGTAAACTAAGATCATTCTTGTTTTCTTCATTAACATACTGCTAATCAATAAAGGAGAGCATTTTTCTACCCAGTGCATGAGTGGCAAAATGTAGTCAATTTCCCAAGCAAAATTATTACTGAAATGTTATTCTGGTTCTTGATTTCTAAAAATGTGAGATTATTGGTGAGGGTATATGCAATGGAACACAAGCCTGTTGGGATTAGAGCTATTGGACGGTTGCTAGATTTTGCAAATAAAAATGCATGACACCTAGTTGAAACTGAATTTTATATAATGAATAATTGCTTAGTGTAATCATGTCCCACGTGTCACTTATACTATACTATACCTTACTATGCCACAGCACACCACAACATACCATCCGTAACATACCCAGAAGTATCAGCAATGTTTATCCTTGTGGGTCATGGGAGATGACCCGCTCAGTGTGTAGGGGTGTATTCAATGTGATTTTTGGAAGAGGACAGAACACAAGCCTTGCCTTTTGGGACTACCCTAAGGTAAGAGATTCCCTGGGCCCAGTCCGGACTCCTTTTACCAGAACCTACTGCATACCCTTTTGGGAAAGAAGAGTCAAAAAAAAAAAAGTGGAGAAATTCCTCAGAGGATCAAATAGCAATTAGGCAAAAAGTGGAGTGAGTCAGAAGACAGACAAGCAAATTGTAGAACTGAATGAATGCTTTCCTTCAAGGAAGAGAAGCCAAGGAGGAGTTTTTCATGTTGAAACTCCAAGATGCTAGGTGATGCCATTGCAGTGTCCTTGGCTCATTTGATTGTTCTTTCTGAAACCTACAGTTGTGGGTGTAATGGGAATGGAGAGAAAGGAGGATCAAGAGTAATAAGAAGTGAGGCCCAGAGGAGACATACAGGGAACCACTGTGGAGAATTTCATTATTTTATGAAAACAGTATCTTAGAAATGCCTTTTGTTGTCAAAATTATACTTGATGAGTAATGGAAGAATCAGTTTTAGGCAATTTCTGGTCTTGCCAAGGCTTTGAATTTAAGTGAATAGGGCACCGCTAGACAAATTCTGAGTGGATTCCGTGATTTATGAACTTCTAAAATGGTACTGCAGGGAGGATCAAAAGCACATGTCTAAAAGCCCTGCCTCCTAGATAATGTAGGAGAGTTCTGCATAAATATGTCTGATGTCCAAAAAAATGATCAGGGCCCTAAGTTGTTGAGGAGAAATGAATTATATCTCATACGGGCTTGGAATGAGATACTCTGTGAAACCGCACCGTGAGAAGAGACGGCATCCAGATACTCAAGCGTTTCTATTGTAAAACTTGAGTTGAGAAGGAGCCAGAAAGCAACCCCAACCCTGCCCCTGCCGTGGTAAGGTGCCATCTTTTCCTTCCACTAGGCATTGTTCAGTAACAACCCCCTACCAAATAGTGAATATCAAAATATTAAAACCTGATCTGGAAAGGTCTAGTTTAGAAACACGAGAGAGGACGACGACGAAAACCAGGGAGCGAGAGAACGAATCCGCAAACACGGTAGCTAACAGATGCCTGGCAGTGGGCAGGCAAACAACTTTAAAATAGACTTGTATTCTTACTCAAATTAAACATGCCATGTGACTTGTTTATATTCGATTAGCTGCTTGCTCCTCATAGCCAGCCAGGCCAGAACTTCCACCACCACGCTCTTCCCATGCCAAGTTCCTGATTATGTGTTAAGACCGGAGGGTGGAGGGAATGCTACTTGCCTCCAGCTGATGCAGATTAATAACTGAGACACAGGAACCATTTGGGAGAATAATGAGTCACTTCCTGGTCCAAACATCAACTCCAGGCGATAGTTGACCAAACAAATACCAAATCATAAAGAGGAAAATGGAGGCTCCCACTGAATCTTGCAAGAGGAGTACTTGGGATAAATAAGAGTGTGTTTTAACAAGCAGGGAGTAATTTTATGGACTTCGTGCCTTCAAGATTGGGTACAGACCAGCGACAGCAATGACAACAAACTAGAACGAGGTAAAGGAATTTTAAAACGTGGTGGAATAAATGGAACCAGTTCTTCTTACTTAAAACTCCATTAAACCCACGGAGAAAGGAAAAAGAGATTAACATCTGCCAAAATGTCACTGGCTGGAAATTTAAGATCAACGTTCACTAAATTAAGTGATAGCTATAATCTTGTCTTTGGTTAAATTTAAAGGCAACACTGCTAGTACTTACCATCTGAGTGCGATGTCAGTGTTCAGTTCCTATAGGTGTCATTCACTCACTATGCTAGCTATGCTGTACCGGTGGAATATTAAGTGCCAAACACAACTGTTTCTTGAATTCCATCAAATGCATTTTTGGCATTTATTAAGGTAAGCAAATGAGTTTCACTCTTAGCCTATAAATGTAGTAGCTTGCCTACGTAGAAGATTCTACGGACGGGCATACTCCGCTGGACCGTGATTTATTCTGACAAGCCTCTACAACACCCTCCAATAAGTGGAGTTCTCCCTGTTAGGTGTCCCCGTTGCTCCCCGTACCAGGCCCGCCTGAACATCAGCAAGGCCGGAGGAAAGGATAATACAACAGAGGCCCACACAGCCCATAGTCTGTAATTTAAAGCTATGACTCAGGGCGCCAGGGTGGCTCAGACAGTTAAGCATCTGCCTTCAGCTCGGGTCATGATCCCAGGGTCCTGGGATGGAGCCCCGCATCCGGCTCCCTGCTCAGTGGGGAGACTGCTTCTCCCCCACTCCCCCCACTCCCAGTTGAGCTCTTTCTATCTCAAATAAATAATTTTTTTTCTAAAAAAGCTATAAATCGACCTAAATAAACCATTAAATAAAATGCATTCAATTCTCCCATCTTGACAAATATATCCTCAAAACCACCTGGAAAACTAGGTTCAAATTAGAATTTTCAGAATCTTCAGGTTCTGTGCTAGATTATGCCTCTGAGGAGAACTGGCCCCAAGCCCTCATCCTCGGTGGCTGTGGCTACTCCTCCTTCCCTCTCCCCTCCTGCCCCTATCCAGAACTGCAAGGGGCTTCTATATGACCACACACTGAAACTCTGCTCACAGTCTCCCCTAAGTGTTGTTGGACACATAAGCAGGGTGGATCTAGAGAAGTCTGCTCTGGCCCTACAAATGGTTTTGATCTGTTTGAGCAAGGAATTCTGATATTCCTCCTACACAGAGATGGGTCTAGTCAGGGTTGTGGGCTCCAAATGGGCACGTTCAGGATCCCCCACCGATGTTTATGGTCTCTTTGCAAACCAGGGGCCAAGGGCAATGGTTCTTTTTAGCCTGGGTCGAAGGATAGTAGTGACTTGGGCTGTGTAATCATTAACACTCATCACAGTTTATTTTCAGTTCTTTATTCTTTGCTAGACTTTAAACCACCTAAGGGCAGGGATCTATCTACCTTGTCCTTCTGGGATCACCAATTCCTGTCATAGTGCCTGGCATTAATGAGGTATTTATTAAATATTTTTGGAATGAGAAAACAATGGTAGTCATTTTTAAATGGGACTATATCTTTTATTTATTTTTTTTTAAATTTTTTTTTTTAATTTTTTATTTATTTATGATAGTCACAGAGAGAGAGAGAGAGGCAGAGACACAGGCGGAGGGAGAAGCAGGCTCCATGCACCGGGAGCCTGATGTGGGATTCGATCCCGGGTCTCCAGGATCGCGCCCTGGGCCAAAGGCAGGCGCCAAACCGCTGCGCCACCCAGGGATCCCACTATATCTTTTAAAGTATACTTTGTAACATTTAAAAAATTGTAATGTTTTAGGGCTTAATAAATAATTTTAATTAAAAGTCAGAATTTTAGTCTTGAACCTTTTACTACATTGATATAAAACTGGAAATAAATAGCATTCATATAAATAAAACACATAGAAACTGAAAAACCCTTTCAAATGATAATGGAGAGAGGGTATATTTTTAAATATGGCAAGATATTTAGCATGAAAATCTATATTATATAATATTCTTAACAGCATTTTCAATAAGAAAGAAAACTGGAAACATTTTAAATCACTACTAATTGGGAAATGGTTATGGTATATCAAATTGATGGAGTGCTATTAAGCAAATGAAATTATAATAATAAAGATTAATGATAGCATGAAAAATAAGTACAATATAATTTAAGTGGAAAAAAGTGCAATGCAAAACGTATATCATATACTTACAATAACAAACAAGATGGGGAAAAAACAGAAAAATGATAACAGTTGCAGCAGAGTGGTAGGATGATGGCTCAACTTTTTTTTTAATAGTTTAGTAACGTTATAACAAAGACTCTGTCCAAAAATTAAAAAAAATAATTTAATAACACTAAATGAGACCACTTAGCTGTGAGTAGATTTTGAGGGCCAAAGTATATTTTTTATAAGTTACCCAGACTGCTTTCATAATTAGTTTCTTTTCACTCTTGCTCTATACTTTGATGTAGCTTTATTTAGAAAAATAGATTAACTGAATTTTATACACACACATGATTATATACAATTGTATATGTAAAATGAATATGTAATATATTCGTTGATGTTTACCTAGATGAATTTAGATACACTGGAGAAAGATCAGAGGAAGGGAACTGTGCTGAACTTGACACTTTTCCTTGCGAGAACTAAGGACTTCTGGCCTGGAGATGACCCAGATTGTATTTCAGAAAAGTATTAGATACGAAGTGCTGTCCTGGAGAAGAGACTACAAGCATTCGTTCATTTGTTCACTCGTTCATTCACTCAACAACTGTTTCTTAGGAGCTACTGTGTTTTAGGAGCCCGGGTAAGTGCTGGAGAAGCAGTGAGTGACGAATGGTACTAGCCAGGGGACTGCCCACAGAAGCTACTGTGACATCCTGGTGGGAGAGTATCACCAGAGAATGGAACATTCAGGAAGGCAGATCACAGTCAATTCAGGTTAAACATTTCTCCTGATCAGAGCTGAATCAAGGACGGACAGGCCACCTAGGATGAAGCAAATTCCTTTTCGGGTTGCAGGGACCCACTGGCAGTGACGATATTTTAAAAAGTAGATGGGTCATTGGACTAGATGACTTTCCAACTTTGAGATCAGTTCTCACACCCAAATCAGAAACTGGTTCTCCTGAGGAGACCAAAGAGGAAAAATAAGACTCACACTACCTCAGCAGAGAATTGGCTGGACATAGGAAAGAACGTACTTTCATAGTAATAGTGCACTTCTGGCTGTGACTGGAAGTTAGCAAAAACTCTGGAAGTGGGTGTGAAAATACACAGCTGGTGTGGCGCGGTCTCTCCTCCAGAGGCAGGAGGCCACGTCAAGTGGCTCCTGCAAGTTTTTCTCAGCTTAGCTACTGAAATATTCTTATCTTTGGATGGCTGAGAAAACTGGTACCTAATAGGAAGCTTCAGGAAAGCAGCAGGAGGCCGAAGAGGCCATGGAGTTGCCTGCCAGCTGCGCTGGATCCATGCTGGCCTGGATCGGGGAGAGCTGTCATCCTTGAAGACCAGGAGGAGGGCCCGTATGCTTCTGCAGGAGGTGAGCCAGCAGAGGCTCTCAAGAAAAGAGTCTCTGTGATTTGAGGGGACCTGAAGAAATGGTGGTGGCAGTTTGTGTCAGGATGTGAAAGGCAAAGGTGAGGAGCTGTCACACACAGGGAAGGGTGACTGTGTGTCGTTGACATGGGAAGTGAGAACGGTACTAGTGGGAAAACGGTGAGCAGGAGGGAAGGCACTGGGACACCAGGCAGGAGGAAGTAGGAAGGTGCCAATAAAATGCCAAAGTGTGGTTCCTCCTGGATTCAGCAACGTGGCTCTTCCCGCACAGTAGGGCCTAAGGTGCGACTGGCTTTGCTAGATCGCGACCTGACCAGGTCACAAACTGTAGATCATAGTTAACAATCCACCCCCCCTTTTTTTTTCAACTGTACTGTTTCCTAAAAAGCCTGCTGATGACAGGTGCTGAAGAACTCCCTCAAAGACATTCTAAATCAAAAATCAAAGTGGATAAAATCCAGGTTTAAAAAAACAAAAAACAAAAACCTTACACTTATGGTTAAGAGGCTTCCCCAAACACTGCATCGTGTATCATCTTGAGCTCAGAGACAGGACAACACGTGTTCATCCTTTCTTTGCACATGAGGAAACTGAGGGCTGGAGCTCACAGAGATCAGACAGAGAAAAGCCAGATTCAAAACCAGGTTTTCATATTGCGATTTCTAAGTGCCTGTCCCTGCGTGGCTGCAGCATTACACCTGTCACGGAAAGCGGCTGCGGTTTGTCATGCTCCTCGGCAATTGGGGAGTGCTTCTTTTGTCAGGATATTCAAATTGATGAATTTAACGTAGGAGCAACGATCTATTACAGCGTAAGGATATGGTAAAAGTAAGGAGGGCACTTTACCTTGGTTTTTCAGAACAGTTAATGAGATAGAAAATTATGAGTGGCAAGACTGTAATCACTACATATGTGGAGTATAAATACAAGCTACGTGACTTCCGAGCCACCTTTCCTTTGGTCTGACATCATAATGCTGGTTTCAGGATTATTAGATGGGAGGACGTTGACAGCTCACCTTATGTATTACCACTTCTGGGGGAAAAGTTGCTCAAAGAATATATCTTATTGATATATATCTACTACCATCACTTCTGCACATAGAGGATACAATATATTTCTTTTTATTATTTTCTTTTGACCTATCTCATTTTTAACTTTAGATAATTTAATATTTTCCTTGTAGCCTTCTTTGCCCTTAAAACTAGAAAAAAAGAAAACTAGAAGCATAGGTAATTAGTAGCTGTTTTTTTACTAGTCATTTGGTTATTCCATTAGCCAAAAAGTCAACCTGTTTTCATAGAGAATTATCTGATTATAAGTCAGTAAGAGGGAACAAGGTAGGTACTAGAAAGATGTTTTAGGAGGATCCCTGAGTGGCTGGGTGGTTTACCACCTGCCTTCGGCCCAGGGCATGATCCTGGAGACCGGGGATTGGGTCCTACATTGGGCGTCCTGCATGGAGCCTGCTTCTCCCTCTGCCTGTGTCTCTGCCTCTCTGTCTCTGTGTCTCTCATGAAGAAATAAAAATCTTTAAAAAAAAATATGTTTTAAGTCCAATGTATAAATAGAGGTTGAGTTAAACAAGTAAAGAAGATGAAAAAAATGGTATTTGAAAAGCGAAAACCAAATCTTTTAATTTAAAACTCACTGCTTTCAAGATGATTTTCAAAGAACCAGTCCCTACATTTGAGAAACTATAGACCAGGTTATTAAATTGTAGATGCAGCCTATGGATAGTGGGGAGCAATTTTCCAAGAGTCTCTAGTTTTTTTGTACATCTTGCAAAAGAGGTGGTAACTGGTCTTTGTTCTAGATTATCTTTTCAGAATACTGGCATATCAAACAGCCTTGGAAGAGAGAGTCACGTTTCCTTTTGGGGGGAAAAAAAGGGAAGGCGAGCTTATTGCTCATTATAAATTGTTTAGCTTCCCTAGGCTTGAAGTGCCTCTCCAGTAGCACAGCCCAGGGTGGGTGTAGGCATCCATCAGGTCTCATTTGTATCACCCCCATGGGACTGGGAGGTGAGGGGAGCTGATGCAAATGTGACAATGCTCATGGTGCCTGCTGTGCCATGGTTTCAGAAAGCTCCTCTGTGACCAGGAGTCGCATGTCTTCTCCTACCATCCATGAACTCTGTCCTGTTAGCTTGCAAGTTAAATAATATCTCATACCCTTCACAGTTCTTGACAAGTCGGTAGTTTAGAAGAAAGCACTGAGCATGTACAATGTTCTCCGTTAGAGGGCATAGTAGACAGAACGAAGAGGTCTACATTTATACCCTGGGACCTTCTAATATATCTGTAACATGGCAAAGAGGAATTAAGGTTGCAGATGCAATGAAGGTTGTTAATAATTAAACTTTTAAAATAAGGAGATTATCCTGGATGATTTTGAGTTAGCTCAATGCAATCACAAAAGTTCTTTGATTTTAGGATAGGGCGGCAGACAAGGCAATGTCAGAGTCAGGAGAGATTTGAAGAAGCTACACGGTGGATCTGAAGAGGGAGGAAGGGGCCATGAACTAAGGAATGCAGGCAACCCATAAAAATTGGAGAAGACAAGGAAACAGATTCTCCCCTAGAGTTTCCGAAAAGACTGCAGCCCTGTGGATGTCTTGACTCCAGACCAGTGAGCCTCATCTAGTCAGTGAGACAAAAAAATTGTGTTAAGCCACTAAAATTGCAGTCATTTTCTACAGCAATCATAGAATGCTAGTGTAGAGGGGCAAGTGTTAAACATTTCTGACATGGAAAATTTGGGGGCCTCATTCTTTAGGCCTCAATTTAAAGGTTCTGTCTTTTCTAAGAAGACTTTCCCTGTTCTGTCTTTATGATGTAGCCCTTTCCTGTTATTTTCTATCCTGTGTTTTTGCGGCACTTTCCATAAATTGCAATTAAAGTTTTGTTATTATTTTTCTGTAGCTAAAACATTACATATATCTTAAGATTGATAATTGTCTTTGTCTATTGTCTTTTTTGGTGACAGTCTGTCCCTCACTCTAAAACTATATTCTTCATATATATGTATTTTAAGTGGGCTCCACATGCAGTGTGAAGCCCAACTTGGGGCCTGAACTCATGTCCCTGAGACCAAGACCCCAGCTGAGATCAAGAGTCAGAGTTCATGGATAGTCACCCAGGTGCCCCTATTCTTCCTAAATTTTTAATTTAAAATGTCCTTTAAATAAAATGCTAAGGTTAAGAAGCACTAGTTTTTTCTTTTTTCTTTTCTTTTCAAAATGTCTTTTCTTGGCTGAACATGAAATAAAAAATCAGGCACCAAAACTCTATGCCATGTATTGTTTTTGTTTGTTTTTTTAAAGATTTTATTTATTTATTCATGAGAGACAGAGAGAGAGAGAGAGAGAGGCAGAGACACAGGCAGAGGGAGAAGCAGGCTCCATGCAGGGAGCCTGACCATGGGACTCGATCCCGGGTCTCCAGGATCACACCCCGGGCCAAAGGCGACACTAAACTGCTGAGCCACCCGGGCTGCCCTGTGTTGTCATAGCATCTCATTCCTCCTTCACTGGAATGCATACTGCATTTTTTTCATTGCTTTTTCATTTATGAGCTAGACTCCTTATGAAGGAAAAGAACATGACTGCTTTGGGTTATATCCTTAGAGCTAAACATAGTGCCTGGCACAGAACAGGCACACAACAAAAATGTATTGAACGCCACTGCATTAGGGAATAAAAATTTCTAAAAGACTAACATGTATATGATGATATTTAAGTATTACAATCCTATCCCACATGCAAACACCTCAAGATAAAAACACACAAAAGTTTTACACCTTGAGACAAAAACAGAGCCATTGCTTTTGCATATAGCATGTTCCTAAAATTGTATTTCTATTCCCAAATCAACGACCTCAAAGATACTGATAGTCCTCATACAGATTCTTACATAACAAACTTCTTTAAAAGTTCAGTATTAATAAAAGGATTATCTCTTCTCATGATCGGTATTATTTGAAATTAGTAAATGTGAGCTAGTTAAATAAACTCCATTTCTCTTTTCACCTTGGCTCCTAGAAAGCACAAGCTACCACTTTGTATATATGTGCAGGCCAGGAGCACCAAGCATAATTTACTCTATTTCTTCTTTCCTATCCTACACCCCTGGCCAGTTCCCTGTCTGATTCTCTTTTTGACTTGTGTTCTTTGTTCTTATTTTAACTGTATTCCTTTGTATAGTAAACCAACACAAGTACTTTCTGAAAAAAAAAAAAATTAAAGTACTAACCGGCTCAATCACTGAGGTATGCAGGGCCCAGTGTAGGAGTTTTCACGATTCCTAGGCCTCTCCTACACTCTTCTCCTCTAGGCCTTGTCTGATTTTCTCACAGTAAGAATAACATCCAAGGTCATCTTCTCACTGTATAGTTTACCTGGCAACTATTTAAATAAATGAATCATTAATGTTTAAAGCCAAATCCCCTCTAGGACATGTACTCCCTACGTAATGTTTCAAAAAGAGAAGTAATTTTGAGTTAAAGGGCAATTTTAAGTATATAGTCATGAACATTCAGTAAATGACCATAAAGGACAGACATATATTTCCCAGCAGGTGCATGCTAAAATGTGTAAGGATAGTTTTCCATATGAAATGATCCTAGAAATATTAGAATTAAGTCTAGTCAAAAGATATTTTAAAGGAATTTGAATGAGTCTACATCTTTATCTCCAGTTACTCATAAAATATATATATATATATATATATATATATATATATGAGGAATGTGAGCTCTTCTATTAGATCATAGATTAATACTAACAGTATGAGGTTTTATGAGTGTTTTTCTCTTTTAATATCAAGCCCCAGTTTCTGTAAGGTGGGGGGTTGGAAGGAGAAATAAGAATGGAATGAACTTCTTCCAAGAGTGTGTGGTGGACAGTCTACAGGAATGAGTCACAGTAGCCTCAGAACAGTTCCATGTTATCACCCTAAATAAATTGACCTGGTGTGAAGACACAGGTTGTAGGTATGTGTTCAAATTAGCATGCACCTTTTTTACGATTGTTCAGTGATTTGGCTATGTTGATTATTAAATATTTTGAATATCACTCATGGTTTGATATAATTTTATCTGAAAAAAAAGACTCCATTGCTAAGCAGGCAGTATTGTGTAGTGGTTATAGTTACTATGTGTTTGGAATCACATAGACCTAAGTTCAAGCTGTAACTCTGCTGCTAACTGGACGGATGATCTTAAGCAAGTTATTTGACTTCCCATAGACCTGGTTTCCTTACCTGCAAGTTGGGGCTAATGATTGTTCTACTTCTTTGGGGAAATGTAAGAATTGACGGAGGTCTAATAAGTCATCTGCTGGCACACACTAACCGCTTGATAAATGCTGACTTAAACACACAAACAACAAAACAAGTCAGAGTTAAGACCATACTTCTAAGTATTTAAATCAAAGCAATTTGCAATTTCAGGACAATAAAGAAATTGTCCTTTTTTTTTTTCTGGGTACGAAAGATGTATTTCTTTTTTTTTTTAAATCTTAGAGTTGAAGAATGAATATAGATATATAGTACATTTTAAAATTCTTTTAATCTATAAATTTCAGATTTTTTAAAAAACAGCATTACAGGAGGCAGTTGGTACTCAGTTCAGCATTGGTTTTCTCATGTCATGGAGGGAAAACAGCCTTTTCTATCAAATCACTGCCACCAGAGAATTCCAAGTTGGGTATCATGGTTGACTTGGCCATTATTGGCAGTCTTTCTATTTCTTGTTCTAGAGAAAATTTGTAGTAGGAGGAATCAAATTATTTTCCTATTTGAAATCAATGGTTTGTACCAGACACTAATTAAAATATAACAGTTTCAACAAAATTTAACAAGAAGAAAGTCACCCAGAATTAATATACTGTGCTATTTGTTACCTATAAAACACATTATTAGATAAATATTCCCGATGAGTTCTACCTTTAGCTAGCTATTAACCTCTTCCATATTTATTTTTCCTCTAAGGATTTTCTAGGAGAGGTGACATTGACTTGGTTCATTAGAAACATCAAAATCTAAAATGTTACAATTTTGAGTAACAAACAATTCCTCAATTGCCAAAGATTTTACAATCTCCAAATATAAGAGAAATAATGCTTTTATACAAGAACCTTACTACTAATAAAGAGCTTTCTGCTTTTAATAGACTAGGAATATTTTTTCCTAGATGTTATTGCTTAACTACTATCTCATTTCTGGAAAATATGAGCAAGCACTTTGTTTTAGAGACATTTACCTCACACTGTAAGCAATGGCCACTCAGGTCAGCATTGGCATTACTAAAGGATGGTAATTGGGTCCTAATGCAAGTTTATAACCCAACACAAATTAAAGGGAAATCATTTTCTTCTACTCTGCAAAGAATTATCAGAATTATATAAGGGAAAACTTATTTGCATAAAGGAACTTTTCAAATTTGTTTTGAATTTAAAACACTGCACTCTTAAGACAAACACCAACAACCGGGGTACATAAACACAGAAGTGGAAATACACAGAAAGCAAATGCAAATGACTCTTAAACATAGGAAAAGATTCTCAACTCTCATCACATGAGAAATGCAAATTTGTCTTACACTCTGATTTTTTTTAATCTATGATTTTGGAAAAGATAAAATCTGATAACACACCAGTTTGGTCAAAAAAAAAAAAAAAGAAAATAGGTCTCATACACAGCTGATAGGTGTCTGATTTGGCAATATTTACTAAAGTATCAAATGTGCAAATTCTTGGATTCTAATTCAAGGAATATATCCCGCAGATAAGCCTGCATTAATGTAAAATGGCATGTGTTGTTAACTACAGCACTGTTTCTAAGAGCAAAACACTCTATTTAATTGTAACACTATTTCTAAGAAGAAAGCACTGGAAACAACCCATATGTTCATCAATGGTGAATATATGTCTTCAATCTATGCCATGATAAAGAGGAGGAAACCTGTACACAGTGATAAAGAACAGGTCTCTAAGAGTTAGTAAAAGTCAAGTCCAGAAAGAATATTATGGGCTACCACATTTCTTATATTTATTAACTTAAATGATAAATAATGGTTGCCCATGTAGATGGCAATTGGGGGAGGGAGGATAAGAGTGGAAAGGAGACTTTTCACTGCATACTACTTTCTAACTCTTTAATTTTCATCTGTATAAATATATTACCTACCTACCCCCCAAAACAGTGAGAAACTTAGAATACATAAAACAAATGCACCCAGTGGTCCCGCACACCTCCCACTTGTGATAGTCATGCTGTGTGTGGGCGAGCTGATGACTGACCTGAGGATTCCACCGTGCATGTTTCTGTCGCCAGGATGCACTTCAGTGGAGGTCAAAAGCTTGTCCTAACCACCTACACCTCTCTCTAGCATCAGCTAAGCCTTCTGGCACTCGTTTTCATTTTTCCATATTCTTCCTTTGACAGTCTAAATTAACAAGTGGCAGCAGCAGACCTGTGGGATGCCTTAGATGGGCATTCCCACGTGTAAGCTCATGTTCTCTGGATGCCCCCTCTGAGAACTCTGCCTGAATCCATCACTTAGCAATCGGGACCTGCGTTAGAATGCACCCTTCGTGTTCGTGCCACTAAAGTGGAGAGAAATATATAATAACTCAATTCTAAAGCATCTGTGAGGACAACTCTCTGCTGGAGCCAGAAATGCTGAGCACAGCCCTTAGTGCCCGTGATGGCTTCCTGTACTCGAAGATGACATATGTCCCTGGCGTTAGAGAGCATAATATTTTACTTACTTCTTTTGCTTAAGTGGATACTTGATTGCCGCTCCTATAACCCACACAAATGATAGGACATTCTGTTCATTCCTGATTTGAGAGTAGTATCCGGGCTGAGCCACCCTTTAAACTACATTGGGTATCTTTTTCCAGTCCCTTGCTGAGTGAAGTTTTAAAGTTATAAAAAGATTAAAATAAAAACAAAAGAACCAACTGGTGTGAAGTTACCAGCTTTCAACATTCACACCCTGTGAAGGCATTGGAAAGTGTGAATATTGATTGTTGCATTAATTTTTATTTTTCACCACTCTGCTTAGTATCTAAAGATATTTATTTGTTGTGCTTAAAACTTTACATGCCAACAAATAATGCTCACCCTATCTCATACCGGTGCTCTAGGAAACATCCCAAATAGAGGATAATAAAAGCACAGAGCGCGCACGCACACACACACACACACACACACACGCGGTATGTTAATAAAGTCACTGAGAATTCTTGTTTATCAATGTTTTAAATTAATTTTTTAAACACTCAAGGTAAATTAGGGTGACTCTTTCATTAAAAAGACATGCTCACCACTATATGTATTAATATGCTTCCTTCTAAGTAGTCTTACACGATTATTCAGTAATACTTCAAATATCAAAAACAAGAGAAAAATCCAATAAATATAAATGAGCACGCCAAAAATATACAAATAACCCTGCTGACTAACCTTAAAGGTGTATTATAAAAGCAATTTATCATTGCAGCAGTTTACATAATTCTAATAACTGTTACTGCTTTTTGATTAGTGCTGTATTATATCCATAAGAAAAAAGGACACAGGAGATGTAGGAGTAACAAAAAGAAGAAAATTTTCTTACACTTTCCTTCTCCTTCAGACTTAGGCTTGCTGAGCTTTCCAAGACGGAGCACAAATGGATTACGCACTGACCTTTGCCTGGGTTAGATCACTGACCAGGAGAATGGAAGGGAGGGATAATTAATACTTGCTGCCCTAAGTGTGGTTCAACCTTTTTTGAATGAGGCACTCCCAAAGGCTCCTACCGCGACCCCCATTCTCCGGCTCTCCCCCTTCCACCCCCCCCCCCCCCCCCCGCCCCCACTGTGAAATCATCCTCCCGCTGCTGCTCATTCTCATGTACAGGGTCCCTCCTGCTATAAACAGATCACATGGTACCCTTAATCAAGAGGTTGAATATTCTTGCAAATTCTTCCATTTAAGCCAGGCCCCCTGAGGAGCCCAGCCGCCCTCCCCCCCAACCCCAGCCTCTGTCACATAGACAGTTTTTGTCCTTCCTGTCCCCTTAGCTCAGTATCCCAGGATACCATGTCATCTAGCTATTTCTAGCCCTCTCCAATTCTGTTAGCCACCAACTCCGGATGATTTCCCCACATTTACTAAGGTAGTCACCTGGATCATGATTCTTTTTTGCTCGTTGTCCTGATGTCACCCTAAGTGACATCCAGCTATAGACAACATCTAATATGCTGGTCTTTCACTTATTTTTTAACTCCTCAATGCCTCAGTTCTTCTAATTTAGCAGCACAATCCCAGAGAACCTAACTTCTCAAATCTTATACTCCAGTCCTACTCCTTGACCAAACCTCCTAGCCTCTCAGCTAGTTCACTGTCGGAGCCTCACAGCTGAGTCGAAACTTTTGGACTCCCAGAAGCACATTACAGAAAACCATAGAACCTTGCTGTTTATTATCATCATAGATTCATGATCCCTCTTCCCTGGAGAGGCCCTGAATCCTCTTCCTTAATCCTATATAGCCCTTTTCTAATTTGTCTCTGCTGTCTATCCAATCTTTGGTTTCAAGTCTCATATCCCTCAACTGCTTTCAACTCAATTAAAAAATCTGAGTTAAGAATTATTTCAACCTACCCTCCACCCATTACATATCTTCCTTCCTGTCTTAGTGAAATAGGTTTCCTCAAGTTCCACCTGTCTCCACTCCCCTATCCGTTCATAGGTCCTTGGGGATCTCACACCTTCAATCATCTTTTATTACCATTATTCTCTCTCTCTCTCTCTCTTTCTATGAGTTTTTCCAATATAATCATGTCCAGTGTTCATTTTCTTTCTTTTCTTTCTTTCTTTCTTTTGGTGGGGAGCAGCAGAGGGAAAGAGAATCTTAAGCAGACTGTGCTCAGTGAGAGCCTGATTCAAGGCTCCATTTCATGACCCTGAGATTATGACCTGAGCAAAACCAAGAGTTGAAGCTTGAGCCACCCAGGCACCACTTCCAGTGTTCATATTCTTAAAGTGAAAATCAGCCCATCAGTCTATATTCCCTTTGAACTATTGTCCCATTTCTGCTCTTCCTTCCAAGGTGAAGGTTTTGGTATTTTGGACACTGTGTTCATTTCCCTTTTCAATCTCACTTCTGTTTTGTTGAGAAATAAGCCAAGCTTCTTTTTTAAGCACAGCTTTCAATTGATTATATAATGAAATCAGGTGTCAGTTTGAGATAATGGTTTATCCTTTTAACAGAGGTAATTGTGATTATAACATATACTCCACCATATTATGAGCCCAAAGACTAATTTTTCCAGTGTGTGACAAAATATGCATGCTAAATTTTAGTCCACATTCTAAATAGGATATATATGAATATAGTTAATCTAACTTCTGGGGTCCAAACTATTTCCCCAGGCTTGCTAAACTGAGTGTGCGTAGTCCCATTCCAAGGAACCAAGGTTTCCATGTTGAGTTACAGCGATAACCATTGAGAGTGTTCTCTCCATAGACCCTGACAGCCAAACAGATTATTTTTCACTCTTAATGCTACCTCTAGAAACTTTGTAACTAGCTATTTTCTCAAAGCCTCCAGTCCATGAGGAGTTATTCTTAGAATTCCCTCTTAATTAATTTTGTCTCATCATTTCTTAATTTGATATTGCTGCTCACATTCTCCAGGATTTTCTTATCCCTCTGTTTCTTTTCCTTTTTCTTAAGTAAACTCCACACCCAGTGTGGGGTTTGAACATACAACCCTGAGATCGAGAGTCCCATGGTCTACTGACTGAGCCAGCCAGGTGCCCGCATTGCTCTTTCCTGTTACACGTCAGGTAGTATTGGGTATGGATGAGTCTACACTCTATCTACTTTTGGCTTCCTACATGCCTCTATCCAACAAATGTGCTGTTCTGCCAACTGCCTTCAAAATACGTCTAAAATTGTATTCAACCATTTATGTGTGCTCATATTTCTGAGCTGGTGGCACTTGGATCCTTAGAAAATGCTTCTTTGTTTCTCACTTGCCACTAATGTGTAAAAATTTTCTTTCCTTCCTTTCTCCCTTTATGTTGGTCTCTCTCTTTTTTTTTTTTAAGATTTTATTTATTCATCAGAGACACAGGCAGAGGGAGAAGTAGGCTTCATGAAGGGACTCTGATATGGGACTCGATCCTGGGACCAGGATCACACTCTGGATCACACCCTGGATCAAAGGCGGTGCCGAACCACCACCAAATAGCCTCTATTCCCACCCCCCCCCAAATCTGCCTCTAAATCAGTGACTTTCAATTATTTTTGACCAAGTTCCATGGCAAGGAGTGTATGCTACATCACAAACAGGACATCTTCCCCACCCCCAACACACACAGCAGAGAGCCCACACAACTGATTTATTTCTCACTCTTCTTCCTGTGTTTTTATTTATAGGTATAGATAGATCTATAGAACAGAAACCGAAATTTCACAATGTAAGACTTCCCTTCCAATATTCTGTGAACTCTAATATGTCCAATTGTACTGTATTTCTATTCTATCCTATCCTATTCTTTCTATTTCTATTAAGCATAAATGCTGGTCACAACTCATTAAATTGATTTCACAATCCAGTAATAGATTATAACCCAAAGACTGAACACTATTTTTGCCCTCTGTATTCATTAGATTGATATAGCAAGAATAAAAATCTGACTCTATCATTCTCCATATTAATCCTTTTGGAAGGCCTCCTGTTGCCTCCTGAATAATGTGCAATACCTTGAAAAGCCATGCATGGCCCCCTGGCAAGCTGACAGCTCTTCCTGTTTCGTATTTCCTCATTCCGCACTTTCTACCCTGGCAGCTTCTTACTTACCTTGGAGTTTTCTTTTTCTGGTCCTCTCATATCCTCATCCCCCTGATGCTTTCCTCTAAAAGCAATACTTAAGTCACGGCAAGCAAAATGTCTATCGTAAGAAGTAGTGAGAAAGCGATCACCTAACAATTTGTGGTTGATTTCTTGCTATAAATTCCCCCCCCCAAAATCAATAATTACATATTCATAGATTGGTATCATCATCACATCATCATCATTGACTAAAACAAATACTCCGGAAATTATTTATTTCCGTAAAGAAAAGACACTTTGGCGGTGGCATTCAGGTATGTGTGAATCCACTGTTCTAGGTATTCATAATGATTCATACAGAACAAGGAAACCACACTGAGACAGTACAATGAAAATCTATTTCCTTTTCATATTACCCCCTGCCTAACTATATCCTATTGTCTGATAGGAACAGGATCATCTCCCAGGTAGAAACAGAAGAAACAGAGCCTTCTCTATTTTCTTGAATGTCAAATGAGGCAACAGAAGAGTTAAATAACTAGATGTTGCAATAAAAAATTTCCCCTGCCATTCTTCTAGATAATCTGAATCAAAAGAGTAACCACGAACTAACTCTGTGTTACATTTTTGTGAACAAATTCGAGTGGATCTCATCTACTCAGCAGCACCTGCAGAATCTGTCTGAACATCACGTTGTAGAGTGTATGAAAGGCATGGAGAAAAAAGAGGATTGCTGTTTTTAACTTTATTTGGCTTTGGAAGTCTTGCAGTAAATTTGGAAAGTCGGTCAGTGGGGGAAATTTGGGCAACATTACCTAATATTTGGATAAGAATCATCTTTGTGTGTGTGTGTAAACCTCAACATGGAATCATCCAATTGAAATACAATTTAGTTGTATAAAACTTTAATAATTGAGTTGGTCAGGTTTTAATTTACAACAATGTAAACAAAGTGAACTACATTTATAAACTAACATTTATTGCCATTGGGTGGAATCCATAAGAAACACCTGTGAACTATGGAAATGATCCTGTTCATGGAAAGATCTCCCTCAGCTTTCCGTGGATTAATAATTTGCTTTGGGGACGTCTGGGTGGCTCAGCAGTTGAGCGTCTGCCTTCGGCTCAGGGCGTGATTCTGGGATCCTGGGATCATTGGGCTCCCTGCGTGGAGCCTGCTTCTCTCTCTGTGTCTCTGCCTCTCTCTCATGAATAAATAAAAAATCTTAAAAAATAATTTGCTTTGTATGAGGTCATCACTAGTGCAATAAACTTAATATTTCAGAGACACATACTAACTAACCACTGGAGTTTAGTATCATGTATTTCTTGGTGTTAATAGGGAAGTATTCAATAAGTGAATTTGCTCTTTAAGTAAATATGATTAAGATTATGTAAGTGTGAATTTCCAAGGAATACATTTTCATGACAATGATCTTTAAATGTTTCTGATGCCTTTTAACAGCTTTAAATGTTTAGATACTACTTCTCTTAATTCCTTTTAAAAAACATATATGGTGTAGGTGATTTTAAAGGGGGGAAAAAGTGATGAGCATTTTCTATGTCTGCAGTTCTCAGCTGTTACCTGCTCAATTCCTGGGAACTTAAAAATACCAATGCCCCAGGCATGCTCATTGTCTGAACCCTACAACTGTATCAGACTCTTTGAGGGTGGGTTTAGGCATCTCTCTCTCTATATATATATATATATAATTTATATATGTATAAATATATATTTATATATATTTATCTATCTCTATATGTAATTTAATGGCTCGCTAGCTGGGTGTAATTATGTCAAGAATCTATGAGGTTCATAATATTTTTATATGGAATGTGATTCTTCTTTCCTTTGTAAAGTGATACAAATTATAGTATTTTCTTGATTGAAAATGCTCCTATTCACCCCTCCCCCCACACTCCACCACTAGGGAAAAACTCTGTTCTCCCTGAGATAGTAAATGTCTTGTAGCCCTCACTTGTAGCCCTCCTTTCCCACTGTTCTTTTGACTCTCCCCACATGCCTCCCCAGAAGCTCTCCATGTTACGGGTGCTGTCTACAAATCAGACTTGATGCTCCTTCCCTTACTGTGTCAACGGCTGTGCTCTTACGCAGGAAAGGGAAGCAGGTTCAGGAGTCAGATGACTCAGGTGTGCAGGGGAGCCAGGACCAACTGGACCAAAAGCCTCCATAGTAACAGGAGCCCATCAAATAGAGGAATGGCCTTAGACATGTTTCCCATTTCCTCTTTTTAATAATATTCAGCCTGAAAAATACTGTGTTCCTTTTAGCAATTATCAACTCTCCTTTGTGTAGCTTGAGTCTTTTAATCTTTTCGATTCCCTGGGATGGGAATGATGAACATAAAGTTAATTAAATTACACTGAAATTTGTAGGAAGTCCTTCTAAATGTCCACTTAAAAGACACATCTCAGGAAAACAAAATCTTTTAAATATAAACAATAACATACTAAATTAAAATTTAAAAATGCATAACCTGAAAATGCAAATTAAGTCTTAGAAGGTAGGCCATGGGCCCTATCCTTTGTCTCTAATCTCTGGTTCCCTGAGAGTAGAAACTAACTTTTACTTATATTTGTATCCCTTGCACTTTAGGACTGTGACAGGCTGAAACAGCTAGTAAATGTTAGTGGTATTAACATACCTCTTTTTCTTATAATGGTAAATCCTGCTTTTCTAGAGGGTCATCTTATTTAACTAATGTTTAATTATAGAGATGTATCTAATTTTATTATTTTATTTTTAAGGTAAAGAAAGGCATTTGTTTTCCTGCTATGTAAATTTGCTAGCATATAAGAATACCTTTTATGATTAAATACTTGTTAGTTATGGTGTCCCTGAGTAGAACAAAGATGGCAACAATCAAGAACTGAAATGTTTAATCCTGAACATGAAGTTCAACACTCAGTTTATACCCGACAACTAAGAGAAAAATGAGGGATGCCTGGGTGGCTCAGCGGTTGAACATCTGCCTTTGGCTCAGGGCGTGATCCTGGATTCCCAGGATTGAGTCCTGCATCGGGCTCCTTGCATGGAGCCTGCTTCTCCTCCCTCTCCCTGTGTCTCTGCCCCTCTTTCTGTGTCTCTCAAGAATAACTTAAAAGAAAAAAATCCTAAAAAAAAGAAAAAGAAAAAATGAAGTATTTCTAGGGTAACAATTTGTGCATTTAAGTGAAAGCTTACTTTTTTTTTTTTTTTTGCAGGAAGCAGTTAATAGTTCAAAATAGTGTTTGGAAAAAAAACCAACAAAATAATGTTTGATTTAGATCACTGGTTCTGAAAGGGGGAACAGAGTAGAAAACATGCATTATCTTGGCCCCTTGCTTTGAGTGAATTTCAAGTATTGTTAAAAGAAGACTAGAAATTTTTAATGGTAAAGGGGAAAGAGGATATGGATTAAAACAATAATGAGACAGAATGTTTTGGGGGTACTAAGGCTTTCGGTTACATACACACAGTTCAAGGAAATCAGGTACTTGAGAAGTACAGCAGTAACGCGACTTTAGAGTTCATCACGTTTCGCAACGAGTAATTCTATGGGAAAGCACATTGTGGTTGGGTATTAGTTTTCATCATTCCTGCTTAACAGTGTTCTAAGGACTTGAAGGGTGTTTGTTGCTCAAAGTTACACAGCAGAAACAGCAACAAACACAGATAATCTGACTCCAGATTCAGTGTTGTGTCACAGCTCTGGACCCACACGGCCACCCAGGGCTCTGTGAACTAGATATATGAATGGAGGACTCGCTGGAAGGACAGTGCCAGGCATTTGTGAACATGGTACAGCATAAACCCTTGCTACTGAAAGAGGTCCCAGGAGTTTGAGCTTATTTGAAATAAGGTATCTGGTGCCCGTCGCCAATGTAATGCACAGGGATCTGCATTTTTAGTAATATTCCTATACAATTTTTACCCACTCTAAGGTGCAAAGCAAGAGTGTAAAGAATTCCAGATATGAAATCAGGGTACCTGAATTCAGTCTCAGCCCTGCCACAAACTAGCTGTATGTAGCTCTGTGTGTTTAACGGTATCAGTTTCTTTATCTGTAAAATGGAGTTGATGATATCCATCTTCAAGGGTTGTTGTGATGCTCATCTGAATAAGAGGGCCTGGATCCCAGCAAGAGTTTATGAAATGCATACTGAATCCATATGCAAATCAACAGATGTTTAAAAAGACTGCACAGGCACTCAAAGAATTTGGTGAACTCTCAAATTCTTGATTATATTGCACTAAGAACTATCTGTGTTAGAATCGATTTAAATTAAGCTTTCTGGGATGTCCACATTTTCATGCCCTAGAGATTTGCTACAGAATTATTCTCAGCAGAGCAATTATAGGTGAGGCTGCCCTATAATGAGATATCCTTGCTACTTCATTAAATAAACCCCTTTGGATGGGCTCCAAAATGGACCTGCCTCATACCAAATTCCATTACATTGGAAGTAATCACATAAGAAGGCCCTGGTGCAGGTTCAATCAACTGGATACCTACCATTTACCATAAAGGGAATGTGTTCTAGAACAATGATTCCCAAAAGCATGTTCTCAGACCAACACTTTACTGATCCAAGGGGGAAACAACAGAAAAATAAAGACAATTTAACTTTTCATAAAATTAACATATAGCCTATTTTAAAAATATCCTTCATTCTGAGAGTGTGCCCCCTTTTTTTTTTTTTAAGATCTTACTTATTTGAGAGACAGAGAGTGAGAGTGGGAGGGAGGGACAGAGGGAGAGGGAGAGAGAGACAAGTAGACTCCCTGTGGGGCGGGGGTGGGGGTAGGGGTTGGTCCCAGGACATTGGCATCATAACATGAGCTGAAGTCAGATGCTCAATCAACCGAGCCACTCAGGTGCCCCCTGGGAGTGTGCCCTTTCTATTTTCTATCCCTTTGGCATTGAACTGCTCCATATTTTTATAAAATAATGATAATGATAATAGATTATAATTTTTGTAATGTTCTTACACAATACAAATACAATGTAAATCCTCTCTTCCTCCACTAACTTTTTGTTTTAATTTACAGGTCCTTGAAATGCAAAAATTCTAAATCATTGTTATAGGGGAAAAAAAAACTGCTTAAAGGAGATTCTTTCTTTTGAAATTAGGGAAGGCGCAGAGCATTTTAAGTTAAGAATCATACCGTGAAGTTTAACTGAAGGGCAAATCGGTTAATTTTGACATATCTGAGTACAACACTCCTTAAACTACAGTGCATACAAGGATCACCTGGCATCTTGATTCTATAGGTCTGGCACAACTCAAAATTGGGTATTTCCAACAAACTCATACTTAGAGTAGCAAAGGCGTAGTGGTTAACTGGGGAACTAGACCATCCTTGGCTCAGCTTCTGGTTCTATCATTTCTAACTGTCGTTCCTTTAGCAAGTTACTCAACCCATTGGTCACTTAGTTTTTTCACTAGTAACAAAAGAATAATAGTCCCATCTGTTAAAGAGATAGCAGGCCCCAAATGGAATCAGTTGTGCTAAGCCCCATGTCAGCAGATCCGCTTAATACCTACCCTAATTGCAGTTTCAACCTTCTAGGAATGTAACCTTTAACCAGTCAACATGAATTTAGCTGGGCAGCACGATTTAGATAATCCACCTGATGAACCCTTTCTATTCTCTAGGGGCGACCTTGCCAAAAACAATGCATTCTTTATTAACATTTTCCTTTTCCTGCCCCTTTTCTGCTTTTTGCCCTTCCGAGCTCCTTTCTATTGCTAGATAGGATGCTGCCAGATTTGTGAACTGTTGAATAAAGCCAATTAGATCTTGAAATTTATTCAGTTGAATTTTTGTTTTTTAACAGATTTGGTGGCAGCAGCGAGATTCAAGTCTTCAACAGCTTCAGGGACAATGAGAAACACAGGCACGATACCTGTGAACACACTAGGTCCAATGTCTTTCTTGCCACTTTGGAGGGCTGTGGGTTAGTTGTTGGTTCTGAGCTCTGCTCACTTTGTGTGGAGCTCCAGACCTAGCTGGCTTTTCAGTCTGCAATTCCCAGTTTATTGAGTAAAAAAAACCCCAGACTTTGGTTCAGTCTCCAGATTCCATGTCGGAAACTGCTGATGGTAGTTCCCTGTTTGTTTGGAATCCTTGCCCAGATTCCACACTTGGAACTGCTGGAGGCACAGCTGCAGTCCTCCATTTGTTTGGAAACAGTCTGCAGCCCTCAGTCTTTGGGTTCTGTTGGCTCAATCCTCTCCCTGGTCCCAGGTTCCAAGGTGGGAACTGCTGGTGGTGCGTGCACAACCTTCTCTTGGTCAGTCTGCAGGAATATCTACACCCCAGCCCCTGATTCTATCTCAAGGTCCACGAGGGAACTGTTAGTCGCAGTTTGCAGTTCCCCATTCAGGTGGAATCCCTAGTCCATAGTCCCCATTTGTTGAAGTTTGCTGGTTCAATCCTTTCCCCAGTCCCCAGTTTGTTGGTTACTGCCAGTATGTTAATGTATGACATGAAATAAAAGCTAATTGCTAATGGGAATCTTAGAAAACAAAAAAGCCACAAAAATTGGTGGGTAAGAGTCAAACACTAATAGGCTGTTAGAGTGCTCATCATGTAACCCAAAGACTCCCATGTAAGGATAAGCTGGTTATCCAGAATGGGTGAGATTGACACTAGGGTCATCTGCCAACTTCAATGAGGTACACTGTAAAACATCATCACACAGTTCTGAACCCAGCAGCACATCCCTTTCAGGTACTAATCTGGCCCTGAGAGACCCAAAGGCTAAACTATGAATGAATGAATGAATGAATGAATGAATGATAAAAACGGGATCCTTAAAAACCAAAGAGTTAAGCGTGCCACCTTTTGGCGTGCAGCTCATTTTACATCTAAGAACTATGGACACAGAAGCGACAGATATCTACAAAAATGGCAAAATCTTACTAACAACAACCTGGAATTACAATGGCCATTATGGTCTTATTTAGATAAGATTGTTTACTTAAGAAATACACTTAAAAGCTAGGCCTCCCAAATCAAACAGAATAGGATACCTATCTTAGTTGGTATATAGAAGCTTCCAAAAGGCTTCAAGACTCTAAAATAACTTTAAAGTTTTGTTGCAAAAGACTGATGAAAAATTAAAGACACAAAGGATATCTAAAATAACATTTATGCCTCTCCCGTTATACCCTCCTAAAAATCCATCATTAAAACACTGGTTCAGAAACTGTTGTCTCAGGTGTAATCATCTGGGACACTGGAAAACAGATTGTCCTCAAAGGTGCTACGCAAATTCTTTAAATACCAGCTCAAGTGCTCCCATATCTACCTTCAAAGGAAGGCCCCCATATGGGCCCCTCCTCAAATTGATGGGACTCACTCATCTTCTGGTAAACTGCTACATTATTCCTTTACACAGCTAAAGGAAACTAAAATTAAATTTAATGGAAAACCTTGCCAAATTCTAGTAAATATCAGAGCTACACTCTCCATTTTAAACCCCAGTCAGAATCTGCAGATGGGATCCTGAAAAAACTGGCAGAAGCCAGCTAAGGGTGAGAATTCTTACTAGATTCAGCTTTCCCAGCTCTCTGTAGTACTGGGTAGAAAGAGGAAATTAAAATATCTTTTGCACCCTCTTTGGGGACACCTCTTAAATCTAAGGGGTTGTTTGGTACTGTCAGAAATATTTACTATTTGTCTTGGCTAACAGCTACAAAGTAGCTCTGTGGTCAAAAATTGGCCCAATTGCAAAGCCTGATAAGAATTTATTTTTAGGCTTCCTCCCATAGCCAAAATGAAACTCTATACCCAGAGAGAAAGAAAAAAAAAAAAACAAACTTCTGAGACCTTTGAAAAAAGAATTTACTAAAAAAGATAATGTAGTTAAATTGGTGGATCAACCCTTGGTGTCCGTGGAGGCTGTAGGCCAATTCTTTGAGGAATTGAGAACAGCTGTCCCTATCTTACGTATCTTTGCAACATTAAAAATGCAGCTGTAGGGGCAGCTCAAGGTTCACCTACTCTTTTCAACCAATCCTAAAATGCCCCCACCCCCATTTATCTCAAAAGACTTGTAAATATTGGCCTTAGGAAACCAAAGTCCTTCTTGGAGGAACTTATTATATTCCTTCCCTGTGCCTTTGAGATGGAAACTCTTATCTAGGCCATCTCTTTAAAGTAAAAACTTCAGGGAGGTAATAATTCTTACTGAAGGAAAAAGATTGTGGGGGACAGAGGGAAAGTTCATTCCTTCCTTCCTCCTGCCTCCCCCCCCCCTTTTTTTTTAAATACAAACTGCTCTATAGCTTCCAGTTTACTAGTCAAGGTCAAGTGCAAATCTTAAGTGTCTTTCCAAATATTAGTAGAAAAAGCTTTAGCAATCTGAGTAGATAAACTTAATTTATTCCAACTGTTCTTTTATAACTAATGAATTTTACATTATTGTGCCTGTTTTATGGTTAAAACTTTTGAATGAAACTATAAGGTCTCTGTGTCTGTGTGTTTATGTGTATTGTAGGTGTGATATTTTTCTATTTTTTTCTACTGCTTGATGGATATTGCCAAAATTAATTTATAAAAGAGCTCAATTTAGTTGGTTTAAAGGCAAGCGCTTGTAAGGACCGGGTATTCTAAAACTCTCAGAAATATAGAAATTAATACAAATGATTTTTAAGTTCACATGATCTAGGATTAATCTTTAGTAAATAAAAGCTAATTTAAGGCAGATTAAAGTTATTAGAGTTATAATCTCTAGTGCATAAAAGCTAGTTTAAGGCATTTCCTTATTGTTATCAGCATTAAACATAAAATTTTTATTCTACCTGGGTTTACTAATTGAGTAAGTTCTTATTATCTCTACTAAAATTTGTTGGCCTGAAAATACTCTGGATGACTGACTTTGTTTAATGTTTTATGAAATTTTTGTGGGTAATCTAAACATAATTGTCAAGAACAAGTAAGTTAAAATACATGTAGGTAGTGATGTGGGAAACAAAGGCTGAAGAAAAAGTATTAAATTCTCTTACTACCTACAGCCCGTTGACAAGTCTGTGAAACAGGCTGAGTGACCTTCCTCTAGGGACTCAACCGCCTTGATGTTGATACTTTGCTAAGGGCAAAAGGCAGTCTTAGCCTGACCCAGAGGACCCTGTAAGTCTACTTTGACATATAAAAATTCCTTTGGAAACTTCTTTTATCTCTATCACCCACCCCCAAGATATATGTTGGCCATCATCTGCCAAGTAGATGACCCACCAATACACATCTGAAGGGTCTCATGCCTGAGTTTTTACTAAACAATAATAAATGACCTCTCATAACAATAGCTAGCCCCCTCAGGATCCTGGAAACCTTGTTTCCAAAATACCTGGGAGGCTTACACTATTCCTAACCCCCTCCAATTGGAAAGTATATAATGAGCCAGTGCAGCCCTTTCTGCCTATGGGTCCTGTCCCTGTGCTTTAATAAAACCATCTTTTTTGCACCAAAGACGTCTCAAGAATTCTTTCTTGGCCGTCAGCTTCAAACCCTAAGTCTTTCCTGTATCAGGAAGATAAAAAGATGTTAGGTGAACTTTTCAAATAGTTGTTATAGTAACCTGAAACCTGAAAATTTGGCTAAGTTCAATGAAGAGTTAAGTTAAATTCATTAAATATCCAGCTCATTTCCAAATAAGATAGAAACATTAATTAATTACTGAACATAGGTTTATCCTCTTTTGGTTTCCTTTTTACAAAGGAACTAAAGATATTTGGATCTATCGGTAAACATATTTTATGCCACATTGGAGAAATTGTACTCTAAGGAAGCATATGTCTCTAGGAGTCATAAAATGTAAATTTGCCAATCTAAAGAATGCTGATGCAACAGTTCACAATTGCTTACTTAGTTTTTACTAAAATTAAGGTTTTAAAGGGTGAAACATTCTAATATATAAATAAAACTACTAGAAATAATAAAGGAAAGATCTCTGTTTGCAGGGAAAGTAAACAGGGATGTGTGTTTTCAGTAAAAGAAGGTATGAGGAATGGAGATGAATTTTTTTTAAAGGAAAAGTAATTTTATTCTAGAGAGAGGTAGAAAAGAGGAAAAAATAGGAAAAAAATCTGAATCTAAAGAAGTTGTAGAAGGATTTTGCGAAAGGAACCTTGAGAAAGTAATTTTATGTGTGATCAAGCTGGATAAAATTAAATAAATTTATTTTAAGTTTTTTTAAAATAAGCTTTCAGATGATTGATGTACTTATGCTTAAGAAAAACTAGAACTTCATATTTTTTCATCTGCCAGAAGGACAAAATTTTCTTGGACTATTGGTCTGCTCCTGATGTTGTGAAAGGTTCTCTTCCTTTACCTTTTAAGTAATCTGCCTATAAAGCAAAGATTTATGTTTTATCAAAATGATTTCCTGTGTTATCATCAGGTCTTTGATTATAGAAAAAAATAATAATTGTCCTTTAAAGATTAAGACTCTAGGCATACAAATGTGATTTAATATAAATGTGTTTTTATCTTCAGCTTATATCTTTTGCCCTATTGGTATATCTTCTGATGTGAATACAAACTGAAGAGCAAATAATGACTGATTTTAATAAAATTTAATAAATTTTAACAAAGTTTAACACAGATGGATGAGTAGGTCATGGGACTAAGCACTAATCTCACCTACAGAACTGGTTTAACTTTATGTAGTAAAAGTAAAGCATAAAAAATAAATTATTTCATCAAGTTCATCTAAATAAATGCCTCCTATGTTTGAAATCCTAAAATATTAAAATTGACTGCTTTGGGGAGCTAAACTGTTTTCTTCTGAATCACTGCTTATCATTTTATCTCAATCATTCTAAATATTATCATAAATTTATCTATGTAGTGACCATGTTATGAAAACAAAGGGAGCTAATAATTTGTCAAGAGTACAAGGAAACTACCATATAAATAGAATATTCCTAGTGGGGTTATTAAAAACATTGAGAAGTATCATGTCAATTAATCTTCAGAGCCTCTCCTCAATTTTTATTGTTTTTTTTCAATCACAACCAGTGTTCTGTGTCCTCCTATCGCCAGCTTGCTACCGCCCATTTAGCAAGCATTCCATATGCCTTGCGCTGCCTCCCAAGTAATAAGCACTCTATGGGAAAGCTGTTAGTTATCCTTCAATATCCATTCTCTTCTTAGGAATACAACCTCTGGATGTTAGGGCTAACCAAAATAAAGACCACAGTTTTCAGCCTCCTTTGTAGGTTTGTATGGTCACATGACTAAATTTGGGTCAATGGAAAAGAAATGGAAATAGTGTGTGCAACCTCTGTGAATTGTGCTCATGGGGACACAGCATGCCTCTCTCCTTCCTTTCCCAACTTCTGGCTGGCTAGAACGTAGATATGACCACACCAACTGGAGCTGACATTTTGGATCATGAGCTTGAGGAACAAAGTAGAATGTGGAGCTCATATCATACCAGCATTTGACTACCTACATTTATATGAAAGAAAAATAAACTCTCTTGCTTTAGACACTGTTATTTTGGGGTTTTCTGTCACTTGCAGCCAAACCTAATCCTAGCTTATATACATTCAAATATTTGTTGCTGCATCTGTTTTCCAGGTGTGATCCTTATCATTATGTCCTGGTGTCTGTTATCCATTCTACCCTGCTTGGAGCCGTGTTAAAACATAAGGAAAAGGGAGAGATGCATTAAATAATACCCATGAACAGTCTGTATTGAAGAAGTTAAATTTAGGAGAAGAAAGCATTAAAGAGGTTAAAAATCTTTTCTATTCCCAGCAGCTCTAGTTTATTAAGAGACATTCTAGGTAAAATTTCAAAGTTAACTCCCAAGATAATTAGACAAAAGCTAGACCAGATGTCTAAGCTAAGTTTTGGTCTCAAAATAATTACCTTTGTTAATTACCAGTAATTAGTGTCAGCATCCAGCACTTTCCTAAAACCTCTTGTTGGGGAGTGGGGGGGGGGTGCAGAGAGGTGGGGAAAGACGGTGAGAAAGAAAGAGAGTGAGAGATAAAGAGAGAGAAAGAGAGAGCACATAAGAGAGAATCTGAACAAAAGCATTTTCTAGTACAGTTATATCTTGGGGTCATTAAAGGCTGATTCAAATTTTATCATTTTGAACACTGGGTTTTATGAAAAACCAGGTATTTTCTTCTAGTTAATGCAGATATTTTTTTGCTTCTACCTAGACTTAATTTGAAGTTTATATCCTTTCTTATTTTATACTTTTCTTTTTTCATTTCTAAAATGATTCTTCTTCTTCATCTTTACCATTATACCTTTAAACCCTGGTCCCCCACCCTAAAAAAATATTCGGTGGAAAATGGCCCTGAAAAGATTTCAGGGTTCTTCTTGAAGCCTTCCTTAGCATCCTTTCCTCAGCCAGAGGCTTCTGGTCTTTAGCTCAAAGGACAGCATAGGAATCTCAGTGGTTTGTGGATAACTTAATTTTCTGGCACTTTTTACATAGTTCACAAATTTACATAATGCATTACTCTTCCCTTCTTTGTGTAGACGACCCTTTGTGAGGACAGAAATATTTACAGATGCATCTATTTGTGCACTACCTCATCACTTCCTATCTCCTTGGGCCTCCTATTCTGTTTAGAGTTTCTTTTTAAGTATTTAGGGACACCATTGTCTGTTATTATCCATTAATAATTCATTGTGGATGTAGTCATTTTAACCTGCAAGTAATAGTGGAAATAACACTTTACTCTTTAAATCTCCAGCACAAACATCTCACACTTGACTCCTGCTCATGCCTTCTATCTCATGTGGATTCACTGTCCCTTTACACTATTTCCACTTAACTGTTTACTGGTCTGCCTCCCTCACCAGACTCTTGGGGGGAAAGGCCCATGTTTTAACTCATGTTTTTATATCTCCAGGGGCCACCAAGCACATATAGAATGCGTTGCAAAAAAAATTTTTTGTAATTAATGAAAATATGCAGTCACCAATACAGACAGGTCAATATGACTTTTAGTAACCCACTCTGGTCTTTTTATAGGTTTCAGGAGTCATAAGAGGGAACAATTTTTCCCACTACCTATTTTGTGTTTTAGTGGTGATTCCCAAATAAATTTTAGTCTGCAGGCTACTTCTTTATGCCATAAACAATACTGACGAATTTACCTGCTTGCAGAGAGAAAAATAATTATTCATAAAGCTCACTAGAATGCGAAGGAAAGCGAAGTTTGATGATAAAGTAAAATGGTGCTACTTTGTTTTTAATAAGTATCAGGCATAAATTATCAGCCTTTGCTAACAGTAAAGATGGGTGCATGTAATCATGAAGACTACATATCAAAGTGGGAAAATTCATTTACTCATTAACTGCCTATTTCTAGAGAGAGAATCTATATTCTAACCACCACCACTGTACTAAAACTTTATGGCTTTTATAAGTATACATCTAAATTACAAAACCAACTGCATTTTTATATGTTACCATTTACTGCAGGGTTGGTTAGCAGAGAAAAAGCATGACGTATGTTTTGGGGAGATTTCTCTATGTCAAATACACACAGGCATATAATTTGTAGGCATATCTTATTTGCTTTATATATTATTTGCTTTTATATTTACTGGGAATCGTATAATCCTGATATCATTCAATATTTTCACTCCATGATCAGTGTTTATTACAGTATGATCAGAGCTACTCAATATCATCCTACTTGCCATTTCACTGCTTGTCACCAACCTGTACATTCTTTAATCCCATACCTCCAATGCTGTTCTGAACTGTCCTGCTGCCACAGCATATTTCTTTTGTCTGTAGCAAGAGCTGGCATCCTTTAAGGCTACCTGAAGCCATTTGTCAATCTGAGGCGGGAAGTTGAAATTAGGTACATGCAAAGGGTCTACTATTTCAGCAGCACGTTGGTTTGATGTAGGTCGAATGCCAGTGGACATGAAGGACTCTACAAACTCATACCTCACGTCCTCTTCATCAACGTAGACCAACTTCGCCTCTACATCCATGATGTTTTTTAAGGGGATGTGAGGCAAAGGCATGCTGATCAACATGCTGTCAAGTTCAGTTATCTTTGCCTCTTTCTTTCCAGCTGGCTTTTCTTCATTTTCTGCCTTCCTTTTAAAGGCCACTTTCTCTGAATCATTGCTTTGTTTTTCTTTGATGCTCTTTGCCATTTTTATTCTTTCACTTGTGATTTCTACCTGTTTATCTCCACAACTTTTCTTAACCTCTTGTGACATTTCTAGGATGTTTGGTTGATTTGCTAAGGTAGACATTTTCTTGCTTGTATTTATCTTTGGAACAAGTTGATCAGGATAGATCCTATTCACTGTATTCTCCGAATTCTTATCATTTCCTGAATCCATTGATTCCCCCCTCAAACTCCTGTAAGGGTTAAGAGAATAAGGAAAATGATTAAAACAATATTTTGAAGTTCCAGTGGTTTAAGACTATAGTCAAATTCATTTATATTTGTTTTATTCATTATAGGTGTTTATTATCTTAAAGTAAAACTGTACGTACATTGTCTGCTGACAGTTTTACTAGAGAAGTAGATGTTTCAATCTCAAAACTCACCAAGAATTTGTTGAAAACACATTTAGATGATGTCTTTAAAAATAATCATCTATAGCTGAACAACACTGAATGAACATTTTTATGGGGTGCCTAAACTCACTGAATAGGAAAACCTTATACATAGGCACTGGGAACAAAAAAAAAATCCATCTCAATATTAATTTCCTTGGAAAGGCAGGTGGTCTAGAACTCATTATAAAATATACTGCTAACCTGCATAATAGACTCGGGAGTCTAAAGAAACCACAGCTGCTTCCTCTGAAAAGCTTCCAGAAATGTTGTAAGCACAATGTTTCCTCAATTTATTTCTTCTATTAGTAATGAAAATCTCAAGTTTAAGCAGCTTTAAAGATAACTATTATTCAGAACTAATTTGATAGCAGAACATGACCTTCTACCTCACATTAATGTGGAGCCAGATATTCATCTTAAGTCTACCATATTAGTATTTTTGTAGCAGTGATATCAATGCTGTACTTATATAAAGATGAGACATTTTCCTAAATCATCACTGTTCAAAAAATTTAATAATTAATGGTCTTTTGTATACTGTCTCTGATGCTAGGTTAATTTCAAAATATAAAATACCCTGAGATTTAATGATTATGTAGTACGGGTGGTTCCTATTTTTTTTAGATTCCTTTACCTCTCAGCCTTTGTCATGGAAACAACTATGTAGGGTATATAGGAATAAGAACCGCATTTTCCAAAGTAACTGAGAGAGAAAGAGGTTAAGTTACTTATCCATGTCATGCTGTTGGTCATTAGTTTTTCTAATCTCTGTGTAATACAACCTGGAATGCTATTACCTCCCTACTCACTACTCCACTCTCTTCCTCTATTAGCATGCTGTTCTTTAGGATAGCTAATGGAACACAAAGAGGAGAGAAAACACAAGAAGGGCTGAGGATGACAACAGGACAACAGTGACATAAAAGCTAACTTTCTTGCTTCTTCTCATCTACCACAAGGACAGTACCTGACTGAAGATAGCCTTGAGTAGCTTCTCAAAACACGATTTTATTAAAATCACTGATTGTTTGTTTGTTTGTAAGAAAGAGAAATTTGGGCAGCCCAGGTGGCTCAGCGGTTTAGCTGTGCCTTCGGCCCAGGGTGTGATGGAGTCCCAGAATCGAGTCCCACATCAGACTCCCTGCATGGAGCCTGCTTCTCCCTCTGCCTGTGTCTCTGCCTCTCTCTCTGTGTCTCTCATGAATAAATAAATAAAATCTTAAAAAAAAAAAGAGAGAGAGAGCAATTTGCCTATAGAAAACATTTAAAACACTCTAAACTCTGACCTGGTAATTCTTGCATAAAGTAAAGAAGAAGCAAAATTGTATATATGGCTGTAGCCTTCAGGCACTTTTCTCCCTCTACCACTGAACATTTGTGTTATCAGAAAGGGTTTCATTCAAACATGGATATATAAAAAACCCTACTGTGATGGTCCACATTATCTCATAGTAAAGATCACGTTCCAATAATTCCAATAATAGTGGTCTTGGATGTTAATTTGCAAAAGTTTGGTTTTTTTGTTTGTTTTAAAGATTATTTATTTATTTATTCATGAGAGAGACAGAGAGAGAGGCAGAGACACAGGCAGAGGGAGAAGCAGGCTCCCCACAAAGAGCCTGATGCAGGACTTGATCCCAGCACCCCATGATCATGACCTGAGCTGAAGGCAGATGCTCAACCAGTGAGCCACTCAGGTGCCCCAATTTGCAAAAGTTTAATATTAGAATATTTCCCCAATGACTTATACTGAGTTATATGTCTCTGCGGGAAGATATCTAAAAAAATAAAATTTTTGCCAGTCTGTATTATGCTCAATATTGAAGAAGATTACCATGATTGGGCATCACAGGACCCATCAACACAGCATTACTTTTTGCAAGGCTGTTTTTTTTTTTCTTCTCTTAGAATTATGGCTGGCATCTAATACATTTCTTGGACCGCTAACGTGGCTAGTCAGAGAGGTGAGGGGAAAACTGTCTTGGCAATCACTCTACCTTACGTTTATTCTTATGCTACATAGGATTTGGGTTGAGTAAAAGCTTCGGTCCTTGACTTAGGATCTCTGGTGGATGGACACTAGGGATACACATTTATACCAGTATTTCTTTCAGTAGCAGAGATAAAGAAATGGAAGTAGCATGACTCCAATACCCCCCATATGCATTAAATGGTTTTTTAAATATTGTATGAAATTTTGAGTAAAATTTATAAACCACAATGAGGCTAAATTCCAAATAAAGATGGATTCTTACAAATACCATAAAAATTATACTTAGGTTCCCCTCTTGGTCTAATACTATCTCTGATACAAAAGAGATGTGAGGCTGTTGAAACTCATTTAAAGCTCAAAATATTCAATTTTAAGGATTCCTATTCATTCTTACAATAGACTGCAAAATATAAACAAGAATTGCTGGTGAGTGACCTACTCCAAAATTTTCATGGTATCTCCCAGGTATCTTACCTTATCATCTTTTTTCTTTTTTTGTTCTTTTCTTTTTTAAAATATTTTATTTGAGAGAGAGCATGTGAAGGGGGGTGGCAGAAGTAGAGGGAGAATCTCAAGATGACTCCCCTCTGAGCAGGGAACCTGGGATCATGATCTGAGCCAAAGGCAGAGGCTTAACAGACTGAGCCACCCAGGTGCCCCTCCCAGGTAGCTTTTCTAAATTCTCCACTTTCAAGAACCAACTATTAAAATATATCAGAATATCTGTAGTTGGTTATAACTAGTAATATTTTTAGCATCTACAGCAGCATTACCTATCTCTTCTGCATTTATTGAAACATATGCATGTATAAAGTTATCTTTATGACCATTTCTTCTAGATGACAATTGCTTTCCCTCCCTTTTTCTCCTCCTGACCCACTGCTCTCTCTTTCTCCCTCTCTCTTCTATTTTTCCTTCAAATTCCCCACTCAAATCTTCCTTCCCACACCCTTCTTCATTGCAAGAAGGAAGGTTTTATTATTTTTAAGAAACAGCTATTTTCTGCATCAGTCCTTAACCACTTATAGAAATCATAATTTTGATCTTCAGTGCAGATATGTATAAGAAACAATAATACAGGAGGAAAAAGTGTACGTGGTACACAGAGCACTCAGGAGTAAATCTGAGGGCAGATGTTTTTTTTCAAACATCTGGAAGATCAATTATTCCAAATTTAGACAAGAAATAATAATCCAAGCCCCCCTCAAAAACCCAGAATAAATATCCTCATGTCTAAAAGTGGCCTAAATGTGCAGGCTGAACAAGTATGACTAAACTCAATCAATCAATGTTGGTTACAAATCAGGTGACTTCAGCTTCAGATTTAGAGCCTGTTCTTTATAAAACCTGTTGCATATCTATAAAAGGGTTATGCAACTGTTTACTTACAACTTTTTTAAAAAAAATTATAAAACTCCATTTATATAATCTGGAATTCAAGGCCTTTCACCACCTAACCCAGTGCGGATTTCCAGACTTATTTAGCACTCCTATAAACTGCTCTGAAGTCAAGCTGAACTTCTTGTTACTTCCAATAGATACTGGTTTCTAGTCTGTCTGCTAAGAATTCTCCATCTTACTGTTGCCACCTCATTCTACCTGTCCAAACGTAGCCAGAAGTTATCCATCTCTCCCCCCTCAGAATACCTATGGCATTTATACCACTTATTTTCTACATTGCAGTTATGGGTGAATGACTTATTTTTTCCAATAAGCTCCCTAAAAGCAGAAATGTGCTTTACTTATCTTCACATCAGCTCAGTGCTTTGCATAGAATAGCCATCAAGAGATGTTGATCAATATGAATGCAGGGAGTCAAAAGCTAATTTACACATTTTAGAAGAAACAAAATTGGATTTTTATAAAGATATGGCCTGTAACTGTGCAAAAGTTGTTTTTGAGGTGTTTTGCTAGTTTTTTAAAAATTTATTTCAAATTTGGTCCTGGATGAAGTACATTTTCTCCTTTCATAGTTCAAGTGAATCATGTACCAACTAGATTTAAACTATCAACCTCTTCATTTTTTTTTAGTAGTCAAGTTGATTAACATGACATTAGTCAGTGTTCCCGAGGCACTTTAATCATTACTTCAATAAAAATACTCTTAGAGAAAACTTTAGACCATCATTATGTATGTCAAAGAAGTATTCACTGATAACATTCTGTAAAAATGCCCATTCTTTAATTTAGAAGACAGCACTGTAAAATTGATTTCCTCATAGAGACATGCCTTAAAAAAAGATCTCTGGCAAATATTTATAAGAAGCATTAGAACAATCTCCAAGGTTTTATAATAAATGCAGGTACAAGAAATAAAGAGAGGTTAATGTTCAACCATTTCCAGGGAGTAACCATTTAAATATATACAGTGGATTTTTCAACACATTTATTTTTTGTTTCAAGCGTTTTTCAAGCATTCTGTCCTATGTGGGAGTTTCCACAGCTTCATCGATACAATCAGTGGTTTATATGGCTATTAGTACCACAAATTATTTATTAGAATTTCGATTGAAATAGGCACCACAAACAGGCAATTCAGAAAAAGAAAATCCTTAAAAATGTGCTCTCTGAAACATTCAACATCACAGTTGCTATGGTTTTCTTTCTTAAAAAAAAGAAAAGGATCTAATTTTAACTTACTGTTAAATGTAACCAGAGAAACATTATGAGAAAAAAAAAAAAACATCTTGCTTGTCAGTCCACTAGTACACCTTGATATTTTAAAAAACAGACTAAAAATACTTCTTTAATAATTATTTATTGAACACCTACTACGAGCAACAAATTGTAGTAAGTAACGTAAAGGAAACTAAAGATGACCAAGATAGGGTCTTGGCACTCTAGAGCTCAGAGCTGGGAGAGAGGTGGAGCATGGGGAGGAGGGATGTATAGATAAATTTATACAGAGGAGACACTCTCATACTACGCCCTGAACTACTGGAGAAGTGGAAATGTGTCCCAATCCCTTTACTCTCCTGATGTCTAGTTCCTTCAGAGCCTGGAATATTAAAGGCCCTCAATGTACATTTGTTATGCAAATGAGCGCGTGGCTGAAGTGCGTACTGTGGTAGCAATACTGGGCGGGCTCCTGTGGGAAAATGTGACTGAGGCGATTTCAAGAGATTTGCTTTTTAGAATAGGACAATGAGAGGTGTCCCTCTGCAGGCAACTTTCTTCTCTTTTATCTAAGGATCCATAAATGAACAGTTCATCATTATCAGATGGGAGAGTGAATTTGGCTCACAAAGCTTAAGAAATACAAATTAAAACACTCCGCGTAGTGCCATATAAATAATAACAGCAACCAACAGGTACTTCCAGTTTATAAAGTTATCTCACTGGATTACCCTATTTGTTTCTCACAGCTCTTTTCCATAGTATTACTACTCCCATTTTACTAATGAGGAAACCAAACGATTAAACAACCTAAAAGAGATCACCAAGAGAGCTTACCATATCTAAAACTTGAACCCAGGACATCCGATGTCAAATTCCATACCTTTTGGATGATAGGATAGTTAATTCCGCTGCACTGCACCACCATTTGATTGGGCTTTGGATGTTTTCACCACCTTAGCTTTTTTTTTTTTTTTGAAATTTAATAATCAGGTATTTAACTTTACTGCCTTTTTATTGCATGGAACTCCATTTAAAATGGTAACAAAATAAATTGGCAATTTCTGGTTAGCAAGTACATGAACTAAATTTGTTGAGAAAAGCATTAGATTTTAGATTTAGTTCATTAGCTAGCTAGTTAGTTGCAAGTCTAAGTGTGACCTTCCAGCAGTCATTCAATTCAGAAAACAATGATTTGGACATCAGACATTAAACTTTCACATGAGCGGATTCCAGGAATTTCAAACTTGAAATTACTAAATAATTTGCTGATCACTAAGTCACCAAATGGGACTAACGGCCTCGAAACAGCTGTACTTCTTTGTATGTTCACTGTGAATATCTGCCATGTTGCACTGGAGAGAGCTTTGGAAAGGCAGCTTCATCAAGGTATTATATAGTGGAAAAAGCATTCGGGCTAGAGCTGCAAGAAAGGTTTGAATTCTAGATTTAACTGAATGTTCTGGAAGAAATTTTCCAGTTTCTCTAAACTTTATTTTCCTCCTCTGGAAATGAGAATGATTGGATACGCAAGAATTATGTGAGAATCAAATGAGATCATTACGTGATGGCACATCAATTAAGAGAAGAGGTGAGGTAATTACACAAGCAGCCTCCTTGGACTTCCTTTTGCTTTTCCAAAGGCTACACCCTTTATACGGATCCCATGTCTCCATCCTCTTAATGACTGTGCTCTTGCAACGGTCACCTTTCCATATCACCTCTTCCTCTCTGGCTTAATCCTGTTGACGTGTACACTAATCTAGCAATAAAGAAAAAACAAATAAGCAAATCCCCTTGCCTCCACATCCTCTTGCCACTCATCCTCCTGCCACTCTCTCCTGTTGTTCCCCCATTCACTGCAAAACGACTGAAGATAATTGTTTATATTCTCTGTATCTGCTTTTTCATCACATATTCTCTTCCCAAGAGACTCTCTTCAGGCTTCAGTCTCTACCGTTCCATTAAGATTGCTCTTGTACAATGAAATAACAGGGACTAGAGTCAGTAATATTCTAACAGCCTTGCAGGGTGACAGATGGTGGCCACACTGTAGTGAGCATAGCATAACATATAGAGAAGTGGAGTCACTATGGTGTACACCTTTAACTAACTGATTAAGTAACATTGTGTGTCGACTACACAAATAAAAACATTTTTAAAGGAAATTAAAAAAATGTAAAAGGCCGCTCTCGTACTGGTCCTCAAGGCCAACCGTAGGCCCTCATCTGCCAGACCTCTCAGCAGCACTCCTCTCAGTGGACACTGGAGCAGCATTTTCACATCTTCTTTGACACCATGCACTCCTTATTGTCTGATTTCACTGGCCACTTATCTTCAGTCTTCTGGGTTGGCTCTTCCTCTTCTGTTCCACCTGAGAGCTGGAGCCACTTCTTTTATCCAACTACATTCTCTCCTCGGGTGAGTTGTCCCGTCCTCTAGCTTCACATTCCATCAAATGCTCTCAACTTCAAGTGTTACAAGTCTAGCCCTTCTCTACTCCCAGAATCTTAAAATTGTATACCCAACTGTCTATGGGACGTCTCTACTTGAATTGTCTAATGTGCATCTTAAAATTAAGCTGAAAACAAATCTCTTCATTTTCATTCCCTCAAATTGCCCCTCTTCCAGTCTTCCCACATCTATCTGGTTGGACAGAACTTTACAAATCATCTTGGACTCCTTTCTTTCACGTATCCCCCACCATCCTCCAATCCATCATCAGGTCCTGTAGCCTCTTTCTTTCAAAGTTCTGCCTCTTTGCATATCCATGACAATACCTTCCTCCAGGCCCCAAGATCTCCTGCCTAGATTATCACAATTGCTTTCTTCACACACAGCAGTCCAAATCACTCTTTTAAATGAAAATCTGATCCCACCACTTTCCTGCTTAAAACCTTTCCAGGGCTACCCAAAACACCTAGAATAGAATACAAATCCCTTATGCTTCTGCTCCCTCTGAAAATTCATTGCAACTTTCCTCCCTTTTCTACTACGTTCCAGCCACCCTGCTTTCATTTTATTTTTACTTATTTTATTCTGCTAATTTAGCAGTACATTCCCATCCAGGAGCCTTTGTGCTAGTTGTGCTGGAATATTTTCTTTACTGTGTTTCATGTCATTCAGATCAAAGCTTAAATGTCTGTTCCCAAAAAACCTTCTTTGATGAATTAAAGTAACCACCCCCAGTCACATATCTATTTCTAATCTACCCATATCCATTATCACAGTGCTTTTTTCTTACGTGTGTTTCATTAGTATCTATCTTCCTCCACCACGCTCTGTGAGAGAATGCATTTTGTATCCTTAATTCACTGCTATATATTCAGAACGTGTTTGATGTACAGTAGGTACACAATAATTTGTTGATTGGACAAATGGAAGATTGTATCTTATTGCACATTAAATGAAGAATTGAAAACTATCTTTTTCCCCCTTGCTGCACTACATTACAAAAGCTGAGGTGGTTTAGTTGGAAAGTCACCTAAATAGAAGGTAGCTTTTTACAAATTGACTTAATCATTGAAAGCTTTTCCAGGCACTGTGGCATCCTGACTCTTTTTCTTTTGTTTTCCTTTTTCTCTTTCTTTTCTTTTTCTAAAATTTTTATTGCTGCTACTTTAAGTCAACAATATTTATGACATACTTACCCTGGTCTCTTCCAGTTAAATCATTATTAGGGAATAAATAATTTTTCCCCTCATTCTTTGTTGAAATAAAGTATGGCTCATAAAGAACCAAAAAAATAAGACCTTTTTGGGAAAGTGATAATGATACAACTTGCTATCTTTACAAGTGCAGTCCGTGAGGACATGTCTCTGCTTCCTTAAAATCTTTAATCTAATTTGATTATGAAAATAATAATTAATTTGCTGTGGCAGGAATTTGAAGGTCAGTGTGCCTCACAGAACTTCGGCGACATTTTTTTAAAAGTTTATTTTTTAAATAATCTCTACACCCAATGTGGGACTCAAACTCATAATCCCAGATCAAGCGTTGAATGCTCTTCTTACTGAGCCAGCCAGGGCCCCCTGCCTACATTTTTGAGACATAAATGCAATCAGCCCGCCAAATTCATGGACATCCTGAGAAAAAGTTTGGATTTGTTCTGTTTCTTTGCAAACATTGCTCTGTTCTTTTATAAAAGTGATTCAAGTTTCTATTTACTTATGAAGCTGAGACTGCATGAATGTGTAAAGAAATTCTTTTCCCTTTAACTTTTGTTACCTCTTTATTCTGTTGGTACAGTTCTTAAATTTTAGATTTTCAGATTTTATTTCTTAAACTATAACTCAGAATTGTAGGAGGAAAACCTTTCAACATACTCAAATCTAATCTCATTTTGTTGATGAAAAAATGGAGTCTCAGGCAGGTGAAATGACCTGTTCATGGTCACACAGCAAATCAGTGTGCAAGATATATATCATATCTTGCAGCTCTCAGAATTCTTTTTACTTTACTCCACTGCCTCCTACCACAGTATACGAAGTGAATTGTGGTCACAGTTGCCATTTTCAAATGAAAAAACGTATACTGGATAGTTCAGTGTTTTGATTGTGGAGTTACAAAATTAATGAACGGTAACCATGAACATTTCATATCTTTTGATCGACACTTTAAATTACTTAACTAATTGTTCTCAAACATATTTTAAAGTTAAATCACCCAGAAGTAGGGAATATATCTTTAAAAAGCAAAAAAAAAAAGAAAGAAAGAAAGAGAGAAAGAAAGAAAGAAAAAAGAAAAGAAAAGAAAAGAAAAGAAAAGAAAAGAAAGAAAGAAAGAAAGAAAGAAAGAAAGAAAGAAAGAAAGAATCTAACTGTATTGGAACTTACAAATTTATGGGAAAGTTGTAAGAATAATATTGAGAACTCTCAATTGCCCTTTATCCATCTTTGTTAACAATTTTAAACATTTTTGGCCAACATTTGTAATTCTCTCCCTAATGTGTGTGTTCAGTGTAGACTGATACACACAGTATAGAGAGATACACACACACATATATATACTTAATAGTTATTCTTTTGGAATCATTTGTAAGTAGATTGTATACATCATACCTCATCACCCCTTATTACTTCAGGGCACATTTCTTTTTTTAAGATTTTATTTATTTATTTGACAGAAAGCACCATCATGGGGAGTGGCAGAGGGAGAAGCAGGCTCCCTGCTGAGCAGAGACCTCATCATGGGGCCCCTGGAATCATGACCTGAGCTGAAGGCCGATGCTTAACTGACTGAGCCACCTGGGCTCCCCTCGGTGCACATTTCTTAATTTCAGTAATACCTTATATGTAACACAATATATTTATCCAATTCATTGACTTTAACACTGATGTAATACTAATGTCTGATCTACAGTCCTGATTCCAATTTTGTCAGTTGTCTTGATAATGTGCTTTTAGAATTTTTTCTCTAGTATAACAGTCAGGCTAAGATAACGTATTACATACAGTTACCATGTCTCTTTAGTTTCTTTTGCTCTGGAACAGTTCCCCAGCCTTTTTTTGTCTTCTGTGGCATCAGTATTTTTGAACAGCTATTTTATAGAAGCTACCCCAGTTGGGGATGACTGATACTTCTACATGATTAGATTCAGGTTAAGCATACCCAGTCAGACACTACAGAATGATGTGTCTTTCTCTAGATATCACATTCGGGGACACACAATGTCCTCTTGCTTTGGTGATGTCAGTTTTAATCACCTGGTCAAGATGTTAGATTTCCCTGGGGCAACTTAAAAGCAGCCTCTAGGGAGACACTTTGAGAGTAATTATTCTGCTCATCAAACTTCTGGATTCCAATTTAGCACCTACTGATGATTTTTGCCTCACCAAAAATTTGCAAAACAGTGATTTTTCTCTTCCCAATTTATGATATTACTAGAACGCTTAGAGGGCTGAAGAGCACTAAAGTATTTGATAAAAACACATTTAGCCTTTTTTTCTGAAATACTATATTGTTTCTTGACTTTATGTATCCTCATTTTGTACAAAAGTAAAACCTGTGTTTCCAGGAAATACAAATTAAGTGTACAAAGGCATTTAAATAGTAGGCTCTGCTTTATTTTAAAACATTTTAGGGCAGCCCTGGTGCTTGGCAGTTTATCGCCGCCTTCAGCCCAGGGTGTGATCCTGGAGACCTGGGATTGAGTCCCACGTCGGGCTCCCCGCATGGAGCCTGCTTCTCCCTCTGCCTGTGTCTCTGCCTCTCTCTCTCTGTGTGTGTCTCTCATGAATAAATAAATAAAATCTTAAAAAAATTTTAAAATATGAAAACTAAATCTTGAGCAATGGAGGAGAATTACAGGGCATATCTACTTCAATTCCTTCATTTTGGAGATAAGGGCCAGAGAAGGCACATCCCCACGTGGTGGCAACAGTAAAACTTGAAACTGATCTATCGGCTGTGTTCTAGATTTTCATCACATCCACATTAAATCAAACATAAGCAACATTTATTTGTTAAAAACATAGTGTCTTCATTAGTTAGAAACAAAAACTTGGGCAGCCCCAGTGGCTCAGTGGTTTAGTGTCTGCCTTTGGCCCAGGGTGTGATCCTGGGGACCTGGGATCGAGTCCCATGTCGGGCTCCCTGCATGGAGCCTGCTTCTCCCTCTGCCTGTACCTCTGCCTCTCTCTCGGTATGTATCATGAATAAATAAAATCTTAAAAAAAAAAAAACAACACAAAAACTCATAGCACCAAGTAAGCAAGATAAGGGTGGATTACACAGTGATGACTTTAAAAAATCTTCCTTTTAAGAATTCATTAATTCATTCAATTATTCATCTATGATTGACTAAGCAACTACTCATTGTCATGATCTGTGTCAGTACAGGATGCAATGTTGAACCAGAAATCACCTCTACTCTCAGAAAGTTTATGATTCAGTGGCGATCCTACGTTAGTACTCATCAGAATCCCCTGAGGCCTCTTAGGTTCCAGGCCTCACAGATTTTGATTCCCTAAGTCTGGGGTAGATACATAGGTATCTGCATGTTTAATAGGCAGAGAAGAGCTCTAGTAGAAATACGAGAGGTCTAAAGCATTAATACGGTTACTGTCTATTCAACCTGTCCTGACTCCCACTCCATTCTCCTACCACTTGAAATTAAATGTATTAGTAAAACAAATACATACATAAATAAAAGCATTAGGAAAATCAATACCAAACTATAAAATATTTTTTAAATGTTCAACAAGTTTCAGATATTATTCTGATAATTAACTTTTTGAAATACTGAATGCTAGACCAAATTTTTCCAGAAACTATTTTTGGGTAATGCTATTTTGCCAGTGCCCTAAGCATGCTTATGGTCAGTCTATTCCAGAGGAGTCTGACCATGCCGGCCCGAGGGCCAATGCATTCATATGCTTTATTTTGCTGAGCTGAAGCTGGTCCCTGCGTTGGCACTGATGAAGCAGACTGCTGGGAAGATGAAGGCTGCAATAGCTGTTGATGCTACAGAAACACTCAAAGGTCTATACACTTAACCTTCCCCAAAACTATGTTTGTAAAGATGCATTATTGGTAGACATTCATTCATCCCTTTAGTAAACAAGCACTTATTGAGTTCCTAGGAGGTGAAAATACTGGGCTAATTCCTGGGGGATTAACAAAGATGAACGAAATGGATTGTGCTTCATAGAAGCTTGGGAACAGGAGATTAGAGCTGCTCTCTGTCTTTCCTGGTAGGGTGTTCTAAGCTTAAGAATCAAAGTAGGGACGCCTGGGTGGCTCAGCAGTTGGGTGTCTGCCTTAAGCTCAGGGCGTGATCCTGGAGTCCTGGGATCGAGTTCTGCATCGGGTTCCTCATGGGGAGCCTGCGTCTCCCTCTGCCTATGTCTCTGCCTCTCTCTGTGTATGTCTCTCATGAATAAATAAAATCTTAAAAAAAAAAAAGAATCAAAGTAACTTAGAGGACAGGACATACATTTCAGACTTGAAAAGATACTGGGTTCAAATCCTAACTCTGTTTCTTGCTAACAAAAACTACTTAACTTTGATGAATCTTTGTTTCTTCATCCTAAAACATGAAAATGAATTCATTCCTCACAGGGATGATTGAAGGATTAACAAAACAACATGTATTAGAGACTAATGCATCATCTGGCTCATAGTAAGTGCTCTACAAAGGACAGTTGATAAATATAGTATATGTACCATATCATGAACAAATTCCAAAAATAATAATGTTTATACATAAACATACCAGTAATGTTTATCAGTGCTTTGCTTTACATTGTGAAACTGTTTATATGCGCACACACAATTTTTCTCCCTGTATTTCATAAGTTGGCAATTAATATTTGCATAAGAAAATGAATCTCAAGACATTCACCCCCTAAGGATTTTGTGTCCTGGAGAGCAGTCAGTAAAATAAGAGAATACCAATCAGAAACAGAGATAGCTCCTTTACTTTCCACTGTTATCATATATACCAACCCAAATACCGCATGATTCACAAAATGGGGACACTACAGGTAATGAATGAATGATTAATATTTGCCACTCCTATCACACAAGTAGAACCTGAGGCATAAAAATGAGACAGGTTCTAAATTATTTCCCCCTGAGGTTGAACTGGATGTTTATTTTCACCAAGATCATTATAAATCTCTGTAAAGTACCTTTTGGAGTGAGGGTGGAGACAGGTAGAGAGTGAACATAGAAATCCTCTAATCTCCCAACATATTATATAATAAAACTATTATTGTTGTCATTATAATATTTTTAATATATTTACAATGCATTTCAACTAACAATCTCTGAATTGTCCTCCCCCTTAAAAGCTGAACAACAACAAAAAAAAGCTGAAGAACAAAGAGTCATTTTTAACACTTCGGAAACTGTTGGACAAGATTGTTGACATGATTTGCCTAAGGATGAATGGCATAATGTTGTATTGCACTTACCACAGAACTTGACAGGGAAGAGAAAGAAAGAGGAAAAGAGAAGAGACTTATCTACCTATCTATGCGTGCCAAGCCTTTTCACATAAACATTTGAGTCAAAAGTAGGGTTTACCCTAATTCTTTTCGAGATTTCCAGATTGCTCTTTTGTTAAAGATGATATAATTATGAAATATGTTCAAACAGAGCTCTTTAGATCTTGTATATATTTATTTTTGCCCAAATAACTTTTTTATATTTAATTGGACTTCATTGCCTCCCTTGTAGAAGCCAGCAGACTCAGTTTACAAGCCTCTAAGCTACTGTTGGCTGCTGCCTTCTTTTCCAGTAAAAGGAACAAGTTGATAAGTACCATGCATCTTCCCTTCACCCCTCCAGTACCTCTCTGACTCTGGTTCAGGTTGCTCAAAGTACAGATCCCCTCTTACTCATTCCCAGGTTTGAAACACATAGCCTCCTTTCAGAGTATAGCCAGCTTCCCTCTACTTTTCTCTGGAAGATATAAAGGGGCTGAAAGGGGCAAAGAGGGCTCTCTGGGGCTCCCCTACCATACACTCTAAACTGCCCCTTCCCCCCTCATCAAAAAAATTAAAGAAAAATAATCATTTAATTTCTTCCTAGTACAGTTCTTTTAGCATTATTATTTGAAGATTTCTTTGAATCTTTTTCTGGTATAAATAATGATACTTATTTTGCAGAAATGCATTCATCTGGGGGAGAAATTAATTTTAGAATTAAGAAGGGGAGATATCAAAATAGTTTAGAAATACGTTTCTCACTTTTTCCATCAGGTTCGAATTACATGTAATGAAGATTTATAGGTTTCTGGAATTGAGAAATGTTTGAAAACCGATTGTATATTAATTATCCACTAATATTTTCCTAATTAATGTCTGAAAAAAGAGAACCATGAAGTCAAAGAACTTCTTGGGAAAAAGTTCTGATGTGTATCAAACTTAAAACAAAGCCATACTTTTGAAATTACTAATTTTCACAATCTGAATCTGCCAAAATGTATCATTCACACTATTTGGTTACATGTTGCCTTCTGCTATGGGTGGAGGGAAGTAGTTTGCAGCAGATCCAAACTTTTGTTGAGAATAAACAGAAAAGCAAGATAAAATACCAAATCATCTGTTTGAGTGTACTAGGATGCTGGGGAGGCAATGAGAAATGGAGAGGGTGTAACTTCTTCACTGAAATGACTTTTACAGCCATTTTTATCCTGGGGGTATTGGTCAGTTGGGCATAGGGAGGAAACAATCTCAGAAGCATTGCAACTGAGGAAGGAGAACCTTGAGTGATAAGAAACCAGCACATGTTTGGGTAGAAATTTGAGGGGGCCTCAAATACAGAGATATTTATCACCTCAATAAACACCAATTTCTGGGCGTCATGGAGCAGAATGCTAAAGATCTAAGTGGAAAGATTCTGAAAAGCAATGCAAAATTTGGCAGTCTTATGAGACAGGACTGGCAGAAAGAAAGGGCCTCAGGGAAACATTGGACTTTCAGCTGCAAATTCTTAGGACCAGGGTAAACCAGAGGTAGAGGTAGGCTTTTTTCCCAGCTTCAACCCAGCCTCAACATGGAACAGGTCATGATTAAATTCTGATGAACTATGTTACCTGCCTAGTGAAGAGAGGAATGAACTCATTACAGAGAAAGATACAATATCTGAATCCTCTATAATATTCTATATACAATATTCAGTCTTTAATGAAAAATTATTAAGTATGCCCCTCAGATTCCCCAAAATAACATAAGAAACCAAAAGGAAAAGTAGTCAATAGAAACATATCTATAGATGAAGATGATATTGGAGTTAGCTAAGGAACTTAAAATAATTCTAATATAGTCAAAACAATAGAGAGTGACAAGACAAAGAATTTTATCAGAGTATTAGAATCTGTAAAAAAGGATCAAATAAAAATTCTAGAATTGAGAAATATGCTGTCTGAGATTAACTCATTCAGATGGATTAAATTAACTGATTTTTAGATGCAATAGAAGACAGGATTAGTAAACTCAAGGAGCAGTAGAAAATACCTGAATTTAAGTAGAAAAGTAAACTAATGTAAAATATAGGAAATAACTTTGGAGAAATGTGGAACACAGTGATAAAGTCTAACAGAAGTGTAGTTGGAACCCCAGAAAGAGCACAGAGTGAGAATGAAGAAGCAGCAAGGAAGAACTGTAGTAAGGAATGAAGAATAACTGTAAAAGTTATTATATGAGAATATACACATAAAAATGAGTATTGTCAATTAACCATATGGAACAGTAAGAAAAATGTTTCTACCAAGTTCAATATGTATGTAGAATTAAAAGAATGGCAACAATGATATAAGGGAAAAAGTAAATGGAATTTAAAAATTCTAATGTTCTCAAATTAATAAGACCTTAGTAAGAAAACCATTTGTATTAGATTGTAATAAGTCAAGGAGTCATATTCTAATTTTGAGACTAAATGTTGAAGAATAGTAAAATAATGTATAAGTAGAAAAAAACTAGGAAAAAAATTAAATATTTTTGATTAATTAAAAAAAAAGAGGCATGAAATGAAAGAAAAAGAATCAAATAAAAACCAGGTAACGAATATGCTAGATATCAACCAAGATATATCAGCAATTATTTTAGATTTAAAAGTAGTAAATATTCTAATTAAGAGTCTACGATTATCACACTGGAAAAAATATAAACCCCAGCTATATTTTGCTTGTGATAGATATACCCTAATATAAGAACACAGGAAAGTTGAAAATACAATACAACTATGCAGAACGATCCAGCATGCCACTATCAACCAGAATGGGATGGCTCTAATTCCTATCAGACATAGTAGACTTTATGGCAGGGGACATTGCTAGATATAAAAAAGGTGTGCTAGTCATTAATTTCATTGTCTCTTAACTCCAAAAGTACCCCTCACTCTGTATTCACTGGAACTGAATTCTGCATACTACAGTTCTCTTTTTCCAGCTGGCCACCAATAGAGGGTACTATAGAAACACTGCAAAGATGGAAAAAAAATTTCAAAAGGACTTTTCCTTCTAGAGTTTGTTTCAAGCCAGTAGCCAGCGGATTCAGGAAGCATTTTGCAAGAGTCCAGGCAGCATTTGCCTCTGCTGTTGTGGCCCTCACAGTTAAGCAAAGGTGTCCTTTTGGCAAGTTTCTTCATTATATCCTCACTGTTCTCCCAGGTTCCAAGCAAGGGAATCTCATTTTAGTTACCATTTGTGGGCACTGAGTTCCAGAGGCAACTACATCCTCTGCTCTGAGATCTGACAACGTTGCAACACCTCCTCCAAGGTTCCACATTTTTGTTGTTCACTTTCTCTTAGAGGAGTAGCCTGCTTGCTGTGAGTCCTAACTCTATAATCCTTGGAGTTCTCTTTCTACTCTTTTTAGTAGTTAACCACTTTTTAATTTAGTTAACAATTTTTTGTAGTAACTCTGTTTAATGTAGTTTCTGTTTTCTGACTGTAGTTTCACTGATATAAGGATATTTTATACAAAAAGGGAATTAGACTAGGAAAATATAGTATAATTCTAAATCTGTATTCAGTCAATAACATGGCTTTAAAATACATAAAGCAAAAAATTCACAGAAACAGAGAAATTAAAAAATCTCCAATCATAGTAAAAAAAAAATTTTTTAACACACCCTTCTCAATAGCTGATTGAACTTCAGACCCTTTCCTCCTAAAACATTGAAAGAAACAGAAAAAAATAAGCCTTTTAAGGGCATTAAAGTTCTGAGTAACACAAGTTACAAATTGGACCTAATTGCTAATATGTAGAACCCTATGTCAAAGAACATCAGAAGGTGCCTTCTTTTCCAAATGTACCTGAAAACTTTACCAAAATCAAACATAGCTTAATTATAAGCCAAGCCACAACAAACTTCACATTTTATATGGAAATACAAAGGGCCAGGAAGAGCTATGATAAACTTGAAAAACAAGGCCAGACAACTTAAACACCCAAATATTGAGAATTGTTATAAAGCTATAATAATTAAAGTATTACTGTTTTGATGCAAGAATAAGCAATTAGACCACTTGAACAGAATAAAAGATCAGAAATATACCCACACATAAGTTATCAGTTAATTTATGAGAAGAGTGACCCTATCATGAAATGAAATGAGGGAAATTACAGTCTTAAATCAATGGTACTTGGCTAAGTCAAATGGAAAAAATAAATTTGACTTCCACCTTATATAATACACAAAAATCAATTCCAAATACATTGAAAACCTAAACATAAAAAATTCAAGTTTGTAGAAGAAAAAAAAAACAAAATATTTTCATGACTTGGGGTAAGCAAAAATTTCTTAGGCAGGACTCAAAAAGTAACAAATTGGAGTATAAGGAACAACTCCTGTTCATCAAAATATATCATGAAGAAAATGAAAAAAGGCAGTTCACGGAGTAAGAGAATATATTTGTAATAAACATGTTTGATATGGACTCATATCCAGAATACATAAAGGACTTCTATAAATCAATATGAAAAAGGCAGGCAATCCAGTAGAGAAATGGACCAAACATTTCAGTAATGTTTAGATGTGGATTTCCAAATGGTCAATAAATTTATTAAAAAGTTGCCAACTTCATTAGTTATCAAGAGAATGCAAATTGAAATCCCAGGTTAGATGCAACCACAAATCTACCAGAATGACTAAAATAAAAAAGATAGATGATACCAAGTGTAGGAAAGTATATCATATAACTGGAACTATTACATATGGCTCATGTGAATACAAATTTGTACGACCACTTTGGAAAACTGGCAACATCTGCTCTGTCCTATCCTCTATGTCTGGGTAGTCTTTTTTCCTCCTCTCAGCCCAGCAGAAACGCATACTTATGCTCAAAAATACACATGGACAAGAATGTTCTCAGTAGCACTATACAAAAAAACATTAAAAATATTTTAAATGCCAAATAGTAGAAAAGATACATAAATGGTGGTATATTTATACAATGAAAAAATATTATATATGGTGGACAAGTGAATGAACTACAACTACATGCAATCACATGAAAGAATCTTACAAGTAAAATAGTGAGTGATAAAAAGCATATATACTGTATAATTCATTTTTAAAAGGGTCAAAGGTAGGCAAAACTCATTTGTGGTGTTAGAAATCATAATAGTGGTTACCCTTGAGAGGGTGGGTAGTAACTGAAATGGGCCAAGAGGGAGTTCCTGGGTTTACTGAATTCACCATTTTTTTAAATCTATCTATCCATCTAATCCAGCCATCTAATCATCTATCTCTATCTATTTTGAGCTGTATATTTATAATTTGTGTCCTTTATTAAATATATGTTATACACATCTATAAGAGGTTTACATTAAGAAAATGGCAGGCTAAGATAGCTTAAAATTTCACGGATAAAAAACTGAGTTTTCCTAAAGTAAAACTTCCTAACACATGTCCTCTACCTACCCCACCTACAATCTCTGCATTGTCTGTAAGTAAAAGTGATAATGTCGGGAAGAATTTGATAGGAGGTGTTTTTCTACAAAATGCACAACCACACAAAACAAATGAAATGCAGTTCATGCAAGTGGATTGGAAACTGTTAGACTGTGTATATATGGTGTATTTAGAGGAAGAGATTATGTGCTTCTGAAGGCCCTAAAGAGCCTAAACAAACTGCACTGGACATGAAGAAGTTGTTTACTATCATTATCATACCTTTTTAAAGTTTAGCTACGGTTAAAGAAAAAGAAAACCCTTCTGTACTTGCTCACTCATGATCCATTCTCTCTACAACTATTTGTTATATTAATTGATAAGTATGATGATCTGATAACCAGATCAATGACTTTAGGACCAACCTTATTTCAGTCAACACTCAATCCTAAGGAAAAGGTTGGAAGAAGGATGTGTCAATAGTGAGGACAGGAGGGAATTTTTTTCAATTTACAGCTTTCTCCTCCCCCTACCTCCAAGTCCATCCCATTATTCTTGGGATGCATTATCCTTATTGTAAAGAAGAAAGATCTGAAAGAGTAAAATATATATATGTATATATGTGTATATATATATATATATACACACACACACACACACACACATATATATTTAGGAAGATGGAAAGATAAGTGGAAAACAGAGGTGGTCATCTGCCATTGGAAGATAAGAACAAAGCCAGATGACCAGTTTAGTGTGGGTAATAGTTGAACAAATTCTCTAATAACAAAGTAACATGAAGGCCCATGGAAATAGAATCTCTGCAAGGAAAAGGAAGACAATGGCAACTGCATGAGAAGATAAATCTTCTACGAACTGCAGATTATCTCTACTTTTCTACATTTATGGAATTTGTCAGGGAATGTATGGGCAAAAGCTGAAGGGATTCTGTATAGGCTGAAAGGTATAAATCCATAAACTGTGTCATTTCTAATGTATATCAAGTCTTGTCCCTTTGGGTGGTAATGACCCTCATGTTTAATGTGATGTTCCCTTCACTGTTAACTACGTTAGTGAACGTAAAAGATGGGGACATTAACTGAGACATGAACTTCTGAGAATGTTTTAATTAAGCCTTGCCCCTAGTACTTAGGGAGATTTAGTCAACTCTGTGTTCCTTCCTCTATTACCCTCCTTCTCTGAGTAGGGTTCCATGGACTGTCAACACAGACACACGCGTTTCTAAAGTAGAGACTCGGTATGTTCAGCCTAGGAATATATACAAGAGCTGACTGTGGAGGCCATGGGTTACTGTAATCCTTTTTTTTTTTTTTTTTTTTTTTTTTTTTAACTGCTAAAGCTTAGGTTTCCAAATGTCTGCTCAATAGGGACATGAAGTGGTTATTATGTCACAGTTTTATTCCTTACACCTCCACATTAATAAAATTGAGCTGATTTCTAACAAGTTAAATGCACCCTTTTTTGGGAAGGGGGGGGTGACAATACGATGCCTTCCCAAGCTATAACTTAGCTGATCTTTAAAGACAGCATTGAATTCTTCTGCTTGAGTTATGCTGGCTAATAGGAATTTAAGTGATAACTAGTGGGAGAGCACTGAAGCATTCATGCATGTGAAATCAGATGAACACCCACAATGTGGCATTTCCTAAGGAAAGTTATTCTAGAGAGAAATACGGGCCAGGTTGAGTGCCAGGAACTTCTAAACTAACATGTGGAGCTATCATCCTAGTAAGTACCAACTAAAGGTGCCTAAAGTAAAGCAAGACCAACATTTTCAAGTCTATATTTTCAAACACACTTAAAAACCACGAGCTCAAACAGACTTACATACAATTCCTCTGCTGAAGGAAATTTAATCTTACTTTCTAAATTTTGGTTCCATATATTAATGCTTACTTTTGAAAGGCCACATGTACAACTTATTTAAGTAAATCTTATTTACTTTAATAAGTCATATTTATTGATCAACAAGATTTGTTATTAATTCATGAGAGACAGAGAGAGAGGGGCATAGACACCGGCCGAGGGAGAAGCAGGCTCCATGCAGAGAGCCCTACGCACCACTTGATCCCAGGACCCTGGGATCACGGCCTGAGCTGAAGGCAGATGCTCAACCACTGAGCCACCCAGGGATCCCTAAGATTTATTATTTAATAATCAATATTTTATTATTTATTAAGATTTACTAGCTGTTATTTACTTAATAGCCACACAGAACAACTAATTCATCTGTGCAAAGAAATTGGAACTCAAGAGCTTTGATTTATATTACTGATTTTTATTTCTATTCACTAATTATAATGCTAGTCTTTCTGAAACATTTTATTTTAAATGATCTGCTTAAAACTATTTACTTAAAACTATTCTACACAAATCAATTTCTTACTTGTCATGCAATTCTAGATTGCGATGTGACTTCAGCTTTTAAAAACTCGTCAAGGTTAAAAGTACATGCTCTATTATACATCCTGTGTCGAATCAGCTCAATTACCTTTCAAAGTTGCCTAAAATTTGTGAAATATTAAGTGATTCAAATACATGAATCCTGAATATTTCATACTAGTTGTATATCACATCATACAGTATGCGAATAATCTTACCCCAAAGGCTTTCTACAACATAGAGATAAAGCTGAATCTGCTATCATACTTATTTTACAAGTTTTTCCCATCATATAATTTAGAATGATATTGATAATGATCATGACCATCGGATCCTCAGTTTCCTCATTTACAAAATGGTGTTGACGATAATATCTGCTTCATGTGGTTGTTGAGAAGAGTAACTGAAGATTACCTGATAATAGTAGGTGTTCAATAATTGTTACGTATCATAATATTGTTATTGTCATTTTTACTATTGCTGTTATTGCTCAGCAAGTTAAAAAAATTGGACAATTAGGAAAATGTTCTTTCTAATGGACACATGATCAGGCTCCTTTATTGTGTATATTTTTTATTATTTTTTTATCGTGTACATTTTTAAATTTAGCCAGAGGTGTGATAAGTTATAGTCATCCCTTGGTAATCTTTAAGCTAGAATGCTGTAGTATTGTATCAATGTCACTGAAAAAAATTCAACAAGGCTCTTCATGGGTACAAAATGTTATAACTTGAATGGTATCTTCCAGAAAAATGACTCAATATATTTTACACTAGTTAAAAGATAATATTCTGGGCTCCCTGATATCAAAGGGTTTAAAAACCCTTGAGCATATGGTTTGTATGGTTTTTGTTAACCTACCTTTATTAGGGCACTTATCTATTTTCAACTAACGTCATATCAAAGAAAAGAAAGGCAGAAATTAGAGACAAATTCTAGAGAGGATGTAGTTTTAGTACAGAGATATGGTTTCAGTCATTGCGTCTTAATTGAAAATATTCTGCTACAGTAAGGAATAAACTATGGGTTTACGACTGGAAATCAGTCTAAGGTTCTGCATCTCCTGATTAGGATTCATCTTCATTTGTTTTAAGTTGTTATCAACGTCCGATGTGCTAGTTTCACTGCTCAGAAGATGGACAGCTTTATGAATTTAGTGTTAGTTTCTGTTATAAGCACTTATTTTCCATTCTGAACAATGGCAAAAAAAAAAAAAAAAGTCTTTTTTCCTGAATGGCTTTTAAAATGACTTCGCTTTCGAAATATCTTTGAAAATGACCAGATTGGAAGCTTTAGCCATTTGGTTATAATAACACTGATGAGTAACAGATGGAACAGGGTCGAACAGGTACTTAAAAGAAAAGTCCACTTTGGGAACAACAAAAAAAAACCCCGAGTTCCACCTTGATTACGTACTTGTGTTGCACACCATGACGGCTACCCCCTTGGGCTGCTTCTATGCACTTGGAAGAGGGGTTTAAAACTTACTTTAAGCCTCTGTGACACACCAGGCAACATAATCTCGCCTGCAGTTGTAACCTTTTCTCTCCTATCAGAATAATATTCCGTTACTTACTCAAATCAAGACAATGAAGAAGACTACGGAAGGTGCAGAGTTAGGCAGTTTGAAGGATTCTTGCTTCCAGCACATTCTTTTTCTCTTCTCCCTTTACCTTTCACTTCACAAAACTATTTGAGCTCCTACCACACGTTAAAAAAACAAACAAACAAAAAAAAAAAACAAAAAAAACAAAACACATAACCCTGTAAAATATTATTTTTGGGCCCTCATCAGATTAATTTTTCCATTTGGATGAGAAGAGCGCCCCCAGCGTGCAAGCACATGGGGGAGCACGTGGCCGGCACCCGGGCCCAAAGCCTCGGCCGTCCGGGGCACGAGGACCTCACCTGCGCCGTGAGGTCAGTCCTCAGCGGTCAAGCAAGTTCATCTCTACAAATCGATTTCATGCGTTTCTCTCAACCTCGTGGCTCGCTCAAAATGCCAAACGCTCAGCTAGTGTTTCAGAAACGGACACCCTGACGGTACCTGCCTGTACCTGCCGGTCCTTTACGGACCAGGCACGGGAAACTGCAGACGGGTTCGAGGACCCTTCCCAGGCCGAGCCACTGTGCAGGGCGGGCTGGTCCGGGCGGGGTCCCCCGGGGTGGGGTCGTCGGGGCGGGGTCCCTGGGGCGCCTCCCCAGGCTCGCTGTGTCCGCGCCGCGCAGCCCGCAGCTCACCTGGGGGCAGGTGCGCGGCCCGGGGGCGGGGCGGGGAGGCCCGGTCCGCGGAGCTCGGCACCCAGGCGGCCGCAGTGCCGGGGGCTAAGGGAACAGCTCGGACCGCAAATGATGGGGAAAAAAAAAAAAACCAAAACCTGGTCCGTGATCTCGTCGTCATCCTTCACTCGGTCAGAGGTAACCGGCCTCGCACTGTGCACCACGCGGACGAAGCTGAGCGGCAAAAGCAGGTGCTACTCCGCAGCCAGGTGGGCGTCGGCTCCGCTCCTCGGGCGTGGCGGGCGGGGCCGTCGGGCGCTCGGAACTCCCCGCCTCCAACTGCCCGGGGCCTCCTCGGGGCGCACCGGGGCCCAGGGCTCCCGACCTCCTGGCGCCCTGCCCCCGCCCAGCCGGGAGAGGCTGAAGGCTGTACCCAGCACAGGTGGCCGCCTCCTACCTACGCAGCCAAGGCTCGGCGCAGCCGGGGGCGAAGCATCTGCACACCCCCGGGTCCAGGCAGCCCCACCTGCGCCCGACGGTCGCGGTCCGCGAGGCCCTGCCCCCGCAAGGCCCGCCCCCGGCTGTCACGTGGCCCGCCCTCCTCCTCGAGGCCCCGCCCACTGGCTGCCACCTGGGCCCACATCTCCGCGAGGACCCCGCCCATCGGCTGTCACGTGACCCACCCGCCCCTCCGCGAGGCCCCGCCCACCGGCTGTCATGTGGCTCCACACCTCTGCAAAGGCCCACCGAATGTCACGTGGCCCCACCCCATCACCCTCTGTAAGGCATCCCACCCGCCTGCTGTCACGTGGCCCACTCGCCCCTCCGCGAGGCCCCGCCCACTGGCTGCCACGTGGGTCCACACCTCCGCGAGGCCCCGCCCACTGGCTGCCACGTGGATCCACACCTCCGCGAGGCCCCGCCCACTGGCTGCCACGTGGATCCACATCTCCGTGAGGACCCCGCCCATCGGCTGTCACGTGACCCCCGCCCCCCCCCCGCGAGGCCCCGCCCACCGGCTGCCACGTGAGTCCACACCTCCGTGAGGCCCCGCCCACTGGCTGTCACGCGGCCCCACCCCATCCCCCTCTGTAAGGCTTCCCACCCGTCTGCTGTCACGTGACCCGCCCACCCTCCTCCGCAAAGGCCCCGCCCACCAGTGGTCACGTGACCCGCCCCTCCACAGAGGCCCCGCCCACCGGCTGCACCTGCCGCCGGCCTCCCCAGGACTTCTGGGTGCGGGGCACGGGTTTTTGTTTGATCTTGAAAAAAAAAAAAAAGTTTGTATTTTTCTTTTCAGGTTCTAAAAGCAATATGATATTTAGGGATGATTTGGAAAATTCGAAAATGACGTACGTAAAATGCAAACGCCCTGCGTGCTAAAGAGAAAACGGAGACGGTGGGTTGTGTCTCTGTGGTCTGCGCATCAGGTGTGAGGCCGACTCCGCACGGGCTCGCGCAGCTTTTATTTTTCAAAGAACAATATTTTCCCGCTGAGGTGCGGGTATGTGGGACTTCAGGACCTGCTCGTGGATGTCCAGGGGGCGGCCGCGTATCTCCCGCACGGTTTAGGGGGAACGTTCAGACACTTGGAGAGGCCCGCGGCGCCCTGGGGATCGCATCCTTCGTCTCATGTCTGTCAGGAATTGTGTGCCCGACGTTTGCTTTTCCTCGTAGTTTAACAAAGCATCTTGGCACCATTTTGTACTGGAGTGCGGTGCCCCTGCAGAAGGACGAAGTGCACTGCGGTGTGCCCGATGGATCCTCACGAAGCGGGCGCGGAGGGGCCAGCAAACCACCAGATGGAGGAAATAGGACGCCCCCAGCACACCAGAAACCCCTCCTAGTTGTTACCTTTTTTTCCTTTTTCTTTTTTTTTTACTTCCCAAAGGTGACGCCTGTCATGGCTTTGAACACAATGGTTTAGTTTTGCCTCTTTTTGAGCTTTATGAAAATAGCCCAGGTGTGGCTTTACAGCCCCATGCTGCCCTTGACGGTGCGTACCTTCCACAAGGTACACTCAAAACGATGAATTTTTAAATATTTTTTTTAAATTTTTTTTTTTTTAATGATAGTCACACAGAGAGAGAGAGGCAGAGACACAGGCAGAGGGAGAAGCAGGCTCCATGCACCGGGAGCCCGACGTGGGATTGGATCCCGGGTCTCCAGGATCACGCCCTGGGCCAAAGGCAGGTACTAAAACGCTGCGCCACCCAGGGATCCCCAAAACGATGAATTTTAAACCGGAAGTCTGCTCCGTCTTCCTCCCTTGACGCTGGATAGCGTTCGTTTTCCACGCCGTTCGGCCTTCCGCTAAAGTCATTTAGTTTCTGCATGTTCTACTGGATGGGTATACCATGATTTTATTTCATTAAAGGAATAAGTAGGGTTTTGTTTTTTTTGGAGGGGGGATTTTTTGGGGGCCGATTTTCCCCAAGCCAGTATGCATCCTCATGGACATCTTTACGTGTTCATTTTGGGGTTGTTTCATTAGGATTATTCTCTTGAGCGGGATTTCTAAGTCAAAGAGCATTAACTTTGTAATGTTCCAGTGTCCTGCTGTTATTTATTTTTTTTACTGAAAAATGATGCTAATTTATAGTCGTGCTAGTGCTGGGTGATGGTATATCATTTCAACTTCCCCAGCATCAATTTTTTTCATTTTTGTTAATTTGATAGGTGAGAAAGATTTTCCCATTGATTTTTGTATTTGCGTCTACGGCCATACCACCCTGAACGCGCCCGATCTCGTCTGATTTTTATATTTGCACTTCCTTGATTACCAGTCAAGTTGATTATACATGTCTATTTATTATTAATTTATATTTTTCTTATTACAATTTGGTTATACATGCCTCCTCCCTCCCCCATCTTTCCAAGTTTCGACTTAGTTTCTCCATAAGTTGGCAGCTGCTCTGCTTGAATCCCTTAGGTTAACATCAATGAGTGATGGTCTTTAAGTCAATGACTGGGCTAAATCTCAAGGCTGTCATAGAAATTACTTCAAGGTTGTTTTTTTTGTTTTGTTTTGTTTTTTTTTTTTTAAATATCTGCTGAATCCCTCACTCCATCCCGTAGATGGCAGGAAAGTGTTGGGTGGTTTCAATTTCATTACCTCACCGCAGGAACTAAGGGAGGTAAGTTAGGTTCTTCTACCTTCATATACACCTGGAGAAAATCTCTCGTTCCATAAATGACTTGTGCAGATTGCTGACTGGGGATTTGAACCTGTACCTTCCTATTTAGATCTCTACTTTTAATAATCTTCTGGGCTAAAAGTCTTCCCTCCGTCATCATCACAGATCAAAGTTCAGATTCTGTTCGGCATGCAGTCTATGGACTCAAGACCTGGAACGAGTTCGCAAAACAAAGGAAAAGAGGAAGTAATTGCTGAAGAAGGCAAACAAAGCCTGTGAGATTGATTGACTCTTCAACTCTTTAAATAATCCTAGGAAAGTGAGCCCCCATAGAGATGATGCCACCATCCATGGCCATGCAAGCCGTACATGGCACAAGTCCAGGGAGGGCATCGTCCACATCCATTATGAATGGTATGCTTGGCACCCTTTGGCATTGTGCGGTGCCACCCCTGCATAATCCTCTGTAGCAACTTCTCAATATTCATTTAACTGTTATAATCACAAGTGATTTTCAAATGCAACCGTCAGTGTAAACTAAAAATAGAATAAGTGATGTTGGATTAGAAACCTCTTCTTGAACTTTGCTTTTAGTTGTCAAAACAATTGATAAAAAAGAATTTTGATGCACCAAGAGTCATTATTCCAGAAAATATCAAATAATATTAAAGACAAAAAAATTTGAGGCAACGTCGTCCCTGTAGAAATCTGGTTAGAATACTCTCTGTGCATAAAGACCTCTCCTGTGCCAAAAGAAAGTAGGACATTTTCTTACAAATACCAGGCAAATGCAATACAGATTTTTTAACATCAGTTACCTGGTGGGCCAGTGAAAAGGAAAGTACCCATGTGGATGAGAAAGAGACCATGCAGTTAGCGATGAGTGTTTTGTAGTAGAAGCCGTTTTAGAGACCATCTTGTCTTGCAGTCACCAATTGTGGTTACTTGTTCAGTCACTCAGCCGGAAGTTGGGAGGAAGAATTACTAGAGATTAAGGATGGCCCTAAGTGAAACTACTGCCCGAGGCTCCGTCCAGTTGCTGAAGTTAGGAACCAGGATGATAATCCAGGCATCTTAGTGTTTTGTTTCTAGTTCACCTGCTTTTCCCTCAATCCAACTGAATTGTTAAATATATCACATACTTTAACATTTTGTATACTTCAGTCAATAAGTATTAGGTCATTTTGTTTTCAGGGAGCAGTATGCCATGGTCATGGAAAGAACACTGGATTCAGAACTAAAAGATGGGACTTAAGCTCTTGCATCAGCAAACTGGCCGAGTTTCTTTATCATTTAGACTTTGAATTAATTGATTACTTCGATAACTTTTCTCCTCTAAAACTCTGTGTGTGTGTGTGTGTGTGTGTGTGTGTGCGTATTTAAAATATATAGGAGTGTATATTTTAAAAAGGAAACGTCAAAAAATACTTTCAGGGGCACCTGGGTGGCTCAGTCTGCTAAGTGTCTTCCTTCAGCTCAGGTCATGATCTTTGGTCCTGGGATCAAGCCCTGAGTTGGGCTCCCTATTCGGCAGGGAGTCTGCTTCTCCTTCTGGCCCTCCTCCTGCTTGTGCTCTCTCTCGCCCTCTCTCTCATAAATAAATAAATAAATAAATAAATAAATAAATAAATAAATAAATAAATCTTTTAAAAAAAGGTTTTCATATGAGCAAACTCAAAGTACAAAAATAAACACAAAATACCATATATTTCTTTTTTTTTAAAAAAAGTTTTTATTTAAATTCCAATTAGTCAACATACAGTGTAATATTAGTTTCAGGTGTACAATATTCTATACATCACTTGGTGCTCTTCACAAGTGTGCTCGTTAACCCTCATCACCTACTTCCCCATCCCCCCACCTCCCTACCCCCTGGTAACCACTAGCTTGTTGTCTATAGTTGAGTCTGTTTCTTGGTTTGCCTCTCTCTCTTTTCCCCTTTGCTTATTTGTTTTGTTTCTTAAATTCCACAGGAGTGAAATTATATCCATTATCCACTATAATTATCCATCTATAATTATTAATCCATTTGTCTTTCTCTGACTTATTTTGCTTTGCATAATACTCTCTACCTCCATCCATGTCATTGCAAAGGGCAAGGTTTTATTTTTTGATCACTAATATTCCATTGTATATATATATACATATACATTTATATGTGTATTTATACACACACCACTGCTTTATCCATTCATCAGTAGATGGACACTTGGACTGTTTCCATAATTTGGCTACTGTAGATAACGCTGCTATAAACATCTGGGTGCACGAATCCCTTTGAATTAGTATTTTTGTATTCCTTGGGCTAATACCTCGTAGTGCAATTGCTGGATCGCAGCATAGTTCTACTTTTAACTCTTTGAGGAACCTCCACACTGTGTTCCACAGTGGCTGCACCAGTTTGCATTCCCACCAACAGTCCAATAGGGCTCCCCTCTCTCCACGTCCTCGCCAATGCCTGTTGTTTCTTGTGTTGATAATTTTAGCCATTCTGACAGGTGTGAGGTGATATCTCATGGTACTTTTGATTTGCATTTCCCTGATGATAAGCGACGTGGAGCATCTTTTTATCTGTCTGTTGGCCATTTAGATGTCTTTTGAGAAAGGTCTGTTCATGTCTTCTGCTCATTTTTAAGTTGAATTATTCATTTTGGGGACTGTTGAATATGTTCTTTTTTTAAAAAATATATATTTTATTTATTTATTCATGAGAGACAGAGAGGTAGAAGGAGGAGAAGCAAGCTCCATGCAAGGAGCCCGATGTGGGACTTGATCCTGGGACTTCAGGATCACACCCTGAGAGAAAGGCAGATGCTCAACCACTGAGCCACCCAGAGGTCCCTATAAGTTCTTTATATATTTTGGATTCTAGCCCTTTATCAGCTGTGTCTTCTCCCATTCTGTATTTTTCCTTTTAGTTTTGTTGATTGTTTCCCTCTCTGTGCAAAGGTTTTTAATTTGATGTATTCTCAATAGTTTATTTTTGCTTTTGTTTCCCTTGCCTCAGAAGATATATCTAGGAAAAAAGCTTTTTCCCCCCTTTTTTTATTTTTTAAGATTTTATTTATTTGAGAGAGCACAGAAGTAGGAGTAGACACTCCCACCCCCACTCCCTCCTCACTGAGCAGAGAGCCCTGGGGCTCAATCCCAGGACCCTGAGATCAGGACCTAAGCTGAAGTCAAACCAACTAAGTGACCCAGGCGCCTTTAGAAAGAAGTTTCTATGGCTGATGTCAAAGAAGTTACTGTCTGTGTTCCCTTTTCGGATTTTTTAAGGTTTCCGGTCTCACATATAAGTCTTTAATCCACTTTGAATTTATTTTTGTATATGGTGTAAGAAAGTAGTCCAGTTTCGTTCTTTTGCATGTTACTGTACATTTTCCCAGAACCGTTTGTTGAAGACACAGTCTTTTTGCTATTGGATATTCTTTCCTGCTTTGTCCACAATTTATAATTGTGGATTCATTTCTAAGTTTTCCATTATATTTTACTGATCTATATATCTGTTTTCCTGCCAGGACCACACTGTTTTGATCACTATAGCTTTGTGACATAATTTGAAGTCCAGAATTCTGATGCCTCTAGCTTTGCTTTTCTCTTTCAGGATTGCTTTGGCTATTCGGTGTCTTCTGTGGTTCCACACATAGTTTAGGATTGTTTGTTCTACTTCCGTGAGCAATGCTGTTGGTATTTTGGTAGGGATTGCATTAAATGTGTAGATTGCTTTGGGCAGTATAAACACTTTAAACAATATTCTTCCAATCCATGAGTAAGAAATGTCTTTCCTTTTCTTTGTGTCATCTTCAGTTTCTTTCATCAGTGTTGTACAGTGATTACCTCTTGGGTTTATCTCTAGCTATCTTACTGTTTTTAGTGCGATTATAAATGGGATTGATTCCACAATTTCTCTTTCTTCTTTTTCATTATTGGTGTATAGAAACACAATTAATTTCTGTATGCTGATTTTGTGTCCTGTTCCAGAAGGTTTTTGGTGGAGTCTTTTAGGTTTTCTGTATATATATATATTATCATGTAATCTGCAAATAACAAACGTTTTACTTCTTCCTTCCTGATTTGGATGGCTTTTATTTATTTTTGTTCTCGTCTGATTACTGTGGCTAGGACTTCCAGTACTATGTTAAATGAGTAGCGAGAGTGAACATCCCTGTCTGGTTCCTGACCTTAGAGGAAAAGCTCTGTTTTTCCCCATTATGGGTAATATAAGCCGTGGGTTTTTCATATATGGCCTTTATTATGTTTGAGTTATGTTCCCTCTAAACCTACTTTGTTGAGGATTTTTATCATGAATAGGCATTGTATATTTATTTCTGATACTATCTCTAGTCATTCTTTTACATATACTTTGTAAAATGCCTATTTTATATGTGATAGTAAATATAATAACTTATCAGAGCCAAATAGATTAATGCTCTCTTTTGCACATACAGGGTAATTTCATAATCAGACTTGTCTTTAAGATTCTTTATATTTTTTGTTTTTTGTTTTGTTTTGTTTTTAAGATTCTTTATTTTGATTGGCAAAAATTTTGATACAGAAAATACAAGAAATGTGTTTCCTGTTCTTTGGAATGGGCTTAGCAATCACCTCCTGCTAAAGTGCAAAAGCAATTATCTGCTTTCCCTTACAAACACAAATTGTTTAAGATCTGTCCCTGTCTTGAAGTTACAGGAAAAGCAAATTAATGAGTAGGCTTGATATTGTTGAGCAAATTCAGGGAGTATCCCTGAGGATGCAGGCTGAAGTCTCGTTATTGCATTTGGGACCTTCACCGGCGTGTGGGTGCCCCGTGGAACCTCTGGAGGCAGTTTTGCAAATTCCAGGTATAGCTGCGCTTGGTCAAACAGCTATTAGTTTCTGTTTGGCAATGGGCAGTTTAACTTTCCATCCTTCTTGTGTGTTTTGACATCTCTTTTTTTGTTCCCTGCCCCATCTGCAGTTACGTCATTTGGGGCTATTAAGGCTAAAGCTTAGAAACAATAGTCTTTAGAACAGCAAACTCAGGATTTGAATTTTTCAAAAGAGAATTCAGGAAGCAAATATAATAAAAATAAAAATGTTCACATCAGGACATCTGGGTGGCTCAGCTGTTGAGCATCTGCCTTTGGCTCAGGTCATGATCCCGGGGTCCTGGGCTCGAGTCCCGCATCAGGCTCCCCGCAGGGAGCCTGCTTCTCCCCCTGCCTGTGTCTCTCTGAGCCTCTCTCTCTCTCTGTGTCTCTCATAAATAAATAATACAATCTTTAAAAGAAATGTTCGTGTCTATAAGCATTGGTTTTTATATATAACTGAAAGTTCACATGCTCTTTTCTCTGCCTCAACATAATTTGAGATAAACTTAGATTTCTAGCCTGAATTCAATTTGGATAGGTAAAGCTTCTAGGTCTGGAAAAATTATACCAGACTCTTCTTTCCAATTCTACTTCTGGCTGTGCCTCCTCTGCCCCAGTGAAGCCATCCTCTGGCCCCAGGCCATCTTGGAAGGCATCCCAGGCCTGTTGGTTTTATACTGCCCTTACATGCTTCCTCTGCTGGGTTTTAGGTAGTGGGCAGAGCTGGGCTTATGAACTGGCTCTCAGGAAAACAAACACACACACACTGATTAGTGTGCGTGTCAATTCCACGTATGAATATTCCTACCATGGCCCCTTTTAAGCTACTACCATGAGGTCACTGACATGGCATTGGGAAGAGACGCGTACAGTTTCCTCCCAGGAGCCAGTAAGAGCTGACTCCAGAACACCATGACTGTTTGTTTTTACAGACACCTTCTGAGTTTCAGTCCTAGATATCTCTAGTTTTTTTTTTTTTTTTTTTTTGCCTGCGATCCATTTCTTTCTTTTTTATTTCATTTTTTAAATTTAAATTCGATTTGCCAACCTAGAGTATAACACCCAGTACTCATCCCATCAAGTGCTCTCCTCAGGGCCGTCACTCAGTCACCCCATCACCCCACCCGCCTCCCCTTCTGCAACCCTTTGTGTGTTTCCCAGAGTTAGGAGTCTCTCATGGTTTGTCTCCCTCTCTAATTTTTCCCACTCCAGTTCCTCTCCGTTCCCTTATGGTCCCTTTCACTATTTCTTATATTCCACATATGAATAAAACCAGATGATGATTGTCCTTCTTCGATTGACTTATTTCACTCAGCATGACACCCTCCAGGTTTTTCTTCTTTAATTTTTATGAATTACACTACTAGGAAACAGATACAGGATTTTTTTTTTTTTTTTTTTTTTTTTTTTTTTTTTTTTTGCTAGCTGGTTGGTCCCAAGCCAGGTTTTTTGCATGGTCGTCATTGTCGCTGGATCCCTCTAATTATGCCCTTGCCTTTCCCTTCCCTCATGCTTGTCTACATCACAACACTCCAATCACCAGCACAGGGTGACTCTGTTATTCCTTCTTGTTCCAAAGCATATGGCTGCTTGCTAAATGCCCTCTTTCTGCTTAAGGAAAGCTGCCTATTTTTAGCTCACTTGCAGGACAGACAGCAGACAGGTTCTGAGTTTCATGCATGATAAAGCCTTTCTCTGCTCAGCGTGTTATTTCCATTGATTTCGTTTGATGACTGCATCCTTCAGGAGCCTGGAGCAAGGGAGTGTGATCTTGAAAATCATATGCCTGAGATTTTACAATATTAAGATTCTATTACACCTTAGGAAAATATAACAGATTTTGTATAGATGATGTTTCATCTGTGGGGGAGTAGAGTGAGAGTTCACGAGAAGAACAGGCCCAGACCTGGAGCCCACAAACGCAGCTGTCTTGGTGCATAAATAGGGTGAAATGTGTTCAGATGTACACATATCGTTTTATGTTGATTGTTTTCTAATGTGCCTTTATATTGATAAGTATTAGCGGTGCCACACATAGTCCGTCACTGGGATATAAAGGCTCCTGTACAGTCCTGAGGAGAAATCATCAGGGTGTCCAGGGGCTTCTGTTTCCGTGGACATGTCAACACCTCTAGCGCTAACTCTCTTTTCTATGTCCTCTGCACCTCCATGCCCATATCCTTATTCCTGATTTAGCCATTGGTTTGCTTAGCATTATATTGCATGCATTTCAATTAAATGGATATTTGTACGACCTTTATACTTTCTGAAAGAGCATCAATAAGCATCTCCCATACAACCAAGCATATCTGTATTTTGTTGGTGGTATCCTGATGATGCCTTTTTAAGAAACAAACAAACCCTATCTAAGACCTTTAGAATACAAGGTTTGTAGCTAACAACAACAGCAACAACAAGAACAACAGAATCCTCGCAGTTCTGCTATCCCATTACTGTGTGTTCCTGTTCAAGCCACTGAACTCTGATTCTCTGTTTTTTCAATGGAAAATGAGGAGGCTGAGCTTGGACTTGGACCTGGGTCACTAAGTCCTTTCCTGCTGCATCCCTGAGTTGGTGACTTTCACGGTGGGGCTTTAGGGGTAAAAGGATGAAGTCGTGTTGGGGGCTGATGAGAGGTCCCTGGCGAGGAAATAGAGGCGGTTTTTGAGATGGCTTCTTTCTGACAACATCCTTCACAGTTAAGCTGCTAGATTTAGCAAATAAAATTAGAGGATGCTCAGTTACATTTGGATTTCAGATAATCAATGAATAATTTTTAGTATCTGGATATTACAAATGTTTCATCGGACATACTTACACCAAAATTAGTCGTTGTTTACCTGAAACTCAAATTTAACCTGGTTATACTGTATTTTGTCTGGCAACTCTACACAATGACAGATAACAAGATTTTCTGTCTCGACAAGTTGGGCTGGACAAGTAGGGCATTTTAGCAAAAGGCAGAGCATCAGTTTGTAAAGACAGAGGTGGGTAGTCAGATTTCCATGCAGCATGGGATAAGGAAGGTGTTGCTTTTTCTTTTTTTGCCCAGGTTGTAATACCACTTCTGTGATTAAAAAAAAAACAACAACAACAACAAAAAAACACAACTGCGTGACATTTTCGTACTGACATAAGAAGTCACCAGGGTAAGCCCTGAATAGACCTAAGAACTCTGCATGGAGTTGTAGATAGGAAAGATCAGTTACCATAAGAAGAGAAAGATGAAAGAAATGCTATTAGATTTTTACTCAGAGCAGAAAATACTAATGTTACATGTGGCTCGGGAATCAAATTGAGGGACTTTGTAGTTTGTATATTAAAATGAGGAAAGAAAACTAATAGTAGAAGAATTTAAAAGTTTTAGGAAGAGTTCTATCACTGTCACATTTAAACAGGGCGCTCCCCCAGTATTTTCTTCAGCTTCAGCGGCTTGCAAAAAAACCAAGTCATACGTTTGGGCAGAAGATTATTGCATGGCTCTCTTTTATTAATCTACTGGGTATTTAGTAGGTAGAGCCTACGAACTAGGTAACAGGAGCCACACATTAGATTGTGACTGCTGACATTTCTGTTGTCTACCCACTGGTTGGTGGGCCTGATTACTGATGGCAAGCAAGACATGCCCCAGCTCCTGACCTGTCGGAGGACAACCTTCAACCACATCCAGGTCCCACACGTTCTCTGCCTTTCATGCTGAGAGACTCTCACATACTTCGATGCTCTGTTTTAAAATGGATGTATACATTCCTCCAAGGAGGACACAAATTTTGCCTTCTCTTCCATTTTTCTTTGGAAATTAATCATATATAAGGTATAAATACTTGTACAACAAATACCCAGCTGTGGAATGACTTCATTTTTCATTCATTCGAAATGGTTAATGTAGCACTTGCTCTGGCCTTGCCACTAATGCGAGTGGGAGAAAAAAATAAGTCCACAGAAGATCACAACGTGGTATATGTGCTGATAAAGGGCTAAAGCACAGGATACTGAGGCATTGGCGTGGGGAGAACTAACCTATTGCACCAAGTGCATCATTAGAAAGGATTTCTGCAGGTGATCACTTCCAGACTGAGGCTGAAGAGGTAGGAGGAGGGATTATAAGGAGGAAGAGGGCAGGCTGGGTAGGTAGACAGACACACGTGCTCCAGACAAAGGTATCACATGTTCCAAGACTTGAGAGGAAAGAGAACATGACACTTTTGGGGTATTTCAAGGGATTCGGGGTTGACTAGGAGAGTGGATGAAGGAACTCAACAAGAGATGAGATTTAGGGTTGAGCAGGGCCCAGACTGCGATCATCTGGATGTCATGCTCAGTAGCTTAGAATTTCCTAAGGACTGTGGGAAGGCTTTGGAGTACTTAAAAAAGGAGATGTGTGTTTCAATATAATCCCTCTGGCTCCATGCATGTAAGAAGCATCACACAGAAGGCAGGGAGACAAGCTAGAAGCTATAACAGTAATGTAAAGAGGGGTTCCCCGGGCACCCTCTCTCCCAGTTTCCAACTGGCAATTTCAAACATTCTCCCTCTCTTCATACCTCTGCCCCCATCCTCTGCTCTGTCACTCCCAACACAAGACCTGTCCTCCTCCTCAACAAGGGCCTTGAGAGCCTCCTTACTGCTGAGCTCTCCCTACCCCCAGGCCTGGCTGCCCCCACTGCGTCCTGGACCCCAGAGGCCTGGCCTTCCCCTCCTGCTTCTTCAACACCCCTCTTCTGCGTACAGCGTCCCTCCTGCCAGCTCGGACCCTCCTAAGTCTCACCCATGTTAAAATAAACTTTCTTGACCTCTCTTCTAAACTAGTTACTTCCGCTTACTGTCTTCCCACTCATTTCTCAATTTCTTGCATCCCACCCCACTCAACAAACTACTAAAACTTCCCTTGCTGATGATCTCTTTTTATTGATTCAATAAATGTTTTTTCTTTCTTTCCTTAAAGATTTTACCTATTTATTTGAGGAGGGGGAGGGACAGACAGAGAGAGTCTGAAACAGACTGAGCGCTGAAGTGGGCTTCGATCCCATGACTGGAGACCATGACCTGAGCAGAAAACGGAGGCACCCAGGTGCCCTCCCATAAATGTTTCTGATTCTTATACTCACATGAGCTTTTGGCTCCACATGACACCTTTTATTGATCCTTTTACTCCAGAATTCTCCCTTTCTGCATCTTTTATGACACAACATTGTCCTGACTTCCTCTTCCAATGTTCAGTATTCTTTTTTGGTCTCCAGTCAAGGTGCTAGGCTTATCCCTTTAAGGAAGGTATTGAGGCTCCACCCTCGGCCTGCTTCTCTTCTTATGTTAAATATTTTCCCTGGATGATTTAATCCACTGTCATAGACTCATTTATCATCAACATGTTAAAAACTTCCAGAATAACAGCCAAGTTTCCTCTGCTGAAACTCAGAGCCATGTAAACAACCGCTTACTAGATATTTCCACTAGGACATGCAATGGAGGCCTAAAATTCACATGGTCAGAGCATAACTCATCTGGTACTCACATCTGGCCCGTTGCAAGCCCATTAGCCTCCCTTGGTTCTCTAGAACTTTTCCTGGCATCCCAACGTTCCTGTTTTCTTGAGCCACAAACATATGCATGTATGTACACATTAAAGGTGGCACATAAAATTTTTCTAACATCATTTCTCATTAAACACAAAATCCGTACAATTCTTTCTCCATAAACCCTGAATCTGTCAGTTTCTCTCCATGCCCCTTGCCACTTGCCTAATTCACAGCAGCATCATGCCAGGGTCCAAGCTGATGGGAGGGACACTGTACACAGAAGAGGGGTGTTGAAGAAGCAGGAGGGGAGGGCCTGGTGGGGAGAGCAGGTTTTCTGAGAAGGCCAGACATCTGGGGTCCAGGACACAGTGGGGGGCAGCCAGGCCTGGGGGGAGGGAGAGCTCAGCAGTAAGGAGGCTCTCAAGGCTCTCTTGTTGAGGAGGAGGACAGGTCTTGTGTTGGGAGTGACAGAGCAGAGGATGGGGGCAGAGGTATGAAGAGAGGGAGAAGTTTGAAATTGCCAGTTGGAAACTGGGAGAGAGGGTGCCCGGGGAACCCCTCTTTACATTACTGTTATAGCTTCTAGCTTGTCTCCCTGCCTTCTGTGTGATGCTTCTTACATGCATGGAGCCAGAGGGATTATATTGAAACACACATCTCCTTTTTTAAGTACTCCAAAGCGTTCCCACAGTCCTTAGGAAATTCTAAGCAGGTGCCCGGGAAGCCCAGGTTTACCGGGGCGGGTGTGAGTGCCCTGTGGATGAGCAAGCCGGACACTGGAACTGGGATCCATGTGAACAGCTGTGTGCTTCCCTCCATCAGAGCTCAGGAGCTGTGATGTAAAGGCAGAGAAAGCAGGCAGTGGAATTTATTTAAGGCCAGAGCGTGCCGGGCAGTGTGATGAATGGCAAAAGGCTCCTGGCCAGGGATGAAGAATTGAGGACCATGGAGATGGGGAACCTGACATCTTCAAGTGAAGAATTGAGGAGGGAGGATTGAGAGACATGGAGAAGAACTTTATATCTTCAAATAAAATGCCCACGTGAGAACTTTGGTTGGCAAAGACAGGTGTTTGCCCAGACTTTCTTATGAAATTCGTGAAACGAGGAATAAATTTGTTACAGATTGTAACAATTAGCCATGTTCGAAATAGTACGTGACTCTAGAAAAATGGTGTATACTATATGAAAGTGAAAATTGCCATAATGTTAATGGGGATTTATAGTACAGAAGCATATTTGAGCAGAAAGAAGATATGGCACTTTCCCAAGGGAGGAGCATGTATTACAGACAATAGGAAATGGATTTTAAAAATTGCTACAAGATAACTATTGAAAGCTAGCCAAGAAATTATAATGGTCCATATGTAATTTTTAATGTCCTTTATCATTTAAAGACTTTAGTTATGAGCATAAATGTTTACTAGGATATATGGAGTTGGACAAAATAGGGTTACATATGGCACATAAAAATAAATATTTGCGATCATTAAAATATACGATATTAATAGCAATCCACTTCTGAAACAGTTTCACTAATGTCAGGATTATGCATATTCCATTTTACAAGCAAGTGGTTTTATAAGCAAATAGGGAAAAATCACTGGATCCTCTATATAAATACTACTATTACATTTCTTGGTATAAGAACAATATAGAAATCTTCATCGGAATGTGTAATTATTTTATAAATGCACTTTAAATGGTAATGAGAAAAATACTAGTGACTCTACAATTACTTAAATCTTGTAGCATCACTAGGACAAGTCACTCAGACTATAGTGGGCTGCTTTTTACTGTTTCACTTAATTTTTCTGCATAATGCAGAAAAAGTTGTTTCTCATGTATCTAGAATGTGTCCAGGACAAAAAGGAGAAAATATACCTTGGCAGTCATTCAACCTATGAATGTAAATCTGGCTGAACTGTATTTTAATTCAAATTGTCATTCAATATCACTTGTAGTTTCATGTTTAAAAATGGATATTGTTCATCTTGGGCAACTTTGGTTCAGAAATACCTTACTGGTTCTAGTGTTGAACACTACTAAGATCAATTATTGCCCTACAAATAAAGCCATGTGCCCAGAAATGACCTTTAAGCAGTTTAGAAACATTAAATAGAAAGTAGATGTAGGGTGATCCCTGGGTGGCTCAGTGGTTTGGCGCCTGCCTTCAGCCCAGGGCATGGTCCTGAAGTCCTGGGATCGAGTCCCGCATCAGGCTCCCAACATGGAGCCTGCTTCTCCCTCTGCCTGTGTCTCTGCCTCCCTCTCTCTCTCTCTCTCTCTCTGTCTCTCACGAATAAATAAATAAAATCTTAAAAAAAGAAAGAAAGAAAGTAGATGTAGGGCATATGCCAGTGGTTGGTGTCTTATTTTGTGAGTAGTGCTGCAAAAACTTTTATTTTCCCTAAAAACGCATGTTTTTCTGTAATGGGTCTTCTGTTCACATAGTCCATAATCTACATCACAGTGGCAAATTTTCTGGAATATAGGAAGGGGACATTGTATTTTATTTTATTTTATTTTATTTTATTTTATTTTACTTACTTCATTTCATTTCATTTTATTATTTTTAAGATTTTATTTGTTTACTCATGAGAGACCCAGAGAGAGGCAGAGACACAGGGAGAAGGAGAGGCAGGCTCCCTGCAGGATCCCAGGACCCCAGGATCACGACCTGAGCCAGAGGAAGCTGCTCAACCACCCAGTCACCCAGGTGCCCCAACACTGTCTTGTAGAGTCCACGATAAACTGCTACCAGGAGAGAGGCAGATCTTATTTTCTTCTTCCAAAAGCCCTTGTCCTTACACGCTTATACTGTGTACATACAGATATGGACACCTTCTTCTCACCTTGGTTGAGTGCAGAGAAGAGAGGAAGCGATAGAAAAGAGGGCATTTGTACTTCCAAGGTAGCAGCAGACATGGGTGAGAAATAATAAAGAGGGGGAGACATGGAAAGTGGAGGAGTGATGAAATCTAATTAGTCTATTTTACAGTCTTGTCTAGAGCTAGCTGCTATCCTTTGGTGCATTAGAGAAAAAAATTCAGAATCTTGGAGGCCAAATGTAACTTAGTATTTATAGAATCTTTAGACTTTGCAAAGGATTTTTCCACAAAATATTTCTATTGGGCGGCATCGTAAACTAAATTACAGATAAAGACCTTCAGGCCTGGACTAAATGACTCATCCAGGTCTTATGGGGCAAAATAAGCATCCGATCTTAGATTTTTCTGATCTTAGAATTTATGTTCTTTGCACTGCCTGAGAATGTCCTCTAAAATAGATGCCAATTAGAGTAGTCCAGCTATTGCAAATATATATATACAAGCTTACTTAATTTCATTCCTCCTTTCAGCTCTCTATGTGTTAAGGCTTCTATATCTTGAGATTAATGCTATCTTGTTAGCATAATATTTTTGCAAGTGTTTATCTTAAATCTAGAGAAAGAAAGAGAGAGAGACAGAGAAGAGGAACTTTTGGTGAAACTCTTAGAAATTTGTAAGAACTTTTCTTTCAATTGCACATAGGTTTAAAATTTTTATTTTAAATAAAAGTTTTCTAGGGTGCCAAACTCATGTTTTATTCTTAGCCTTGCCATGAGTCATTCTTTGCCCTTAGACACCTCACTTAACACATTGTAACCTAGTAAACTTTTCCTTTTTTCAAAACCAGATTGTGTTTGGAGAGAGAAAACTTTAGTTTTCCTTGTTGTGCTGTGCCTCTGTTTTCCTAAGTACTTGAGATTCTTGGTGTCCTGCTGTGACTCGTTCAAGCATAATTTGTAACAGAAATAAGATTGAAATGTTTCTAGGCTTTGTGTGAGGATCTTTTCAAGAGGCATCTTTAAAGTTGAAGTATGGCTAACCTATTATTTCTTTTCTATTGCTTTGCATTGGGTCATCCTACAACAAGGTAACATGCAGAACCATCCACTCCCCATGTCCCTGTGAGGCTGTAACACCAGCTTGCTATGAACAATGGGAACTTAACCACCAACATTTTAATCTAACCTTTGCTTCATGAGTGGGAATATGATTAAATTTTGATTTTCATTTTTAAGGCTTTTTAATAATTTAAAATCCTCTATGGCTATTTTCCTACTCATGTTCCATGTCCTTTATCACTGGTACCTTAGCTTTTCCTCCTATATCTTTAGGTATTTCTGGGCCTAGAAATTTAGGCACTTGTAAGTTGTGAAAACTAAGATCAAAAGGGTTGATCATTAAATTTGGTTTTCCTAAAGCTTCTTTTAAATTCCATGTGAACTTTGCAACATAGTCATCATTGATTTTTATTCATTATTAATTTTAATTGGTGTTTTGGTTTTGAAACACATTTGTCATACATTTGAGTATCCAATAAAAATTTTCACTTTGTTGAAATGCAAGGAAGAGTCATCAGTATATTTGCTTAGACCTCAGTTGGTTGTAGGTTAAAGGTAGACTTAAAAGTGTAAGTTTTGGTTTATTTTTGTATAAGTCCTTTCACATGGTTTTCTGAAGGGTATCTATATGCCAGGCACACTTTGAAGGATGTAGGTATTCTAGATAATCAATTCCCGGTTTTGATGTGCTAATAACCTAGCCGAAGAAATATTACATTTACATTAAATATTGGTGGGAGTTGAAAGCAATATTCACATAAGGGTTGTCACAAAATAGTATGTGATTAACTGTCGAGTAAGTGATATAGGTAATAAAACATCACTCTATGAGCTGGGAAGCAGAGAAGGCCTAGGTGGAAGAGATGGGACACACTGAATCTTGAAAGATTATGAGAATATTTGTTAGGAAGGTGGATAAAGGGGAAGCCAAGCAGGCATGCAAAATAACCCGAATAAAGGCAGGGAAGTGGTAAGGAAAAGGACAGTTTAAGGAAAAAAATACTTCTGAGGGAAAAGAAGAGATAAGATTGGTTAGTAGGATAGACCAAGGAAATGGGGAGCGGGAGAGAGGTTGCAAATAGAGACAAAGATTTATTGAAGAGAAATTAGATGAGGAAGATATTATTAATGGAAGAAAGATTATTTCAAGGCACGCAGAATAAAATAGAAGGGGTTCATGGGAGGCAATTCAGTTGAGTAACATAGCAGTAAGGACTCAAAGAAAGATATGCCTATGTGAATGACGAATGATTTATATAAATACCAAATTCACTTTCTTAGAAATTATGTATTTTTGTCATTGTGATAGGCAGCTCATAAAATGGCCCCCAGGGACTTCTGTCTCTTAATCCTTGGGTAATTCCCTCCCTTTGAGTGTGGGCTGAACTTAACGATTCTTCTGATGAGTAGAGTATGGCCAAAGTAATGGTATGCCACTTGCGAGATTAGGTTACAGAGAGATCATGGCTTCCTCTCATCCCCACTTGCTCTCTCTGGCTTGTTCCCTCTAAAAAGTCACATTGTAGAAAATTCCATGTAGCGAGGAACTGATGATCTTGACCAACAGCCACTAGAGACCTCAGTGAGTGAGTAAGTGAATTTGGAAGCTTATCCTCCTTCAGTCCAGCCCTTGAAATGACTAAAGCTCCAAAACCCCTTGAAGGCAGGCTTGTGAGACCTGCTGGAGGCACCCAGCTAAGCCAGGCTGGGATTCTTGACTCATTGAAACTACAAGCTAATACATGTTTATTGCTTTATTGTTTTAGGATAAGTTACCCAGTAATAACTAGTAAATCATTATAGAATTTCATATTCTTCTCCCTCTTCCTGTATAGCTGACCGTATCCTATCGAGGACCCTCCCACTAAATACAACAATAGTTCAAGCTAAAACATGTGAAATCAGAACTAGGTAAATTGTCACTGCAAAAAGGAAAGTAAATTTGAACCTTTTAAAAGAAGATGCTGTGCTCCAACTTCACAAAGTCTTTCAAAAAGAAACAAAACTAACAGGAATGAGTGCAGTTGGGAAGAAGGATGGTGGGAAGGTGCACGTAGTACAATATAATTACTGTATTTTATTTATTTGACGATAAACTCTTTGTTCTTAACATTTGAACACTTCTAAGTTTGGGATGCATCTTATAGCTCTTGTTGGCCAGGCAGGGGGGTTGATCTAGCAGCTGTGGCTTGCTCATGTGAAAACTTGACCACAGTGACTTATAATATCATCATTTTAATTGAATGATTCACATTGTTGGTACTACATGCTTTGAATTTAATTGCCATTTAAAATATCATCAAGAAGAGTACACTATAATTCAATAATAATACAAAGAGTCATATGCATAAAGAGGAAATAGCAGCGTGTATTTGCTAAAATGTATATATAAATACATCTAGACAAGTTAATGCAATGAGGATAAAATAAAAATTCTGAATAACAAGAAAGCATTGTGCTATCGTTTAATAAGAACTTTCTTCTTCATGGTTATGATACTAGTCCATCTAATAATTATTGAACTCATAGCTCTTTAAAGTCAATGAAATATGACTTAAAATGTGTGTATTATAATAGGCCTTTACTTCTCAGGTAAATCTTTCAGCCTCCTTATTTTAATATTTGTTATAGTGAATCACTCTCTTGATTTTTCTGCAAAATCCTCTAAAAGCCTTGTTATAGTGAATCACTCTCTTGATTTTTCTGCAAAATCCTCTAAAAGCCTGCAGGCCTCTATGACAGGAGCAGCAGATGATCTACCTCTTTGGTCCCTGTATATATTAGCCCTTTCCAGAGTAACAGAAGTTTTGGCGGGACCCAGTTTCAATTTCCCTTGCAGCAATGATAGTGGGACTGCGTTCTGCTCATGTGATGCAAATGGAAGTGATATATGCAATTTCTGACTTGTGTATAGAGAATAAAAGGAACTTTTCCTCCACCTCTCCCCTTACTTTCCCTCTTCACTGAGGCCGGAAGGTAGATATGGCAGGAGCCCTCTTTGATAAATAAGATTATAAAAAACAAAACAAAACAGAAATTGCAAAATAAGATTAAAAAAAAGTTTTAACACCACTGAGTCATCCTACTAGCATTGGATCATTTGTGCTTACTGATCTATGAGAGAAAATAATTTTTAAAAATATTATTTATTTATTTATTCATGAGAGACACACAGAGAAAGGCAGAGACACAGGCAGAGGGAGAAGCAGGCTCTTTGCAGGAGCCCGATCTCAACTGCTGAGCCACCCAGGCATTCCAAAAGTTTTTTATTTGTTTAAGTCAATGTATTTTAAGAGGCAATAGGATTGCTATGTTAGCACAAAGTAGGATCACAGTAGTTTGAAGGATTAACCTTAAAAAAACAGACAAAACATGCCAAAGTCCAACTCCGTCTTTTAAATGATTTTTTTTCCTGGAGATAGTTATTGAGAATGGATTTAAAAAATCTCAATCTGTTAAATGTTTTTGAACTCTAATTTTGGGTATTAGGAAAAAATTGTACAAAAATAATTATCCCACATGTGAGTGTAGAAACCCCAAATTATATGGTCTGAGTAAAGCAGGAAGGCACCTGCGTTCGTTAAGGTCAGTGCTGGCTACTGTATTAGATGGACCCTGAAAACTCAGAGACTTAATAAATGTTTAATTTCCTGCTAATGTCGAAATATATGTTGTGCCAGGGGATAAGGACTCTTCCCTTGCACGTTCTTGCAGCCCTTTCTATTCAGCAGGAGAAGAGGAAAAGGAGTGAGGATCCTACATGGGAAGTTCTAATCAACATGACATTCATCTCTGGGGGCCTCGGTAGGTGGCTCAGTTGGTTAAGCATCTGCCTTCGGCCTAGGTCATGATCCCAGGGTCCTGGGATAGAGCCCTGCATCCGGCTCCCTGCTGAGTGGGGAGTCTGCTTCTCCCTCTCCCTCTGCCCCTTGTCCCTGTCTCTCTCTCTCTCAAATTTAAAAAAAAAAAAAAATCTTTAAAAAAGGCATTTATCTCTTCTGCTCATATTATCTTGATCAAAACTTAGAAATATTGTGTAATCAGTCAGAAATCTACCAGATAGAAACCTCTTTAAGGATCCAAAATAAGGAATTGGTTTCAAGAAATCTAATACAGGAAATTACACAAGTAATAGAAGAGCTGAGAATTCTAACAAGGGACAACAGGCACCTGGGGAGGAGGAAGCTGTCACCTCCTGCAGCTGCAGCAGGTTGTGTTGCCAGATTCTAGGTCATGTTACACGCCGGAAGCACAATCAGCGGTGGGGCTGTCTGCTGGGCTGTCTACACAGTCTAGAACTCCGCAGGGGATGTAGCCACTGGTGTGAACGCCATCCTGGTCTTCCCCTTCTCTTGCCCCTTCTCTCCCTCTAGTGTTTCTCACTGGTGACATCCAGCTGGAAGCCACTACCATAAGCCTGGGAAAGACAGGCTGGCTGCAGGGGTGGGGTCCTGCTCTGCAGAGCCGGTCCAGGGAAGGGGAAGGACCCCTGAGCCAACAGTTCACAGACGGACAGACACCTTGGCCCACCTTGGCCCACCTTCCCACAAGGATGCCAGAGGCTATGGTCTGTGTGCCCGGACAATCCCTGCTGCCAGGGATGCCCAAGGGAGAGCTTGAGGACTTCTGAGGTCAGTTGGCAAATCCTTTTTAAAAGATACCAAGTCCACTGTTGAAAGTTTCTGAATATATGCTTTGGTCTGCCCAAGTCTGCGGAGTTTATCATCTCCTGCATTTTAAATAAATTTGGCAGATATTTTTAATAAGCTTCGCAATTTTTGCAGGTAATACTGGGCTATCAAAAATGCAAAGCATTTCCACAGAGTTAAATTAATTGTGTTGTGATTCAGTTTGTAGTGAATGGAGCAAAATAAGTCTAGAAATATCATTTTCTCTCATATTTCACTGAGTCCATCTGAGTGTCTTACATTTTACGTTCTAGAGCTGCAATCCCATTGGTTGTTTACTTTCAGCCAAAAGAAAAAAAAGGCTTCTGTTAATATTTGTTAGAGAAGCTAAGAAGGAAAATTCCTTCCAATCTCTTGCCTGGATGTTCATTGCAATAATTTTTTAAAGTATAAAAATGTCAGGCTTACTCTTCTTTCCTCTGACTATTGCTTTCTCTGACTCTACACCACTCTTGTTTCATTTTTCCACTTTACTCAGATGACCACCACATTTTTATTTAATAGTTATTGGCATTAGTAAATTGATATGCAACAAGGGCTTGTTCCTAGCTGAGAAGACCAGAGGGCTATTATAATCTAGGATGGAAGTCACCTTAGAGATGAAAGAATTTAGGTTTTAAAATGGCAAGGAATTAGACTAGAGATGATTAATCAGCCAGACAAATAACAACAATTATTCAAAAAATTGACTTTTCTATATTAGCAGTACATACTAACACTGTGAATTTGGGGTGGGCGTGATTAAGGTCTATCTCCAAGGAGGCAATAATGCTTAAGCAATAATTATTAAAAAACAGAATTCTTTGATATCATAAATGAGTAGGTTTGTTTTCATTTAATTCCAGATACTTGAAAGAATCTCAGAAATGTGTATCATTTTAGAAAACTTGTATTTTTTTTTTCCCAATTTGCCGGAGGTGGGCAAATAAGAACACTTTGAAAATAATAATGCATCGTTGTTCATGTTCAGCTTATTTCACCAAATGCACTCAAAAAGCCTAGCAAATAGTAATTCATTTTCACTCACATGGTCTCTGCGTCATTTGAAGCTAGAAGATGCTATGATGGTTTTAGTACCGCACTCCTGACTCCTTGATTTAAAGCATAAATATCCCACTCTTCATGTCATAGCTCTGGAATCGGGATCAAGCAAGGTCACACTAAATGGAAATTCAGAACAAGAATAGCAAAGAGTAAAAAAAAAAAAAAAAAAAAAAAAGAATGGCAAAGAGTTTCATCTCACCATGACGGTAGTGGTGGCCGTCTCTGGTGCTGTGGTGAGAAAGATTCTGAGGCCATATCGGGTCTGCAGGATGAGTTCGGTGATTAATACTGATGTCTTCTATGAGCATGGAAAGGGAAGGGGTTGCCATTCTTGTTTCAATACTTGAGATGTCTGCATTTCTGTTCTAAATGGAAAATGAGTCAGTTGGTGCACGTCAGTGGGTAATGCTCTACAGGTAGTTTTCAAATTAGTCAATAAGTGTTTATTGAATGTAAAGACAACATAACTCTTTCCACTCTTCCAGCTGTGTATAATGGCTTTTCTTCTTCTCCTCATTTCTCTACAAATGACTCTTCTAAAGATTAACTGAAGGTGAGAAAGGATAATTTTCCAGCTATGAGGGAGTGCTTTTCAGTCGCTAGTATGCAGATGTCTGAATGTCTGTTGATAGGACCAATAAAAAGTATATTGGATTTTTACTTTGTGTGTTCTCTGATTTTGTTTCATTAATTATGAGATGGAGAAATCAACAGATATTGATACTCAAATAAGAATTATATTTGTATGTTTTGCAAAGAGTCATTAAAATATATGATAAAAAAGGAAATGGACATAATGGGAAACATGGATGTTAATACTTATTGCTGGCAAAATGTGGTTTTAGAACCTTCTGAGGAATTATTTTTAACTCCTGGTATTTTAGTGTATGGCCTATACTTCCTTATTTCAGTTTAAATGCCCTTAATAAACTTTTATTGAATAAATAATGTGTGTCAGCCACTAGGAATGAACATTCATAAATTTGGGGTGTCTGCTGAGCCTATTTTAAATTTCATTGTAGTGCTGAAGATATGAATATGAAGATGGTTGAGGATTAAGCAAACAGCAATCAAAGACAATTTTAGAATATTCTGATTAAAAGCCTTTTATTCATTGGTCAATTTACTTTTTCTTTCTTCTGCAGGAGTTACAGTTTCCCACTGATAATAATAATGTTCCTGAGGAAACTTCTTTTTATTTATTTATCTTTTTCCTATTGTGGCATAATTATTATACAATCAGATGCACGTATCTTAATTGTTTAGCTCGATTACTTTGACAGTTGGGTTCACCATTGTAATCTCCTTTGAAAACGAGGTTATGGAACATTTCCATCACTCACGGAAAGTTTCCACGGGCCTTTTCTCAATCAATTCTACCTCCCATCCTCCTTTCTTTGACAAGTCACTGTCTGATTTCATTACCTGTCATTAGTTTTGCCTTCTGGCCTTCTTTATAAATGCAGGTACTCAACGTGTACCATTTTTGTGTCTAGATTCTTTTGCTCAATGTAATGATTTTAAGATTCAATGATGTTTTTACATGTATCAGTAATATGTTATCATCATCATCATCATTATAATTTTTTGCTGAGTAGTATTCCATTCTATGAATATACCAGTGTTTGTTCATTCTGTTGATTTATTTCCAGTTTTTGGCTCTTATAAACAAGGTGGCTATAACAATATTCTTATGGAAATAAATTGGTGGTCAGATATCTTCATTTCTTCTAAATAATATCTAGGAGTAAAATATGTGGATTATAGGGTATATAAATTATAAAAAGTCCAAAAATGTTCCCCCAGTAATGGTATCATTTTACATACCAATATCACAACAGTCATGATCTCTTCTAGTAGTTTGTCCCATTCTTTCTTTCTTTCATCTTTTTTTGGCAGCCCAATTTATGTGTTATTCTGTTTGATAGTATTCCTCATATGTCAGATACTCTGTTCTTTTTAATTCCTGTTTGTACTTATTTTTCCCTCTTTGTGTTTGCTAGGAAACTTTTTTGCCTTCTGCTTTGTCCAGTCTGCTGTTTAATTCATCTTTTTTTTTATTGCTGCACAGTTGACACACAATGTCACATTAATTTCCAATGTACAACACAATGATTCCACAGCTCTTTAGATTATGCTATGCAAAAAAAAAAAAAAAAAAAAGATTATGCTATGCTCACCGCAAGTGTAGCTGTAGTCTTTCCCATACAACACTACTGCAATATCGTTGACTACATTCCCTATGCTGTATGCTTAATCCCTGAGGGTTTTTCATTACATAACCAGAACCCTATAAATCCATCTTGTATCATACTTTTCACATGTGACATTTTATTTCAATCTTTTCTATAACTATAATTTTCTAATTCATGTCTTTGCTGACATTTGCCATTTCTTTATACCTGCTACCTACCATTTTCACTACATTGTTTAACATTTAAAAAATAGTGGTTTTTTAAAATTCTCAATAATCCCAATGTTTGAGCTATTTCTGGTCTACTTCTATCGACTATTTCCTCTCTTGTCCATTGTTCATGCATTTTGCGTTTTGTTTGTCTTGTAATCTCTCATTGTTTGACAGACATTCTGTATAATAGAGTAGAAGAAACTGATGTAAGTTATATTTGCTCCTGGAAAGGGCACACTTTTTAATCAGCTATTAGAGCAGGGACTGAGTCAATATGATCTAGTTAAGCTGGGTTTGTTCTTTCTTTCAACATTAATTTAATTTTGTTTCTCATTGTCTTCAAAAATTTGGAAGACAGAATCAGGATTTTCCTTTCTGCTGAACCTGGGGCCAGAGCACTGCCCAGATGCCAGAGATCTACCTATGCTTCAAAGTGGGAGCCATCAGCTTTTGAAACTACGGGATATCACCATAGTGTACAACCAGGTTGCCAGACTGTTAGATTCCTAGAGATTTATCTTTTCTTTATCTTTTCTTTCCAGTCTGGCCCATTGATTTCTGAATCGATGGGTGATCTCTTTAGAGATCTGTTATCCCTCTTACCTCTCTTTAGAGATCTGTTAGCCCTCTTACCATCCTCCCAGCCTTTGGAGCATTGTGGCCCTATACTCCATGGAGAAGCAGAATGCCTTGAAAAGTTTCTCTATAGCTTGATAATTGAAAGTTGTACTGTAAGTGTGTGTGTGTGTGTGTGTGTGTGTGTGTGTGTGAGTGTGTGTGTGTTTCTCTTAGCTCTCTGACATCTCCAACATTTTTTAAGATAGTAGATTTGTCTCTGATTCCTACCCCAATTACCCTCCTTTGAGGGAGATAGGCCATTTAAAGGGGCCCTTCAATGGAGCTCTCTCTTAGCTCTCATTCTTGGACACCACTCTTCCAGCTATTAGGGTATTATTCCTTACACTTGGTGAATAATTGCGAGCAAGGATTGGAAGGTGGATGCAGATCTGGTCTGTGGCTGGGGTTCCTCCAAATTCTAAGTGCCATGCCAGCCTATGCGTTACTGTTAATAATTCTTTAAATTTGTATCTACATCCTATGTATCCCCCCCACCCTCCTTCTCACTTTCATGGTATTTTCTTTCTCAGCAGCCATGTGTCTCTTCTCTTCTGTGAAGGACTTGGCACTTTCTGGATATTATTTTATTTAAGTTGTGTCCCCAGCTCTTCAATGAATTTTAGGAACTATGATTTTTGTAGCTTATTTGGCTTTTTGTTGGAATTGATTGGGTGGGACTAACAGTCTCACAACTTTCATATCTGATTGAAAAGAAACTCCATTTATTAAATTACTATTGCTATTATTATTTTAAGATTTTATTTATTTGTGAGACAGATAGCATGAGTGAAGAGGAGGGGCAGAGGGAGAGGGAGAAGCAGGCTCTTCTCCTTCAATACTGAGCTCTATCTGAGGACCCAAGGATCATGACCTGAGTTAAAAGGTAGACGCTTAACTGGCTGAGCCACCCTGGAGCCTCTATTACTATTTTTTAAATTTGAAATGCCCTCAGTATGCATGGGAGTCTCTGGTATAGGTGCAAATGATGCATAATACAAAGGAATCAAACAATTACAATTCCCTGTTCCCACTAAAAAAATGCTTATGGAAAATAAGATGTTTTTATTCTCCTCTGAGTTTAGCAAACTGGATTTTGTAGTAGTTAAAACATGAGGGAATTCTGGAGCAGGGTATCTCAATGACTCATGCTTTCCTTCTGGTTTCTTGAAATTCAAATTTGGAAACATTTAGCAGAAATATTTTGGTGCTCTGAACTGGTGATGGTGTATATAGGTCCCTAATTGTCAGTGACTCATTTCACAAAAGATTTTTCTCCTGCATTCTATTTCCTACTTCTCGAACTTCCAAGAAATATTTTTGATAATTAGGGAAGACCTGTAATTTCATATACTGTTCTTATTTTACTTTGCAAATTAAGACATCTTTCACAGTCATGGCTGCATTTTTTTCAGATATTATGTAATGTAATTATGCCATTACTCTTTTTATTTCCAAACTTCATATATTTACTTATTTTAGTCTTTTCTTATAAATCATTGCCCTTAGCTGCTTAATTACTTCACTGTTTCTTGAATACAATTCAGATTGTTTATATAAAATTTCTGGTGGCCTTATCCAATCATACCCAAACATATTCATCATGTATGTGTGTGTGTGTGTGTATTAGGTGCATGTACTATATATGTATACATCATATATATAGACTAATACACATGATCACATTTTAACAGAGCTTCTATATCAACATAAAGCTTTTCATATTACATAGATATATATTACTATGATCTAGATTCTGAAATTCTGTAACTTGTTTCTTTCATCCAATATACATATATCCTTATATATATTGATAACCCATTTCTCTTTTGTTATGGGAATTGTCATATTTATAACTTCGGTAGATCATCGCAACAGTTTTGTCAGGCACCTTGCCCTAATTGAGTTTTGCCTGGACAAGGATTAAGTAACAATTTGATACACATTTCTTTCCCCTTGGTGAATATAAATCTTCCATTCTTGGAACAGAGAATAGGTGTCTTTTTTAAATTTACTTTGTAGTGCTTATTTGCAAAATCTTTAGAGTAGTCCTTTTCTTAAAATCTCTTTTATTGGTTTTGTATTTTTGAGTTTTCTTGGTATAATGGAAAACAAAATTGCATAGAAACAGTGATGAACAGCTTTCTTTTCTTTTTTTATACTTTAAGTGTATTTTAGTCTGATTGTCCAGTATTAGATGGGACCCAAGGGACACTTTCCACAGCTGATTTACTCTTCTGGGTTAGCTAAGTACAGATAAGGCTTGAAATATTATATACCATTGCCAAACAAATTGGACAAAAGTAAATCATGTGTAGAAGCCCTGATTTAATTAAACTTGAAACAACATGGAGGGACTTTTTCAAGCTTTTGGAATTGGCTGCATCTTCAATAGATGCTCCTCTGACATTGACAATAACCCCTGAATCCTAAACCCTTGACCTGGACAAAAGGTCCCCTTCCCTGGGCTGGCAAGTTTAGATATTTCTGCGTAGTATGAGCATCCAAAAAGAAAAAAGAAAAAAAAAAACCCACAAAACACAGACAAAACCAAACCAAACCAAAACAAAAATGCCTCTGTCATCTGAGATCTGGCACTGAACACTGTACAACATAGCCTAACATCCTAAACATCTTCTATTCTTGTGGCCAATTCTATTCAGTCTCCAGGGAAAAGCTTCTCCATGTCTTGAGTTTCATGTCCTAGATATCATAACAGACAGCCTCCAAATGTGGTGAAGATTTAAGGATTACGCCTTTGAACATCAGAAAATGACACTGCTTTAGAGTACAGGAAGGATTTGAGAGGCAGAAGTGCTTTATTGGCAGAAAAGACACATTAATTAACTTGTCAAATGTTTTCTTCCAGATAGCTTGACTGCAAAAGATTTTGCAGTATAATGAAGTATTATTTCTCAGTAGTGATGAGAGTTCCTTATTTTTACTTATTTTCCTGTTTTAATTCATGGTTTTGGATGTGCTAATGAAACAGTGTGAAATTTGCAATAGTTGCACATGATGACTGAGGAATTTTTACAATAAGAAACCATTGGTGTTTACTCTGAAACTTGCAAATACATAGACATAGAGGTAATTGAGGTGAATTGTGACACCAAGAAGACATTGAATGCAAGAATTGATAACATTTTTGATTTTAGGAAAAAGTAATGATTTAACTGAATTTTCAAAACATTAAATATCAGACTTAAGTAATCGACATTTTAATATTCATTAATTTAATATATTTTTTATAGTTGTAATAGTTCAGAGAATATTTTATAAGAAAAAGCTGTTTTAGAAGACTTAAAAGGAAATTTTGAATTAAAATTTGGCAGCATTTAGGGCACCTGGGTGGCTTAGTCACTGGGTGACCTACTCTTGATTTTGGCTCAGGTAATGATCTCAGAGTTATGCAATCGAGCCCCGCTTGGGGCTCCACACTCAGTTGAAAGTCTGCTTGGGATTCTCTCTCTCTCTCTCCCCCTCTTCATCTCCCCCCATCTAATGCACATTCTCTCTCTCTAAAATAAATACATTTTTAAAAAAGATTTTATTTATTTATTCATGAGAGACACACACAGAGAGAGAGGCAGAGACACAGGCAAAGGGAAAAGCAGGCTCCATGCAGGGAGCCTGATGTGGGACTCGATCCCAGGACCCCGGGATCATGCCCTGGGCCGAAGGCAGGCGCTAAACGGCTGAGCCACTCAGGCTGCCCTAAAATAAATAAATTAATTAAAAAATATATGGTAGCATTTGATGAAGTATATATAATTTTTATATACTTTTTGAAAATGACATTACTTTTATTTAAATTATTTCCATAGGTAGAATAAAATTATGTTAAATCATGATCAGAATGATGAAAAACAGTGTATCTGCTGGTGAAATGGAGAAAGATAAAATTTATGTAATAAATATCTTATTTATGTACTATATATCTATATTTTATTACATATCCAAACATTACTAGCTAACCAAGGAACACCAGGAGTATACAGTGATAGTTAAACTTAGGCATTTGATTTTTTTAAAGTTTCAACCATATAAAAACTATAACTGTGCACGTATTTCTCAGGTTTTGTTATTATTAAAAGGTATACTTGTGAAGGTAGTAGGGTAAATATAATATATCTAAAAATTTATCAGTTTGGTATATAGTTGAAAAATTATTAGTGATTAAATATTTAGTATAAAATTTTAAATATTTAAATGTGGTATGTGAGTCTATTTGTTCTCTGGCCCTACTAATGTTAAGTGTAGAACTGCCCTGATTCCAAAGTAACTAAACATAGACCAGCCATTATATGTCAAAAGTTTTTATTTTCTTGGGTATGATAATAGTATCCAATTAAATGTTTATATTTTGCAGATAAACTTACAGAATTATTTAATGGTTGAAATAACATAATGTTGGAAATTTGCTTTAAAATATGACCAAACAAACCACTATAAAATTCCTTATTTTTATTACCTTCGGTGAACCCTGGTTTGAAAAGAAAAGGAGTAGGTATATGCTTCATTTGTAAATTAGAGTTGGGGGAAAAAGTCTATTATCTTATTTGATCAAGAATTTTATTTTCATCTTTACTTCAGAATATATTTTGGAAGTCTTTAAAAAGTCCTGCTGTCACTAGGATACATGGGTTAAAATCATGTGTTTTAAAATGAGTTTGACTTGGATTTCAATTCTACATTTTTACTAACTTTTTGACTGTGGGTAAGTTGTTTATCCATTCTAAATGTCTATTTTCTCATTTTAGAAACGACAGTAATACTACTGACACTGATCTCATAGCATCATACCGAGGATTAAACAAAATAATGTATTTTGCTTAACACAATGCTTGACACAGAACATGCACTCAATAAGATGCTAACAACTTAATAGCATCAGCAGGCATTAGTTTTGGATTATAAGACTATTTAGATATGAAAGTGGTCGTTTCTCTTAGTTTATGGAAATAGATTATTGGGAGTGTTTATAAAGCATTTTTTTCCCAGACACTCAGTTAATTGTAGCTTTATTTAGAAGTGTGACTTTTCTTTCTTTCTTTCTTTCTTTCTCTTTCTTTTTTTCTTTCTTTCTTTCTTTCTCTTTCTTTTCTTTCTTTCTTTCTTTCTTTCTTTCTTTCTTTCTTTCTTTCTTTCTTTCTTTTATTTACCTTTCTTTCTTTCTAACAGAATTTCCTGAAAGGCAAGTAAGCATCTCTGGTTTGGAGATGGTAAAGTCAAAAAAATGCTAGGATTCTCAAATTGGATGCTTGCAGCTGAAGTGACATCCATGTTGTTGAGCTGTGATAGTTGGTAGAGGAAGAAGAGGGATGAGGTTGGATGGGAGAAAAAAGAAAAGAGAGACTAGGAGAAGGAGCTTAAGAACTGAAGGAAGAATACTGGTGCTTGGCATTTAAACATGGCAGATAATAGGAGAAATGTTCAGATTTTTAAAATAATTGAAGTCATCAAACTACATAAGTTGTTTTTCATATTAGAGGTAGGAACATATATGTATATTCCTATGTGTATGTATATATATATGTATACACATGTATATATTTCTATTTAACAGGCCAATTAATGAACATGCTGATTGATAAGTCAGTAGCTTTTGGGATTTTTCTGTACTGTGACATAATATTAGCTGAAAAAGAAAAAAAAAGTTCCAAATACTCAGAAAAATTACGCTGGGTAAGCTGCTCATTTTGGTTGTCCACCGAGGGAGACTCCTGGACTTCCTGCGTGAAACACTGCACTTCTCAGCTAGTATTAGAGGCTCCAGAGCTCTGGGATGACCCGAATAATTCAGAATAGTCTAAAACTTTAATATTATGTGAGCTGTATCCTCTTACTCTTTCTGAGTTAAACCCTGGAGTTCCTTTCAGTACCATTCTCTAAACCTCACATCCCAGCACACAGAAGACATTTGCATCACACCCCTTTCTCCTTTGTGATTACTCAAGGCAACTGTAAGCTATTTATCTCACGCTGACACCTTTTCCAGTCTTCGGTTCCATACATCATTGAAGAAACAGGAAATGCTACCCAGGCAAGAAAGGAAGGCAGCGTGTGCCGCTGTGCAGACCAAGGGCCTGGTTGAGAGGGTGAAATCTGTTGCAAGGTTCTGTTGGCTATTCTGTGTGCGCGAGGGCACTAGACATAGGGCTAAAATCTTGTTTAAAGTTAACCCACAGCAGGTTTGCAAGTTAACAAGTAGAAGAGGATGGGTCTTAAGTAAGTAATAAGTAGCTTTTCCCTCTGGGAACAGGTGCTGCAAAGAGGCAATTCCCACACAATTTATAGGGAGAAATACATCAGGGGAGCGAAAGGATTACTCCTGAGACCCATTACGTTGGGGCATGATGACACCTGTTCCAGTGATCTATAGCTGGTGTGCCGTGCATGGGGTTTTTTGGCTTTGGATGATCATTGGCTGCGTGTGCCGCAAATGCAAGTTCATGTCCAAGCTGGAGGAGAAGGTGAAAGGAAACCTTTGGCAAATGTTCTTTTATGAAAAGGGTGAATTGTTTCCACATAGGTTGGAAGAAATAAGTCAGATAGGCCTAGGACAGGGGAAATCGGTGATAGGTTTGTGAATGGAAGCTTGTAACTCGGAGTAAGAAATGGGAAAGAGAACAATAAAATGCACAAGCAGAAAACCTGGCCACCACGGGAATTTTATCCCAAGTAAGAGGATTTTCTTATTTCAGTGTGTGGGACGGTGGAAGAAACTGTGGCCTGCTCTCGCTGATACACAGGAAGAATCATAGGCTCCACCAACCGGGATGACTCTTGCTAATAAGCTGGGAGGAAGAGACCTCATAGGACAGCCCTCGTGTGATGGCAAAGAAGCCATGCAGGTGGGCTGGAGAGGTCTGGGAAGGAGGGTTTTTAGTTGTGGCTCACACGGGGAAGCCAGCCGAAGGGGGAGCCAGTTAGTCCCTCTTGGCATCTATTCTTGTAACTGTCCCCAGTAGGCACTTGAGAAGTCTGGTCAGATGCCACCTGACTTCTAGCTCAAGTTCTCCAGTTTTGCCTTTTTTTCATGAACTTTCAGTGTTCTCATTCATCCAGATTGTGCTGCATCAATGCTGGATTCAGCAGTTCCTCACATAGACTAATCTTGGATTTGGCCCTTGGACTTTGTTCTCTTTGGATCTGGTCCCCCTGTTTCAGACAGTGGACCATGTGCCCACGTAAAGGATTGCTTCTAGTAACTGCTTCTTGGTTCTCCAGCTGTCACCATGGGCACGAGGGCCTCAAATTCTGGGTGGAGCCCTTTTCCCTGGGACACAGCTGGCTGGATCCAGAATTCCACTCAGCTTGCTGGCATCTGACATCGAGGTGATAGAAGTAAGAACAGAAACTTGTTGTCAAAAAGTGAGTGCTTTATAGAAGCACAGACTAAGTGCCCTGGGAGCCCAGTGGGTGGAGCAGACAACTAGGTGTATTTTTATTAGGGTCTCTGAAAAACATCTCACTCCCCTCCGGTTGCAAGATGGGGAAAAATGCGGGTGAAAAAAGTGACGTGCATTTTTTTTTTTAAACTGAGTTAGACAGCTATCCCCAAAGTAACTAATAATGTTGATTAATGAAGTGAATGATGGAGTGAAATCCTGAATCATGGCGCTTAACAACAAGCAGAGTGGAGCAAACCAGTGGTGACGCTGACAAGGACTAATATTTAGGAAACCAGCAGGGGTGGCAGCTACCACTCATCGAGAGTTGAGGTGTAGTGGAGCTTTACGTATATTATATCAGTTAATTCTCTCAAGGATCTGTGAGGCAGGCTGCTATTCCTATTTTATAGATTCAGGAAGGGGAGGAAACTGGCCCAGCTTTGCACAGCTAGTCCAAAAGAGCCAGGCTTTGGACCCCAATTGGTCTATGTGGAGGCTACTTAACCCCTTAACTTGTGTTACCTCATTTTCTCCTCACAACAACACAGTGAGTTAGATAGAATCTGTCATTATCTCCTTTTTACAAAGAAGAAAATCGAGGCAACTCTATCTCCAAAGTTTGGCTCCCATTAGAATGTACTGTTGGTCTAATAATAATAGATAAACATTTGGTCCAATCTAATAGTAAAAGGCTGGTTAGAATAGGAATTAAGGGTGGAAAAAAAACCACACGTGATTTATTATTTTGTAGATCAGAAAAGAGAAGACCTGGGTGGCCGTTCTATTTTACCATTTATTAGCTATATGCCCTAGGGCAAGTGCATTAAACTCTCTGTACCTCACTTTCATTATCTATAAAGTGTGGAAAATAATTCCAGCCTCCATACCTCATAAAGCTTTGAAAGGAAAAAAATGAGACAAGGGATGTGAAATTGATTTGAAACGGAGTGTTATGTAAATCTGTGCTTTTGTTTTTGTTGTTATTTTGAAAAGGCAACTTGTAGAAAAATACTGAATCTGAAAATCATATAATAAAAAAAGGGCTCTTTTATGCTAATATGAGTTAAAATAATGCAGACACATGATTTTAAAGATCCAAGGAAATAGAAGCTTGCCTTTGCAATGAAAATGAAAATTAAACACACTTAAAAGCCAAACCTAATAAGATAACATAAGGGCCTGAAGTATAGCTGTGCACTGAAAATTCCTAAGGCTTTTACTCCTTCAATTAAAAAAAAAAAAGCAAGAAAATGAAGCTTGTGAACAAGACTACCTGTGGGTAGCCAAGGCACAAAGGAACTCCTCACTAGACAAGTAAACAGGGTATTTTAGAGAATATTCTGATTCTCTGAAGTGAGTCAGAATTTACAGAATTGCAAACCCACTTACTAATGCTTTTATCCAGCCACAGTGTTCCTAAAAGAAATATCAATATGATCAATGGAAGTTTTGACTTCCTCACGATCAAGGAAAATACAGTTAAGAGAGAAACTCATTGAATGCTAATTGTATAGATGTTAAAAAAATTTATAATTTGGAATAAGACTTGAATGGTATGGTTTCTTTTCCTTTTAAAATATGGGGTCTTTCATTTATGTTCAATGATTACATCCCCAAGTTACTGGGAAGAAAAACACTAACTTTTCTTTTTGTTTACTGTATTCTTTATGCCTACCGCAGAGAATGACTGTGGCTTAACTCTTAGAATTTACCTGAGACAATGTTCTGGATGTTTTTGTCTTTGGAACTTTTTAAAATTAGGCCCTTCACTCCTGTAAAGGAATTTCCAATATTGGATAGCAAAGGGAAGTTCTGTTGTATCCATAGCTATGACCAAGGAATGAGAAATCAGTGTACAATTGTCTACGTGTGTCATCCTTTGAAGTTGTGATCCGTATGAGTCAATCTCAGCGTAATCTCTCTTCCAGAGATGTATAGTCTAAACAAGAATTTCATTGTTTCTTCGTTTCTATAGAAGAATATACAGAAGGAGTCATGATTCACAGAAAAGCTTATGAAAATTCCAGGTTGTCTCCTATTCTCTAAAACTCTATACCTGAGTATGGTGCTTACCTCCTACTATTCCTATTATGAGGAATGAATGAGATTTGTCAAAAGAGTTTATCATAGGCACCTAATAAATGTTAGCTATTTCCAATATTAGCTTAGAGGACTCTTGTGCTCTTCGTGACTTTCTTTTCCCTTCCATGTCTTTCCTTCTCTGCTCCTAAATACACATTTCCCCTCCAATTGATTCCCCAGAGCCCATTTGTCCTCATTGCCCTCCTTTAGCACCACAGCCCACTGCAGAGCGTGGCCGCTCTTCTACTCCCCCTGCATTTCTCTCTACAGTGGACCAGCACAGTTATAACTTTTCTATGTTTTGACCTTTTCTGCCAATGCCGCAATGTTAAAATCCAAAAAACGAATGTGGCAACAGCAGAAACTTCCCTTAGAGGGTTGGAAGAGGTCCAGAACTGAGCAGGTGAAGCCACGACCCTCCAGCAAACGGAGAGAGAAAAGATCGAGAACATACCCACTTCAACATACACAGGAGCAGGAAGTTGAAATTAAGTTTTTCCTAGCCAGGAGGGATAAGGCAGGGAGCTGACATGTGAGGAATGCATTCTGAATGGAGGCCATTTAATCCTCCCACAGCTCTGGGAGGCTGGTATTATTGCTATCACTCTTAGGTTTTAGATAAGGGATTCACATGGCAGTAAGTCATGAATCTGGGTTGTAGCTAGAAACCTTGGTTTAAAGACCCTACTATTACCCATTAACTGTGCTGATTTCCTCCAGCTAAGGATGAAGATTATCTGCAAAGCCTTGGCAAAGGAAGTTTGAGTTCAATTTGTGAGCTTTCTTTCTACCAACATGCATTCAAAATGTTTTTATTGAGTGGCAACTGTGTATCAAATGTTACTCTAGGTACTGGACTACTTTATAAAACCAGAGCAAGTTTATATCTGAATCAGAAGGAGAGAGGGAAGAAAGGAAGGGAGGAAGGCAGGAAGGAAGAGTGGGAGGAAGGGCTAAGATCCATGATAGATTCAGATGTACTATTATAGATTGGATGGTTAGAAAATCACCTTGATAAGGAGAAGTTTAGATTTTATGCCAAATGTGATGGAACTTTCTTTCTGTTCCAAAAACACTTAGGTTCTCAACATAACCAGGTGACCATACCTCCTTCAACATTGGCAGCAGACTGGAGATTTATGCTCGAGATGGGTTAGAAAAAGAGGGAGCCTTGATTTTTGACATTAGGCCAGATGAGTATTTGGTACTGTACTGAAAATTAAAGAATTCAATAAAAATCTACTTAGTAAAAAATGCAACTGTCCAACTGCCATTGCCCCACGGCTGTCCATGCTTATATGCTCATTCCATTCCCTACTTTCCCCATCCACAAAATATTAGGAAATTTTCTTTGGATAAGCAAAATAGGAAAGTGACAATACTATAGATGCTGATTATAATGATTCCCCATTAGATGTCTGAGTTTACAGCATTACCTTAGAGTGAAGCCTGCCACTTCCCAAGCCTGCCCATAACCACAAAGACTCCTCATCTATCCTAACAGTTAATGGATGATACTTAAAGCAAACAAACAAGAAGAAATAATAGTTTAATTAAAAAGGAGGTAAACACTGGAGGAAATAGTCATAATGAATTGAAAAGGATCGTCTCTGGGAGATAGAAATCAAGGACGAAAAGAGTTGGGGTAGGGGGCTGTCATTAATCTAAAATATTTACAGAAATATTTGACTTTTATAATTATGCATGTGTCTCACTTCAAAACACATAAAAACTGAATTTAAAGAATGAACCATTATTGAATTGTGCCCAGATGCATATAGGAGGAGAGACTATTGATAGAACAACTCTTAAAATCTAAATAAAAATTCACTGAAAGAAGGACTGATGAGAAGTCTGTCAGGACAAACATGACTCTCTAGGTTGATGAAGGTGAGTGCATGTAGTTCTAATGAGTGTCAAGTTTACATAGTCTAATACATGTTTCTCTGTATGTAGAAAAATGGCTTTGGACACAGTCAGAAGACCATTTCAAACTTATATGCACACACGAAATATCCCATAACATTATTTTGCTCTTTCACCAGAGAAGCAGCAGTGCATAATGGTTAAGAGCCCAGGTGAGCCAATAGGTGTGACCTTCACACCCCTAGGTGTGAAGTCTACCTTTGCCATGGAGTAGCTGTGCCTAATTTCTCATCTGTAAAGTGGGTATGATAATAATACCTAGTTCATGGCACTGTTTTAAGGATTAAATGGGTTAATATTTGTAAAGTTAGGCTAGTGTCTGCCCTATAGTAACACTACAGAAGATTCTCTTAGTTAAATAAAATCAATCCTATTTTGTCGCTTACAAACTTTATTCATGGTACAGGCCCATTCCAAGTTTAAGTTTTAAGCCTAAATATTCTAAATATTGGAAAATCTTTTAAAATATTTCTTATATTGAAGCTTACGTTAGAATTGTTAGCTTGTTAGAATTACCTAGTTTTCTATTTTACCCATGCATATAAAATTAAATATACATGTGCACATAGCATACGTATATCTGCATGTACATTTGAATAATAGCTCTTTTGGAATAAAGTTATGGACAATTAGGTAAAGTAGATAAGCCAGGGGACACATTAAATATATTTAAGATAAGAAGCTTTATGCCAAAAAGCTGCGTTAAAAACTTTTTAGTGTCGATTTAATTATGGGTTTGTTTTAACCTGTTCTCTAATGGTTAAAGTTAAAAAGCATAATGGGGACAACGTAACTGAGAATGGACACCGGAAGAGGAAATTACTAAAGGATTAAAATTTAATGAAAAGTAGACTTGAATTGGATCCTTAATGGCAGCTTTTAAAAGCATTGTTAATCTGTCAGCATGTGGGTAGTTTCTACAATTTTTTGCATGCACCTTCACAGTGTCCCAGCTCTATTTTTTCCATTAAGAAAAAAAAAACAATTCTTCCATTAGACAAACAAGAGAAAATGCTATAGCTTCAATCAACAAATGTAATTGAACACATGCAAAACCTGTAAGGCATAAAGGGAAAATTGCACTTTGTCCCTGGCCTTGTTAGGGAAGTAAGGCATAAACATGAATTCACCTAAGTCATAAAACCACAGAAGTCTTAAGTGAAAATAAAGACTGATGTAAAAAATTAAAAAGTAGCTGAAAGTAAAGGGAAGAGAGATGACTGGTGTGGCTGAAGAGGTGTGGAATGCAGCAGGTTCTTGGGAGGTGGATACAATTTGTGCGTTCATGGAAGAAAGGAGAATGTATTCTGTTTGTGGAGGGTAAAATGGGGTAAGAGCTGTTCAAGAACCTAATTTGGTTAGTAGAATGGAGAAGGAGAAAGGACTAGAAATAGGGCTTCTAGATCTATTTTTTCAGGAAAAAAAGGGGGGGGGGTGGAGTCCAGGTATACCTGCTTGAGCTGAGATTTCTCAAGGTTGAGCCCTGAAGGAGGTACAGGGATGATCTATGACTTTGAAGTATGAAATCAAGAGGTGTCTAAGAAAAACAACACAAGGACAAAAACAAATGAAAATCAAAGCAGTCAGCTCACACTATGTCTGAAGTAAAGTGATAATGTTTTAAAGTAAGTGTTTTGGAGTGCAGGATGAGAGAAAGGAACAAGGTGGGCACACAACAGACCAATGTGTGGGAGTTCTCCAGAGTGCTCCTATGTAGGGTAGGGATGTGAGAGGTAGGGTAGGTCACAGAGACTTGTGAGCTCATCTGTGGGTGGTGATGGAGATGTGAAGAACACCATGTAGGTTCCAACATAAAATTGGAATATGCTAGTTCAGAACCAAATGATCAGAAATCCCAAATATTAGGGCAGGCATAAATTTTACTCTGGAAGCAATGGTGATCTCATGAAGATTTGGGTAGAACTAGAACGAGCTACTGTAAGAAAATAACACATTTAGGAAGACCGCTTAGGTCATCACGTATCCCAAGGTAACTGGTGATAGGATGTAAACCAGAAAACTAGAAACAAGAATGAAAAGGATGATAAATACAGAAGAGGTACTGAGAGGGAAGCGTTGTTAGGTTTCAGTCATGATATGGCCTCCAAGAATGAGATTAAGAAAAAGAAATAAATCAAGCATAATTCTAAGGACTTGAAGACAGGTGACCAGGAGAATCTTCCGGGAGAGCTAATGGAGGGGAGGGAAAGTGAAGATTAACAGGTGTTGAAAACAGATTGTCAAGATAAAGTTATTTACTGAATTTAATCAATGAAGAATTCACAGCCAACTAAATTTCTTAGGCTTTGCTATTTTAAAAAGTTCTAAAAATCTATATCTATTAACAACTGTTGATTCCTAATTTCCATTAACCTCGCGGTCTCGTGTTATTTCTCTCGCAAACCGATAGACGATATCTGGTATTTGAGTCAGCATGAATTTAACTTGACTCTAGTGGTCGTGATCTGGCTTCTTGGGGGACAGACGCTATTTCACTTTCTGCAGTGTTCTTGGAGCTGGCTCCGACGATGGAGCGGATCCGAATGAAGCCCAGGTCACTCCACCGCTGACATTTCTTCAGGCTATGGGCCACCTGTGGTCCATCACAACTTGGAATGTTTTATAGAGTTGGAAGAGGAAGAGACACTGGACAAAAAAGCAGCAGGGTAGTGGCCAACGAGGTAGGTTGATGGAAGAAGAGCCAACACAAGATTCGAGAACAGTGTTTCTGAAACTTAAATGCACCAACAAATCACTTGAGGGATTTTTGTTAAAATGCAGACTTTGAGTCAGTAGATTTGCAGGTGTGTCGAGGAGCTCAGTACTCTGCATTTCCAACTCGCTCCCGGGACATGCTGAAGTTGCTGACCCCTAGGCCACATTTTGAGCAAGCACTAGAGGTCAAAAGAGAGGATCTTCAAGCTGAAGAAGCTTTCTGGACTGCACACTTTCAGTTTGCCTTTTCAGATCCATTCTCCACCCTTCCTTGCCTGGCACTGTGCCTCTGGAGGCTGACTTTTTCAGAGTACATCATTTGTGAGCTTTTTTTTTTTTTTTTTTTTTTTCTCTGATTTCCTGTTGGTTTCGGTTAGTAAGAGGAGTTGATTGAAACTGGAAGGAGGGAAGTGAGTGAGATCTGGGTATTTACCATCATTTTGCTATAACAGAGCAGTCAAAGTGCTGAAAATCATCACGCTGCGCAATATCATGCAATTAAAACTACAAGGCTTTGGGGAAAATGGGATCAGGGGCAGGGTACTCAAGAGCACTCAAAATCCTTGTCAGTATATTTATATGGAGAAAGAGAGAGAGAGAGAGAGAGAGGAAGAGGAACCTAATAAAAATTATAGCACAGTTTCACGCATGTTAAATGATTAAAACACATACACACACACACACGTATTGCAATAAATATAGCATTTTACCTTGAAAAGGACATGAAGCTTGCTTGTAGAAGGGCCATTGACAAGTTGCTGACTGTGAGTTATCATAAAGTGGTGGAAGGGGGATTATCTGAAATTGGGAGGAAAGCTGTCACAGCAGATGTGGATGGATGAGCCTCACAACACGCAGTGGCCTGAAGTGGCGAGTAGCTGTTGGAGGTGTGTGCCTGCGAACGTTCTGTGTTTTCCTGCTCAGCACAGTTCAGCTATGCAGTTTTCTCTGTTCACTCGGCATTTCTCATGGATGAAATTGTGCATAAGTAAACCTCAAATTCAGTAAATGCTCAAATTGTTCCCTAATATATTAATCACATTGGAACGAACGTGCCTCCTCAAGACGAGAGTTTTGCTGCAGGTTGCTGCAGATCGGCTGCGTTCCTGCTTAGCCATGCGGCTTTCGTAGGCATCCTCTCATAGAGCTACAGGGATCACTTCGGGTTCTGGTAACCACCATTCACCTTTCCTCTTCTGAGCTAGGGGTGGCAACAGCTTCCTGCTATTCTTTTTTTCTTTCAAAGATTTGTTTATTTCTGAGAGAGAGAGAGAGAGAAGGAAAGCAGGGGGTAGGGGCAGAAGGAGAGGGAGAGAGAGTCTCAAGCTGACTCCATGCTGAGTGCGGAGTCTGACTTGGGGCTCAATCTCAGTGGTGAGAGAGATCCTTTAAAAAATAAGTCATATAAAGCCATCCCCCTTTTCAAAACCTTACAGTGGCTCCCCTGTACTCCGAGAATAAAAACAATGGTCCTTTGCAATAGCTCACAAGCCTGATTCCCGGCTGCATCTCTGACTTTGTTACTCTCCAGTGACACCTTGAGCTATTTTGAATTTGACCCCTTTGTTCCAGAGACACTGATCAACTTGTGGTCCTGGGACACACTAGGTGGGCTTTTCAATAATGTACAAAGGTGTTTGTGGAGGCATCTTAGCCGAAGACGTTTGAGGGCTGTTTTCTGAATTTAACATACAAATTTTAACAGGGAATAAAATTTCTAAGTAGGAAGAAAGGTCACTCTTCTAACTGGGTCAGACCATTCATCTGCTGAAAAACTAAGTAATATTGTTCAAATTAACATGTTTTCAAACTATGCAAATACAAAAGGGAGAGCTACCAAACTACCACAGGCTCTTGGAAATCATCCAAGAAATCCAATGTCTGACCGGGCAGGGATCATCATCCCTGAAGCTGGTCATCCAATCACGGCCTGGGAATGTCAGGTGCTGTCTTACATCTTATTAGGATTCAATTATAAATCGTTCTTTGAATGGAAAAAAAATGTGTGCGTCTTCCTGCCCAATAGTTCCAGCCAGGCCTTAGGACAATTAGATACTATATCTTGTTTCATTAGAATCAAGACTTGTGTGTTTAAGGTTCATTTCTGAGAAGTTCTGAAACTCAGCAATTCTTCCTCACAAAGCCACATCCAGCTTCACCTTTAGCCCGAACACACCCAGAATCTTGTCCACTCTTCAAGATTTATTTATATTTTGCTGGAAGATGCTCTGTTTTTCATTCTTATAACCATCACCAGCATCATGAGCTCTTAAATGACTTAAGGCAGACAAATGAAGGAATTTTTATTAATGATAGAAATAAATAATATTTCATTGTTTGAAAGTTTAAAGGATGTGCTTTTATTTTTCTCCCAACATTCTCAGCTTCAGCTAGGATAAATGAATTCTCCAGAGTTGCAGTTTCTATATGTTTATACAGAGGAAAATCAAGGGATCTATTTCCTTATATTTCTATCTGAGAATAATTGTTACTGAACTTTCAGGACTAGCTTAAGACTAGTTTTATTAAATTGAAGTCACTGAATTGGCTAGAGGGCAAGGCTAACTTTTGATTATGATGCATCTGATTATATGGAATATTTAAATTAGGGAGTTATTTTGCTGTTCTTGATTGAATAGTTCAAAACAAAGATGAAAGCAAAACTAGTATATTTAAAACAGTTTTTGTAAATAGCAGTTATCTAAATTCTTATGGAGGATTAATAGAATAATGGTATCTGAGTCATAACAATATTCATTCAATTTTTTGTTTCTTCAATTTTTATAGAGCATTGATTATGTGGAAATATTGTACTAAAATGGCAGAGAAGAATAGCATTTTACATTATGTTTCATAGTTTATACTGAAGAACAAAGTAGCCTTAAAACTGGTAGATGATGGACCCTTTGGGCAACTAAATCATAGTTTTTGCTTCTTTGTAATGAAAATTTTTCTTATGTAGAGGATGTTCAAAGATAAATGCTATTCTCCAGTTATTTACAGTATATTCATTTACGTCTCAGAGATTAGAAGCCAGGCACCTGAAGAGCAGGAATCTTACAGTTTTTCTGGGTTCCTCAAGTGCCTAACAGACGTGCAAAGCAGGGAGTGGAAGCTGAATAAATATGTGTGGAATGATGTAAAATAATTCATGTAATCATGTGGATGTTTAGTGACTTGAACTGATGAAACATCTGCAAAACTGAATTTGTGTTTATGTAGATGTTGTTTCATTACTATTTGTTTTTACTCTTAAATTGAAACAAGCTTTTATTATAATCATCTAAATTCTAAGTATAGTGAATTATAAATCCCATTATCAAGTTTTTGCAAAAGTTTGATGTGGGGAAATCTTAGTCAGGAATTATTTCTCTTCAGATTTTGTGTTTTCTCTCTCAGAAAAGTCAGATGACCAGGAGAGACACTAGAGGAAAATGCTACAGAATATAGAGGACGAAAAATAAAAAGTTGGAAAAGCCAGTAAAAATATTTTTAGACAGTTACACTGAAAAAGAAACAGAACAGCCATTGGTACAGTTTGGCCAGATAGCGGATGGGTATAAAAGTGACACAGAATGAAGTAATTCAGTATCTTCATGACATCAGGCATACAGTGAGGCTGATGAGCAAGAAGGTGCACTCTGCGGAAGGCATTTGATGGTATTGGGATTAAGTGAAGATCAACAGGGACTGGCTTTCTTGGCCAACTTTCTATTCCTGTGTAGAAACAGAAAACATACAGTGATGGGTGCAACATCTGTTGAATTGTTTCTTAATGTGCCAAGCTAAAATGGGCTTTTCAGTTTGAGAAACAAGGTTTAAAAAAAGAAAGAAGGAGAAAAATATGGCACAAAATTAGAAAAGAAAATATTTATGTAGAGAGATCTTCACAAGATATACTGTAAATTCCTGACTGAAAATAGGTTGACAGGCAGCTTGATGGCGTAGCGGAGGGAGACAGACAAGAGATTCTGGGTTTCATTTTTTCGTACAGTGACAATTAAATGCAACAGCAATTTGGTACAGTTGGGCTTTAGGGAAGACATAATTTTTGTCACACATGTTCCTTCTGCCTGCTGATTTATGGGAAGACAATGGCATTGAAGAAAAGAAGGGTAATAGTTATCTGGCTAGGATGAAGAAGGTCCCATACATCATGGCAATTGTAGGAACGTACCAGGAAATTGACAAAGGGTAGTGACTTCTCATTCTCAGAAGTCAGGGAGGAGTTAACATCAAACACAAAGCCTCACTGTAAAGAAATAAGAGCACAGAACACGGATGATGTGATTATAAGAAGCTAGTGATGATGCCAACTGACATAATTTCTGAGCCAAGCTGAGTATAAATATATGTATAGCTATCTAGGAAATTAATCAAATCTATTTATGTTCAGTATTGAATACATATTATTACCTACAAATATTTCTTTGCCTTCCTGTCTAATTTCTATTGGGTTCAGATCTACACATAATTAATTGGCTATGTATCCCAGTTAGGTACTAATCAAGTGAGGTCCTTTTACATAGTCAAACACTATTGTTGACTGAAACTAATGCTGTTTCTGGGAGGGTCACTGAAGAGAATGAGGGTGAATATGAGGAATGAACAACTTACCAAAGGAATTGTCTGTATTTTTCTAGTGCGTAAAGCTAGCAAAATAATATCTTCTTTATTTCTTGGACTTTGTTTTTTTTTTCTTTTTACTTGGTAATTTATTAAGATACTCTGTGTAACTTCTATACCATTCAAAGTTCAAGTTCTTTAAATTTATAATTGAGTTCCAATATTTTTTGTTTCTATATATATATGTTTTTTTTTCTCTTTTGGAGTTCTATTTGCCAACATATAACACTCAGTGCTCATCCCGTCAAGTGCCAACCTCAGTGCCTGTCACCCAGTCACCCCATCCCCCCGCCCACCTCTTCTTCCACCACCCCTTGTTCCTTTCCCAGAGTTAGGAGTCTCTCATGATTTGTCACCCTCTTTGATATTTCCCACTCATTTTCTCTCCTTTCTCCTATAATCCCTTTCACTATTTTTTATATTCCTCATATGAGTGAAATCATATAATGATTGTTCTTCTCCAATTGACTTACTTCACTCAGCATAATACCCTCCAGTTCCATCCACGTTAAAGCAAATGGTGGATATTCCATTCAGTATCTTCATGACTGAGTAATATTCCATTGTATATATAGAGACCACATCTTCTTTATCCATCATCTGTCAATGGACACTGAGGCTCCTTTCACAGTTTGGCTGTTGTGGACATTGCTGCTAGAAACATTGGGATGCGGGTGCCCCGGCGTTTCACTGCATCTGTATCTTTGGGGTAAATCCCCAGGAGTGCAGTTGCTGGGTTGTAGGGCAGATATTTTTAACTCTTTGAGGAACCTCCACACAGTTTCCCAGAGTGGCTGCACCAGTTCACATTCCCACCAACAGTGCTAGAGGGTTCCCCTTTCTCCACATCCTCTCCAACATCTGTTGTTTTCTGTCTTGTCAATTTTCAGCATTCTCACTGGTGTGAGGTGATATCTCTCTCTTTTTTTTAAGATTTTATTTATTTATTCATGAGAGACATAGAGACACAGGCAGAGGGATAAGCAGGCTCCCCCCACAGGGAGCCTGATGCGGGACTTGATTGCAGGACCCTGGGATCATGCCCTGGGCTGAAGGCAGGCACTTAACCACTGAGCCTCCCAGGAGTCCCAAGGTGGTATCTCAATGTGGTTTTGATTTGTATTTCCCTGATGGCAAGTGATGCAGAGCATTTTCTCATGTGCTTGTTGGCCATGTGTAGATCTTCTTTGGTGAAATGTTTGTTCATGTCTTTCACCCATTTCATGATTGGATTGTTTGTTTCTTTGATGTTGAGTTTAGTAAGTTCTTTATAGATCTTGGATATTAGCCCTTTATCTGATAGGTCATTTACAAATATCTTCTCCCATTCTGTAGGTTGTCTTTCAGTTTTGTTGAATGTTTCTTTTGCTGTGCAGAAGCTTTTTATCCTGATGAAGTCCCAATAGTTCATTTTTGCTTTTGTTTCCCTTGCCTTCATAGATGTATCTTGCAAGAAGTTACTGTGGCCAAGTTCAAGAAGGGTGTTGCCTGTGTTCTCCTCTAGGATTTTGTTGGATTCTTGTCTCCCATTTAGATCTTTCATCCATTTTGAGTTTATCTTTGTGTCTGGTGTAAGAGAATGGTCTAGTTTCATTCTTCTGCATGTGGATGTCCAATTTTCCCAGCACCATTTATTGAAGAGACTGTCCGTTTTCCAGTGGATAGTCTTTCCTGCTTTGTCAAATATTAGTTGACCATAGAGTTGAGGGTCCACTTCTGGATTCTCTATTTTGTTCCATTGATATATGTGTCTGTTTTTGTGCCAGTACCACATATTTCTTGGACTTTGGAATCCTTCTTTCCTTTTGGAATAGGCCAAAACATTCACTATAGGCCCTTTAAAAAACAAATTATTGAATAATTATAAAACAGTGGTTTCTGTATAGCCTGCATCTTGATTTTGCTTTTGTCAGGAATTCAGAGGTTTTAAAAAGAAATTTGTCTTATTTCCAGTAATTCTACAGTTGGAATAGTCACCTTCATTCCATGTTATAAGTGAAATAGTCTTAGGGAAAAATAAATTCAAAAACATTTTAGGAAGGAGAATACAATAGTTAAAAAAAAAAGCTACTAGAAATACAAACTATAATAGAAACACATTAGTAATGAGATGCTTTATTTTACATGTAACTGTCCTCATACAAACTAAATAACATAATGACAAGGTGTATATGAAAATCTCTACCCTGAAAGCACTGCCTTTTCATGTGCATATGGATTATTCATAAAAATCACAAAACTAATCCAAGTAAAATTCTACAGCCCAAACAGACTAGTTGCTATGGTGAAAACAAAGGAACTTTCAGAAAGCAAATAATATACATCCTCTCACCCTCCACACTCTGAGTTCTTAAGACTAGATAGTATTAAAAGGATACTCTATTAAATCTTTAAAGTTAATATATCAAAAGAGAAAAGTAGTGTGATTATCTCCATGGATTCTGAAAGGTATTAGGTAATATTTAACAAATAAGAATCAATGCATACTTCTACAATATAATAATGTATGAATAAACATTTTCACACTATGATAAAATAGCGACACACATTTCCATAATATTTTTATAGTAGAATACATAACACTTTCATTGTTGTGATATAATGTGTTAACCAAAAGCTGGCACTGTGCTTTAGCACTAAAGGCAGGAACAAAATAAGGATATCTGCAATCATCTTTGTTATTTAACATTGTTTTAGAGGTAGTAGCCAATGCAACTAGATAAGAGAACAAAGCAGGAGGTATAAATGGGAATATAAAAAAGGTCATTGCTATCAGTGAAAAGTGATTGTTTAGTAAACCTAAAAGAATCAGTTGAAAAACTATGACGAGTGAAAGTTTAATAGATGGCTATGTATAAATTTAATATACAGGTATTGATAAAGTTCAATTATAGAACTAAAATTAGAACTAGTTAGAAAAAATACTAAAAGAAATATTCCATTTACAAAAGTCACACAATGATTGTAAACACAGAATCAAATTAATTGAAAAAATTATATTTAATGGACAGAAGATGAGGGTAAATGGATAGATTAAATCATCTTAATGGTTGGTTTTGACACATTTCTTTCTGACAATGAATGATCAAGCTGACTAAACCAATTATTGAAAACATTAGAAATTCAAACAGCATGATTAATAAGCTAATTTGTTGAATATATATAAACTTGCATCCTAGAAAATGCAATTCCTATATTTTCAGAATTTAAAACAAGCAAGCGAAAACTACATTTTCTAAGAAATTCATATTCTGGAAAAAGAAATTATAATGTGATTTATGAAATAATTATAATTGAATGACAAGAAAGTAAAAACTTATAAAATAAAGAACAAAAATATTTTTATACTTAAATTCCTATGTTAAAGAAGACAAATCAAGAAATGTAACATTCAACTCACAAACTTAGAAAATGAAAAATCATGAGGATCAAAATAGGTAGAAGGACAGAGGTAAAAGAAAAGAAAAAAATAGAGGAAAATGGAGGTTCTACAAAACCAGACCCAAAAGGTTTAAAATAAAACAGGTGAACAATCTGATAAAATTGGTCAAGGAGAAAAAAATAACCAAACAGAAAGATTGAACAATATTAAAATAACATAATCACATATTAAAAAGATCTTTATAGTAGCAAGACAAACTTATAAAATGAATAATTTTTAGAATAAATCCAAATCAGCAAAATTGACTCAGAAAAGAAAGAGAAAACCTCCTAGATCTACAGCCATTAAAGCAATTGAATTGGTAGTTTAAAATAGTCAATTTTTATTTATTCACAGTAGATATGCTTATTCTATAAAGTCACTATGAACACTGAATGAGGAAATAGGAACCGTTACTCCTAAAGAAAAATACAAAGTTAGCTTCCTGCAAGCCTCTGGTCACAACACTTTTGCCAACTATGAATACATAGTCTTATTTTATGTATATTTCTCTTAAGGATGCTATATATAATGCAATATAATTAATATAATATAATATAATATAATATAATAAATATAATATAAAATATATATTGTTGACTCATTAATATTGAACTCACAGCCAAGAATGTTATTACATGTTTGAACATTTATTTAACCCACATATATTTTTTTTTTGCTTAGGTCCATTACAGCATTCTTTCACTTAGGAACACCAAGGCAGCATTTCAGTATTACATTTGGGTGCCATTTTAAACAACACAATCATCAACTAAAAATACAAAAATGTGAAAAACATGACACTGAATAGACTACAAAAAAAAGATCCTTCTGTACAGTATGATATCTGGAACAAGAAAGCAGAGTGTCACTTTGTTTGACTTCAGGTAGGACCATTCACATTGGGTGACCAAGATTTTTAAAAATTTCGTGCATGCTTGAGAATGACTGTAAAAACCCTGAATATTCATTTAGGGGCCACAAATAAATTTTAGTGATTGGGTGGTTTCAAAGATACAGCATTCACTCACAGTGGAGATTGACTGTATATCCAAAGAAATTACAAAGCCCCATTTTTCTTCATAGGAAGGTTATATTAAACTTCCAACAAGTTGATAATCTTTATCTTATACAAACATTTCTAGGAATAAAAAGAAACATAAATCTCATCTTATTTGTAAGCGTGATAACAGAACGAGATAAGCCAATTATAATTCACTTAATAACATAGAGGAAATATTAAAATAAAATATTATTAGCAAACCAAACTGGAAAACTATTCAAATAACCAAGTAGATATGAAAGGATAGTTTAATAATAGAAAACAATAAAATAGTTTACACTGTTCACAGATTACAGGAGACAAAACCTATGAATATCTCAATAAATGTAGAAATAAAAGGATTGCATAAAACAAGACTTTTTTTGTCATTAGAAAACAAAGCAAAGCAAAGCACAACAAAGCAAAACCATGTCTTTTATTGTCATAGATCTGTGGTTGTCAAACTTCGGCATAAACCGAAATTATCTAGGGGACTTGCTCCACCCCATCCCTTGCATTTCTGATTTAGTAGGTCTGGTTTGGGGTCTAGAATCTTCATTTCTAACAGGTTCACAGGTGATGCTGATACTGCTGGTCCAGACAACACTTTGAAAACACTGTCATTGGGATTTAGGCCCAGTATAATCACTATTCTGATTTTTCTAGAACAATCAGAATTATGGACTATTACACAAAATAACCAATTTTTTAAAAAAAAGATTTTATTTATCTTAGAAAGAGAAAGAGAGTGCAGGAGAAGAGGCATGGGGAGAGGGGGAGAGAGAATCTCAAGCAAACGCCCTGCTATGCAGGAGCCCGAGTTAAGCTTAATCTCACAACTCTGGGATCATGACCTGAGCCCAAACCAAGACTTGGATGCTCAACTGACGAAGCCATCCAGGCACCTCTAAAATATTCACTTTTTGAAAATGCGTGGAAGCCCAAATCAATTATGTTTTAGGGCAATGTGTAATGTGTGCGTATCCCTTGAAAATTCAGTGATAGATGTTTTGTGGCTTGTAATTTTCCTGCCACTTAAAACTGCCTCAGTTTATATTTCTGTTGAAGGAGCCCTCCAGAATTATTCCACCCTTCATCTTTAATCATCAGCTGCTTTATGATTATCACTTTGATATATGTGTTATTGGTCCCATATCAATGATTCTAGTAGGTATAACATAGCAGTTGGACCATGCACTGTTTTCACATACTTCACCTTTTCCTTCCCTTAAAGTAGAACGAAACAATGGTTGTGAACAGAAAAAAAAATAAAGATTCTTGTGATCCAGATTTTTGGTCAGTGGAATTAATGCTTCATTTTTATTCAAAGAAGGAAATAGTACACACATCAGAAGTGGAAAATAATTCCATACACCTAATTAGTATTTTTAGCTATTTATGTGAAAAATCATGGGCAAGAATAGAAACATCTTAAAATGAGGAAGCTTGGTCAGTGCATTAATATCTCTTTTTTTTAGTTCAATATGCACAGATTTTATTGTCTGTTTGTTATTTCTCCATGTCTTTTCTATGTTGTATTTGTTGTTCCTGGTATTCAGAGGTAGCATTTAGCATATATTTAAATAGGATAGCCAGAGAGAATACATAAAAGTTTTTTTTTGTGTGTGTGTTAAAAAAAAAGGTTTTTTTTTTGCTAGTTGATTATTTTTAATAATTATTTTGTTCTGAAGATATCTGTCATCAGTGACACATTTAAAAACATTTTGTATAAAGATTAGATTAATATTTAAAAGGAAACCATGGTATTTGTAAATCTGCATCATCAAACATTTTCACAAATAAGTATTTTCCTTTCAATTTAGTATTTTATTCTCTTTTGGAAAGGAGTGGGTATATTTTACTGCACCACTAAGTGATTTGTGAATGGTAGTGTCCTATTGTGTAGTTCAGCCTGGAAGTGGAGTCCAATGCATGCATAGCTACACGGAGGGCCAGGGAAGCACCAGGCTGGCTCCCCAAAGAGCCTTATGTTGATGAGAACTGTTTCTAAAATGCAGAAATCTTAGAGGTATGATCAAGTATATTTATAATGGATTATTTTTTCCTATCTACATGAGTAAATCATGAATTCTCAAATAAAAATTTGGTGGTTTCAAGAAGAAAGTTGGTATTTGGTCTAAGTTGGGGGTAATCCTTTTCACAGCCAGGTGCCGAAAAACCACTATTTTGAAGAAATAAGAATTCAGTTTCTCTGTGAAGAGAAAAATTGAAAGCAGAAGAAGAGAAATATATAGAGTAACACCAGTTATAATGCACAAATTTCATTCATTTCCCTTAGCTTCTTTAAAGGATGAGTTTTCAACACACAAAGCAAAAAGAGTGATTTTGCATTTTGTGTGAGTCAATCATTTGCATCCTCAAGAGATTTATGTTTCTCTTTAATATCTAAAGTAAATTATATTGATTCCATGGGTTACTGTAAATTCTCAACTGTCATTTAGACATCTTGTACTTGGGTGGAGTTCCTTATGCATGGAATGTTTTTTAAAGTAATTTACATCCATGACTTGAAATCCTTTTTTGTTCTCTTTGAAGTTCATTTTCTTTTATTTTATTCTCCTTCCACCACCACAGAAATCTACACTTTAGTTTTATATTCTTTTTGTATTCCCACATTTCTAGGTTTACTTGGAGTACTTTCTGATATCTTTTGAATTTCTGTATCACATCAGTTTCATTCTGACAGATGTAGTCTCTAAAATAAGCGGTGTGATGCACTCAAACCTAAAATAAACCATTATTTGAGAGTTAGGTGCGTCATACCTGCAAATAACCTCATTTATCTAGAGAAATGTATTTAATGCTTATTGTATAAATACCAGTGTTTTGGTGTGCTCTATAATACCATCTGTCACTTCTTTTCATACAATACATAATTCAATGTATCCCTTATTACATTTTTGAGATGCAGAGTTCTTGCATGTATCTGTACCTACTGCGACAAGAATCCAGGTGTATTATGAAAGCTATATCTGATATTATCCGAGATAAAGTTTTAATGCATGTTGAATCAAGTACTTTCTCTACTGCTAAGATATGCATCAAGGTAAGCTTATATCATTGGCATCTTTTACCAGTTTCATTTAAAGTATATTTTAAACACAATGTTCTGGAAAGTAGACAAGTACTGTTTCTATTAGAGGAATGTCAGTTTGTCTCTGGTTATGCCATAGGGGTTCCTTTGTCAGAGAAGCACAAGAAAAGAAAATGGGAATGTAAAATGCTAACGCCTTGTCGGGAAATGGGCATGTATTTTGGTTGAAACGTTTTTCTCTTTCCAGATAAAATATCAATTACATATATTCATAGGAATGAAGATCTAGAGTATATATCACATTAGGGTTAGATTAGCAAACATTTGTTCGAGTATATACTAAGTTCCAGACATGAGGCTAAGTTGAGGACCTTGAAATGGTCAGATTCTAAGTGCTCATGCTCGACCAGGGAGACAGACACACCAGGACTCTTGGGGACACTGGTGTTACTGGCACAATAGAAGTGAGCCTGGGGACGAGTAAGCTGCTGAAAGAGGTGCCTAATTCAGCCTCTGGGAGGAAGGAGGTGCCCAGAAGAGCTTTCCAAGGGAGTTTTTTTTTACTTCATCTTCATTTTGAAGAATGAGTAGAAGTTAATTGCTTAGGTTGTTTTTAGATCCTGTATCATCTAAGCAGTTTTAGGAAGTAGAAATTCTGAAATCATCTTGTCATGCACAGTTCTGCAGGTTGGATCAAAGTAGGCAGTCCATATATTTTCTCTTTTCCACCTTCTTATATGCTCACATACAATTTTGTATGTGTCACTTTATCATAGGATATGCTGCTTTATAATTACAACTATATGCTGTGTGTGTATGTGTGGTAATAGATATTTGGAACGATATATTAGATCATCACTTTAATGTAGCTAAAATTTACAATGTAAAGCATAATTGCATATTTCTTGTCAAACTTTCTTTCTAAACAGAAAGAGCATATATTCTTAAAACTTGACAAAGTCTCTTCAGCAAAAGGTATTGGGAAAACTGGACAGCTGCATGTAAAAGAATGAAACTGGACCACTTTCTTCCACTATGTACAAAAAAAAACCTAAATGGATCAAAGACCTAAATTGGAGACCTGAAAACATAAAAATCCTTGATGAGAGCATGGGCAGTAATCTCTCTGACATTGGCCATGGCAGCATTTTTCTAGATATGTCTCCTGAGGCAAGGGAAATAAAAGGAAAACTAAACTATTGGAACTACATCAAAATAAAAAGTTTCTGCACAGTGAAGGAAACAATCAACAAAACTAAAAGGCAACCTATAAGATGGGAGAAGATATTTGCCAATGACTTATCTGATAAAGGTTAGTATACAGAATTATAGATAAAAAACCAATACAACTCAACTCCTCCAAAACAATCCAATTAAAAATGAACAGAAGACGTAAACAGACATTTGTCCTAAGAAGACCTCCAGATGGCCAGACACATGAAAAGATGCTGAACATCACCTACCATCAGGGAAACGCAAAATCAGAATTGCAATGAGATATCACCTCATACCTGTTAGAATGGCTAAAAGTAAAACCCCAGAAATGTGTTGGTGAGGATGTGGAGAAAAAGGAGCCCTTTTGCCTTGTTGGTGGGAATGCAAACTGGTGCAACCACTGTGGAAAACAGTATGGAAGTTCCTCAAAAAATTTAAAATAGAACTACCCTATAATCCAGTAATCGCACTACAAGGTATTTACTCAAAAAAATAAAAAAAGCACTAAATCAAAGGAATATATGGGCACTTATGTTCATCGCAGCATTATTTACAACAGCCAAATTGTGGAAACAACCCAGTGTCTATCAAGAGATGAACGGATAAAGAAGAGGTGGTATGGAATGGAATATTACTCAGGCAAAGAATAGAATGAGCATTTGCAACAACATACGTAGAGCTAGAGACTATAATGCTAAGTGAAATAAGTCAGCTGGAGAAAGACAAATACCACCATATGATGTCACTCATACATGGCATTTAAGAAATAAAACAAATGGGCAAAGGAAAAAGAGAGAAAGAGAGAGGCAAACCAAGAAACAGACTCTTAATTCTAGAGAACAAACTGATGGTTACCAGAGGGGAAGTGGGAGGGATGGGGGAAGAGGTGATGGGGATAAAAGAGTTCACTTATCATGATGATGATGATGATGATGATGATGATGATGATAATGAAATATATATTGAACAGCAACAACAAGGACATGATACAGAAGCAGGCAATTCTATTGGCTCCGGTCTGCATTTCTTTTGAACAGATGATCTCATTACTGCAGCAGAATCTTTATTTCAGAAGTCTCAAAAATGAAACTAAGGAAATGAATGCATGCTGGCTCCACGGGGTACCTTCCAGTTTATATTCCAGTTTCGACACTTTTCTATTTTGCGACATTGGAGAGAGGAAATCTATATCCTAATGCACATATCTTTTCGTCTGATAATGAGATAATCATTTTGTAAATATGCATGTTGCTATAAACCAGGTTGGTCTTACATATGGAACAGGTGTTGCTCTGCTATACATTTAGTTTTATCAAAGATAAAGAAAAATATTGTGAGAGATTATTTTAATCAATATGGTATAGAAACCTAAAGAAAAATACTCCCTTTGATAAGCTGTTTGGTTATTGTCTTCGGAGAAGAGCCTCTGGCAGGTTAATAAGAACAGCCGAAGATTCATGAATAGTGAATAACATTTTCCCCCATTTACTCTTGAAAGACTTTATTGATTCTTCTAAGATCTATCATTCCAAGCTCTAACTAAGTCAGCATAATCACTTTAGGCCATAGTGTTCAATACATTTTTTCCTTATCCAACTGGATAGTGTCATGATGTTTTATTTATTTTACTTACTCATCTATACTTTGCATTTCCAAAAAATATAAAAATAATCCACTACTCTCCCTTGTTTCTACATTGTGCTTACAAGGAAAGCGTTACAAATAAGATGAAGCTCTTTTTTATGGCTTCATGTTTTCGTTGCATGAGATCAAGCCTAGAAGTAACTACTACCCTGAAATGTCATTTAACCTTCTGTGTCTTCATACTTTCACCGATTAAGGGTATATCACTTAATATATAATGTCATTTTGCATATTTTGACATCATATTCTGCATATATTCTGGCAACGTACTTTTTAAAATTCAACATTGTTTTTGATTATTTTTCCCATATGTGACTCTTGTTCATTCATTTTCACTGCTGTATAGTAGAGCATTATATGATTTCACCACAATTATTTCCCAGTCTCATGTTGATAGTTTCCAAGTGTTCACTAGTGCCAACAAAGCTACTACGAATATTTTTGTATTTATCTCCTTGTGCGTGTGTGACCTTTTCTAGGTCATATTGTATAACAGTGAAAAGTTGTTGGTTTAGAAATCATGGGTCTTTCAAACTATAAAATATTGGCAAATTGACCTCAAAACTCTCTGGTCTCAATTTGCTTTTCCACCAGCAGTTGGCAAAAATTCTGAGAACAAAGACAAATTCATCTCTTTCCTTCCAAAATGCATGCCTTTTTAGTCATTGTTGGATAAAGTGGTCTTGTTTCTGAGCTTGAGGGAAGCATTCCATTTTCACCCCGAAGTAGATGTTAGTTGTGGAATTTTATAGGTGCCCATTATCAAGTTAATGATAACTTGATCTTAGTCATTCATGCAACTGATTGTTTTGCTCATGGGTCACAACTTCCTGCTTCCTAGACTTCCTGGTTTGATAGCTCATTTCCTTTTAGGGCTAAATAAGATTCCATTCTCTGGATGCATCAATCACATCTTATTTATCCATTCACCTACTGAATGAGGGCATCTTGGTTGCTTCCACGTTTTGGCAATTATAAATAAAGTTGTGAGCAGCATTCATGTGCAAGTTTTTGGGTGGACATTCATTTTTACCTCCTTTTGATAAACACCAAGGAGTATGACTGCTGAAAAATATAATATGTAGGTTTACTTTTGTAAGAAACTGTCAAATTGTCTTCCAAAGAGGCAATACTATTTTTCATTCCTACTAGCAACCGGCAACAAACGTGAGTTCTTGTTGTTTCATAAACTCATGAGTATTTGGTGTCATTGTTGCGGGTATTGGCCATTCTAATAAATGTCTAGTATCTTGTTGTTTTCATTCGTATTTCCCTGATGACATATGATCTGAAGGATTTTTTTTCTGTGCTTATTTTCCACGTGTACATATTATCTGGGGAGATGTCTTTTCAGATCCTTGGCCTATTTTTAAATCAGGTTGTTTGTTTTCTTATTGTTGAGTTTTAAGAGTTCTTTGTATGTTTTGGATAACAGATCTTAAGAAGATGTGTCCTTTGCAAATACATTTTCCCAGTCTGTGGCTTGTCTTATTCTCTTGATGTTATCTTTTGAATAGCTGAAGTATTTGATTTAAATCAAGTCCATCTTATCAATTATTTCCTTCATGGATCATGACTGATGACATTGTATCTACAAAATCATCACCATGGCCAGTGTCACCTAGTTTTTCTCTTACGCTATCTTCTAGGAGTTTTATAGTTTTTTGTATCACATTTGGATCTGATTCATGTTGAGTTTATTTTTTATGAAGAATGTGAGGTCTGTGTCTAGATTCTTCTTCTTTTTCTTTTTTTTGCATGTGGTTGTTCAGTTGTTCCAGCATTTATTGAAGAGACTCTTTGCTCCACTGTATAACTTTTGATTCTTTGTCAAAGATCAGTGGATTATATTTATGTGGATCTTTTTCTCAGTTTTCTATTCTGTTTCCTTGATTCATTTGTGTGTGTGTGTGTGTGTGTGTGTGTGTGTGTGTGTGTGTTTTAACCAACATCGTACTGTCCTGGTTACAATATGATTAAGGTAGCTTTATAGTATGTTTTGAAGTCAGGTAATGTCAGTCCTCCACCGTCATTCTACTCTTTCAATATTGTGTTGGCTATTGTGGGTCTTTGCCTGTCCATATAAACTTCAAAACTCAGTTTGTCAATATCCACAAAATAATCAATGGGATTTGATTGAGATTGCATTGACTCTGCAAATCAAGTTAAGGAGAACTGACATCTTTACAATATTAAGTCTTCCTATCTATGAACATGCAATATCTCTCCATTTATTTAGTTCTTCTTTGATGTCTTCATAGTTTAAAACTTTACTTCACATGTACAAATTTTGTTAGATTTATACCAAAGAATTTCATTTTGGGAGTGATAATGTGCATGGTATCATGTTTTAAATTCCAAATTCCACTTGTTCATCTCTGGTATGTAGGCAAGTGATTGACTTGTAAATTCACCTTGTATCCTACAGCCTTGCTGTAATCATTCATTAATTCTAGTAGTTTCTCTGTTGATTCTTTTGGATCCTGTACAGAGACAGTCATGTCATCTACCAAGATAGGTTTATTTCTCTATTCTCTATCTGTATACCTTTTGTTTCTCTCTCTTACCTTAATTGGATTAGCTCCATCTTTCATTATAATGTTCAAAAGTATTGTGAGAGGATACATACTTGCTTTATTTCTGATCTTAATGGGAAAGTTTCAAACTTCTCACCTTTTATATGATAGTTGTATGTTTTCTGCAGGTATATTTTATCAAGTCTAGGACGTTCCTCTCTATTCCTAAATTACTGAGAGTTACTGTTACTTTTAAAAATTGCATTTTACTGTTGCTGGATTATGGAAATTCAATTGAGTTTTGTGTATTAATCTTTTATCCAGTATTCTTGCTTAAAACTCCTCATTAATTGGAATAATTTGCCTGCATATCCTATCAATGTTTTTCTGTGATAATTGCAGTTTTAATTTTTTTTCTCCCAAATCTCTTAGATCTTAGCTCTTGTTCTTATCATTATGGACTGACAAGAACAGTCAGTATGCTGCTAAATAGAAGCAGTAATGGCAGGCATCTTTGTCTTAATTTTAATTTTTAAATGCAATGTTTCTAGAATTTCAACATTAATTACAGAAATCATTATAGGTTTTTGTCAGATAATGTAGATCTCTCATGAATGTGTTCATTTGCAAGGTGACAGAAAATGTGACAAGAATCTTGTATTTCAAACACATCGAAGTTATCTCTTCTCATGTAAGAATAAGCCTAGATGTAGACCTTTTTCCCATGCTCTCAAAATGCTGTAAGTTCAGCTTCCTAGGCCAAAACCCTTTCAAGGCAGACTGGGAAAGTGACTGTTAAGCTTTCCAGCTTATATAATGAAAGACAGCACTGGAAAGGGGATTGGAATTGTGTATTAGATTAACCAAACCATAGTGTTTGCTCATTCATTTTACTTGGGTTCAGGAAATTCTTTTCTATTTTTGGTTTGATAAGGTTTTTAAAAAATCTTAAATTGGAGTTGATTTGAAAGGACGTGGTGGTTTTTGCATAAACAAAAAAAATGCTCTTTGTCTTTTATTAATGTATTATATTGCATTATGAGAGCTTTTAACATTGCATCATCCCTACACTTTTAAGATACTCATCCTGGTCATGATTTATTTTTTAAATAGATTGCAGATTTCTATATGCAGATATGTATTTTTAGGAGTTGTGTGCATATCTGTAATAGGCTATGGTCAAGCCTTTTTTGATGCAATAATTCGATAAAAACACGATGCATTAATGATACAAAATTGTATCACTGTCATATAAAAAAGAATTGATTTAAGAGTAAGTAGATAGACTCTTGAATGATGATATGACCTCTCTCATTTTTTAAATGCATAAATGGAAGGGAGCTAGTGTCTTGGGCTCCTTGGATGTGGTGGGTTTCTCTTCTGCCTGTTCTTCATTGAAAACAAAACTTAGGAAGAAACTTGTTAAGAAACTAGCCAAGAACTGGGAAGCTGTATCTCTTCCTCACTTGTGTCTTTGTCTCAATATATTTTGTGTTTCACTAGTTTACCGGTACAACAGGCAACTGAAATGAAGGTCACCATGTATTAGATTTTGGTCAACATTCTGGGCAGTCTTTAAGCTGAAATCACACTGTTTTGTTCTAGCCTCACTCCATATTAAAAGTGAAATTGGCTTATAATTGTTTCTTATACTATTCTTTTCCAATTTGACTCAAACTTGTATTAATTTTATAGAATTACTTGAGTGGTTTTCTTTTCTTACTTTTTTGTGAATTTGGTAGACATTAGCAATAGAATTACTTATCTTTGCCCTTTTGATATATTTTTGTGTGTGTTTGTGTGGGGTGGAAGGTAGGTTTATGTCTACTGATCCAATTTCTTTAGATCATTGGTGTTTCAAAACTTTTTTCTTAAATTGGTTTTGGTAAGTTTTATCTTCCTAGTACATAGGGTTTATTTTCTCCTAAGTTTTCAAATTTATTGGCTTAAATTTAGATATAGTGTTATTTTATTTGTAGCCTCTGTTGTAATTCTACCTACATATTCCTTATTAATACTAACTTTTTTATGGGCCTTCCTAAATTTTTTTCTTGATCAATCCTGACAGTTTGTCTCTTTTATTTGTCTTTTCAAGAGTCTGTTCTTTTAGTTTAGTGATTTCTTTCATTGAATTTTTTATTTCTTTAAATTTGTCTTCTTCATTATTTTCTTTCTTCTATGTTCTTTGGATGTATTTCTCTCTCTCTCTCTCTTTTTTTAGCTTTGCAAGATGGATAATATATAATGGTCATTCATTTGTCACCTCTCAACTCCAAACTCATACCTTTTTATTTTTATTTATTTTTATTTATTTATTTATTTATTTTTTAATTCATGCCTTTTTAAAAAGGAGATGGGCCTTATACATATTTCTCCTCTGCTACCAGAAAAATCTCAAGGGGCATTCTTGCTTCCAAAATGGCTTGCTCACCAGATTCCTGAAGGATGTGTTTTGTGTTGTTTTCCCCAACTGCAGGGTCTGCACAGAATCCCTAGTGCCAGGTGCTTATAGGGATCAGGTTTCTTCAGCATTTGGCTGCTGTGCACTTTCTGTAGCTCTTAAGTCGGGCAGCAGCAGCACAGCTAGTGTCCCTGACAGCGTGGATGAGACACCCTGACAGCATGGTGCCACAGCCAAGACCCCTGCTCCCTGTGCCCTCCCCTCAGTCCTACTGGCACTTGTGCTGGGGGGACCAATGGGCTTGCCATTTGCTGGAACTGCTGCCCAACCTTCATCACCAGCAGCTGGCCCAGAATCCCTCAGGTCAAACTGTGTGGAAGAAGGGCCCTGGGTGCCTGCAGAGGGAGGCTTACCCAGCTCCTGGTTCCCATAGCAACCTAAGCAGTCCCCACTTCTTGTCTGTACCCTTCCCGCTCTCTACCAGTCTCCCATTGCCTACCTGTCAGCCCCGCTTGCTTGTGTCTCAGAGGCCTGTTTCCTGGCCCCCTTCTGAGGTGAGCACAGCAGGATGTTTCTCAAATCCACGGTGGTATCTGAACTCAATCTGCCACCTGCTCATCACCAGCCTCAATTTGTGCTCCAAAGGGATGTTCCTGCTTTTCTGGCCTGTGGGGACCAGCTCTGGCTTGGCAATCTGGCGAAGTTCTTGGTTACCTAATTGGCTACAACTGCACCTCCTTTAACAAGATTTGAGCCACCTTTTCAAATTTGTCTTTCTTTGGACACTCTCCCCCAGGAAAAGGACTGATCCCCTTTAGGGTTATCTACTTTTATGTGACTCTCCTGTCACATTCATGATTCTTTAAATCAAAATGATATAAAACTTCCTCTAATGTCTTTCTCCTGATAGGACCCAGCTTATACACATACCGACTAAATTTCAGCATGTTTTCTAATAAAAACAGCGAAGGCTAGTAATTGCTCTCTAAGAGCCATGTTTTACCTAAGATAAGACTCTTCTGCTACAAGAGTTTCTATAATAAGAATTAGTGCAAGGGGCACCTGTGGGGGCTCCGTCAGTTAAGGGGAGGACTTTTAATTTTGGCTCTGGTCATGTCCTCAGGGTCCTGAGAAGGGGCCCCCCAGTCAGGCTCTGGGCTCAGCAGGGAGTCGGCTTGAGGATTATCTCTCGCTCTCCCTGTCCCTCTGCTCCTTCCCTTGCTCCCACGAGCTTTCTCTCTCTCTTTCAAATAAATAAATGAATTTAAAAAAACAGAATTAGTTCATATGTGATTTGTAAACAAGAGAATGATGACAGCATAACGCAAACATTGCTTTGATTATACATTTTTAAAATGTCAGCATGCTGATATTTAATCTCACCAAAGTAACAGCAGTAAAACAGAAAGTACACAAAAATAGAAAATGCACTAACGCTGCTGAATATTGCCAGCTATGGGTGAACACGATACTGTACACTTACCTGTTCACTTCGTGTTCCTCCCCTGAGCTTACTGTAGTCAAATGTTTCCTCTTGTAATTACTTATTGTATGATTTTTTCCTCATTTTTGTGCATTTCCCCTTTGCTATAAAATTTAGCTCAATGCTTCCTTATATCTTCTTATGTTTGTCTTTTTTTTAAAAAAATAAGGTTTCATATTTACTATAGTATTTATTTAAGGCTACACATATCTTTTTAACTATGCAATTTATTATTTTATTAGGATTGTTATTTTATAAACAATACAATTTTATAAAAAGCATAAATTTTAGGTGCTTTATTCCTAGATCTACCTTTCTTCTGATACCCTATTAGTTTTGGTGGGTGATTTTGCAGAAATGGAAGTTTCAGAGGAGATACCTATATCATATCACACACAGAACACCTATGTTTCCATTCTCTTTCAAGTTCAAAGTTTTCCTAATTTCTTTCTTTTTTAAAGATTTATTTATTTATTCATGAGAGACACACACAGAGAGAGAGGCAGAGACACAGGCAGAGGGAGGAGCAGGCTCCCTGCGCGGAACGGGATGTGGGACTCAATCCCGGATCCTGGGATCAAGCCCTGAGCTGAAGGGAGATGCTCAACTGCTGAGCCACCCAGGCGTCCCATCCTAATTTCTTTTGTAAATAATGTTTTGACCCATGAGTAATTTAAAAATTCGTTTTTAATTTCAAAAAAGTATAAAATTTTTTATTTATTTTTCTTTTTATTATTGATTTCTAACTTAATTGCACTTTGATGAGAGAATGTGTATGAATAATGCAGGTTTGTTAAATTTATTCAACATTTTTTAGTGGTCTAATACATTGGATTTTTTTTTTTTTTATGCTGGATATTTTTTATACCTGTTTTCTATGTTCTTGTGTATTCTATAATTGCTGAACTCAAGGTTCTATATATCAAGCGCTGCAGACTAAATTTTGTCCTTCCAAAATTCCTATGTTGAAGCTCTAACCCCCCAGTGTGACTATATTTGGAGATAGGGTCCTTGGGAGGTAATTAAAGGTCTATGAGGTCATAAGGGTGAGGCCTAATCTCATAGAACTATTGGCCTTATAAGAAGAGACCTTTCTCTCTCTCTCCACCTATGCACAAAGAAGAGGTCATGTGAGCCCATAGTGAGATGGTGGCCAACTACAAGACATGGGAAAAGGTCTTAGGCTGAAGCATACCCGCTGGCACCTTGACCTTGGATTTGTCCACCTCCAGAACCATGAGAAATAAATGTCTATTGTTTAAACTACTCACACTATGGTATTTTATTATGGTAAACTGAGCAGACTAGTACATCAGGCTTGTAAATTGTTCAAATCTTTTTTTTTTTTTTTTTTTTTTTTTTGCTTGAGCTCTCAGTTTCCAAAAGAAGTGTATCAAACTTTCATATGTGATTGTGGATTTGTCTTCGGTAAAATTGTCATTCTGTTTTAATAGCTTTGAGAAATAGATTGCATACATATTTAGAATTCTAAGAGATTCCTGTCAAGATGCATTTTTTAAATTATAAAGTAAATCTCTATATTCATAAAAATTCTTTTGATCTCAGAATCTGTGTAACATCTATAAAGCCATGGTAGTTTACACAAAAGCTTACTTTTTTTTTCTTACTTTTGACTAGGAATTTCCTTGTATATAATTTTCAATGTTTTAATTGCAGACTATTTGCCATTAAATTTTACATGTACATTTTATAGGCAATTAAAAAAATATATAACTGCAGTTTCTGCCATGTACTGTCAATCCTGACATATTGTGAGTTTTCTGTTTATCCTTCTTTTTCTGTGAGTTGTTTTACTTTCTTGTCTATCTTTTGATATATCAAGTTTGTTTTGTTTTTATTCCATTTCCTCCTCTGTACAGGATTTCAAATTTATATACTTTCTTTATAGTCCTTTAGTGACTATCCTTAAAATTGTAAATGATACCTAAAAAACTCAAAGTTACTTAGTTAGCTACTTAATCTCTACTTCTAAAACCATGCAGAGATCTTGCAACACTACATTTCTTTAAAAAAATTTTTTTTTAAAGATCTTATTTATTTAGTTGAGAGGGAGAGAGAGTGAGATAGAGAACACGAGCAAAGGGTAGGGTGGGGGAGAGGCAGAGGGGGAAGCAGACACCTCTCTGAGCAGGGAGCCAGATGTGGGCTTGATGCCAGGCTCAATCCTGGGACTTCAAGATCACGACCTGAGCCAAAGGCAGACACTTAATTGACCGAGCCACACAGGTGCCCCAAACACTTCATTTTTGATTTCTTCTCCCGTCCTACATGTGACTGTTGCCATTTTTTAGTTCTATGTTGGTTCATAACACTTAAAATAGTTATTATTTTTGTTTCATTCAATTTTTTGTATGTTTATTTATATTTATCAATTTATTTTTGTAATTTCAGCCTTTGATTCAGTTTCCTTCTTTCTGCAGTACATTGCTTAGATGTTAAGTCATTGAGGTCTATTGTGTTTAAATTTTTCCAAGATTTTTTTTTCCACCTAGAGACATCTTTATTTTACAATTGTTTGCAAAGACAATATCATCGGATATAAATTTCTAGGTTGATAATTATTTTCCCTCCACGCTTTCGAGAAACCATTCAGTTGTCTTCTATTTTTCTTAGTTTTGATCTACCTGTCATTCCTTTATATGTTATCTGTTTTTTAACCACAACTACTAGGATCTTCTCTGTCCTTTGTATCCTGAAGTTTATCACTATATGTCTAGGTTTGTATTTATTTTTATCTATACCGATAATGTATTTTGTGAAGAGGTGATTCATAATCATTCTGCAAAATTCTGACTCATGATTTCTTCTAATTTTGCCTTTTATCCATTCTTTCTATTCTTTTTCTTTATTATCATTTATCTAAATGATGAATTTAGATGAGTGTTGAGCCTTGGAATTCTATTTTCCAGATCTCTTACTTTTGTTCGTATTTTCCATCTTTTAATTTTTTCTACTACATTCTGGTTAGCCTCTTTAGAGCTGCCAACTTGGTATTTCTCTATTCATCTCTGTCTGTTCTTCTGTTTAACCTGCTCATTGTTTTTATGTACAATGTAATATTCTTCATTTCTGAAACTTCTATTTTGTTTTCTTCAAATCTGCTACATATTATTTTTAATGGTATCATGTTCTCTTGTAATCTTTTCATAATATTTTAAATACTTTATGCATTTTAAAGAAACCTATGGAATATTTTAAATCTGAGAATTCTATGATCTGATATTCTTAGAGGTCTATTTCAGCTGTTTTTCAGTTCTGTGGATTCTCACTCAAAATGGCTTGTTTCTTCATAAGTTATATAATTTTAAAGGCAAGTTCACATTGGGTGAGACATTATCCATGAGACTCCTCTGAGGCTTGTTCTAAGATGTGTTTTAAAAAGAAAACATGTGTCTCTTTTTTCTTTCAGGTGTAATTGATTTCTATCAACATGGAACTTCTCAATCATTCAGACCTATGCAAGGGGAAACAATATTTTTCACCCTATGCAGATCCTAGGTAAAGACAGAGAAATTTTGTTTTTTTCTTTTCTTTTTTTTTTTGGATACCTTTTTTGACAGATGGATTTTTTTTTTTTTAAGCTCATTCTTCTTGAGGGTATGGGCTTTGAGGATTAAGTTATATGTGAGGGCTTTAGTTCCAGTAACCCAACTTATGTCATATTTCCTGTCCCTGTGCAGCCTCTCAGTTATTGAAATCAACTAATATAATTTAATTTATCATTCTGGTTTTCAGCCCCATAATCTCCCCAACTGCCAGTTTTTAACTCTTCAAATTCCATTGCTTTCTTGTTTGTTCAGTTATGAATTTAAAAGATGTTTGTTACATTAAACCCAACATTCTTAGACATTTTGTATTAGAAATTCTTTCAGGTTATTTAGTCTACTACATTGTTTAATTCAAAGTCCACTATTATTTTTTAATGACCTCTATAAGAAATTTTCACTTAAATGTGAATTATTTTATCACAGCTGAAAGAAAGAGAGAGAAAGAACTAATATTTACTAGATGGGAACGCCTGGATGGCTCAGCGGTTAAGCACTTGCCTTCGGCTCAGGGCATGATCCTGGAGTCATAGGATCGAGTCCCAGGATCGGGTTCCACATCGGGTTCCCCACAGGGAGCCTGCTTCTCCTTCTGTGTCTCTGTCTCTCTCTCTCTGTGTCTCTCATGAATAAATAAAATCTTTAAAAAATAATAATATTTACTGAATGGCTAAATGTGACCATCAGAGAAGTGGATATTTCAAATAATATTTTTTCTAAGTTTAAGTAATTGACATCTTATGTCTTTAGGAACTAACTACAGCCAGTAAATTAAAAAAAAAAACCCTATAAATTAGGACGAGTTTCTAGAAAATATTACTTTATATTTTGGAGAGCCTATAAAATAAGTAGTGAGAGGAGAAGAGAATATTGAAGATAGTATTTATTTTTTTTTCCAGTTGATTTTAAGATAACTATATTTTTCACTGGGGCTCAGTTCTCTCTATTTCTTTATACAGCTTAGCTCTGTTATTATATTTGTGTTGACTTACTTCTCTGACATGATCTTTCCTGCTGCTATACTGCCACTTATAGTTTTTCATAATTTCAGCCCAGTATAAAAGAATTCAAGTCCTTTCAATAGCTTTCATTCTGAGATTCATTCTGACTGGCCTCACTTAGGTCCCATTCTCACTTAATCATCAAGATTAAGCAAATGTGATGCCCTGATTAAATTAGGACCAAGTGATGTGTTTCAACCAGTGGATGGGGTGGATTTACCTCCAGCAGGAGAACATGGACTGAGAATGACAGAAATTAAAATATAGAAAGATTTTTGGTATCTGAAAATTATATATTTCCACTACTACCTATTTCATGTTTACTATACTTATCCATCTGTCTTAATCTTTGTGCTCAAAATGTTTGTGTCTATATCAAATATGTGATATATGTGTTTGTCTCCCTCTTGTCCAAAAAAGCAGACAACTGAAATCTTACCTAATTCTAACTTAAAAATCTCTGAATAAGATGTATGTCTTCCAAGTCACTTCTAATTTTGAATTCTTGTGATTTCCTACATATGGATAACTGGTATTTGTTCTCCAAATACTCACTATAAAGTTATGAAAAATTAGTGTGATTACTGCAATAAAAGTGTGAATGGGAAATAAAAACACGAAGTCATCTTAGATTTATATAATAGGTAGCAAGCATCCTTCTAGAAAGGCATAAGAAAGAACTGCTGCCCTGGAAGAGGATTGGGTGAATTAGTCTGATCTATTCTGTTTTTCTTTTCTTTCTTTTCTTTCTTTTCTTTCCTTTCTTTTCTTTTCTTTTCTTTTCTTTTCTTTTCTTTCTTTTCTTCTTTTCTTTTCTTTCTTTTCTTTTTTCTTTTCTTTTCTTTTTTCTTTCTTTTCTTTTAGATTTTATTTATGTATTCATGACAGACACACACAGAGAGAGAGAGAGAGAGAGAGAGAGGCAGAGATGCAGGCAGAGGGAGGTGCAGGCTTCATGCAGGGAGCCCAACATGGGACTTGATCTCGGGACTCCAGGATCACACCCCAGGCTGAAGACAGGGCTAAACCGCTGGGCCACTGGGGCTGCCCCGTTTTTGTTTTTTTTTTAATTTTATTTTTAACTAATCTCTACACCCAACCTGGACCTCAAACTTACAACCCTGAGATCAAAAGTCGCATGCTTTATGACTGATCCAGTCATGTATCCATGGTCTATTCTTGAAAGGGCCTTCCATGGTCTTCTATGGCTGTACTTGGAGCAATCATTGGAGAACATTGTCCAAGGGGAGAGAAATCATATTAAGAACTATCTTATAAAGTTACTGATTCTTCATCATAGCAGTTTACATGGTTCTATTAGACTCTAAACTCTTTGAGGGCAAGGACATGTTTTCTTTCCCTTCTTATTTCCAATATAAAGCACTGTGATAGGTATAAAATAAGCACTTACCAATGTTTGCTGAAAAGAATGAATAGATGAATGGACTAATAAATTGATTGAATAACAGAGCTAGATGGGCTCCTGGGAGATGATCTGATTCTGCTGTATTTTAAGGAAAACAGATGTTTCAGAAAGGATAATAGAAGACCAAAATAAATAATTCTTTTATGCAATACAAAGTTTGACATATTTTGTTTCACATAAAATTACATTTTCTTCTGGGATAACTATGTTTAATAAATAGCAAGATCTTACAGAAGAATCCAAATCAGATTTCTCATGTCATAATCTTGAAGATTCTGAAGTACTTTGAGGAAATACATTTGGTTTTTATTTCCAGGTCAATCAAATATCTGATATCATATAAAGATTTAATCATCCATGCCTTCATGAGGCTATTATATTTAGTTGGCATTTTTGAAATTGTTTTTTTCTTGATTGTAAAAAAAGATCTGCAAAGCAGTTTTCCATTTATAAATACTATATATGTGTTGCTTATTTATTCTTATTCTTCCTACAAAGGTCATAGAAAATTGAATAAGATTATCAACTTCTTTATCATTTTAATAACTCTTATATGAGAGAGAAGGCTAGATATTGACTTGAATGGCTTTTGGACAATTGCCACTTTAATTTGGTCCTCACCGGGCTTCTTAACAATTACAAGACCTGCTGAGATGTCAGCAATGTTCTGGAAACTTTTTATAGTCTTTTATGTAGATAATTTCATGATTTTTATTACTTTTGGAGTTATTCTTCATATTTGAAACAAACATTATTCTAAAGCAGTGTTTCCCAACTTCAGTCATTTATGAACTACCTTTATAATTTTTGCAAAATCTTGGAAACCACTATGTCTTCACTATTTCTTTCTTAAAATTAGTTTACATTTTAATTTAAATACTATATTTAAGGAAACTTTATCTTCTTAGTTAAATGTAAAGACAGTATATTTTTTCATACATAGCTTACTATTACCACAAATTCAACAGAAGCAGGGAAAAATTATTAAATTCTAGGTAGGTATCACTATTTGTTAAAGTATGGGAGCTTGAGATAGGACTTTTTTTTTTTTTTTTTTTTTTTTTTTTTTTTTTTTTGAGATAGGACTTTTTAAATGGAGAAGTAAAGATTGGTTCATGTGAGAGAGATGTCCAAAAAATTTTAACCTTAAACTGAGGCTTCCTCTTTGGTTTTGTTAGGTCGAAAAGAAAGGAAGTGGATGTTCTTGCTATTTGAATGACTATTAGTTTTACTATGGCCTATTATCAAATGACATCTACAATATTATCTAAAGTCATGTCTCTACCACTAATATAGTTAGTTCCTGTTTGCCAATTTTGGGAAAACTATTCTAAAGGATCTTCAGGTACGTTGTATACTGTTTTAAATTGGGCAAACATGTATTATGCCTATGTGTGAGGTGTGTGTGTACATAGGGATGTAAAATATCAAAAGCTTATATAGCATGTATATATGTGTCTATAAAAATACCCCTACAGAGCTGGACCAACACTCTCAAAACTGTAAATTTTTATAAAACCTTATTTCAACTTTCAGACCAAACTGATAGATTTGTATTTAGCTATTTAGACCCAAATCAGGAATAGTGAAGATTTGCCCATTTTAAATAGAGAGAACAAAATCAAAGTTCATTCTGATTTCTCTTTCATTAATTTGTGCCCTCAGGCCTCTATTTTTGTCTCCTCCTTTCCTTCTGCCCAGACCTTAATATGTTCTCTACTCAACAGCCAAAATGTTCTCTTATGAAATCAGATGAAGATTTTGGTTCTGCTTGGGGTGTCTGGGTGGTACAGGCATTTAGGCAGTAGGACTCTTGGCTCCAGTTGGGGTCCTGATCTCAGGGTCCTGATCTCAGAGTCCTAAGATAGAGCCCCCTTCCTGAGTAGGAAATCTGCTGAGGTTTCTCTCTCCTTTTCTCTCTGGCCCTCCCCTGTGCACGCTCAGGCACCTGGGCGCTCTCTCCCTCTTTCTTTCTCTCTCTAGGATGAGTAAATAAATCTTTTTCTTTTTTTAAAAATAGGTCGTTGATTCTGCATTTTTGTTGTTGTTGTTGTTGTTGTTGTTCTGCTTTAAAACCCTCCATGGTTATGGTCTTCCCCATGCAGTTTAGAATAAAATTCCAAGTGCAGGCCTCAACCTGAGGGCCTTCCATGATTTGGCCCCTGCTTATCACCTGTGACTCCTGTCTCATTAAGTTCATCAAATGGAGTCACTCTGTCTTCATCTGTGTTTTCATACAAGCCAGGTTTTTCTGCTTTAGATCTTTCTTACTTGCTATTATTTTTTTCCCTTCCCGGGAATGCTCTTCCCTTGAGGCTTTACTTGGCTGGCTCTTTTTTTTTTTTAATCCTTAAATTTCAGGTTAAATGTCTTTCAGACCTTTCCTGTATACCCTTTACTCATGGATATTCCTTTTATGTAGTATTCTCTGCCCGTTTCCTTCTCATGCTCACTCTTGGATTATAAAGTTGTCATTCCCCTTGTTCATATTCTACTTCCCTACTGGACTCTAACCTCTGTGTGGGTAGGGCTTATGGTTATCGGTTCTGGTTGCCGTGACATATGCTGTCCAAGCACCATTTTTGGCACTTGGAAACACCACCCATATATTGACTGAAATAATCCTCTTCAAAGAGTTGTTCTATTTGTTGGGTAGGCTTCCTTGATCACAATCTCACTTTTAAATAATTACTTTGTTGAGAACAGGGTGTGTGCTGTGTTCAGCATTCAGAAAGAATAAACAAATGAATGAACAGCTTCCCTTAGTTTGTAATAGTGCTTAAAACTAATTGTAGTGACTGAGCATAAGGGGCAGCATAAGCATCAAAGATATATGGTTTCGCAGCATCAAAGGCAAAGCAGCAATACTGTTTTAAATCTTCTTCTAATGATCTCCTTATAATTATGAATCCCTAAGAAGAAATTCAACTGCTTTCTATGTTTGAAAATCTGCTTAACTATGCTTAATTCTTTTGCTTTGGCTCATCTCCAGACTCTGAAACTTTCTTTGCCTAACTAGAACTGCGTTTGGACTTTGGGAGGAAACCTTTATGGTTATATGTTTGTAGGTGTGAGCACCAGCTGCTTGTAGACATTTGAATTCATTATACATGTGAGTTCATTAAAACACACACACACACACACACACACACACACACACAGAAAACTGAATCCATGGCTTTAGCCCAAAGCCCTGAACCTGAATTCTATTTACTACAGAAAATATGAACAATTGTTCAAATTTTTGATGTGTCTGTTACATTTTTAACAAAATAAATACATTTATTCATTTTTACCTAGTTTCCATAGAGGGCTGACTTAATATTTCTGGAAAATGTCTGCAAATACTCATAACGGACATTTTTGTAGGATACTCCGCCACGCACACACATTTTTTTTTCATATGTTGTGTTTGTGATTGTGCCAGATATTGCTGGCTGACTAAGGATTTGTTCATGGCTGCCACAGTGTGCAGTTGGTGCTGGACAATGGCTCTCCTTGGGGACTCCATTCCTCAGGCACTTCTTGTTGCGTCCCCGTGACAAATGGAATATGTGCACCTCCAGGCTGAGATAGGTAAGCGTGGGACATTTGATCCCCCGTGTGTGCTCTTCCCTTAGAACTGCTGGCTGGATGACACTAATGTGTCTTTGAATGGTGGAGCCAGACAATGGAAACCAGGGTTCCTGAATCACAGCTTGTAGGTGGCTGCCCCCGTGAACCACCCACAAGGAACATCAGTTTTGAATTTAATGGGGGTGAGAGATAAACTTTCATTTCGTTATGCCACTGAGCCTCAAGATTTGTCTAATTACAATATTTACCCTGATAAATACGATATGACTTTATGATATGTATTCTATAAATGTGGATATGTATGACAGGCATGCATACATTATTATGGGGCTGGTTTAATGCCCATTTTACATATGAAGAAGCTGAGGAAAAAGAGACCTTGAAGAGGATTAAGCAAATTTACTTGGGAGGTTATAGGTTACATTAGTTAACAGCTAAACTAAATCCAGGGCTTTATCCACTGAAGCAGGCGTCCACAAACTATGGCCCTCAAGTCAAATTCGACCTCCAGACTGTTTTTCTAAATGAAGTTTTGTGAGAACACACAGTCATGCCCATTCATGTCCATAATGTCTAAGGCTGCTTTCTTGCTACAAGAGCAGAGTTGAGTAGTGACAGAGACCATATGACCTGTAAACCTGAAAATATCCACCATGTGGCTCTTTCCAGAAAAAGTTGGCTAATCTCTGCATTGTACTATGCTTCCATCTAGTTCTCAAGGTAACTGAATGTGGGACATGATAGAGAAAGTGAGCTCTAAATTTTATATCTTCTCATGTTTGTGGGAACATAGAAAAATCTTTTAACTTCATGTTTTCACTCTTTATGTTCTTTCTTCCTTTCCATATCTAGTGAATCAACTTAACTACTATGGGGAAATGGATGTATCCAGCTTCTCCTCTTGCTTCTGGTTTGGTCTAAGACAAACTGTCAAGTGGTAAAACAATAAAACATGCTTTTCCATTTCTCCTTCATCCTTACTCCATTGCTGAGCCCGGGCACATGCCACTTAATGTATTATCTCAGAATTTACCTCAAGAGGTCTTGCCAAATGCCCGAGAAAGCAAGAGACCTGGTATTTCTATTAAACCCAGAAAATGTTTTTCTTTCTCTTTTCTGCTAGAAAGATTCCATATTTTCTACAGAGGTGTTTCTTACCATTTTTTACACATTGTCACTCAGACCCTATGACCCATGTTTGCACTGATAAGTTTGAATATAGATGCCGTTCAGTTCCCAATTTATATATGTGCGATCCCATTACCTTCTTTCCCAAGTTACAACAACACATCAGAATGTAAGGAAAAGACATTTATTAGAGAACAAGCCTTAAATTTATTGTACTTCATTTCAAAAATTATATAAAAACATTGGCAATTAAATTATCATTATTCAAAAATATTTGCCTCACGACTCGTAGCTGATTCTGATAAACAAGCTGTTGCAACACTGTGTGTAAAGACAACTGAGTCTACATGAAAAGAAAAAAATCCGAGAGGCTCAGAATAGGAAATTCTGTTTGTTTCCGCATTGTAAGTTGCAATAAAAATCGATTCAAGTAGACAAAACTCAAAGGAAACAGAACACCTTGGAAAGTCCTTTTGAATCTATTTTAGGAAAAGTCAAATGGGAGGAAAGAGGCAAAACCATGTGCTCCTCTAAGTGGATTGGAGTCAGAATCCAAAGGTAATGTTATCAGAAATCTTACAGCCTAAGCCATCTTTATGGCTGACCAGAAAGAACAAAGATGTGTGCCAAATGGCAATTGAAATGTTTCCAAGACAATGTAATACTGATGGGCTTCAGTTCCAACTTTTCCTCAATTCCAGCTTTCAGAATTCCTGCACTGGCTTGAAGCTGATAGAGTCTCTTCTAAATGCCAGAGAAATAGGGGTGGAGTTGGAAGGAAAACTTCCTATCCCACTGGAGTAAACATGGTGCATATTCCGAGCACTTCTTGAAAAATTAGATACTGTAGCTTCCAGAGAATTCTTATATATATGTTCTACAATTTATTCTATAATTCTTGTATATTATGAGTTACATGTATTTCTCTAGTTAAATTGAGAATATATCACCATGGAAATCACTATGAGTTGGACAAAATGCATTCAGATAGTCACCTAAATATGTGTTTTAAGATACAACTGAATGACATGTTGGGGATTGCCTGTGTATTTTGTTTTCATAATGAAAAAGTGTGGTTTACAGAGTGCTTAAGACTGGGTGGATGAGTCTTAGATGCCATCTAAGTTGTATTTACTTAGAGGCAGAATGACAACTATGACAACAAAAGCCTTTCATAGATAGTTTCATCTATAAGTGCATATGCCAGAGAGGAGGAAGAAGTTTGAGAAATTTAATTACGATGTGTCTATTGTTGTCATTTTCCTTGCATTTATCCTGCTTGTGCACAGTTGAACTTCTTGATTCTTAATTTGGCATTTTTCATCAAATATCCTTTTGCTCTGCTGATGGTGACAAGAGCGAATCATAGTGGTAGGAAGATTGGCTCATTTTTCCCAACTCAGCATTAGAGAGGTGCTTTCTTCCTCTTACCCCAAGAAACTCTGCATCAGAGAGGATAAGAAGAAAAAAGATTTTATAAGGGTATGGGTGACTTTGATAACTCAATCTAAGTGGGAAAAAAAGGAGAAATGTAGAGCAAACTTGAGTTTAAATCCGAACAGATTACATATTTTTCTTGGTTCTTCATAGACTCTTCTACAGGAGCTGTGCCTTCCATGGAGGAATTTCTTCTCTAAATGGCCCAGTCTCTACTCTTGTAGAGGATTGTGTTGGTGAGAACTACTATAGACTACATTTGCATCCCGCCAGGAGGTTGCCCTCAGCACCCACCCTATGGACAGCTTTGAATTCACCCACACTTTATAATAAATAGAACATTTGCCCACAGATTTCATTTTGCTCTAGTGTCTTAATGATCTTCCCCCGGTGCCTCTGATAGACTTAAACATAATAGAAACCAATTTTGACTCTAATTCAATGTTCTCTGTAGGAGAGGATGACTGAAGTTTAATTACAATTCTTTTATACTAAATGTGTGTGCATTCTCTAGCATTTGATGTGATTCCTCCAAAATTTCCATCTCAAAATCAGCCCATCAGTAGAATAGTCACATGCAGCCCAGTTAATTATAATGGAATGTGATGGTTTGGGGCTGTGTTCCAAACAGAATGCCATGGTATCTACAAAAACAAGCTTCTAAAAAACTAATAAGCCGAGGGCCTTTGTGCTATTTCAAATGTTTATTTTGTTTTTCCCCCTTATCTAAATATATTGAAGAGGGACTAATAAAAAATATTTCTCCCCATGTAAATATATCAAAGAGGGACAGTCTTTTTTTCATCTCTGCAGCCCGTTTCCTTGCCCCAATCCTCTCTCCCTCCTATGTATAGGTAGGCACAAAACTCATAGCTCCTCTGAGACCCAGAAGTTTAAAACATATTCTAGAACATGGTGGATTTTAGGCATATCCACTGTTACTTTTAAAGAATAAATTTCCCCAATATAATTTACTTTTGGAAGAGAACATATGGTGGACTATATATTGAAGGCAATAACCACGTTTTATGTTTATTTTGTGTCTCCTAAATCACAGACCTGAAGGAGAGATGCTAAACGGTAAATTATATTTCACAAATTAAATCGATATTTTGTGTATCCCAGTGTATGTGTCATATACATACATGTGGAAGGCAACGGTGGGAGGCTGTATCCAACAAACAACACAACACAGAGAAGTCATCAGAGGAGGCTGAGGTGATCCTTATATGAGTGGACATTATCAAATGTTCTTGAGTAACTTCCAGAAGTGCTACAAGAATGGAAACAACTCTGGTGGAAACCTTATGAAACGCACAAAATTCTGTTTATTGGAACTGGTCTGCTACAGGGAGAATGTAAACATATGAAAATATTTTGATGAGCTGCTTGGCGCTGACGGTGAGAACCAAGCTGTGTGCTTGAATTACAGTAGATAATAAACTGCCTCTGAGGAAGATAAATCTGGTTAACCAGAAGGGTTTTAATTTGCTGAATGATGGTGTGAGACTTTTTCACCAAAGCTAAATTTTTCACGAAAATAGAGGAGAGGCTGAGCACTAAGAAGGTGCTCTTCCTTCTCCATCCTTTGCCCTGGTGCTATCTTATCTCTAAAAAAAGCCAATGAATATTTGAAGAATCGCAGTTTGATGGAGTACAATAGCACGGCCCTGCCTGAGAGGCCTGTGTGAGACCGGGTGCCTGACCCAGGGTATGAAACAGTTTATCCTGGGTAAGGTTCTAGTTTCAGTAGTGGACACAGAGGCAAATTATTTTTCCTGCAAATGAATGTGCTCATACAAAAAAAGTCTGGAATCATGGGTGAGGATAAATCTCAAGTAAGCATTAACACCTCTTCTTTGCAAGGTATGATCAGAAGAAAGGGCAGCGTCCCTAGTTTAAAAGTATTACCGGTGGGAGAATTTGCTGCTTTGTGTGAGTGGAGGTCTCAGTTCTTAGATTCCCCATGAAGAGAGCTACGTGAGGATCCACGCTCCCCTAAGGACAGCCAGAAGGAACGTAGCAAGAGGTTCACCAAGGTGGGAGAGCGGGAAGGTTCTGCAAGATGGAACTGGCCCCTGGGTTGTTTCGGAACTGGACATTATTGGGCCTCTGGGGCTGGCAGGAGCTGTGACATACAGTGGCTGGTCCCTAATGGAGCTGCTTTCAATCATTTGGGAAACTGCACCAGCCTTTCTCCATGGGGGGCAGGAGGGGGGAGCTGTAACTGCTATGCAGATGCATTATGATGAGTCTAGGGGTGATCCTGGGGCAGAAGCCGGAGGTGAGGATGCGCTTCACACCTATGGCTCTTGACCTGTCAGCTCCAAGGTCTTGGAAGCCACAAGGTCAGGATGTTGTACCCTTGGACTTTTAATGTATAGCTTACTTATTATTGTCCTTGCCTCCAGCTCATGTCTCAATCATTCCCCTTCAAGGACTTGGACTCCTGACTCTGGGCATTCCTTCTACTTCTCTGGCTCCTGCCTCACAAAAGTATCAACTAAAGCTACCACTCTGCGATGGAAGTCCTAAGCGGGTAGGACATGGGGATAAGGATGAGATCAAAATGAAATCTAAGTATACAGGAGGGTGAGGATTACTGATACGAATGATTCAGTCATTAAAGGTGGAGGTTGGTTCATGTCAGTGTAGGGAAGCGGGTCAATATTTTGTTGATAGGCTCATGCCCTTGTTTTGATAGAGGAAAACCTGAAATTCACCATAAGGTTAAATTTTTTTCCCAATGTACTTTGTGAATTTTTATCCCTTTATTAACTCCATAAATTAAAATTATGATAAATATCTTAATTGTAATAAAAGCACTTCCGTGAATTTGTATAGTCCTTTACAGTTTATGGAATATATATATGTGTATACCTGTAAAATGTATACAGACTCTTTATTACATGGAATTTAAAATGCTACAAACATGTGATTTTAAATACGTAATACATTATAATATATATATTTTACATATATATACATATATAATATATATTCTAATGTGTCTAATAATATATATGTACATATATATGTAAAAAAATATATATAAAATTTGGTTCTAGTTTTACAAGGAACTACAATTTTTTTCAGGATAAAGGCCATAATTGAATTTAATCATCCAATTGTTATACAGGAAAATTGTATAATATATTTACATGAAACAGAATTTGTTGATGATATGAATGTTATTATGATAAATGTAGATAGAAACGTGTAGATACACTCTTTTATAGTTTAAATGCTCTTTCACACTTAGCTTACAATTCAAACTGTTGCAGTTATAATTAATGAAGTAATACAGATTATATGCAAATTGTTTCAACTTTCCCCCCTATTTATAAGAAAGTAAAACTGCTTGAGTAATCAATTTTAGAAAGAATAGCAGGAAATAGCTTATGTAACTAGTGTTGGCTTTGGGTATTTCCTGATTCATCTCCTTTACCTCATTCCCAAGTGAGATGAATGAAAGGATTTCCCTAAAAAAGCACAGAGACGTGACTGCGTGGCGGGCTCACGAGGCTAAGCCAGGTCCCCAGATGCTTTACTCCTTGACCTATCATGTCCATCATTAGCGACTCATTCCTTTGGGTCTTGAGGATTTTGCCTATAAGAGAAACATAGTGAAATGCAAATATTCCCAGGGGAAATAACATCTTAATATGTAGCCTGCTGATGTTTGTCTAGCAATTAGTTAGCTATAATATGAAAGAAAGGGCATCTGGGTGGCTCAGTGGGCTAAGGTCGGCCTTTGGCTCAGTCATGATCCCAGGGTTCTGAGCTTGAGCCCCTCACTGGGCTCTCTGCTCTACGGGAAGCCTGCTTCTCTCTCTCCCTCTGCCTGCTGCTCCCCCTGCTTGTGCTCTCTCTCTCTCTCTCTCTGTCAAATAAATAAATAAATTAAATATTTTAAAAAAAAGATGAAAGAAGAAATGAGACAGGATAGACTGGAGATGGAAGGGGAGAACAATAGTTTGGAAAAAGGAGGCTAGAAGCATTGAAGATAAAAAAAAAATTACACCCAGATTTTACTTAAGGTCAGTTATCTTGTTTTAAAACTTTTCCATGGGACGCCTTGGTGGCTCAGTGGTTGAGCATCTGCTTTTGGCTCAGGGTGTGATCCTGGGGCCCGGGGATCAAATCCCACATAGGGCTCCCCGCAGGGAGTTTGCCTGTGTCTCTGTCTCTCTCTCAGTGTCTCTCATGAATAAATAAATAAAATCTATTAAAAAAAAACTTTTCCAAATATATGGAAACTGCAAATCATAAAAGCTAATAGATAATTGTGTATGCCCACCCTTGGAATTCTGATTATGAACCTTTTGTTATGTAAGTGAATAGTAAAAAGTCAGTTTTAGAATCCATGAAGAGAAACAGATTTTCTTAGTATGAAAACTTGCATATATTAAAAACATCATATTGATTTCTTGGAAATATTTTTCTTTTGAGAGCCCCAGTCTTTCTTCTGTATCCTGACTCAAGATTTCCCCAGCTGAAATATCCTTTTCCATTTCTCTACCTCTTCACCTATAGCCAAACTGACCCTTTACTATTAATCTTTAGTCTCCCAAACCTCACCAGCAGGAGGTGATCATACATTCCAAAACCTTGTAATTTACAGAACAACAAAAAAAGAATCTGGTCCCTGGATGACATGGAGACAAGACGCTTGCATGCCCTGCAGAGAAATGAGAGAAGTATATTTCTAACTTGTATGTGAGTCACTGTATTCATTTTTATGAATCTTTTATGAATTCGTCTCTAGCTTTGTGAATTTTAACATATATATAGATTTGTGAAACCACCATCACAATCAGAATAGATTCACCAGTAAAACTAGCTGGGCCTGGAGATTTCTTTTTTTGGGAATCTTTTAATTGCTAATCCAATTGCTGTAACAGTTTCATGACATTTTGTGTTATCTATTTCATATTGGGTGACATTAGAGTTTGGGTTTTTAAGGAATTGATCCATTTTATCCAAATGGTTTGTTTATATTCATGAAATTATTCAATTAGTCCCTTTCATGTGCTGGGGGTAAGTAATGATTTTCTTTTTCTTTCATAATATTGGTAATTTATAACTTCTTTTCTGTTTTGTTTTTTAATCATTTGACAGTCTTGATCAAGTTTTACTGACCTTTTCAAAAGCCTATCTTTTAACTGATAGTCACCTTCTCTGGACTATTTACCTTCCTCTGGATTTAGGGAATAAGTTCTATCTTTACTTCCCATTGTTGTCAAAACGTCACACTCTCAATTCTCAACTCTAAAGAAGCTAGCGTGTCTATTTTCCAATTAGGTGTGTGCATATTAGCTAAATATGAGAGTTCTAGCACTGAAAGGAAAACAAGACAGTTTATATTTTATAGTAGGAAACAGAAGTCTCTGTCCCAGTCATCTTCTGATTCCTGCATTGTTTTATTGTTCTCCACTTGACTGCAGTAGGATAGGGGCGGGAGGGGAGTATATAATTCAGAAAGGAATGGATATACCTACATAGGTGACAGGCCTCAGGGTTTTCAGATAGAGGTTCCTGTATCCCAAGCACGTCAAGGAAGCAGCAGAACCAGAAGGCATCAGTGGACTATTCTGGCTTGGACCATGTGTAATTAATACAACAGTGTGGAGTGGAGTATGGAGGGCTTTGAGTATAAGACCCTGGCACCCTGGGGATCCCTGGGTGGCGCAGCGGTTTAGCACCTGCCTTTGGCCCAGGGCACGATCCTGGAGACCCGGGATCGAGTCCCACGTCGGGCTCCCAGTGCATGGAGCCTCCTTCTCCCTCTGCCTATGTCTCTGCCTCTCTCTCTCACTGTGTGCCTATCATAAATAAATTAAAAAAAAAAAAAAAAAGACCCTGGCACCCTGTCATGACCTAGATGCGGGTAAATGTCTTAGAATGATTGATAATGAAACCCAGATGGGGTGATGTTGTCAAATTGATAATGAAACCCAGATGGGGTGATGTAGTCAAAGTTAGGTTGATATAAAGAAAATAAATAATCACAAGTTTTGTTTGAACTTCCAGACTTTTCCATGCAACCCGGTTGCAAATAAATACCCACTACAATGGTCCAGGTTTTCTCTGGGAGGCTGATTTTATGCCTGCATCTGCACATGATGTTCTTGTTGAACATGTATCCTTTGTGGGTGAATGTGGCTGAAGAGTTGACTTTTTGGCTAACTTTTCTTTGATGGCTTAAAGAAAAAATAAATATGTAAAAAGGGAACAAATGTGCTTTTTTGACTGCAAAAATTTCTGCTCTCAGAAAGCTGCTAAAAGTTCAACAAAAAAGATTCATTTTATAATAAGTGATGCTGACATTTATTAGTGGGCCCTAATAAATATTTGCTGACTGCATAATGGTAGCTACCTCTGTATATATAAGATTGATTGACAGTTATTTTATATTTCTGACTTTAATAATAATAGCTAACTGAAGGCTGACTGCCACACGCCTCATTCTATCACTATAACTTTTTTAATCCTCAAAACCATCAAATGAAGTGGGTGTTATTATTTTTCTCATTGTCCTGATGAAACAGAAAATTATGTAATTAACCTCAGGTTACAAGTGTCAGAGCTGGAATTCAATCCAGGCAATCTGGCTTCAGAGCCCATGCATTTAACCATGACATACACTCAGGAAATTCTAGAAACATGAAATCCGTACTCTTTTAAGCAAGAAAGAAAATTTTATTATGGTATTCTCTAGAACATGCTCTCATGTCAATCAGAAGATTTCAAGATATATTCTGTAGAATAATTTAGTTAAATAACTAGTCTCACCATAGACTGCTAAATGTCTGCATTTGGATTGGGGGGAGTCATTTGAGGAACTGTCCTCTGTAGAGAATCTTTAATCCTTTTAGAAAATCTTTTGTTAAGACATCTCTATTTAGTGATTGATTTTGTAATTTGCATAACACAGATTTGCAAAACAAATTGGTTTAATTTTCAGGTGTGAAAACTCTCTGGGACTTGGTGGCTTTTCCTTGATGTAGCAGATATCTTGATCACAGAGACTAACATTTCAAATAACATCTCTGCTTTCACAATCAGGGAGCTTTATTTTATAAAGCCAATAAGATGTAATTACAGCAGAGGTGTTATTGAAGGGGAAAAAAAAAAACCCAACAAAATTAATTTATGTTGCAGAGGGCTGTGGGGAATTTCACACTCATGTGCACCAACACACAGAACTTTAAACAGAAATATGGAACAATTCTAAAAGTTAGATACTACTGAAACCTTGCGGTATGATGATGAGAAATAATTTCATTGCATATTTTAAGAAAAAAAGCAAGGAAAGCATTCTACTTTTGGCTTTAGCATACAGCCTTTGCAGCTTATTTCTAAGGTTTTTATAGGCCCTCATGGAATGCTTTAAAAATCCTGCATTACTTTCCTACTGCTGCTGAAACAAATTACCACAACTTTGTGGCAGGCAGCACATTTATTATCTTACAGTTTTGGAGGTCAGAAGTCCAAAAATCAGTCTCATTAGACTGAAGTCAGGGTGTTGACAGGATTGGTTCTACTGCAGCTTCTAGGAGAGGAATCCATGCTTAGCTTCTTCTAGCTTCCAGAAACTTCTAACATTCTTTGACTCATGGCCGCATCACCCTGACCTTGATCAACACTTGTCTTATTTCACTTGGAGCCTCTTATTTCTTTCTAAAAGGACCCCTGTGATTATATTGGGCACACCAGCATAATCCAGAATATTCTTCTCATCTCAAACTCTTCAGCTTCATCACATCAGCAGAATCTGCCATGTAGCATATCCACAGACTCAAGGCACTAGAAGGGGGGCATATTTGACAGGCCATTATTTAGCCTTCCACAAATCCCAACCTATTTTTTTGTATTTTATTTTACTCTATTTTATTTTTTTCCCACCCTTCATTTTCACCTGTTGAATAGTGTTATTGTAAGCAATATTTAAAAAGATGTTTTTGAAATGTAAATTAATTCATCAGTTAAGTCTGTTCCTCTATTTGTGCACAAATATTATGGCTCAATACCTTTCACAGGCTTCCTCTGCTTTACTGTCTTGTCCTCCTTGTAACTATTTTCTATGGCCAAGAATTGGATGAAGAGACTGCTTTTAAGATTTTTAAATACTATGAAATACTTGTCTTTAGTTGTTTGCCATCAATCTCTTTTTTTTTAAGAGACCTCATGTTTATACATTTATTTAATTTTCACAAGCCTCACTTGTGAAACGATTCTGAATGCATTAAGAGAGTAATATCATTAAAAGCTGCCAGAGAGAAAGTAAAACCATCTAAGGGCTGAATAAAAGGTAAATAAGAAAAAAAAACCCTACCCATATATTCAGTTAATATATCACAGAACGGTGGGATGGTTATGAGCCAGGTGAGCTGTCAAGAGGTGCTCTGAGCTACCCCTATCATGGATGAGTGTGGCTCCAGGCTCAGGCCATCTGCATGTCCATTAATAAAACTAAAGATCACCTCTTTTTTTGCTGCAAAACTATATAGGAAAAGAACAAGTAGTTTTGTTTATTCATAGAGGAGCATCCTGTAACAATGAGTAACGCTTTACAGAGGGACACGGGTACAGAGGGAGATTACCTGTTTTTTACACTGCCAGGAAAGAAATTTTTACAAAAATAAAGGAGTTGGCTGTTTTTACATAGTCTTTAGGCACTAAAAGAGTTTTAGTGTTAGTTTTAGGAGGTTAGTTTTAGGAGTTAGTTTTAGGAGGTGGAGATGGTTTTGTGAATTCTAAGGAATTTTTCCGGTCAGAATAGAAGGATATGCCTTTAATTACCAACAAAGTGGGAGAAAAAAGGTATTTGGTAGATTAATGAGCCTGTTGAGTCCTACTTTGTATCCATTGGTCTGAGAAATAAACAGTTGGAAGAGAGTTTTGGAAAAAGTAAGATTTTACTGATATTCAGTATATGTTGAGATGAGGTCAGAAGTCACTGGCTATTGCATATAATTATGTACCGTGTACTTGATATTCAAACACATAATGATAGCACCCTGAATGAAAAGGCCAGGTTTTGATTAAATGAATAACATTTTGACATCTCCCCTATTTGTTTTCTTATTATATATTTTTAAAATCACTCAAGGCATGTTCATTGAATGCTTATCATGTGCCAGGCAATCTGCCATGCCCTATGTCAACTAAAATAAAGACCTGTCTTTCTGGAGCTTATAGCCCATTAGAAAAAGACATATGTTTAAGTCAGTGCTGTTCTGCCTTAAGACGATAGGTTGAAATTGCATCACAGAATTTCCACTTTTCCAACACCTTACAATATGGGAAGTGTAAACTGCAACAATAAAATTATCAACAGTAACCAGATAAGGAAAGGAGCATAAACTCATGCAATAAAATGAGAACTCGTGGAAAGAAATATGATTCTGGAATGGAATAGAAAGACTTACGAAGGCTCTGAGCAATATAGGTAGACCAACAAAGTACTGAATTATGGATACCCCCAAAGTTGGAGAAGCAAATGTGTGTCCATATCCTTTTATTATTGTTACTGGAGGGTAATAGCAATAGCATTTAGGAAGAGAGAAGAATTGAGACACTAGGCTGGGCTGGACTGTGCACTACACACTCACTTGGAGGAATATTCTAAAGGATAGGGCGTCCTCTGGGTTGAGTAGACAGTGAGCTGTAGTACAGCATATGTAACAAGACTCTCCGAGAACACGAAGCCCACGTATTCCAACAAAGACTAGCAGTCTACGCCAGCTGGGTCCTATCCCCCATTCCTGTTAGGCTACAAAAATGACATCTTTCCATCCCTGAAAGCTACGTGATACCAATGTGCAGCCAGGACTGAGTACCACTGGTTTAAGGGGAAGAAAATATAACCCCCAAACAGCCAAAGTGTCATCTCACAGGTGAAAGAACTTAGAGAAATCCAGCCATTCCTCAACCACAGAAAAGAACCAGGAAGGCAAAGCTTTGGAAAAATCTTGTGTGTAACTCATTGCCATAGAGAACCACCACTGTAGGACCAAATGTTGTGTGTAACCCATTAACACACAGAAACACTGCGGACTAAATGGCCTGTGAGCTTCAAAAATATTACTATCATGAAAGACAAAGGCTGAGAGTGTGTTAAAGATTAAAGGAGAATAAAATGACAAGTAAAGGCAATCCTGGGTCAGAAAAAGGACGTTAGTGGAATAATTGGTGTTGTCTGAACCAAGTCTGGACATTAGATGATATTACTTTAACCATGTTAATTTCTTGATTTTGATAATTGCACTGCATTTATATCAGAGAATGTCCCTAATTTTAGGAAATGCAGACTGAAGAATTTAGAGGGAGAGAGAGAGATGATGCCCAAATTTCTGTCAAACATTTCAGGAAAAAAAAAATCTAAACGTAGTGTGGTAAAACATAATATTTGAGGAATCTAGGTATAAGGTGAATGAGAATTCCTTGTATTTACTACTTTTTCTTCTTTTCTGTATGTTTGAAATTATAGCAGAATAAAAGCTTAAAAAATATCATATAAATGTTAAAACCTGGACAATATAAAATTGATAAAATAATTAATGAATAGGAAGGTAGGAGGAAAAGATAGATTTATAAAGGCATTAGAGTTTTCATGTTCCCATAGCAGGAAGTTAATGAATACTGTCTGAAACTTACTGTGTTTTAGGAAAGAAAACCTGTCTGAGTCTAGCTTCTTAATGCTTTTTGTAAACTTACTTTGCAAACTTGGAAGTCTTTAAATAATATCTGTTACTGTGAAGACCAATTTGCTTGGTTAAATAATCCCTTCAGATGTTCTTTAGTTTCTTTTTCTTTGGCTAAAATCACATAACTCTTGTCTACAGTGTGGTTCTTTGTAATCCAGTCTCAGCCGAACTGGCTTGGGCATCCTCTCCGTACATGTGCTTTGTATGATGACTTGAATAATAATTATGAAGTTTATTTCTGAGTGATCAAGTTCTGAGTTTTCTTAACATTTATCTCTCTGATTTTCAGCACTATTTGAATTATTTACAATAAGTATAATTTGTTTTCCCTCTCTCTCTCTATTTATAGAGAGGGGGGAGAGGCAGATAGTGAGGGAGAGAAAGAATCTCAAGCAGGCTCCATGCCCAGAGACCTTGAGGTCATGACCTGAACTGAAATCAAGAGTCTGATGCTTAAGTGACTGAGCCACTCAGGTGCCCCAAGCATATTTTATTTATTTTATTTTATTTTATTTTATTTTTAAGATTTTATTTATTTATTCATGAGAGATAGAGAGAGAGGCAGAAACACAGGCATAGGGAGAAACAGTCTCCATGCAGGAAGCCTGACACGGGACTCGATCCTGGGACTCCAGGATCACGCCCTGGGCCAAAGGCAGATGCTCAACCACTGAGCCACCCAGGCATCCCGCATAATTCATTTTAAACAAAAGTGATTTTCTTTAAAAACACAAAAACCAAAAAAATTACGATCAATACATTTTTAAGTGGTAAATTGTGGAAAGAATAAAAATACTTGTTACTCTCCTTTTGCGCTTTATGTATTTTTAAAATTCATTAAGTCATTTTCTTAAAGTAACCTGCCACATAACCAGTGGGCAGGTGCCAAGAGCGTGTGGAGCAGAGGGCTTGGGAAGGGAATAGAGGCAGGGCCAATTTGGTGGCTGGGATGTTGGTACAAAGGAAGAGATCAGGGCAGCCTGGGTGGCCAAGTGGCTTAGCACTACCTTCGGCCAGGGGTGTGATCCTGGAGACCCAGTATCGAGTCCCATGTCGGGCTCCCTGCATGGAGCCTGCTTCTCGCTCTGCCTGTGTCTCTGCCTCTCTCTCTCTCTGTGTGTCTCTCATGAATAAATAAATGAAATCTTAAAAAAAAAAGTAAGAGATCAGGGTAAAAGTATTAGGAACAGGACTCTGGAAGGCGTAGTATGCAGATGAAACCAGGAGCTGGAGGGGCGTCCAGTAGGAGGAGGGCAAAGGGTACTGTGTTGAGGGCAGAGACAAACAGAAAAGAAAGCAGAGTTCCAGTGATCCACCCAGCTTCTACAGGAAGGACTCCAGATTTATCTGTCTGGCATATTGAGCTACTATTTTAAGAAAGGTTTTATGGTAACGTACTCCGGAGTCCATACATCCGTAGTCTCTAACTTCTTGGGGCAATTAAGACAGACAGCATTTGGCTGGAGGTCTCTTAGCCGGTACTCTTGGACAGATTGTGTTCTCTATGCCATGTCGTCAGGGGGCTAAGTCTGACATGGAGAGAGGCTTTCACAGACACGGGAGGATCCCGTTATCATAGTACAGCATCCCATGGCATCCCATTCCCCTCCCTTCATACTGTTTCAACCTCTCATATCAAAAGAAGGGAAAGGACGCCAGTTGGGTAGTAGAGAGAAGCTCATGAAGGTAGAATGGTGGGGATATTCTGCTAATTTAGCTACCTTTGCTTTTTGTGGTAAGAAGTTGGATATCTAACATGTGCTATCACCAGATTCCTCATTATCCCTTAGTAAACATTTTAAAAAGTCTTATTTATATATACCATGTATGAGAAAACATGTTCTTTATTTTTTTCTCAATTATTCAAGAAGGAAAAGGACGAAGGATCAATTATTGCTGTTATCTGGCCATTCAAAGCCATTCTGAGGTGGGGCTCTGACAGGTGGACGAAGGGGAACAGAGTTGACATTTTCTGTCTGCTTTATATCAGTTCTACTATAGGATTAGATGCTGAAAGGTAATTATTATTTTAACAAGTTCCTGGCACCTCTTTCTCTCACCCCCAATATGTGAAAACCATGTCTCAGGGCCATGAAAAGCCAAGGGAGATATTTCAGTGAAGTCTTTGGACCAGATTTGCATTTAAGAATCATTACTCTGAAGGGAAATGATAAAATTTGTTTCACCAAAACGATATTAGGGGCACAACGCAGGAGGTTGTTGCAACAAGAAGATGAAGGCCTGAAAAAAAAGGAAGATGAAGGCCTGAAATGGAGATGCTGCTTCAGAAATATTTGCTAAATGAATGTATGGGCAGATGGATGGAGGAAGGCCTGCGTGAGGCCATGGGAAAGGAGCACATTCAGATGCAAGGCTGCGGGGTGTATCACAGGGGCACGCAGCGGGGGTGCACAGGCTGGACCGTGGGGAAAAAACAAAGAAGAGAATCTGCATATTGCCCACGTTTCTGGCCAGGCCACAGATCATCATGGTGATCTCCTCCTCTCCCCTCCCCTCCCCTCCCCTCCCCTCCCCTCCCCTCCCCTCCCCTCCCTTCCCCTTCCTCTCCTCTCCTCTCCTCTCCTCTCCTCTCCTCTCCTCTCCTCTCCTCTCCTCTCCTCTCCTCTCTTCTCTTCCTTCTTTTCTTCTCATTGGCTTTTCTTTTCTGATAGATGAAGAGAGAAGGAAGAGAAGGAAAGGTGATTCATTTTGTTCTAGATAGGTTGCTTTTGAAATGCGCATGGGATACCTGAGTAGAGGTGTTGAGTAGACTCTGAAAAGAATTGAGGAGCTACCTCAACTGAAAAGAAGTATTTGGGACTCACCAGCATGGGGGCTATTGAAGCCAGTTAGAGGGAAGAAATCACTCGGGGGTAATGCGTAGCCAGAAGAGGAGGAAAGAATGCCGAGGAATACCCGTCTTAAGAAGAAATCAGAGGATGAGGAGCAAACACAAGATCCTGAGAAATAATGATCCAGTAGGCAGTGTATTATACTCCACCCTTACCACAGTGTGTATTTGTGTTTGTCTGTTGTGCCTTTGGGACTAAGTCCTTTAATCAGGGGAACCATTGCCAATTTTTTACCAAAAACCTAAAATAGGACAAATACTAGATGATAAATAAATGTTGCCTAAGTGAATGCACAAATTTTCATCATGGTCTATATTTTCAATGACTTAACACAGGTTCTCTCCCTATGCATTTGGGGGATGTTCACATTTATAACTTAGTAAAGTTATCCATTCTTACGTAGCACTTCATTCATGGTAGTTATTACCCTTACATAATTGTGGCTAGAGAAACATTAGCCTACCATGGCTGAATTTTGGGAACATTGGCCCAAACAGTAGGGACACATAACTGGAGACAGCGTGCACACAATACTGATAATGCTCAAGATTTTTCCTGCTTTTATAAATCACCAGGAAGCCAAGGTATCTCGGCAACAACAACTTGACTACAGATATAAAATACTCCCTCAGAGAGTAGGAAAAAAATTACTTTTCTTCTCTAAAGGTATTTAGCATTCTGCGCCGCTCTTATAAATTAATTTGCAGTTGAAATCATAGCATTTCTACATATGTATTTTGCATTAATGTGAATCTAGATCTAATATTCAGGAACATCATTTTACATTGTTAATATTATTTCTAGCTATAGACTGTCTGGCTGACATGAGGTGCCCACAGGGGTGATTTCAGAAGCACTTGAGGAGCCCTCTGCCCCCTTCAAATATAGTCTTCATCTGCTCTCTGACACTTCTGATTTCTTTATCCTGTGAGATGGCTATTAGATTTAAAGATTGCAATCCAAACGCCCATTATAGCGAGCCATAGCGGCTTCATTCCTCATAACATGTTATGAGTGAAATTTGGAAAATAGAACAGCCACACGGTTGAGCTATGTTTTGAAGGAAATTGTTAGCTGTCACAGCATTAATTAACTCTTGTCAATCACCATATATTCATTCAATCAGTTCTTAGATCCTTTTGTTATTGATTCTCTTAATCTCAAAAAAGGCAGTCCTGGCCTTTCAATGGTAAGCCTTTTGAGGGTAAGAAATTACCTCTTAACCACCTCTATACTTTCCCCTGTCACTAGCAGCTAACAGGGACATGCACAGAGAGGAGGAAGAAGGAAGTGGATCAATACATCACTACCATGAAGGATATATTCCAGAGTAGGAAACGGGTAAAGACAAGGCAGTCAGGGAACACAAAATCAATGACCCCCCCACACAAAATATGTGGTACTATGAAATAATCCAGAGAAGAAAAAAAAAGGATGTTTCCTTCCTTTAAGGGACTGTGTCCAGGGGTTTTCTTTGGAAGGGAGGCTTTGTCACAGCAAGGATGTCTTCTCCACAAGGCACAGGAGAGCAGCAGACAATGGAAGAGAAGGTGCAGGGAACCCTAAACGTGATGCTAAGTTTATGCGTGCTGTTTTTAGGCCAAAATAAGAGTTCTTCAGAGTCCTGGCTTTAGAGGAAACCCATGGAACTAAAAGTAAACATGACCTGCTCATTACTCAAGGAAACTAATCCATTATGGCAATTAGTGCATCCTTTTGCAAACTGAAGTCTAAATACCAACTTAGGGAAGTTATAAAAACAATTTAGGGGACGTTAGTGAAGTTATCTTTCACAAAAGAAAAGTGAGTTCATTTGATTTAGTAAAAATAAATATTTAGCTTTCATTTCATTTTATTATAAATAAAAATAAACACTTTCAAAGAGTAGAAAGAAAATGATCGAACAAGGCCAGTTTTTTTTTTTTTATCTCAACAAATGACTCCATATACACAAGTTCCACTAAACCTTTTAAAACAGCTCTCATTTTTAGCTCAGCAGACATGGATAACAGGAGGGTGTACTTTCCAAATGAGGACTAAGTCATCCCAATAAACGTAAGCCATTTATATAAAGTAATATTTCACATACATAAAGTAGAATTAAAATACATAAAGTCGATTTCACTTAAAGAAAAAAATTCACAGGACTAATATTAAAATATGAATGTGATTTTATATGTCAATGCATATGAGTTGTAAAGTAACATTAGTTGACAATATTTATCTTCTCAAAGTTTCAGATGACACACATTTACAGGTGGAGTCACCAGTAGGTGGCAATACATTTATTATGTCCAGAAATGAGTTGAAAGGGCAAATGGTAATATTGGATAAAAATATGCAATGGAGATATAAAAGACTTTTCTCAGACTAATTCAACTTTTTATAAGCAAAATATTAGGACACAGTTATGTAAATTTTCTATTTGCATGTTGGAAACAAATAGCAAATAGAGCATTTTTCCACTAGCATAAGGTCATGCTTAAAACATTAACATTTAAATTGCATGAATTTTAATAATGTCTCTAAACAATGTGTTTTCTGGCATTTATTCAGGAGCTGAGTAGCACACACTCAGACTTGTTCTGGTCAAAAGCTTTCTGGAAACTCTCTCTTGCTAGTGTGCTTTTGTCTTCTGAAAACTATGGGATAAAGGATCAAAGAATATGCTAAGATCGAGCACTGATTATTAGCCTACCTTAATTTCTTAATTTTTATTGACTATAATACACCTACAGAATTGTGCACCTATAAGCATAGAGCTTGATGAATTTTCTCAGACTTCATAAATCTGTGCAACTGTGCACAGGTCAAACAATAGGAAATTACCAGCCCCACATAAACCTCTCTTGACTAGTCGCTATGCATCCCCTTCCCTCCTTTACCTCCCAAGCATAATCACGATCCTGATTTCTAACAACACAGTTTAGTTTCTTTTGTTTTTGTACTTTACGGTCACATAGTGTGTATTCTTTGGTGTTCGTTTTCTTTCGCTCAACATAATTACGTTTGTGAGAGTCATCCATATTGTTACTTCTCATTCTATGCCATTCATTCTCACTGCTAAATGGTATTCCTTTGTGCAAATATATCACAATTTAACTATTCAACTCTTGGTGATCTTTTGGGTAGTTTCCAGTGTGCGGCTGCTGTGAATATCCTAAGACGTATTTTTTTTGGTGAACATGTCTATGCATTTGTTCAATATAGACCTAGGAGTGAAATTGCCGGGTCATAGATGATGTCTTTAGCTTTACTATAAGGGGTATCGCCAAAACACTTTGCAGAGTTCCTGTACCTTGATTCTTAACCAACCACTAAGGCATGCTATCTGCATGGGCTCTATTTACTACATTTCTGATTCAGTCTGAAAGTACAGGCAAACTCTCAATTATTTCAAATGAAATTTTTTGAGGTTGATTATTTCAGATTAAAATAAAATCCTATAGAATAAAGAAATTATCTAATCTACTTTGTGTAACCCCAAATGAATGGTTCGTATATCTTTATTTTGGTGATATTTGTTGTCCAAACAAATGCAACAGCTATCATATGTCTAGGGAAATGATGGTTGTGGCTGCCACCACTCTTAATGTACATTATATTTTTTGGTTACTTTTCACAGGACTCTTGGGTTATTATCCTCACTGTATATGTATGAAAACTGAGTCTCAGACAGGTTAAGTGACTACTGCACAAAGTGAGGGGCAGTTCAGGGATCCAGTCTAAATCCTTTCTTTTTTTTTCTTTTTCTTTCTTTTTTCTTTCCTTGTTGGGGAGGTGCAGAGGGAGTGGGAGAGAGACAATCTTAGCAGCCTCCAAGTCAAGGCTAAAGCCTGACTCAGGGCTTGATCTCAAGACCCTGAGAGACCCTCAGGTCATGACCTGAGCTGAATCAAGAGTCAGACACTCAACCACCTGAGCCAACCAGGTGTGGCCCCAGGCTAAGTCTTTTCTGATTCCAAAGCTCTGACCTGCCAAGTGCCTCTCACAGCACTCTGGTACCTGGTGACTTCTATTCGCGCTGCCTGACTTAATATTAGCCCCTCCCGCACATAGAGGGAGTTAAATGTGATCCTCATTGTGGGTTGATTCTGCTATGTTAATTAAGGGTGGTTGCTTTCTGATAGTTTCCCACAAATTTTATAATTAAAACATATGCAATATGAAAAATAATTTGAAATGTCACACAATCTGTTCCATGTTGATGATATGTAAGGATGAGGTATTCTAGACACCACCAGATATAGACACAGAAAAATGCTCTTTTGGTTTGTTCTTTGTGTTTTTAATAAGCGTCATAATTACATATTTTCAAATATTGCAAGTAGAAATGTTAATCTTGGATCTTCAAGATCTCTTCCTGTTCTTTGATTCCTCTTCTTTGAAGATACAAGCACAGACAGCTTCTGTCTGTGACCATGACTCAAAAGGCTGTGCTTTCTTCAACATTGAGGCTCAAATTGGTTTACAACTGGAGTCATTAAGTCACGGACGCCTTTGCAGATTGACATTGTTTCTCTGTCCTTGGAGTCTCACCATTTTGCTCAAAATGCACCATTTCACTGTACTTGCCGTTTTCCGAGATGCCTATGTGTTTTAAACATTTCTGCTGCACATTCACTTCACTTCACTTCATCATACAGCTACTGCCTGAATGTCCATCCTTTGCAGCCATCATACTTGTGGAGTTTGATGAAGCAAATAATATTAGTAGACTCCAATGTCAATACTCTGGCTTCATTCCATGACCTCCAACTTGGTGATCTTCTCTTGCCATTCAGTGCTAATTATAACTTTAAATGATGTAGGTGATATGTTCAAAGAATTAAATGTGATTAATATAAAAGATCCAAATCTCTCATGGACATAAAGTGGATTACACAGTATCTTCATTCCATACGCCTTTACTTTGGTCTGAAATAATTTCCTTTACATTTTCATTTTTATCATAATTAAGAAATTATGCTGAATGGCCACATTTGCTCTAAGCATGAACAGAATTAAATCACTGTGCTGTCATTCTCCCTAAAGAACAAATCTTTGCCCTTGAAAAGGTATCCATTGAGTATCATAGTGTTTTGTCCTTGGCCCTGCACAGTCACTATTGTTAGCAATGTCTGAATGAAAGGATGGGGACTTCTTATACACTAGGAAGTATAGTAAATCCAGTAATACAGGATTATGGTTTAAAATTATTCCAGGAGGTTGGAATACTTTGCCAAAACAAACGGCATAAAATTTAAAATAGAAACACAGCTATGAATTTAAGTGTAAATGATTAACTGTATATAATAATCCTTCCCCATTTTATTTACTGTTATTAACCATTACTATGTATCTGGCATTTTACTAGGCAATTATACATGTTACCTGCAGAAGATAAATAAAAATTCTTCAAGGGGTAAATTCTTACATCTTGCTTAAAATGAAAAGCATATCATATAGAAGTAATCAATTGAGGGTATTTCTTGAGGGAATTAAACTAATGAATTCCAAGAACATTCCTTTCTGAGCATCTAATGAATATAATAATATAACAAAGAACTATGTGTCCACTAATTCTTTCTTTGACCATACTCTTTTAAAATCCTTTTGTTTCATCCATGGTTTTAGCAGTCTTTATTATTTTACGTAAGCATTTTCTGACACATCTGATTTGCCAATATTGCTGAAGAAATATTCCTAATTGCAGCTATACGGTTGAAGACACATTCCTAAACCCATATATCTCTAGGTGGCTCCTGACATAATCATGGAAAATTTTTCCTCAAAAAAAGTGTTCTTTTTAAATACACAAGCTCTTTGCCAAGTGTTTGGTGGAACCTGTGGGATTATGCATGGAAAAGAATAAAAGAGATGATTTCAACCTGGAAATGTTGATAGCTATTACTCACAGGCTTCCTCATCTATAAAAGAAGCTTACTGTTGTCTCCATCAAACCTTACAGTTGTGAGTAGAGTTGCACCCTATGAGTGTGTCAGCATGACCTTGCTTCAGAATATACCTCCTCAGGTAGGCAAATAAATGTATCATTGGTACATTGGAGAAAGTCATTCAGCCTTGGCTGGGCCTGCCCTTGGTCAGGAGTGCTGTAGAAGTGACTGTTATCTTGGATCCCAGATTATACAGGATAAACTCTTTAGTCTCAGAAAGGATAAGATTCAATGATTCCATGTTTCTGGGCCATTTCTGAATATGATTAAATGTTAATTACTTAAGCTCCACATATTGGCATTAATACTTTTCTGGTGTCTATTCACATGTATTGATCCAACAAAACATAAATTGAGTCTATTCATAGATTCAGTGGTATATTTGAGCACTTGGGTGAAATGGCGTTTGATTATTAAATGTGAAAAAGAACAAATTCTTAGCATGAAAAACTTAGTATTCAGTAAATGTTCTAGGGCATGTCTTGTACTCTGATCCAAGGGAATGGGATTTTTGTATGCATCTTATGAACAGTATGAGGATGGCCCTTAGGGTCTAGAGAATTTGAACCATTTTTGGACAATTTCTAAGAAGCTTTCACAAAGCTACCAAAATTATTCAAAATTGATTTTCTTCAGTGTAACATGGACATCTATGAGAAGTAAGACTGGAAATAAATTTTTATTGAACTATATCCCTTTGGAATATTTTAAAATTGTATTGCAGTAGCTGCATTCTCCTTCGAATATATAGATAAGAAGGGTCGTAATTCCCACCTCTTTGGAACCTAAAATGGGTTGCCATAAAGGAATAGTGAGTGAAAGTTCGAGACCATGTAGCCTGAAAGGCTGCAGGCCAGAGATTAAATCCACCCCTAGTTCAGGAGACCAGGGCAAACAATAGCTACATATTGAAGCAGGTGTATTTGAAAATATGCTGAGGCTAGGCAGTTTGAGTAGGGGAACCATGAGAACAGAAGCAGTTCATGAGATACGAGGCATATATTCTTATAAGATGTTTTTAAACACTGAGAACATAGCGTTCTTCTATGAGTGTTCTGTTTTTCCCTTATTAAAAAAAGGAAAAAAGCCATATATTTCTTTTTCTTCTTGTACATGACCTGCACATTGAAAACAAAATTTTTTATATTTCCTGGAAATACTACCTCATGCCCATGTTAAATTTTGTTTGTTTGCTCTTACTTTTTATTCCACCCTTAAATCTTTGAGCTCCTTTGTCAATAAATCTCAGGAAAACAAGGACATTTTTAGTCAGGTAAATTTACACCTACCTTATAGACCTCTTTCACTCTAGAAAACATTTGCCTACAAAATTTATGATATTGAAAGTTTTGGAGTTATGTGTTAAATGGATTCTTTTTCACGGGTGCTCACACTCCTCATTATAAAAACAAATAGTTTTTACTTTCTCTTAGCTAATTGTATATTTGAGCATCTTGGAATCAAGGCCTCTTAGGCTTGGAAGGAACATTAAACATTATATAGCTCATTTACTCTTATATTACTGAGTCTTCAGCATTTCAGTTAAATATCTGTGTGGCCTGAGTCAATACTTCAGTGAATGGGAACATATTACCTTTTGAGGTGGTCTTTCTTTGGAGGGTCTGATCTATGAGAAAGTTTTTATTATTAAACAAAATCTCTCTCTGACAAAATTGGGTGGCCACTTCTCTTCAAATGTTTGTGTGTCACCATCTGACTCCTACACTACATCTGTTGAGTCTTCTTGTCTTTCTGGAATCTATAGGTCTTTCAACTGCATGCTGTTTTGATTTTTTTTTCACCACCTTTGTCTCTCTCTCTGGTCACTGCTATTGGTGTATACTAAGTGAGACATCTGTTCCTGATCACAATTGTCTAGAACAAAGTAGAAAGGAATTGTTATTTTCCTGGTTCTCTTAGGATAGCCTAAAATACTATTAAACTTTTGGTGACCATATTTATTGCTGCCATGCATGGTGCTTACTGTTGACTAAAACCTTCAACCCTCATATTACTTACAATTCCTAAGGCGCAGTTCTTATCCTCTACTTGTTAGGTACTCAAGCAAAAATCTGCCAGAAATTGCGATTCAACAGGCAATTGGTGACTATCAAGTAATCTTTCCTACTTTCATATACAAGTTATTGTGCCCAAATTTAAGGTTGGAGGTACAGAAAAAATAATTCATTTTGCATTTGTAGCTTTTTCAATTTTTATCCTCTGTGGTGGGTTAGAAAATTTCAAAGAAAAGCTAAAATAAGGTCACTGAAATACAAATAAAAACTGGTATGCATTTGAAAGAGTACCTTTAGCTAGGTATATATGCCTAGTTTGGACTAAAATTATAGCTTCTTTGACATTTCTATCAAGTGCAAATTTTGAGGAAACTTCATTTCTTTTACTTTCTGTGCTTTGCTTTAAGGCTCTTATAAAGACAGCCCTAAAAATAGTGACTATTATGGGGGAAAATGTAACTTTTAGAGTTTTAGTGCTAGTCCTCTCCTTCTGCATCCTTCTTTGATGAAAGTATGTGATTTTTAAAATTTGTTTTTGCTCCTTCTTTCTAATTAAAAAGCTCTTATTCAAATCCTATACACTTTCTCTTTTGTTTGTGTTGTTAATTTTGTATGTCCCAAACATAGGATGCAATATTAGGAATAATTGCATCAGTTTATGTATGCCGATTTGGTCTTTATTTGTACAACCAAAATAAAATTAATATTCTTAAAGTCAGTGAAATAATCAAGTGAAAGGAATCACTTTGGTGATTGTCATCCTTCCAGGCTTTGTCAGGTAATATTAGCAACTAAAGTTATCTGAAACAATCCCTATATTGGCTCAGAAATACCAGAGCCATTAAACACATAAAGCACAATTCAAATCATAGATTTGCTCTGACCCATTGGAATCAATAGCAGCTGGTGAAAGAAAAGGACATATTAGTCATTAGTGGGAAGGCCAGATTTGAGAAAAGACTTGGTAAAGAACATGTATTTACAGAGATAGAGTTAAAAATTAGAAATAATAGCTAAATGCAAGAGGAGTTTTCTCTATGTCATTAACATGTAATATCTTTCCTTAAAGTCATATGTAAGCAGTAAAGAATACCATTAACAATCTTAAAGCACATATCTATATCCCTGTATATAATACACTTAGAAGGCATCTCTGAGATACTGAATTATGTGCTATACTGACACATTTTCTCTTAAACTAGTGATGTATTCATTTAACAAATAAGAATGGTTCCAGTCCTAAAAATAAATAAATAAATAAATAAAAGAATGGTTCCAGTCCTAAATAAGTACTTTTGGCAACAAAAAAGTCATTTAAATTAATTTGGAAAATGAAAGACAAAATACATTCATAACATTGTCAGCATTTTAACCTTAATGTATGTTCTTCTAATCACTTAATAACAACTAATGACAGCACTCATCATTTGAATAAAATATTGCTTTGTTCCAACAATACAGGTAAAAATATGTCATAGTTGCATTAAAGTTAGAGGAAGTCAACTGCAGTAACTCAGAAGAGTGACAGATTTTTAAATAATGTCAGGACCCGATATCTCACTTAATGAGTGTGAGCTCCAAAGTTTGACTCTATTGTAGAGTTTTCTATATATAAATATGAGTATATACCCAATATGAGTTATTTAAAAATGTGATGAATTAAGTGTTATTACTATCACCCCATTTTCAAGATGAAAAACCTGAGGTATAGAGGGCTAAGTGTCATACTGAAGGTCACAATGTTCATGTAAAGGTTGACCACAAGCAACTTGCCTTCAAAATCTTCCTTCTTAACTACTATCTTTATATAATGCATAAAAACAAGGTTTACCATACAAGATATTTCATACCTTTTGGTTGGTTTAACTTTCTGAAATTTACATATTTTAGAGGAACTATATGGTCATCTTAGTTCAGGCTTCCATAACAAAAACCATAGACTGGGCATCTTCAACAACAGAAATTCATTTTCTCACAGTTCTGGAAGCTTTGAATCAAGATCAAGGGGAGGAGCATGATTGCTTTCTGGTAAAGGCCTTCTTGGCTTGAAAATGGTCAGCTTCTTTCTCTGTCTTCAGATGCTGGGGAGAGAAAAAGTAAGTTATCTGGTATCTCTTCTAACAAAAATACTAATCCTATCATTAAGCATGAAAACATCTTACCCTAATTATTACCCAAAGACTTTCTCTCTAAATACTTTTTCACTGGATTCAACATATAAGTTTCGTGGTACACAATTCCATCCATAGCAATGGTAAGTTGTAAACATATGAGGTCATGGACCATGTTTTGTTGATCTTTATATCTTCATAACTCATGAAGTAGAACTTTGCATATTTTGTGCCCAATAAAGCTATGGATTGCTTATCAAAAACTAATGATAATAATTGACATTATTTCTAATCTCACTTTTCCTCACTCCAAACCTAGGAAGTACATTTTAAGGTTACCATGTAATTTATTGACTCAACTGAAATACTTTTGAGAGGAAACATACTATTAAGAATTATAATAAAACAGTAAGAGGAAACTAAGATTGTCCCTGGTCAACCAGCAGGAAAGTCAACCAATGTATATGGGAGTAGGAAACTGAGGCTCAAAAGTTTGTCCGAATAAAAATATTGAACAGGTTCTCTGTCTTCAAAGACTGTGAGTTTGCAATTTTATTAACATGAAATTGAAATATCATAATATTTCAGAACTAAAGGAGACTTTAGAAAACCATATCATTACCTATCCTATAATAAACTACTCAAAACTTAATGGTTTCACAATATTCATTTATTTAATTAGAATTCTCCTAGAAAGTTCTAATACGAGCTGGAATTGGCTGATCTCATCTGAGCTCATCCATGTGCTTGCAGTGAGTTAGAAGTTAGTCTGAGAGTGTGGGGGTAGATGCTGACATGTCTCTTATTCTCCAACAGGCTAGCTTGAGCAGTTCACATGTCAAAAGGTTCCTAGTATAGTAAGAGGGGACAAGTCCAAATGTGCAAGCATTGTTCAAACCCGCTTGTATCCCATTTGGTACTGTCCCAGCAGCCAAAGAAAAGTACATGGTTAAGCTCAGAGTCAATGTGGGAAAAGCTACCCAAGTACCCATAGATATGGTGCTAAAACAAATTGGAGACCATTTCTCCACTGTTCCTCCACAGTAAATCTTTGGTCCCACCTCACTGTTTTCACACTTGAGAAATTAAGACCCTGGGTGGTCAAGTGGTTTCAGCAAGGCCACACAACTAATTCGTATGTTATCCTGATCTAATAAAAAAAGTATGGTATTTTAGGTTCACTTACGTACCAAGTCATTTTGAAGAAGGTCCCTTCTGTGTTCCAAAATTTATTCTGGATATTTTTCTTCTATTCTGCTAGTTGAAGTTGACTTTAGTTAAACTGATCATCTAAACCCATAAAACCATTGCAAGTCAAGGTTGGTATCTTTGTTTAACATGGTTCTGTGAATATACAAAAATTTCAAATGATATAAAAGGGTAAGTTTTATACTTAAAGTGTTAAATTTGATGTCTCTTATGATATTTTATTACCTTAAAATTAGTCTAAATGTTTCCTTTAAGTCCCATGAAAACATTCAAGGAAAATGCAAATTGATTAGAGAATACAACTATAAAACAATATTTTAATGTTAGCTAACTTTGGTAAGTTAGTCGATGAGTTTGCTGTCTTTGTTGACACTAAATTTTCTATGAATGTGTGGTTTGTGCTGGCATTACTATGTGGTACTAATGCAAGTGCTCATACTTTTCCTGGATGTTTATAATACTTGCTAATAAACTTATTGGTTGTAGCCAAGGGCTTGGGACTTGTACAAGAAAATACAAAAAAACTGCATTTTTTTGATTATTACTAATAGAATGTGAGATTCAGGGAAAGTCGAAGAGACATCAGACATAGACAAAAACAGTTCAACTATTTTGAGGACCATCTCAAGGTAGGAGTTACCTTACATGAACCTAGAATTAGGGTCAATGCACACAGTTGGTGCTTATTAATAGCATTTATTTTATTGTTTTCTAGACCATATGGTAAGATTACATTAGTCACCTAGGGCTGCCATGACAAATACCACAAAATGGGTGGTTTAGAAGAGAAATTTATTTTCTCAAAATATAGGAATTCCCAGATCAAGGTGTTGGCAGGTTTGGATTTTCTGGAGAAGAAATTTAGATTTTTTCTCTGCCTTCCCACTGTATCTTCACATGGCCTTTTCTCTGAGTGCACATATTCTTGGTGTCTCTTCTTCTTCTTCTTATAAGGAATTCTTATAATTCTATTGAAATAGAACTTCACTCCTATGACCTCATTTAACCTTAATTATGTCCCTACAGTCTCTATCTCCAAATACAATCACATTTGGAGTTAATGCCTCAACCTATGAATTTTAGGGTTGGAGGAACACAATTCAACCTATAACAGATATTATGACAAAAATTTAGACCCTGGGTAAAGAACATAGTTTTCATGATTTTCTCCATTGCATTTTATTTCCATTTTATACAATCATTCATTAATATGCAAACATTTTAAGTATCTGTATTTATAGACTGACATTTTTCTTCCATTTTAAAAAAGATTTTATTATTTATTTGAGAGAAAGAGCATGCAAGAGAGAGAAAGAGCCAGAGAGTGAGCATGAGTACGGGAGAGGGGCAAGAGGAGATGGAGAAGCAGGCTCCTCACTGAGCAGGAAGCCTGATGTGGGGCTCAATCCCTGGACCCTGGGATCATGACCTGAGCTGAAGGCAGAAGCTTAACTGAATGAGCCATCCAGGCGTCCATTTTCTTCCATTTTTAATCTTTGGAGTTTCCTTTTTGAAATAAGCAGGTTGTACATCTTCTCCGTTTCTTTCTTTTCACATATGAACTAAATTTTGGTGCTTAGCCAAGATGAAATATGAGCTATACTGTATTTCAAAGCTGTCCTTGTTAGCATTTTTAAATAATTCTCATAAAAGTTTGAGGTCATCTATGATCATTTCAGTCTTTTTTATCTATTTATATTAATTTAGGAAGCATTAGAGAAATATTTACTAGTTTTTCTGCTGTGGCTATTTGTATGTATTATTTTAAAATGGTAATGTTCTCATGTTAATGAGACAGGAAAGGGGAATCAGGAAAACTTACTCAATCTTGCATCTCTTCTACTAACTTCTCCATCTCTGGCACAAGGAAATGAATCAAACACAATCACATGCATTTTATAAAAATATATATCTTCTTTGAAATATTTAGATCTTCATATAGAAATATACTTTACAGCCAACTTTCTTTTTTTTTTTTTTAAAGGATTTTATTTATTTATTCATGAGAGACACACAGAGGGAGGCAGAGACACAGGCAGAGGGAGAAGCAGGCTCCCTGCGGGGAGCCCAATGTGGGATTCAATCCCGGGTCTCCAGGATCACGCTCTGAGCCAAAAGCAGATGTTCAACCACTGAGCCACCCAGGTGTCCCTACAGCCAACTTTCTACTATCAGTAGTAACAAATAAAATATGTCTGGCCTAATCTACAGTAGCCCTAAATCCCCAAATTCTTTAATTCTTTAGATTTGTTAATATGCTTCACTTAAGGAGATAGATAGACAGCTACGGAAATAGATTTTGATTGTCTTTCAATTCATTAACCCCTTCTTGCCATAAAAGCTATTATTTATGACCTAACTGGTCAAAAGGACATTGGTGAACAACAGTGAGCAATCAGTTATAGTAGAGTCGTTTGTAGATAATTAGGAGTGATAGGTATTATTTAAGGACAGAATATATTATATTTAAGTTCCAATTATGGTAGAAAAAAACAAACAAAATCACAGGGGCTTGAACAATGTAGAAATTTACTTTTCTCATGCACAAAGAAAGAGAAGTACTCCGGAGCCAGCATGATATGCCCCAAGTGTCAGAGACTAAGGCACCTATCTTTATATTCCACTATACGGAGCCTAGCTCTCTAGTCCAAGATGAAGAGGCCTACAACCTAGGAAGAATGATGGTGCATGGCATCAAAAAGAAGAGGGAAAAGGGATCTTGAGAACTACTCCTTAAGCTGCTGCATACTTCTTTCTTCAGCTCACTTGTCAGAACTGAGTCGGACAAATGAGCTGCTATTACAGATGCATGATTGCCAAAGAGAGCTTGGAAAATAAACTTTATTCTGAGCAGCTGTGTGCCCAGCTAAGAATCATTGTATTCTGGAAGAAAAGGAGGATGGATAAGGGGGACAACTGGCATTCACTACCACCATCCATCCCTTTGAACTTGAATATCTATGTACATTGTTTTTCCTACATATAGAACAAGAGAAATGACCCAAAAGCTCATCAAGCTACTATATCCCATTCAAAGTCCATATTTCTTGGTTGTGTGTGGTTTTGTCAGTGTAGCTGTGTTTTGTCATAGTCCAGTGAATTTAAATTAGAGGTAGATTATTTGCTTTCACATATCCAATATATAGTGATGGATGTGAAAGTTACCCATTTATTGACTCTCCACTCCTAATTCATCCCTGTTGCTTGCTCTGTGAAAATGTTTATGGACCCTTCAAATATTTTTGTTTTGCTAGCTACCGTGGAAACTTTGCCAGTAAATGGTACTGGAGAGACATCGAGAAGGAAAACAGTTTTCCCTGCTGGTTCTGGTGCTTACTCAGTCTGTGGGTCCCTGAGGATGGGTGGTCCAGAACCTTGCTCTTGTAGCACTCTGAGCTTCTTCGTGGGCTAGCTCCTACCTTGTGCGGTGGCCAAAAGCACCCCACAGCCAGCTGCTTCCTGTGGCACAGCACCCCTTTCACATGGTTTTGTAGCAGACTGCCTTCAATCCCCGGGTATTTAGAGGGGGCAAGTAGGAGATGCCGCCATATATGGCTCCTGTGATTCATAAATATAGACCAACATAAGAAAATTACATGTTTGTAGACACATTGTAAATCATAAAATAACACAGTTTTTGTCCTGGAACATCACAAAGCTTCTTACTTTCAAAATAAGGCTGGTTAAAATTTACCAAGCACTTTAAAGCAATAATAGGAGAAATAATAATCTTATTTGGAAAGAAGCTCTTCTATTTGTTTAATTTCAGGAGTGAATTTCTTGTTTTATGTTTCAAGAATTCTGGATAACATTTGTGCAGCAGTGGTTGACACCTTTTTTTTTTTTTTTGAGATTTTTAACATCACTTAGTCCCCCAGAGACCATGCATGTTGAGATTCTGAAGTGAAGAGAGAAGGAGAAGGAGACGGAGAGAGAGAGAGAGAGAGAGAGAGAGAGAGAGAGAGAGAGAGATTTTCTTTAGGTCAGGAATAAATAATAATAAAAAAAAACCCAGAGAATTTAATTTATTTATTCACCCAAGGTCAACTTGCTAAAAGTAGTGACAATCTCTTGTTTTCTAAAACCATTTATGACTGTGGTGTAGGTCATATAGGCAACGTAGGGAATCTAAGATGAGTCATTCAACATTTTAATATGTACGCTGCCTGATGTAACAGAGTTTTACAGAAACTGGTAACACTTTGACAGTATGTATTTTTAAAAGCATCTTTTTACAAAAGTCTCAAAGCACTTTGCATTTGAAACATTGAAAGCTCAAAAGAAAAAGAAATCACAAGCAGTGGGAAGCATAGATCAATTTGGGAGTAATTACTTCAATTATTTCTAATAAAATCATTTGTATTAAGTGAAAATAGTCTTAAGTTTTAAACATTCATTGAGGATTAAGAGTGGCAGGCTCAAGCCTTTAAATTTCCATTAAAAAATGAGCCCTATTATCCATATTGAGTTAATAGACTTTTGTAGGGTTTTCTTTTTTTGAGATAAAAAGTGTATAATTGCTTAGACTAATCAAGAAGGACAGCCAAATTCATTTTTCTTAAGTCCAGTCACATTGCAATAGTCAAAAAACTAAAAATATAGATGACAAATCCTTCCATTTGTCATAAATTTTGCATGGGATTCCAGCTCAATATTTTACTGCCACTTCATTTACTTAGGAATGGTCTTTAGACTTGTAGTGGGTAAGAACACAGATTCTAGAGCCAGTTTCAAATCTCAACTCATAAACTGTTAAGCTCTGTGACCTTGGATAATTCACTGAAACTTTCTGTGTCTCAATGTCCATCTCTCCTTAATAGGAATAATAATTGTACCCATCTTACAGTATCGTCATCAGGGTCAAATAAATCAATACATCTGAAGTACATAGAACAGTATCTGTCACATAATTTAGTGTTATCTGAATTTAGTTGTTGTTATTAGGTTCTTTCTAGCTCTAAGTTTTTATGAGTCTATGATCTTCTCTATAGCCTTCTTTATACGGAAATATTAGTGATTGATGGATGCTTTGTGTTTTAGTGCATTTTATAAGCACTGACTTCATGGTGCAAATAATGTAGCAGCTTATGATTTGTAACATATGGTTCATACAGTAAGAAATTTGTCTTAGTAGAGCAGCTTCTGGAAAAGGTGCTGTTTAACCGGAAAGCCTATTTTGAACTTGTAAGATAAGAGCCACAGGTCCAAATAGCTTTCTGTAACAAATAGGTCATTTTCCCCCAACTTTAAGCATATATATATATATATTTATCTAAACATACATATATATACATAAACATACATATATACATATATGTGTATATGCTGGTTAATGATATATAGATAGAAATGTCTAATTCCTCCACAATAAGAAACTGGTGAAAATCTTTAGCCAAAGGAGGAAGACAGGGGAACTCTCTTCTGGAACAGCACCAGCATATCTATCTGTTGAAGATTTTTTTCTTTGTGAACAGTTCAGATTTAAGGGGTTATTTTTTATTGTTTCTTAGGGCATGCTTATGTTGGGTATCGGCTGGGTATCTGTGTGCTTCTGTACAAACAAATTTGGCCACTCAGGCTGACATTGCTCAATGTTAAAAATTTGAGGCAGAGATTCTATTAATTTTGTTTCTGTTATTTTGGATATTTCTATATGTAAGAAGTTTCCTTTTTCCCTAATGAGTCCTCTAAATTATTGGGTAAAAGCTATCTTTTCTTTGGTTAGAAAATCTGATTACAAAATATAGTGATTCTCATTTTTAATTTTGAACCATGCAAATGTATCACCTATTCAAACTATTTTAATCAATAATTTAAAAATGCAAAAGAAGTAAAAAGATATTTCCTAAGTTAAGGAATTTGTCTTAATATGTAAGGCAGTTTTAATAAAATATAAATATTAAATGAAGTTTTAATAAAAGCCTCTCCACTCAAGGGTTTTATTTTTGACTATTTTGTTCTCATGTTCCAGCAGTCTGTATGACCCAAATTAAAAAAAAAATTAAATTACATTGTATATGATAAACTTGTCTTCAGTTTCATAAAAATGTTATGAATCAACTGGATACTTAGGCTACAGAGTTGGAAGCATAACTTGATCTTCCATTCAGTGATAGTAAAATTTGAAATATGGCAAATTTCCTCACAATAAAAAATGGATCCCCAAGAAGCTGACACAATGTCTGAAAATCTTACAATTAACATTGTCCCTTGAGGGCTTTGTGGAGACAACCATTTTAATTAGGTTAAGGCTTTATATTTCCTGGGTAAATCATTTGCTACCCATACACAATAGCATGGATTTTTCCATCTTATTAAAACTCATTAACACACAGCAGAACCCCGAGGAAATGACATGAGATAGAAAACAAGTGTATGTCTCAGAGAAACGAGGTACAGAAAGGTCAGATTCATAAGAATTGCCAGGTCCCAGTGTGCATGTCTAGACCAAAAGGGAGCATCATGTAGTTTGAGGAATCTCTTGTAGTTTCTCCTAAAATTTTCACCATATTAATATTATTTGGATTAAGACATTTTTTGTTGTTTCCCATTTTTGGTTTTTATTTTGTTGGTTTTGATAACTTGTTCTTTAAAACAAGAGCCACTCACCCACATTTGACTTTGTATTGTCTCTGCTGGTTAGCCATGATCTCAAATTGTCATCCTATCTTTGTATTGCTACAAGAATTTGCTTTTGTCATACATATCACAAGTTTCTATTGACTATTTTCAAAAATAATAAAAACAAATAAAGAAAACTATAAGCAAGATAGTCATGACACACCAATGCATGTGTGCACACCCTGACCATGAACAATAAATAAATCAACTTTATTTTTTTTATGAATATGAATGTGATGTTGACTCCTACTTTTGGCTATTTATAGCCATTACATATCCTGAAAATTCACCAATCAAAAACAAATAAAGTAAAACCATCAAAAATCTAAGATCAAGAAATTAAAGAATAAACAGAACAAATATCTTTAAAACTCCAAATAGCTGAAATTCAGAGGAATTACTTGATCCTATAGTTGCACAACTCCTGGGAGAATTTTGTAACCTCTAAAAATAAGAGATTGGCATCTTGTTAACCATGTACAAAGAGGAGACAAGTCCTTTATCCAGGTATGTGAGAATTAGAACTGGGTACTTTATTTAAAGTGAAATATTTAATGAGTTTTGTCCTCATTAAAACTTAGACTAGCAAAATCTAACTTCCCGGGACACCTGGGGGTCTCACAGTTAAGCGCCTGCCTTCGGCTCAGGGCATGATGTCAGAGTTCCAGGATCGAGTCCCACATCGAGTTCCCTGCATGGAGCCTGGTTCTCCCTCTGCCTGTGTCTCTGCCTCTCTCTCTGTGTTTCTCATGAATAAATAAGTAAAATCCTAAAAAATAAATCTAACTTCCCAACAAAGTAAAAAGACAAGGAAACTTCTCTATCTTGGCTTAGGGTCTAAGCTAAACCAAATCAAAAATAAAAACATTTACTTTGAGAAATGGTAACTGAAGGTCAAGTCTGATGCAGATTTGGGTCTCAACATTATACTCTTTATATAATATTTCTACATATTCTGGCACAAGGAATGCTGTGCTGAGAAATTAACATGAATAAATGCCATCCCATGGCATTCTAGGTCACTGGTTAAAATAAAACACAAATTCTCAAAGAATCACACTAGGTTCAAAAAATAAATAAATCACATCAGGCTCAATTGCTTTTATCTCATGAATGTAAGGGTGGCTTTCAGTGTTGGAAAATCAATCAAGATAATGTACAACGTTAAGAAATTCCATGATCATATCAATTGATGGAGAAAAATCATTTGATGGAGAAAAATCATTTAACAAAATCCAACACATTTTCATGATTGACACTTTTAGAAAACTAGGAATGGAAATATACTTTATAAATTTCATAAAAGCATGTCCAAAAAAGTTAAAGCTTACAAAGTACTTAATGGTGACACATGGAGTGCTCTTCCTTTAAGATCTCTTAATGCTTCCCTTAAAGAATTTGAGATGAGGATTGGGGTGCCTGGGTGGCTCAGTTGGTTAAGTATCTGTCTTTGGCTCAGGTCATGATCCTGGGGTCCTGGGACTGAGCTGCCCTAGGGTCTTGGGATCAAGCCCTGCCTTGGGCTCCCTGCTCAGAGGGCAGCCTGCTTCTCCCTCTCCTCCTTGCTTGTGCTCTCTCTGGCTATCTCTGTCACTCTCTCTCTCAATTAAGTAAAAAAAATCTTAAAGAATAAAATGAGGATATATATACTCTCACCACTTTTAAAAAAAGATTTCATTTATTCATTTGAGACAGAGATATATATATATAGAGAGAGAGAAAGAGCACAAGCAGCGGGGAAGGCAGAGGAAGAGGGAGAAGCAGACTCCCACTGAGCCAGGAGCCTGACTTGGGGCTTGATCTCTCACCACTTCTATTTAGCATTGTACAAGAAGTCTCAGCCAGTGGAATAAGAGAAGAAAAATAAATAAATGGCATATGGATTGGAAAAGAATGAAGTCTCCCTATTCACAAATACATGCTTATCTATTGATAGAATCCCAAAGATGGAAAAAGAAAACAAAACACAATTATTAGAAATAATGAATGAGTTTTCAATGTCACAAGTTTCAAGGTCAACATGAGAAAAACAGTCATAATATTTCCTAGCAATGAACAAAAGGAAATAAGTTTTAAAAATACTATTTACGGGCAGCCCAGGTGGTTCCATGGTTTAGTGCTGCCTTTGGCCCAGGGCCTGATCCTAGAGACCTGGGATCGAGTCCCATGCCAGGTTCCCTACAGGGAGCCTGCTTCTCCCTCTGCCTGTGTGTCTGCCTCTCTCTCTCTGTGTGTGTCTCTCATGAATAAATAAATAAATAAAACATTTAAAAAAATACTATTTACAACACTGCCCCAAAATGATATTCTTAAGTGTATATATATAACTATATATATAACTATTATAACTATATATAACTATATATAACTATATATAACTATATATATATATATAACAAAATACCTAGCAGGATGTGTATGTTGAAAATTATGAAATTTTGATTAAAGTAATCAAAGACCTAAATAGAGAAATTTATAATTATTCATAAATTAGAAGGTTTAACATAGTAAAGATGACAATTTTATTAGAAGTAAGTAGGAGTAAATTAGATGCTGAAGAAGAAGATATCGGTGAGCCTGAAGATATAACAAATAAGAAAAATGCAAAATGAAGCAGAAGAAAATAAGGGCTACAAAAGAAATAATCAGAACCTGAGTGGTGTGTGTGGGGAAAAATCAAGTGGTACAACATAAATTTAATTGAAATCCCAGAAGAAAGAAAGGTGTGAGGAAGGAAAAATATTCAAGAAGATTAGGTTTGAAAAGGAGGTGAAAATGATAAACCATATTTCCAAGATACTCAATGAACAAACATATACATTTGTCCTATTCTATGCCAGGACAAATAATTAAATTGACAACTACTAACAATAAAGAAAATAACTGAAAGCAGCCAGGTGAAAAAAGGTATAGCAAATGTATAGGATCAAAAATAAGAATGAATGCAGACTTTTCTTTAGAAACTATGCAAACTCATACTACAAGAAATGTCAAAGGAAAATTTTTGTAGTATAAGAGGACAACTGGGATGTACACAAAGGAATAAAAAATAATTTTAAATATTTGTATAAAAGTTAATTGACTCTTTAAAACAAAATCACAAGTAATTTATTGTGACCTTCAAAACATAGATAAAGCTGAAATGTCTCAAAACAATAGCACAAAGGACAGGAGAGAGAAGTGATAATATATTGTTGAAAGCCTCTTATATATGAAATATTATAAGATTATTTGAAGACAAATTGGGCTAAGTTTATAAATCCTCTAGAAAACCCTTGGAAAAGACTGAAAAAGAAGTCTTAGCTAAATAGTCATTAATAGAAAGAAAATGAAATACTGAAAAAAATACTGTGTTGACTGAAGTCCAACATAAAGTTGAGGAGTACATATTTTGTATGTTAGATGTATTATATGCTATATTTTTATGATAAAGTAGGTAAAGGAAAGAAAATGTTATTAAGAAAATCATAAGGAAGCAAAAATACATTCATAGTACTATACTGTATTGATAAAAAAATATCCATGTGTAAGTGGAACCGCACAGTTCAAACCCAGGTTGTCCAAGGGTCATCTGTATTATCTCACTGGATTCCAAAAAAACAAAACAAAACAAAACAAAAAAAAAACAAAACAAAACAAGCCCCTTAGAGTCCCCTTTTTACAAATGAGAAAACCAATACCTAAAAAAGTTGGATAATTTCCCCTGGCAGAAAAATTAATTTTAAGGAAATATCAGGCAAATGGCAGATGGCAGCTGATATTAGAGAGGAGACTAAGTCATGAAGAGAAGTCTGTGTGAATTGGCAGTTATTGGGACACCTGGGTGGCTCAGCGGTTGAGTGTCTGCCTTCGGCTCAGGGCCTGACTTCGGGGTCCTGGGATCGAGTCCCACATGGGGCTCCCCACAGGGAGCCTGCTTCTCCCTCTGCCTGTGTCTCTGCCTCTTTCTGTGTCTCTCATGGATAAATAAATAAATCTTTTTGCAGATGAGGAAAATAAAGGCTCAGAGAGGTTAAGCATCTTGTCCCAGGTTGCACAGCTGTGAGTACCTAGAATTTTGCCCTACCTTCCCAAGAACCAAATATGGAGCCACATTTTTCTCCATTTTACCTTTTTGAGAAATGTTCATTACAAAAGTTTCAAATTATCCTTAGGTTTAAAGTAGAAATCTCTTCATTTAGGGAGATTATAAATAATCATATATATTCTCAATCATATATATTCTCATATATATATATATATATATATATATATATATATATATATATGAGAAAGAGATACCAAGGCCAAAGGAGAGAACAAGAGATTTCTTTTTGTCCTTCCTCCTCTTATACTTGAGTGGCAACTGATTAGCACAATTCAGAGACTGCATGAACTAAGCCACCTACTGTGGGGGGTGGAACTAAGTCACACAGCTCAGGGGTATATGCATGACCTGTGATCTCAAATGAATACCCCACCCTACTCCGCATTCTCTATTTCTCTATTATGCTCAGAGATGTCTGTTGTGTATTTCTAAATTTTTCTAACTCACTCAATCTCTGCCTACGTACCAAGACATTACTGCTCCCAGATAAGCTCATATTCTACAAAAAATACAGAAGTGGTCAGATGGGTGATTTCTGTTGTCCCCACCACCAAATCTGCCCACCAACCTGGATCTGCTTCCATTGTATGAAGTTGTATTGGGGTTCAATGGAGGGACAGCAGAACATTATGACTTTCTGATTTTGAAATTTTTTATGGCACCTAAAACCATTTGCGATCTAAAACTGTTCCTACTGTGCTAATGAGGAAGTAGATTCTGGGGAAGAGCCTCTCTAGCTATCCAATACTCCTCCTTCTGAGTGCACTGGATTGCATCTCCTTCCACCTGGTTCCCTCTTCTCACTGCAGTAACTACATTTTAATACTGGAATTTTACCCCCAGAATGAAAACAAACTATTGTGTCACTTAGTTTTAAAACAAAGGAATAAAAAGAAAAAAAAAAAAAACGATAGAACGTTTATTCATTTTCTTCCACCTGTTGCTAACCACTGTCTCCACTCCCATTCGGTGATAAGCTTTTCTCAGTCCTGCCTTTCTTTGAGAATAAGTGGAAATTTTTAATAATAAATGTTTTCCTTTATTAATTTATAGTAATGCAGAATTCTTTTGATTATTATCCAAGGGAGTTTCACTGCCTGTGCCCTCTAGTATAAAGTTGAATAAAGTAGTGAGGGCCCACATCCTTGCCTTTTTCACAGTTTTAGGGAGAGAGCATACAATTTTTTTAATCATGTCAATGATATTAACTATAGGATTTTTGGTAACTACTCTTTAATCAAATCTAGGAAGCCCTTTCCATTCTTAGTTTAGTGAAGGTTTTAATAAAGGTTTTTAGTGGAATTTTGCCTATTGGTTTTTCTACAGTTATTGAGATGATCATATGGTTTACTTCTTTAGACCGTTGATATGGTGAATTGCATTAATTAGTTTTCCCCCAATTTTTATTGTGGTAAAATACTCATAACATAAAACTTACCATCTTAAGCATGTTTAGATATACAGTTCAGTGGCATTAACTACATTCAGATCATTATGAAACTGTCACCATCATCTATTTCCAGAACTCTTCATCTTGCAAAACTGAAATTCTATATTCGTCACACAGTAACTCCATTTCTCCTTCTCCCAGCCCCTTCCTAACATCACTCTACTTTCTGTCTCTATGATCTTGACTACTTGAAGTACCTCATACACATGGAATCCACAATAGTTGTCTTTTTGTGACTGGCTTATTCCATTTAGCCTAATGTTCTTAAGGTCCATCCATGTGGTAGCATATTGCAGAATTTCCTTTGTCTATAAGACTAAATGAGATTCCATTATATATATATATATATATGCCACATTTTGCTTATCCATTTATCCATAGGTTGTTTCCACATTTTAGCTATTGTGAATAATGCTGCTATGGATGTGGGTATATAAATATCTCTTCAAGACCCTGCTTTCAGTTATTTTGAGTATATACCCAGAAATGGAATAGCTGGATCATATGGTAATTGTACTTATTAATTTAAATTCCAATATATTTAACAAATAGTGTTATATTAATTTTAGGTGTACGGTGTAGTGATGCAACAATTCCATATTTCACCCTGTGCTCATCACAAGTTCACTCCTCAATACCCATCACCTATCTCAACCATCTCTCCTAACCACCTCCTCTCTAGTAACCATCAATTTGTTCTTTATATCTAAGAGTCTGTCTCTTGATTTCTCTCTCTTTTTTCTTTGTTCATTTGTTTTGTTTCATAAGTTCCATGTATGAGTCACATCCTATGGTATTTGTTTTTCTCTGACTTATTTTGCTTAGCGTTATACTCTCTAGCTCCACCCATGTTGTGGCATATGGCAAGAGTTCATCCTTTTTGTGGCTGAATAATATTCCATTGTAGAGATATACCACTTCCTTTTTATTCACTCATCTATTGATGGACACTTGGGCTGCTTCCATAATTTGGCTATTGTAAATAATGCTGCTATAAACATAAGGGTGTTTTAAGGTAGTGTTTTTTTTGTATTTTGGGGTACATACCCTGTAGTATGATCATTGAATCATAGATTAGTTAGATTAGTTCTATTTTTAAGGAACCTCCATACTGTTTTCTGTGGTAGCTGCACCAGTTTGCATTTCCACCAATAGTGCATGAATGTTCCTTTTTTCCACATCTTTGCCAATGCTTACTGGTTCTTGTGTTTTAAATTTCAGCCTTTCTGACAGGTGTGAGGTAATATCTCATTGTAGTTTTTATTTGCACTTCCCTGATGATGAGTGATGGTGAGCATCTTTTTATATATGGTATTTTTATATTTTTGAGGAAGCTCCATATCATTTTCCACACTGGCTGTAACATTTTTACATTTCCACCAACAGTGAACAAGGTTCCAATTTCTCCATATCCTCACCAATATTTGTCACTTTCTGTTGTTTAGATAGTAGCCACACTAATGTTTGTGAGGTGATATCTCATTGTCATTTTTGTTCACATTTCCTTAGTGATCAGTGATGTCAAGCACCTTTGCATGTGCTTACTGACCATTTGTGTAGCTTCTTTGGAGAGATGTCTAGGCAAATTCTTTGACCAATTTTGTTTTGTTTTCCTTTGTTTTTCTCTTTGACCAATTTTGAATTCTTATTCGTTTTTCTTTTTCAAAAGTGTTTGGGATATTCTAGGTAATTTGTATTTTTTAAATATTAGGAAGAGCTTGTTATTTTTTTCAAAATAACAGTAGGATTTCATTGGTATTTCTTTGAATACATAGATAAGTTTGGAGAGAATTGACATTCATGGAATGCACTATATCTTACCACTTATTTAGAGGTCTTTAATTTCTCTCAGGAATCTCTTGCACATATCTTGTCAAATGTAATCCTAAATATTTCATAGGTTTGTACATTATGATATTAAAAATGATATGCTTTAAATTTCAAGTTCCAATTTTTTTGCAGTAGAATATGGAACAATTGGTATTTGTATATTGATGTTTTATCCTGCAACTTTGTTAAATTAACTTATAATTTGGAATTGTTTTTAAAAAAATACCTTAGGATTTGGTACATAAATGATCCTGTCATCTATAAATAAAGATGAATTAATCTCCTCCTTTCTAAAATACGTGCCTTTTCATTCTTTGTTAAATAAAGCGATGAGAGCCAATCTTGTTTTCTTATTCCTGAGCATGAGGGGAAGTGTTTAGTTTTTCAATCTGAAGTTAGATGTTAGTTGTAGAATTTGATGGATGTCTGTTATCAGGTTGATGAAATTACTTTCTAATCTTAGTTTCTGAGAATTTATGGTACTAATTGTTTTGCTTATGTGTCACAATCTTTTTTTAAGAGAAGGAAAAAGCGAGGTGGAGAGAAGGCGGAGGGAGAGGGAAAGAGAGAAGCTTTAGTAGGCTCCATGCCTAGTGTGGAGACTGACACAGGGCTGGATCTCACAACCCCGAGATCATGGCCTGAGCCAAAAATCAAGAACTGGACACTTAACCGACTGCACCACCCAGGTGCTCCTACATGCCACAGTTTCTTGGATCTTGGCCTTTCTAATTATTTTTGATTAGCTGCTAGATACTGCACTTTGTTGAGTGCTTAGATTTTGTCATCTTTCCTTAAAGATTGTTGTGCTTTTTCTGGATGACAGTTTAATTATTATGGATCAGTTTAATCCTTTAGAGGCCTGTTTTTAGATTTGACAGGGTAGATACTGACTAGTGTTTAGGAATAATTTATTTCTACTACTCAGGCATAGCTCTCTGGAGTCTCTACTGACTGCTCTGAGGATTACCAGGAAGAGTCCACTTGGGGCACCTGAGTGGCTCACTCTGTTAAGCGTCTGCCTTCAGCTCAGGTCATGATCCTGGAGTCCTGGGATCAAGCCGCATGTCAGACTCTTTGCTCAGCAAGGGCCTGCTTGTCTCTGTTCTCCCAACTTGTGCTCTCTGTCGCTATCTCTGTCTCTCGCTCTCAAATAGGTAAGTAAAATCTTAAAAAAGAAAAAGAAGGAACAGTCTACTTCAGTTAGTCAAATTGAATGTCTCCTTTTCCTATGTGAGCTCTGGAAATTCTGCAGTTTACAGTATATTGGTCATTTTTTTGCACGGCTTCACAGTTTTGCTGTATGCCTGTACAGTTTAGCTTTAGCAAAAGACTCAAAGGGACTGCTATGCAGATTCCTAAAGTTCTTTTTTAAAATTTTTCTTCATCTGGAATTTTGCCTTTCAACTTCTAATTACTTTACATTCCTGAAACTATTTTTTCTTCATTCCATGAGTCACCATGCCTTACTTGTGATTGTCTTCATTCTACTACAGTCCTGATTATGGCTCCAGAAGGAGAACCATGGTGCTCGTCAGGCTCGTTTCTATCATTTCTCTCCCTTTTTTTTCAGGAATCACAATTTTACACTGTGTATTTTCCAATATCTGAAAACAGAGGTTTCATGTATTTTGTCCAGTTTTCTAGTTGTTTCCAGTAGGAAGTTCAGTACAGACCCTGCTATTCACTATGATTGGAAACAAATCTTGTTACATTTTTAAAATTAGATTTTATTTTTTTAGAGCTACTTTATGTTCACAGCAAAATTGAGTGAAATTGGGAGATTTCTCATATACTCTTTGTCCCCACACATGCATAATCTCCTCCATTATCAAATCCCCTACCAGAGTGGTACACTTATTGTAATTGGTTATAATATATATAGTATAACCTACATTAACATATCATTATCACCCAAAGTCAACAGTTTACATTAGGATTCACTCTTGGTGTTTGTTCACTTCAGAGTTTGGAAAAATATATAATGACATATTTGTTGTTAGTGATCCAGATTCAAGGCCACTTCAGTAGGTGTATGTAGTGATATTTGTTATTTTAATTTGTATTTCCCTGATGGCATATGATGTGAAGCATCTTTTCATAGGCTTATTAGTCACCTGTGTAATCTTCTTGGTGAAATGTCTGTTAAGCATTTTAGCTCATTTTTTAAATTGAGCTGTTTAGTTTCTTAATGTTGAGTTTTAAGAGTTTTTCATATATTTTGGATAACAATATTTTATCATATATACCTTTTGCAAGTGTTTTTTTTTCCCAATCCGTGAATTATCTTCTATTCTCTGGGCATTATCTCTAGTGTCTCTAATTTCAAAGTAATCCAGTTTAACAAATCTACAGAAAGAGAAATTAAGAGATAGAAGGAATATGTGTGTTGATTCCTTGTTGAGTAATTTATACAGGGCTTATGTTGATGTATGTGGAATCATCATTAAGCAGCATATTTATTGACATGGACATATGTTTTCAAGTGAAAAGAATAATATGGTATGAGGCTATGTACATAAAAAATCATATGTCAGTCCTTGTTTTAGTTCTGTAGAATTATGCAAGTTTTTTTTTTACCATCTTTTTGTTGGTTCTCACATCTGTAAATTAGGAATAATAATAATAATAATAATAATAATAATAATAATAACAACCTCCTAGAATTTTTGGGAGATTTGAATGAATTATTACATGTAACAACACATAAAATAGAACCAGGTAGGTCTACAAAAGGTTCTACAAATATTAAGTTGTTATTTTTCTCTCTGTCTTTCCTATACTCTAATTTCTGATCTTTCTACATTAATATATACAACTTGTATGATACAAAAACTATAAAAAATTAAAAATGAAAAATGCTGGGAAAGCATGTGGAACAAGTACAAATACTTCCTAAAAATGTAAAAGTTTCTACATTTTTACTAAACCTTCAGTGTTAAAGGTTATGGAATGTTGTGGCTACTATGGCATCTTTATAAAAGGCTGAAAATTGGGGTTGTGTGCAGAATTCTGTGAGAAGAGACTTGTTGCTATGAATTAGCGATCTGATCTTCTATCTCAGCTTTAGAGAGTTTAGGGGTTCTGCCAAAGTCTCTCCAGGGTTGGGCAGGAGATGAAAGGAGAATGAGTGTGAGTGGGGTCCAACACTCTTCTCCTCCTCCTTTTTTTTTTTTTTTTTGACTTAGGCAACTTCATTTTTATCTGTTTTATATATACACTTCTGAAAAAAAAAAAACACTGAAAAAACTGTAATGGATCAAATAGAACATGTCCTACACATTTTTGAAGTACATCAAGCCTTATGAAGATGACTCATTTGAACAATGAGAAAGATATGTGCAATGAGCAGAAGAGACTTTTCATGGAATAAACATTATTTGTCAATTTCATTAGAATGATTAATGAAAATCTTTTTTAATAAGACCAAATACCATGATGACCCAAGATCCATTAATTATTGTAGAAAACTTCTGAATTTTACAGTGACTTTCATCAATTTTCTTAGTCTACAGACAAAAATTATTATCATATTGCATCTCATGTTCTTAGAATTTTGAAATTGAAGGAACCCTGAAGTATGTTAGTGCCAATTTTCACAAAGCAACCCAATTTTAAAAGAACCTGTAGAATTTGTTGTCCTGAAAGGAGAGGCTTTTCCAGACACGACTCACGGAAACTCATTTGCCAGCTCAAGTTGGAGTCTCATAGCCTCTTTGTAATGCTAAGATTATAAACCAGATGCCTCCAATCAAGACCAATTCCAGGAAATGCTGGCCCAGCTTATACTCAAAAAAATGCTCAGAACTTTTTGGACTACACTCATCTATTCATGGTGAGTTAGAATTAGAAGGAAAAGGATCTTTCTTTAGAAATCATTCAGTATTTCTCAAAAATCTTCTTTTGATATCACATGTTTATTTACCCAGGTAGTATGAATTAAAAAGTGGATTTATAGAGGTGGTGATTTTGCAGGGTTTCTGATTCAGTTGAGGCCTTGGTAAGTGGCAGATGCTTTATCATGAAGGCTAGGGGGCATGTTACAGAAACAGTAGGATTTCTCCCTTGTACCAAGTAAGTGCCTTTCTGATGATGCAGCCTGGAAGCTTCTCTCTTCAAATCCGAATGATGGGATCTTCTAAGTGGCAGATACATAGCTCTTTCTATCTTTCAAATAATGAGTGCAAAGCAACCACAGAGAGAAAAACTCAGATGGAAGTTTTAGGGCCTGTGTTTAGAGACATACCAACAACAATGTGGGTAAGCAGTGATGTTAAAGGAAGCAACAGTAGTATGAATAGAAGGTTCAGGGGAGGGCAGCCCAGGTGGCTCAGTGGTTTAGCACCGCTTTCAGCCCAGGGCTTGATCCTAGGAGCCTGCTTCTCCCTCTGCCTGTGTTTCTGCCTCTCTCTCTCTCTCTGTCTCTCATTAATAAATAAAATCTTTTAAAAAATTATATTAAAAAAAAGAAGGTTCAGAGGAATTAGAAAGGAGCAGAAGAGTCTCATAGCACAGAAACCAAAAAGGAAGAAAAATGAAAAAAAAAGAAAGAAATCTCCTAAGGAGAAGTATACATGAGAAATTGTTGTCTATCTAAGGATTAAGTTATTTGCAGAAGGATAGCATCATTTGCTGCAAAATAATACTGTAAGAAGAGAAGTGCAGCTTAGTTGGCAAGAACAGGGACCAAGAAATGAAGATATAGACTGAGATAAAAACCCAGTCTCCGTACCAGAAAACTGTTTCCATCTCTAGGGTAGAGGGAATCATGGTTAAAATGAACCTTAAGTTGTATAATGTCTTATCTATACTTAACGAAATGGAGTACATTTAATTGATTGTTTGGATAATAGTTTATCCATACTTCAGCAACTGAGAAATTCCGAAATCATTCATTTTTATCTAAGCCCTTGTTTAAGAGTACTAAAATAGCTATTTGTTTTAAGGATGCTGTCATGTTGCTGCTAATAACATTTCTATTTGTAATAGAAACAAATGAATATAGTTGGGCCTAAGCTTTTGTTATGCTCTAGAATATTGACCATTTACTTTTTTTTAGAAGTAACTTGTGCCCCCCTTCTATTGAATACTCTAGTTAGAGTATTTTATGTTGTGACATTTTTATTGGTGCCTGGAACATAGTAGACAATAAATGTAGATAGAATAAAGATTGGTTGCTTTCTCAACCACCTGCAATGTTTTCCATACTATATATTAAAAACTGGTCCTTAAGGGATCTCCAAAAGATTACTAAATTTAAATAAAAATAGTACTTGTGTTTTCCTTCCTGATTGGGTTTTCTAGTCCAGAAATTTAAACTGCTTTACTTCTGTATGAATTTAATAGACTAAAAAAAAAAATGAAATTCTTCTAGCATTTTCATAATTTCAACCTAGTTCCAAAATTCACATTGTTGGAATTGACTAGCCAAAAGCAAATTGATGCCTGGCCCAAGTTAACATGATAAGCTTGATTTTAAAAAAAAGTAGTCAAAATAACATAATCAATTGTAATGGTAGGCATGGTTGATAATTGCTGTGTTCAAAGTCTAATCTTAAATTTACAAATGGTTTAGAAACAAAAGTAGAAAAGCCATTATTTATTAAAAGTACTGTACTTCAAGAAGTGTTGTTTCACCCATTGTTTCCGATGATTAGGGAATTGTGATCCCCTCATTGTGTTAGCTGTCCAGATAACTTCTCCTGGTAAATATAACTTTCTGTGGTCTGGAGACAGTGTTACAAGGTGAGATAATCATTTCAGAATGTCAGTAAAACTATATTCCCTAAAGGTAAAACTAATGAGGGAATCTTGCATGTCATTCAGCTTTCACCCACAGGAGATAATGTACCATGAAGATCCTACTACTTCTTCCTCACCGGCGAAGTTCTCCTTCTTACCTTTGTCTTCGCATCTTATTCCATCTTGAAATACCTGCATTTGTTGGCTTCTCTGCTACTGGGCAGAGAACTTCCATCACAGCATGCATTATCTCGTAAGAGTAAATGTTAGTCGGCAGCCACAGTGTCAAACATCAGCCCCTGTTCTGTGTCCCTGTCATGAAATTATGACTCTTCCTCAAGCATCATTTTCATATGGTTGGAAATGTCTCTACTTTGAATGAAGCCAGGGTTTGGCCCTGGTGCCTTTGTTAATGATTTTCCCAGCTTTCATAACTCATTTTAGTGAGGGACACAAATTTGGTGCAAGAAGTTTAATGTAAAATCTACACTATCTGCCAGTATTGCAGCTCCTCTCACCTGGTGCATCCTTCGCACGGCCCTCAACTTGAGGTCTTCATATGCTAACATATTGA